>NC_080093.1:76708436-77987936 GCF_950005125.1 Chionomys nivalis
AGGGCTCAATCAGTTAATAAACACACAGTCCTTCTAATCTGTGAATCCTGTGTTTGAGGACTTTCTACTCGCTAATTTATCTGGAACCTAAAATCAGTCCTTTGAGCATCTCTGATGTCAAGACTGAGTCAATGGACAGGAACATTCCTGGCTTGTTATGGTTTGAACCTGAAATTCAAGAAGGTCTCACCACCTCCCCACAACAACCAAAGCCTTGGCCAAGCCTTTAGCATGGGGGCCTCTCTGGGACACTGAAGAACCAAACTATGACACCGTGGCCTATTTAACGCCACAAAGTTCACAGTTTTTATTTCTGCTTGTCAATCTCACTATTTAAAATGCACAGTGCCATGACCACTGCCATCATTATCTTTTTGTTACTGTTTCTTACAAAGAAGACGTGCGTGGGTTTGAGGCATGAAGCAGCCTGCTGCTGGCCCTGTGTTCAGTGCCAACAACCAACAGTGTGCATTATATACATCAATGCATCTTTCCAAAAATACACATAAAGTAAGGACCATATACTGATCTGTTATGACTAGAAGCTTGAAGTACCTGCGCTACTTATTCATATAAAACCAACGGTCGGTTTGGTATTTGCAAATCCGGTGCCTGTGATGACTTTGGATCTCTCTCAAGTCATGAGAATGAACTGCAAATGTGCAAAGGCCATGAGAACCTTCCTTACTGAGTTAACTCATTAAAGAGTCTCTGCCAACTAACTAAAAACCTGCTTGTCCATTTTAAAAATAATCTGTTAAGTCAGTAGTATGCCAAATGCATTCTGAAGCAAAACCAAAGAAAACCCCTGTGAAGCATATGACTTTAGTATATGTTTTACAGAAGCTGGTGAAATGTGCTGTCCAATAGAAAAATAAAATCACAAAATAGTTCCCATCACTTTATATGCATACGTACTTTTATGTGCACATGGTATAGAAGTCTAGAAAGACACACAATGAATTGGTAATAGTATTAGCCAGTTAGTACTGTTTTTAAAAATCTTTTTTGTGATTTGTATACACAATGTAAGCGAGCGTGTGTGTTTTCATGCATGCGAGCACCCATGCGGGGGTCTGAGGACAGCCTTAGGTGCTGGCCCTTGCCTTCTACTTGTTGCTGGCAACAGGATCTCCTTGGGCTTTTGTTGTTCTGCACTGAACAAGACAGGATAGCTGGCCTATAAACACCCCAGGATCCTCTTGTCTGCACCTCCCGTTTTGCCATAGAAACCCTGGGAGACTAGAGATACACTCCTGCACCATCTGTATGTGGATCTGGGAACTCAAACTTACGTTCTCATGATAGTCAGACAAGAGCTTTACCCACTGAACCATCGCCTCAACCCTAGCATTCTGTTTAATGTTGAAAGGTATACAGGAAAAAAATCAATAAAGGTACAGATGCAGATAAACGAAATAGAGTATCTCAAACCCCACTGTAGTGAGTGGTGAAAACGGAAAATGTGGCTAATTTGCATCACAATCGTCCGATAAATTCAAAGAAGCCTAGATTTCAGAGTCAATACAAAAAGGAATGTGAAATATTTTCTTTTCCATTAACTTTTATGACTACATGCTGAAATGATACCATTTTTGATATTAACTAAGATATAGTCTTAAAATTAAGCACTGCTTCCAAAGAAGCACTTACTTAGGGTAAGGTGCGGAAATATTTTAGTGTATGGGTGGCTAACGTAGCATTTCTGTGGGATGATGAATTTCTAATGGAACACAGAACTCAAATCTGAAACTAGCTATTTGCTGGCCCCTTTAGGGAAACAAATGAGCCAAAGTTTTCAAAGAAAAGAGTAGTGTCTGTCGTGTGGACTAAGGGTGGCCTCTTTAGATCCAGCTGAAGGATGGCAGTTGCCATGATGGGTGGCTGTCCAACCAAATTCTGCATGATATGGGATGTAACCGGAAGGGTTCTGCGTTTCTGTGACTTCATTTGGAGGAGGCAAGAAAACGATCGTCCTCCCACTCCCCCGCTGTCCTGTTGCCGTGAATGTCGTAGGATGGCTGATGCTCTAGCAGCCACAAAGAACATGGCCACAGCTCAGACACAGCAAGGTGTTATGAGAAAGATACAACATTCTGTCTTGTTCAGACCAGTGTTAACTTCCCAGTATATATGGTGTTGGAGACTGACCTTTGCGTTGCTCTGGAAGGAATCTAGCAGCAAACACAGCTTCCTTCGCAGCGCCTCTAAGTCTCTGGAGACACTTGGCGGCTCGTCTTTGGCCATCTTGAAATGTCCTCCTGTCTCACTCGAGAGTATATCTTTTACCAGTAAGTTCTTTGATGGAGCGCGTAGCCCAATCTCTCATGTCGCCTGTCTCTTGCTATCACTGGAGGAAACAGGAAGTGTCTTGAATCATTAGTAGTCCCCAAGCAGCCTGTACCATCCCCTATGCACAGATGGTGGGCATGCAGATGGACATAACTTGACAATATTTATCAGATTTTTAAGCTGCACAAACTTTGATCCAGCAATTTATTTTTATGGACCTCAATGAGATGATATATGAAAATATATTCAGAGGATGTGTATCTCTCACCTATTTATAATATATAATGACCAGCAAGATGAAGAAGCTAAATCCATTTATTATAAACACTTCATTGTTTTACACACACACACGGTATAGAAAAAGAGCTAGAAATATATCTCTGAGAGCATATTCTTTCAGCCTGAATATTGAAAAGAACATATGACAAGCAAGAAAACTGAATTCAAGTCTCCCGCCCCTTCCCTCAGCCCCTCCTCCTCCCAGTCTTTCTTTTCTCCCACAACAGGGACTTGGGTGTTTTCTATTCTTTATTTGGCTCCCAAACACCTTGCACAATGCCACCTTTTATTTATGTGTGGTGAGGTCCTCCTCACTCAGGCCTTGGCACAATTACTTTCTGTCACTCCGACAACCTGGAATTTGCAAGACTGTCTTCACATTATTATGCATTTTTCATGAAGGTAATGAGCCAAATCAGATACACTTTTAACTCTGGCTGAGTTTTCAAATTAAAAAATTACAACATTACTCTTAGGTTTTCCCGAACACCTGTCTGGATTGGACAGAAGGGGATCTCTTCATATCTCCTTGCTGCCAACTTCCTGATCTCACATACTTGTGCTCAGTAGACTCTGTCACCGTGCCAAAAATCACCGAGATCCTCGATTTATTTACCATATGCCTACTATGCGTTACAGTGAGGAAACATACCTTACCGCTGTCTACACCATAAAGTCTAGTGCGCACGGTTTCATCACACCAACTAAAATGAGTTCTCACCTCTTAGCCAGGAGAGAACCAACTCCTACACACATTTATGTCGTTAATGCAACAGCTTGCACTGTTGAATTTGGGATGGTCCTTCGGGTCACCTAATCTCATCTCGACAGCGGGCTAAATAAAACAAGCCCAGCTGCCCCCCACCCCCACCCCCGTTACAAGTCTTCTTTGGCCTGGGTAACATCCAGGTGCCAACGGGGACCGGTCTGGAGAGTCTGACAAGGCAAGCGTGGGAGGACCGCAGTTAGGACAGGCATCTACCTAGCCACCAATCAATTCCCAGACCCTCTACTCCTTCTAGGGTCCATTGCAGACACCAAGCAGCATCATAAGACAGAAGGCACCATCCCAACTAGCCTAGGGCGCCCCGCCTACTCTGAGCTTGGGGGTCCTAGCCAGGTTCTCAGAGAACAGGCCCCGCCCCTTACAAGGCTCCAAATAAAGCCTTGGCTCCGGACTCTGGCGTCCCGCGAGCAAACCGCCACCGCGAACATTCCAGTTGCGGGTCGGGTCGAATCCACGAACTGGGGGCAAGGCCTTCGGATCGCCTTTCAGATAGATGAATGTGAAGAGTTTCAGTCTAAGGCCAGGGATCCAGAGAGAAGAAAAGAGTGTGATGCAGATGGAGATCTGATCCCGGATCGCGGGGCCCCAAAACTACCAGACGGGAACTCAGGGTAGTTAAGTACCCTGTCACTGATCTTCGGGGCCAAACCCACCTTTGACACCTGCAGTTTCCTCCTGCTGTGGCGCATGGAACCCCTGTTGACCAATCCTGGGGAGGAGGTGTGGAGGAGCAGGCAAGACTCCAAGACTTCCCATGCAGGGTTCCCCAAAAGAAGGCAGGGCCTCGCTCGTGGATTGGCACTGCTCACTTCCCTTTTTTATTTTTTATTTTTTATTTTCTTTCCTTTTCTTTTCTCCCTCCCCCCTCTCCTTCCCTCCCTTCCTCTTTTTTTTTTTTTTTTTTTTTTTTTTTTTTAACAAATCTAGCTGTCGGTGTGTAAGCGCGGAGATGGCTGGAAATGGTGGGTGGGATCTCCCCCATGACCTCCCACCCGGACCCAGCAACTCAAGGCTTCAGACACCTCCAAGACCAACCCAGAGGCCAACAGCTGCAGGCGAAGGAAGCTAGCGCACTCTCCCGTGGCCGACCCTGAACTCCTCCACTTCCCAGGCCGAACTTGGAGGGTTCAGCCAGTCGGGGTCCCCTAAACTCCACACCCCACAGCTTTGCTCTCTCACCTGATGCTGGCTGCCGCGATACCCAGCTCTGCAGGCATCGAGGGCGGGAAGCGAAGTGGGAGGAAGAAGAGAAGGGACGCAGGCCTGATTGAGGACAGGAGCTGGACCTGCTCCTCCCCACTGGCAAGCGCTCTTCCTTCAACCAGACGAAGCCCCGCCCTTCTACTCCGCCCTTCGCCTAGGCCCCGCCCCCCACCGAGGACCAGCACAGGTCCCTGCCCCGCCTTCGCGCCAGAACAGGAAGGACCCGGTATCCCGGAGCCCAGCCGCGCGACGGGCAGCTTTGCTAGGCGCGTTCGCTTTTTCCCACACACTCTAGGAACAATCCCACAAACCTTCTAGACTTTAGAGAACTAACGAGAAAATGAGGGCTTGAAAACAGTCACTTCCAACAGCGGTGGCTTGGAGTGAAAGTTTGGGGGCTAAATCTCAGGTGGACTGACAGCCCAAGGTGGGTTTTTTGTTTTGTTTTTTGTTTGTTTGTTTGTTTGTTTTTAGAGGAATTTAGGGTTTCCCCTTCTCGGCACAGATCCAGTTCTGGATTCGCCCCCGGAGTTCAAGTCATACGAGTCGGTGAGGTGCCTCCTAGACTGGAAAGTCTAGTCATGAAGCAAGTGCTCCTGGTTCCAAATACAGGCCTGAGGAGCGCGTTTACTCGGCGGCCGTGCTATTAGCATTTGGGATGGGATGAGTCTGTTTCTGAGATGTCCTGAGCGCACTGTGTGGTGCTTGGAAGCATTCCTGGGTTCCACCCACGAAATAAATACAAATATCTTAGCAGCCCCTCCCCGCTGAAAACGTTTCCAAGGGGGTTGGAGATGGGACGCAATCATCCAGTATCCAGAAACACTGCCTTTGAGCTTACCGTGAAAAACTGTGGGCTGGGGTCCCCATCTAGGGGCCCAAGTCTAGCTGTGGCTGTGTGATGTCGGGGACTTAACCTCTCATGAGGAGCATGTTATATAAAGGCATGCATGTCTCTGAAGTTTTTAATCTCAGGCACTCTTGTCTGGCTGTCTTCACTTTCTGGAGCTGCAGTATGACACGTTTCCCACCAGGGGAAAAGAAAAATATACTTGTTTTCCTTAGACCATCGGGTGCTGGTAGATATTGCTTTGGAAAAATTGGGACTTCTCTTGGATTTCAGCTGAAGGGTGCCATCTAGGGGTACCTCTTTGAATCCTCTAGCTCCTCCAGCCTCCAGCATCCCCCCTCCCCCCCCCCCAGTGTCACTGCCTCTCAGACAATACCTTGTATTTCTCATCTGGGGGTCTAGCATCTCTGTACCATCGAGAACTTGGCTCTTGGTTAACATTCAAAGGACTGATAAACCCACATGAAGCCTCTCCTAGGCTTTCCCACAGTTTTCTACAGCAGCAGACTGAATATTTTTATCCTTTGTGCCCCAGTATAACAGTATTAGGTGGGGCTTTTGGGAAGCCATTAGTCTAGAAGATAAAGCACTTATGAAGAGATTAATGCAAGGCAGGTGGTGGTGGTGCACACCTTTAATCCCAGCACTGGGAAAGCAAAGGTGGGCGAATCTCTGTGAGTTCAAGGTCAGCCTGGTCTACAAAGTGAGTTCCAGGCTACACACACACACACACACACACACACACACACACACACAGAGAGAGAGAGAGAGAGAGAGAGAGAGAGAGAGAGAGAGAGAGAGAGAGAGAGAAACACACACACACAAATAGATTAATGCTTTATAAAGGGAGGACTGGGGAGAGTTTTCTTGCCTCTTTCTACTAGCGGAGAGCAGAATAAAAAGATGGCAGTCTAGACTCCTCCCTACAATCTCACCGTGCTCACATTCAGACTTCAGACTTCCATTATTTTGAACTATGAGAAATATATTTCTTGTTTTTCTTCGTTTTGTTTGGCTGCTGTTTGTTTTAATATGCCACTCAGACTGCGGCACTTGGTGATAGGAACCCCAATGAGCTAGCACACTTGTTCTAGGTAAGCAATTCTCTTTCAGCCCTCTGAGATCTACTGTGAGCACTGGCTCTGAAGAATAAGAAGTGGGGGGAGGGAGGATTCTTTAGCAATGCATTGACCCAGTTGCTAGTCAGAGCCAGAATATGACCTGAACCCAACTGACCTCTCCTCCCTAGACTGCCAGATTTAGCAACTGAAACTATAGGACTCTCAGATTTCTTTTTGAGACAAATAACCTATAACTTTTTGGTATAAGCATGTCTCATATGTATTCGGGATATATTTATTTTAAAAGATATTTTGCCTCAAAATGCTTACCTGAAATTCTGAGTTTTTCTAGTCATCCTGAGTTTTATTTATCTGGAGACCGTGGGGATTGGAGTTGAGGACAAAGAGGGTCTTAAGGCTGACATTATTTCTTAAGAATAAACAGGTAAGTGCCCTGGAGGATTAGTTCTCTCTCTCTCCCTCTTCCTTCTCCTTCCCCTTCTTCCATTTTCATTTCTCTCTCTTCCTTTCCCCCCTCTCTCTTCTTTCTTTGGAAACAGTGTCTCACTTTTAACCCAGTCTGACTCTAGCCAATCCTTAGTCTGCACATAAGTTTATAACTAAAGCTGTGAGCACTTCCCATCACCATATGCAAGTCCAAATTTTGCTGTTGACCTTCTGGAGTGACTACAGACAGGTTGTTTGGTTAGTTAGTTAGTTGGTTGGTTGGAACATTGGTTGGTTAGTTTAGTGTCTATATTTCCAAACATAAAAATTAGAAAAATGAGATTTTTTTCTCTTGTATTGTTGAGAAGATGCCCTTTATGGGGCAGGCATGAATACCAGCAGATCATGTCAGTAAACAGAAAGTCTTCTTGTTTTAATGACTTTGAACATAACTAGTTTTTAAAGTACATTAAATTTCAGACAGCCTATCTTGCTACACAGGAGGCCATGGACTCATTACCATGCTCCTCTCTTTCTACTCCTCACATACATAGATGAGAGTCTCTCCAATGTGTAATTCACTGCTACACTATATCTGACTCTATACACTTCATGTTTGTGTGTGCGCTGGGCATCAGATCTGGGCTTTGTATGTGATAGGCAAGTGCTCTATTACATTTGAGCCACAGCCCAGACCCTCTACATACTTTATTATAAGAAACATTAACTCAAGGGACAAGGAAGGACTCTCTACAGAGCGCCAAATCTTGAGTGTAAAGTAAGGAAAAGGAAATTGAAGTTCTTGGTGCTTTTTTTTTTTTTTTTTTTTTGGTTTTTCGAGACAAGGTTTCTCTGTAGCTTTGGTGCCTGTCCCAGAACTAGCTCTTGTAGACCAGGCTGGCCTTGAACTCCCAGAGATCTGCCTGCCTTTGTCTCCTGAGTGCTGGGATTAAAGGCGTGTGCCACCACCGCCCACTCGGTGCTTTTCAAAGGAGCTGAAAATGTCTGTACCCTGGGCAGTTGCTCTGTGAAAAGACCAGTAAAATGTTTCATTTTATAGCCACTCTGATTAAGGAAAGCTAAGGTTGGAAAACTAACTCTGTGTTGGTTTCCTCCTAATGAAACCAGAGAATCAGGAAATTAGGGGGAAAACTGAATGAAGAAGCAGACAGACACCGTAGCATTCTGAGAGAGCTTAATAAATCTAACTTGGCTTTAAAAGACTTTTGAAAGCAGCCATGTGATAAGTGTTTTGGATGTTGAAGCAGTGGTGAACCTTGGGTACTTCCATGAGAGTGTATGTGCTTGTGTGCCTGTAACTATAATACTGGTGCTAGCCACAACATTCATAAAGAATCTACTGCATTGGGTGACAAGACTATCCCAACCTGTCCCGGGCAGAGGAAGTTCTCAAGATGCAAGACCACAGTGGTGAAGTAGGGAAAGGCTGGGGATGTAGCTCAGTTGGTAGAGTGTTTGCCTGGCTTACACCGGGGCTGCTCTCAGTCCTGCGTAAACTTAGCACTAAGGAGGGGGAAGCCAATGATCAGAAGTTCAATGTTATCTTCAGACCCTGCCTCAGTGTGTGTGTGTGTGTGTGTGTGTGTGTGTGTGTAAGTCATAGGCAAATTAGTATAAATTTACAGTGTGTGAACTCTTTGAGGTACAGTATCTCATCAAACTCACAAACAGACCTGGTGAAGTGGGCACTCACAGTATTACCAGAAAGTGGTATGGAACTTGTACCCGGAAGCTGACAGTCACTTGATACAAGCTGCACATTCCTTAACAAGAAGTGCAGGATCTATCTGAGTTAGACCAGTCCAACTCTGGACTTAAGGGACTCAACCACCAGCTGCTATGCCTTAGACCTCTTCAAGATAATCATCTCTTATTGTTACATTCCTGGGCCGTTACTAAACACTTTCTCTCAATTTCCCTTCTGTCACTAATACTTCCTGCTGCTCAGCTCAGCCTCCTACCAAGGGAACCAGCAGGTCAAGCCCAGTCTTGTGTTTAAGCATAGAAGAGGCCCCTCCTCTTAGCAACAGACGCTAAAGCCTGGTTATCCACCACAGTGCCTGGGTACAAACCCCATTATGGTTAAAACTGCTCAGGGAACTCCCCAGGTTCCCAGGGGTGTTATCTGGGATAGCAAGTTCCCTCTTCTGGATTTTAATATGTGACCATTCTTCAATTTTGTCCTCTGCAGAGACATCAGGCTGTTCCAGGAAGTTCCAAGAAATCTACTGAAAGGAAACAAAAAATACTGCAAAGAGTGGAAACTGGAGGAGGCTTTCTGCAGAACGCCATGCTACCTCTTCATTCTTTGTCTTTCCTTCTCTCCCTTTCTGCCAGGGAACTCCCCGGGATACCAGCGTCTATGACGTCAGAGAAAGAGTTCTATGTCAGAGTGTCCAGAGGGCCCGAAAATTCCGCTGCTGCTGTCATCCTCATTCTCCTCTAAGGAATCACAGATTCAGAGCAGCTGGATGGGAGAGACTGATCCTCAGGGGAACTGAAAACTCCTTATTCTTTCGTTCATCGGAACAATTAGAACAGGCACCATGAGCTACCCCGACTGCTCATTTCAGGAGGTGGGTGTGAAGTTTAAGGTGTGCTTTTCTGTACGTGTGTCTTCAACGTGTAGGGAAGGAACTGAGAGTGGAGGGGGGGGGAGAAGGACTTTTCCCACAGAGAGATTGCCGTGGTGGATTTCTTTGACCTGGAAAGTGTGTTAATCACTTTTTCACTCTGAAATTTTAGAACCCATCGTTCCTTCCCCTTCCCTTCCAATGTCATCAGATACACACTCCAGCAGGCAGGTCCCACCTTGGATTGCACATCAGAGCATTTTGGGGCACATTCTGACACAGTGTTGGGGCTGGCAGAGGGGGCTGAAAGCTCAGAGGGTAAGAGCACTTACTGCATAAGCATGAGGACTTGAATTCATAGCACAGCACCTCTGTGTAAATAGTTGTGGACGCGTGTGGCTGCAACCCCAGTACTGGGTGGAGGTGAGGGTTAGGGACAGGAATCCTGGGGCTTGCTTGCCATCAGCTTCACTACGGGTTCAGTGATAAACCCAGCCTCAAGGGAATAAGCTGGAAAGCAACTGAGCAGGACACCTAACACCTGCTCTGGCTTCTGCCCATACGTGGGCAGGCACACTCCCACAGACATTGCTAATTTAAAAAACAATTTTTAATTTAAAAACCCATCTCACATAGGCATGAAGTTACCTTGTAATCTTATCACTGGGGAGACTGAGGCAAGAAGATTGTGTATCCCAAGGAAGTCTGTACTATATGGTCTCAAAACAAGAACAACCTTATCAGAAACCAGAGTCTTGGCCTGCACCCTCAAAGACTCTGATTCAGATGTGGCGTGCCATGGTGAAGAGCCAAGAGCTCTATTTTTAATTCAGGGTGGAATGGTTCTGGCATAGCAGAGCCAACAAGCCATCATGTGCAATCTGAAATAAACTGTCTGAACTGGGTCTGCTGGTTTATGCCAGTAGCCTCTGCACTCGGAAAGCCAAGCAGCGGAGATCAGCCTGAGGTGCATAGCAGACTCCACCTTAGAAACAAATAAATAAGCAAACAGACTGCCCCAAAGTCATCTGCCCAATCCTCATGCAAGCATCTTGGATGAAAAAGCCAAGATGCCAAGACTCAGAGGAACATTTAAAATAGAAACTTAATAAAATTATATCTGCTGCATATCCAAGCCCATGCTCTGAAATGAAAACTCCCTAATATTTACCAAAGAAGATACTTAGACACTCAGGTTGTTAGCACATCATTTTGCATAGCTAAGAAGCTGTTAAAGAATTCCCTGTTTCCTCCTGTCAAGAGCCACGTTGTGCCACATGGATTGAAATTGGGAGCAGGCTGGCTTTTCCTACCAGGACTGTATTCTACTTCTGGTGGGAGGATTAGCTTTCCCAGGTTCTGTTGGCACTGGAATCAGATTTACCCCACTGTGAGGAGGAACACAATTACCAAGACCCCTCCCAGATTAACATCTTCCCTGATTCTACAAGTCGGGGGTTTGGGGCTTAACTGCTCCTTCCTGCTCTTGTTGTGACTTACCCAAGATCTTCTGACTTGGTGGTGTTTGTTGCTGTTTGAATGAAGATTTTTATTTAAAACAGATTTCAAAATCTAGGCCAAAGGAAAGATTGCCACTGACCACAGATTACTCTTGCTTGCAAACACACAAAGCCAATAGCCCTAACCTCGTCATCAACACATGTCTTCTAGCTGGGACCTGAAAAGGCTTTCCTAGCCTTGAAAGCACCCTTGCCCGGCTCTTCTTTGGTTGGTATTGTACCTGCTTTGAATGGCCGGATCCATTTCCAGTTGATTCCTGTTTTGTTCCCCTCACTGATGCAGATCTGGCATGGATTTCATAAAAGAGGCAATTCTTGGAGATAACTGGTTAGTTCTCAGGTCCTTGAGATTGAGGTGGAGAACAGAGAGGCTGCCAGTGATTGAGAGCAGCATATTAAAGCTGGGTATGACAGTTCATAACTGAAACCCCAACACTTCGGAGGCTGAGATAGGAGGATTTTGAGTTTGTGGCCAGCCTGGGTTATAAGACCCTATCTCAAAAAAATCAATAATTCAATAATAAAAATATAAGTCAGTATACCAAGTTCTATAAGATGAAAATAATAAGGTCATTGGTTCTCAGGAGCATCGGGCCTGAGGTGGAGACCAAGCAGCTCTACTCTGAATAAGTATCCATTGCCCACCATTGGTAAGAGTCCTTGGAAAACACTGAATTGGGCTGTGAGATCAGAGAACTCATTCCATGCTTTCAAAGATCTCAAGCTTCAAGTACATCTGTGATCATAACTTTTTTTGTTCTCATTTAATTTTTGGTCCCATGGCCTACCTAGAATAATTTGCCATGTAAGGGGTTCTTGCCATTCCTGACATTTCTGTGGTGATGGGTGATGCACATTTAAAAGCTACTGCCCTAGAAGACAAGTCTGCCTCTTGTGTGCCTGGGGCATTTTACATACCATTCTGACTCTTGGTTTGATCAGCTAGAATGGGACTAACCTCCTCCCCCCAAAAAAGGTTTTGCATGCCTGACATGCAATCATTTGGCATTTGGGTAGACAGTATTGATTATTTAATGATACAGGAGTTCCAGGGGAGTTCATGGGGGTTAGGGGTTATCAGTGAAGGGTTAGTCAGGTTTGGTGATTCATGGCTAATAGGGAATCCTATGTCCCTCTTCCACCCCAGCCTGCACCAGTAATCTTGCCCGCCATAATTTGCAGACCCAAGTAAAGAAATCTCTGCCACAGTGTCTCATCTGATACCAGAGCTAGTTCAAAGTCACATCCTAGGGTTAAAGTCAGAGCCGACATTGGCTTCTTGAAAAATCCTTCAAATCGTCTTGAAAATGAAGAACAGCAGAACCTCCCAGACATCAGTCCAGCAGTGTCTCTCTCGCAGCCTCAGATAAAATGCTGTCTTTTGCAATGGAGCTGAGGCTTCAGACAAAAGCCTCATGCAATGCTGTTCAGCCTACAGCCACTTCCAGCTCTGTTCAGGAGAGGCACACGGGAACTAAGAGAGACTGTGCAAGGCTCACACCCAAATGTACACTCACCAATGAAAGGGTGACTCCCACACCCACCTTTTTAAAAAGTAAATCGCAGGGAGTTGCTTATATACTTGTTAAACATACATAAGATGCCAAGCTATTGCCTGAGTAGGTTTTTAATCAAAACACTGTTTGTGTGAAATGCAAGAGTCAACTTAAAGCTACCCACTTTGGGGGGCCCAACAAGGTGGCTTGGCAGGTGAAGAAGCTTGTCCTGCAAGCTTGGTGACATAGGTTCAATCCCTAGACCTCACATCAAAGTGGAAGGAGAGAATCAATTCCACAAAATTGTCCACTGATTTCCAACACACAACACTCCATGGCACACACGTCCACATAATGCGTGCATGTGCACAGCCACACCATGCACAGTTTCAATAATACTAATATTAATACAACTACTAAACAAACAAAATATTAATACTAATTAATTATATTAATTATTAATATTATATCAATTAAATTAATTATATGATTATGCATCATTATATAATTATGTACCGTATTTATGCATAAATATAATTAATTATAAATAATATTAATTATTAATAATGCTAATACAAGTACTAAATGAATAAAAATGAAAGGAAGTTCCCTTGTAATCCTACCCAGGGTTGGGCAGGAGGTACACTCAAAGCTTAGGCTTTTCCTGAAGGGTAGAAAAATGAACAGATTGTCTGGGAAGGAAAGGACAAGGAGGAAGGGTTGCAGACCAGACAAACTAACGATTTAAAAACTGAAGCATTCGTGTGTAATGGATGGAGGGGCCTGAGCAGCACCACTGTGTGATCAGACTCCCGGGAACCTCTGCAGTTCTCACCCTCACCAGAGGCCCAGAAATCTCTCCCAGTTCCTGAAGAGAAGCTTTGTTCCTGTTTCCCACAGATTGACAAAAATGACTCCATACATCACATGAGCCACTCCCAGGCGAGGCCAGAGCTGCCCCCTCTGCCTGTGTCTGCAAATGAGGAGCCGTCAGAACTCTATGAGGTGAGTACCCATGGCTGCCGGCTCTTCTGCTGAGGAAGAACTGGAGAACATACCTTGCCTTGTATTTATTCCTTTGGGTTTTAGTGAAGGCAAACAGTCTTGGCAAGTGGGACAAAAACTTTTGTCATTTTGTCACCAGAAGACACTATAGCGGTATGAGAACAGAGGTTTGTGCTAGAATAAAAGTGTGTTTGCTTCTGGCCCTGCCATTTACCTGCTGTGTTATAGAACTCTAAGTCATCGAAGTATAAAGTTCTAAGTATAGAACTTTCAGCCATGGAAGGAGAGCTGTTCCATGCCTCTCGCCACCAGGTCCATAAAGAATAACAGTGGTGTTGAACACTAGCTGTTTTCCTTGGCTTCAGAAATCTTCCACTGGGCAAAGAAGTAGCCATGCACAAAGTATTTCCCCGGTTGTGAGGAGGGTAGAAACATAGCATCCGGTATGCGCAACTCCATCTCCGTGGCAGCAGAGCCCAGGCTCACAGAGATGCCTCTGACGGCATCTCCTTCACATTGCTCTCCTTGCAGACTGTCATGTCTCACAGCTTTTATCCCCCCTTGATGCAACGTACATCCTGGACCCTGGCTGTGCCCTTCAAAGAGCAGGACTGCCACCGTGGACCCAGTGATTCCATCGGCAACAACTATTCTCTGACAGCCCGGGACATGAAGCTGAAAGACCTGTTGAAGGTCTACCAACCAGTCACCATCAATGTCCCTAGGGACAAGACCAGTCAGGGGATACCAGGTACTTGCGACCAATATGCCATATCTTGTGCGGGATGGGGCTTTGAAATGCAGCTTCTACTGGATTTTTATCCCGGCTATGCCCTTTGTTGGACCTAGTTATCTTTATAGAGCCTCACTCAATCCACTTATGAAATGGAAATTCCTAACACGGCTAAAGTTTATGCATCACTTGCAAACACCAGTACTGTTTAAACTACTGATGTCCGCACCGTAGATTACTCCAGAATGTCGTGATCAAATCATATTCATCATCTCCCTGTTTCTACAGGTGAGATCTCTGCATTTGGCTTAGTTGAGTAATTCAAGCTCAAGATCTTCCACAATCACGCAATCAAGGTGCAGCCGAGACCACAGTCATCGAAATACACAGGGAGGGATTCTCTTCCAGGCTTGTACACATTCTTAAGTTCTTGTTGACGGCTGGCTATCACTACCAACTCCTCACCACACGGACTCTCCATGGTTTCTGACTTCCACTGGAGTCAGTGAAAGAGGGAGCAAGAGAGAGACAGTACCTCAGAAACCACAGAGAGTTTTTGAAAATTAACCTTAGAACTGGCATCTTAACATGTTTATCATAGTCTGTTTGTTGAAAGTGGATCACCAGGTCCAGCATCATGCCAAAGTCCTATCATGGAGCAGAGATCATTGGAGTGGGATCCATTTTGGAAGCTGTTTACTGCATCTCACAGACGTGAACTGATTTCATCCCACCACATATAGATATGTTTGCTTACAGAACCCTTCTGTGATTTCTATTAGATACACTTTGGAGATCCTCGATCTGTTCTCTGTCTCAAACCCCTGCATATTTTCCATTTCCCCTTCTTTGATAGAAGTTAATTCTTCAATTGTTATCTTTCAACTCACTAATTTTCTCCTCAACTTTGCTCAATATTTTAACACATCATGTCTAGAAAGTGCTGTTGGATTTTTGTTTGTTTGATTGGTCTTTGTATGTGTGGATCCGAGTTTTATTTTTGTTGCTGTGATAAAAAACACCCTGAACAAAGGATCTTAGGGGATGAAAAGGTTTATTGACTTATAACTCCAGATTACAGTCCATTATGATGGGGAAGTCAAGGCAGTAACATTCACAGTCAGAACAGAGAGAGAACAAAACAGGATCCTTGCCTGCTGCATACTCAGCTAGCTTTCTCTACTCGTATACAGGTCAGAACCAGTCCCGGGGCTCCCCACCTTCAGGGCTTGTCCTCCCAACCCTGTTAACAATCAAGACAACCCTCCACAGATCAGTCCACAGGCCAGCCTGATCTAAAGAATTCCCCACTAAGACTGTTCTCCAGGTGATTCCTGACGGTATCACCTTGACGGTTAAAACTAACGAGCGGCGGTTGCGGCTTCTTTCCATTTTCAGATTTCTAATCATTCCTATGTGGTTTTCCCCCTAATTTCTAATCTCTTTTTTATGGTGCTAGCCCTAAGAATATCATTTGGGGGGATCGTTGAAGGAGTTCTCACCAGTGATGCTCGTTGATTGAATATACATGCATGTCCTTAGGATGTTACCTTGCATATTACTGCCTCAAGGACATAGAGCAAACATTAAATACCCAATGTACAAAATATCACCTAGAAACTTAGGCTTGATGCTCTAATTGCTAATACCATGATTCTCGTTTAAGCCTGTTTGAGTTTCCATAACAAAGTGCATAGTCTGGGTAGCTTATAAATAACAGAATATTTTAATCACATTCTGAAAACTGGAAAATCTAAACTAAAAAAGAAAGACAACAAATTCAGTATGTAATGAGGGTTCATTCTGGTTTAGAAACGCTGCATTCTTTTTCCTTCCTATGAAAAAAAATTTCATACAATATATTTTGATCAGTTTGATCATTTCTTCTCCCCCATCCTCCCTACCCATCCAAATCTCTATTTTTCTCTCTCAAAGGAACTAAAACAAAGGAAAAAACAATAGAACAAAAATAACAAAACAAAGAACTGCACCCTGCATCCTGCCCTACCATGTCCACTCCCATTAATATTCCCCCAGACCATTCCCAAGGGTCCCATCCTTGCAGAAGGGAGTGGCTCCAGGCTTCCCGTCCCTGATGGCTGTCTTTCTCTACTCTCACACAGCATCTAAAGCCTCATCAGAGCCTGCTAAGAAGAAAATGAAGTTCTTCAAATGCAAGGCGGATGCTCCCGGGTAAGGTGTCACTATGGGTGCCATGGGGTGGAGGAAATTGGACTGAGCTAAATCATGTTCTGAAAAGTTGGGCAGTGGTGGCACACGCCTTTGATCCCAGCACTTAGGAAGCAGAGGCAGGTGGTTCTCTGTGAGTTCAAGGCCAGTCTGCTCTACACAGTGAGTTCCAGGATAGCCGGGACTACATGGAGAAACCCTGTCTTGAAAAACCTAAAATATATATATATATATATATATATATATATATATATATATATAAAATAATAAGTCATATTCTGCTTCTTGACTTCAAAGCATTGTCAGACACCAGGAGTTCATTTTCCCCACCAGTCTTTCAAGGGTCTATATAAAAGGAAGTTAATGAGCTGAGTAAAGCCAGTGTTCACAGTCTGTGACATGCAACACATCTGGATCATCCAAGGGGCACACATCAAATGTCACTAGATGACACAATGGAGTAGGTGTCCCTGGCAGTCCTCAGGTTTGGGAAAGTAGATCTGACAAATACAGTGTCTCCGTGGCAGCCTAAGAGTGGACTGCTCCAACCTTTCAGGATGCCAACGGCCTGCAAACACTCCGTGCCCAAGAAGAGTGACGTGGACTCGTGGGTGGCCCACTCAGGAAGCAGACCCATGAGTCCAGAACAGCAGATGGATGTGATGTTGCAAGAGGAGATGGAAATAGAAAGTAAAGAGAAAAAGCCGTCTGAGTTAGACCTGGAGGTACTTTCTTACTGTGGACCCCGACTTGAGAGATAGCATCTTGGCATATGAGTGATTTGAAGTAGCGAATGTCAGAGTCGCTTTGGGGAATGGTAACAGAATACTGAAGCCCAGAAATCTTAGGAACTGGGGCTTGTGAGTCCCTAACACATAGTTTGGCACATGGCAGCCCATGGGGCAGGGGAGGTGACCAAACTCTTGCAAAACAAGAAAGGACTATCAGTTAAATATGAATTTCAGATAAACAATGAAGACAATGTTTTTTTGAGTGTGTGCGAGTAAACCAGCTGTGTTCTGTAGTTTTTCTGGCAACCCTATCAACCATTAGCAAAATGCAGCCTGTGTGTTTTATAAAAATAGGGGAAATGTCTAATGAGGTAGCTCTCCAGCTCATCTTAAGAAAACTGACATACTCAGAGCTGAACAGTTGTCTTCTTCAGAGAGAAGATCCTGCCTGTGACCTTGTCACATGCAATGTGTGTGAAGTGACTGGCCTCAAAAGCATAGTGGCGAGTGACAAAAGGCGTGGGTGGATGGCTGCTGCGTGAACCAGGACCCTCGGCTGCTTGGCGGCTGCTTGGCTGGTGGTGTGGACCAGGTGGGCACCGCCACTCGGTCATGACCTTTTTCTTGCTTTGTTTATGGAAGAGATACTATTACTACTTGACCAACGGCATCCGGAAAGACATGATTGCCCCCGAGGACGAGGAGGTGATGGTGCGAATTTACAAGTTGATTCCTAAGGTGCTGCTGGCAACCCCAGCCCTGGAACCCTTGCAGGTCGCGCTTCGGACTGAGAAGGAAAGAGACTATTACTGTAGCCTCATGAAAAGCATTGGTAAGGCTGGGCTTGTGGGCATGGAGCTCCTGTGGAGGGCACTGCCTTTCCTCTGTGCCCGTTGCTTTGCTGTTGTTGTGATGAGACAGCCAGAAAACACCAGCTCAGAGGAGGAATGGTTCATTTTGTCTCGTGGCTTCAGGGGTCTGGGGACATGGTCAGCTGCCCCTATTGCTTCTGGGTGGTGATGGCACAAAACATCCCAGCAGGGGTGTGTGGTGCTCACCCCACTCAGCAAGCCGAGAAAGTGAGGAAGCACCTGTGTGTGTGATAATAGGTTTCTTCCTTTGGTCTTCATTCTATCCAAGCTTCCATCTTATTAGACAGCCTCTTAGTTACTGGCTCACATGCCAATCACCTCTGGAAACATCCTCACAGACACACCCAGGAGAGTACCATACTAATCTCACGGGCATCATTCAATCCAAGCAAACTGACAATCAGGATAAATTATCACATGATCAATTAATTTATCAGTCCCCACTCTGACGTCACTGAACTCACCCCGAAATACCATGTGACTTTTAATTCAAATGTCCCCCCATCCTTGTCGTCATCACTTCTGCTTTCCTTTGAACTAACCACCTTGGCATAGCCATGCTTGTGCAGATTTCACTAAAAAGCGGATTCTGGTTTAGCAGATGTGCAGCGTGAGTAAAGGCAAACAGTCATTCAGCATGGAGAGACAGACATTAATTACACTGTGGGAACCCTGTCCCTTCTCCTCGGTGGCTCCTCTCTTGTCCCCTTGGTTGTCCCTTCACCCTTGGCGGTCCTAGCGCCCTGACTTTCAGCTCATCCTGGCTGGCATGTCCCACTGTGCCTTTGTCTCTCTGCTATTCCCCTCTCATGTCTGTCACTTTGGGCTCCTTTTGTGACTGTGAGCTTTTGGATAGTGATGGGTGCATTGCTTTGTCTCCCTCTGTCCCAAGCCCACCCAGTGTCCTGTACACACAGTAGACCACACTGGGAAGCATTTAATGGCAGGTGATAGGAGAGGAGGAAGGGAAAGGGTAACCCTGTTGTTTTTCTGCCTTGTTATTACGCCTTGACCAAAATGTCTATTTCTGTTTTCCTAACTTTCTAATGAGGCCAGTATCATAGCTCCTTGTCTGGTGTCTCACAGAGCCCATCTAAAAATAGACACGTGAGGTCTTTTGCTTCTGGCTCCTCCTTGCTTTTCCAGCCACACACCTTCAGTGCCATCATTGTGGCCGATGTGTCTACACAGCATAGCTCGCAGCTCCTTGAGCAGACAGTCTGACACTTATTCTCCATACACAACATCCTCTGTCCCCGGTGTTCTTCCTCTAAGAAGCTCATATGCATTCTTCATGGTGCAGCATAATTGTGACCCTACCAAGATTTCCCCAATCTTTCTTTCCTAACAAAACACATTTGCTATCTAAATCTCCATTTGTAAGTATCTGGTGCTGCTTACTGTGTTGATGCATGTTTGTGTCATTATCCCGGTGAGTGAAGTCAATTCATCACCAATGGAATCCAGCAAATGCTAACTAAAGCACCATCAGGAAAAGCGGGGCTCACCCTCAGAATCCAAGTACTCTTCACTGCCAAGTCACACTCCTTCCAGAAAAGTCACCCATGGGTTACCCCTGACCTGGCCACTGAGGAGGCATTGCTGGGTGGAAATGGACAGATACTCACTTCTGTTCTAAGTGTCTGAATGCTAGGAGTATAGGATGTATAAAGACCCTGCCTGATAGGGTGCCTTCTCTCTCCATTCTAGTTGACTACATCCTCATGGACCCAATGGAGAAGAAAAGGCTGTTCATCGAGAGCATCCCTCGCTTGTTTCCTCACAGAGTGATCCGGGCCCCTGTGCCCTGGCACAATGTCTACCAGAGTGCCAAGAAGTGGAATGAGGAGCATTTGCACACAGTGAACCCCATGATGTACAACCTCAAAGAACTGTGGTTTGCAGAGTAAGACCTGGCCCCTGGCCTTTGGGTTCCTTTCTTTATTGTTCAGTACCTAAATGAACCTCTTCAGTACGGCACAGTGAGGGTAGCTCTTGTTCTACAGTGGAGAGGGCCCATCAAAGATCCTAGACAGAAAGTCTGTGGGTTGTGAATGTAAACCTACCTACAGGTCTAAGGAACCCTCCTATGCATTCCCAAAATACATTTTCCCTGTCTGAAAGCCCTGGAGCATGGTGGGTAATACATTTTGAGCCATTAAGTTCCAAATCTTAGCTCTGCTTTGTGGGTAGATGGGTGTGCAAACTCCATCTTTGGGCCCTGCTTTCTTGGCCTCCAAGGTTGAAATTAGAAGAGTTCCTACTTCAGAGGGATGGTAAGAGGAATTAGTAACGCAGCACAAAGTACTTAGTACCTGATATGACTTAAGAGGCCAAGGAGAATGAATTCCCCATTTCCTGCCTTGTAGCACCGTCACCTTACATTACAACTCTATGCTTACTCATTTGCCTCTACTTTTGAGATGGATGAAAGTTTGGGCCCTTTTTTTTCTTTATGAAATTCATTTGGCAAGCTATGGTCTCCCAGTTGTACTTATGAATAATTATATTCACTCCCCAAATTATAGGAATCTAGATGAGAAGACCCCCTTTTTCTTTCAAATTTCAAAACACGAGATATGCAGTTGTCTCTTGTTATATACATAGAGATTGTTTCTGGGACCCCAGATACTAATGGTCCATGAACTCTCAAGCCCTTTATAGAAAATACTCTCGTATTTTTGTAAGTCTCATACTTTCCCTTATACTTAGTCATAGGGGTTGCTTAGGAAATAATTTCAATAATAAAATATGTACCTGTTTAGTACAAAAGCAGGTTTTTTTTTTTCAGAATATTTCCCACATGCTGTTGGTTGAATCCAAACAGGCAGAACCCACAGAGATGAAAGACCGACTGTAAAACTCACTGTCTTGGTTCCTCTTCTGATGCTGTGATAGATGTCATGACTGAAAGTACCTTAGGAAGAAAGGGTTTGTTTTGGCTTATGGTTCCGGAAGGATAGAGTTTATTACAGCAGGGAAGACATGGCCACAGTCAAAGAAAAATGTCAGCACAATCAGGAAGCTACCTGATCACATGTCATACACACAGGGAAGAGAGGGAAGAGTACGTGGGGTGAGGCTAGAGATTCCCAAAGCCCATCCATAGTGACTGTCTTAGGTTCCTATTGCTGCAGTGAAACACACCACCAAAAAGAAAGTTGGGGAAGAAAGGGTTTATTTGGCTTACACTTCCCTATCACTGTTTATCACTGAAGGAAAGCAGGACAGGAACTCAAACAGGGCAGGAGCCTGGAGGCAGGAGCCTGGAGGCAGGAGCTAATGCAGAGGCCATGGAGGGTGCTGCTTATTGGTTTGCTCCTCATGGCTTGCTAAACTTGTTTTCTTTTCTTTTCTTTTTTTTTTTTGACATTTTTTATTGGTATTTATTGAGCTCTACATTTTTCTCTGCTCCCCTCCCTACCTTTCCCCTCCCCTTTTCAATCCTCCCCCAAGGTCCCCATGCTCCCAATTTACTCAGGAGATCTTGTCTTTTTCTACTTTCTACTTCCCATGTAGATTAGATCTATGTAAGTCTCTCTTAGTGTCCGTATTGTTGTCTAAGTTCTCTGGGGTTGTGGTTTGTAGGCTGGCTTTCTTTACTTTATGTTTAAAAACCATCTATGAGTGAGTACATGTGATAATTATCTATCTGTGTCTGGGTTACCTCACTCAAAATAATGTTTTCTAACTCCATCCATTTGCCTGCAAAATTCAAGCTGTCGTTATTTTTTTCTGCTGTGTAGTACTCCATTGTGTAAATATACCACATTTTGTTTATCCATTCTTTGGTAGAGGGACATTTAGGTTGTTTCCAGGTTCTGGCTATGACAAACAAAGCTGCTATGAACATAGTTGAGCACATGTCCTTGTGGCACGATTGAGCATCCTTTGGATATATACCCAAAAGTGGTATTACTGGGTCTTGAGGAAGGTTGTTTCCTAATTTTCTGAGAAATCGCCACACTGACATCCAAAGGGGCTGTACCAGCTTGCGTTCCCACCAGCAATGCAGGAGTGTTCCCTTACTCCATAACCTCTCCAGTATACGTTGTCATCAGTGTTTTTGATTTTGGCCATTCTTATAGGTGTAAGGTGGAATCTCAGAGTTTCAACCTGTTTTCTTATAGAACCCAGGACCACCAGTTGAGGGATGGCACCACCCACGATGGGCTGGGCCCTCCCCTGCTGATCACTAATTAAGAAAATGCCCTACAGATAGATATGATGGAGGCATTTTCTTAATTGAGGTCCCCTCCTCCCAGATGACTTGAGCTTGTGTCAAGTTGACATAAAACCATCCAGCCCATTCATGAACTTCCTCTAGGAATTCTCCACTTCCTTGGTGTTCCACATCACTTTCAAACAGTGGCACCGACTAGGGACCAAGTGTTCAAATGCACGAGCCTAGAGAGGAAATTCTCATTCAAACCACCCCTCCTACCCCTTTAAAGTGTGTGCACAGTGAGGTACTTCACAAGGTTGTGCCACCCGCACCACTCTCTAATTCAAGGATATTTTTGTCATTCACCTTCAGCCCACCGCTTCAGCGCCTGGCACCCACTAATCTTCTTTGCCTCAGTAGACCTGCAGGTGCTGGATGTGTAATAGATACTGAATCACATATGTACTCCTTTGTGTCTGGTGTCTGAATTAAACATGATGTCCTCAACATCTGTTCGCAGAGAAGCAAGCATCAGTAACGATGTTTCTTTTTTATGACTGAATAACATTCCATAGTTTGGCTATATCGTATTTTGTTTATCCATTCTATTGGTTATTTGGGGGAGAGGAGAGTGTGTGATTTTTTTTTTCAAATGGGATCCTCAAGAAAGGACATGCATCAGAAGGGAAAGTTCACTGAAAGGTCAGGCTAATGACTCACTTCAGCGCATTAGACAGTCAGGGGCACCAAGTCAGCAAGGAGGAAGATTTGTCCAGAAAACCGTATCATGGTTTTCCTGAATGACCCCAACTATTCAACTTGAAAACTTCTAAGAGGAGAGAAATAACCTGAGATGTCTTTGGGATTGGTAAAGTTTGTGGATTTGGGAACTATAATGAGATGGGTCTGAGGGAAGAGTAGAGAATCTGGTTCCACCAATGAGAGAAGTTTGTTAGGATTAAATTAAAGGTGAGTAAGGCGGAGACATGAGCCATACCAGTGTTGGTTGTCTTGCGGTGAGTCAGGCTCTCAGGTCCACCCTTCCTAGAAGTGCTTTGTATTTAGTCGTACACAAACACGTTTAAATTCCCCACCCCCACCTAAAAGGACCATAGGTGGTGGCGTTTTAGAAGGAAGAATGTCTGATGAATTGTTAAAACAGATGATGACATCAAGAGGCTAGCCCTGGGGTTGGCTTAGGAAACTGGGCAAAGATCTAGTTTGAGAAGTAGTGGGGATGACTTAAGGACCAACCTATAGAAGAGGGGATGCTGGAAAGAGAAACGGTGGACCTTGTGGGCTTGGGAAGAGGCAGAGCTTCCCTGGATCCAGAGAAGGGGAAGGGAAAAAAAGGAGCAATGTAGGAAGGATGATGATCATTCATTCAGCAAACACTCAGAGTGTCTACACAGAAACACAGGGAAGCATGGTAAACCTGCCCACAGGGTGAGTTACCATATGGTTCAGGATCAAAGCAAGTTCAACCTAATTCTAGGCAGCAAGGCTGGGGAGATGGCTTAGTCAGCTGAGTGCACACATAAGGACCTGAATTCACCCTCCGGAACTCATGTGAAAAGACAGCATGAAGGCACATGCTTGCAATCCTAGAAATGAGGGAGGGTGACTGTAGGGGCAGTCCCTGGTGCTTGCTGGCCAGTCAGCCTAGCCTATTGGGTGAGTTCTAGGTCAGTGAATGATCTTATCTTAGAAATCAAGATGTCACCCAAAGAAAGACACTCATGGTTGGCCTCTGGCTTATACACACACACACATAGAAAGAGAGGGAGACAGAGACAGAGAGGGGGGTGGGAAGGAGAGAGAGAGAAAGAGAGAGAGAGGGGGAGGGATAGGGAGGGGTGGGGAGGAAGGAGGGAGGGAGGGAGGGAGGAAGAGAGAGAGAGAGAGAGAGAGAGAGAGAGAGAGAGAGAGAGAGAGAGAGGAGAGAAAAAGGAGAGAATTCCAAAGAGCTTCATCAAAGCCGTCAGGAAGCTTTGGGTCTAACTGCCTGCTGGGTGGTAGCAGAGCAGAGTCAGATGTGGTCCACGAACAGGCAGGTTCTGCTTTTCGCATGTTGCTCAACTCCAGAGCACACCATCCCACAGAGCAGAAGTGCATGGTGCCCTCTGTCATCGTTCCATGCAGCAACACTGGACAGGTGTGCTCTTAGTTAACCAACACCAATGTTTTATTTCGAAGGGCGAAAGGAATGGAGGAGTGTGGAGGGTCTTCATTACTTTCTGCTCTTCTCTACCCACCCCTACTATCCTCCCATCCCCTGAAACTGCCCAGCATCACTATTTCTAGAAGGTGCTCTTCTAACACAAGGGTTCAAACAATGAGAACATGTGTCCTCTGAGCTTGCCCCACAGGATGGATTAGTCTTTCACGCTGGCATTTCTCCCTCCCTTTTGGCAGATTTAAAGACCTCAGGTTTGTTCGAACAGCAGATTTACTGGCTGGAAAACTGCCCCTGCTGCCTAATGAGTACCAGGATGTGATTCAGAAGCATTGCCAGGAGGCACGGCAGATTCTTCTCAGCAAGTCAGTATCTCCCGCAGAACTGGGCTTCAGCCCAGCATTGTAAAGATTGAGTATGCCCCAGAATGAGAGCTGATTCCCCTCCGGGGGTGGCATGAAGTTTGTTGACTTCCTATGATGCCTTCCTGCCATGTCCTATCCTCTAGCAACCTCATAGCAAATTGCTCTCTCTACCCCTCCCTCCCACACTCCCACTGCCTTTTCAGAGCCATGCTTTGTTATGACATTACTCTCATTTGGTTCTTCCTTGAGGTTCTCTCAGTCTCCACGTGCTATGAGGCAATGTGCTCGAATAACTTGTATTGACCCCAAAACAAATAGCTTCAAGGTCCAAAGTTAGGGGGGGTCTCCTGACATTAGAGAACTTCTTTCCTTTAGCAAATGCATACAGAACTATATATCCAGAACAAAGAAATGACTGGGTGGCAAGTCTATTAATCAGATGGTCTTTTGCTATAACAAATTTCAGAGAAAATCAACACAGGAAGAGAAGGTTTCAGCTCATGCTTTCAGAGGTGTCTGTCCGTCATGATGGGGTGGGACTGTGTGAGCCCAGAGGCTCACAACATGGTGGCCAGGAAGCGGAGAGGCAGAATGTGCTAGCAGGCTTCTTCCTTCTTGCTCTGTTAACTGAGCCTCCAGCCTGTGGGACTGCCCATTCTCATTCTTCCCCTCAGTCTTCTCTGGAAACTTAGTCCCAGCCAGAGGCGGGCTTTAGAAGTCCTCTAGGCCCAGAGAGCTCAGAAAGCCACTTACTTGCTGTTCTCCGGTCCCTATAGGTGGATCCCCACCTGTGCCCAGCTTTTTACCTCACAGAAAGAACACTGGGTCCGCTTCGCTCCCAAGAGTGACTACGACTCCTCTCGAAACATTGAGGAATATTTTGCTTCCGTTGCCTCCTTCATGTCCCTCCAGCTCAGGGAGTTGGTCATTAAATCTCTCCAGGATCTCGTTTCCTTCTTCATGATACACAAGGTACATGGCGGAGTCCAGACCCAGCCCTCTCCAGGGAAGACAGTCTAGATAGAGCTCAAGTGGGCTCTGGCAGGGAGCCGAGCCAGAAGGTGAAATTCTGAGTGGAACACATAGGGTGACTATGACTTTATCTTTTCTAAATGCACAGCAAACTTCTGTCATATCGTGACCCACTACTAAATGTACATATAAAAAAATCTCTGGAAGCAAATTTTCAGCGACTTTTTTTTTTTCTTTTGGTTTTTCGAGACAGGGTTTCTCTGTGGTTTTGGAGCCTGTCCTGGAACTAGCTCTTGTAGACCAGGCTGGTCTCGAACTCACAGAGATCCGCCTGCCTCTGCCTCCCAAGTGCTGGGATTAAAGGCGTGCGCCACCACCGCCCGGCTTCAGCGACTTTTCTTAAGAAATGAAAGAGTGACTGTGCAGGATGGAATAAGTACCTCTTCCAGGGAGGGGAAAGCTGCTTGTTTGTGTCTTTTTTGCTACAAAAATGGAGATGAGACTCTTTGCTTTTGACCTTTGGCTTAGCATTTAGGAGGTGTTTTATGCATTTACCACTAGTAGCGATTTGTTGTTTGGTCTCTGAGAGAGAACTTCCAGGTTCACAAGGCTTAGTTTGGTTTAGTTAGCAGCCTCGTGAAACTGTGTCAGTAAAGGAGAAATAAAAGCAGAGAGTATGAAACCCTGGTTTTCAAAGCATTAAATGCTCCCCTAGATTTAGACAGCCCAGAGATCAAGGGAGAGTGTCTGAAATTTCGGGCTGTGTACACATTTCACCTTCGAAAATATAGTGATGAGGCTGTTCTTCTAGAGGACCCAAGTTCAATTCCCAGCACCCATGCAGGCAGTTCATAGCTGTCTGTTCCTTCAGTCTCAGAATACCCAACATCCTCATGCAGGCAAAACACCAACACACATAAATAAAAATAATAATAGGAGTATAATGAATGTTTTTTAATTCCTTAATTATAAAAAGGTCAAATTCTAAGTATTTTCCCAAGTAAAGTAAAGGTAATGGCTCATGCCTTTTATCCCAGCATCAGGAAGTCGAAGCATGGGCAGGCAAACTTCCGTTAGTTGCTCGAAAGGTTTAAGAGCTACTGCTGTTGAATTTGGGCTGCAGTGATCCCTGAGAGAACCACTCCTGAGCAGTCATGGGCACATCTCCTGTGTGAGGCAGAAAGGAGAGAGCTGTTTACTGCATCCCATGTGAGGGATGAAATCTCACTGTAAAATCCCACACAACGAGAGAAGGGACATACTTTGTCTTCCCTCAGACGGTCTGAAAAGCTCTCGAGCCAACCGCTTGGCCAAACTTTTGCAGCTGTCCTGTGAGGACTGAGCACTGCAATTATGCAATCTTGTGCCACTCGGCTTCACAGAGTCTTGAGGATGTCTCCTCAGCAATATTTCTGTCGTGAGGAAGCTGACATTTTGACTGAAATGCACCATGTGCTCAAGGACACTGTCTTTAAAAGACACAGTTATTCATCCCTTTGGATTCAGGGAATATGTTTTTATTAAGCACCTACTTGGTATTAATGGCTGTCAAAGATATTTTGAAGAAAAGAGATGAATAAGACTTAGGTCCTTCCGTCAAGTTTAGACCAGACAAGGTAAGGGGAGAGTATAAAGTCTCCTAAGTGAAAGACAAAATAACATGACAAAAGTGGAAATATGGAAATTCAGAAGTGAAGGAGACTTCCTCGAGATGTCTTTTGTGCTAGTTTTGAAGGGCAGGAAGGACTTAGAAGTTGGAGCATACGTGTCACTGATTAAAATAAACCATTTTGTGCAAAGTTCTTGGGAACTAAAGAAAGCATAAACTCCTGGCAGAACAGACTCAATTTTAAGCATACTGGCGCCCTTTCTCGATGCTCAGGGAGCACTATGAATGGATAACAGCACCCCTGTGCTCTCCAGTGGCTGCACTGTGTGAGGTCTGATATATCTTCTGTCTCCCAAAGGATGGAAATGATTTTAAGGAACCTTACCAAGAAATGGATTTCTTTACACCTCAGCTAATCATGATTCAACTTGAAGTGCACGAGCCTATCATTGTCTTCAACCCAACTTTTGATGATTGCTGGGAATTAATAAAGAATTCCTTCTTGGAAATCATTAAGAATTCTGGTGGGATCCCCAAGGTATGGTATTTGTCTAATAATTCATTTATATTTTTGTTCTGCACTGAATAAACAATCAAGTGACTGATTGCACAATTGCAGTCCATGTGGTATTCAGTTAGGCAATTTCACTTTGGGATGCATCCTCAATACACCCTCTTGTCCTCAGGAAGATTATCTAGGTCTTTTCTGTGTCCCCCCTAATTCCCTGCCTTTGTATGCTGCCTGACACAAGATAGATAATTCCAAAGTCATCCAATGTGGGTTAATAATTTATTGCAGATGAGCTGGCATGAATCTGCTAAAAATTTTTACAAAAATATATTTCATTTTGTTTTGAGGTTCAATGGGTTTATTCACCAGTATTAGGGTTCTAGGGAGAGAAAAACAAAAAAAAAAAAAAAAAAACAAAGAAAACTTACTACCCTGGCTCGAGCTCTTCACAGTTTTCTTTCCAGAGTGGAATTACTTATCAAATTAGATGCATGAAAGTAAACTTTGTCTACGAGGCCGGATATCCATGTGACCTAACATCTTTTGGGTGGGTGACGTGACAAGGAGACCCATGGTTAGTTCCACATAGGGAATCAACCTATGAGACGCGCTCTCTCTCTCTCTCTCTCTCTCTCTCTCTCTCTCTCTCTCTCTCTCTCTCTCTCACACACACACACACACACACACACACACAGAGTTGAAGCTGAGGTTTGAGGTTGAGGAGGTACTTGGTCGGGAAGGCGTTTGTCAAACAAGTAGAAGGACCTAGGTGCAATCACCAGCGGCCATTTAAAAGTTGGGTGTGGTGCCATGTGTCTACCAGCCTGGCGCTGAAAAGGTGGAGAAAGGCCTGGGGCTTACTGGTCAGCCAGTCTAGCAGAACTAGTGAGCTCTAGAGTCAATGAGAGATCCTGTCTCAAATAAAGCAAAGTGGAGAGCAAGAGAAGAACGCACATGATTTCAACCACTGGCCTCCACATACACAGGCGTGTGCCACACAGACAGAAGTGAAATGGAGTTGGATGAAATGGGAAAGCGGACACACATGCAAAAAAATGTGCATGCATGAGTGCACAGATGTGTGCATACACTCACATGTAAACACACACAGAGAGACACACAGACACACACAGACATACAGACACACATGTACAGATATACTCACACACAGACATAAAGAGAGAAAGGGAGAGAGAGCGCGCTTAGGTTTGTAGGAAAATCTACGACACCAAGGGTCCACCTTCAGCAGTAATCCCTGTGCTTGGAGTTTTTATGTCGGCCAAGCTTGGTTTAACATGAAAATGAGTGTGTAGAGGGGAAATAGGGCCTCTCCTACAAGCAACATCCCTCCGAGGAAATGAAAGAGAAGGCTACAGTTTGAAGAGATAAGTGAGGGGCTGGGGACACATGAAGTACATACTGCCTGAGTCTGTTTCTCTGCTGTTGATTGGTGGTGTTAACAAGCAGCTGGGGCTGGAGAGATGGCCAGCACTGCAAACAGCCCAGCAGGAACTGGTACTAGAGGGAGTGGATTACGATGCCAAGATGACACCCTCACAGGGCAGTTTGTGCCAGGTTGGAAAGCTAGCCCTGTTTCCACACAAATAGTGTTACTAGACTATGGGAAGAACCCACCAGTGCTGAGTTCTCGTCTAGGGACGGCTGCGGCACTCCCTCCCTCCCCCAGAACCTCGGGCTTTCCTCTTGGAACTGACTTGTGAGATTTTAAGCATAGTCCCTTGGGTTAAATGTCTGTGACATACATAGATGACTATCAGCAGACGAATAGTCTCCAATATCTTACCTCATCGTGGATACAATAAGTTGAAAACACTTCAAGGTAAAACTCAGCTACAAACGTGGTGTGTGCGTGCATGCATGTGTGTGTGCATATGTGTGTGTTGCATGTATTTGCTCACATGGGGGTGTACACATGTCTGTATAAGAACACATGCATGTGCATGTATGTCTGTGGAGGACAGAGGTCAATGTCAGCTGTCTTCCTAATCTCTCTCCATGTTATTTTTTGGGGGATAGAGTCTCCACTGCATCTGGAGCTCTTCAATGCAGATAGGCCTGTGGGCCAATGAACTCTACCCGTCTGCCTCCCCAGTGCTGGAACTGCAGATGCAACACTGTGCCCAGTTTATACACGGGTTCTGGGGACTCAAACTCGGGCCCTTGTACGTATGCAGCAAGCACTTTACCCGCTGAGCCATCTCCCCAGACCCTAGCAATAATTTAGAAACTAAAGAGCATTTGAGTTGCAGAAAAAGGAAGGCTGTCAGAAGGAGGTGCTGAAGGAAACCAAAATAAATACTATGGGGCATTGGTCTTATCAGTACCGTCCAGGAGGACAAGGCTGATGTAATCTAGGATGAAACGAAAGAGGTGAAGGACATGCAGAAATCAAAGTTGAATAAAACGAGAGGGGAAATGTAAGACATAGAATTTCCACGAGTGTTTTAGCCATGCCACTACATTATCTCTACTTTTTAATTTTTTATTCTTTGAGAATTTCATCTATGTATACAATGAAATAGGATTTACCCACCCCCGACTTCCCCTCTCCAACTCCCCCCGAATCTCTCCTGTATTCCTCTCATGATGAGAAGCATGTATTTGTGACTGTGAAAAGGGGGTGCTGGGCCAGTCTTTCCCCCATGACAGAATCCACTCACTTGGCATTGCAGGGAATGCCAACTCCAGCGAAGCACACGGGTGGAGGCCTGGAACATGGTGGGGAGACCAAGGAGTGCAGAATCAGGGAGCCAGGAGGAGAGGCAGAAAATAACAGTTCCCTGGATAGGACAGGATCATTCTTGTTTCCACTTCACATGGTCCACACCGCATAGGAGAACCTCCACATTCAACCCCACAAGAATTCCTCTTCTCTTTTGACTAGAGACTTCTTCCCAACAGGCTCCAAAATCCAGTCCACATGGAAGCTATTGAAAGACCTGGGCTATCAGCTATACTTCCCCAGGCTCTTTTCCCCAGGCCCTGGACCAATGGCAATCTTGTCTTTTGCTTTTAGGCTTTGTCTACGAACACAGTCACAGCAAAGAAGTTGCCTTCCATCAATTTAAAGCCTTTGGGTCACCCAAAGAGAACACAAAGGTCATTTGCACCTGTTCCCATGCTTCCTCAGCTGCTGCTGACTTGTCAAAAGCAGATGTGGGTTTATAAGGCATGGAGCCTAAGAGAGCAGACTGAAGGTCTTTGCTGAGGCTGGTCACTAAGCATCTGCAAAGTGATGTGACTGTGGACCTTGAGATACGGTAGTGAGTCCCAGAAGGATTCTGCAGGAGCCAAGCCCATGAAAACACACACACACACATACACAAACATACACACACACACACACACACTGAAAGAGTTGGAGAGTTGGGGGACAGCAGAGTGTTCTTGGCTAGTTCTACCAATAGCCAAGAGAAAATAAATACAAGCGGTGCCCCTGGAAAAGAACCCACGGCGAGAGCCTGTTTTCCGCCTTCCGCCTTCTAGTTTCTGTGCGTGTCTTACAACATCTAAGAGTGCCTTCTGCTCTTCAGGTGGAATCTATACTTTTCCCAGAGCTGAAAGGCTACAGCCTGATCCTCGGAACTGTTGACCCTGAAGAAAACCTTGTTTCTGATTTTGTGAATGATACTTTTGAGGTATTTAAGAAAAATCAAATTGGACCTCACAAGTAAGTTGGTTTAGTTCTAGCTTTATAACCTAGTTGGACTTTCAGTGTTTGTCCTTAGCTATCCCTGTCCCCACACACCCAAAACACACACAGAGTAGCAATGGCCAGGGCTTACCTGCTTATGACTTTATCCCCATTTTACAAACTGGAGAGTGTAACTTTCCCACACTAGGCTGCAATTAAATACAAATGCTAGGATTAAAATTCAGGTGCAGATCTTCCTCTGTTCTCTGAAAGCCACAGGCCAAGATATATTTGAATATTTCTAGAATTTAGAAAAACAATATTCTATGAGATCCGGGGCAACAAAGTCATATTTCTGCTGTGAAACTTGTTATGAATTCCAGGTATTTGTTTGTTTTCGAGACAGGTTTTCACTGTGTAGCTCAACCTGGCCCCAAAATCCTGCTGTTCCTGCCTTTGCCTCCCGAATAGCAGGGCTGCAGGTGTATGCTGTAGCAGGATTAATAAAAACCCAGAGACAGCTATTGGGGTTCAAGGTGAAGATTAGAAAAGCAAAGCAGCCGAGCCTCTAGAGAGTTCTTACCTCTACCAAAGCTCAAACAAAGGGGTGAGCCTGTCCTCAGCATAACTGCACTGAGCACTTCTCTCCCCCTCCCCCCTTCAGCCACTCCTGTCTCCACCTCCCTAGTGCTGGAACTAAAGACGTGGGACTCCCGAGTGCTGGGATCACCTTTGTGTGAGCTCTATTTCTCTTTTAGACAGATTCAATCTCACGTAGCCCAGGGTGGCCTTGAGTTCTGGGATTACAGGTGTATGCCACTACTTCCTGGCCTCTAGTGGCTTAGCTCTGCTCTCTGGTCTTCAGGCAAGCTTTATTTATGAAAACACAAATAACATATCACTATAGTGTACCACCACACAGAGAGAAACCTGTGAATTGCCTCAATCAACAGTCTCCGGTCAGGGTAGGACAGCTTCCGACACAAATGCTTACCTCTAAAGGTGTCTTCAGTTTTGCACGCACACTGTGAGATCACCCTAAACCAGTGAACGTGATCACAGTATGTCACCAAATGAAATTGGTGAAAATGTAATTACTGCACATTTTCAGTGGGAAGAATTCTGTTGTGGGGATATGAACTGCCCTGTGTGTAGACATCCTGTGGGGTGTATACTAGAATCCTAGCTATGCCCATGGTGTGCCAGGAGGAACTGCCCCACTGGCAACTGAGGTGTTTTCGGATGTGGCCAAAACCCTCCCGCAGGGCAAAATCACTTCAGCTGAGAACATCGATTCATCTGTATAGAAAGCAGCCTAGTGTTTGGAAGATCACCTCAATGCGTTTTATTTGGGGGGCTTCCTTGCTCATGGGTCTTATACATATACTTTCTTCCGGACCGACCACGTCCTGGCCTTTCTGCTGTCTCGGAGTGTCTGTCAGGTTGCCTGGGTACCTTGGGGCTCCACCAAGACAGTCTTCATAGTTACTCAGTACCAACTTGATGTTAATTCAAACTTAGTTTAAGTCAAACCATTCTAGATGCATTCTCCAGTTTATAGAAAATTGTCCAGTCATTCCTACATGATCTGAAAACAGATGGACCTAATTTCATATGCCACAGATTACTTCATTCCAAATTTTCATCTTAAAACTAGGCATAGAACTTGGGGTTAGAAGGAAGACAGGGTGCTGGTGTTCATTGCACATTTATGTCAGGATAGTAATAGTTGTTCTACATATTTTGCTATAGCTAAGGTTTATGATAACCTTATAAAATGTGCCTTATTATAGTCACTTAAAATAAAAACACAGCTTAAAAAACCCACCAGGAAGTGGTGGTGCATGCCTTTAATCCCAGCACTTGGGAAGCCGAGGCAGGCAGATCTCTGGGAGTTCGAGGCCAGCCTGGTCTACAAAATGAATTTCAGGACAGCCAGGGCTACACAGAGAAACCCTGTTGAGGAAAACCAGCTAAATATCTTCTCTAAGTTTATGCCACAAGGAAGTCATAAAATTGGAATTAGAAGCCCAAATCCTGGATTTTCAGCTATATTTCTATCCTATCTCTCTTTCTTGGCTTGAATTTATGTTTTAAATGTGCCCTGTTTTGGTTGTGTCCTTGCCTATCCAACTCATTGACTTATGTTTGTGTGCTTCCTTTTATGTTCTTCAACACGAAAGATACCTAAATGTGTACAAGAAGTACGACGACTTGCTGGATAACACGGCAGAGCAAGGCATCACCGAATTCCTGAATATAAATCACGAGATTGAAGAGTTTGTGACGGTAGGAGATGCCACTAAGAGTTTCATGCCCTGATGACATGTGTGTGATACAGTCAATGCATTGAGCAATCAATGGATTGCAATGAACACAAGCTCTGTATTGGACTAGTGCTGACCAAGGGGGAAGCTAGGAGCAATGGGTAGACTCTAATTACGATTGAACTCTGATTGTACTTCTTTCTATAGAGCATCAATAGCATAAAAAAGAGGAGAAATGAAATTGCATCCATGCACATTACCGTGCCTTTGGCCATGTTCTGTCTTGATGCCTTGTTCCTAAATCATGACCTCTGTGAGCGAGCCCAAAATCTTAAAGACCGTCTGATTCAATATCAAGTGGATGTAAACCGGGAAACTAATACCAGGTATAAAAATTCTAAGGAAAAAAAATGGGCTGTGGAGATGGCTTAGTGGTTAAGCTCTTGCCACACAAGAGTGAGGACTAGAGTTTGTATTCGCAGAACCCACATAAATGCCAACTGGGTAGGGTATCCCACCTGGACCTTTAGCCTGGGAAGGCAGAAAAGCAATAGGGGATGATTCTTCATGTCAACCCCAGGCCTCCAGGTTGATGCAAAACCAGAAGTGCTGTGATGGTGATGGTGATGGTGGTGGTGATGGTGGTGGTGGTGGTGATGGTGGGGGTGGTGGTGATGGTGGGGGTGGTGGTGATGGTTGTTGTGACCATTGCTTTCTCCACAGCATTTGTAATCAGTACAACACCATCGCTGAAAAAGTCAGTGAGATCCCTGCCAACACCGCGGAGCTAGTGGCCCTCATCGAATACTTAAGGAAATCCAGTGATGTCACTGTGTTCAAACTCAGGAGGCAACTTAGAGATGCAAGTGAGAGGCTCGAGTTCCTGATGGATTATGCAGACTTGCCCCGTAAGTCTGCACCGTATATATGTACATGCATGCTTGTGCTCCTATGTAAATATTAAAATGTGGTTTTTTTATATTTTAGGAATTAAATCTTGGGAGAAAGTAGGCTCATTGCACCCCACTACACAGTATTGGGAAAGCTTTCCCAATGCCCCATATGCAAGAGGCACTAGTTCACACCCTGATTCGCAAGGATTTGAGTCACACAAAGGGAATCTTGTTAGACTAAGTGAGTGCACATCCACAGGATTGCCTCTGGCTCTCAGCACCCTATACTGGCATCTAGCCCTGAGGCTCACGAACAGCTAGTTCCAGATGCAGAGTCTTTTGATAAATGGGTAGTTTCACTCGTCCTTAATCTCAATACAGTCCTGTCTTTGAGGGACTAGAACTTGTTTCTATCTACTTTAGAAGGAAAAAAATGTTCTCGCTCCTTTAGGCCCCTAAAAGCCTTCTTGGACCAAGTTGGAATTGCGAAGTAAGGGCTAGGTTATAAAGAAGAAATCCCTCTGTTTTCACGAATCTTTTCCCAGCTGGAAACACATGCGGACATGTTCCAAACTAGGATATGTTGGGGAGCATTGACAGAGACTGGGAATGCAAGGTGATTGCCTGAGCAGTCATCATACATTCAGAAGCTGTGCCTTGGCTCCATGGAGACAGGCTAGGCTTTCGTTTGACCTCCACATCTGCACTCATCAGAGCTATAACGCACAGGGTGTATGGGTGACCTAGAAACCATTACTGCCATTGTTGCAGATGAGATGAAGGGGTGAGAGGTATCCAAGAGGAGCTACACCCCACATTTCTGATGCTTCTTAGAAGCCAATAAGGCAGAGTAGTTGGGACATAGGCTCTGGAAATGGTTGGGCTTGGACCTGAAGTCTGACCTTCAGTCATTCAGCCTTGACCACGTAACTTCACTGTGTTTCCCATTTGTGAAATAAGCGTGATAATGCTGTCTGCATACTAACATGGTCTCTAATAAGCACCCAGTGAACCCTGGCCTTCGTTCATACCTGATTCCATTCATTTACTACCACACCCAGAGGTGGACTTAGGACGATCTTTTACCTCCTAAAATCAATTCCCCACATCCTGAGCAGTGCCCAACAGCAGACTCTGTGTGTTTTGCAGATGAGGATATCAAACTTAACAGCACCCTGTTCCTCTGGCCTGACCAGATAGAAGATATCTTTGAAAACAGCCGAAATCTGCTCCTTGGCAAGAGGGATCAGGCAGAGACGGACCTAATAAAAAGGTACAGGGGGGTCTGGGCTTACTTTGGGAATGAGGTCAGGCTTTCTACACATCACCCACTCTGCAGATGCCTGGTTCTGTCTAGAGCCTGTCTCAGCGGTGTGTGGGCAATGGTGGACGTCACTGATGGAGAAGGAGCTTCCTTTGTTCCCCATGGAGGGCTGATCTCTCTAGACTGTGTCGCTGTAGTAACCCCCCTCCCTGCTCTCTGGTTTGAACAGTGAGAATGTGATGATACAGAGAGAGAACGGCAAAAACAGTGGCTTGACTTGTAATAACAGCCTCCATAGTAGTAACAGCAAAAGTGTCAGCCTTGCCCTGGAGAGCAGACGCTGTAGAACATCAGGACAGGGTACTGAACCTCTGCTGGTTCTGCCACCGCTCCTCCTCAGGGCTAACGCGCTACAAAAAGCGTGTTCCTTCATTGTGTGTCATAGATAAGCATTATGGACTTTTGCTACTCTTGTGCTCTGTTCTAGACATGAATATGTGTTTGTGTTTGTCTACGAAATTAATTAATTCACCGACAGAGAAATACAGAAAACTAAGAATAGGCATATTTTTCTACCTAAAGCCTTGTCCCTACCAAACTAGATACTGTCTTCCAGATCCTAAAACTTAGCCTGATGGGTGGACTGGTTTCTTTTTAAGTTACATTCAATGAAGTTTAGATTTTCATAAAAATCGAGCAGCAAATACAAGGAATTCCAGTACACCCCCCACATGCAGGCGTATGCAGCCTCTCAGACCTGGACAGTTAAGGCGAACCAGAAAGCAAATCCAGTTTTGGATGGTCAGATGGAAACCCCAAGCCTGTTTTGACATTTCTTTGAGCGTCACCTCTGTCATCCGGAAAGCAGGTACATTAGAGTCAACGTCACCATGCTGAGGGGATAAAATGAGGCATTTTGATTGTGCCCACATCATATCTGAGGCATGGCATGGGCATTCCTACACTGCATGCTTCCTCCTCCTTTAACAGTGACCTCTCCGGGATTTCTAATTTCTAAAGCATTGTGGGTGTGCTGCTAAAATATTACTGGAATAGCTGGGCGTGGTGACACGGGTCTTTAATCTCAGCACTCAGCAGGCAGAAGCAGGCGGGATCTCTGTGAGTAAGAGGCTAGCCAGGACAATCAGAGATACATAGAGAGACCCTGTCCTGAGAGAGAGTGAGAGAGAGCGAGAGAGCAAGAGAGGGAGAGGGGGAGGGGGAAGGGGAGAGGAAAAGAGAGGGAGAAGGAGAGAGAGAGAGAGAGAGAGAGGTAGTTTATTGCTGTAAGTGTAAATATGAATGGAGGCAGTGCATCAGCAGGTGTGCAGGGACTGGCCCTGGGAGAAACCATAGCTGTCACTTGCAGTGTGGGGAGAGTGCAGGGTTTCTCCTCCTGGGCAGGGACTCAGTTGGACCCATCAACAAGTCCCTGAGCTCTAGCAACAGAGGCTCAGTGAGGCAGCCCTGGCTCAGGCCTCCCTTTGGTAAATGTTGACTGTCCCTTGTTCCACATGAGCGACAAAGGCTGAGGAACGGCCATGCGTTCATCTGTCTTCTGTGGAAACAATCTTGTTTCCTCTTCATCATAGTGGACTTCATTTTCTCAGTTCATATCAGCTCTGGGGTTCAGGGTCAAGCATTCTCTATTAGCCTCCCCACCTCTGACTGCTGTCCATTCTTCTCCCACACTGAGAGGCTTCCTTCCAGTCCCTTGTCAGTTGGCTCCAGGCTGGGCTCTGGCACTGATGAGTCCTGAAGGAGGCTGAAGCATGATTGAATTAAATTTCTTTCTCCCTTGCCGTATTTGTCCCTGGGCCCCAGTACCGAATGGCAATGCTTGATCTTCCATGGTTCACATTGTCCTCTCAGCCCCAGGGGTCGTAACCTAGTTACCTCACTGCGTCTGTTTGTGCCCATCACTTTTGTCTGGAAGAACAACATAAGGGGAGGAAGATTTATTTCAGCATGTGGTTTCAGAGGGTTTGAGCCAATTGTGATGGGCAAAGCGTGGCAGAACCACACAGAGGCAGGGGTGTGTGATAGAAGCTGTCCTTGCCATGACAGACAAGGAAGGCGAGAGAACAAAGGGCTGAGCTGTGACCTTCAAAGGCCACCTCTGGTATCCGACTTCTATTAGACAGAACTGCTAAAGATTCCATTGCATCCCAGAACTGGATTGCGCCACCAACTGGAGAATCAGCATTTAAAACATCCTATGCTGGACTCTGTAGATCCAAACTATAAATCTCTTTAACCCTACTTGTATCTATTCCTGGTAGGAGTTTTTAATTGAAGTTTCTCACTTTGTTCTTCAGAGTAAATTCTACTTCCTGCCAGGATTGTGGCCAATCGCTCACTTTAAATTCCTCTATTATCTTCACTTGGACTCCGGTGGTCCCAAGTAGAGCTCCATTACTCAAACTAATGTTCTGAATGTTATTATCATATGAAATACATTTTATGTGACTTTTACATGTGCTGTAACATACCTTAGACATTATAATTTGCTAAGCAGTTATGCAAAGTTACAGAAGATGACACTGGTAATATTCTAATGTGGTCCTCAAGTCTGTGCATTGCTTTCCTCTAGGAAATCAGTAACCACTTTTAGTAGATTGTTCTCTTTTATGTGGATACAGTGTTTAGAGAGTTGGCAATGTAAAAAGACAGTCACTGGGGTAGCTGTGTAGATAACTGCACAGTCAGCTTTGGCCTCACTGCCCCATTTTGTTCAATCCTATTGTAGATTTTGTGGTCAGTACAAATGACAGACGAGACATGAGTGTTTGAGCTGCTCTCTCCCATGGAGTGCGACAGAAGATCCTTTGGCATCTTGAAAAAGAAGGGAAAATGGCTCAGGGGATGGATTGGCACAAAGCCTTCTAAAGATTTAGACACAGCAGTGTGCTTTCCAAGTGGCAGGTGCTCGAGGTTTAGAGGAGTGTATGAATGAAATTCGTTCACAATTAGGATACTTTAAATGCCTTCTACATTCTAAAATAACAGCTTATTACAAAGCAAAGTGAAACAAAGGTGGCAAAGAGGAATCCAACAGGAAGAAACAAAAGCAGGATGCCTCTCCCAGGAGCTCAGACAGCCAGGCAAAGAGCAGAGGGGCAAAGGCCCTCTGCCCGTCTTCCCTTTCGTGGTCCCACTGCCATGCCTCTTCTCAGAGTCCCTGTTCTGTTGTGAGTGACAGGCGGGCGGGAAGATGGAGGACAGAGTGGGAGAGCATGGAGAAGAAGATGAGCAGGAACTAGCATAGAGCTTATGCCTGGTGCAAGAGGGCTCCTTTCAGAACAAACTTGGCAAGTAGCTGGACGAGCGGAGACGTGGAGTAGGGGAGAGAGCGCAGCTGGGTGCAGCGTAGAAAGCATGGGAAACGGCCCGCTGGCGGGAGACTTGGACAGAGAGGATAGCTGTTCCGCTGAGGTCGTGAATCAGAGGATCGGAGGTTTACGGTCACAGTCATGAGTGTGCATTTCATTTTATAACCGTGGTAGGAAGTTGTTGAAAACTTTTAACCTGGTACCAGGAAGGGTCTAATGTTTCATGTTCCACTTACTCCAATGAGAACCTGAAGGACAAATGGATACAACATTACATCCCATTATTTCTCGACAGTTTATTTTATTCTGTGTCTCCTGGCCCCCTTCAACTCTTATTTTTCCCTTTTCCAATTAAAAAAAAAAAAAAAAAAAAGCTGGGCGGTGGTGGCCCACGCCTTTAATCCCAGCACTCGGGAGGCAGAGGCAGGTGGATCTCTGTGAGTTCGAGGCCAGCCTGGTCTACAAGAGCTAGTTCCAGGACAGGCTCCAAAGCCACAGAGAAACCCTGTCTCGAAAAACCAAAAAAAAAAAAACCAAAAAACAAAACAAAAAAACCGTGTTGCTTGGCACAGCGGCAGACCTTTTTCCTGATAGTCCCTCTAAAATGCTTTCACAGTTCCTTCTGCCCTCTTTTGTTTCACATACTTTCTTAAAAATTGATTTAATCTTGCTATTAATATAGTTTCTGTTCTTATCGATCTCAGGAAATCCTAAACTGTCTATAACCAAGACTATCACATGCCAGTCAAAAAAAAAAAAATGGACTGGCAAGATGGGTCAGTAGGTAAGAGCATTTGCCTTCCAGAACCAACGACTTGAGTATAGTCCCTAGAGCACACAGTTGAAAGGGAGAACCAGCTCCTGAAAGATGTCTTCTGGTGCCCACCACAGCACCTGCAGTTAGATTTCTGAGTGGTTAAAATGCTTGCTGACCTTTGGGTCCCCAGAAGCCATATAAAATGTCAGATGGGTGTGGGTGGCAGCCACCTTTAATTATTCAGTCTCAGGGATCTCCATGACAAGCTGGCTAAATTGTCAAGTTCTGGATTTGATAATGAAACGCAGCTTGAATGAATAAGGTGAAAGGGCAATCAAGGGTGATTCCTCACATGAATCGGGGCTTTCACATACATGAGCGCATACACACACGTGTGAACATGCACATGTATGACAATAGACTTGCATGCCATGCACAGAGGAAAATGGAAGATAAAAATAATACAAAGAAAAAAGGAAATGTTATCCAGTTAGAGCGGTGACCTATGGGTGCAACTCCTTCAGGGTAGAACGACTTTCACAGTGTCACGCAAGAGATAGCCTGAATATCCGAAATTTACAGTATGATTCATAGCAGTGGCAAAATTACAGTTATAAAGTACTAATGAAAATAATTTTATAATTGAGGGCCACCACAACATGAGGAACTGTATTAAAGGACTGCAGCATTAGAAAGTTTGAGAAGCACTGAGCAAGAGAAAAAAAATATTAGTGGGAACTAACATGCTGGTTTTGTCATAAAACCTATGTGATCCCATTGAGATCCTTTGTGAAACTGCATCTCAATCAGAAACTGAAGCTGAGAGGTAAACATGGAGTTTTGGAGTCTGGAACAAACATGAGTGTAGTAGGAGCTCGCTTGTTTGTTCCCGGATGCCCAGACTCCTGAAATCACACAGAAACTGTATTATTTAAATCACTGCTTGGCCCACTAGCTCTAGCTTCTTATTGGCTAACTCTTGTATCTTAATTTAACCCATTTCTATTAATCTGTGTATTGCCACGAGGCTGTGGCTTACTGGGTAAAGTCTGGGAGTCTGTCTTCAGCAAAGGGGAGGGGGGGATACATGGCTTCTCCTGACTCTGCCCTCTTTCTCCCAGCATTCAGTCCAGTCCTCTCCACCTAGCTCTGCTCCGCCCTGCCCTGCTCTGGTAGAGGCTCAAAGCAGTTTATTACTCAATGGTATTCCCAGCATCCAGAGGGAAATCCCACATCACGTGAGGTCTGAAGGCTCAAATTTACCTTGACCAAGACCCACAAAGCCACCCAGAAGCTGCTGACACTGAACTAATAGGACCCATGGCGTCTTCCTGAAGGTAATGGTCCTGCTGTAAGAACTCATTAGCACTGGAGCACTGGATGAGGAAAGATGAAACTGAATTATATGTGGGCCTGAAGATGGAGGATTCCTTAGAGAAGCAGCTTCAGGTCCAGGTCTTTAAGATGGACAGGGCCAAGTCTACCCACTCTATCTGAGAGCTCATCCACCAGCACCAGATCAGGGCCCACAACAGGTAGTGAACTTCCTGTGGTGGTCTGGAAGAAAATGGCCCCCAAAGGGAGTGGCCTTGAAGTGTGACACCATGGGGGCGGGCTTTGAGGTCTCTTATGCTCAAGCTTTCCTCAGAGTGACTGTCAGTGAACTTCCTGTTGCCTGCAAGATGTAGCTGTTCCTCCAGCATCACATCTGTCTGCATGCTGCATACCCCCACCATGATGATCATGGACTGAACCTCTGTAAGCCACCTCAGTTCAACGTTCTCCTTATAAGAGTTGCCATGGTCATGCTGTCTCTTCACAGCAACAGAACCCTGACTAAGACACATCCCATTCTTCACTGTCTAGCTGGCCTCTCAGAAGATAGACTTCTCCCTCTGCTCTCCTCATGGTAGTGGCCACCCAGGCCATGTGAAGAGGAAGAATGATAAGAACCAATGATAAGACAATGAACAAGAGGATAAAGCCATACCTCCCTGGGCTGGAAGACTGTCTAGTGTTCCAGTAGGCTAGTAACACTTTGGGAAAACCAGTAGATCAAAGATGGTTACTTAAATATGTAAAAGAAAATTGGCCAGGCGGTGGTGGTGCACGCCTTTAATCACAGCACTTGGGAGGCAGAGGCAGGCGGATCTCTGTGAGTTCGAGACCAGCCTGGTCTACAAGAGCTAGTTCCAGGACAGGCTCCAAAGCCACAGAGAAACCCTGTCTCAAAAAACCAAAAAAGAAAAAAGAAAAAAAAAAGAAAATTAAGCAGACATCAATTCTTATATATAAATTACATAAACCAGCATATAATTCAATTAGAAGAGTAACTTGGATGTAGAGATAATGGAATAAATAGTAGTCTTGACTAACTGGCAGGCCATGTCTCCCACTCTCTCTCCACATTGATAATATCAACATGAAAACACAGCTTCGACCTCTTGCGGGATGAGAAGAGTTTATTCTGGAACCAAAAATGAGTGCTCATGACTGGGGAGCACAGACCTGAGGTACCCCAGACTCTGTGTTCCCACGTGGTAACAGTCCAGTGAAGTTTTCACAGTGACAGAGCAAAGAAAGTTATAAACCAAGGCCCTTGTCAAACACGTTGGTGATGGGGGTGGACTTACAGGAAAAGTAGAGAAATCTGCACTGTCAGCCCCGGTGCTGACAGAGTCTTAGCATTTTGGATGGTGGAAGCTAGTGTTCTGTGATGCTTATGCATTCCAAAAGGTCTAGTCACAAGGATATTATTAGGTCAGACACAGAGGTGAGCAGAGAACCGGAGATAGCCCAGGAGAAGTTATAATTAGACTTTGGACCTGCCGTGTCTCAATCTCTCCACCATCACTAAGATTTCAGTTAATCAGCTTTGCAGAGAAGGGTCAGTGAGTGGTGAGGCTCTTTCCAGTGACTTCCGTTAAAACTTTACCCTGCAGTATAAAATATCTATTCTTAAATGCCCATAGATATTCATTAAAAACTGGCCATGTTTCAGGACTCAAAAAATTAGAAGGCGCAGAAATTACATAGCTGTATACATTAGGTATCTATAGTGATGTAACACAACATAGCATCTTTAAACAATGAGGATTTCTCACAGTGTCTTTGGGTCAGATCTCCCAAGAGCCACTCAGTTATATTTCTGGCTTTATGTCTCTGATACCAGATCTCCTGTGAAGCTGGAGTCAGAATGCTAGCCCAGGCTGTGGGCTGGTCTGGGGGTCCCACTAGCTGATGATACAATTCTGGGCTTCCTCCCATGGCTATTAGCAGGCCTGAGCACCATGCTGGCCCTTGGCTCTGCTTCTCACCACATGAACCTCTCCCTCAGAGTAAGAGTGAGCAAAAGACATAGAAATTGACTTTCTTGGGAACTTTCTTGAGGAGGCCAGTCCATCCTTTTGCCATATTTTGTTTGTAAGGAGTGAATTACCACATCTAGCCCAAACTCAAGGGAGCCAATTATACAGGGTATGAACCACAGGTATGGATCATAGCTGAGACTGCTTCCCACATGGTGCAATTAGAGATGAAACCCAAACCAAATCACTTGAAAAGCAACTCTCTTAAAGTACTATTAAGAGGAAAAAGAAAGGACATTTAAACTGGTTATAGTAGGATTTAGAATCTAAGAGGACAAGAGCACAACCTATGGACGGTAACTAATGCTGTGCAAGCTCTTGTTCATTTAATGAACATTGATTGCTGTTTGTATGCCAGACAGTCTGCAACTGCTGGGAACACGTGGAGTTAATGAAGAAAATATATAGGTTTCATCAATGGGAGCAAATTCTTGTATAGTGATTGTAATAAACCAAGCTCAACTTTAGACAATGTTATATTAACTTCTATTTAGTTACTTAGCTATTAAGATGTGTGTGTGTGTGTGTGTGTACACATATATGGAAGGATAGAGAATTTAAGTGATGTGCCCAAAGACCACATAGCTAATCAATATGAACATAAACATTTGAGTCAAGCACTCCCGTCTCTAGACCTTGCCCACAAAACAGTAGATCATCTGCATAAATTGGGTAAAGGAAGAAACAAATGGAGACCAAATTTGTTGTTCATATAGATGAAGTCTCAGATCTGAGAAGAGCTCTCTAATCTCTCCAGCTGGAGTGGATTACATAAGGCAGGCTGTTCACTCTGCTGTTTTGTTTCCCTTAGGGCAGTTGTTACTATCAGAAATATATTTCTGGAATTATTCATCCATCTATAATCTGGATTTAACCATCCATCCACCCACTCACTCATCCATGCCTGTTGTCTAAATCCCCTCCCAACTAAAATACATGTTCCAATAGGGCATAGAAATAATGGCACACTTCACAGATGCTTTCCCAATGCCTAGTTCTGGGAGGTATCAGTCCTCAATAATAGATATCCAACAGTGGAATGAATAAACACTGCATAAAACACATGCTCAAGCATGTACTTCCCTGGACAGGAAAAATTTCTAGGCATGTTCATGATGTGGGAAGTCCTTCTGTGTATGTGTTGGTTTTGTTGGTTAATGAATAAAGTTGTTTCAGCCAGTGGTTTAGCAGAGCAAAGCCAGGTGGAAATCTGAACAGAGATATAGAGAGAAAATAGACAGAGTCGAGGAGATGCCATGTAGCTGCTGAAGGAGAAAGATGCTGGATCCTTACCAGTAAGCCACAACCTCATGCCAATACATAGATTAGTAGAAATGGATCAATTCAAGATGTAAGAGCTATCTAGAAATATGCCCGAGTCATTGGCTGGACAATGTTGTAATTAATATAGTTTCTGTGTGATTATTTGTGTCTGAGCAGTCGGGAAACGAACAAGCATTTAAATATCCAGTCACCAATAGGCTCATAGCAGCATCTCTAGGAGATGGATAGTAGGCGTTTTAACTTGTTTTGTGTTTCTCTTTCTTCGTTTGCTTTTAGATAGATGCAGAGTTTGGGGAGTGTCGGAAGAACAAATCCTTCTTCCCAGGCTGACTACCTGGAAAGGACCAATAATGGAGATTCAGATTTGATGGGACTGTGTTCACTTTCAGGTGCTCAGAGTTTGAGTCGAGACTCGAAGGCTATGGCAAAGAACTGGAAACCTTCAGGAAGCGTGAGGTGATGACTACAGAAGAAATGAAGAACAATGTGGAAAAGCTTAATGAACTCTCCAAGAACCTAGATCTTGCACTGATAGAATTTGAGGTTTGGAACCTTGTGATGGGGACTTGGGACTCTAAGGTCTGGTCTTTCAAGTTCTTAGTTTATGAACATGACAGTTGTCAGGGGCACACCATTGTTTGCTTGGCCTGTTCTTTCATGAGTATGTTCAACTACCTTTTCCACATGGTGTTTACATTTTATCAGGTGTTTGGAAGTCATTAAGTACCCAAAGAAGTTACAGCAAGGTAACCGCTTATATGTGTTGTGTATCCATGCTGTGCTGAGAAGGGTTTCATGGAGCTGTCTCAATGCCTGAAACAAACCTCTGCCACTTGTTATCCCTATGGATGTCCACTTTTGTAAATAAAAAGGCTTGGAGCCATTAAGCTACTTTCTCCAAAAGTCAAAGATCACTTAGCAAGTTGTCTTAACAAAGCACTGAAGTTCTTCCCTTTGAGGCAAGTTAGTGTAAGAAGGCTGGTAAACAGTTCTATGAGCAACTAAATTTCAGGTAGAAATTATGAAAATGGAGAGGTCTACAGTATGTTAGAAACAAAGATGAAACGGCAAGACTCAAATTATCCATTTCCAGCAGTTAGAGCTCAGGTACCATGGCCCTCAGAGACAGCACAAGGACCTGCCCGCTAAGTCTGCCCCATTGAATGCAGGTCTGCCTCCTCTACATGGCTTTTTCAATGCTGAGGAAGTTGTCCTGGAGGTCTCCTGGGTTCAAGAGAACCACCTGCCCAACAGACAGCCTCCTCTTTTTCTTACAGTTGATCAACAAGGAGGAAGAACTGTTGGAGAAAGAGAAAAGTTCCTTCCCTCTTCTGCAAACCCTAATGGTCAACAAAATACCCTACGAGCAGCTGTGGGTCACAGCCTATGAGTTCAGCATCAAGTCGGAGGAGTGGATGAACGGTAGGCTGAGTTCTAAGCCTGCCTCGGCTGCGGGGATGGAGGTGGGGACAATGGGGATCCACCCAGGCAGCTCTGAAATCACCTTTGCTCTTTGGATTCCAGGACTCTGGATTAGGACAGTCACAGTTTTTTATTTTCTGATGTAATAACAAGGGGAGATGAGGAACCAAAGAGCAAGAGACCTATTTCCAGGTTTAAATCCCATCAGCACCCAGAGCCTTTGCCACGGTGATGATTCCAACAAGAGGAGAGAGATGCAGAACAGTGCCTCTGAGTGTTGCTTTAATAAGGGCCAAAGTGCCACGGGCATCTAGAAACTACCCGGCTCTGCAGTCTAGGGAAGCAGGTGTGGGTGGGATCAACAGAGCAGAGAGGACACATGAGGCAAGGAGGATGAAGAGAAAACCCAAGGTGGCTTTCGGGTTTTTGATTCTAGCAGTTTGGTAGGCCTTGTCTTGTTGAACATAGAAGTGACAAATTTGCTGGTAGAAAAACTCCTTCAACTTAGAATCCACATGGGAACATTAGTTATTTGGTATGGGTTATTTTATATTACAATATAGTATATTGTATAGGTTACATATACAATAGAATATATTATTTTAGCTTTGTATATTATAATTTATATTGTAATATCATATGATGCATAATATGTAATAAATATTTAATATATTATTGTATTAGTCTATAAGATATCATATCAGTATGGGTTTTAAAAGATGGGTTTAGAGAAGGTGATTTATTGAGAAGCAGATGATTTTCATTAAGACCCTGGATGCCATCTCTGGACAAGGTGTTAAAAGGATAAAGTCAGAGGCTTGGCATTCACCTTTAGGGCTCCCGCACAGTAAACCCAGCTGGATGGATGTCTTTGCTGAGGTTCTCGGGGTCAATTATGATGACTTTCTTTTTGAAAACATTTGTATTCATTCTCTGACAATTTCATATGTGTTCATAGTGTGTTTTGGTCAGAATCGCTCCTGTTCTCTTCTGTTGCTGTGTTCTTAAGATGAATTCCTAAGTACAAAATGTCTAAGATCCAAAAGGCGTGTTGTGAAAATTGCTAAGATTTTTAGAAGGACTCGTGGGGGAAAGCCGACTTTCATTATTGTTGTCCAGAGAAGTAACGCTTTCCTTCATTCTCCTGGCGATTTGTGAGGGGGCCTGTTTCTCGCTCTCCTCACAAACCTGAAGAAGACAACTTTGAGAGTGGCATTTTCTTATTGGCTGCTGCAACTATTACCTTACTTCCAACTTTAAAAAAGAAAAGACACTTTTTCGCATTTCCCATTGAAGTTGAGTGCGTACCAAGAAGCAGAATTCCCCGTGCTGTGGCTCCCTGGGACTCTCTCCTGAATGAAGCCCTCCTCTGAGCCTCATCTGTGCTCTTGGCTGCGTCACTGCCTAAGAGAAGACGACGGTCACTTCTGTGGTTGAGAGGGAACAGTGACTTTGTATTTTAGCTTGAAATTTACCCTGCTGCTAAAGTCACCATTAATCCAGTCCACCTGGCCAGCAGGAGCCACCCCTCACCCTGGAAGTGGCTTTGGTTTCAGCTATTCTGCTAGTCCTTACTTTTTCTTGTAAGATTTAATTTTCTAGTGATTTGACAAAAATGCCTCGAGTTAATGAGGCGTATTTAGTGAGAGGAGTTGCATGTGGCCTAGGCAGACCTGAAGGTTGGAAGGTGCTTAGGAGTTAGTTAGCTATATCACAATGCAGGAAGCAATGCATTACCATGGGAACAAGGGAAAATTTGGACTGAATGAGAAAGCCAATACTAAAAACTCCCTGCCCACCCCCAAAAAAATAGGGGAAAGAAACTAATGTTTTGAAGTACTTTAAAAACTGAAATGTCATTTGTTTAAGGGTATGCATATCGGGAGAGCCTCTCACTGAACCCCCAGTCCCCACCTTGACTAGACTGCCTGGTCAGAGAGCCCCACGATCTACCTGTCTCCCCCACCTCAGTGCTGAGGTTACAGCCACACATATCACCCGGCTTGGTTTGTTTGCTGTTTTGTTCGAACAAGGTGCTTAGGATCCAATCTCTAGCCCTCATTTTAGCCACTGAGCCTGGAATCTTTGTATTTCTTTCTGACCTTGTTCAATAATTTCAAGCTTATATTAATTATAATATTATATAATATCTTCTTAGAACTCTAGAGGGCTCCCATTCCCAAACTGTTAAGTTACAACACGTTGAAGTCCTTTTAATTCTACTGACATGGCATTTAAAACTAATTAGAATGACTAACTCCCTGAGTGTACATATGTGGTGTGCCCAGACTCACGCTGCTTCCAGCCACCCTTCCAGAGTGTGTGAATGGCAGGTGACAGCGTGAAGGCTCTACTAGCTAAGCAGAGGCATCAGTTCATATCCAGGCCTAACCCCAGAGACTATGCCCATTTCATCATAACCGGCACCGTTCTCAAGTCCAGGGAATTAACACATGACCTTGAAATCTCCATCATAGTCTGGGCTTCTCTTTGTTCCAGGCCCCCTCTTTTTGCTGAATGCCGAGGAAATCGCGGAGGACATTGGGAACATGTGGAGGACGACATATAAGTTGACCAAGACCTTGTTAGATGTGCCTGCTCCCCGGCGCTTAGCAGAGAACGTCAAGTTGAAGATAGAAAAGTTCAAGCAGCACATACCCATCCTCAACATCTCCTGCAACCCTGGCATGAAGGATCGGCACTGGCAGCAGGTTCTTGTCACCCCCAGTGTGGTCCAGCCTGCCCCATTTTCCCCTGGGAAAGCAGGAAATGAAAGTCTCCTTGAGGGAAAAGAGGTTATCATTGGCTGGCTGGTCTTCAGGAAGGGAATAGGATGAACGTTTGGCCTCATGACCAGGTTGATCCTTTTAGTTGAGCCCCACTGTGGTGTGTAAAAAATTCTAGACATTGGTTATAGTCACAACGGGAAAGCTGTGATTGGCTCCTCCATACACGAAAAGAAAGTCCCCCCTTTTCTGAGACCTTGCAAATGATCCCAGATGATTCCTGTGTGGGTTTTCTTTGGTGCAGAGTTTCCTGGTCAAACAGGCTAGGTTTGGAAGGAGTTTGACACATTGGGTGTGGTGGCACATTCCCATAATCCCAGCATTTGAGAAGCTGAGACAGAATACAGAGTAAATTCCAGGCTAGTCTGGGCTACAGAATGAGGCCCTGTCTCAAACAAATAGACAAACAGAGAAGCAAGTTGCTCTCTCTTTAAGCTCTTTAAGCCCATAAATTAGAGCAATAAATTATTCTCCCTAAAAATAGTTAGGATTTTAATAAGCAACAAAGTGTGAGGTGACGAGTGTGGTGTGAACACCAAACACGAAATGGAAGGTTTGCTGTCTTTCAAAAGTGATTGCCACATTTAAGTGGCCTTGAAGCGCCCTCTCCCAGGAAGTTGCTATGTGGAGTGGCAAAGTGGCTGGCTTGACATGGGCAGATTCTTCTCTAAGAACTATGCCTGAGATTGAACCACAGAAAGACGGAGTATTGATACGTGAATGGGTCAAGGTCTGTTTGCAGGGAGGAGCTGTCTTCAGCTTCACAGAAAAGCAGGAGACTTGGGACCCCGGCAAGTGTTGGTATTGTAATGAGCGGTGGTGCTGCGTCCCGCCACCCAGCTAGCTTAACCGAAATAATTACACGAAAACTGTATTCTTTTAAACACTGCTTGGCCCATTAGTTTTAACCTCTTATTGGCTAACTCTTACATATTGATCTAACCCATTTCTAATATTCTATGTAGCACCACGAGCTGGCTTACCAGGAAAGATCTTAACCTGCATCTGTCTGGAGTGGGAGAATCATGGTGACTGCCTGACTTGACTTCTTTCTCCCAGCATTCTGTCTGTCTACTCCACCTACCTAATTTTCTGTCCTATCAGGGCCAAGGCAGTCTATTTAACCAATGAAATTAACACAAAACAGAAGACTGTCCCCCATCAGGTTGGGATGCTGTGCAGGAAGACAGGTGATAGATAGGTCATCATGTGGGCCTCTCCCCTAAAGGGAATCTGCGAAGGGCTTCTGACTTTATAGATAGATGCTTGTGGGGGTTCTATCCCCATGAATGTGGGTGACCTAGACTTTTGACCTATGTCGGGATCTAAGAACGTGGGTGGACAGGTGACTTCTTACAGTGCCAGACTTCTTGAGATGGCAGCATTCAAAGCATTTGCGTCAACCCTTAAAGAACACTCCTTAGGGCCAAAGGTGTGACTCAGTCATAGGGTACTTGCCCAAGAACATGCCCCAGCAACTCAAAAATATCAAATATGATTTTTTTTTTAAAAAAAGAAAGCACTCAAGGGGTCTCTGTGCCTTCTCGGGGTGCTGTCTCTGTCATCTGCTGTCCTCACGTGTAAGCACAGACCGCCCCCCCTCAGGCATTCTTAGTTCTCACCATTCTTGTCTTTTCCTAGGCCTCTTAAACAAACATTCCTTAGACTTACAGCTGAATAGTGATCTCAGCTCAGACACAAACTCCCAGACATTTAATAATAAATAAGGCACACTTTATTTGAATTCTTCCATTTCATCTTCAACAACTCTTTGAAATAGGCACAGTTCATAGGTAGAAAAACTGAGCATTGAAAATTAAGCTGTCATATAGCTAGTTAGTAGGCCAGGAGGGAACTGGAATCCAGGTCTGTTTGGCTTAAATAAAGCAATGTCAAGAGAGCACATGAGGAGTGAGGAAGAAAGACAGACGGGGTAGGGGATCAAAACTAACAGTGGAACATAGCCCCAGGAAGGAAGGAAGGAAGAAAGGAAGGAAGGAGCGAGGGAGGGAGGGAGGGAGGGAGGGAGGGAGGAAGGGAGGGAGGAAGGAAGGAAGGAAGGAAGGAAGGAAGGAAGGAAGGAAGGAAGGAAGGAAGGAAGGAAGGAAGGAAGGGGTCTCTAGAGTGGCTATCCAGCAGGCTGAGAAGGTAAGAAAGGACATGGATCACCAGATGTCTTAGGGGCTGTCCCCACTCAGGGCCCCACACCCATGACAGCCCCAAGCTAGGCAAAGCTACAATCTGCCCTAATGTCTCCCCTCCCACCCCGCCACTGAGGAGAGATTTATATAGATTCTGGTCCTGGCAAAAAAGGCTCTAAAATCTAAGCCACCTGTGATGTCTCAAGGACTGAAGACAGGTTTTCTGGGATCCCAGGATGGCTGGGCTGTGGTTTCTGGCCAACTGAACTTAGAGGTCTTGTTGTTTGGGTTTAAAACAAGATCGGACAAGGAAACATGTAGTCAGTGCTACGGACCAAAAGTGGCCCTAAAGTTCTGAAGATGCTGTCCCTAGGAGCAGATTCTAGCAGTCACGCATGAAGACTGCAACGTTCTCTTTTCTTTTTTGTGGTAGTGGGGTTTAAGCCTAGTAACTTGCCCATGCGAGACAAGTGCCCTTCCATTAAGCTGCTCCCAGTTCACCTATGTTTTCTAAAGTAAAAGGAAATAAGTAAAAAAAATGTCATAGATATATGCTATCTAAGCAAATACACTTGTCATTTGTGTAGCCATCCACCTTGAGCAGTAGTATGAAGTCTTTGGTACCCAGAACACATCTCAATTCAGACAAGCATGTTTGAGAGGCTTAGAGGCCATAAGGGACTAGTGTCTACGTAGACAGCATTGTTCCAGGATCTTAAAATTAGAGAAAAAAGTGCCTTGTCAGTATTTATATTTATTTATAAATAATCTAAAATTTCTGTCAATCTCCAAGCCCTCACTGTGAACCAATTACTATGCTGAATGCTTTACGCAAGTGTACTTTAGCCCCTGAGAGAGTCTGTGTGTTGCTGTATTTTAATGTATAAAAGAATAAACAGGGGCAACAAGACGGGTCAGCAGGCAAAAGAACTTGTCCCCCAAGCCTGACAACCTGAGTTTAATCCCCAGGACCTCTATGTCAGAAAGAGAAAGCCAATTCCTGCAAATTGTCCTCTGACCTCCACATGTGTGCTACGATATCCAGGTGCATGTGACACGCACATACAAACACACACACAGAGATAGATAGATAGATAGATAGATAGATAGATAGATAGATAGATAGATAGATGATAGATAGATAGATAGATAATAGATAGATAGATAGATAGATGATAGATAGATGATAGATAGATAGACAGATTGATAGATATTAGATAGATAGATAGATAGATAGATAGATAGATAGATAGATAGATAGATAGAAGTAGATAATAGATAGATAGTAGATAGATGATAGATAGATAGTAAGATAGATAATAGATAGATGATAGATAGATAGTAGATAGTAGATAGATAGACAGTAGATAGATAGACAGTAGATAGATAGTTAGATAGATAGATAGATAGATAGATAGATAGATAGATAGATAGTAGATATATAGACAGATAGATATCAGATATTTTCAATAATAAGTGAAAGGTCAAGGCTACAAATCTACTTGTGCAGACTGTGCTCTGTAAAATTCTGCCAAATGCCACCTTTGTCCAGAGCTGTGCAGTGTATAGCACAGACAGCTGTACATAGGGGACGTGTAAGAGACATTAGCATTTGGTGGATAGCATTTGTTGGAATCAGAATTGGATCCAGAAGCCAATTCTGCCAATTATTAACTGGATGGTGGTAGACAAGGTCGTTTCTCCAGCTCAGATTCTTTAGATGGAAAGTGGGAAAAACACATTAGCAAGCTCTTCGTGGCGCTAGGATACTAAAATAAGTGTGGGAAGCTCTCTGAAACAATCCCAGTCATCGTCAGCCCCCAATAAATGTGCGTTACTTTTAGTTTATTACCATACTGCTCCTCCAGAGGTCCCCAGAACCCAGACTGGAAGTCATTCGAGTTCTCTGATTGAGTCAGACTTTTCCTCCACAAATACTGCCGTCTACTGAGCGTCAGGTGCCAAGGACACAGGGTGAGACAGAGTCTGACATGGCACCCACACTGCTTTCTGCTCTGGCGTTTTCTAATCCTCTGGCAGCCAAGTAAAGGAAAACCCCAGCAACAGATTATTTTGTCAGAAGATGCTCATTCCTGCTTCAGTCCTCATCTCTTCTTTACCATGGGGGACCTTGGTGCTACCCGGGTCTTCCAGAAGCTTCACGCAGAGCTTCCTTGGGGGTGTTTGTGCTGAAGGGGTGTGCCTAAGGCAGTGTCACACCAGCCGGATGGGGATCCGACAAGTAACCCCCTGGAGTGGATGGGGGACTTTTCTTTGTTCTGTTTTGAGCAGTACTGGGGATTGAACCTGGGCACATGCTGTGCCTTTACTCACCTTTCACTTTTAATTTTGAGGCAGGGTCTCACTATGCTGGCCAAGCTGGCCTTGAACTCACTCTGTAGGGCTAAAAATGATGACTCTCCTTCCTCAGACTCTTGAGTAGCCAACATCACAATCCCTGCTTTAATGCTCTTTTGAAGGGAATCCTTGCTGTTCCCCAGCTCAGACAGACCCTCCCCGTCACTCAGGAAGTACTCACCTCCGCTTGTCCCAAACCCAGCTTCCCCGGAAGCACAGCTGAGGCTCTGTTCTGGTCTTTTGAATGTTCGTGAATTGATCGGGAGACAAACTTGGGAGAAAGCAGCTACGGTGAGGCTCTGCAACAGCCTCCAGAACCCTCAGACTGACAATGTCAGACTCGACAGCCACCAGTCCCGTGTGGTCATTTAATGGAGTATGAGTTAGCTAACACTAAGTGAACATGAAAGTCCCTTCACCTTAGCCCCAGTTTTAGTGCTCAACAGCCTCCTGGGATGAGTAGCTACAATACTGGACAGTGCAGATAATTTAATTTTCCATCCTTATGGAGGTTCTAGTGGGCAGCACTACCTTCCACAACCACCCCTCACCTCTGTCCTTCCTTTGCAGATCAGCGAGATTGTTGGCTATGAGATAAAGCCCTCAGAGACAACGTGCCTCGCGAACATGCTGGAATTTGGATTTGGCAAATATGTTGAAAAGTAAGGTTCATCCTTTGTTCTAGACAGGTTTTGGTTCAGGGGTCACTGTGATCTCCTTAGTCCAAGTGAATTAAAAATTTTAATGACCTCCGGTTGGGCTGACTTACCCAAGTGGCTATTTCTTCTCCTGCTGTAGAGTTGGGACTAGAAAGAGTTAGGGGTTTTATTTCAATGAGAAATGAAAACAAATGTCTTCTGTGAACCTGAGACTCTGCCTAGCTCTTAGAACTTGGAGCAAAACCACTCAGCCTTCATGAACCTGTTTCCTTTTAAAATAAACAGCAAGCTAAGAGTGATCTTCAACTGCTAAACCCATGGAACACACGGTGATGAACAGACTTCTTTGTTTTCTCCCTCCCCGAGTGTCCTGGAATTGCAGCGTGAGAATTTGCATTATCTGAATGGCTATTTTTACTTCGATTTGTTTTGGGGGGAGCATCGTAGGTGTGTTTATGAATGGGGGTACATATATGGGGGAACACATGCGTGTATGTGTATGTGCAAGCAGAGGCCAGAGGTAAACCTTCGGTGCCCTTCCTTAGGTACCAAGTAGGCTAGGCTGTCTGGCCAGTGAACCTCAGGGATCTTCTGGCCTCTGTCTCCTCGGTGCTGGGTTTCTAAGAGTGTGCCACCTCCCACCACAAGAATTCTTCACCTGGGTGTTGGGGATCTAACTCAGGTTCTCCTGCTTGTATGGCGAATACACACTTACTTAGCTATCTCCCAGGCCCTCACATACTGTTTTTTAAATCAGTAATATTCAGAATTCTGTTTTCATACTTCCTTTAAGGAATAGATGGAGAGATTTTATATTGGTTCAAGTCTGTTAGACAACTTGGATGGGACTTCGAGGGATGGATGTTCATGGTTCTCAGGGCTTGGCACCTAGAGTTACTGCATCTCCATCATGGGGGATCTAGTTAGAAAACCGTGTTCTCAGGCCGCACCCAACCCGTTGATCAAATTGGGGCTTTAGGCCTGACTATTGAATTTTGTTTTGTTTTGTCTTGCTTTAATCCTCTGGGTTGGTACTGTCCAAGAGAGGAGCCAAGCTAAATGCTACTGCTTGGCATGTAACTAATCCAGAACCAATGTATGGAACTCAAAAATACAGGCTGGATTTCAAAAGCTTACCAAGAAAATAAGAATGCAAATGGCTGACAGTTTTGTTTTGAGACAGTCCCACTTTGTAGCTGTGCCTGGCCTTGAACTTGCTGTATAGATCAGGCTGACTTTGAACTCATAGACATCTCCCTGCCTCTGCCTTCTAAATGTTGGGTTTAAAGGTATACACTAGCACTCCCAGTCAGATAGCAGTTTTTAATATTCATTTTCCAATGATAACATTTTGAATGCAGTAAGTTATTGTCAATTATTTCATCCCTTTCCTGCTTTTCTCCTTTTTTCTATTTATCATTTTAAAAACAATCTTATTTTACATACCAATCCCAGTTCTCTCTCCCCTGTTCTCCTGCTCCCCCTGCCTTCTCTCCACCCCATCCCCCATCCACTCAGAGAAGGTAAGGCCTCCCATGGGAAGTCAACAAAGTCTGTCACAGCACTTGAGGCAGGACCAAGGTCCTCCCCCTGTATCTAGGCTGAGCAAGGAATCCCTCCATAGGAGATGGGCTCCAAAGAGCCAGATCATGCACTAGGGATAAATACTGGTTCCACTGCCAGTGGCCCCACAAACTGCCCATGCCACACAACTGTCACCCACATTCAGAGGGCCTAGTTTGGTCTTAAGCTGGTTTCCCAGCTGTCAGTCTGGAGTCATTGAGCCAACACTAGCTCAGGTCAGCCTTCATGGCCTCATTTTAATATGATCACCTCATTAAATGCTCTTCAAATATAGCCACATTTGAGTGATCGGGGATTAGAACTGCAGTGTGAATTTTGGAGAAACACTCAACTTATAACAGCCCCCAAAGGCAACAGTACTCAGAACATTGGACATAGATGGCAAACTTTAGAGAAAATATCTTGTTGAAATGAAAGCTTCTGGAAATCTCTTTAAGACTGCACTGAAATTGCTTCCCGGGGTTTCCTCTGCCAGCTCCTGTTGATGTTGATGGTGTGTTCTCTCCTCAGGCTGGAGCCCATTAGCGCAGCTGCCAGCAAGGAATATTCCCTGGAGAAAAACCTGGAGAAGATGAAGTTGGACTGGGTCAACATGACGTTCAGTTTCGTGAAATACAGGGACACGGTGAGTCAGGAGAATGGGAACGCCCTGGAAGCAGCCCTGGGTGTTGTAAAGTAGATCTAGACATGGTTCCCCCAGCGTTGCAACAGACCTCACAGAATAACGCTCCATCTGTGTATTCCCTCTGTCTGCCTCTCCTCCATCATCCTGGCTCTCACACGCCGCTGGAGCTGTGCATCTCCAAATCATAAAGTCTTTTGACCCTAGTGCAAAGGAATGGAGTGCATCTCCTGAATTAGCATGTCTCAAGAAGAACACTGGGTTGTGTAACTACACGCACACATACACACGCGCACACACACACACACACACAACTCAAGTCCTTCAGAAGCATATCTGAGGTTGACAACAACACATCCTACCTCCTGAATGCTGAAGTGCATAGGAATTTCTTCAGGATCTCTTTAAATTGGGGAGACTAGAGTGGGGCCTGAGGTTCTCACATACTAGCAAGTTCCCAGGCACTTACACCACTTTGAACTGTACAAATATAAATGTCCTGATTTTCATGGGGACTTACAGATAGCATATGAGTCTGTGCAATGGATGTGGATGTGCATTCCTTTGATAACCCTGGGATCTAGTTTGCTCTTAGGATGACGCACAGGGTGGATATGAAGGCTGCTTCCCAGTACATTGTAGAGGGCACAGATATCTACATACTGCTCCCCACGGGCACCTAGAACAGCATCTCAAATGCTAACTGCACAGGAGAATCATTTGGGATACTTAAAAAGAAAATCACAATTTATTTTTTCCTGTCCTTCTACTCTCTGGGTGCCTGAGCATCTCCACTCACCCTCCTAGATTGGAGGTTGAACTCAGAGCCTTGTTCTTGTTGGGAAAACACTCTAACACATAACCACATCCCCCAGTACTACATTTTTTGAAGAGTCAACATAGACCCAAACCCTGGAGATTTGAGCACGTCTCTTCTCACTGAACAACCGATCATCCTCCTGTGACTTCTTTCTCCCATTGGTCACAATGCCTTGGTTTCGACCTTGGATAAGAACCACCCATGAGCCAATCGGAGGCAGAACTGGAGGCAAATGAGTTTATTACTGGGTCTCATGGTTTCAATAAGCTTGGAGCTACACATTCTGATTGGGTCAGACACTGCTCCAGAGGCTGCTGGGCTGCAATGCAGATGGGCATTATTCCTTATCCATCTTCAAAGTTTATGACTGAAGTAGCTCTCAACAAGAAGCAATAGCAAAATGACAACAACGATGCCAGTCTTTGAATAGCTAGCTAGCCATGCTTTCTAGACACACTGAGAAATGATAGAAGAATATATCCTAAGCCAGATTTAGTTGTTATCTACAATTACACCATTCATTTTGCAGCCACTTCTGTGTCTACAGGCTTGAAGGAGCTGAAATCAAAGCAAGTAAGACCAGATTTGCTGTAGGTGGCAGACTCTTAGCAGTCTATCTAATGGCTCAGGGAAGAGAGTGCCGTCTATGGACACTGAAGACACAATACCTTTACATGAGAGCAAGATAGAACTCGCAGAATGTATGAGATAGAAGTTTCCAAGCTGGGGTTACATATCTATGTACTTTTATCATGTGACCACTATATACAAAACAAGTAGTCAAAGCTTTGTTTACAAGGGGATTAAGTGTAATTAACTTAATAAATGTGCCCTATCTGTTAGCAGACATTTCAAAAGAGCTCATGAATTGAAATAAAAAATAATCTCTAAATTTTATTTTAAAAGAACCACAAGAACCCCTGTGTCTGGCTGCAGAACATGAATCTAGGTCTTACTCACTGATTGGAAGCTGATGCTCCCAGAGAGGCAGGATTTAGAGAAGGGGACTGTCTTCTCCCCAGTAGACTCTAGTTGCAGGTCTGGGTTAGGTTGATTTCTGCAAATAAGTCGAACAGGAAGTGTTACTTCTTTTGTTTTGTTTCATTTTGTTTATTGAGACAGGAACTTATGAAGTAGCCCAGGCTGGCCTCAAACTCATGATATGCCTTCAGCCTCAGCCTTCAGAGTGTTGGGATTACAGACATTCCCCACTGTTCCTGCCCAACAAAAAGTACTTTTAGTAACCAATATGCGTCAGTACACACATGTGTACTCTTATGCTTTGGAGACTGACATGGAACATCTATATTGAGACCTGTCTCAAAATAAATAAATATTTATGGTGAGAAAACCTTATGAGACATAGACGCTTGTCTCCCTGAGATGGGAATATATACTGCAAGGCCTTCTGGAACCTTCTAGAATCACCATGGACCATGGGATAGGCAAGGCAGAGGGGTCTCATGATTTTGATTTTGACTGCGTGGTATCTTTATTGGCAGGATACAAACATCCTGTGTGCAGTTGATGACATTCAACTGTTACTCGATGATCACGTGATAAAGACCCAGACAATGTGTGGCTCTGCATTCATCAAGCCAATAGAAGCAGAGACTCGGGTAAGAAAATAGCCCTTGTGTATCTTGTTATGGCCCATTGGTTCTCAGTTTCTTAGAGGAGGGGTGGGGTTTCAAGTTCAATGAAAGAATAAACTTCCTCTCCCTGAATGGAGGAATGAAAGGACAGTTGAACAGAAGTCTAGGAGCAATAATGACATCAGTGCGCCGTCTACCGAAACAGTAGATGAGCTTGAATACGCCAAACAAAAATATATTTGCCAAGTATTTTATAGTCTATAGCAATCTAGAGTCTGAGCCACATGACCCTAAGAGCTTAGCCTCCCTTGTTCATTGTCTATAGAAGCTGGATAGGTCACAGCGGTGGTCATATCTTAGGGTTGGAGCTCAAGGGAAGAAGAAAAAGTGGCCCAGGCCTTCAGGTCTGTATTCCGGTTCTGCCTTTACTGTTAGCTGAGTGAAAACCCCAGAGATCTGCCTGGTTCCACTTTGCCAGCACTGGGATTACAAGCATAGGCAACTACACCCAGTTTTTTTTGTTGTTGTTATTTGTTTGCTTGTTTTAACCTGAATTCTGGTATAGAGGAAAGAACTTTATCAATTTAGCTATCTCTCCAACCCACATAGATTTGTTACTATCTCATAAGGTGGTTGAATTAGATTGCTTTCATATATATGTATATCCCCCTGGTCATCACTCATCAAAGAATAAGCTTTATTATTGTTATCTAACTAAAATGTGAGCTCCACAAGGCAAAAGCCTCTTTGATTCATTATATCCATGTCCCCTGAAACAGTAACCACATGCGATATATGTCAATACATATTTGTTAGACAAGTAAATGAGTCAATGAATCAATGAATCCAGCCGTGTGTGTGTGTTTGTGTGTGCATTCACTGGGTGTGTGCTGCCATTACTGACTCAGTTGTGGAATTCCAAATCCACAGAAATGGGAAGAAAAGCTGGTTCGGGTACAGGAAAATTTGGATGCCTGGTTAAAATGCCAAGTCACTTGGCTGTACCTGGAACCAATCTTTAGCTCGGAGGACATCATAGCCCAGATGCCAGAAGAGGGCAAGAAATTTGGCATTGTGGACAGTTACTGGAAAACACTGATGGCTCAGGCGGTGAGTTTTATCTCTTGCGTCTCAGCAGCAGAAAATATTATCTTGGTGCATTGTGTCTACGTCCCCTGAAACTACCAAGTAAAATTTAAAATTAACATTTTAAGTCATTGTTATAATTTATTAAAACTTCAAGCATGGAAATATGGTATATGAAAAGGAGAAAGTTTTTGGAATCTTACCTGCCTGGAGATAGTTCTTAGCAGTTTACATTATTTCTCTATCATGTCTAACGAGATAGAGGGCTTTGTTAAAGAGCAATGCAATCACATTTTCATAAGTTAGGAATTCTTTTAGATTTCAAATAGTGGTGCATATTGATACTCAGTTATGATTTTTTTTTTTGGTAAATGTGATGACTCAGATATAATCTTAGAAGTCAGAAACTACTTAAGAAGAACATGAATTCCACTCTCTTACAACTCTGTTAGGAGGCACACGGGCTTGAACACAAGCTGTGGTGTGTGCCAATAGCGTGTAGACAATGGAGGGTAGTACACTTGCCCAGGAGTGTCCAGGAGACCTCCAAAGCAGGTGATGTTAGAACCAAGCCTTGAAGGATGAGTTACACATGCTAAGATGTATCTCCTGAGAGGATGTAGTTTTCCTTTTTTGAAAAAAAAAATTGTGGTACATGATCCGAGAATTTATCTCAGTGGAGTATATCTGCTTAGATGACTTGTAGTCTGGACTCTGGCCGTAAGGTATGGGGGCAGTTATAGGACTCAGTCAATGGAGCAGATTTGACATTATTCTTTGGTTGCGTGCTATAGAAATCCACACAGTGTAGGCCAAGAAAACTTACTGGGTGACTCATAGAACACAAGAATAGAAGTGTATTCTGGCCTCCCAAAGGGTCACCAGAGTCGGGGAAACCCTCCGGAGCTCACAAGCGCTCTATGTATACCCCTTGCCCATACTCCTCTCTCTACTTTTCCCACTTGGGGTGCTCCCTACCGACTAGCCTGCTCTGCCACAAAACATCTGGCAGGAGCTGGTCCTTCCACAGCCCCAAAGCTCCTTGATCAAGGGTTACTCACAGACCAGACCAGAATGCCATGATCTAAGTTTTAGACCTCCAAAATGTTCAGATGAAATTGATTTGGCGAGATTGTGATGCCCGACCTGTACCCAGTCAACCATGATTGAAGGAATGCAGTCATGCTCACTGAGCAGTCAGCCCAGTTGGAATAGGAGAGCATCAGGAAGCTGGCTCGGCAGCATCACTAGTTGGTGGGTTGATCGTGAATTCATTACAATGACCAATCTGAAAACTCTGAGTATGCATAGTGATTCTCGTGTGTGTGTGTGTGTGTGTGTGTGTGTGTAACCCAGGTGAAAGACACCAGGGTCCTGGTGGCAGCTGACCAGCCAAGAATGACTGAGAAGCTTCAGGAGGCCAATCTTCTATTGGAAGACATCCAGCGGGGGTTGAATAACTACCTGGAAAAGAAGAGACTCTTTTTCCCCAGGTATGCAGGATTGTTCTTTCATTGGGGCCTGCCCTCCGAGGCCATATGTAGATGGAATTACATTTTTCATGTTAGATTTGAATTAAATTCCATTCCTGCTTCCCTGTTTCCCAAGAGATGGCATCTAGGAATGAACATGTCTCCTTAGCCATCATCTAGAGTGAAGCTGAATGGATTCTGTAGGGTTACATCTTCACTTAGGCCAGTCAATATTGTTGTTTCTGTCCAGGAAAGGGCATAATAGTTATGATTAAGGCCTAGTGTTTAGAGCTAAAGAGATATCTCTTGAGATCCAAGATTTTCTATTCATTCCCTGGAAGACCTTCAGCAGATCTGTCTGAGACTCGGGCTCTCGGGATGAAATTGAGATAGGAGAACACAAATGACTCTTAGTTCTTTCAATTTTCTGTGCAGGTCAGTGAGCTGAAGTGTTTGAGAAACGTCAGCTAATTTTTTGAGCATTAACATTTATAGCTCCTGGTACAGTAATTTTCATAAATATTTATCTTTTTTCCACAAAAGTTAATGCTTTATGTAAAAGTCAACATGGTTTTAGAGGGCTAGTTCCAAGGGATCTCATTCCTGCACGTCTATCCATGCCAGGTTCACTGTGGCCAGTCACTCCATGTCATTTAACTCAATAGGCTGTAGGTTTGCATGCCTAGAATCCCAGTACTTGGTAGGCAGAGGCAGGAAAAAAAACCAAGAGTTCAAGGTCATTTCTCAGCTACAAAGTTGAAGGCCAACTAGGGCTACATGAGATTCTACCTCAAAAGGCATCGATGAGAAACTGTAATGTGGCTGGACACGAAGTTTAGTTCTCCACTCTCCAACAAGAAAAACAGATAGGGTTTCACAGTTACACTGGCGAAGCTTTGGTTTATCTGTGGGAGAAATTCCCTTGGTATCTGCTCAGCACAGTGTTCTCTGATAACTCTTTTCTCATATTCTTTATTTTCTCTGTTTTATAGTCAATAGCCATTTGAGACCATTGTGTGTTATTTTTACTTTTATTTTATGTGCACGGGTGTTTGGCCTGCATGAATGTCTGTGCACCCCTTGCATGCCTGTTGCCCAAGGAGTCCAGAAGAGGGTGTCAGATCCCCTGGTACAGTTGCGAGCATTCATGTGGCTACTGGAAATCAAATTGAATTCGGAAGAGTAGCCAATGCTCTTAGCTGCTGAGCCATCTCTCCAGACCACCACTGAACATTTTAAAATGTCTCAGAAAGTGGAGTTTTAATTTATTTAATACTATTTTTTTAACATAAAGAACTACTTGTGGTCAGTGGCTCCTCCTTTAGACAACACAGACAAACACAAACAGTAGAAGAAACGTTAACTTGGAAGCACACCATTGGGAAGAGATTAAACTCTGGAAACCTCCTGAGGTTTGGGCTTTTAAAAATATTTTTATTTTCTTTCTGTGTGTCATGTGTGGGAGCATGCCCATGAGTGCAGGTGTCCACAGTGGCCAGAAGAGGGCGCTGGATCCCCTGGAGATGGAACTATATAGGCAATTGCCAGAAGCCAAGTCCTCTGCAAGAGCAGAGCACACTCTTAATCACTGAACCGTCTCTTCAGCCTCAAGGCCTTTAGTTTCAGCCTTTTGCTGCCATTCCTAGTAAGAACAGTGATAGCCAACACTAATACAGCAGTTATATCTTGTGCCAGGACGCCACACTAAGTGATTCATACTTAGGTAATCTTTAGAATAATCCTATAACAATGGGATCATTATGATTATCTTGATTTTCTAAGTGAGAAAACAATGATTTTCCCCCCCAGGAAAGACAAAACTGATAGATGTCCAAGCTGCAATTCAAACCCAAGGAGTCTTGATACAATACTCAAATATTTAATATCTTTGAGATACATTCCTACCTGAGTTAAACACACATTACCACTCACGGAAACATCTCAAGAGTTGATGCATTTTTTTGTAAAATAAAATCAATCACTTTTACTGAATACTTTGAACTGTTGGTGATAGTCATGTGAACCAGTTTTACCTTAAAAATACAGAAAGCTAAATGATTTTACATTGTTACTCTGTCTTTGGGCCTTGCACATAATAGAGATCAATCACCCAACTGAGTATTACTTAGAAATGGTAGGAACTGACATCCTCGTTAGGTTCTGATCATTCAGTCAGCCTAAAAGGAGTTACTGAACCCTTCCTACCTTCTCATACCGTGCATAGTATAGCAGTTTGTTTTGCTATGTAACAAACACTCCAAAATTTAGAGGCATAAAACAACAGCCATTGATTTAGCTCACAGTTGTATGGTATGGCACACTGGGCTGGGCTTAACTAAACAGTGCTTCTGTTGGGAGCTCACTCAATGTGACTAACAGTCACTGGCAGTTGGTCCTAATCCTTTGCCTGGTGGTTGGATTCCTGCTTCTGGGCACTAGGAAGGTTAGCCTAGGTTTGTTCACAAGGTCACAGGAGCATCAAGAGTGCCAATGATAAGGTCTCCTGATGTTTAAGGCTTGGACATTGAACACATTTGTGTTCACTAGATTCTGCCAGCCAAAGCAAGACAGAGAAATGGCCTAGGATCAAGAGATGCCAACATCAATTGTTCCCCTTAGCTTGGGCTGGCACCATGGTCTTCACTAAACACTATGGACAACTTGTAATCCATCATACTAAGTAAGATCATAATCCCATGGACCCTTTCTTTATAGAATTTTCAGTCTCAGGTTCATAAAAGAGGCTGAACAACATTTGGTTTTGGAGGTTTGTTTTGCATCTTTAGAGCCTGAGCAAGTGGGGAAGGGGCTACCACCTCCACTTAACAAGAGGTCTCTAGCTGCATATCAGTTCATTACAAACACACTATTTCTGTCTGCTGTGCTGGATTACATAAGGGCATGTTTGTGCAAGTATATAATGTACTTCACACATGTTTTCATTTCTACCTTTAACTTTTTCTGGCATATCTAGAGATAAGGAAGACAATCTCCTCTTATCTAGAGGTTCTTGACACTGACTGCGTGCTAGGGTCAGTCAGAATTTAAGACATTAAAGATTTCCCCAGACCTTAGCAGACATCAGATACAAGGGACCCTCTGGGTGTTTGGACCTCAGCATTGGAATTCTTAGGAGCTTCCCAGGTGATCCTGAAGAGCAAGCGGTGCTGAGACCAACCAATCATTCCCGTCCTCGCAGTGATGAGCTCATGCATGCCTACTCCTGCTCTTTCTCTTGCTCTCTGAGTCAAAGTGATCTTTCCTAGACCAGATGGGTGATGGAGGAGAGGAGCCAGGCCCAGGAAAGACCTTGAGATGCAGCTGGCAATCACCTGGGAGGATCCACCGACTAGGAGCATCCCCTTGTTGGAAATGTGAACCCTCAAAAGAGCCTCTTGTGACAATATTCTCTTTACTCTGAACTAGGTTCTTCTTCCTGTCAAACGATGAGCTTCTGGAGATCTTGTCGGAGACAAAGGACCCACTCCGGGTGCAGCCACACTTGAAGAAGTGCTTTGAAGGAATCGCCAAGCTGGAGTTCACAGACAACCTGGAAATCAAGGGCATGATCAGCTCAGAGAAAGAAACTGTCCCATTCATACAGACAATCTACCCGGCAAAAGCCAAAGTAAACCCCTTGTGTGTTTGAGGGGCGCTCCTTTCTTCACAGTGGAGCACACTGGAGATGGGGGGTGTTCCCTGGGCTAGTTTGTGGTGTAGAACATTTGGGTTCCAATACTTACCAACTAAATCATTTTTAATAGTTACTCCATCTTTCTGGGCCTCAGTTCACCCATCTCTAAGATGGGGATTATACTGGAGGCCACGGGTCATATAAAACTGGAAAGACTTTGACTAAAGATGATGGATGCAGTAGCACGAATCAGATTCCAGGTGATCTGGTGACGCTTTCAGAGCCCAGGTAAACAATGACCCACTCATAGAAAACAGAGAATTGATGAGAAATCTCACACCACCTAACCTGTCTTTTCAGATGTACACTCTTTGGGGGGGGGGGATGCAGGGTCTCGCTATTTAGGCCTGCCTCACCTTAAACTTCATCTTCCTGGGTGGTAGATGACAGCCAGTGCTGCTACTCCAAGCCATTTGATAAGGAGTGAAATTTAAGTGATTGCCAGTCCTGCGGGAAAGAGCAGCTCCCGAAGAGGTAATACTGTTCTTGCAGAGGACCCAATCTCAGTGCCTAGCGTCCCTGTCAGTTGGCTCACAACTGTCTGTAGCTCCAGTTCCAAGGGGTGTCAGGTCTCTGGTCCCCGCAGGCGTTTGCACTCACAGGTACATACTCATGCATACACACGTATGCATACACATAACTTTAAAATAAAATATAAAAAAGGAGAAATTTATTAAAATAAGGATTTCATTTGCCTCCTGAGAAGCTGCTGGCTTGAGGAGATGACATGAACTTAGAGGAGACACACTCACTAGATAGCTATTAATAAGCATAAAGCAATTAGTCCAAGAATATTGGCTTAAAAAGGCAGCAATCCCCCAAGCCTGCTCCAAAGAGAGATCTGGGCTCCTCCCACGGTCTCTGTCCAGCTTTGATTGACAGTTGGTGCCTCCTGCTGTTTCTGTCTCCACTCAGGGCATGGTGGAAAAGTGGCTGCAGCAGGTGGAGCAGGTGATGCTGGCCAGCATGCGGCAAGTTATCGGAAATGGGATTGAAGCATACGCTGAGGTAAACAGGAACTAGTGTACCTATACCAGGGCTTTGGGACTGGAGAGAAAGCTTGGGGGAGTGGTCTGGATGGGCCAGTTCACCTGGACCTTGACTGTACTCCGGAAACCTACTTCTCTGAACCTCTCTGGGACCTTTGATCTGTGAATCTGAGGACAGTGAGCATTTTCCTGGTGGAGTTAGCTGGTTGAAGCAGGTATGGAAGAGAAGAGTTACCTAGGTGATGGGGGTGGGATGGGAGTAGAGGCTTTGTTTTCTGTCAGTGGGACTGATGGCTCCATTTAGTTCCCCTTCCAGGTGGGCATTCACTTGGATCACCTGTGAGTGACATTCTAAGCCCCCAAAAGCCTTAATTTCCATTAAGTATGACCCAAAGCCTAAGAAAAAAATAACCTATTGTGACAAATCTTCAGCCGCCAGCCTCCAGCCAGGCTCCTGTTAGCCGTGTCTGAGTTTTGTTCCCTCTTTAAGTGTGTGCCTTACTTCCAGGCCCAACCCCATGGTAAGACTCCGTCTATCAAACAAACATGTGCACCTAACGCCTTTACACAAAGGTTCTCAAGACCAGCCTGGCTGTCCCACATGGCAGATTTCAAAATCTAAATTCCATTGTCCCTGATAAATCCCTAGTCACAGAGCGAGAGCTGCCAGTGTGAGGTTAGCTCTCAGGAGTCTGCACTTTTTCTATGAAAGGCCAAGCGAACACCCCCACCTCTGTGAGCCAGACTCTGGCTGCAGTACCTAACTCTACCCCACAGCACAAAAGCATCATAGACAAGATATAAATGATAAACATGATAAAACTATGTACAACTTCAAGCAGACTTAATCCACAAGGTCCCATGGAGCCCAGGCTGGCCTCAAACTCACTATGCAGCCAAGGACACCCTTGAACTTCCCATCCTCCTGCCTCTGACTCCCCTAAACTGGGATTACAGGCTTGCACCACCAAGCCAGGCTGCACCCTGATCTTAAGTTTAGGAAACAAAAGCTAGGGGAAAGCATGCCCCAGCACCACGACATAACACAGCCATTAAAAGGTGAGGATTGAGTGCTGTCCAAACACTACCTTGGTCACATTAAAAAAAAAAAAAAAAAAAAAAAAAAAAAAAAAAAAAAAAAAAGTCTTGGAGTGATAAAATCATGCAGAGTTGAAATTGTTTTGATTTCCTTTTGCACAACCTTGAGGGACAAAGACATAAATCACTAATCCCAAGCCTGGCATGAGTGGTACACACCTTTAATCCCAGTATTCTGGTGGCAGAAGCAGGCAAAGTTCTGTAGATTTGAGGCCAGCCTGGTCTACACGGTGAGTTCTAGGATGATACAGGGGGATTTTTGTTTTACTATTAGGATGAAGTGTGTGGGCAGGGTAGGGAGTAGTTGTAGAAGTCAATTTAAATCGCACATGAAGAACCGATTCTACAGTCAACACCACTGCTCCTTCCCAGGTCCCTCGTAACGCCTGGGTCTTGCAGTGGCCTGGTCAGGTAGTTATCTGTGTCTCCTCCATCTTTTGGACCAAGGAGGTGTCTGAAGCCCTAGTTGAAGACACCCTGCCGGTAAGTGAGCACACCTGAAAACTTTTTTTTTTTTTTTTTTTTTTTTTTTTTGGTTTCTCTGTAGCTTTGGAGCCTGTCCTGGAACTAGCTCTTATAAACCAGGCTGGCCTCGAACTCACAGAGATCCGCCTGCCTCTGCCTCCCGAGTGCTGGGATTAAAGGCGTGCGCCACCACCGCCCGGCGAGCACACCTTAAAACTTACAGAGGAGAGCCAACATGAGATAGGATAGAGGAGTCATTTGGGTCATTTAGAACAGGGATTGTGGAAGTCAGAGTTGTCATGGAGACAGTGAAGTGGGAAATCTGGATCTGGGGATCTCTTTGGAGCATACTGCTAACGGCGCAGGTTTTCCTATGTAGAAATTTTAGTGGCAAGATGCTAAGTGCAACCAGCTCTTGCTTGCAAGGGTTACCTGGGAGACTTTCCAACAATTCTCCTCCTGAGGACAGGAGGCCATGTTTGCCTCTTTCTTTCTGCTACTGTCCCCTTCTTTCCAGCCTCAATTCCAACCAAGTCCCCCGTCCCCAGCTCTCCTTTCTGCTTTCTCTGAGAGACCTGGTATACTTCCATATACTCAGACCCAAACCTGCATTTCCAGCTGATGCCAAGGCTTCAGAGCACGAGACCAGGTGGACATGACATCTCATCCCAACACATTTACTTGTTGATTGTGTGACCACGAGCAACCTACTAATCCAAGTGTCAGTCATCTGTAAAATTCAAGGAATTGTCACATTGAGTCAGGGTGTGATGGGAAGATTAACAGATGCGAATGAACCAGCCAGTGCTTCGATACTAAGCTGTGAACTCAATAAGGAAGAGGCTGTGTTTGTTCTCTTTCCAGTTATGTGGTTTCATGCAGTGTTGAGCACATAGTAGGTGTTCACTAAACATATGCTCAGTGAATGAGTAACAACTCCATCCCTAGCCATAGATAATTCTCTTGATTACCTCACTGGACACCTGAGATTTGCCTATGGAATCTTGGCTATGGGCCAAAACATTTTAAATTACTATGATTTGCTTATATATCAAAATTAAGAAATTGGTACCTACCCAAAGATAAAATGTATGGAAATCAATGTGACTAACACCTAATACATGGATGAAAGTTTCATTCATGACATCATTGCAAACTTCAGAAATAAAAAATGTCTGACTTTCATAGCTGCGTGCCTATGCTCCGATTTGTTTCTTTTTAACCCGTAGACAGGAGACAGAGAGGAAGTTTCTCATCACAATGCACACACACACACACACACACACACACGTACACGCACACACTTGCACACGTACGCACGCACACACTGGATGGTCTTCTACAGGAATCAGGTGCTGTCACAAAATATCTATCTTCCTACCCATTTATGTCTCCATTTATCCACTTCTTCATTCCTTCATCCATCCATCTGCCTACTGTCTATTTATCCTTCTGCCTATCTATCCATCCATCCATTTATCTATCATCCATTTATCCTTCTATCCATCCCTTCCTCTCTCCCTCCCTCCATTTTCCATCTACACACCACCCATTTACCTATGTGTTCCTCCAGCCCTCTCTCCATCCGTTCATCCATACATCTACCCACATAATGTCCAAAATTACTTCAGCTGTCCATTCCTCAATCTCTCCACCCATCTGCCCATGTACCCATTCATTATTCATTTCATAAATGCTGCTTAGTGTTTGCTTTGTGCTGAGATTGCTACTAGGAAAAAGTCACTAGAGGTAAATAAGGTAATTATACTGTCACTGTTCCCGTGGATTCCGAATCAGTCTAGTAAGGGGGCTATAAAGGCACTGGCTTAAAACTGTAACAAAGAAGGAAGAGAGATACAAGAGGCGTGGGAAGAAAGAGGGAATCTGAGAGAGGGGCTAGGGTTGGGGATGATTTCCTGCAAAATTATTGTCTAAGAGAGACTTAAGCTATGAATGACAACTGGCCAAGTAAAAAAGACAAGGAAGCTTGTTCCAGAGAGGAATTAAATGTGCACAGCTCTGAGGATGAAAAGCACAAGAGACTAGGATGGAAGGCGTGGTGCACTGCAGCAACCTTTAAACATGATTTTAATGTTTGCAGTATCAGTCCACCCAAAAACAGTGGAAATTTAAGTTTTGACAGGTTTATCTGGACAGGACATCTGTATACATTGTCATTTACAGCAATGTTGAATGATAAATGAACTGATTAGCTTTGTTTCCCCCAAATCCTTCCACTGCCTCAACTCTGAATATTATAGATTGCAATTCTATCTTGAGCTATGTACAAATTCCAGATTAAGACTATATGATTTACATAAAAATCCAGTAATAATATAATTCAGTTTAACATGCGGGAATGTAATTACTTAACATATTGATAAAAGGCCGGATAGTAAGTTGGTGCGATGCCATTGGCACTGTGTAAGCCTGAGGATGCTTTGTCACCTCTCTGGAAAAAAGGCCGACTCTGTCTTGAATCCGTTACTAACCCATCTAACAAGCAGCAAGGAGTCTCAGATTTTTGACGTGAGCCTGTTGTCTGGCTTGGAGAACAGCAGCTCTACGGCGGGCAGGGGAGTTCCAGAGCACCGTGGGGCGTCTCCATCTCCAAGGACTTTTCAGACAGCAGTTCATGGATAGTGGAAGCAGTAGGGGCCTCTTTATTTCTACATGCTGGGCACATTATAACTAAGAATAGCACCACCACTTGTGGGGTGCCTTATTCATATCAGACATTGTGCCCATGCTTCTCACACTTGATCTCAACCCTCAGGGGAGCTTTCTGGCTTAGTTGCAGCCTTATGAATTTCACACACCTGGAGGCTCGACGGGCTCCAAAGCACAATGCGAGAAAATTGACATGGTGGAAGCTGATCTCAAGTGGTCTCACTTCCTCATATTTCTTTTTAAAATTGATTTTTAATGGTCTGCAGAGTGAGTTCCAGGACAGCCAGGGATACACAGAGTGACCCTGCCTCAAAATTTTTTTTTTATTTTTTAACCTCTTCATTTTGAATACAAGGCTTATATATAATATCACAAAAATAAAACAAGGAATTTTCATATACCTTTTATCTAGATCCTCAGATGTGAACATCATAGAGAACCAAAATATAATAATCCAAATCAGGAAATCAATAATGATCTATTACTGTATAGACCTTTTAACTTTGCCAATTGAATTGTTGCCCTGTTAAAGGTCTAACCTTTTCCTAAGCCAAGACTCTGTCCAGGGTTACATGCTGCATTTTTTTCTCCTCTTCACCTTTGTGTAAGTGAAGTAATGTCTTCCTATGTAGCCCAGGCTATTCCCCTCCTGCCTCAGTCTCCCAGGGGCTGTGAGTCATAGGTAAAGATGAATGTCCCACTCATATGTCCAGCTTGTCCTGTTTCCTGTGTCTCCTTTATCTGAGAAAGTTTCTTTTGCTAATTTGGGACTACTGTACACTCCACGTATAGGAAAACTCACCCATTTTAGCACACCGTTCTGTGTTTTGACAAGTGCATACAATTATGAAAGCACAGTCACGTGCAAAACGAGGAACAGCGCTTCATCACCCAAAATGCCTTCCCACCTCACAGTGAGACTGTCCTTACTCTAAGCATTCACAATTGTGCATGTCTGCCCCGAAAGCTTTGTCTTTCCAACACTGTTATAAAATAAAACAGGGTACTTGGCCTCTTTTAATTAGAAGATTCATCTTGAGGTTAATGTATGGGGTGAGGAAAAGGATGGTTTGAGGGGAGACATCCAGGTCTGGCTTGGACCTTTGGATGCCAGCCCTCAAGATGGGAACCGCTGGAGGAGAATCCACTTTGACTACATGTTTCTTCCGGTGGCCCGGCCAGGACTTTCTGAAGAAGAGCAATGACCAGATCGCAGAGATTGTCGAGCTGGTGCGCGGGAAACTGAGCAGCGGGGCGAGGCTCACTCTCGGGGCCCTCACCGTCATCGATGTCCACGGTAAGAGTACAGACTCTTGGTGTCGCTCGGTCCAGGAAAGGCAGCTGGCTAGGTATGCATTTGAGTCTCCTGAATGGGATGCCTCAGGGCTTCCCGGTCCGTCTGAGAGGACTGAGAACCCAGTGCCAGAGCCCCTCCCATCTCAGCGACTCGCTAAGCAGAGGCACCAGCTGGGTGAATGATGGCCTCCTTGTTAGCATGGCTGATGATGCTGAATTTTCACCAGGTGCTGAGCTTTGTGCCACATGTTTACATTTTCTCATTTGCACAAACATTTCCCAGGCTAAGAGCCCGTGGTTAGAAAAAGAGATAACTTGCTGGGAGACACTGCATTTGGAAGTGGCAAAGGCGCTTCTCTGTGTCTGCTTCCAAACCCAAGGGGCTGGAAATTGGCAGCTGTGCAGGGAGAGGTAGTGAGAGACAACGCCTTCCGCTCCTCTTTAAACAAAAGAAAACAAAGGAGGAGGACAAGGAGGAAGAATTGGGGTCTTTATGGAAAACAAACCACCTCCACACCCTTACTTCATCATCACCAAGGAAACTGGGGCTGGACTAGGCTGGTTGCCTGGGAACGAGGTCTTTTTTGCTCATGGAGCAGCTTACTAGTGTGTCACAACATCCATTCCCTTAGGACTGGTGCTCACTTCAGTCTGACCAGGCAGAGAGATCAGGAAGGGGAGGGGGGGGGAGGTTCTGTTCCTCACATGGCCACACACCCACCTGAAGGGGGTGATGAGTGCAGGCATGATTATCGCCCAGAGTGGCTAGGTTCACAAACACACATGTATGCATGCACATACATGCGCTTGTACGCACACTGCTCAGTGAGGACAACTCCTACGCGGTCCCTCATGCAAACCTGTAAGAGTCCACTCAGAGATCTCAACAGCTCTCATCCCATGAGCACCTACGAGCCAGTTAACGATTCCTACAAGCTCATATCCACCCTTCGACTTCAGAAATCATCACTGTCAGTAACTTAGCTTCAAAATCCTATGAGAGGAAGAAAGGATGCCAATAAATGTATTGCCCAGCTACTTCCTGAGGCTGGAAGTAAAAACACCTCTACCCATGAATTTGTGAGATACTTTTTCGTGCCATCTCAGGTCAAAATGATGCCAATGTCCTAGGGTATCCTAGAAGCCTGAAATGGGGCCCAAAAGGTCATATTGAGAATGTGTGAACACTCAGGGTGACTATCTTGCAAAGTCTCTAGGTCAGCCCCACCCTCGTCCACATGAATTTCAGAATAGTAACATGAAGTAATATTTCTATAATATTTTGTATGTTGGAGAGTTCTCTCTGGTTCTGCCCCCCCCCATTGTGTATCCGTACACACAGTGTATTTACTTTGAGTCCTCCTACCTATTCCAGGTGATATAAGATACTCCCTCTTCCAGATTGCTCAACCAAGAGACAGAGACGTTTGAGTAACTGTCCCAAAATTACAAAGCTAGTTCATGGTGGAACCAAAATTTGAACCCAAGTGTATCGGTTATTTTCTTTGCTTTTGCAACAAAATATCTGGCCAAAGCAACTGAAGATGGAAGTGTTTATGCTGACTAACAGTTTGAGGGTTCAGACCACCATGGTGGGGACAGTACAGCAGCAGAAATATGGGCCAAATAGTCACATCCACAGCCAGGAAGCAGAGAGCAGCAAACACCGGTGCTCAGCTAGTGGTCTTTTTATGCAGTCCAGGATAGAGCCCATCCCAAGGAATGGTGCCCCTCATGTTTAGTGTGGGTCTTCCCTGTTGCTTTCTTTCTTTTATGTTATGGCTATCCTCGTCAGCAACTGAAATTCCGCCACTACCAATGGCAGTTTGGCTCCAAGAGCTGCTGCCTGAAGAAATTCTGTTCCCTCAGGCACCGACTCTTTCAAAGATACAACAGGAAATTATCTAAGTCTCTGTCCCGCTAAAGAACTAAAGATTCAAAGGTTGAGGTAAACTCCTGCTCCCCAGAGAGGCTGAATAGCAAGCAGCTCACTCAAATCACCTCAAGTCTCCCCAGAAATTCTCACGCTGCTCCTCGCCACTTTCATAAACCCTTCTCCACCTGGCTCCTCCCTACGACTTCCTGTCAGTTAAGTAGCTGAGGCAACATCCTGACCGCAGGTGAATTTTATTTAATCAAACAGTCTGCATACTTAAACAAATGTTCCAGAGTGTAAACAAAAGTAACACACCTTAAAATAATATTCTACAGCACTTCCCCTTTCAATTAACCTAATCTAGACATTCCTTTTAGGCATCCCCAGAAGCTTGTCTCTTTAGAGACCCTAGACTCTGTCAAGCTGACAGTCGGTACCCTACACCAGGCCACCTGATTTCAGGGTGCACATTCAGGACCTCTGCTCTACTTCCTGACAGAAGGCAGCACAGTCTTCCTTGCCCCTAGGAAAAAGCAAACTCCAGCTTGTGAAAGCTCCTGCTGCCTGCAGACTGGAAGTAGACCAGGAAGATGCCAGAACCTGAGATAGCGTAGGATCTGAGGACCTGGATAGCATTCTCTTCTGCCTGAGGAGTCTGAAAGGATGGGCAGTTCTGACACCTCTGTGTGCGTGTGTCTCTGCATGGTGTCCCCTTAGCCCGTGATGTGGTGGCCAAGCTGGCACAGGATAAGATCACCAGTCTAAATGACTTCCAGTGGATTTCACAGCTGCGGTACTACTGGCAGGCAAAGGACGTTCATGTGCAGATGATAACCACAGAAGCCTTGTATGGCTATGAGTACCTGGGCAACTCCCCCCGCCTGGTGATCACCCCTCTCACAGACCGCTGCTACAGGTGAGCTCTGGAGCCCCGCGTTGAGAGAATGGGAAGAGAACGTAGGAGGGAAAGGCACTGGGCAGGTCACAGTGTTGGGTTCCTTACCCTCTACGTTTCAATTTCACATTTCAGAAGATTGCCCTTAGTTGTCAGCACCAACTACAAATAGAATTGGCTGGGAATGGGAACCTAGTGGGAATCCCAGTATGGACAAATACACCGGAACCAGTTAGCAGAGCACTGGTGTATGAGTAAGACAGTCACATGTTGCTAAGGGAAAAGCTCAGCAATAGCAAAGTTCAGTGTGCCATCTGGGGAGCCCAGGACCATGCATGTGGCTAAGCATGTGGTCCTGAGGGAAAACATTTGACTAGCGAGCAGGCAAGACCCTGCCGTCCATCCCCAGCACTGAAGAAAGTCCAGCAGAGAGGAGTTTCTTGTATAGCACAGTGCTTGGCCCCTTTCCTTACAACTCCTAACATTAATTAGGTTCATTGACTTTCCAACAATGTTATACTCGGATTTTCTAGGAGTCTGTATTGTACTATACACATTTTTCTAGTTTGTTTAGTACAAAGTTAGACTGTAAAAATATTTCCAAGTGTTGTGCTTTAAGATTCTTTAAATCTTTCCAGTCATGTGTTTTCTTTTCATTGGCCAGAATACACTGCATTTGTGAGTGCCCTGTCTTGTCTCCCCACCCACCTCCACTTCCTCTCCCGAAACCTTTACTACCTTAATGCCTTTCTCTCTCCCAAATCTGAATTCCACACATGGGGGAAAACTGAATCTGGCTTATTTTGTTTAATATGGCAATCTCCAGCTCCTTTTATTTTCCTACCATCGACAAATTTTCCATTCTTAAGACAGAATGAAATTCTCCGCTGTTCTATATACTGCATTTTCTTTATCTATTCATCTACTGGCGGACGCATCTGCTGATGTCTAACTTTGCTCTGTAAACAGTATCACAGCAAACATGAGCGTGCAAACACCTCTGAGATCCACTGGCTTTGATCCCTCCTGGTGTATACTTAGCAGGGCTATCACTCAATCACAGTAGTGGTATTTTCAGGTTTGTTTGAGGCCCCTCTTGAGCAGCCACACACGTTTAACATTTCCTACCTACAGGGTGCGAATGTTAAATTCCTCACCTCCCCACGCTTATCCTTGCCAGCTTTCGTCGTTCGGTTTTTTTGAGGATAGTCATTCTGACTTGAGTGAATTTGGACTTCCTTAATGACTAAAGGCACTGACCCCCCCTCTTTGACATTTGTACCTCTTTTGAGAACTGTCCATTCAAATCATTTGCCCATTTATTGTTAATCCTTATTTTCTGATTTTAATTCCTCTTTGATTTATTCTGCTCATCATCCAGCAATTTCCTTTTGGAAATACGATCTATTGCACAGCCTTCAGGACTTCAGCATGCTATAATAAATGACACACACGGCAGAGTTGATTATGACAGTAAAGAAATGTCCGTCATCTGACATGACCATCACTGCTCCCCCTGTGTTGGCAGCAGCTCTAATCTACTCATTCATCAGAAGCCCTGACTACCACACACTAGTATTAGCTGCAGTCATGAAGAACAGTCGGGACTCGAATGTGCCCGTGCACCATGCATGACATCAGCTGACCTGAAATCTAATTAGAGCTGTGGAAGCGAGGGCAGAAAATAACAAGTTGCTGTGTCACTGCCATCTAAAAACTCATTCCAAGGGCTTTGGGGCCCGTGTCCTCCTTCATTTCTAACGCCTGCCCGGCACTCTGCTCTCTCTCTGCAGATATGAACTGTAATGTGGTTCCTAAGCTCAGGGCATACTCCAATGGGGCACATGGATTTTTTGTCTCCCTTCCATCAGTGTTGGTGAGCTTCGGGATGTAGGACTGGAATATTTTCCACCATTTGGTTCACTTAGATACCCCTAAGCATCCCATTATCCGCCCAGTCATTCTCTCAGGCAGTTGCGTTGAGGTGGCCTTGGCCATGCACCAAGCACTGTGCTAGGCTCTGAAATTACAAGGCTCAACAAAACCAATTTTTTACAATGGTGATGTATTGATCATATTATTGATGGAGACCTCTATTTGCAGAATTCAAAATAAACAAAATCCAGGGTTGTATCTCAGGATTTGAGACACTGTTTTGTTTGGCTTGTTTTGCTTTTCCTCTTAGGACTCTGATGGGAGCTCTGAAGCTCAACCTTGGAGGCGCTCCAGAGGGTCCAGCAGGGACAGGCAAGACAGAGACCACCAAAGATCTGGCTAAAGCTTTGGCTAAGCAGGTATGGCACCCATCTCTACCCTTTCTTCCTACCTCTCTCTGGACCCCAAGAGCAAGAAGTTCGAGACAATTTAGTCTAACAGGCAAAGTGGAACCCCAGTTCATTCGATAGAATGGGAGAGAAGCCTTGCCCCTGCTTATGGTTCTGATTACTCGGCTATGAGGAAATTTACCCTGAATCCTCCCTCTTTCCAGTGTGTGGTCTTCAACTGCTCTGATGGTTTGGATTACAAAGCCATGGGGAAGTTCTTCAAGGGGCTGGCCCAAGCTGGAGCATGGGCCTGTTTTGATGAATTCAATAGGATTGAGGTAACTCTCCTTCTAGGGGATATAACAAAGGGGTTGGACATGAAGCGGTCTTTTTCTGAGTTCTCAGCTCTTAAGAATAGAGTCTGTATATCTTCTCTATGGCCCTTGCATGGAGTAGGTACTTAAATATTAAACACAAACAGCTGCAAGGAGACAACATGTGTATTTAAATACATCCAACCTCCCGATCGTATTCATCCATTCGCTAGCTCCTTCACAGGTTAGGTGGGCAGCTAGTGTATGTCTTTAACTGCATAAGTTCATGGGGGTAAAGATGAATAAGAGATGAGCTTGCCTCTTAAATGGTTGCAACCCAATAAAAAGAATAAAAATGAAACAAACAAAATATGATAGAAGTCTACAATAGTGGTAAAAAAGACACATCACAAAACGTATATGATTGAATCTATTTAGAGAGTGGAAATCAGAAATGTAAGCAGTGAGATTTGAACTGGTGGACAGCAAAAGCCTCTTGGGTGTCAAGCACCATGCTAAGATAAAGTACTATGGAAATGTCTTATACACACACACACACACACGACACCACATATACACATGGACACACATACGCATTTCTTTGCCAAATCCCCAAATTATTCTCATCGTTAAGAGTATAAAGGTCTAGTTCTCAGGTGGCTGAGGTCCGTCCTTGCAGAGTGAGGAGGCAGGCTGGCAGAGCACACCCCAGTGGGGTATTCCTTCCACAGGTGGAGGTATTATCGGTGGTAGCCCAGCAGATTCTCAGCATCCAACAAGCCATTATCCGGAAGCTGAAGATGTTCATCTTTGAAGGCACTGAGATCTCACTGAACCCAACCTGTGCTGTCTTCATCACCATGAACCCTGGGTATGCTGGCAGGGCTGAGCTGCCGGATAACCTCAAGGTAACTGTTGGCCTTGATTTGATAGAGCATAGATGTATTTATAATGTAGAAACTTCGAGGAGTGTGCTGCTGAAGATCTCATAATTAGCCTAATAGTAGGAATAGCTAATATTTTCAGTGTAAGATAATATTTGATCTGGGACCACCTCCCCAACAAGGTCTTACAGTGAGGAAGAATTAATACATAAAGATGAATGGCAATGAATATCAGTGAAACTATAGTAAGAGTCCGTGTTTTGATTATCTACAGCGGTCAGACAGCTGATATAAAGAGAAGTCAGCTAGGCACGGTAGAGAAAGGCGAATGCTAAGGCACAAGTCACCTCTTACCTCCAATCTACTATTGCTAAGAAAGAGTTGTTACATTGTTTCCTTCCAGGGGAGGATGGAAAATTTAGCACTGTTATATGAAATTATCTAATCTTCATATCCTACAAAAAGACAATCATTGAGAGTCAAACGAAGATCATCTATTTAGGAAATAATACCAAATTTCTTTTTTATATATTTTTTAAATTGTTTTTATTGAGCTATATATTTTTCTCCACTCCCCTCCCTTCTTCTCCCCTCCCCTTCTACCCTCTCCCACGGTCCCCATGCTCCCAATTTATTCAGGAGATCTTGTCTTTTTCTACTTCCCGTGTAGATTAGATCCATGTATGTCTCTTTTAGGGTACTCATTGTTGTCTAGGTTTTTCTGGGATTCTGAATTATAGGCTTTTTTTTTGTTTTATGTCTAAAAGCCACTCATGAGTGAGTATATATGATATTTGTCTTTCTGGGTCTAGGTTACCTCACTCAATATGATGTTTTCTAGATCTATCCATTTGCCCACAAACTTCAAGATGTCATTTTTTTTTTTCTGCTGAGGATACCAAATTTCAATACAGAGAACTCTGGCAAACTTAGGTTGAACCATATTGATCAACCCTCTTCGTTGATAGTACAACCCAAGTCGTTTCCTTTCTAAAGCATACTGTTGTGACACACCAGAGGAAAAACAAGAGTCTGTGTACCCAGCGCCTATTGTTGATCTGGCCTGAGCTACAGACACCGTAGCATCCACAGGCCCTGTCTCTAGTGGAAGAAGGGAAGTGCCTCAGAAAAGGACGAAAGAGAGACAAGGAAAGATGGCCCCTAGATGGCCTTGGGATGCTGCTTTCATAGAAGCACAAATCCAAAGGATGTAAAATGGTTAGGTCTTCTATGGAGAAAGAATGTCGGCCACCCAGTTGCTTGAAAAGAGCGACCATAGAGAGAGAGACTTCTAGGCCTGCTTCTTTGTGATTTCTCCACCCTCTTAGAGAGAAATGATAGGCGAGATATGACCACACCCTCATCACCAACTTTAGTACACATTGATCTACCTGCTGGAAATAGATTATGATTAGTATTCAGGCAAGCTTGTTCAGATAGACCACTTGGCTCTCAGAGTAGAAAACAGGCAAGAAGATCTTTCAAGTGCTCCTCCCTGTAGGTTGATGTCCTTGTTTGCTTTCTTTTGCTGTGATAGAACACTGACCACAGCAACTTGGGGGAGTGGCACTATTAGGAGGTGTGGCCTTATTGGAATGGGCGTGGCCTTGTTGGAAGAGGTCTGTTACTTTGGAGGTTCTCATTTATGCTCAGTTTACTTCCTGTTGCCTGAATCAGAATGTAGGAACTCTCAGCTCCTTTTCTAGCACCACGTCTGCCTGCACGCTGCCTGGATTCCCGCCATGATGATAATGGACTAAACCTCTGAAATATAAGCGAGCTACCACAATGAAATACTTTTCTTTATAAGAGTTGTCCTGTGTCTTCACTGCAATTGAAACCCTACCTAAGACAGGTAGGAAAGGGCTTATTTAGCTTACACCTCCAAGTCATGGTCCAACTTTGAGGGAAGTCAGGGCAAAAACTCAAGCAAGACCCTAGGGCGGAAAGGAAAGCAGAGAGAGTTGGAGGAGCACTACTTACTGGCCTCCCCAGCTCGCTTGGCTACCTTTCATTTATAGCTCAGGCTAGGATGGCACTGTCCCAGTGAGCGGGGCCCTTCCCCATCAATCAGAAATCAAGAAATGCCCCCATAGACATGCCCACAGGTCATTCTGATAGAGGCAATTCTTTTTCTTTGGTTTTGTTTCTCGAGATACAGTTTCTCTGTGTATCAGCCCTGGCTGTCCTGGAACTCACTTTGTAGATCATGCTGGCTACGAACTCACAGAGATCTGCCTGCTTCTGCCTCTGAGTGCTGGCTGGGATTAAAGGAGTGTGCCACCACTTCAATCAAGATCCCCTCTCCCAAGGTCTGTCTAGGTGAACTGACATAGGCTAGTGGGTGTCAAAGTAGAATTTGTACTCCATTTCCCTTTCTCATAACGCAGCTGTTGTAACGACTCTTTGCACTCACCCTAGCCAACAGCTGTGTTAGATCTATACAAAAACCTCTCATGAAACAGACATTATAGGGAGCAGAAGGCAAAGGTGTGAGGAAGCCTGAATTAGTCCTGGCCTTCCAGCTGGCTAACTGTAAGCATGAGGCAAGCCCCTTCTCCTCTATGTTCTAAGATAGAAAGAGAGTAGCTGTTGTCCTAGTTAGGGTTTCTATCACTGTGAAGAGACGCCATGACCATGGCAACTCTTATAGAGGAAAACATCCCATTGGGGTGGCTCAGAGCTTTAGTCCATTGTCGACATGGCAGGAAGCAAGGCAGCATGCAGGCAGGCTTGGTGCTGGAGAAGAAACTGAGAGTTCTTACATCTTGTTCAGAAGGTAACAGGAAGTAAACTGAGATACTGTGAGTGGCTTGAGCATATATGACACCCCAAAGCCTGCCTCCACAGTGACACACTTCCTCCAACAGGACCACACCTACTCCAACAAAGCCACACCTCCTCATAGTGCCAGTCCCTTTGGGGGCCGTTTTCTTTCAGACCACCACAACGGGCCACATTTGTTTGTGAACACGTCACTGATACTATATCATTCGTTCTCAGCTATTTCTACAAAGGGCTAAAGCTGGTAGTTCATTTTAATGGAAAAATACTAAAAGTTTCAGATTATGTAACTTGCCCAAACTGGTCTGTATCTGAACAGGAATCAAATCAGCTCTTGCCTGATCTCAGAATTCTCATGTTCCATGCTGATCTCACATTTCTGAATGGCACCTGAATGGAATATTGAATCCTGGGAAGTTGGGTGATGCTATAAGATGTCCTCATTTGACACAGAGTGAAAAATGATTGTGAAACCAGCTCCTAGAACCTTCCATACGACTCTGAGAGACCCAATGTAATAGCTTGTAACTCAGTCAAAGTCAGTGCAGAGGTTGTCTGTCTGTCTTAGCCTGTCCTCTGGCCGTCCTTCCTTTGATTGTCAAGGGGTTGACTGGCTCATCACATGACTTCTCTTTGTCTCTGTGGATGTGACTCCTCTAAGCATGCATTTTGTATGCTCTGGTTCTAACTGGTTATTTCTTTCCCAGGCCTTATTCCGAACAGTGGCCATGATGGTGCCAGACTATGCGCTCATTGGAGAAATCTCCCTCTACTCTATGGGCTTTCTGGACTCCAGGAGGTATGTTCCGTTTGTTTCCCAGTGGCTTCCACCTGCCCTTAAAGAGCAACTTTTGTGTGTGTGGAGGGAAAAAAAATAAAACCTCAAGTGTTGTTGGTTGTTTTTACTCTTTGACTCTTTGGGGGGGGCCTTCCACCCAGCTCCCAAATAAATACACACAGAGTCTTATTATTACTTAAAAATGCCCAACCTTAGCTTAACTTGTTTCTTGACAGTTTTTCTTAGCTTGAATTATCCTGTCTATCTTTGCCTCTGGGCTTTTGCCTTTCTATATACCTTTCTTTACTTCTTCACAGCAAGCTGCTAGCTGGGTGGCTGGCCTCTGGAGTCCTCTTTTCTTTCTTCTTTTCTTACTGCTTGATCTTTTCTTCCCAAACTTCTCCTCCTATTTATTTTCTCTCCAGTCAGCCCCACCTATTCTACCTAGCTATTGGCCATTCAGCTCTTTATTAGAACAATCAGGAGTTTTAGACAGGCAAAGTAGCAAAGCTTCACAGAGTTAAACAAATAACACATAAAAGAATGCAACACATCTTTGCATCATTAAACAAACATTCCACAGCGTAAACAAATTAACATACCTTTAACTAATGTTCTACAACACTCAAGAAACTTGATTTTGCTGATTTGAGAACATATGGCCCTGACTTTTGTCCTGACCCCATTCCTGACAGAGAAAAGGCCCAAGTGTCCATGAAAGGGGCTCTTCTCAGCTATACACATCCAAACACTGTAAAAACAGTAGCCACTCATGTCCTTCCCACCCCTCTCAATAACACATTTACCCCATATTACTAAAGGGCTTAAAACAAGACTATAAAACATGAAGTGATTCCAAAGCTGAAAAAAAGTAGTATTAGTTAATGAATTTAACATTTTAGTTAAATTGTTAGCAATATAACATTTATTTCTCCAATTAATGGTGTTATTTCTGATTCAAGCAACTCCCAGTTTTCCAAAACACACAGTAATCAGTGCCTTTATGTGTGTTTGTATATACTCAAAACAGCACACATTATAAAATGACTTTATTGACCAACCCAAATTTTACATTTTTTTGTTTTGTTTTGTTTTGTGTTTTAGGTTGGGTTTTATGGATTTTTTTCTATTTTGTTTGGTTTGGTTGTGGTTGTTGTTTTACCTTGTCTTTCCTGTAATCAATAGATTTTGTTGCTGCAATAAATATCTCTTCAGGGGAATGTATAAGTGTTCCTTGTTTGTAATCTAAGAGAATTTTTCACAGACTATTTTACCCTTTCTTGGCAAGAGGTGTCCTCTGAGCTATAGGGTTATTTTTCCCTATGGTGGACCTGGATCACACTGGTTTGACTATTCAACTTACCATCTGCTGAAACCCTGTGCTAAAGTATGAACACCATGAGATCTTTGTTTTTAAATACATTTTCTAAAGGGAATCGTCACAAGAGCAATATACCCAAGTGTATTTAGTCAGGACAACTGTAACACCTGGATCCCAGTGGTGTAGCATGACAAATGTTTGCTTCATCCTCACTCAGAATCCCAAATAGACATTTCTGGTCAGGACATTGCTCCTCAATGGATAAGTCAGGGACATGAGATACTTACAGCATAGCTTCAACATGTGGCATGGGATATCTCACGGAGGAGATTTTGATGGGCCAGCCTGGACCTGATATATGTCACTTGTTCCCCCAACGCTGGCTAGAACACATTCGTCTGGCCTCCTCTAGCTATAGAGCAGTCTGAGAAATGTGCTTCTCAGCCATGTGTCCAGAAAGACTAAGAAGTAGACATACATGCATAATATGATGTATATATTACCCTTTTGAATTAAAAACAAACCAGATATCACACAGTACTGTCATGTCACAGACGTGGGAAAGGTAACCGTCCCCCCCAGTAAACCTTACTCTCACCCTTCAGGGATTGACAGGGTTAATAATTCAATGTATGATTTCAAACTTGTGTGTGCCTGCATATGTACACATGCATTCACACACAAAACGTATACCGTGACTTCACTTAGGGTGTATGTTGGATATATGTGCTTGGTTGCTTTCATTCTATATTTGAAATAGAGCTGTGTTTCCTTAGTTCACTATGGTGGTTCTGGTAAAAAGCCTTGCTCACTAAATCCATGGGCAAGCCTGGCATCTGAAGGAGCGGCCCCGAGGACTGAGGACTTGTCTTTGCCCTTGCACAGTCTTGCCCAGAAGATTGTCGCCACCTACCGCCTGTGCTCCGAGCAGCTGTCATCCCAGCATCACTATGACTATGGCATGCGGGCTGTCAAGTCTGTGCTCACAGCTGCGGGCAATCTGAAGCTGAAGTACCCCGAGGAGAACGAAAGTGTTTTGCTGCTCCGGGCCTTGCTGGATGTCAACCTGGCCAAGTTCCTGGCTCAAGACGTCCCCCTGTTTCAGGTACACTGTCTTGGGGCTTTGACCAAGGACTCAGGCTCAATTTTGGAGAATGAAATATTTTTGAAAGCACCGCCCCACATCTTCCACCTCTTGACACCCTTTCTCATTCCAGCCATCCACTTTTGAGCACACACATGCGCACGTGAGTGCACACTCGTGTGAGAACATGCAGAGACTTAGAGGTTCACCGCAGGTGCCGTTGTCTATTGCTCTCCATCTTTTCCTTTTTAAGACAGATTCTCGCTGTGGAGCTCTGGCTGTCCTGGAACTCACTGTGTAGTTCTCATTGAACCTGGAGCACACCGAATCAGCTAGCTTGTCTGGCTAGCAAGCTCCAAGGCCCCACCAACCTCTGCCATCTCAGAGTTGGGATTACTGGCACATCACCACACCCAGCTTTTTACAGGAGTGTTCAGGATCCAAACCAAGACTGAACACTTGCACGGGAAGCACTTAGTGCCCAAGACTTCTCTCCAACCTATCGCCTTTTGTCCAGCCCTCTATGTGTGTTAATAATAGAAAAAAAAGCAAGCAAAAATTCCCTATTTAGTTACAAATTTCAACAGTTGGTCATGACTTTTTTCTAATGGAATAGATTTCTTTTATAACTCATGTAAGGCCTCTCTTCCTTATCAGGCTACGAGCACCATAAAGTCGAGAACTGCCCACCTTGTTAGTCTATGGCACAACTAGAAAACATTCCTATGAATCTAGTAAATCTTCTCTGGTTTCTAAAATCGGGAAATCATGACTCATAGATGGCATTTTCAGTCCAGGAAGAAACAAGCTTTGCAAATTCTCTAGCATTTCTTCAGTTTGTAGATCTCCTTTGAGGAAAGGGTGAGCTCACCTATCTGCTACCCTCCACCCCTTTCTCTTGAATTCTTGTTTGACAGGGAATTATCTCAGATCTGTTTCCTGGAGTTGTTCTTCCAAAGCCAGACTATGAAGTTTTCTTGGAAGCCCTGAACAACAACATCAAAAAGATGAAGCTTCAGCCAGTGCCTTGGTTTATTGGGAAGATCATCCAGGTTGGTTCCGTGTGCCCAAGTGGGACTGTACCTACAGTCCATTGGAGTCAGGACTGGGAAAGACCTAGGGCAGATGTGAGATGGACCAACAGCAGCCATAAAGGCCTGAGTAGAAGGAGAGCTCAAAGATCTACACAACAGTCTGTCATACCTTTAGCCTTTTGTTACAACCCAACATTTTACCTAGGTGTGTGAAGGTATGCATGTTTAATTCCTAGGTGGCCAGCCTGGACTACAATAGTGAGCCTGACTCTATCTCAAAGCAATAAAAACAACAAAGCAACATAAAACAAATGCCGGCACTTTTCCCATGGCCATCTTCTTGAGGAAAAGCCTGCGGGAACACTGAATTGTTCGTTACTCTGGACTCACAATTCCAACTCAGATTGCCTTAGCCTCTAAAATGAGATTTATTTGCCTAACCCTCTCCAAGTGGCTCCATAAATGTTCATTGTTGGGGTTGGGGAGGTGATTCTGCGGGTGAAGGGCTGCCTCACAATCTAAGGACCAGAGTTCTGTTCCTCAGCACCCGTGTGAGAGCCAGATCCGGCAGCAAACATCTGTAGTGTCAGCAGTGGTGGGGAGCTGGTAGAGATGGGTGGACCTTGGAACCACTAGCAGTTGTCTGTCTAAATAAGGGAGCTCCCGGTTCCAAAGGACACCCAAAAATAGTGGAGAGCAATAGAAGACACAACTTCAGTCTCTGACCTCCACATACGTGTCCACACACATCTATAAATACATACATCATACACACACCAAAGTCTCAACATCTGCATGGCTCTGTTGATGTCACATGACCAATCTGGAAGCCTAGACCACAATCAAGTAGAGATGAAGTCAGCCCCACCCTGTCACATCAGCTAGGATTGTACTATCAGTAGGCCACAGACTAGATGAGAGACAGAACTCACAGACTCTCCTCGCCCCTGACCTTGCTGAGCCTCCATGAAGCTTCATGCTAGTCCTGGTGTTCCCTTCTGGGACCACTCTCTGTGTAAAACTGACTTATAACTTGTAATAATAAATTCAATGAAATACGGCCCAAACACTTCCTTTGCTGACTCATGGACCCGAGTCACAGAGACCACAAGTACCATCTAATCTAGACCATGCACGAGCCCTGAGGTCCATAGAGGAACTGGATTTGGTATTAATGTAGACCCAGGTTGAAATCTCACCCCTGTGGGATCTGAGGCAAATTATCTCACTTCTTTGGGCCTCAGTTTTCTCACCTGTAAAACAGAAGGAGAAGTTTCCGTATAGAGTGACTTTTGAGAGAGTGGGCGGGCAAAGCACTGGACAGAGCCTAGAACTATATCTGTGCCTGCTCCTTATCAGCTTCACCGTTGCTCAAGTCGTGATGTTAACTGAAGCAAAGGTCTCCAGACTTGGAGATCACACTACCTTCTTGTAACATTAATTTTTCTCCCCAGTATATCACCAGTTGAGCTCATTTTTAAAAATATTTCATTTAATATGATATTGAATCTGAATTTATTTTTGTATTTTACAGGTGGACTAGCCTTTTCACTAGGCCTAGGCTTTCACTTTGAATATTTTATTATGAAATATTTTGAACTTCAAAAAATTAAGAATTATTAATAATCTTACCCCATCCGCCTAGACTTTACAATGAACATTTTATAATATTTTATTACTTTCTCATCCATTATCAACCAGCCATTTACCCAAGCATGTTGTCTACACATCCTTACATCCACATGGTCATCCATCTAGGCAGCCATACATATATCAACTCATCCGTCCATCGACCTAACCCTCCACCTGTCCGTCCATCCAACCATATACTCGCTTATCCAACTACACACACTATCATCCACAAGCTTATCCATCCCTTCAACTGTATATCCATTCATACATCTATCCATCCATCCTCCCAGCCATCCACCTATTCAACCATATACCTACCCACTTATCCATCCATCCATCCATCCATCCATCCATCCATCCATCCATCATCTTGTTTTAATGTATTCCAAAGCAATTTGCAGACATATGGGTGAAATTTTACATAGTTTAGTGCTGATTTTCAAAAACAAGGTATCTAGAGTTACCTGTCTTTTTGTATCTTGATATCTGCATAGTCATTTTCGGGATGGCAAGGGCTGCTGAGTCATTAATGCCTTCTGTTCTGTTTTTGCTCCTATTCACTTAAATGTCTCTCAAACCTACTTGGGCATAAGGCTTTCTTGATGGTTGAGAACTTTTTGTTTTGTTCTTTCTCTGTCCACAGCACCTAAAGCCATGCCTGGCATACAGTAGGTGCTCAGCAAAGATTTGCTGACGTACATTTTTCTCTTCCTCTACTACCCCATTGTCATTGCCTTCTTTGATTCTCTTTACCGCTCACCTCCAAGGTGAAAAATAATGAGAACTTGACCTTCTACATAAAAAGCTTCCTGTGTGTCTTCCCTCTGATGGACTCACCATCTAAAAGGGAAATCTTTGCACATAAATAAAAGTGACTGGAGTATTTGTAGTTCAAACGGACGAGCTACTTGTCACGGGCAGAAAGAAATGATCAGGAAACGTAAAGCCTGAGCTTCTATGGCCACTGCTGCCGGCCATCGAACTCATCACTTTTTTGTTGCTGCAATAAAGCCACTGGCAGAAGAAGGAGCTGATTTGGGCTTAACAGTTCTAGAGGGATGAGAGCTCATCACGGCAGGAGTTGTGGCAGCAGGCAGCGGGTTAAAGAAGCGGTGACCTTATGTGTCAATCACAGGCACTAAGCAGGGAGAATGAGCTAGAAATGGCACTGGTCTTTAAACTCTCAAAGTCACCTCCAGCGACATACTTCCTCCAGTAAGGCCACACTAAATCCTCCCCCAATCAGGTCCATCAACTGGGCACCCAGTGTTCAAATACCATAGTCTGCAGAGGACATTCTCATTCAAACCACTGTAGTACTTAAGAGGAGGGGCTGATTCACATGGAGTGTTATGGACAAGCTGGAGCCCGGCTCAGAAAATACTCTCCATCAGCTGAGCACTCCAATGAGGCTAGAACAGCGCGTAAACCTTCTGAAGGGAAATTTCCAAAAGAAAATGCAGGTTGCTAAAATGATCCCCATTTCTTTTTCCTTTTTAAAGGCAAACGTTCTAACTAATAAATTATTAATAGGGGTATCTATGTAAATATATAAGAAATAAAGTTTTGTGAGCCATAGTTGCCCTGTTCCACTATAAAACGCTGCAGCTAATTCTACCAGCCTAATTTTTGGGGTGTCAGTAATCTAACCTCTCCCCCACACACATCCTCCCTCTAGTGGCCACCGTCTATCTACTTTTTAATTCTAGTGAGTTCATAAAAATAGTCAATATCTTGGGAGATAGGGATGTAATCACCCTGATTTGGTCAATACACATTCTGTAGATATATCAAATGGTTATAGTATACTCCAAAATGTGTATAAATATTTAATGTAATTTAAAACTTTTAATTTTTTTATTTGACTTATTATTAGTGTGAGTGTAGGCATGCCGGTGTTGAAGTCAGAGGACAATTTTCAGAAGCTGGTTCTCCCCTTCCACCAGGGGTTGGAGGCATTCAGTGAGATCATATGAGCCGTCATGTGATAATGAGCATATAGACAGGTGAAGAACAAATAGTACTTCATATTTAGTAGGCAATCTAGGGCCTATATTTAACTAAGACATATTTAAACAATAGACCACTAAAAGAGCTGCAGCTCATAAGAGTTAATGACCGCGAGGATCTGCTATCCGCCCTCATTGGCCTCTGGGTTGTAGTACAGGGAAGTGTGCCAGGATTGACTCCCTGCATGACTTCTCTTCCCAGATCTACGAGATGATGCTGGTAAGACATGGCTACATGATTGTTGGAGATCCTATGGGCGGCAAGACATCAGCGTATAAAGTTCTGGCTGCAGCTCTGGGCGATTTATATGCAGGTAAGGCTTGCACCCTTGGCTTCCAGGGGGTCAGGACTTCTGTATAGCTGTCTGACTCTGGGGACACAATGCTAGGCCGCGGGCCTTGCCAGCTTGGGTGTTGATATGTAAGTTAAAAGCAGAATGAGGGCTGAGAACCATTGATGCAGGTAAATACATGGTAAATAGAAACTATGTTGTATCACCAAATAAGCAATGCGGGTTTCTTTTCTTCCATTTGTTTGTTTATTTCTGTGGAATATGCAAACATATAATTTGGAAAAGCATACCTATGTTGCACATTTATTCAAGAACTTGAACTAAAATTGTTTTCTTTGGGACTGGAGGAGTGACTCTGTGGTTAAGAGTGATTGTCGCACTTCCAGAGGACCTAGGTTCCATTTTAAAACGTTTTCTTGCCAGGCGTGGTGGCACACGCCTTTAATCCCAGCACTCAAGAGGTGGAGGCAGCAGATCTCTGTGAGTTCCAGGATAGTCAGATCTACAAAACAGACCCTGTCTCAAAACAGAAATGCTTTTTTTTCCTTATTATTTATTTGAGGGTTTTAAGTTTTTATTTAATGTTTTAAGACTGGATCTCACTATTATAGGCTGATCTTAAAACTCATGATCCTCCTGCCTCAGTCTTCCAAGTGCTAAGATTATAGGTATATACCACCCCACCTAAGTAAAACTGTTCTCTAATAAACTTTAATGATAAGTTATTACTGGATTTTGGAGCTTTTGTTTTGAGGGTTGACCTAATATCTTATTTAATAGTTATTAATAATCATAATAATGAACTTGGGCATTTCAAATTTAAGTACAGTGCTAGTTTTGGCATTTGAATGAATCTAAACAGCTGGAGAGATGGCTCAGAGGTTAAGAGTGTTTGTTGCTTTCCCAGAGGGCCTAAAATAGGCTGCTAACACACATGTCTCAAACAAACCTCTTGTGGCTCCAGTTCTAAGGGATGTGATGCCCTCATCTGGCTTCCATGGACACTTGCACCCATTTGGTACATACATACACATGTGCATGCACACACACATACACACACACACATGCACACACAAAAATAAATAATAAATAGTAAAAACATTTTTAAAAAAGAAAAGAAACTAAGAGCCTACATCATTGTCATTGGTTCTTTATTGACTTGTGGACTCCAACTTTTCCTTACGTGAAAGATTCCGTACAATGAGAAAGTCCTGGACCGAATGCCACAGAACTGCATGCTCCACAGTGGGGATGAAGGAATGTCTTATGTAATAATACCTTTTGCACACCAAAAATAAATAAATAAAATAATTTTTAAATTAAAAAAATCATATAAAATGCCATTTTCTGTCCCTAAATAAATAGGCTATGCCATCTGCCAGCCACGTGGCTCCTGATAACAGTAGTGTTTATTTCTCAGGGACAAACGTCACTTATGAGCAGTTGAGAGGATTGCAGGGCTTTAGTCCTTTGGATGGAGAAGTGACGGTTCCCCAGAATCATTTCACCTGTCAGGGTTTTATCATCCCAGGCCAGAGCCCAGGATGTCTGTGACATAGGCATACAGGAAAGGTGGTGGAATACTCTTGTTTTTCCTTGAATGTTTGAGTTCTTCTCAGTCAAGCCAGGTTTCTTCAGTCATGAATCTGACATTTGCCCAGTTTGAAATAAAATGCAGAAGAAAAATATGGTTGTAAATGAATGGTTCTGATAACCCAAAATATAAGATCTATTTAGATATCCCAGTCTTTATAAGGATGAGCATCACTTTACAGACTCTCCTTAGACTGTATATTCACCAAGCTGGTGGTCTTTTGTTTACTGTCTGGTCTTACCAAAGCCTTTGTAATGGGTTGGACTGTCTCACCCAGCCAATCAGATGGACGAGTTTGCTGTGGAGTTCAAGATCATCAACCCCAAGGCCATCACAATGGGGCAGCTGTATGGATGTTTTGACCCAGTGAGCCATGAGTGGACGGACGGTGTCCTAGCCAATGCTTTCCGGGAACAAGCATCTTCCGTTACTGATGACCGCAAATGGATTATATTTGATGGACCAGTGGATGCTGTTTGGATCGAAAATATGAACACTGTCCTGGACGACAACAAGAAGGTAGCTACCAAGCCCATCGCTTGTTCCTGGGTGGAGTGGGAACTCTTTCGTGAATAATCAAAACTGTAAAAAGTCATGGATTTGTTGCCCTAGCATAAATGCCCCCCAAAATAATAATAGTTATTAATTCATTAATTTTGCTGGTAGTCAGTAAGCTTTTGGGGATTTACAGTATAACTAGAAAGGCTTGGGGGGTGTAGCTCAGTGACAGAGCACTTACCTCACAGACCTGGGTTCGATCCCTAACACCACAACAGAAGAAATAGTATGGAAATCTCCAGTCATGGAGATTCCAAACAATTAGTCAAGCTGCAGTCCCAGATGTGAGTCTGTTTTCTTTGTTACTTAGAGATGACATAAGCTGGTGGGAGGTCAGTTCTGTCACCGCTGTGACCTCTCTGGTGACATACAATGGCATGGGCTGAGGAACACACAGAATTTTTTAACCACAAAATTGAATGGACCGTGGGAATAACTGCCATTTGTTCTTCTTCCCTGAGTGACCAGGGCTCAGGTTTTGTCTCATGATTTAAATGTTTCGCTCGAGTCCGTGTTGCCAAGTTCTGCCCTAAGTGGATGTTTGAGGCTCACCCGTCAGTCTCCCCTACATGCTACAGGGAAGTGTCTGCAAACTCAAGACCCTCTAGTGGTTTCTCCTTCTGACTTAAGAGGGATTTATGGGGTAATTCTTGTCATCCCAGCCATGGGCTAGACCATGTGGGAGGTTCAAAAACAGTGGTTTGTCAGAGACCTGAGCAAACACAACAGGCTGAGGATATGCAGGCAAAGATAAGCAGGCAAATTCTATGTTCAGTTGGACCTAATGGTACTGACCTGTGATCCCAACTACTCCGGAGGCTGAGACAGGAGGATCACCAGTCTGTGTGGGCTAAAGAGTGAGTTCAAAGCCAGCACGAGCAGCATAGTGTGATCCGTCTCTAGGTAAAATGTAAAATAATAATAATAACAATCCTATCTTAAATACAAAGAGACCAAGACACTTCATAAGCCCTCTTAACACCTCACTTTTACCTCGGGCTGCAATTTGGCGTGTCCTTCTTCCCAGAATCACAAGTCTTTGGACCATGCCAGCATTCCCCAACCCATCTGCTCCACGTTTCACCACTGTGTGTATTGCTCATCAACCCCAGGAGGACAGAGATGATTGTCTGCTTTGTCCTAACACTTAGAATGATGCCTGGCACACAGTGGGTTCTCAACACCTCTGTGTAGGGTCCATCGAGCCAACTTTGTCTCCACTGCGACCCTTCATTTGCAGATGGAATTTAAGCCTGCCCCCTGCCCCCTGAACCCTGCCCCCTGCCCCCTGCCCCTTGCCCCTGCCCTTAAGCTCTGTTTACTGAGTGGCTCATCTAACCCTGTACACCCCCACACCCCCACTGCACTTTCAGCTGTGTTTAATGAGTGGCGAGATCATACAGATGAGCCCCAAGATGAGTCTGATCTTTGAGCCAGCAGACTTGGAGCAGGCCTCCCCCGCCACCGTGAGCAGGTGAGCTGGTGCTCTGGCACCCAGGGAAAAGTTGGGGGCCACTTACCCTAAGTGGGAGGGAGAGCTCTAAAAGTTCACAAGTGCGATCACCCATACAATGTGCTGTTCATTTAGACTGTTATATTATTGGTCTTAGGCATACATGGATAGTGGGGTCGATTATCAAACCAGAATTCTGACAGTTTGAATATTTTCTGAAGTTGAACTTTGATTTGCCTAGAACTCAGGAGATCCTTCCCACGGATTCCCTTCCCTGACCTTCCACTCCCTCTCTTCTCCTCCCCACCCCTTCCTATCCCTGCACAAGACATCAAAGCTAGGCTTTGAGATCATTGGCTGAGCACAGAACCCCAGCTATAGTTCAAGGCAGGAAAAGTGAAAGAGCAGCAGCTGCCATTGGCAAAGCTTCTGTGAAGGGCTGAGATGCTGGGTACTACGTCCATGGTAACTACCACCACCCTCTGGTGACTGTTCTCACCCCTACTTCACACGTGGGGAACTAGTAATACACTGTTTGTCTTATTTTGAGTCACACAGTTCTTTGAGCAGGACTGCACATACGTGTGTGTGTGTGTGTGTGTGTGTGTGTGTGTGTGTGTGTACCTGTGTGGGTGATGATGCAGAGAGGACCCCAGGAAGGTGGAACAGTCTGGCCTTGTTCACTAGGCGGCACATGTCCTCTGAGTGTATGCCCCCAAGAAGCTTTCAAAGATGAGCAATCAGAGACCTGTCAACACTCAGCTCAACACAGCTCTCAACAGCAACCAGGTAGAAATAGCCCAAATGTCTGTCAAAGAGGAATAAACTAATAAGGCATATCTGAAATTACAATATTTATATGTAAGTCACAAAATAAATGAGCTGTGTTGACATGCACCTATGCAAATTAATCTTAATACTAGCTTAAAGATTAAAAATCTCTTTAGAAAGACCAAATTCTTGGAAACACTAAATATAAAAGGAATCCGCAGACCAATGAGATGGCTCAGCACGTAAATAAAGCATTTGCTACCCATGCCTGGTGGTCTGAGTTGATTCCCTGAACCCATATAAAGGTGGAAGGAGAAAACTGACCCCACAGAATTGCCCTCTGATCTCCACATGTTCCCAGTGGCATGTGTGCCCTCACACATCATATACACACATACAACAGTAGATAAACAAATTTTAAAAGGAAACCACAAATGGATTATAATATAGTACCCCTGTTAAATGGTTTAAGAACAAAACACTCTATGTATTGTGTGTGTGCATGCTCACACATGAGTGTGTATGTATGGTATTGTAGCAACAGTATGACCAAAAGTCCTAACAGAAACAACATAAAGACATGAGAGAAAAATTGAATGAATGAAATGAAACAGGAGGAGGAGAAAGACAAGGCAGGGGAGAAAACAGCTTAGAAAGGAAGGGCTGGACTGGAGTGTCAGACTCAGTGGTTATGAGCACTTGCTCCTCTTCCAAATGACCTGAGTTCAGTTCCCAGCACCCATGTCCGGAGGCTCACAACTGCCTGTATCCAGGGGACACAACCCACTCTCCTGGCCTCTTTGGACCCCTGCATACACATGGCATACACACATACACATAAATAAAAACAAAAGCAAATCTTTAAACAAAATGGAGAGGAGGAAGAAGAGGAAGGAGACGTCATCTTGGCTCACAGTTTCCTAGGGTTTTAGTCCTTCATGGCTGGAAGGGAATGGTGGAGCCATTTAACCACAGTGGTGAAAATGTGTGGCTGGGGCTGTTCACATCATGGAAGAAGAGTAAGGCAGGAACCAGAGCCGGGGCTAGAATCTTCAAAGGCTCCATCCCAGTGACCCATGTCCTTCAGATATCATCACCAGCTGGGGAACAACATTCAAAATACGATGCTGTGGGGGGACCTACAGATTTAAACTGCACGTACATGTGTGCATGTGTGTGCGCAGGTGTGCACCCTATGAGCATATAGAACACGGCATGGCTGAAAAGGAAAGAAGCCAAGATTGATGACAATCTAGTCTTCCTGTGGGAAAGGGGGTTAGCCTAGGGCAAATAAGATGAGAGCCACGAGACTGGATTGAGGGTTAGTGTCAAAGCCAATACAGCCTAGAATACTGCATGAGTGTACTGATGTCAATAAATGTCAGGCAGTGTTAGTGATGAGCAGGCAGACACCAACCCCAGTTGTCTGTGCCGTCAGGTGTGGGATGATCTACATGGAGGCCCACCAGCTGGGCTGGAAGCCCTTGAAGGACTCGTACATGGACACTTTGCCCTCCATCCTCACTAAGGAGCACGAGGAACTGGTAAGAGTCTGGGACGCGCCCTTCCTTCACTTTCCTTCCACCCCGGATTCCCTCCTCATCTCATGGACCTGTAGGCCTAGCTCCACCTTCATCATCCTCCTTTCCTGCCAGTCCCTTTATATTCTTCCCAGGCTGCCTGCCAGTTTTCACTTTCTTTCTCATGTGGTGGGGATGGGATGGTACGATCTATTTTTAATTCCTGCCCCACCTTCTTCCCGGAGGAGACTGCCAGATCCAAGGCATGTTTTTGAGGGTGACCACGGTGTCGAGTTCCTCTACCATCCCACTAGCAGAAATGCCTATGGCTACGGTTCTAGAGACATCTTAGAAGAGCCATGTCCTGCTGTGCTTCCCCCCCACCACCACCCTGTGCAGCCTGGCAGCTCCCTCTCCACTCCTGCCTCATTCCCGGACTATCCTGTCTTGTCTCCATTCCCAGGAAACCCAGCCTTCACTGCTTCAAAGCCCCCGTGCCTTGTATTCCTCACACAGACGTCTTGCCTGGTCCAGGCCTTTGTCATCCGGGTTTCATTATATCGTCTCCTTGCTGGGCGTGTAGTTCAATGACCAAGTGCTTGCCTAGCATGTGTGATCTCCTGAGTTCAATTACCACTGCCACAGGGAGGAAAAAGAGAATAGTTCCCTCCTCCAAGAAGCCTTCCCTGAACTATCTTAAGTCCTTCCTGTTATTCGCCACTTAACACTTTCGTTTCCTGCTGAGTTTTCTCCATGACCTGTAATATATTTGGTTCTTTGTTTACTGTCTGTCTCTCCTCCTCCTAGCAGGGGCTGGGTCTGTCTTCTCTAGTATTTATCTCCAGCACTATTTGCCACAATGCAATCAGTAGATGCTCAGTAACATTTGCTCACTAAATGAATGCAGACGCTCTTCCATTTAAGGTGGGGCAAACTCACTGCACATTGAAAATACCGTAACTTAAAAAAATACACTTAATCTAAAGCACCAAATATCATAGGTTAGCTCCACAGTGCACTGTAAAGGATGAGCTGCTTGCCCGGGTGGTCACGTGATAGTCTAGGAGCCATCACTCACTGCTGCAGCCTTGCATCCCGGGAGAGCATCCCGTAGCTCGGAAACGAGCAAAACACCAAATCTGAAGGATGTGCATTTTGAAACAGCACTCAAAAGTAGCCAGCGATTGCACCAGCCTCTCCAGCCTCCAAGGTGGGCCAAGCTCCTTGTCTCCACAGTCTCTCATACTGTTCTCCTCTCAGGTGGAGGACATGTTCATGTGGCTTATCCAGCCCTGCCTGGACTTTAATCGCCTCCACAGCAAGTTTGTGGTGCAAACGTCTCCCATCCACCTTGCCTTCTCCATGATGCGACTCTACTCCTCTCTGTTTGGTAAGTGTCCCCGTGATTCTGAGTCCATGGGGGGTTGGCTGTGTCTTGGCTCCTGCCTTTACCCTCATCCCTCTTTTCTTCCTCTTGAGTTAAGGTGGGACCAGATGTTTATCAATAATGAGAGCACTTTCAGCTGTAGATAGCGGAACTTATGGAAAGAACCTTGTGTTTTGTCTTGTTGATTTGTGATCACACAGTGTTTATCTCTTCCTCCCTTCTCCCACCTAAGCTTCCTCATCCACACAGAGAAGCCTCTCCTCCACACGGGGATTTTAATGACACATTTGAATGTATCTCTGGGGGGGAAAAACTGCTTGGAAAAATAGAAAAGTTTTCCTTTGTTAAGAAAAGATACGGGGTCTGGGAAGATAGCTCAGCGAGTGCTTACTAAAAATGCTTATTTACCACAATAGCGTGCAGATCTTAGTTTGATCCGCAGAAACTACATAAAAAGTCAGGTGTGGTCACGTGTAATCCCAGCACTGGAAAGGTTTAGACAGCTGGATCCTCGGGTCTCACTGGCCAGCCAGACTAGCAAAATCAGCAACTTCTAGGCCAATGAGAGCCCTACCTCAAATATCAAAGTGGATAGCACCCGAGGAACAATACCCAAGGTTAACCTCTGACGTCTATTCACAAGCACACACACACACACAAACACACACACACGTGCACTTGCACACAAAGAAACATGCACACATACATATTCACACAAAGAAAGAAAATTTACAGATACATAAATTCCCAGCACAAATACATTAGATGAGAGCTAGCCATACCAACTTCAAAACCAGGAACCTTCTCCAGGAGACAATGGTTCTGTGATCATGTACCTCTGAGGTACAATCGCATGTTTCCATAACTGTTGTCACGTAAGTTAGGCTTCACTGACATCCACTGCTGATGACAGAAGACGCGTGCATTTGGAGAGCTCTCACTGGACGCCACTGCTCTTTCAGGAGATAACTCCAACTCAGAGTTTCTTCACAGCTTCTGATACGAAACATATTTTCTCAGCTTATTTTTCCCCAAAAAAATGTAAGCGTAAACTAAAAAGATAACATAGCTGACAGTGGAGCGAGGAACTTTATAAATATTGCTTGACTTTTATAAATTATGCTCTGGGTACTCGAGAGATGGCCCAGTGGGTAAAGTGCTTGTTGCATAAATATGGAGACCTGAGTTCAAATCTCCAGGACCCACGTAAAGCTAGATGTGTAGCACACCTGTAATCCCGGTGCTCTTGCACCGAGATGGGAGAATCTACGGATGCGTGTGTGCCGGCTAGGCTAACACACGTGGTGAGCAACAAGAAACCTTGTGTCGAGGTAGAAGGTGAGGATGGAGGTTGTCCCCAGACCTCCTCAGGTACCCTATGGCTAACCAGACTAGCAAAATTAGCAACTTCCAGGCCAGTGAGAGACCAAGGTATCGTTGTTAGAATGAGCAAGGACATTGGTGCTGTACTGCTGGATACATCAGTGCCACACTGCGTTTAATTGATAAATGCCCACAGTTTGTGCCCTTCTGGGACATTTTCTGTCTTTTCTTGTCCTTGGCCACTTTGCCTCTTGATACTGAACAGTTATTTTCTCATAATTAAATTTAGATTCTGTATTTTGAGTTAAGGTCATGGAAGGGGATGTGTGTGAATGAGTGTGTGTGTGTGTTTGCACATGCACATATGTCTATATGTTATTAGTAATAAAATATACATACATATGTACTTATGTATGTTTATATGCATGTCTATGTGTGTGTGTGTGTGTGTGTGTGTGTATCAGAACTGGCTTTGAATTCATGATCATCCTGCCTGATCCTCTGGAGTGCTGGAATTATAGACACATAGCCTCCACCCCATACTTCCAAAACAATCCTGAAGAAGAGCAAAGTCAGAGAACTTGCTCCTCCTGATTTTAAATCTTATTAAAAGCTATCATCATCCAAATGGTATTGTACTAGCATAAAGACTACCATAGGGCCCGCAGAGAAATACAAAGCACAGAAACAAATCCTTCCATAAATGGCCAAATCATATTGACTTGTATGCGTTAAGACCATCCATGGGGAAGGACAATTTTTTCAGTAAACAGTATCATGTAAACTAGATTCTCACTGCAAAAGAATGAAGTTGGCAGGGTTGAAAAAAATGGCATAGCGGTTAAGAGTACTTGCCATGTGCTGTTCCTGTGGAGGACCCACAAGTTCAGGGTCCTGCACCCATGTCAAGAGGCTTACATCTGTTTATAACTCCAGCCCCAGGGAATCAAAGCCCTCTTATTGCCTCCATGGGCATATGTACTCATGTGCACACACCCACATACACACACAAATAATATCGAAATAATTTTTTTTTTAAAAATTAAGCCAAGGGTATTGGCACATGCCCTTAATTTTAGCACTCAGGAGGCAAAGGTAGGCAGATCTTTGTCTTTGTTTGAGGTCATTCAGGTTTACTTAGTGAGTTCTAGGACAGCCAGGACTATGTAGAGAGACCCTGTCTCAAAAAAAAAAAAAAAAAAAAACAACAACAACACTGAAGTGGATCATAACCTATAAACAAAAATCAACTCAAAACGGATGAAAGACCTAAACAGAAAATAAAACCTATTATGACTTTTTTAAGAAAAAAACACAAGGCAAAAGCTCTTGACTTGGCAATGAATTCTTGGATATAGCATCAAAGACATAAATAGAAAGAATAAACACACTGTATGTCATTAAAATTTAAAATCTGTCTGCATCCAAATGTATTACCAACAGTAAGAGATCAAGTCACACAGAATAAAATTTGTTTTCAAATTATATGCCTAATAAAAAAATTAGTATCAGGAGCCAGGCATAGTAACTCATGACTCTAATTCCAGCACTTGGAGGCAGAGGCAGTCTGATTCTGTGAGTCCAGGGCCAGCCTGGTCTACATATGGCGTTCCAGACAAACCAGGGCTATACAGTAAGACTCTAACTCAAAAATTAAAAAAATCATAAAAGAATTAGTATCAAGGACAGGGGAGCTGGCCCAATCAGTAAACTGTTTGCCATACAAACAAGAAGAGCTGAGTGCAGTCTTCAGAAATGATGTGGAAAAGCAGGGCATAGCGGCACAAGTTTGTAACCTCAGTGCTGGAGGGGCAGAGGCACTGAATACAGGGGCACTGATGGGCCAGGCCAGCCTCATCAGCGAACCCAGACCAATAAGAGACCTTGTCTCAAAAACACAATGTGGGTAACACCTGAGAAAGGTCAGCTATGGTTGACCTCCATCATGCATGTGCATAAACATCAGAACATATAAGTGCAGTCACAGCCACAGGAACACACACATGTACACACAAAGAATTAACAGAGCGGATATAGAAACAATACGAAAAATCACTAACATTCATTCAGCACAAAAATACAAACAGTACAAGCGTAAAGGACTTGAATGGGCATTTCTCCAAGAAGTTCCACATGGTCAGGAATTACAGGAAAAGGTTTGTCTTCTCTAACCACTGGGGACTTGTACATCAAAGCCACAGTGATGCAGATATCTTTTCATGCCTGGCAGGATGGCCACAAATAAAAATAAATAAATAAGCTGCAAGCATCTAGGAGGATGAAGAAATCAGAAGCCTTTTGGATGTACGGACTGTTGCTGGGACGCTAAAGTGATGCAGCTTGTCTGTTACAATATTTTGGTGGTTTCTTTGAGAAAAAAAAAAAGCATAGACTCCATATGTGATCAATATTCTAGCTTCTACATATATACTCACATTCACTGAAAGCAGAGATTTGATCAGATATTTATATGCCCATCCTCATTCAGGCTTCTCCAACAACAGATGAATGGATAAAAAGGCAGTATAATCACATGATGAAACATAATTTGCTTTGATATAGTAAATATTGGGGATTGTTTCTATTGCTGTGAAGAGACCCCATGACCACAGCAACTCTTACAAAAAAAAACCCATTTAATTGGGGGGGGGGCTTACATTTTCAGAGATTTAGTGCACTGTTTTCATGGTGGGACTTGGTGACATGGAGGCAGACACGGTGCTGGAGAAGGAGCAGAGGGTCCTACCATCTTGACTTGCAGGAAACAGGAAGTGGCCTGACACTGGGCATAGCTTGAGCAAAGGAGACTTCCAAGCCAGCCCCCACAGTGACACACTTATTCCAATAAGGCCACTCGCCCTAATGCTGCCACTCCATAAGAGCTTACAGGGACCAATCACATTCAAACTATAGGGTGGAGAGAAGGGCCAGCAGTTAAGAGCACTTGCTGCTCTTGCAGAGGACCTGAGTTCGGTTTCAGCATCCACATAGCAGCTCACAACTATCTATAACTTCAGTTACAGGGAATCTAACACCCTTTTCTGACCTCCGAGGGCACCAGACACATGTACTGTACACATACACACATCTAGGGAAAACATCCATGTAACAGGCTTTCTTGGACTGTCAGCCCCCAAGCCATGACACAGAGACGTGTTATTAGTTATGAATGTTTGGCCTTAGTTTAGTCTTGTCCCACTAGCTCCTATAATTTATTTTAATCTGTTTCTCTTCGTCTATGTTTTGCCTCAGGACTCTTCCTTTCTTTCATCCTGTATTCCTACTTTCCTGCTTCCTCCATGTCTGGCTGTCTGGTGGCTGCCTGGTTGGTTGGCTCCTTCTCTTACTCCCTCATTCTCTCTTCTGAAGCCCAGATTCCTCCTCCTACTTATCCTCTCTGCCCACCAAGCCCCACTTATCCCTCTACTGCCTAGCTATTGGCCTTTTCAGCTTTTTATTAGACCAATCAGGTGCCTTGGGCAGGCAAGGTGAAACAAATCTAACACATCTTTAAATAGTTAAACAATTATTCTTCAACACAAATGTAACACATCCTTACTTAAACAAATTGTCTATTCTACACATAAAATAAAATAAATAAAATTACAACAAAAATAAATTAAGGAATCATTGACAAGTACAAAATTGGTGAGGCCTGAAGATACTATGCTAAGTGAAATAAACCAGTCACAAAATAACTGACTTCTACAATGTGTTTATGGTAGTCACATATGGAGACAGAAAGTAGGATGCTGGCCATGTAAGGAATGAGGAAGAGGAGGACAAGTTATTGTGAGTGGTACCAAACTCCACTTCTGGATAAAGGAGAACTGGATATGAATAGTATTAATGCTGCCATGTGAATGCACTGAAAACTACTGAAATGTGCACTTTAATGGTTAATATGGCAAACTTTATGTTTAACAACAAGAAAAAAACATAGGTGCCAGGGATATAGCTCAGTCTATGAAGTTCTTGCTATGTATGTATGAGGACCTGAATTCAGATCCCCAGCACCCAGGTAAAAAGCTAAGCATGGTAGCTAATGCCTACAATTCCAGTACTCAGAGGTAGAGAAAGAGCATCCCTGGAGCCCACTGGCCAGCTGGTCTAGCCAAATTGGCAAGCTTCCGGTTCAATGAGAGACCCTGTCTCTAAAAAGGAAGTAGAGAGCAATTGAGGCAGACACTGAGCATCACCTCTGACCTCCACCTGTACCCTCAGACATTTGAACACACATGAACACAGACGTACACACCTAAATGAGTATGTAGACACTATGTGTGTGAATGCATGTATGTGGTAAAGGATCCGGTGTGGGATGGATGCTCAGCCATCAGTCACCTTCCAGGCCCCTCAGAGGCAGAACCAACCAGCTCATCCCTTATACACCAAGCATTTTTCTTGACCTAAGCTTCCCTTTCTTTCACTTTCAGATGAGATCAGGAACGTAGAGGAGGAGGAAAGCGAGTTCTTTGAAGGTCTGTCAAGTCAGCAGATCTTCCTCTGGCTGCAAGGACTGTTTCTCTTCTCTTTGGTGTGGACGGTGGCAGGTACCATCAATGCTGAGAGCAGAAAGAAGTTTGATGTGTTTTTCCGCAACCTGATCATGGGCATAGATGATCGTTATCCAAGGCCCAAAAGTGTGAAACTCACCAAAAACAACATCTTTCCAGAAAGAGGTACTTACATCCTGTTATATGAGTTTAAAGCATGTGACCCAAACGCGACTTAATGTGTGGGCCATGTAAGCGTTTATCAAAAGCTAAGGAGTAAGGGAGTGAGCTTCTGCACAGCTGACACACATAAGACAGGAGTGGTCCTAAAACACAACCTTATGGGACATTTAATTACTTTTTAAAACCACAATGACAGTTTATTTTGGAAGGTGTTTGGGATGCCGTTGTTTTATTTTTGTAAAAATTATCCATCATTTAACCACCCAGTAAAAGTAAGAAGCACCTCCATTTTGGTTTTTCTGTTTTCTAGCCCCGGTCCACAAATTCACATGCTTCTTGTTTAGCACCCTCGTCATTAGTACTTCTTTTAAGTTTGTGTTATGATGTACTATATTGAAGGATTTACAAGGTTTGCTTTCTTGTCTTCAAAATAGCTACAAATATTCTTTGACATAAATATTTACTAAAAGAGTGGTAATTACTTAATAGTGACTTGATTTGGGGTTAGTGAGATGGCTCAGAGGATAAAGTCCTATGTTTTTTATTTTAAATTCTACATGTTCACTTCTTATAGACAGGAAAGCAGTTGTCTTTGTACCTGAAGCCTTGACGTATTACCAATGAGTTCCAGAAGAATTTCCATGTCATCCTTCTACCATGTCATATGACTTCATTTCTTCCTGCCTGATGTTTTGTCTCTTTATCTCATTCCATTATTTAGAATTTCTAGGATGATTTTGAATAGAAATGATGAAGGAGAATCTTAGAATCCTAAAAGGAAAAGCTCCTCAACCTAGGAAGAAGATATCTAGTCTTTGTTTTAAGTACTGTTACATGAGGGCCTGCCCTTTCTGTCCCACCCAGTTCCCCACAGCTGTTTAGCCCCAAAGAAAATCACACAGAGATCTCTATAAGTTATAAAGCTGATTGGACCATTAGCTCAGGCTATTTATTAGTTCTTGTAGCTTATATTAACCCATTATTCTGATCTATTTTTGTCATATGGCTTGGTACTTTTTTCAGCTAGCAGATCACATCCTGCTTCCTCAGTGATCTGCCCAGGACTGGGCAAGAAAGTACGATGGCATCTGTGTTTTGGTTGGGTGTATTCCAGCTATTCCTAATTTGCTGAGATGTTTTATCATGAGTGGGTACCTGTTACTTTTCTGCTGCCGTAATGACACATCACAACCAAAAGCAACTTGGGAGGAAAGGATTTATTTGGTTTACATATCCTGAATCACAGTTGTCTTGGTTAGAGTTTACTATGGCTGTGAAGAGACACCATGACCATGGAAACTCTTATAAAGAAAACATTTAATTGAGGAAGGCTCGCTTACAGTTTCAGAGGTTCAGTCCATGATGATCAAGAAGGGGAGCTGCTTACTAGGACTGAAACATGGTTCCCTTGTTGAATTACATCTTCACCAGCTTTTTATTTTCCTTTACTGCCTAAGCTTGGGTGTCCTTGAACTTGATCTTTAGACCTGGCTGGCCTCAAACTCAGATATCTGCCAGTCTCTGCCTTTTCAGTGCTAAGCTTAAAGGCATGCATCACTACACCTGGCTCTAAACTTTTCTTTAATTGCTTTCTACAAGTTGAAAATTTGTGGGGTGGGATCTTACCCTGAGGTCACCACTTGCTTTATTCCATTTCTTAATTTTTTTTTATCTTCTTGAATATAGGCTTTCTCTCCATTCCACTTCCTGGTGCTCTTTTTCTCCTCAAAAGGTACTTTTGTAATTTACACTGCTCAGCTTGCTACTTTTCATTATAGATCTTCATTAGAGTTACCACTAATAACTACATGACAGAGTCTATAATAGGCTGTTTGAGATTTCTTCTGCCAATGAAATTAATCCAAAATTCTTCACTTGAGCCTCAAGCGGACTCTTCGGCCAAGGACAAAAGGCAACCATTCTCTTCATCAAAGTATCACAAGAACAATCTCTAGGCAACGCACTAAAATTCTTCTCTGAGATTTCTTTATTGAACCCCCCAACAATTCAGATAGCTCTTAGCACCTCTGTCTTCCATGATCCTGCTACTATGGCCCATTAAGGAGTGCTCAAAACATTCTACTGCTTTCATAACCCAAGTACCAAAGCCCAAATTCCTCCAAACAAGTACATGGTCCAGCCTATCACAGCAGTACTCCATCCCCAGTACCAACTTCTCTCTTAGGGTTTTCTATTACTGTGAAGAAGCACCATGACTACAACAACTCATATAAAGAAAACATTTACTTGAGGGTGGCTCACTCACAGTTTCAGAGGTTCAGTTCATTTTGATCATGGCAGGGAGCATAGAAGCATGCAGGCAGATGTGGTGCTGGAGCCGAGAGTGCTACTTCGTGCAGACAACAGGAAGTTGACTGGCTGGCATACTAAGGGAATCTTCTGAAAGTGACCTCAAAGCCCGCCCCCACAGTGACAGGCTTCCTCCAACAAGGCCACACCTCCTAATAATGCCACTCCCTTTGGGAGTCATTTTCTTTCAAACCACAACAGTCCACTGAGGGAATCCAAGGCAGGAGGCAACTCAAGCAGGGAAGGAACCTGGAGGCAGGAGATGATGTAGGAGCCATGAAGGATGCTGCTTAATGGCTTGATTCTTATGGCTTGCTCAGTCTGCTTTTTTATATAATCCAGGACCACCAGCCCAGGGGTGGCATCAACCACAGTGGGCTGGTTCTCTCCCATCAATCATTAATTAAGAAAAAGCCCTACAACTGGATCTTATGGAAGTGTTTTCTCAGTTGAGGCTCCCTCTTCTGACTACTCTACCTGGTGTCAAGTTGACATGAACCAGTCAGCACAACTGATGCCTTATCAGCTTGAGACAGAAACACACCACTGTTAAGCCATAACCTTTCATTTCTTGATTATCCCCAAGATCACATGTGAGTGTCAACATTATAATATAAGACATTTTACATACTTAAAATGTCCCACAGTCTTGCAAATTCAAATTCTTTAAAATTCAGTCTCTTGCCGGGCGGTGGTGGTGCACGCCTTTAATCCCAGCACTCGGGAGGCAGAGGCAGGCGGATCTCTGTGAGTTCGAGGCCAGCCTGGTCTAGAAGAGCTAGTTCCAAAACAGGAACCAAAAAGCTACGGAGAAACCCTGTCTTGAAAATCCAAAAAAAAAAAAAAAAAAAAAAAAATCAGTCTCTTTAAAAATCCAAAGCCACTTTTAAAATCCAAAGTCTCAGTAAAATTCCAAAATATCTTCAAAAGTTCAAAGTCTTTCAACTGTGAACCCCAGTAAAAATCAAAAATATTAAATGCTTTATTGCATAAGGAATAACCAGGGCACCAATCTAAACAAACAAACAAACAAAAAAAAACCAAATTCCAACAGTGTAAATAACACAACACCCAATGTCTGTGAATGTGAGTACACAATGTTTTGGACTCCTCCGAAGGCACTTTCCTGCCTCTACTCTCTGTAGTACACACAGCTTGGGCCTCTCTACTCCATGGCTGCTCCTATTCTTGGAGGCCTTCCCATGATACTGCCATTTCCAAAATTCTGGCGGCTGTAACTACAGCTAGGCTGCACTTTCACCAGTAGCCTCTTCTAGGCCCTCTTCATGGTGCCAAACCTCAAATGCTCTCCAATGACCCCTTCATGTAAAAATGAATACCACCTGGAAGTCTCTTACACATTAACAAATTTGGCTGCCAGCTCAAGGTAAAACCTAGGCAACCTCTAGAATACAGCTTCTATGCACTGACCCTGAACAAACACTTCCCAGAAGATTTCACCTCAGTGGTGCTGGTCTCTTCCTAGAAATCATTTCTAATTCCTCAGCTCCAGCTAACCAGAATCAATTGTCCCAACAGAGCAAAGGTTTCACTTCATGGTGCTGGTCTCTTGTTACTCACAACTGATTCCACAGCCCAGCTAAACATGTACCACAGATTCCTTATTTAAAATAACAATGGCCCTGAGACAGTTTCTAAACTTCCCCTTGAACTTCCCCAGGCTTCCATCATCTTCAACATCATCATTCTTATTGTCTAAGCTCCTACAGAACAGCCCACTGAGCTCTCAATACTCAATGGATTCTCTAGCCCACAGTTCCAAGGTCTTTCCACAATCCTCCCCAAAATAACATGCTTAGGTCTGTCATAGCAAAACCCAACTCTCCTGGTACCAATTTGTCTCAGGTACTTTTCTACTGCTGTGATGAAGCATCATGATCAAAAGCCATTTGAAGAGTAAAGAGTTTATTTCACTCACAGTTCCATATAACAGTTCTTCATCAAAAGCATTTGGGGCAGGAACTCAAGCGGGGCAGGAACTGGAGGCAGGAGCTGATGCACAGCCCATGGAGCAGTGCTGTTTGCTAGCATGCTCCTTCTGGCTTGCTCAATCTCACTTTCTAATAGAGCCCAGGACCACGAGCTCAGGGACAGCCCCACCCACAATGATCCTGGCTCTCTCACATCAACCACTATTAAGAAAATGCCCCATGGGCTTGTCTACAGCCCAATACTATGGAGGCATTTTCTCAGTTGGGGTTGCCGCCTCTCAGAAGACTCTAGTTTGTGTTGGATTTATCAAATTCTATGAAAAGCATATGGCACATGATTTTTCTTTTTTCGCATGTTAATAACGTGAATTACAGTCAACTTACAAATGTTGAGCCAGCTTTACATACTTAGAGTCAGTACCACTTGGGCAATTTGCTGATTTTGTCAGGGACTATGTATGTGGATGAGAAATAGTTATCCTTTGTAAGATCTTTGGCTTTAGCATTTGGGTGATGTTGACCTTACAGGAAGAGGTGTGTTTCTTAGAAGAGATGATGGACATTTGATATCATTTCTGAAGTCTTTGGTATAGATCACCAATAAACCCATGCTACCCTTCTGCTGTGTTGTTTTTTGTTTGGTTGGTTTTGAAGGCATTGACTGTGGATTCAGGGTTTTTTTTTATTAATGAATAAGGACATATACAAATTATCTATTTCTTTTTATGTTAATTTTGATAGATTATCTCTCAAGGAATTAAGCCTATTTTATTTAAAGTATCAAATTTATGTGATAACCTTGCATGCATCCCTTCACTATCTTTTCAATCTCCATGGAATTAGCAGCAATGACCTCTCTTTTACTCCTGATATGAACAAACTGTCTTTTTCCTTTGTTCTTGATAAAATTGGTCTGAGAGTGTATCAGTTTTATTAACCTTCTCAAAGATTAACTGTTTTTGATCTTGACCATTCTTACAGGTGTAAGATGGGCTCTCAGAGTTGTTTTGATTTGCATTTCTCTGATGACTAAGGATATTGAACATTTCCTTAAGTGTCTTTCAGCCATTTTAGATTCCTCTGTTTAGTTCTCTATCCATTTTTTTTTATTGGATTATGTGTTCTTTTGGTGACTAATTTCTTGAGTTCTTTGTATATTTTGGAGATCGGACCTCTGTCTGGTGTGGGGTTAGTAAAGATCTTTTCCCTGAGCTGGGCGGTGGTGGCACATGCCTTTAATCCCAGCACTCGAGAGGCAGAGGCAGGCGGATCTCTGTGAGTTCGAGGCCAGCCTGGTCTAGAAGAGCTAGTTCCAGGACAGGAACCAAAAGCTATGGAGAAACCCTGTCTCGAAAATCCAAAAAAAAAAAAAAAAAAAAAAAAAAAGATCTTTTCCCTGATGACAACTTATGCTGGAGAGGATGTGGGGTAAAGGGAACACTTCTGCATTGCTGATGAGAATGCAAGCTGGTACAGCCCCTTTGGATGTCAGTGTGGTGATTTCTCAGAAAACTAGGAAACAACCTTCCTCAAGACCCAGTAATACCATTTTTGGATATATATCCAAAGGATGCTCAATCGTGCCACAAGGACATGTGCTCAAGTATGTTCATAGCAGCATTGTTTGTCATAGTCAGAACCTGGAAACAACCTAAATGTCCCTCAAACGAAGAATGGATAAGAAAAATGTGGTACATTTACACAATGGAGTACTACACAGCAGAAAAAAATAACGACAGCTTGAATTTTGCAGGCAAATGGATGGAGTTAGAAAACATTATTTTGAGTGAGGTAACCCAGACACAGAAAGACAATTATCACATGTACTCATTCATAGGTGGTTTTTAAACATAAAGTAAAGAAAGCCAGCCTACAAACCACAATCCCAGAGAACTTAGACAACGATGCGGATACTAAGAGAGACTTACATAGATATAATCTACATAGGAAGTAGAAAGTAAAAAGAGACAAGATTTCCTGAGTAAATTGGGAGCATGGGGACCTTGGGGGAAGGTTGAAGGGAGAGAGAGGTAGGGAGGGGAGTAGAGAAAAATATAGAGCTCAATAAAAATCAGTTTAAAAAGAAAAAAAAGATTAACTGTTGACTGAGGTCTCTGTCCCACCCAGTCCTGCAGTTCAAGTAGCGCAAAGCAGTTACATCTTGTTTCCTCTGCGTCTGGATGACAACTGCAGACTGAAACTTCCCTCTTCCCAGAATTCTCATTGCTCTGCCTATACATCCTGCCTGGCTACTGGCCAATCAGCGTTTATATAAAATACAAGTGACAGGATATGGACCATTGTCCCGCAGCAATTAACTGCTTTGGGTTTTGTGGATTTTTCTCAAGTAATTTTCTGTTACCAATTTTATTGTTTTCTGCTATGATTTCATTATTTATCTTGGATTAAGTTTGCCCTTATTTTTCTAGTTTTCTAAAATGTGTTTCCATTGATGATTTTTAGATATTTCTCTTTTTGCTAAAAATCTCATGGATTGCTTCCACCACATCCCATAGGTATTGAACCATATTTCAATTTGTATTTAGGTCATAATATTTTTAAATTTCTTTTGATACTTTTTTCCTCGTGTGTATGCAGTATGTGTCTGTGTGTATGCATGAGCACATGTCTATGGATACCTGGGCATATGTGTGTATGGAGATACACAGTTGATGTTGGTTATCTTTGGTTACTCTCCACCTTATCTATGGGGGCAGAGTCTCTCACTTGAACATAGAGCTTGTAAGTATAGCTAGTCTGTCTAGCCAGCTTGCTGTGGGAATCCCACCTCCACCTTCTGAGTGCTGAACTTACAGGTAGCCCACCAAGCCCAACCTGGCATTACATGGGATCCGAACTCTGATCTCCATCATTGCTGGCTAGGCAGCAGCAGAGTTTTAACCTCTGAGCCCTGAGTCATCTCCTTAGCCCTTGGAACTTTGTTGATCCGTGTGTCAATTTCATCTAATCTTGAAGGACTTCAAGATTTTGTAGCTATCTTTCTCTTACTGATTTCTGTTCTAATTCTACTGTGTTCCAGGAATGTATAGTGAATGATTTCTATTATTTTAAATGTGTTAAATGTCTTATAGCCAAGAATGTGGCCTGTCTTGGTGAACATTCCATGCAAGTTTGAGAAGAATGCATCGTCTGCTGTTTTCAGATAAAGTGATGCATAAGTATCATGTGCATTCAGTTGGTTGATGATGGCCGTGTTCATTTTAACTACCTCTGACTCATTTTCTCGCTGTTAATGACTGATAGAGGCTCTCAAATGGTTCCAATTATAATATGGACGTGCCCATTTCTTCTTAGCACTATCCACTTTTCCCTGTGTGTTTTGTCATTCTATTCATATTTGAAATGTGCAAACAGAATGTAATTGAATTTTCTTCTCTCTTTAGTGGAAGTGAGGCTGAATTTTATAGATAGTGGTAGTTTGTTGTTCATGTGTTCTCTATTTAATGTTCTATTGTAGGTTGTGTTTTGTTTTTGTTTTGACAGACTATGTCTAGACATAGGTCTCCTTTTATTCATTCTGCCTGGAATGTGATGCTTCTGTTTAGTCAGCGAGGGAAGCCGTATTTTCTGGCTTCTGTATCTATTATATCACATTTCCTTGGTTTTTGTTTTGTCCTTTTGTGGTGGGTTTTCATTTTAATATCAGTCACCCACAACTTCAATTAGCCTCCTGTCCACCTTGAATAATATTAATCAAATCTTTGCATATTTTGCTTCCTGCCATTATTTTACATAACGATTAAAAGCAGAGCCCAGAATGAAACAGCCAAGGCTGGGATTCTGGCTCCCACACTTACTAGTTGGCATACTTGAAGCAAATTCCTTAGCCTCTCTCCGTTTCCACAGTCTAAAATATGTACAACAATAATAGAGCATATCTGTGGTGTTCCTGGAAGAATTAAAGGAGTAATTGCATATTAAATACTTAAGATACTTTATAGTATAGTGATGCTATATAGTATAAAAATAGCATAATTGTGTTATAGTTTTATATAGGTATCATATAATAGTCTGAACCAAGTGTTATCGATTGCTGAGCATCCCTGTCACCCTTGTCATTGTTCCTGGTAGACTGGACATCTCACTTGTGATCGCACCCTTCCATCTCGTCTCAGCTTATTTTCTCCTTCTGATTTTCTGTTCCTGTTTTGTTTTTGTTTTTCTAACTGATGCCTTTTGCAGCTTGCTAAGGATGCTAAGCCATTTCCTGAAGCTAGGTCACATCCTGAACACATTTCAGGGATGCACCCCTCAGGTTGGCCTCCACTTTTTATTTATACTGCATTTCCATGTATTATTTTCTGCTTTCCTCTGCCCTCAAGGTGAGTCTGTTTATTCTCTGTGTCTGCAGACATAGTTCACAAGTTGCCTTTGACTCCACTCTTGGTCCACTCTACAACAACATCTTCCCTTCCTCTTTGCATCAAGAGGGCCAGTGACATAAAGAGTTGCCACTCTTTTCCCAGGTAACTTCTTCTAGAATGTCATGAGCACTCTGATGACCTCATCTCCTCTTTCTTTGTCCCTGTCAACTGTGTAACACCCAGGAAACCAGAATTGCTAGCACACACTGTCAACTGGCTTCTTCACATACTCCATGGTTGTAAGCCACCCAGTAGCTTTGATTCAGAAAGGGCTTTAGTGGGCTGGGGATATGATTCAGTGCCTCAAGTATTTGCCACACAAGCAAATGAAGATTGGATCCCCAGAACCCACATAAAATTCCCAGTATATGTGGCAGGTCATCTAGAGTTCCAGCCTCAGAAGGTGGAAACAGCAAATCCCCAGAGCAAGCTGGTTAGTTAGACTAGTCATATTGAAAATATCTAGGCTTGATTGAGAGAGCTTTCTTTGAAACCAATAAGAAGGAATCTATCATGATTTCCAACAGCAACTTTGGGCCACAAGCACACAGGTACCTATATAGACACACTCACACATGTGAACACACATATACATACATACCACACACACATATACATAAAAGAAATATGCAATAAAAAGCTGTTGGCAAAACTAAAATGACCCACCTCAAGTAACCACTGCAAACAAATGTTTAGAAAATTACTTTTGTCCCCATGATAACTACTCTCTTCCTGATAGTTTTCAAACTTATCATTGATTTTAATTATGATCTGAATAAATAATATTCATAGGATATCTTTAAAATGAATCCAAGGGACTGTATGCTCTAGATTAAAGAACAGTCGATTGGCCGGGATCCAGTGACAACATATGATCAACTAATGCCATCTGTTAGAAGCAGCCTTTTCTGTTTGTTTCGTCTGTGCATAAGGATTCTGTGGCTCCGTCCTTTGGAGGCCACCTCTCTGAATCTACAGTGCCATTTGCTATGACCCTCCACATCCCCCTTTCTCACTGTGCCCCATGATCCTCTTGTCCTCTCAACTATGGGAAAATGGTGGAATGAAGGGGGAGGAAGGGGATGGTTCCACCATCCTTCTGGAACAGTAGCTGACAAGCAGGAGAACAGCCGCCTAATTTTCAGTACATTTTTAAGCAGTCATGGGGAAGATACCAGGCTTCCTTTCCTTTCTTCCTGAGCTCACTTGATTCCTCTCTGTGCTAGCCAGTTTCCCATTACAGATATTACAGACGCCTGAGATGCTCAACTTTAGAAGAAGGCTCGCAGCTTTGGCTACCTCAGCCCAGAGTCATTTAGTGTGCAGCCTGAGATGAGGCAGCACAGGGCACAGAAAGCCGCTCACCTCCTGGTGACCAGGAAACCAGAAGGAGGAGTAGGAAGAGCTGGCATCTGTGGGAACGTATTTCCAACGGCCTTGCTTCCTTCTACTGGCTCCTGACTCTGAAAGGCTCCACCCACTTCAAAAGGGTTTAACACATAGGCCTTTGGGAGATGTTATTCAAACTGGTGCATCTTTTTTTCATCCAGTTCACCTGCTTTCTACTTAGAAGAGAGTCTACCAGGATTCTTTCAGTGTTTCCTCGCAGGGACACAGTTCTTTTATTGCTTTTTGCCTACCTAAATAGTAGCAAATCAAGACACTCCTAACCAGACCCCACTTATCACCAAAGGGGCATGCCTTTAAGGGCTGGGTGCACTTTTTATGTTGCAAACTCTATTAAGTCATAGTTTTCATATTGTGATTGCCCCAGTTAATTATACAAATCAGTGACTTAGGAAACTGACCCAATGCAGCCATCACCACAACCCGGCTTTATCACCCCTGCAAGATCCTTCGTGAACGTTTTCAGTTCATCTCTGTTCTCCTCACTCACGGGCAGCTAAGGATTTAGTGGTTCATGTACGTGCAATTATGTAACACATAGCCTCTGCATTTGGTCTCACTTTCTTATAATCCCCCGAAGACCCTTCACATCCTTTGCAACCTTTTCACAAGCATAGGGGCTAAATTTCTATGTGTAAACTCTGACGTCATGGGATGCTGCTTTCTTGGATTTTCATGATCTAGTGTTGAGAGAGGCTGCTTGTTCATTTCCCAGTCACCCAGACCAGAAATAATCACACACAGAAACTATATTAATTGCCATACTGTTTGGCTGGTAGCTTAAGCATATTGTTAGCTAGCTCTTATATCCTAAACTAATCCATCTCCATTAATCTCTGCATGACCACAAGGTCATGGCCTCCCGGCAAAGTTTCAGCAGGCTCCAGCAGAGGTGTCTGTCTCCTGTGGTGGCTACATGGCTTCTCCCTGACCCCACCTACTTTCTATAAATATCTCTCTTCCAGCCTGGCTATATTCTGTTAAGCCACTGGCCAAAAGCAGTTTCTTTATTAACCAATGGCAACAAAACATTCATAGCAAACAGAGGGGTCTCCCACATCAACCTAGGAATCATGAGGGTGAATGGATATTGCCAATAAGAGCAAAGGCAAACTACGTTTAGGAGTATTCTTTAAGGAAAGCAAGCCGACCTCTCGAGGGATCTGTCAAGGTTGGGTTGGCATCATTGAGAGATCCTTGTTTATCAGCCAGGGTTTTTCTGTCCAGATAATGTCGCATTTCCCTCTGTCAGCTACCATTGTGTGACCTTTGAAAGGTCACTTATCAGTCGAAAAGTTTGCTTTATTCTTCAGGTGGGGAAGGAAGCAGAGGTGCCTTGATGCTCAGAGGTAACAGCATTTATTCTCTTCGATTTCTGCTCTGTTCTCCTTCTTCCCCTGGACCAGAGTTTGAATGACAGTCATAAGGCAAAGGAAACAAAAGCGATTCTAATGAAAAGCAGAGGCCCAGAACAGCATCGGCAGATGCCTTCCTGTATGCCCACGGCTCCTTCAGATGCTTGACAGATACGGACGACTCCGTCCATCTCCACCGTGGTTTTCTAGGCCTGGCTTAGACTCAGATCTGCTTCACAGATGTGCAAAATGGTAGCGCTGGCCAAATTACATAGCTGGTAGCCCAGCTTTAGTTAAATCTCTGCTCTTTGGCCTAAATGTTCCTGAATCAGGCCACAAACTAGCCCAACATCACAAAAGAAGAAGAAAAATATATTACTGGCACATGCTTTTAGTCTCTTCTTACTTTCTTATAAAACTAAATCTCTCAAAGAAGACTGGTGAGAAAATGCCCTTAGTTCACACCACCCTGTTACAGGCATTTTAGTTCTCAAAATGTACTTTTTCCCTACAGATCTGTCTGCTGTTACATCCTTTTACATAGTGTCTATAATGCTATAGTTTTGGGGAATGTTAGGCCCGTGCTCTATCTCTGAGCTAAAACCTCAACCCTTGCTTTTGTTTTTGTTTGTTCTGTCTTATGTTTGAGATAGGTTCTTACTATATAGTCCGGATTACACAGAGAAACTCTGTCTCAAAAAACCCCAAAAATAGAAAGATAAAAATGTCATACCAGAATGACTTCTGAGTAAAGCTGGAGGTGATGTGGAATGATAAGCTGCACTCCTTAATATGTGATGAAATCAATAGCACAAGCATTCTTTAAAAATACTGAAGCAATGACTTAAGAAAGAGCTGTGATTTAATTCTGTAGACACTGCAAAGCAGTGGACAAAGTGGGGGAGGGAGGGGAGGGGAAAGGGAGGGGAGGGGAGAAAAGGAGGAGAGGAGAGGAAAGGAGAGGAAAGAAGAAGAAAGAGAGGGGAGGAGAGGGGGGGAAAGGGAGGGGAGGGGAGAGGAGAGGAGAAAAGGAGAGGAGAGGAGAGGAGAGGAGAGGAGAGGAGAGGAGAGGAGAGGAGAGGAGAGGAGAGGAGAGGAGAGGAGAGAAGAGAAGAGAAGAGAAGAGAAGAGAAGAGAAGAGAAGAGAAGAGAAGAGAAGAGAAGAGAAGAGAAAGAGAAAGAGAAAGATTCTGGTATGCTGCACTGCTCAACCCACCACTCCAATAACCTAATAATGAAATGCTATTGTAAAGGAGGAATGTGGGAGAGTTGCCAAAACGTCTGAGACTTCTTACTGGCAATAGTCAGTACTCGGGAGAAAAGCAGACAGTGGTGGCACCAGTGACCGGCCGCAGACAAGGCCAAGAGAACCAAGAGAACCAAGAGAACCCTATCATAAAGCTGGAGGGGCTCAGGTGAGGGGGCGGGTCAGTAACTACTAGCTTGCACATTCTGAAATCACGCTGGCATGGATGTGAGCCGAACTTATGGGAGTAGAGTGCACCTTGACTAAGGTGGGAAGGAAGTGAGTTCACGACTCAGAAAATGTGGGTACGCTTCAGGGGGAAAAGTGTAGTACTCAGATTGTCTAGAAATGGCAACTGCTTCCCTTAACTAGTAAAACAATACACTGCTTAACTGAATGGAACGGAGACCCTAATCTACACCCTCATATTTATGGTGACTTCATTTTTGACAGTGGTGCTCAGATAATTAAATAGCAAAAAGGATCTTTCAGCAAATAGTGTTAGCACAACTGAATATACATGTGGAAAAGGAAGAATTTAACCTTTACTTTATTCCATACCAAAATTAAATTCAAAATACACCACACCTAAATGCAAGAGGTGAAGCTATAAAACTTTTAGAAGACTCAGACTGGAGAGATGGCTCGGAGGTTAGGAGCACTGGCTGCTCTTCCAAAGGGCATGAGTTCAATTCCCAGCACTACATGGTGGCTCACAACCACTAGTAATGAGATCTGGTGCCCTCTTCTGGCCTGCAGGGATGCATGCAGGCAGAACACTGTGTACATAATAAACAAATCTTTTATTTTAAAAGTTTTAGAACGTGACTTGGATGTCTGGAGACAGCAGTGGAGGCGGCAGCCCATAGACTTCTCAGGAGTACAGGATGGCAGCTAGCAGAAGAGGTGGACAAGGGCTGAGAGTCTTTACATCGACAGCAAAGCAAAATAGGAAACTTGACCAAAATAGAACAAGGGGGAAAATGAAGTCTATCGTGGAGGAGTTAGCATGGTTTGAGGAGCCCCTCCCTGCCAGCCAGCATGAGTTACCAGAGCCGCAGCTCAAGACAAATAACCTCAGAAAGCTGGTGCTAAGTTCTCAGTAAAAGACATTTTTAAAGTGAAAAAAAAGTCAGAGAGGAGAAAGAGAATAGATGCCTGTAGCGGCAGCAGAGGAAAAAGAGACTTTAGGAAAGCTCTGTCTGCTCAGCTTGCTGAGAAACCCCTGCTGAGTCGGTGGCTTGCCGGCACAAGACCCTCTGAGCACCACTCTCGGGGAGCCCAAGACCAATGCCACCCATGTGCTAGACGGTGGGTAAGAACGTTGAAGCAGACAGTGCACTGTTCAGCAAGGGGAAGCCTGGTCAGAGCTGGAGGTGCAGGGAAATGCAGACTCAGGTTTGAAGTGAGTGTGCACTGGACATTGGAAAGGACTGTCCAGGCATGGGGCCTGCATTCTCAGCTGGACGCCTGAAGGACCAATCACACACACACATGCACGTGCACACACACGCACACAGGCATGCACACATGCACACACCTTTGTGGAGTATTCTTACAGTGAATAATGAGTCTCTGAAGCTCAAGAGCCTCCTCTGCTTCAAAGTCTTCTGCTCCAACGAAGAAAAGTTAAACATCTTTTGTGAGAGACAAGATCTTACCATGTATCCCAGACTGGCCTCAAAATGGTACCTCTCCTGCCTTAGCTTTCTGAACACTGGGATTACCGGCTTTCCCAATACACATAGGTAAATCTAATATCATTGTTTTAAAACTGCACATGTCATGTGATCCCATTCTTGTAAAATAGTTTCTCGGCAGTGTACGGTTGCATCTCTAGTACATTAGTGCCCCTGGAGGATGGGCTGCAGGAACTATCATCGAAAGGTTATTTCTCCGTGTGAGATTTTTATGTGGCACTACTCCTGGTGAGACGGGAACGGACATCGACTTGTTCCTACGCGCAGCCAGTGATGGACCACAGTAAGGATAGCACCAAAGTCCAAATTGGTGAAGCAATGAGTTTCATTGAGTTACCTTTCAGGAATAGGGGTGAGGGGATGCTTATGGGAGCAGAACTGTGTCAGAGACAGCTGCGTCACTAAAGCCCACCCCAGCGTGAGTGTGAGTCCACAAAAGCTGGAGACCTGGAGCACACTGCACGGCGGTGTGCAGACAGTGAACAGACTGGAGAGTGTCCTCTTCAGGAAGCTGTTGGTCTGAGTCTCTCTCCGCAGTCCTCACCGCTCATATATGCTTGGGAACGGGAGAACTAGAGTATCTGGTTGGTTTCAGGGCCTTTGAGTTGTTTGCTTCCCGAGCTGAGGGAGCTTTCCTGCAGGATGGAATGTTTCACCTCCCCTTAGAACATCCTGTCTCTAAACCTTCCCTCCGAGATGGAGGTTTTACCTGAGAGGAAATTGCTATACAAGTAGAGATTTAGAGTGATTTATTACTTTTGTTATTTAAAAAGTGTTGTTTTTATTATTAAGAAAAATTTGGCTTGAGGGACTGTGGAGATGGTTCAGTCAATTAGGTGCCTGCCACCCAAGCATGAGGGCCTGAGTTCGAATCCCCAGAATCTACATAAAATGCCAGCACCATGGTACATGCCTGTAACCCCAGTGCTGAGGGCCACAAAGACAGGCAGAGCCCTGAAATTCGTTGGGCAATCAGTCTCTCAGAGTCAACGAGCTTCAGGTTCAGTGACAACTCTGTCTCAAAATAATAAAGGCAGAGAGCTATCGTGACATCAATTCTGACTCCCACAGTCATGAGTACATATGTGCATACATATCTGCTTACATACATGCGCATGTTCATACTAACAAGTACATACACTAGGCATACAGGGAGGCGGGGGGAGAGAGGAATAATTTAACTGAGTGTGTAAGGCCAGCACTAGGAAAGCTGAGGTAAGAGCATCACAAGTTTAAAGCTAGGGAGCTGCCAGATGGCTGTCAAGGGTGACAACCTGAGTTTGAACCCCCTGGGACCTACATGGTAGAAAGAGAAAACTGACTTCCATAAATTGTCCTCCAACCTCCACACACATGCTATGACATGCCTTTCCCACAGGTAATTAAACAAATTCATGTACTTTTAAAAATAAGTTGTAAGCTAGGTTTGGCTACATAGTGAGTCCAAGCCCAATGCAATTGAACATTACTACAGAGCAGATCCCTGTCTCAAAGAACAAAAATAAGAAAAATTTTACATAATCTTCACTTATCATTTTATATGGATAATAAAGACACTGGTCTTTTCCATTTTTTGCTCCAGTTTGTAGTTACCAGTGACAGGTAAGTGTTCCCACGGTTGTCCGGGCCTGTTAGTTATGTGTTTTAGATGCCTATAGCTAGAGCAGTCAAACTCTTCAAATACAAAGTTAACCTTGATCTGCTAAATGGCATGTTCTGTTTCCTTGGGTGCAGGAAGCATCTATGATTTTTACTTCCTCAAACAAGGTGGTGGACACTGGAATGCATGGACAGAATATATCACCAAAGAAGAGGAGACTATCCCTGCAAACGCAAAGGTAAAAGAAATGCCATGGCTTCTGGAATTTCCCAAGGACCCTTCCAGGGGGAAGAACTGTTGGCGGGAGGCCACTTGTTTGTTTCCCAGTTGCCCAGGCCTGAAATAATCACACAGAAACTGTATTATTTGCAATACTGTTTGGCCAATAACTTAAGCTTATTTCTACCTAATACATATCTTAAATTAACTCATTTCTATTAATCTGTGTATTGCCACGTTGCTGTGACTTACCAGGCAAAGTTCTGGCATCTGTCTGCTCTGGTGGGTACATGTGTCTGTTCTGGTGGGTACATGGCTTCTCACTGACTCTGCCTACTCTCTCCCTGTATATCTCGTCAAGCCTGGCTAAATTCTGTTAAGCCACTGGCCGAAAGCAGCTTCTTTATTAACTGATAAAAGCAACACATATACAGAAGGACTTCCCACGTCGAGAACTACCAGCTCCTGTAGAAGGGAGCTGCGGACTGCTTTCTGCCACCCAGCTCCCAGCTGCCTGGCTAGCTTATGCCCCGAAATAACAACACACAAACTGTATTCTTTTAAACACTGCTTGGCCCATTATATCTAGCCTCTTCTCGGCTAACTCTTGCACCTGGACTAGCCCATTTCTAATAATGTGTGTAGCACCCCAAGATTCACTTACCGGGGAGATTCTAGCCTACGTCCATCCTGGGTCAGAGCTTCAGCGCATCTGCTCTGGAGCACAGCGGCATGGCGTCTGCCTCAGAGAGGAGAGGAAATAGCATCTTAGCTCACTTCCTCTTCCTCCCAGCATTCTGTTCTGTTTACTCCACCCACCTAAAGGCTGGCCAATCAAATGGGCCAAGGCAGTTTCTTTATTAGCCAATGACCTTCCTCCATCAAGCTCCCTGTGAGCCTTTCCAGGAAGAGCTTTGCAAAGATCAAACCCTCAAAAGCATAGAGTTTAAGAGCAGAGAGACCTAGATTCCTTATGTGGGCTTCAAGCTCCTTGCCTCAGTTTACCCAATCATATAATGGAAGAAAAAACAATAAAAGATGATCACCAAGATTGAAGATAGTATGCACACCCATGTGGCACATAGTAGGTGTTAGAAAGGTGTTTGTCACTATTCTGATTATTGTCATTATCCTTATGGATCATAATTACCTCTTGGTCATCTAAGCCTTAAAAATCTATTTGATATCCTCAGACAAAGATTTCCTCCAGCAGAATTCAAAAACACAGGTTCTAATCAATGAATTTTCTGGGTAGTAGCTAATTCACATATATTCACTCCTACAGAGAATACACAAAGTGAGCACTCCTGTGCCTCTATTAGTACAACCTAGTAGATGTTATTGATCTTTCTGAGGTGACTATGCAGCTCTTCAGAGTGGGGTCACAGATGGCAACAGATGGTAATGTGAGGCCATCGATAAACCAGGCAGGACCACAGATGCTTTTAGAGATGCCTTTGGCAGGGAGACTCTGCTGCTCTCAGGGCACACACTCTAGGAGCTAGTGCTGAAAGAAACCCCAGCACTGAGATCCTCAGCTCAAATTGTCCTTATACAGCTCTGTGGTCTGAATTTCGTGGATTTGAAATTGTACTAAGTTCATATGGACAGGAGCCCAGTGTAGAAAGTATTTTCAGCTCCAGTGGGTATTTTCCCCTTGTCAAACAAGCATTCAAGTAGCTGAAAATAACCCTGGGTGAAAGCCAGCTGGCTTCAACTTCCTGGTCTCAACTACAAAATGGGCATCTTGAACCTGGTTCTGCATTCAGCATTGCTAAAGGGACGGGTGACTTCATGGAGAATCCCGGCCTGCTTGCAGCCTGTTTTTTACCATGTCTTAAAGGGTTCCAGGGAAGACTTCAGGATGCTACAAACATGACATCCTTGAATGCATCCTCTTACTAGACTTGATCCTTCTCTGCTCTATGAACACATCCATCCGCTTCCTTTCACCTAGTCAAATTGTTTCTCAAAGAAGCTAAGCTTTTGTTTGCAAAGGCTTACAAGTTGCATAGATTTGGTGTCACCCAAGTCAAGGTCAAGTTTGGTTTGGGGAAACAACATTTACAAACCGCAGTGTGAATGGTACTTCCCAGAGCCACACAACGCAGCAGATCAAGTTCATTCCTCCTTTTCAAACTAGACATATGAGACCGCTAAGTAGAATACATATCTGCCCAGCCTTTGCCCTGTCCCACCTAAGAATCAGCTGTGACCAAAATGATTGATAACAGACTTTGGACTCAGAGGATTCAAATGTAGGTAAGATATTCTACCCAAAGTGATAAAGATTCCAGAAGCCATGATTGAGGTCTCCAAACCCATTTAGGATCCTCAGAGCCAAGAAGAATATGTTCAGTTTCCATCTTGAAAACTTGAGGGATTCAGTGAGCACAGGTTTCGAGACACAGACCTCAAGGATGGGGAAAGTGGGTCAGGAATAAGAAAAGTCCAGGGTTTATATTGCATTAGCTTTGTGTTGCTGTGGTAGGATGTCTTGGAGAGTCAACTTAGAGGGGAAATGCCAACTGTGGCTTCTGGGTTTATATTGTACTCTCTGGGCCCCATCATCACCCAGCTGGTGCTAAGGTATACTATTACTACAGGAGGGCTTGACAGAGAAAACCTATTCACTTCATGACACCTAGGAGCAGAGAGAGAAAAAGAGGACAGGGACAGGATAAAGTCCTGAAAAATATGTGCTCCAAAGACCCGTCTACCCTCTCCAATGGTTCTTATTTCTTAAGTGTCTACCAGCTTCCAATAAAGCAATGAGTCGTGAACCCATCAAGGGATTAATCTACTGATGGGGTCAGAACCTCAGGATCCAATTACTTCACAAGAACCTCACCTCTGAACATTTCTACCCTGGAAATCAGACCTTCAGCACTTGAGCATTTGATGACATTCCAGGCCTAGACCATAACACACCTAAACCTTTGAGCCATGGTGGCACATGGAAGATGGATCTTGCTGGAGACAGGGGCATCTTGCTTGTTTGAAAGAAAGTCTCCAAGATAGAAGCTAGACCCTATCCTTATGGTTAATGGTTTTTATGCCAGTTTAGTATTAAGAATGTAGACTTTGGAATCATAGAAGCTGAGATTCAAATTCCTGCCTTTCTACTTAGGTCCTATGTCTCTTAGACAAACTGAAAACTTCTATATCTCTGCTTCCGCAGGGACCATAGCACTCACCTTTATGTGTTTGGTCCCATTCGATATCTGACAACTGTGTATTGAATGTCATTTATCCCCATTTCAAAATTGAAACTGAGGGCCCTTGGAAGGTTAAATGGTTGCTCAAGATCATAAAAATAATAATTAAAAAATGGAGCTACAGTTCAAACCCAGATCCCTTGAATCCCAAGGCCCAGTCTTCCTGGTCCAGGACCAAGATTTTCTCGTATCTTTGTAAAAACACAGGTATCAGACCTCATCATCCCCACCATGGAGACTGCCCGGCAATCCTTCTTCTTAAAAACCTACCTGGACCATGAGATTCCGATACTGTTCGTGGGTCCTACCGGCACTGGCAAATCAGCCATCACCAACAACTTCCTTCTCCACCTTCCCAAAAATATCTACTTGCCCAACTTCATCAATTTCTCTGCCAGAACTTCAGCCAACCAGACCCAAGATATCATCATGGCTAAGCTGGATCGCCGGCGGAAAGGCCTTTTCGGGCCTCCCATAGGGAAGAAGGCAGTGGTGTTTGTAGGTAAGGCATTGGCTTGGGTCTGGGTAGACCAAGTCCTTGGACCTAAGCTGCAGAAGCTCAGAGCTTCCTTACTCTCTCCAGCAAATGTTTATCCAATACCCCTCCTCTATCTCACCTCCTTCTGCCTTTCCTCCCTCCTTTGTTCCTTCCTTCTGTTCCTCTGTCCTTCCCTCCCTCCCTTTCTGTCTCTCCTTTCCTCTCTGCTTCTCCTTTTCCTTCTTTGTAATTAACAGCATTTCTAGGAGACTGTGGTGGTGGTAGCTAAACTCTGACACCTCCAGAGGTGATATTTGTGTCCACTTGCTTCAGATATGTGAGTTGTCACCAAGTGACAGCAGATAAGTGGGCGTTGGCAGTCACTAAGCAAAGGAACCCAATAGTTGCCTAGAAAATGTCTGTGAAGTAAGAACAGAGACGTTTTCTCAACGTTCACCTTTGTACAAAGCACTTCCTCTTTTTTTTTTTTCTTCTTTTTCCATTTGAGCCTCAGACCTGAGTGAGATTAATCATCATCATGATTGTACTAGCCTGGCTGCTGACTCAGGAGGTACTCACAATGCCCCTGCTGCCTTGGGTCATCTTGAGTCCTGTACTTCTAACTCGTGTATTAATAACATATGTTTCGTGGTTCTATTTATATCCCTGTGGACGCACATCATCTCCTGAAAGGCAAGAATCTTGTCTGTTTTAGTTTTCCTTTCTCTTCTGTCCTTTCTTTCTTCCCCTCCATCCAGGTCTCCCACCCTTTTTTTAATAACATATCCAAAACCAGCTTAAGCCTTGCTGCTAAACCAAGCTGGGCTCCTGTATCATTTCCAACCCTAGGTATAGTTTGGCTTAATTATTTACCTCGAACACACAGGTAATGCTATGTCCTTTAATGTCATGTTTGCATGAGTTTATTTTTCTAAAGTTCCTAAAATGTTGACTCACACAAACTGACCATTCTATCAGTAATTGTTGAAGAGAAATGAAGAGAGCCTTTGCTGGATTTGGTGTCTCCCATGTACCAAGACTGAGCCATGTGTTCCAGGAGGAAAATGTCTTTGCATTTAAGAGACCCTGTATCCCATTCTTGCCATTTTGGGCCTCATCAAAAGCCCTAGTTCAAGGCCTTGCTACCACCAGAGTTCAGCTATTGCAATGCCCAATCAGAAGAAAAGGTTCTTACTCAGTGGTCCAGGACTGACTTAGCATGTAGAGGTTCTGGGTTCAATCCCCATCACACTAAAATGTCTATGTTAGTTGGCAGACAGCATGTCTATAGTATAAGATGTTGTGGTATATTATTTTCATAAATAAATTTTGCCTGAAAACCAGAGGTAAAAATAAAGCCACTAGAGGTCAGATAATGGTGACATACACCTTTAATCCCAGGATTTGGGAGACAGATGAGATGGATCTCTGTGAGTTCAAGGCCACCCCAGGCTACACAAGATCAGTGTAGAAACAAATTCAGGTGGTGGTAGCTCATACCTTTAATCCCAGTACTGGGGAGTCAAACGCCTTTAATCCCAGCACTAGAGGGAATATAAAATGGGAGGAAAGAGAAACAGTTGGCTTAGTTTATGGTTGCCCAGCCTTGGTAGAAATACAATTTCTTTTTTTTTATTGTTTATTTATTTATTTATTATGAATACAATACTCTGCCTGCATGTGTACCTGCACCCCTGAAGAGGGCACCAGATTTCATTATAGATGGTTGTGAGCCACCATGTGGTTGCTGGGAATTGAACTCAGGACCTCTGGAAGAAAGTCAGTGCTCTTAACCTCTGAGCCATCTCTCCAGCCCTAGAAGTACAATTTCTCTAGTGACTTGACTATTTTCCTTTTCTGGTTTTTGAGTCAAACCCCAACTTCTGTCTCTGGGTTTTTATTATTTGTGTTACAATTTGAGATAAGCCTGGGTGTCTCAAGACAGAAACACAACAAAAGGAAACTTTTGGCAGGGCCTTCACTGTCATATGCTTAGCAATTAACAAAATGTCTATGACACAGTAGACAGTGTATTTTGGCTAAGAAAAATGGCAGAAAGAAAACCCTTTTGCATCTGGTCAAGATGTCTATTGGCTGGGTCTAGAATGGGGGTGGGTCACTGGAAACAGACTTTCTCATGAAGGGAGCAGTCATTGGTTACCCCTGTAAGACCAGAGGGTCCCATGTACTCACAGTGTGTGTGGCTATGACTTCCTTCTACAGATGACCTCAACATGCCAGCCAAAGAGGTGTATGGAGCCCAGCCCCCCATCGAGCTGCTGAGACAATGGATTGACCATGGTTACTGGTTTGACAAGAAAGACACAAACAGGCTGGACATTGTGGATGTTCTGCTTGTGACTGCCATGGGCCCCCCTGGTGGAGGAAGGAATGATATCACTGGTATGTCTAGGAAGAGGATTTATTCCTCTCTCTCCAGTCCCCTGCAGAGTGGGCTATCATGGATGAATTGGTTCAGGGCCTTCTGACAGGAGAAAATGTGGAGTATGCCTTTGCACATAGCTGGGAAGGTTTGGGTTAGCACCAGACTTCAAGTTGGAAGATGCATGTGGTGGGATGGGAAGATGACCAGAGTCCGTGAGGAAGTCTTTGTGCATTCACCAAAAAAGGGGTTCCATAAGAAGAGGAGAGCAACTCGGCTGCATTTGGCTTGGATCTGAGCACGGCAAAGTCTAGGGAACCTTGAAGCCATAGGGAGTTTTTTATACTACGGTTTTCTTTGGCTCGTTCAAGCAGGAATGTGCTTCCAGAACACATACGAATGGGTAGTTTTCAAGTTCAGCCATAGACAGGATCTCTGCACAGTGCCTGTCATGGAAGCTGGTCCTCAGCAACTGCCAGGAGCATGTCTGTAATCACATGATATCAAGCACAGCACTGGACCCATGGGGGCTCAGGAAGTGCCAGGTGGAGGGAGCTGAGTGGGTTTGTGGGGTGACCTAAGGGGAGAAAGGAAACAGTGTTCCACTCTGGACTGGGTCCTCTCAGGAAGTGAGGATGATATGATGAGTCAGTGTCTTAATTTTTATCCAGAAGTCTGTAAAAATGAAGAGAGCCCAATGCTGTCACTTGGTAAAGAAGCTGAGTCACTCGTATTAGCTGTGGAAGAGGGAACTGGGTCGCTTTCATGGTTGGCACAGCGATCTTGTTTCCACTGTAATCTGTCACTGTCATGGGATGATTACATTTGATGTTGATGCTTTTAGAAAGATTTATTTTTATTGTATGCGTATGAGTGTTTTGCTTATATGGATATATATGCAGTGCATTATATATAATATATGTGTTGGTATACATGTGTTCATGCATGTATACCAGCATATATATTACATATGTAATATATTTAATACATATATATAATGTACTGCATGCATGCCTGGTGCCTGTGGAGGCTAGGAGAGAGTACCAGATCCCCTGGAACTGAGGTTATAGAAAGGTATAAGCCTCCATCTGGTGCTGAGGACCAAACCTGAGTCGTCCCCCCCCAAGAGCAACAAGTACTCTTAATCACTGAGCCATCTCTCTAGCCCCCAATGCTGATGTTTAGTGAAATTGTATTCAGTAGGAAACCAACAACCTAGCCTATAATGCCAGTTATTAGTATTCAGATGGAGAAACTGAAGTTCAAGGCAAAGTATTATGATTATTGCCAGCACAGTGATTGAGAACGTGGCAACAAATAGTCCATGTTTGCCAAGCACAAAGAAAGCATAAATTTACGTTAAGTACTATTTTTTTCGTCAAAATACTGAGTGATGCCCTCGAATTCATATACCTACCAATCAGCAACATAGAAAATATCAGTCAACCTCCACATGTATACATATACACACACGTGTACCAACATGTACATGTATATATACCTCTATGTACAAGTACATAGATCATACACATATACACACACATGCACACTAACACACACACACAATGGTACAAAGAGATTTAAAAAAGAGAACCCAACATTAACCTATGGTTTACACATAAATACACACATAAACATACCCACATATGAATACACAAATACCAAACACACACATCAACATGATCATGCAAGAACACATTCATACCAGACACAGGCACATACCTACACATCAATACATATACCAAACAGACACACTCATGCACACACATACATGAACACATGAATACCAAGTGCACACACAGACACATAAAAATCAATCTATTGTTAACTTTTTAACAAGAAAAATGTACATATGTGTATTTTAAAGCTATTTATTTACTTTTATATGATGAGTGTTTCACCTGTGTACCATGTGCATACAGTATCCATAGTGTCCAGAAGAGGGTGTTGGATGCCCTAGGCCTGGGGTTACAGATGGTTGTGAGCCCCATGTGGGTACTGAGAATTAAACCTGGGTCCACTGGAAGAACAGCCAGTGCTCTTAATCACTGAGTCATCTCTCAAGCCCCCTATATGTACATGTTTATATGTATGCCCACATACATAAAATTATAATACACGTGTGTGGGAAAAACACAGAAACTACATATTTACATATATATGTGTTATATGTATATGAAAAACTGAAGGAGGAATTTTGGAGAAAAGACAGCAGTAATGGAACTCCAAGTTTTGGCTCTTCCCAAATCAGTATATCAATGTAAACAACTTACAGAGCCCCAGTTCCCAAAATACTAATGATTAGGAACAAAGCCAAGACAGCTACAGGACCTGTAAGCTCTGCACATATGCAGAAGAAAGCAGGAGGAAGCAATGGGATTCCACAGGCCTGAGAGGGCAGGTTAGAACATGGTAGTTAACCTGGGAACAGGGCAGTGAAGGAGACGCTATCTACAAAACACTTCTTTAATTATTTGGCTATTCTACGGGAACCAGACATTTCCTTTAGTTTTTAAAAATAGTGTTGTGAGACTGACGAGATGGCTCAGCAGTGAAGAGCATGTGTTGATCTTGCGGAGGGACCTGAGTTCAATTCCCGGGACCCTTGCTGGGCAGTTCCCAACTGCCTGTAACTGCAGCTCCAGGGGATCCAATGACCTCTTCTGGAGTCCTCAGACACCAGCATTCATCCATGCGCAGACCCATACACAGATACACATAGAAATCCATGATTAGAAACTGTGGGACTGGAGCCATGGAGGATATCCTCTGCTCTTCCAGAGGACCTGCCTTTGATTCCCAGCACCCGCACGATTGCTCACAACTCTCCGAGACTCTAATTTCTAGGGATCCCCATGCCCTTGGTCTCCAGGGCATCGGGTAATGCACAGAGTGCACAGACTTACACATAAAATAGCTAAACAAATTTTAAAATAAATAAATAAGGATGGAATATTAAAGCGTAAAGCAACCTTGTGTGCCAGAGGAGGCACTGTTAACATGACTTCTGCAAACCGTGGAGGCAGTCTGTATTCAGGCTGAGCAAGCGGTGGTCCCACCCAGCCACTCATGGCTACAGAGCACATTTGATGCAGCCAGTGGAACCGCGGAAGCCAATCTCTATGTTGAGTTACTATTGAGTATAAATGACTGCACGCGGCTGGGCTGACGCATCGATGGCAGAGCTATAGAGTAGGAGAACAGGGAGAGGCTGACTCTTTCCCAGGGTCACCAGGTGGGAAGAATGTGTGCAGACTCCAGATCTATGTGTTCCCAGGACGATTCACTCGCCATCTTAACATCGTTTCCATCAACGCCTTTGAAGATGACATCTTAACCAAGATTTTCAGTTCTATCGCTGACTGGCACTTTGGGAAAGGGTTTGATGTCCTATTCTTACGGTAAGAAGTTCCTGTGGCTTCCTGGTTATTGACCTGGGGAAGGGGGTCCTCATTTCTGCTTGACTATGTGACTGCTCTGCCTCCTTCTTCCTTCCAAGGTATGGGAAGATGCTGGTCCAAGCTACTCAGACGATTTACAGAGCCGCAGTGCAGAACTTCTTGCCAACTCCCTCCAAGTCACACTATGTCTTTAACCTTCGGGATTTTTCACGGGTGATCCAGGGGGTACTGCTCTGCCCACACACCCACCTGCAGGTCAGCCACTACTGTTCCTGTCTTGTGCATCTCTTGGCAGTATTCCTGGGTTGTACTAATAGTGTGGCTGATAGGATGGTCTTACACTAGTCATAAACTCTGTTCTTCAAAGTGTGCAGGATACAGTACTTTATATCCCTTGTCTTATGTATACCTCATACCAACCCCAAGATTTAGAGACTTTTTGAGAACCATCTCCACAAGCACCACCTTTAATACATTCAAATGACTGTCTTTGACCTTTAGGACTTGGAAAAATTTATCCGGCTTTGGATCCATGAGGTTTACCGAGTGTTTTATGACCGTCTGATTGACAATGAGGACAGACAGACTTTCTTCAACCTGGTGAAGGAAACCACCTCCAATTGCTTCAAACAGACCATGGAGAAGGTGGGTCTTTTGTTTGTTTGTTTGTTTGTTTTTCAAGACAAGGTTTCTCTGTGTAATTGCCCTGGCTATCCTGGAACTCGCTTTGAAGACCAGGTTGGCCTCGAACTCACATAGATACATCTGCCTCTGCCTGGCAGGGAAATCTTATTCTAGAATTATCTGGCCTCAGAAACAGGCCCACATTAGTCTCAGACTCTAGATTCAATTCCCTATAAAGACCACTCTTCTCCCTGAATCACAGGAAATGACCCATCCCAAATTAGTCTTTGATTTATTGATATTTTACTTGGTCCAATTTTGCTTCACATCTATGATAACATGTAAGTTTCAGTTTTTTCAAAATGGTTAATGTTATTTATTTTAAATTAATTTAAGGGACTATAAAAATTTCTCAGTCATTAAGAGCAGGTATTGCTGTTTCAGAGGACCCAGATTTGGTTCCTAGCACCCACACTGAGCAGCTTACACTTAACCTCTAACCGGAATCCAAAGATCCTACCCCCACCTCACAAGCACTTGAACACACATGTACATACTCACACATAAACACACAGGAATGCACATAACTAAAAACAAAGGAAAATCTTTATAAATAAAACTAATTTAACTTAAAATATGTTCTAAGGTCAATTCATTTGGATCTGGGGAGGAAAACACAAATTTTTATAATCTGACCAAGACCCTGGTAAAACTCAGCCAAAAGATTCAGTGTCATGTACTTATGACCATTTTCTTCTTTCTATTTTGAAAGTGATTTTAAAACTATATATTTGCATCTGAATTTCCTTTACCAAGCAGTGGTTATATCCTCAAGGAAAACATAGGAGTGTTGTATGCTGCATCCCAAGGCTGAGAGCAGAGGGATTGACAGGTCCTTGTATCCCTGTATCAAGAGTGGGAAACAGCTAAAGCACCCTACTCTAGGCAGAGCAGAGGGGGGAGCTGTCACCCACACCTCTGTCTGGTACAGAACCAAACATGGAAAAACAATGCCATCCTTCTCCTGCCTTCGTTGGGATCTTACAAGCCAATCACCTTTTAGCAACTCAGGGACTAGCTGAAGTGTATATGGAGCATAGATGTGTCTGTGAGGCTGAACTTGGTGGCATACTTCTTTAATTCCGAGAGAATCTCTGCGAGTCCATGGACAACCTAATCTACATAGTTCCAGGTCAGCCTGGGCTACCCACCAAGACACTGCCAAAAAACAAGCGAAAACTGTAGTCAGGGCTAGGGAGCTGGCTTAGTTGTTAAACGCACCTGCTGCTCTGCCAGTTTGGCTCCCAGCACCCACATCAGGCATTTTACAACCACCTGGAACTCTAGCTCCAAGGGACCTGACTCCGTCTCTGACCTCTGAGCATACACCCTCGTACATGTGACATATACATAAAAATAAAAAAATAAAAATATGTGTATATGTCCCTGTATGGAGGTATGTACGTATGCATATGACGCCCTCGGGGTCAGAAGAGGCTCCCCTCCAACGGAAGAAGTTACAGGCAAGTGTGAGCTTTCTGGTACTGGGACCTGAACTTGGGTCCTCTATGAAGCTGCACATGCTCTTGGCCACTCGGCCAGTCCCACACAGCTGTACTGTTCTTCTATCCAGCCATCACAGCCACATATTGTTTAATATGCTCCTGTTGACACGTCTCCCTTTTCACTCCCTCCCTCCTCCCCACAGCCAGCCTGGACCACAGGGTAAGGCCCAGCTGACACTTGCCTTTCCCGCAGGTGCTCATCCACCTATCACCCACTGGGAAGATAGTGGACGATAACATCCGGAGCCTCTTCTTCGGGGATTTTTTGAAGCCAGAAAGTGACCAAAAAATCTACGATGAGATCACTGACCTGAAACTCCTCACCGGGGTCATGGAGTACTATCTGGATGAGTTCAACAGCATCAGCAAGGCCCCCATGTCTTTGGTCATGTTCAAGTTTGCCATCGAGCACATCTCCAGGATCTGTAGAGTCCTGAAGCAGAACAAAGGCCACTTGCTCCTGGTGGGCATCGGGGGCAGTGGGCGGCAGAGTGCCACCAAGCTGTCCACATTCATGAACTCGTACGAGCTCTACCAGATCGAAATCACAAAGAATTACACAGGCAACGATTGGAGGGAGGACCTGAAAAAGATCATGCTACAGTCTGGAGTGGCCACCAAGAGCACTGTGTTCCTCTTCGCGGATAACCAGATCAAGGACGAGTCATTTGTGGAAGACATCAACATGCTTCTGAACACAGGTGACGTGCCCAATATCTTCCCAGCAGATGAGAAGGCTGAGCTCGTGGAAAAGATGCAGACAGCAGCCAGGACGGAGGGAGAGAAGATCGAAGTCACCCCCCTGTCCATGTACAACTTCTTTATTGAGAGAGTGAGGAAGAACCTTCACATTGTCCTTGGTGAGAAGTGAGAGAGTCTGCATGCCCTTGGTTCCCTGGCATCTTTAGGGTCTTCCCTAATCCAGTTTCCTTTCCTGACCCCAAAACTGATCTAATCCAGGCACCAACCAACTATCACAATCTGGGCTTCCTCTGGCAATTTTTTTTTCAATCTTGCCCCAAACAACTGTGTTAAGCCTGTTCCGGTCTTTTCAGTTCTCTGAAGTCTTCTAGAAAGATCATAGCTTAGCACATTGCCTGGTGCAGACCACCAGGGTTCTCCTTGAAGGATCTGGGCAAGCTCTCCATAACCCCAGCAGATGCGCTTAACTGTTCTCTCCTGGCCACCTTTCTCGGTCCCTACAACCCTCAAGCTAGCCAAGCCACTGTGGCCTCTCTCAGATCTCACCTCTGCACCATCCTCTCCCATGTCTGTTCTTGTTCATTCTAGATCTGTCTGATCCATTGATCCAAAGTGGTATTTTTTTTCTGTGTTGCAGATAAGTGTGTGTGTGTGTGTGTGCGCGCGCGCGCGCACACACACACACACAAATTAAAATAATCACTTTCTGTTAGGATGGAGATCAAAGAACAAAACCTTCTTACCCATGTCTTATAAGGTCATCCACCAGACTGCGCCCCATAATCCTCTACCCTCCTCTCGACCCAGATTCCTCTCTGGCCCTTCAGCCACACTGACCTCTCAATACTTCCACCTATGTATGCATCGTGCTTCCTGTGAACACCAAATAAACAGTGAATGGAATTTGAATTGCAGAGCCAAGAGCCTGTGGCTGAATGGAGATGGGATCAGAAACAATCTATGAGCAACTTCTGTTAGTATCTAAACATGAAGGCACAGAGAGAACAGATGGGACAAAGGGCTATATCCCCACTAAGGGACCCAAATGTACATTCAGGAGATTGGGGGGGAAAAAAGACCACCATAATACATTGAGACGCCATCATAAAAACATCCCACAATTTCTCTGTTTCCCAGGCTCTCATCATGGTTATTTACAACAGCATCCCCATCCAGAGGCATCATTGATCCCTGGGGAACCTCTCCCTCCCCTTTGTTTCTCCAAGCCTTGGTGGAAGGGAACTAACCAAGCCTATTTGTCGCTAGCCATGAGTCCGATCGGAGATGCCTTCAGAACGCGCCTGAGGATGTTCCCTTCGCTGATCAACTGCTGTACAATTGACTGGTTCCAGTCCTGGCCGACCGATGCCCTGGAGCTGGTGGCCAACAAATTTCTCGAGGACGTGGAGCTCGATGACAGCATTCGGACAGAGTAAGCGTCACTTTCAGTCCAACGTCCCAGGTGTTCCAGCTGAAATCCCAGCTGGCTGTTCATGCTCTTTTACAGAGCTCTCGGCTTACGGGCAGAAAACAGCTGACATTTTTAAATCAAGCAACATTGTGTTAGCTGTTTAGTTCAGCACCTTTGCTGAGAAAGAAAGATAGTGAGGGCCAGTGAGATAGCTCGGAAGGTGGAGGCCGCTGACAGCCAGGGTTCAATCCCCAGGACCCACATGGTGGAAGGAGAGAACTGATTCCCACAAGCTGTCCTCTGGCTTCCACGTGTTTGCCATGGTAGGTGCAAGCATGCACATGCATACACAGACACAGAAAAGAAGTCATATGTAATATGTAATTGAAAAGTGCTCTGTACTCCGGATGCTTCTCCAGATGCCAGAAATTGGAAAGTCCTGCAGAAGCCCTGGTGGTTCATAAAGGGTCAGAGTCGTCCCTGTAGACTGTCCACCTCCCTCTTTCTCTCTCTCGGCTCTGTTCGCCTGTTTGGTTCTAACAGTCCAGTCAGGATACGCACCCTCTGATGCCCTGATGCCCCGTGACTATAGAAAGTCCCAGGTAACTCCTCTGCTCTCCTCCGCAGGGTCGTCTCCATGTGCAAATACTTTCAGGAGAGCGTGAAGACGCTGTCTGTTGAATATTACAACACACTTCTGAGACACAACTATGTGACCCCTACCTCCTACCTGGAACTGATCCTGACCTTCAAAACGCTCCTGAATAGCAAGAGACAAGAGGTGGACACGATGAGGAACCGCTACTTGGCAGGCTTGCAGAAGCTGGAATTTGCTTCTTCTCAAGTGAGCACTTTGATAGAACAGGGGACAGAGGCTGGGTGTGTCGAGACCCAGAATGTCAGAGGGCATCAGATACAGACAATCTGGCCGGCACTTGCCTAGCTCACCTCACTTACTTCCTTTTGATCTCAACTTCCAGTGACCCTGTCTATTTTAGTTCACTTGTTCGTTGTGGACTTTTCACTTATGGTATTAACTGGTTCTCTTAAAGTACCACAGTAAGGAGGGCATGGTGGTACATACCCTTTAATCCTAGCACTTGGGAAGCAGAGGTGGATCTCTGTGAGTTCAAGGGCAGGTTAGTCTAACAAAGTAAGTTCTAGACCAACCAGAGCTACCTTGTCTCAAAAAAAAAAAAAAAGGCAGTAATTAGCAGCACTCATCTGAATCCTGGCACTTCCTTAGTTAGAACCTCGGCTGTGGCATCTGTGTGAACCTTGGGCAGGAGAAGGTGGGGCTTTGAAAGGCTAGGCCTGGTTTCAAATTACAGTGTCTGACCTGTCACTGTGACTCCATGACACGGGGACAAGTGGGACCATCAGACATAAACCACTCGCTGCTCTGGTCCTGGGGCTGCTGGGTCTAATGTTGAAAGCTAAAGTCTCTCTAGAGCAGGGTGAGAAGACCGTAGTGCTGTGGAGGCAGAAAAAGGACCAAAGATAGCGTAGACCTGAGAAGGGAAGGGCAGCATGGTCTAGCATGATTTGAGCCTTGTGGGTCACACGCCTGGCGCTGTGTGCCAGAAAGACTGCCATTGTCTCCTGCTACAAAGAAACCACCACACAGAGAGGCCAGGAGACATGTCTGTGGTCATTCAGCCTGGTGAGTAGTCACACCAGAACTAGGACTCAAACAGTCTTGACCCTGGGGCCAATTCCCAATCAGGCCAGCCTCTCATGCTCTGGTTTCCACATAGGCTCCTGGGGGTGAAAGTGCATGGAGAGAAATCATAACTCTTCATTGGGAAAATCTCATGAATTTGGTTTCTGCAAAGTTGCAATCCCCAAAGAGTGCTGAGGCCCCATTGCTGAAGGTGTTCAAACAACCCCAAAGAACACTTGCAGATATGTTCCCAAGAGCACCAGTTCGATAAGAAGATGGCTGTCTGGAGGCCTGCAAACATCAAACTTGTGTTTCTTAACAGTTCTAGGGGCCTGGAAGTCAAGCTCAAGGAGATGGCAGATCCAGTGTTTGCTGGAGGTTCTCCTCCCAGTGACGTTTTCATTTAAATTTTAAGGTTGTTTTGTTCTGGTGTATGTGTGTGCACATGTGTGTGTGCACGTGCGTGCATGTGTGTGTGTGAGCATGCATGTGTGTGCGTGTGTGCACGCGTGCGTGCATGTATGTGTGTGCACGCACGCATGTGTGTGTGCACGAGCACGCGTGTGTGGTGTGTGTATGTACGTGTGTGTGCAAGTGTGTGTGTGTGCGTGTGTGTGTGTGAGCATTCATACACCACAGGATGCAGTGGAGATCAGATGACAAATTACTGGAATAGTAACCCCTCATCTTTTTTCACTGTTCCATTTCTGTGGGAGCAGAGAGAAGGTTACGTGTGCTACGGCATGTGTATAGAGGACAAAGGACGACACGCAGGAGTCACTTCTTTCCTTGCACCACGTTGATTCCTGGCTTGAACTTGGTGGCGCGAGATTTCACCTATGCGGCATCTTGCCATCCCTTCTCTTCCACCTCTATGAGGATTCTGTGGCCTCCAACTCAGGCTGTCAATCTGTAGAGCAGGCACCTAGCCCAGAAAGTAACCTTGGTGTGTCTTCACATGGGAGAAAGGACAGATCTCTCGTATCTTCTTACTGAGAACATTTATCCCATCATGAGGTTCCCACCCTCAGGACCTCATCTATCCCTAACGACCTCCAAAGGTTCCATTGCCCAATATCATTATCTCTAAATTAAGCTCCAGCATATACATTTGAAGAAGACAAGTATTCAATGCACAGCATTAGAAAAAATAGGCTTGAAAGTTCCTTCTAGCTTGGGCTGCTGGAACACCCCTGTAATCTCAGGACTCTTGGAGACTAGGGATGGAGAACTGAGAGCTCAAGAATCTGATTATACTAGAAGTTGAAGGTCAGCCTGGGAGGCCGATTGAGTGTGTGCCTGTATGTATGGGCATGCATGCATGTATATGAATACATTGTATCAAATTAAAAGTATCTGGGATAAAACACTTGCCATGCAAGTGTGAGGGCCAAAGTTCAGATTCCCTGAACTCACGTAAATGCCACGCGGACATAATGGCCCACCTATAATCCCAGAAGGTAGGAGACAGAGACATCTCTGTAACAAGATGGCTAGCTAGACTAGTCAGATAGGCAGTTCCAGGTTTAATTGTGAGGCCTCTCCTCAATATGTCTGTCAAGAAAGACAGCTAACTTCTGGCCTCCACAAGCACACACATGCACGGCATAGGCGCACACACACACAAACATAGTGGTTTTAAATGGATTTTATGACTTGATCTCTCTCTTCCTGCACCCAACAGCAGAATAGAAACTCAATAAGGGAAGAAATCATATGTTTAACATTATATGCCTGTGCTTTGCACAGCTCTTGATAACCGCAACATTCAGTGTGGACTCAGTAACTAGGTGTAGAAAGCTTAAGAACATAAAACCAGCCGATGAGTATATGCCCAGGACCACGTCAGAATCAGCCACCTTTCCCTTCCACACTGGCCCGGTGTTGCAGAACCTTCCATCTTCAGCATTGCCACTGCTGACTCTTCTGTCCCTTTCTCCTCGCTAGGTGGCTGTCATGCAAGTAGAGCTCACAGCCCTTCAACCTCAGCTCATCCTCACCTCTGAGGAGACCGCTAAGATGATGGTGAAAATCGAAGCCGAGACCAGAGAAGCAGATGCCAAGAAACTGCTGGTGCAGGCAGATGAAAAGGAAGCTAACGCTGCTGCCGCCATCTCTCAGGCCATCAAGGTAAGACCAGCAGAGTGCCGTGGAGGGAGCCCACCCTGTATGTGGCTGAGCCCACCTTGCAGAGGAGACACAGAATGCTCGGAAAGGGTGGGTGAGTTTTCTAAATCTCGAGTTAGGAATGAATGAAGGAGTCTTTGGGGCCAAATATGCTCCGTCCCAACCAAGGCTCAGCACGATCTGATCTCGCCTGCTAACTTTCCCCTCGTTCACTCTGCCCTGGCTTCAATGGCCTTCTGGCTGTTCTCTCCTCAGGGCCACTACACAGCTGTTCTCTTTGCCTTTAGCTCTCCCCACGCTGTCTTCGTCACCTCTGTCACAGTTTTGTTCAGTTTTGCCAAATGTGTGTGTAGATATAGAACAAAGACTGTCTTTTAGACAGCAGAACATTGAACCTAGAGGGCTCCATTTGAAGGTACTTCTGTCCTGGAGAACAAGTCCTGAGCAGGAATCAGCACACATTCAGACAGCAGAAGCTAGCCTCCTCATCATTGATGGGACGTTACATAGGTCTCAGAACACTCCTGGTAGTGTCAGGACCTGAGAATCGCTAGCTAGCCTTGGGGTCAGTGGTGAAATGGTCTCACAAAGCAGTGTAGATCACTAACAGGATCTACACTAACCCAGGCTTAGAGCACTTAGGCTAAGGCGTTTATCCCTGCGCCTTAAGGAATCAGGGAATTCCTTCAGCCATTTTCAAGCATGACTTTGAGCAAGAGGCGGTCTGTCTGGCATCTGTCCTAAATAGGCCATGGGTCATTTTCCTGAAAAGTACAAGCCTTCCAATTGGCGTTTCTCCAATGAATCCCGAGACCTGACCTCTGCTGGATGTTTTTCAGAGAGTCTCTGTTCCCTCCCCATTCTCAGAATTCACAATGAACACCAAGTCCTAGGTTGTGAAAGTTGGTTCATTTGCAGTCTTGGTGGCTCAGACAGAGGACACAATGGAAACCATAAAAGTTAGCCACTCTCAGATGCCAGGAACCAGATTTTAGTGGGCAGTTTGTCACTCGGTGGTAAAATGATTATACTGGACACAAATATTTATTAAATAAGTATTTTAACAAATATTTATTAAATATCTTTTATGCACTGGCACATTTTTAGTCAGGAAAATAGGAATGAATGGAATTAAATGAACTCCTTTCCTCGTGGAGACTATGTTCTCTGATACTCATCTTGAATGCTTCTACACACTCCAAAATATACTACAACACACACAGAATCATTCCCAGTTGGCATAGGAGGCAATCATGACACAAGATTTTTCCAAAATAGCAAGGCCACCAAATGACATGATTATCTTTCAACCTTAAAGTTCTTTGACTGCCCCCCACCCCCCGGCATTTGACCATGATTTCAGAAATTGCAAACTGGCATCTAGAGACCACATGTATCATGGGATGCATAGAATATTTGGTCAATTCATTTTTTCAGACAGGGTCTTGATATGTTTCCCAGAGTGACCTTGAGCTCACAGTCCTCTCGCCTCAGCCTCCTGAGTGCTGGGATTGCAAGTAAACATGTCGCAGCCACACTTAATGATGTTTTATTTCAAGTAACAAATAGTAAACATTTAAAATGCAGATAATTTCAAGTAAAAATTCTGAACTGTTTGCTTTTCCTTAGAAAATAAAATTGGGACTCTGACAACTTTGGCTCTGCCTTCTTGGGTTGCACCCATCCACAGGCTTAAGAACATGCTGTCCCTCTGTGTCCAGCTCACCAAGCCCCATCCAGTTCAGGTCCTCCTCTTATCTCCACGGCACGGCCCCTGAATGAGTATGACTCTACAACTCTTTCATGATTCTGTACCGTAGCCAGGCCACCAGAGCTCAGTGCCAGCTCTGCCCCCTTCCTCAGTCTCGACATCAACACCTTGAAGGTACTAAGGACGCGAACAAACATAGACTGGAGAGATTTCTCAGTGGTTAACAGTGCCAGCCGCTCTTGCATAGGACCTGAATTAGGTGCTCAGGACCTACATGGTGGGCACACAACTATTTGTAACTTCAGTTCCAATGGGTCCAACACCCTTTTCTGGTATCTACAGGCACAAAGCATGTGTGTGATGCACATACATACATGTAGTCAAAAGAGTCATACAAGTTAATAAATAAGTAAATAAATAAGCAAGTTAGTAAATAGTATGGAAAGTGTGAGCAGGTGCCAGAGTTGTCCTCTGAAACAGCTGCTCTTTGTTCTCCGCCCAGTGTGGGATCTAGATTTTCACCAAGTGTCGGAATCATCTGGCAGGGAATGCCCCAGCCAGGGTTCTGCTCTGGAATGCCACGGGAAGCAGTAAACCTGCTGGGTCAGGAGAGATGAGCAATGACGTGGGGTTTATGAAGAGCTGAGAGGGACTTCTCACCACGCCCTGGGCAAGAGCTGCCTCCTTGGGTTTCAGTGGGAAGGGCGGGGTCTGATGCTGCCCATCTGAGCTCCAATCCTGCGGGTCCTGGAGGTGAGTCAGGTGGAGGAAGCCGCTTGCTTCACAATTTCCCCGAGGCTTTTCTGTGCACAGGCTCTTCCTGAGGTTTCCAGGGCTGTGGTGGTCCTCTGCAAGAAGACTGCTAAGTTTCCCTACGCTTCTTAACCTCTAAAGATGAGAGCATGGGAGCATGTGGGACACCGGACCTAACACACACCAGCGGCCCCACCAAGCAAGAATTCGTGCAGAGGAGATTTGGAAACTGGAAGAGGTGGAGCTGGGCTCCCAACGCCTGATTCATAAGTGCAGCAGTTTCCTGACCTGGCAGGTTCTTGCCAGTCATGACACATACCTGTCGTTCCAGCATTTGGGAGGCAGAGGCATGCTAGCCGGGACTGCCGTATACACCCATCAAACAAAGAAACAAGGACAGCTGGCCAACTCTTCTCAGACTACTTAATCACTTCTTCCACCTCAGTGAGGATAATCTTGTATAATTACCGCAGCACAAATTTCAGTTCATCAAACACATGGGCTCCGTATCTCACAGCCTTGATGTTCTCTGCATTGCTGACACCCGAGGGCCGTTTCTAATTATAAGATTTTAATCATGCAAACATGTGTCATAACACATATGAAATTTTTTAAAGAGTTTAATTTAGACACCTTTTCAAGTCTCAGCTCTAATTTGAAATTTCCTCCTTGTCGCTGTCCACACAACACGTGACCCAATTACAGCATGGTTGTGATTTTCACGGTACTTTGTTTTACCTTAATGTCTTACCATGAATGCCTTTCCAAGATATCATTTAGACATTGTGCGTGGAAATATGTGTGATATATGTGCTTGTTATTGTGGGTATGTGTTTATTTGTGTGTATGTGTGGTGGATGTGCTTGTTCTGTGTGTGTGCACATTTGTGTATTGTGGTTGGTATTTGTGTTTGTGGTGTGTACATGCAGTGTGTATACTTGTTATTGTGGGTGTATACACATCTGTGTGTATATGCAGTGTGTGTACTTACTTTATGGGTGTGTGCTCATTTGTGTGTGTGTGTGTGGTGTATATACTTGTCATTATGGGTGTGTGTACATCTGTGTGTGAGTGTGTGACGGGCAAAGGTTGACATCAGATGTCTTTGCTCAATCGGTCTCTACCTTTATTTTTTGAGTCACGATCTCTCACTGAACCTGGAGGTCCCCCATTCAGCTAGGTCTGCTGGCAATGAGTTTTGCCTCACTGTGCCCAGCTTTTTATGTGGGTGCTGGGGCATGAGCTTAGCTCCTTGTGCTTTCACAGTGGGCGCTTTAGCAGCTGAGCTGTCATCCCAGCCCCTCATGGAGACATCACAGGGACCACGGAGAGGAGGAATGTCACACATCAAGTGACCATTCCTCTGTTGGACATGGACACCTATTGCCTCCTCCTGCTCTTGGATTTCAGTGTTTCTGTGATGTCAAATGGTATTTCTCAACAAAGCCACTGACAGAGTCACCCATGAGTTAAGAATGCAGATGGCCAGACCCCACCTAGTCCAAGTGACTCAGAATCTCCAGCTGGAGATGTTCCCGGCAATGCTTGGTGACGGTGCACAGCCGCTGCGGAGAATCCCCATGGCAGATTCCTCCCAGCAAGCCGTCCTTTAAAGCCACCTGACAAACCAGCTGGCAGCAAAACCGAGCTGCAGCCAGGCTCTATCCCTGGGGAGCAGAGGTGGCAGGCTCTGCAAAGGTGTGAAGTGTGGAGAGGCCCCTGGCTGTGAGGAAGTGAAATGACTTTTATTGTTACAGAGACTGCAACACAGGGCTGCTTTCGCTTGCCTAGGAACTGACCTCCTCCTCCGCTTATAATACAAGCACTCAGGAGGCAGAGGCAGGAAGTTCATGGGTCCAAGGCCAGCCTGGGCCACACAGCACATTTGAGGACATCAGGGGATAGAGAGAGACCATGCCACAAACCATGGTTTCTCACAAATTGGGATTCTCCTTCAGTCATAACTGCATGATCACCCTCAGATAGACAGTTCACTAAAAGAGGATCTAGGAGCCCAGATCGGGCACTCACCAACTGTATGTCCTTGCCTAACTCAGTTTTAGGTCTTGGGCATTTTTTTTCCTTGATGGAATTTGCATTATTAAATAACCCAAAAAAGCCCCCGTAGTTGTGAAGTTCTATCTCGGCAAGCATCTTTCTTTTAAGAGAATTGAGGTATAATGCCCTTCCTTGCCTTTAATGTTCTCCCTTTGCAGTTGTGCGATTCCGTACGGTTTTGTATATTCACAGAGTGGTGTGAACATTAACACTGTGTAATTCTAGAACATTCTCATCACCCCAGAAAGAAATCTATTCCCTTTAGCAGCCATTCCTCCTCTCCTCAACTTCAGATAACTACTAACCTGACTCTGGATCTGCCCATCCTGGGCACTTCATAGAAATGGAACCATATCACCAGGGAAATTCTCAGGAATCCACAAGGATGACCCCAGCTGAGACCCTAAGCAATAGTGGAGAGGACGCCTGAACTGGCCTTCCCCTGTAATCAGATTGATGACTACCTTAATTGTGATCATAGAACCTTTCTTTATCCAGCAACTGATGGAAGCAGATGCAGAGATCCACAGCTAAGCTCTAGACTGAGCTTCTGGAGTCCAATCCAAGAGTGGGAGGAATGATATGAGCAAAGGGGTCAGGACCATAATGGGGACACCCACAGAGACAGCTGACCTGACCTAGTGAGAGCTCACTGACTCTGGACTGATAGTGGGGAGACCTGCTTAGGACCAAACTAGGCCCACTAAATATGGCTGACAGTTGTGTGGCTTGGGCAGTTTGTGGGGCCACTGGCAGTGGGAACAGGATTTACCTGTAGTGCTTGAACTGACTTTTTGGAACCCATTCTTTTTGGAGGGGTACCTTGCTTGGTCTAGATATAGGGGGGAGGGCCTCGGTCCTGCCTCAAAGTGATGTGTCAGATTTTGTTGACTGCACTTGGGAGGCCTTACCATCTGTGAGGAGTGGGTGGGGGCTGGGGTTGGGGGAAGATGGGTAGAGTGGGAGGAGGGGAGAGAGGGGGAACTGGGATAGGTATGTAAAATGAGAACAGATTGTTTTAAAAAATGAATTAAAGCCAGGCGGTGGTGGCACACACCTTTAATCCCAGCACTCGGGAGGCAGAGGCAGGTAGATCTCTGTGAGTTCGAGGCCAGCCTGGTCTACAAGAGCTAGTTCCAGGACAGGCTCTAAAGTTACAGAGAAACCCTATCTCAAAAAAACAAACAAACAAAAGAATTAAATAAGAAAAAAAGACCAGGCACTAAAAAAGAAAGAAAGAGGGAAAGAAAGAGAAGAAGAGAAAAAATAAGAAAATACATTTTAAGGGAAAAAAAGGAAAAAAAAGAAATGAAACCATACAACAGATGGCTTTGTGTTTGGCTTCTTTCACTTAGCATGGCATTTATATGCTCCATCCATGCTGTAGGAAGCATAGGAGCTTCATTTTACTTAATAGATGCATGCTGTACATTACATTGATTTTAGGTTTAAATTAACAAATAGAGACTGGTGAGGTATTTGCTGTCAAGCCTGACAATCTAAGTTCAATTCGTAGGATCAACATGGAGAAAACTGAGTACTGTAAGTTGTCCTCCAAGTTTTCTGTGAGCCCTGTGGTACACACACACACACACACACACACACACACACAAATAAACAAGATGTAAAACAAAAAGAACAAATAGTAAAAGCCAGATAGATAAGGATAATGACCAGAGAAAACTAGCAAACAATGACTAAAGCATCCTCTGTTCCATTTTCTTGACCTCAACCCTGTCTTCAACTAGATGCAGCTCTAATTGCCATTCCCACTTTCCATCCTTAGCTTGCCTAACAATCTGCCCTGTCCCCAGGCTTTACTCTGTCCCTGACTCCACCATAGCCTATCTGAGGATCTGTAGCACATTCCAGGCCCTCGCCCATGCCTGACCTCCTGTCCCTCCTACCTCATTTCTTCCCTTAGTTTACCCTAAGCCTGAGCCCCGTCTCTCAGCCCATCCTGACCAATACATGGGAAGCCACCTCCTATCTCTGGGGAATTTTCCAAAACCACTGATTAATTTTTTGAAGACACAAATTGTATGCTTAAAATGAAAGTGATGGATAAAGAGTAGATATGCTAACGAGGTCGTAGCCATAAAAAAAAAAAGTGCCAGGGGTGTAGCTCGGCAGCCATCTGATTGAATATTCTAGATGTGTTCAATCTGAATACTCAGAAAGGAATCTTTTTTTAAAAAAGGCGAGAAGAATAAAATCTCCTGAGGCTGCAGTAAAGCCAGGTAGAGGAACACCCATGGCACCCCAAGGGCGTAAGGGAAAAAGAAGGCAGGAGGATTCCCAGAAGTTCGGGTGCAGAAAACTATAGGAGACCTTGCTCAAACAAGGTGGAAAATGAGAATTACCCCAACTACTGTCCATTGACCTCCACATACAGCCGGTGGCATGTGTGCATACCCACAGATGTGAGTGTGCAAACACACTCACACACACTCCACAAATCCTTTTTTTAGGAATTAGATCCTAGGTACTAAGTAGAGCCCAATAGGAAGAATTAATTCTAGAATTCTAATGCTATATAGTATAGGAAGGTAACCATAGTTAAAACAATTTTCGGGGCTGGAGAGATGGCTCAGTGGTTAAGAGCACTGGCTGCTCTTCCAGAGGTCCTGAGTTCAATTCCCAGCAACCACATGGTGGCTCACAACCATCTGTGATGAGATCTGGTGCCCTCTTCTGGCATGTGGGCATACATGGAGGCAGAATGTTGTATACATGATAAATAAACAAACTTAAAAAAAAAAAAAAAACAATTTTCATATATTTCACAATACCTAGAAGAGTAAAACTTCTCACATCACATAAAAATATAATATTTGTAAAGATTTGAAATAAATATTTATTGTCCCGATTTGAGCAATGCCTCATTGTTTTTTAATGAGTCAGGTAGGTTCTCAGTTGTCCAGGAAAAGACGCTAGGCACCAGCTCCTTCTGTTGGCACTGAAGATCAGGCCTTCAGGAGCAGAACTCCCAGGAGAAGGCCCTGGCTCTTATGGGCACCTGGTCACAGAAACCCTTCTGCCTTGCCCTGTGTACCAGGCACTGATCGCCCATTCTTTTTGTCCCTATTCTCTACAGAATGAATGTGAGGGGGACCTGGCTGAGGCCATGCCAGCACTGGAGGCTGCACTCGCTGCCCTTGACACCCTGAACCCAGCTGACATCACCTTGGTGAAGTCCATGCAGAATCCACCAGGCCCTGTCAAGCTGGTTATGGAGAGCATTTGCGTCATGAAGGGGCTGAAGCCAGAGAGAAAGCCAGACCCCAGCGGCTCTGGTAACCACTCCCACTCCAAGCCATCCTGTGCTGGACTCCTTGGGTTTTAAAGGAATTTGGAAGTATCAGCATGTGTATATATGTTCAAAGATCTTAGTGATGCTTCATGTGTGTACATGGGTGTGTGCATATGCATGTATGAGTGTGTGTATGTGTGTGTGTCTGTATGAGTGTAAGCCAGATTGACACTGGATGTCTTTGATATAGGATCTCACTGAACCTAGAGCTTACCAATTCAGTTAGACTGGCAGGCCTGGAAACTCCAGGAATCCTCCTGTCTATATCTGCTTCCCCAGCTATGTGTGGCTTTTTACATAGGTGTTGGATCCCCCTGCTTGTGCAGCAAGCATCTTGCTGATTGAGCCATATCTCCAGCCCCTTTGTTAATGTTTCCTGACCAGTTTTTAACCACTCAGTCTGTTGAGAAAATGCAGCTATCTGTGTGTGGAAATGAGCTTCATCAAGGCAAAATGCAAAAACGGAGATCAGGTGTTGCAGATCCAACATCCAACATCCAAGAGAAAGTAGGGAACTGACAGAATAAGAAACATAACACATACAGAAAGGGTGGAGGGAGGAGAGAGGAGAAATAGAGACCCAGACATCATTAAGACATGGTCACTCATGCACATTCCTATACATACACACACTGAACTGTCAAACTTGTGGCCACAAGGGAAAGAAGTGAGAAGGAATGAGGACAGAGGCAGGAAACAGCAGGGGAGGGAAAGGGAGAGGAAGGAGATGAAGGAAAGGAAGAGGTGGGGATGCAGAAAGGTAAGAGGTATCATGAGGGAAAAAAAAGAAACAGAAAAATTAAGGCAAAAATGCTGAGGGTGAGAGAGAAATGAAAATCAAGAAACAGAGTCATACACGTGGCCAGAGAGACACAGAAAGAGAGTGAGAAAAAGAAGGGAGACAGTGGGGAAAACACACACACACACACACACACACACACACGGTGGTTGGAGTAGGGAAGAAACAGTAATTGGAGAGTTAGAGACAGGAACAAAAGGGCACAGAGACAGAGAAATCGAGTGAAAAGAATAGCAAAGGGATGGAGGAGAGACACTGAGGGGCAGACATGAGGGCCAGCCTCGTGTCCATAATCCCAGCACTGCACTGAGGAGGACTGGGAGTTTGAGGCCAGCCTGGGCTACATAATGAGACTTTCTCAAAAGAGAGCAAGGAGCTTCTGGTTTAGGACTTTATGGCACAACTAGTGCCTTAAAACTGCCCACGAACTTTCAAAACTGCCTGCCCTTCAAGGCCCCTGTCCTGGAGGAACCCCGCTAGCCTGTGTTCCTTTTGAAATGCTAGAACCCCCTAGCCCCTCCTTTGACGGCTTCTGGGCCCTGCTTCCCTTTGTTTGCCATTCCTTCTCATCTGGCTGGCTTGGGGCAATGGTTGCTTGAAGAAGATATAGATGACGAGAAACAGCGAAGCAGGAGTGGACTTGTGTGTGTGCTAATGTGCACACGGCATGCAAATGCACTCACCTTTATATGCACTTGTGAAAGCCAGGGGCCAGCGCAGGGGCCTCTACTGCTTTCACCTTATTTGTTTGAAATCAGGTCTCTCACTGAACCTGGAGCTTGCTGACTAGGCTGGGCTGGTCATCGAGCTCCCAGAATCTCCTTGTCTCACATTCCCAGCATCGGGATGCCTGGCACCTGCTGTCGTGCCTAGAATTGACATGAGTGCAAGGATCCAAACTCTCGCCTTTCTGTGTATGCAACAGCACTTTACCCACCGGACAGTCTCCCCAGCATCAGAAGCCGACTTTAGAGCGGCCTTTAGGGCTGCTTCTGAGATACAGAGTCACAGTGAGAGCCCGAGGGATGCTGAAACCCATGTCCCAGTTCTAAAGACATTTATTTCATCAGTCTGAGGTGTAACCTGAACCCAAGTATTTTTCAAAGTTCTCCTGTTGCTTCTAAGGTACAGGTTGGGTTGAAACCCAATGAGATAGAACACGTCCAGGTTATGAGTGCCAGTTCTTACCGTGGGACTCCAATTATCAGTGCAGAATCCGCCATTAAACTATGTATACTATTCACCAAGCCCTTGGAACCTAGTGAATATAATGCAATGGAACAAAAGAGCACCTGAGTTGGCTTTGAATGCCTTGACTTTCAATGGAGCAGATAATTTTCAGAATGCAAACCAAGTCCTCCATAGAAAATACTGGGTTGGTTGCTGGGCTTATACTTAGGGATGGATACATTATACTCCATACTATGTCTCAAACATGGCTCTTGTCATGAGCTCCAGCTTGGGATGTGTCATAAACCAAAGAAGCTCCATTTTTTTCCCAATATGTCAGCTAATGGAGCACAATCTCAGGGTAGGACTGAAAATCCCTTGATTAGCTGTTGGAAGGGCATTTGTTGTTTGTTTGTTTGTTTGTTTGTTTGTTTGTTTGTTTGTTTTTTCTGAGCAGGCTATAGGTGGTGAGCAAGCTCCTTCTCCAATGCCTCACTTACCCATACTGTCTATGGCAGGAGAGCTGTGTTTCGTTCAACCTGCCTCCCAAACTTGGAAATAATGTAGGCCTGTAGGAAGTCCTTCTGTATATGTGTTGTTTTCATTGGTTAATGAATAAAGAATCTGCATTGGCTTGTGATAGGAAAGAATAGAGCTAGGTGGGGAAAAACTAAATTGAATGCTGGGAGAAAGAAGGCGGAGTAAAGAATGCAATGGAGCTGCCAGAGGAGAAAGATGCAAGCCACCAGCCAGAACCTTGCCAGTAGGCCACGAGCCTGGTGGTAAAATATAAAAATAGAAATGGATTAAATTAAGATGTAAAAAGCTAGAGCTAATAGGCCAAGAAGTTATTTAGTTAATATAGTGTCTGTGTGATTATTTCAGGGTGAGCAACCAGAAACAAACAGCCTCTTACTACATACACCCATGGGCATGGCTTCTGTGGTCCCTTCTAGTGATGAAGGAATCAGAAGTGACATTTATCCAGCTCTTATCCCAGCACCCAATAGGTTGAGGCACAAACAAATCCAAGGCCAGCCTGGGCTTACATCTTAGGACTCTGTCCACAGATAGATGATAGATAGATACATAGGTAGATAGATAGACAGATAGATAGACAGATAGATATTCAAAGCAAGAAGAAGTCTGGTCTATCTCAGAGGGTTTGTGGAAAAAAGCTTGAGTTCATGGAGGAACGGAAGGAAACTCCTTCAAGACCCAAGTCCATGGAACAAAGTATAGATGAGAAAGATAAGATTTCCTGAGTCTCCCTGACAAGGAGCTTAGAATCCTTCCTGACTCCCCTTGCATTTAAGTAGCAGCTTCTGTAGAAATTTACATCTCAACCAAAATGTCTCATTATATCCCTGTTTCCTTTGCTGAACAGGTAAGATGATAGAAGATTACTGGGGGGTGTCAAGAAAGATCCTTGGTGATCTAAAGTTCTTGGAAAGTCTTAAGACATATGACAAAGACAACATCCCTTCAGTCATCATGAAGCGAATCCGGGAAAGGTTCATTGATCACCCTGATTTCCAGCCAGCTGTCATTAAAAATGTATCATCTGCCTGTGAGGGCCTGTGCAAGTGGGTGAGGGCCATGGAAGTATATGACCGAGTGGCCAAGGTGGTGGCTCCAAAAAGGGAGCGACTGAAGGAGGCTGAAGGGAAGTTGGAGATACAGATGCAGAAACTGAACCAGAAACGGGCGGAACTGAAGCTGGTGATAGACAGACTCCAGGCCCTGAATGACGACTTTGAAGAGATGAACGTCAAGAAAAAGGAACTGGAGGGAAATATTGAGATCTGCTCCCAGAAGCTGATCAGGGCGGAGAAGCTGATCAGTGGTCTTGGTGGAGAGAAGGACAGATGGACAGAAGCGGCCCGCCAGCTGGGGATCCGATATGATAACCTGACGGGGGACGTGTTGCTGTCCTCTGGGACTGTGGCTTACCTGGGTGCCTTCACGGTGGATTATCGAGCTCAGTGCCAGAAGGAATGGTTGGATTGCTGTAAGGATAAGGTCATTCCCGGCTCCACTGACTTCAGCCTCAGCAATACCTTAGGGGATCCCATAAAAATCCGTGCCTGGCAGATAGCTGGGCTTCCTGTTGACTCCTTCTCTGTTGACAACGGCATCATCGTGTCCAACTCCAGACGTTGGCCCTTGATGATTGACCCTCAGGGACAGGCCAATAAGTGGGTGAAAAACATGGAAAAAACAAATAAGCTGTCTGTCATCAAGTTATCTGACACCAATTACGTGAGGACTCTGGAAAACGCCCTGCAGTTCGGCACCCCTGTCTTACTGGAGAATGTTGGGGAAGAGCTCGATGCCTTCATTGAGCCCATCTTGCTCAAGGCAACATTCAAACAGCAAGGGGTTGAGTACATGAGACTAGGTGAGAATATCATCGAATACTCGAGGGATTTTAAGTTCTACATCACCACCCGTCTGAGGAATCCACATTATCTCCCTGAAATCGCCGTGAAAGTCTGTCTCCTCAACTTCATGATCACACCCTTGGGGCTCCAAGATCAACTCCTTGGCATTGTGGCTGCCAAGGAGAAGCCAGAACTAGAAGAAAAAAAGAACGAGTTGATTTTAGAAAGTGCCGAGAATAAGAAGCAACTAAAGGAGATCGAAGATAAGATTCTAGAGGTCCTCTCCCTGTCCGAGGGCAACATCCTGGAAGACGAGACGGCCATCAAGGTTCTGTCCTCTTCCAAAGTGCTGTCTGAGGAAATCTCAGAGAAGCAGAAAATAGCCTCCATGACAGAAACACAAATCGATGAGACTCGGATGGGCTACAAGCCTGTGGCTCTTCACTCTGCCACCATCTTCTTCTGTATCTCCGACCTGGCCCACATCGAGCCTATGTACCAGTACTCTCTGACATGGTTCATCAACCTCTACGTGCATTCCCTAGCCAACAGCACCAAGAGCGAGGAGCTGGACCTGCGCATCGAGTACATCATCGAACATTTCACCCTGAGTATCTACAACAATGTGTGCCGTTCCCTGTTTGAGAAGGACAAGCTGCTTTTCTCCCTCCTCCTGACCGTTGGCCTCTTGAAGGAAAAAAAGGCAATCAGCGAGGAGATTTGGTACTTCCTTCTAACTGGAGGTGTGGCCCTGGATAACCCCTACCCCAACCCAGCTTCTGAATGGTTATCTGAGAAGTCCTGGGGTGAGATTGTTCGAGCCTCCTCCTTACCGAGACTGAAAGGTCTGATGGAAGATGTGGAACATAATATCAAAGAATGGAAGCAAATCTATGACTCAGCCTGGCCCCACGAGGAGATTCTCCCTTCGCCTTGGAAGTTCCTTCAAACCCTGGAAAGGATGGCAATCCTACGATGTTTGCGGCCTGACAAGATGGTCCCAGCCATTCAGGACTTCATTTGTGAAACCATGGGAAAGGTGTTCATTGAAGCCCCGACCTTTGATCTCCAGGGATCCTACAATGATTCCAGTTGTTGTGCACCACTGATTTTCGTACTGTCTCCAGGCGCAGACCCAATGGCAGGTAAGGGCGGAGTAGTGTATAAAAACACTGAACTCCGCCGGGCGGTGGTGGCGCACGCCTTTAATCCCAGCACTTGGGAGGCAGAGGCAGGCGGATCTCTGTGAGTTCGAGACCAGCCTGGTCTACTAGAGCTAGTTCCGGGACAGGCACCAAAGCTACAGAGAAACCCTGTCTCGAAAAACCAAAAAAAAAAAAAAAAAAAAAAAAAACTGAATTCCCACACTGTGCTGGTTGACAGCAGGCGTCTCAAAGCTATCGGGCCTTGAGTTGAAAGACAACCATCTAAGATGTTCCTTCTTTCCTTCCTCCCTATACCCACTCTCTTCTTTAAGGCTGGCCTTAAACTAATAAGGTTCCTGACTTAGGTTCCCAAGTACTGGGGTTTCAGACGTATGCCACAAGCCTGGCTCAAGCAAAGCGTTTGACTGAATCAGGCAAGTGAAAACTTCATTTCCCTCTTAAGGAAAACAGCCGCTTGTCAGCACTCAGGAATCATGACATCTGGGAACCCAAATCCACAAGATTATCTGATTTTTCAAAAGAATCTAGGGAGCCGGGCGGTGGTGGCGCACGCCTTTAATCCCAGCACTCGGGAGGCAGAGTCAGGCGAATCTCTGTAGGCTCGAGACTAGCCTGATCTACAGAGCTAGTTCCAGGACAGGCTCCAAAACCACAGAGAAACCCTGTCTCGAAAAACCAAAAAAAAAAAAAAAAAAAAAAGAATCTAGGGATGGAAAACTTGGCCATTTTTAAACATTGATGACTCTTTTAAATTTTCCTTAAAATACAAGGGTAGGCTGTGGAAATCACTTGGTGGGTAGCACACTTGCCATGCGCCGAACCTCGTGTAAGCATGAACAGTGTGTTGTGTGTCTGTAACTCCGTGCACCTATGAAGAGGTGGAAGACAGAGACGGGAGAATGTTCAGAGGTTGACAGGCCACCTAGACGTGTAGACGAGAATAAACCGGTGAGCATGAGGCCCTGTCTAAAACAAGGGGGGAGGGTGAACCTCTGGCTATCCTCCGGCTTCTCTGTGCACACTCATACACAGAGAGACAGACAGACAGATTTTTTTTTAATATGATAAGGGCCAAGCCCAGAATTACATTGGCCCTGAATGTATCTTCATCTTGAACTATTTTCTCTATTGTATCTTTAACTTAAAAAAAAAATAACACTGAATACAGTTTTTAAAATCAGCAAGTTATGTGATTCAACAGAGATAGGATTTTGCTTCCTCCAGGCACATTTAACAAGGTCTGGAGACATTTTTCTGGTTACAGCTAAGATGCGGGATGTTGCATCTTCAAGAAAAAGACCAAGGATGCTGCTCGCTGTACAGTGTACAGGGCATTTCTTACAACAGAAGGTAGTACAGCGTAGGATGTCAATCATGCTGAGGTTCCAGAAGCTTGGTGTGGAGTCTAAGACCCATCTTTCTGCTTGACCTCACCAGAGAGAACTCCTCTTTGTAGCTCGATATTTCTCTCCAGAAACAGTTTGTCCAAGTGGACGGCCTCTTAGGGCTGCTCACATGAACTGAACTGCTTTCTCTCCTGGCAGATTTTCACACTCTTCTTTTCTCTGTTGCCAAATGAAGAAATAGTACAAAGGATGCAAGTGACAAAATAGATGTTTTCTGTGTTTGCTGGGGAGTTTGACATGTGCCCTTGACAAGGAAAAACTTAGCACCCCCAAGCCCGGGAGGAATATACAGGAGGGAGCAGAAGTGAAGGGGTTCCAGGTTCCTGTGTGGACCAAACATGTCAGGAACAACACAACCCCTTTCTAGCATCTTTTTCTTCATCACCTAAATCTGGTTTTCTTCTTTCTCTTTCTTTCTCTTTTACTTTTTATTTTTTGAGAACCTTATTTTTTTTTTTTTGGTTTTTCTTTTTTTTCTTTTTTTATTTTTTTAAAGATTTTTTATTTATTATGTATACAGCATTCTGTCTGGATATTTTGCCTGCAGACCAGAAGAGGGAGCCAGATCTCACTACAGGTAGTTGTGAGCCATCATGTGGTTGCTGGGAATTGAACTCAGGACCTCTGGAAGAGCAGCCTGTACTCTTAACCGCTGAGCCATCTCTCCAGCCCTTTTTTCGGTTTTTCAAGACAGGGTTTCTCTGTGGTTTTGGAGCCTGTCCTGGAACTAACTCTTGTAGACCAGGCTGGTCTTGAACTCACAGAGACCCGCCTGCCTCTGTCTCCCAAGTGCTGGGATTAAAGGCATGCGCCACCACCGCCCGGCTTTTGAGAACTTTATACAATGTGTCTTGATCATCTCCATTCCTCTTGGATCCTACCCACCATCTCTGTGTCCTCTTTATTTTGTACATAAACCCAAGTTTAACTTGCGCTCCCCATATACTCTTGGGTGTGTGGCCTTCCACTGAAGAGTGATTGACTACCACCAGCTACACTCTTAGAGAAAACTGACTCTTTCTCTCCCAGACACTCTAAGTTGCCAGTAGCTCCTCCATTGCGGGTGAGACTGCACACCTACCTCCACTCTCCATGCTGAGATTTGGTCTGGTTTGAGCTTGCAGAGTTCTTGCAGGGGCCATTACAACTGTTGGGAGCTCATGTATGCCACTGCCCTGCTATGTCTAGAAAGGATGATTTCCTTGTGGTCATCTACCACCTCTGGCTCTTACAATCTTTCTGACCCCGCTTCCAAAATGGTCTCTGACCCTTAAATGGAGGAGATATGATGTAAATGCTCCATTTAGGGGTGAGTATTCTACAGTCTTTTATTCTCTGCTCCTTGACTAGTTGTCTCTGTTTCAATCACCATCTACTTCAGAAGGAAGCTTCTTTGATGAGAGTTGAGAGATGCACTAATCTATGGATGTAATGATAAATCATTAAGAGTCAGTTTAATACTATGTCTGTTCAGAAAAATAATAATATTGGGTTCTCCCTTAGGACCCATGATCTTTTCATAGCCATCAGGTATGATGCAAGGCATAGGTTTCATTTGGGGAGTGGAACTCAAATTTGGTTTTTAAAAAGTGGTTGGTTACTCCCATGATGTTTTGTCACTGTTGAACCAGTGGGTTTGCCTTGTCTGGCCAGGCTTTATTGAAGCTTGCAAGATTCACAGTTGGCTAAGAGTATCATTACTAACCACTACCACCATCCCAGGTATTACAAAACTCACCTTCCAGCACTATTGAAGGTAGCCAGTAGGAAAGAAGCTTCCAAGTAAGTACTAGCTTGCTTTTTTCCATGGTCTATAACTCAAGCATGTGGTGGTTTGAGCACTAGGGTCTTGATGTCAAATTCTGGAGGGTAACCAATTGCATTGGCAGCCTTTAGTGTTTGGGGATCCATAGATCTGGCCAATAGCTCCAAAAGAAGTAATCCATTCCTGGTACTATTTATTTGTTAGCCTGTGGTGTCCAGCAGGCTAGCATATAAATCCATTATAGGATGACTCCAGCTAACTCAAAAGTCCTTTATGTGTCAATTGTTATAAAGAGAACTAGTAAAGCCGAGAGAATGAAGCAGAGAAATAAGGCAAAGGTCCAAGGTCTGATGATGGCAGCGGTGCTGGGATTGCATGCATGCACCACCACACCTGGCTTGAGGATCCATTCTTGAAGGAACCCCAGATCTTTCAACAGGCAGTGGTATGTAGGGACCGTCAGTCTGAGTGTCAGCAGTGCTCGTGACTCCTGAGAACCACTGCCTACACACCTTATCGTCCACTCCTTTTGTAGGTTGTACCTAGTGTGAGAAACAACACTTCATAATATAGGTACTGGAGGTTCAGGGTAGCAAAATAAAAATATTTACTTTTGTTTCTGGAGAATCCAAGCATCAGCCTGAACAAAATGGAAAAAAAATGGTGGGCTTTTCTTTTCCTCACATTTCCCTGAGCCCTCAATTCCTCATTGAGTACTTCAGGGAGGCATGGTTTCCCCCACTTATCTAGTATTGTTACCGCCTCAAATTCCTATCCTTCTGGGGCTTGAAATGTGCCCTTCTCTTTCCCGATACATCAGTTCAGTCATCTTGCAGATGCTCTGTGATTTTTCCACCCTAACATAAACTAAAACGCACCCAGGCAGGCAGGTGCCAGCTACGGCTAGACAGGTGCAACGGGCCTAGAACCTTCTGCTTATCAGTGGCTCAGTGTTGAACTCCTGTGCTGAAAATGGACTGTGGTTATTTATATCTATCCCAGTCCACTCTGTCAATCAAAGCTTTCTCTCAAAATGACTATACTTTCTATTTCTAAAAGTTCTATTTGATTTTTGTTTGTTTGGTTGGTTGGTTGGTTTGGGATTTGTATATTTGTTTGTTTGTTTGTTTGTTTGTTTTGTGTTTGTTTGACTGGCCTGGAATTCAGTATGTTGACTAGGCTAGCCTCTAACACACAGAGATCCACCTACCTCTGCCTCCCCCAAACTAGGATTAAAGGTGTGCACCACCATGCCCAGCCTTATAGTTCCATTTGTTTCGTTCCAAATCTGTACATTATTTAAAATAGGATTCTGAGTTTCATTGTGGTTAATATGCCATCGTTATTATTTTCAAATGTATTTCTTCCATGGGAGTTTCCTAACACTACTTGCTCTCTAAGGCTAGGTAACAAAAGTACAATGAACTGATGGCTTAACAACAAACCTAGTTTCTTACAGTTATGGAGGCCCCAAGTCCAAGACCAAGGTGTTTGGGGTGATTTCTTTCCAGGTTTTTCTCTTTGAATCATTGGTTTTTTTTTTTATATATAAAATGTTTTTGTTTGTTATTTATTTTTGTTTTTCGAGACCGAGTTTCTCTGAGTAATAGGACTGGTTGTCCTGGAACTCTTTTTGTAGACCAGGCTGGCCTCTGAGATTCACCTGCCTCTGCCTCCTCCTGAGTGCTAGGATTAAGGGCATGCACCACCATGCCCAGTGTCTGCTTTTATTTTAAAGTAGTGTAATTTATTTAAGATGGTATTTGTTTGCTTTTTAATATTTATTTTATGTGTGTGGATGTTTTGCCAACATGCATGGCTGTGTACCACATGTGTGCAGTGCCTATGCCTGAGAAGGCTAAAAGAGAGGACATGGGATCCCCTGGAGCTAGAGTTACAGATAGTTGTGAGCTGCCATGTGGATGCTGGGAATTGAACCTGGATCCTCTAGAAGAGCAGTCAGTGCTCTTAGCTGCTGAAACATTCTCTCGGGGCCTCTGCTTGTTGATTTTTAAGGTAGGGTATTTCCAGCCCAGGCTGCGTTAGCACTCACTATGTAGCCCAGACTAGCCCTAAATCTGGGAAATTTTTGCCTCAACCTTCAGACTATTGGGGCTGCAGGCATGCATAGCAATTCTTAGTTCCCTTTGGCTTATTGATGCCCATCCTCTGTGTTCACATGGTTTTCCCTCGGTGCGTCCATGCTCCTCCCCTCTGTTCTCATATACTTCTTAGAAGGACATCAGCCAGTCATATTGGATTAATAATTAAAGATACTGTTTTAACCTAGTCGCCTCTAGCAAGACCTAGCTCCAGTCAGAGTCACACTGTGAGAAACTGAGATTGGCACTTTGGTGTATGAGTCAAGGGAGCACCATTGGCCTACGTCAGAGACCATAGCTAACTCTTGGAGCATTAATTCTGGTTGTTCTGTGTTTTGACTATCCCTTATTATGATAGACGATAGACTTCGTAGTGTGGCTTATACTTTTATAGTAAATTCTCCATAACCAAATTTATGTCACTTTGTGGAATCCTCATTGAGTTTTAAGAGTGTCCCCAAAAGAGGTGGCCCCACCTTTCACCACAGGTGTGGGAGAACTATCCTTAAGGTGTGGGCCTAGGAGAGATGGCTCTGCTCCTTGTCTAAGGGGTGGTCCCAGTGGTTCAGACCAACCAGCTCAGCCACCACCCAGACCCACATCCTGGGCCTTGGGTTGGCCCACCCTAACGTCTGCCCCATCTGTGCCCTGCTGGAGTGTGTGAAGAGACTGGTCTGTGGAATGATAACCACAGCATCGCCACGACTCAGGGCTGCAACTGGGTGTCTGAGAGGAGTTTCGGTGAGGGTTCAGCGACAATGGTGTGCCGGAGGCCTTGAACCACACCAGTGACTATTGCAATGAACATTTTGTGGGTGGGGCCGACTGGACAAGAGGGTACACTGTGTGACACACTGCAGCACCCCATGCCACTAGGATGAATGAAGAGGGGCTGGAAAGATGGAGGAGGGAGATGGGGTTTTTTTTGTTTTGATCTCTTTTCAATTAAATTGGGGGGGTCATACTGTAACGGGGAGGGTCAGGGATGGAGGGACTGGGAAGTGAACAGGATTGGAGTGCATAATATGAACCTTCCTAAAGAATTAGTTGTTTTTTTTTTTTTTAAAAAAAAGTGTCAGCCCGGCGGTGGTAGCACAAGCCTTTAATCCTAGCACTAGGGAGGCAGAGGTGGGCAGATCTCTGTGAGTTCAAGGCCAGCCTGGTCGATAAGAGCTAGTTCCAGGACAGGCTCCAAAGCTACAGAGAAACCCTGTCTCGAAAAAAAAATTGTCCCCCAAACAGAACAAGTTTGCACGTGCAGATCCTGGTGCTCCAGGGATTTATTTAATTTATGTGAAAATTCTCAGTTAGGAACTCCCCAACTAGAGACTCCTGTGAATTCATGTCCCTCATCTCCACACGGGAGGAGCCTGGTGTTCTGATTCTCACTGAAGATCTATTCGCTTTTTCACTCCAGCTTTGGTTCAATAGCACCCATGGTTTTTGACCTTTTTAGCCTGACGTCACAGCCCGTAGAGGATCTTAACTTTATACGTAAGTCTTAGTCCCAGCTTCCTGTCCCTTAAGGGTGCAAAGCCAGAGCCAAGCATCATGGGGCATATTTATCATCTCAGCACTTGGGAGGCCGAGGGAGAAGGGTCAGCGGTTTGAGTTAGCCAGGACTACGTAGCAGGAAACACTGAATAATGAGAGTAATACATAGTCTGTGTGTTTAGAGAAAATGCCAAACGGGAGCCAGTTGCTGCTCCATTCGCAAGCCCCCCAGATAGCTCAAGTTCCACCAAGAGAGATACTGACAGATCAGTTAACAGAGGCTAATGAGTTTATTTCTGTACCCAAAATGTCAATGCATCCCTCCTTCTGCATCATAGCTATTAATCTGCTCTTAGCTGTCTCTTCTTTCAAAATCATCTTTCTTCCTGGTCTCAGGTCTGCTGAAGTTTGCAGATGATGTTGGCATGGGAGGTACCAAAACACAGACCATCTCCCTTGGCCAAGGCCAAGGCCCTATTGCATCCAAAATGATCCACAAAGCCATCCAAGACGGGACCTGGGTGGTCCTTCAGAACTGCCACCTGGCGACAAGTTGGATGCCTGCACTGGAGAAGATCTGTGAAGAGGTTATCACCCCTGAAAACACCAACTCGGAATTCAGGTGAGAGGCCGCCCCGTCTGGGCAAGACTCTGGGACCCAGCTCAAGCATGAGACAGCATTCTGGCAGCTGGCTGTAAAAAGAGGGAAGGGATAGTCCTGCCCTCGAGGAACTCCTTAGCTAGCAGAGACAGCTCACAGGAGAACCATGTTGCTGGAAACTGTTCTTCTTTGCTTTTCTGTTGCTATGGCAAACACCTTGACCAAAACCAGCTTGGACAAGAGAGCTTTATTTCGGCTTACACTTCCAGGTAACAATCTGCCATAGAGAGAAGCCAAGACAGGAACTCTAGGCAGGAAACTCAAGGCAGGAACTGAAGCAGCAACTGTGGAGGGGCATTGCTTACTGGCTGACTCTCTCTGGCGCCTGCTCAGCCATCTTAGGTGTCCCTACTCCCCCCGCCGGGAATAGCCCTCAGTGGAACTGGGTGCTTCCACATCAATCACCAATTAAGACAGTCTCTTACAGACATAGCCAGAGGCCAGTCTGATTGATGCAATTCTTCCCTTGAGGTTCATCCTTGCCAGATCTCAAGGTTAGACCAAATTACCAGTAAAAACTAAGTAGCCCACCATGTCGTACATAACTGAACAAGAACCACAGGGCACAGAAAGTGGGCGGGAATGTTGGGACAGGTATGAAGGACCGATGACTGTCTGGGATTTTGTAACATGGATAAGATTTCTCCAAGAAGGACATTCCAGTAAGAAGGAACAGCATTTCTGAAAGTGAACTTAGCCTGTGACTGTGGGAGATCTGGGGCAGGAAGTGGTTAGAGAACTTGATGCAGATGTGTCTGTGAAGGTAGACTGTCATAAAGGTTCTGGGGTTTTGTTTCTTTATTTTAGTAGGATTTAGTAACAATTGGGATTTAGTAACATTTGTTATTGCATACCACTGGTGTTTGTTTTGGTACAAAAACCTAAACAGATCAAAACAGAGCGTGACTTCAGATGTTAAAAATGCTTTTGTTCAGGGATGTCCATCATCACAAGATGTTCAGGTCAGACTGGGCTGTGCCAGGCCAGGGCCTGGTCCAGGGATAGAAGAGCCACCTTTTTTCCTTCTACTTAATTCTGAATTTCCTCTTGGGACTTTACAGCCATCAAGGGGCCTGGATCCTAGGGATAGGAAAATTCAAACCAAGGCAGGAGACAAAGGGGGATCCAAGGTGCTTAAGAGGGCTTAGCACACCCTACTCTAGAGCCAACCTGCTGCTCCCTGGTGGGTTCCAGGCCAGACCAAGCCAAGTGTTTCAAAGACAGCAAGCCAGATGTGTCCAGAAGGAAGGTGACCACATAGTCTTGTCAAGTCCCCAGCAGAGGCCTGTCCTCGGCCTGGAACACAAGACTCATGTCCACCTCTGTTCTACACGTGTTCACCTGCAGCTGCTCTACCAGGGGAGCCCATGAAATGCCTGGGCCATGGAAGCTGCAAGGCAAAGGCCACTGGGGAGGCTGTGGGGGTGTTGCAGTTTAAGAATCACCTGGTGTGAATTCCACACCAGCCAGAACTACATAGCGAGACCCTGTCCCAAAACAAACAGAAAAGAATCACATGACGTGGTATCCTCCAAAGGAATTTCCCCTGTTGGGTAAGATGTACCCTGAAGACCCCAACCCTCTATGGGGCTCAGCTGGGATTCCTATGTTTGAAATCACAGGCTGTCAAGAGTTAAAGGAGGGCAAATGTCTTCAACAGGAGTACTTCCAGTTTGGGGGGAGGGGAGACCACAGTCACCAGAGAATTCCCTACTTCATTGAGAAGTTCTGAGCAAGCTCCAGCCATCTGGCCTCTCCCCCTCCAACAACAGCTACAGGGGCGGGAGCAGTGAAAAGGTCACAGAGAACCAACCACCCCATAGCCCCCTGGGCTCCTGCAGATGGCGAGAACATGTTTTCACTCCAACCGGTTCTCCCTAGAATGCTTAACTTGGAACTCTTCAGACCAGAACAAAACCCTTGAGCAGTATGACACAGACGTCAATCATCCATTAGAGTGGAGACCTAGTAGGTAATCCCTGGAGACTCCAGCAATCCCACAGGGGCCAGAATGGGGGAGCAGCATGATCCCTGGAGGCTGAAAGAAGAGGCCAGAATGAGTCCAGCCATCACTGTTGAGAGAACTGTGCAGACTCATTTTCGGGGCGATGGGGGGACCATGTGATCCAGGCACCAACATGGAAGAGCCTTGCAGTCAACATTGTTCAGTAGAAGAGATGATTTTATGTGTGTGTGTGTGTGTGTGTGTGTGTGTGTGTGTAGGAATTCCTATGATGCTCTCTGTGAGGAACTTCACCCAACAACCGCTGCAGAGGAAGAACGGCCTGGGTAGCCAGAAGAGGAACACCTGGAATCTGGCCAGTGATCACCTGGAGGTCCCATATGCTGTGCATAGCCCCAGGCTCACTGGCAGAGGGCCTCACACAGTACTCTGTGACCAGCAGCAGACAGATAACCAGATGTCCTGACAAGTTCATACACCAGTGCTTCTCAACCTCCCTAATGCTGTGACCCTTTAATATAGTTCCCCAACCATAAAAAAATATGTCATTGCTGCTTCATAACTGTAATTTTGTTACTATTAGGAATCATAATGTAAATATTTGATATGCAGGGTATCTGATATATCTGATATGTGACCCTCAGAGGAGTTGAGACAACAGATTGAGAAAAACTGTTATATACAGAGGGCAAATCAGGCTTAGCGATGGGATCCCCAAGAAGACGTGTCCTCAGTGATAGGCTCGGCACAGAGACACAAAGCTGTAGACTCAGCTGGGATTGTCTATGGAGTCAAGGGTAGAAGAATTGGCACAGGCCTTGAGGCAGAGTTTTACACTCGGTGTGAACTGTTTTCAGTCATATTTGCAATGTCATTGGCTTTCTCTGCCTCACGCGCCAGCAGACTTTCTGCGCGTGCCCCTGCCACCCAGCCCACGTAGAGAGCAGAGTGTTTCCTGTGGGAGTGTGAGGCCCAACCCAGCACCACAGAAACTGAACGGAAGGCACGGAGCCAACCCAGGCTCAGGGTCACCTCTTAGAATGCCCACCACCTCCTCCTGGCACGGACACCTGGTTCTGCACTGAGGTCCTGAGGGGCCATAGCTCAAGATCCAGACCCAGTGTCCTGTCACAGAACCAGCTCCTCCACCAATCACACTGGGCTGTGAGCCTCCACTCTCAGGCAGCTGCCCAGAGCATGCTACCTGCACAACATTAGGCAAATCACTCCTATGCCTGGGCCCTGGGGCTCATGCTCAGTCACCAGATGAGACATAGCAAGACTGTATCTTAAACAATTATTGTTGCTGAAAATACCACTTGTTGTCTAGCATTGCTGCCTGCTCCTCTGATCTGTATTTCTGGACTTCATGGAGTTCTCGTCAAATGGAAATAGGAGTTGCATTCATAGCTCGAACCAGACAGGCTTGACACTCACTTTCAAATCAGGCAGGTTTGTCTTATTCCAGACCAGGGGATAAGATTGGCTTGTGAGCTAAATCCAGTCTGTTGCATTTCTGGTATGGCTTGCCCTCTAATTTTTCTAATATCAGAAAAAAAAACCTAAAAAATAATATTTCATGACACATGAAAATGATATGAAAATCAAATCTTGTCCATACACCAAGTTTTATTGAAAAACATTCATAAATATTCATATGTTATCTATGTCTAGTTTATTTGGGCAGGCATTATGTAAGCCCACCGAATCTACAGTGTTTTTCATTCTGTCATTTATGGTAATGGTTAATAATGGCAGCTGTTATTTTTGCCACTATTTATCAGTGTGACTTATGGCATTACTCTGAGCAGCCGGGTCTTTCTTTTGTCGTTCCAGACTCTGGCTCACTAGTTATCCATCGGAGAAGTTCCCCGTCAGCATTCTTCAGAATGGGATCAAAATGACCAACGAGCCCCCGAAAGGGCTAAGGGCCAACCTTCTCCGTTCCTACCTCAATGACCCAATCTCAGACCCCGTATTCTTTCAAAGTTGTACAAAGCCGGTGATGTGGCAGAAACTGTTGTTTGGACTTTGCTTCTTCCACGCTATTGTCCAAGAGAGGAGGAACTACGGAGCCCTAGGTGAGACATGACCACATGTCCAGGTGACCTAGAGATGGAACACAGGGGAAATCTACAGGTTTGCACTGAGACGGTGTGGCCAGAAAGATAATTCCCACACTCTAGGAATGACCAAGCAAATATTTATGCTAAGTATGAATTGCTATATGTCTGGGATTAAATTTTCATATAATATCCTTTTTTTCCTCTCTAAATCTGGGACCCTCATAACCAAGCCAATGCAAAAAGGTAAAGAGTGATACTGGGGGATGGGAGCAAGGACCTGAGTTCGGTCCCAGCGTCTACATAAACAGCTGGCATGGGGGCATGCATCTGTAGTGTCAGTGCTGCGGAGGTGGACTGTGTGTGCTGGCCTTGCTGCACAGCTCACTGAGGGAGCCCCAGGTTCCAGTAAGAACCCTATCTCAAAATAAATAAAGTGGATGGCATCTGAGGAGTAACGTCCAAAGTTGATCTCTTGCCTCTATATGCGTGCACACACACACACATGCACCAAGGTGATATTTCAAAATTAGGGGACCTCCAAATAGTGAAGCAGATAATGAATGGAACATATTTATTTTAGGCATAATAACCGCTCTCTGGAGAGTTGTCGCCAAGGAACCTACAGCATTTGAGTTAATTGCCTACATGTGCACAATTATGAAATCAGGAATACACCTGGGCACTTGTCTGTATTTAAAAGATTGTAATGCATTTATTTACCAGTGGAAACTAACCAATAAGTAACTAAATAACCTTGCTAGTTAAACTATCAAACTGCTGTCTTTCTGTCTTCCATGGTGGATGACCTGCCTCACCTATGGGCTGCTTTCACCTTGTTCCTTTGGAAGGACCCTCTGTGGGGACTCCTAGCAATTCTTTAGGTCAATCCAGAGGGAAATTGCCCTCAGTGTGGTTCTTTCTGGTTATTCCTTTCCTTCTTTTTCAAAAAACTAATTTCTGAAGTTAGTATACACAGTAATTAATGGGTCTCATTATGGCATCTCCATACCCAAACCTCATGCTTTGTTCTTGTTCATCTCCTTCCCCCACTGCCCCACCCGCTCCTCTGGATCCTCTGGGTGATTGCCCTCCTCCAACCCAGGTAGCCCCACAGCCCTGTGACTGCCCATTGAGAGTGGAAGAGAGGGGACAGCCCCGGGCCTGCCTTTCATGCATCATCTCCTCTCACCATATCCTCCCCTTCCTACCCCACATAACCTTCCCCCTCCCACCCCATCCTCCCTCTTCCACCTCTCTCCTTCCTACCCTGCCCTCCCCCTCCTACCCCATCCTCCTTACCCCACTCCATCCCCCCTCCCACCCCATCCTCCTCCTCACACCAGAACTCCAGAAATCTACGCAACGATTTGTCTCCAAGCCAACTATCCCATTGTGCTTTTCTCAGCATATGAGTTTTATTAAGTTGCATTCTTAATTTGTATAAGATTGTTTCAGAGGGAATTACATTTTTTTTTTGCAAGGGGCTGAAGAAACGGTTCAATGTTTGATAGCATTTGTTCCTCTTGCACAGAACCCAGAATTGATTCCTAGCACCTTCACAATGGATCACAAATCTGTAACTCCAGTTCCAGGGGATCCAATGCCTCTAGAATTCTGACCTCTGCAGGCACCAGGCACATACATGGTGCACAGACATATGTGCAGGCAAAACACTCATAAACATGAAATAAAAAAATTTAAAAATCCCCTGTGAAATCGTTAATGCACAAGTTGAGTGTCGCTTTTTGGAAGACGGGCCCTACAGCTCTTCCAGGAGCACGGGAAGGAGCCTCCAGAGCAGCTCCAATGGCCTCCCAGGCCATAGCTCCTGCTCAGCTGTGCTGTCCATGTTGGTCTTGGAGCCCCATGCTTTCCCACAGTCTTCCAAGCAGGCTGAGTAAATCCTGTCTCACAGACTCCAGGACATTAACATCTTCATGAACGGGGAGACCCATAAGGAAGCCGATTCTAGAATGGATGTTTTCTCAGGCAGAATGGCTGCCATGTTGGTAATAAATCAAGGCGAATAGTCGGCTGGGTGCTGGATACTCAGGGCTGAAAGAGGCCCTTGATCCGTAGTGATGCTTACCTTACATGCTCAGTCTCTGAGTGGAAATTAAGAGCTCTCAGCGCCGAAGCCTGTAATTCTTCTCTGCCTCTCGCAGGTTGGAACATCCCCTATGAATTCAATGAATCTGACCTGAGGATTAGCATGCGGCAGATCCAGATGTTTCTCAATGATTACAAGGAGGTGCCCTTTGAAGCGCTGACCTACCTGACAGGTATTTACGGACAGAGCTTTGCTGCCCTTATCTTCTGGTACCGTTTTCCATGCTCTTGCTCTTCAGCTCCTACCCTCTTTTGCTAATGCTTCTTGTCATGTGGGACACCATAAAAAACAAAGCCAGAATTAAGATACAGGCTTCCACAGCCAGGTGGCTTAGTCTGAGATGACAGAAAATGTAAACAAACAAATGACAATGCCGTGTTAAGCACGCTAACAGAAACATGCATGGGCTGCTGAGATAGCTTGGTCCATCCAGTGTTTGTTTCACACATAAAAAGTTTGGCACTTTGGTATGTGCTTGTGATCCCAATGCCAGAGAGGCAGAGACAGACAGATGACTAGAGTTTGCTAGCCAGCCACCTGGTGTAAATGGCAAATACCAGGCCAGTGAGAAGGTGAGCAGTGCCTGAGCAGGCATGATACCTGAGGATGACCTCTGACCTCCACACATATGTGGACATACATGCACATGTAAAAGAAAGAGGGCTGACTAGGGGCTGCTTTCCCACAGTTCTGTAGAGGGCACAAGTGCTCAGAGATAAGCACTGGAGAAACCAGGAATGGTAATCAGGCAGGTTGTCTCCTCCATGGAGGGACTACATCCTCAATGGAGGGAATGTATGCTGTTTCCCAGCAGAAGGCTAGGAGCAGATGTTGCAAATGACCTGGTGACCTGTGCTGTCTGTAGAGTCAGGCCTCACTCAGATCCCCCAGAATGTTTATCCCAGACTTTCCCTCCCTAGACCTTTATCTTTAGCTTTGTTTCTCAGGGGAGAATAAGGAAGATGTAACATGTATTTCATAGCCTGGTAACCTCTATGCTACCTCTGTTAGGGACCACTGTAGTACAATTAATAAAAACCCAGATTATTTCCTGAGAACCCCTGGAGGCAAGATTGCCATTTCGGACTGAGGTAGAGTCAGTGGTTGGCTGTTTGACTTTTCTGACCTTCAGGTTGAACCCCAGTATCTGTCTCTGGGTTCTTATTAATTGTGCTACAGACCATACCATTTTTAGGCCCTTAAGCTTTGGAACCCATCTTCATGGTAGAAGTCACATGTACTTTGCAAGAGTTTTCACGCCTGGAGCTTTATTGTGTACATGGGATTGAGATAGTTATTATCAGGAAACTTTTGTCTAAAACTGTACTGGACTTAAATATGTCTAAACTAAACTGGCCTGGTGTCAGACTCCGGAAGTTTGAACCAGCCCTGGCTCACTTCCTTCTTACCTCACACGGATCATTGGATGCTAGCAGGGACTCTCGCCCCCACGGGACCTGGGTTTGAGTCCCAACACCCACATGGTGGCTACACCTATCTGTAACTAGAGTTTCAGTGATCCAGCGCTTTCTCCTGGCCTCCTCAGACACTGCACATAAATGGTGCATAGACAGACAAACAGAAAGAACATCCATGCATGTAAAATAAGAATTCTTAAACATTTGAAGAAAGAGGAATATTTCTAAAACAGAAAGACAATACCATGATTCCATCTCGGGATGGGGGAGACTTCTAGCAGGTTTAAGAAGAGTTGAGTGTGGAGGGCGAGGAGAGGGCAGGATGGAAGAAGAGTAGCTTGAAGTGGGAACGGCATACGTGGTTCAGATCAAAGCAATTCCTCAGTGATCTGTACCCTGATCACCCAATTCTTACTAGCCCACAATATGGAGGCATTCAGAAGTATAAAATTTGCTAGCTGCCCTCAAAGAATACACAATATAACCCCAGGGACAGGAGAGAAAATAGAATGAGCTGCACTGACTGATGTAACATGGCCAAAGGTCCACACGTAGCTCACTAGAAAGACTGTGGCATCTTCAAGATCACAAGTGTCCAGATCCTCTCACCAAGTACTAACACACCCTCTATGCTCAGGCCCCAGATACTCCAACTGAAATCTCCATGTTGGTAACCACATTGGGCAATGATGGAGATCAAGGCTTGGAGTAGAAATACTGAACTCGGGGCTTTTTTTTTTTTTTTTTTTTTTTTTTGCCATACCTCCTTGGATAGTTGGCAATATCTGGAGGTGTTTTTGGTTTTTCACAAGAAAAGGGAAATGCTACTCATATATAATGAGTGGAGGCCAGGGATGCTGCTAAACATTCTAAAATGTCCACAGGATAGACCCCCAACACAACACAGAACTGTCCAGTTCAACATATTAATAATGCAAAACTTGAGAACTCTTCATTAGAGCAGTTCAGTAATACAGTGATACCTTGACTTTAACTCAGTGCTGCTAAGACAAAACAGTGGATCTCGGTTTAGTAAAAGACCTTCTTCTGCTGGGTGGTGGTGGCGCACGCCTTTAATCCCAGCACTTGGGAGGCAGAGGCAGGCGGATCTCTATGGGTTCGAGGCCAGCCTAGTCTACAGAGGTAGTTCCAGGACAACTATGGCTGTTACACAGAGAAACTCAGTCTCAAAAAACAAGAAAAAAATCCCACTTCTTCAGCAAAGCAGGCTTTGCAGGAAAGGCTATCCCAGGGCTCCTCACCCATAGATTGAGTGCAGCATCGTCCTGGAAGATAGTCTTGGCAGAGCACTGCCTGGGAGGCCTAAGTTAGCTTGCCTTCACTGTGCCAGCCAGTCTGGGGACAGCACCTTTCCAGCTGGGCTCTGCAGCATAAGCAGCCCAGGCTGGGGAAATGGTCCCCAAATCTCAAGGGTGAATTACACCAAAGGTCTGCTTCTTGCTCACCCCTGTGCACGTCAGCGGAGGTCTCTGCTGTTACACTTATCTATTTGTTCAAAGTCACAGCTTTGCCAGTGCTTTCGCTGTCATCTTCATCTATATGCTTCATATATACGGTCACGCTAGCAATTAAGGCTCAAGAACTTGTCATTTGACGCTAGCCAACTGCATGGAGCCCAGGAGAAGGTGGCCTTCCTGTGGGCCTGGATGGATAAAAGTCATCATCAGGCGCCTGCTATGAGTGAGCATTGGAATTTGCCACCCATGCTAGCTAAAGAGAGGTTTCATCTACAGAGAGGGTTGAAGTTGTCTACTCTTAATTTGATACACTCTGTAGAAATGACAATAAAGAATTTAGAGGATGGCTGGGGTATATGCTAGCCCTTCTAGAAGCTTGTATACTTATTACAAAAAATATGTAGCTATAAAGAATTGGACAAGGCCAGGCGGTGGTGGCGCACGCCTTTAATCCCAGCACTCGGGAGGCAGAGGCAGGCGCATCTCTGGGAGTTCGAGGCCAGCCTGGTCTACAAGAGCTAGTTCCGGGACAGGCACCAAAGCTACAGAGAAACCCTGTCCCCCCCTCAAAAAAAAAAAAAGAATTGGACATGCATTAATCAGCATAAAACCCAGAGCCTGTGTCTTCCATGCAAGAAAATTCACTGATGAAGACATTTGATGGAGCCTGTTTGTTTGCTGGAGAGGAGTGGGTTGTTTGCAATGAGACTGGGTCTTGCCATGCAGAACGGGCTGACACTGGATGTACAATCTTCCTGCCTTAGCCTTCACAGTGAAAAACGTCTGTCACCTTACCTGGCTCAAAGACCTCTCTCTTGTTCTTTTTAATACTGTAAGTAGTTTCAGGTTGATATAAACATACTTATAGCTGGAACCACCTGCAGTGTGTTCCAAATGAACTTTGCTGAAGGTCTGGGGATGTTCATAAAGAGCTGAAGAAGTCCAAAGGGCCTGGCTCACAGCGAAGCTGCCCTTGTAGGGCTCACCTTACTCAGTATGAGTTTCCTTTAACTACCTGCCTGCGGCTCTTCCAACTTAGGCTGCTTACGTTCCCCCCCTTTAACTTCATTCTAATTTTCCTTTCCTGAGATGGATGAGCTTGGAATGAGCCCACCTTTCTGGGTACACTTGTACGTGTGTGTGTGTGTGTGTGTGTGTGTGTGTGTGTGTGTGTTTGAGACACAATCTCTCTGCGTAATGCTGGCTGTCCTGGAATTCATAATGTAGACCAGACTGGCCTTGAACTTAGAGATCCACCTGCTTCTGTCTCCCAAATTCTGGGATCAAAGGCCTGTGCCACCATCCCTGATGAATGATATATATAAATCTGAGTACAAAATCCAGGTCCCATAGAATGATGAGGAGTTGAGAAAGTCAGACCTCAAAAGAGTATGTGTAGAAGATAATGTCTTTCTGAAGTATGTATGTGTAAGGGCCACCTCTTCTTATCCACAGCTTTATAAACTGGGCCCTCCAGGTCATTGCTTCTAACCTAGTAGTGTCAAAATGGAATTAGAACTCATGACTGTCTCATTCCAGAGCCTTCCGGAAATACGGTTTTAATCGTATTTCATATATACACATATGTAAATACTCAGGGGGAATTGTCTGGATTCTTTAAAATGAATAATTATCTTTGGTAAAATTTTTGATAATTATATCAGTTTCCTCCAGATAGACTCTCTTTCCTAATTCTCAATATGGGGAATGTGTATTACTTTTGATAACTGCTATAATACACAAAAAGCCTTTCCAGCCATGCTGGGTATGGTGTCAGCAACCCTGTGTCCTTGGACCACCTGTGCTAAAATAGGGATGCTTGGCTAAAAGAAACCGCTGCTCGAAACTAATGTGTAAGTTCATGACAGCTGTCCCTGTGCTCAGCTCCTTCTGCTGATGTTGTCCCCAGGGGAATGTAATTATGGGGGCAGAGTGACTGATGACAAAGACAGGCGTCTCCTGCTGTCCCTCCTGTCCACATTCTACTGTAAGGAAATTCAAACGGATCGCTACTACATTGTTCCTGGAGACACATACTACATCCCTCCCTATGGCACCTACCAGGTAAAGGATGCTCTCTCTTTGCCCTCAGACTATAGCTAGAGCCTACAGAATTTCCATGGAAAGCCCAGCTTATTCAGCCTTGGGCTTATTTAGGTCCATAATCTGTTCCTACTATTCCAGGGAGCCTTCAGGAGAGATGATGTTGTTTAATGAATGTTGGGTATTTGGGGCAGATAGGGTCTTTAAGATATGGATTCTATCTGGAATAGTGTGGGGGGGGGGACAGTTAAGTTGAAGGCTTGTGGGGACTGGGAGATACTCGGTGGATAAAGAGATTGACACACAAGTGTAAGGATCAGAGTTTGGATCATCCAGAATCTACATACGCAAGTGTACATAGACCTACAGTCCCAGCACACATAGGGCAGGATGGAGACAGAGACAGGAAGATCCCTGGAAGCCTGTGAGCCAGCTAGCCTGATGGACAGTGATTAGAACAAGAGACTCTGACTCAAGGAAGGTGGAAATGAGGACCAACACCCAAGATTGTTGTCTGACCTCCATATGCACTCCATGGCACATACATGCCTGTACTCACATACAAACATGCACATGTACACACACACACACACGAAGGTAAAGCCTTAGTAGTGAACATGTTGATAAATGCAGATCAAATAAGGATTGGAAAGGTAACAACAGCAGTTGAGGAGAGATATAGAGGGCTTCTGTGGCAACCCCTGCCCCCACCTCACCCCAAGAAAGGGTAGCAGTCTAGATAGGAAGCCATCAAGGAGAACTCTTGAAAACTGGGCTAGGGATGCTGGGGTGTAGCTCTCCACAACTGATGGTTACCAGTGGGGGTGTGGGTGTGGAGGGACTTACTTTTCTTTGGGGGGCTGACCACTGAGAACTTGACCACGTTCCAGTGATTATGTGGACAATACAAACTGAACTTTTTTAAAATCTATTTTTTTTTTGCGGGGGGTGGAGGTAAAAAGGATGGGAGGGGCTGGGAGGAATGGAAGGTGAGGGTGACTGGGGTGTTTATGTGAGATTTCCAAATAAGTGAAAAAATAGTACGCTAACAAAAAGAAGAAACTAAAATAAGATAAAGCAGTGCCCCCCGAAAGGCGACAACAGAAAAGCTGGGCGGGCACGGTGGTGCAAAGCCATAACCCCAGCCCTCGGTACACCAAAGCAGGATTATAGCTAGGACCCTTTCTTTAAAAAACAATGGCTAAAGAGGAAGGACAGAACAACCAGATAAGGAAAGAAGAGGAGATGTGAACACAGGAACTGTGGAGGGAGGATGCAAAAGACCCTCCCTCCCTGCTAGGAGCCTTCTTTATGAGCTTGTCTGTCTCCCTACTTAGAGATAATGGAATTGGGGTTGTAGGTGAACTAGGATCCAAACTCAGATCTATGTAACTGTAAAGTCAGTTTCTTAGGGACAGAGAGAAGGCCAAATTGGGAGGAGAACATCAAGCCTGCCTGCTCTGAGACTGTCCAGGACACTGTAGGAGGAATAGCCCAGGGTTTGCTCAGCCGTCCTGGCTGGGAAGTGAAGGCAGTGCCACTGAAATAATGTGGTTTCTTTTTGAGATGGGCTCAGCCATGCAGAGTCACCCCTACCCTAATACCAACTGAAGATTTCCTTTCTAGTCCTACATTGAGTACCTCAGGACCCTCCCCATCACAGCACACCCGGAAGTATTCGGGCTCCATGAGAATGCTGACATCACCAAGGACAACCAGGAAACCAACCAACTCTTCCAAGGAGTGCTGTTGACCCTGCCGAGACAGTCGGGAGGGAGTGGAAAGTCCCCTCAGGTAACCAGGCTTCCATCTAGCAGGCCTTTGAGACTGTGTGTGTGGTAAGCCAAAAGGCAGCAACATGGAGGCCTTGGCATAGATCTCTGGGAAAAGGCATTTCGGCCTACTGCCAGGTACTCAATTACAGAACACAAAAGGAGTTTCCAAAATTCTGATTATTTCTGTAAAAAAAAAAAAAAGTTCATGTTTTTTTTTTATATCATATACCCCCATTACTAAATGTACTTTTGTTTAGAAATATTTATTTTAACAATTGTAAGTAAAACCGTAAGTGGAGACCTAATATAATTTCCATTAAGTTGTGACTGGGACAGAAGAAAAGGAAGAGAAGAAGACAAACTATGTTGTAGGTTCTTCCTGAGTGGCATTGCTAGTCGAAGTCCTAGAGCTGGCTTCTGGCTGAAGGGAGGGAGGGACCCATGAGGGTTAGAGAACTGTCAAATTAGCACCCATCTGAGACCTTCTGTTCGAAAGGAATGGAAAGAGAAAGACATCAAAACTTGAAAAGAGTAATTTTCCCACCATGGAATTGACGATTGTTTATTCTGGGCTCTGGAGACAACCACAGTTGTTCTAGCAATCCCAGTGCGTACACTGGCCAGCACTATGATACTCCGAGTATAAGTGACAAAAAACAAAATAAAACGAAACCTTCTCTCCAGGGAACCTTGAGAGAAGTGACCAGCCGGCTTCACGCCCTTCATAAAATCAGTGGAAGAACCAGACTCAGATCTAACTGTGTCTCTTGTCTGACTCGATGAATCTCTCAATCTCCCCCCTGCTCCCCCCTCCCCCTCCTCTCCTTCTGAGCTGCCTCATCCAACACGTGCCGGGTTTGACATCGCTAACTGGGTTCATTTACTCTAAGGGGGAATGGGAATGGTCACCAGCCTTGTCGGTGTCCGAATACAGGGGTAGGGGAAGAACTGCTTTTCAGCAAACCAGTCCCACTGGGTGGAGTAGCTATGAGGCTCTGTCATATTCACGGTCTGTCCTTTGGGTGTTTGTTCCCTTCCCTACTTGGCTAATCCCAGTGCCACAGGCTTGTCTTGCTCAACAGTAAAGCTTGACCTACTGCCTTCCCAAGTGCCCCTGGTATTGAGAAAGAGTTCCCAACTATGGGAGCTGTGGGGGATTCTTACTACGGGTGACCTTGAAGGGGTCAGCGGTCTATGCTGCCCTTAAGCTAGGAAGGGCCAATGCTTACATCAAATGTCCCTAAATAAAGTACCCTGTCTGCTGGCGTTACTTCTCATTCGCTCTCTCTTGTCTGCACTTAAAGGAAGTGGTTGAAGAGCTGGCCCAGGATATACTGTCCAAGCTTCCTAGTGACTTTAACCTGGAAGAGGTAATGAAGATGTACCCCGTGGTCTATAAGGAGTCTATGAATACTGTCCTAAGGCAGGAGCTCATCAGATTCAACAGGTGGGCCCAATGATCTTGCTTGACTCTTGAAAGCGGGAGCCTGTGCAGTAGTAACTAAGGACACTTGATAAGATAGCGCTGTGCAGGGACAGCTGTTTGTCCTTCCCAAGGGGAGAGCTGTAAAACAGAGTGACCTCAGCATTGTTGATCATGTATTAAATCACTCCGACTCCTCTCTTCATCATTCCCGTGACTCTATCAAGTTCAAATCCAATACTAAGCATAGCTAATAATGGAAGAAGGCATCAGAGCTCTTTTGAACAAGCCTCTAATGTCAGGTATGGCTCCAAACACTATTCAGAGCTCTCATTAGAACTGTGCACAATGAGTGTGATATGACATCATTCATTTCAACCACTACTTTACAGATGAGAAGACTCAGCGAGATGAGCTAAATCCTCATTGATCTAGACACCAGCTCTAGTGCCTTCCCTTTCGTGTTTCAGTGACCACCAGGGCCACTCTTTAACGACTGCCAGGATCTTCACTGGCCCTATCAGTGGCTGTTCCCAACGGCAGAGGACAGGACCACAACAAACCCCCATTTTCAGTAGGATTATAGAATCCTTCCATATTCCCCATTTCCATGCATCCAGCCAGTGGCAGGGGAATTCCAAAATGGTTAGGCGACAGTTTAGCTTCTGATTCATGGGTCTGTGACTTGTGTCTTCTGGGGCAAGTATTCCTTAGGTACTAAAACCTTGAGCCTAGCAGAGGTTATAGCTGCAAGAACAGGACAATAGGAAAGCAGTAATTGCGTCTTTCAGGTGTACTATAGACGGTGGTACAGTCCCTCAGGCAATAGTTCGTCTCTTGCATCCTAGGCAAGCTCATGCATCTGATCTGACCCATGACTCCCTCCTGCTATGAAACTCAGCATTTGCTCATACTCTTGCCTGCTGGGTTGAGATTCGACAAGCTAGTCATGGTGGCAGGCTTTTGCTTTTTGTTTCTTTTTTACACTCAACTAAACTCCTCTGGGCTGAGCCAGGTCTCAGAATGGAGAGGTCAGAAAGAGGCAGGTGGTCTTGCCCACTTGCAAGCTGCCCTTTAGTTGCCCTTTCTCAGGTATACGCCTCATAGTTTGTATAAAGGACAACTTTGGCAATTGGATTAAAAGTCCTAAACCATGGGTACTCTTTATCAAAAGCCTATTACTAAGAGAGTAATTAGAAATTTGCACAAAAGCATATTTAAATGGATTTTTCTGGCAATGTTGTTTGTAAATGACAACAACCTACGAATAGTCTTTCTTTCTTTCCTTGTTCCCTCCCCCCCCTCGTCTCTCTCTCCCCTCCCTCTCTCCCTCTTTCTCTCTTTCTCTACCCCCTTCAGTATCTCACTTTGTAGCCTTGGTTGCCTGGAAATCACTATGTAGACCAGGCTGGCTTTGAGCTCATAGAGATTCACCTGCCTCTGCCTCCTGAGTCCATGAATTAAAGGTGTGTACCCCCATGCCCAGCTTAGAAATAATAGAATGCTGTACAGTCATTGAAAAGGAATATTTAGCCAGCTTGGTCTACAAATTCTAGGACAGCCAGGGTGGTTACAGAAAATCCTTTCTCAAAAAAAAAAAAAAGCAAAACGAAAAAACAAACAAACAAAAAGGATAATTTAGGGGCTGGGGAGATAGCTCAGTGCTTTCTGTGCCAGCGTGCGGACCTGTGTTTGGATTCCCAGTACCACAGAAGCTGGGCCTGGTGATGGACAGCTGTAATCCCAGCACAGGTCTAAGCAATCATTGAGCCCCAGGTTCAGTGAGACACCCTGGCTCAAAAATATAAGGTGGAGAGGACTAGGAGAAGACACCCAGAGTCACATTCACACTCATGGGTATGCATCACATACACACAAAACAGCAGCAGGACAACTTAGAACTATGTCGTAGTGCTACATGCCTGCAATTCCAGCACTTGAGAGGCTGAGACAAGACACAATGTGCTAAGAACCAAAGACAGATTCCTAAAAGGTAATACAGAATGACTTCATTAAAAACATGATTTGTGTTTCTAAAGAAAACAAGAAAGGCATACATTGAAGTTATTTTTAGGTGGCAATGTTGCGGATGATGGCATTTTCCTCTGTATCATTGACCTTTGAAAGGGGGGCACGATAAAAGGAGCACATTTGGTGCGCTTGAGCAGAAGGGACCCCTGCAAAGCTGGGCTCAGCCTGCTCCTTTATCCTTGCAGGCTGACCAAAGTGGTTCGTAGAAGCCTTATTGATCTTGGCCGTGCCATCAAAGGACAAGTCCTAATGTCCTCAGAGCTGGAGGATGTCTTCAGTAGTATGCTTGTGGGGAAAGTGCCAGCCATGTGGGCAGCCAAGTCCTACCCATCACTGAAGCCACTGGGGGGCTACGTGGCTGACCTATTGGCCCGTCTGGCCTTCTTCCAGGTACCGGGGAGTCTGGGGAATTGGCTACCTGGGGTGCTCAGTCAGGTGGAGATGACATTCTGAGGTAGCAGTTGGGGAGGAGGGTTGGCAGCTGTGTAGAATCCTGGGTTGGGTATTTGGGACTGGCCTTTCCAGAGCTGGGTCAGTGGGGAGGGAGAGGCTTTTCCAAGTCCTTCCTTGGAGGTATTATCTATAAAGGTAGGAGTAAAAACTAGAAAAAAATGTCACAAGCTGGAGGACTATGGGTACAACTGGCCAATGGATATACTTATTTAAACTATCTAGTAATATGAAATTTTTTGAACTGATACAGACATTGAATTTTTTTACACATTGGGGCTGGGTTATAGCTCTATGGTAGAACACTTGCTTAGCATTTGTGAGGTCTCAATTCAATCTCTAGAAAGGGAAAAATAAAGAAAAACCAACAAACAAAAAAGACCAGACTGGCAGGGGTGGGGTGGATAAGTCTAGATGTTTGTTCGGAGAAATGTCGAAGACCAGCGTCACTGCATGGCCACTATGGGGGTGGCTGATGTTGCTCAGTACAGAGGCGACATGGATTGCCCTGCTCGAGTTCCCAGGATCAGCTTTGGACCCACGTTTAGAGCAGAAACACTTTGTTTGTACCTTCATTTCAGAAGAGGGGAAGAGTAAGTTAAACCAAGAGAACTCTTTGCTTCAAAAAAAAAAAAAAAAAAAAAAAAAAACAGAAAAAAAATATTTTTTTGTGAGGCTCATTTCCATGCTCCTCTTAGTTCTTTTAAGATGTATTCTATTGCCTTTCGCTGCTGCGTCCGCAGCCATGAGTATGCTCAGGCTACAGAAGAGGCTTGCCTCTAGCGTCCTGCGCTGTGGTAAAAAGAAGGTCTGGTTGGACCCCAACCAGACTAATGAAATCGCCAATGCCAACTCCCGTCAGCAGATCCGGAAGCTGATCAAAGATGGGCTGATCATCCGGAAGCCTGTGACTGTCCATTCCCGGGCTCGCTGCCGGAAAAACACTTTGGCTCGACCGAAGGGCAGGCATATGGGCATAGGAAAGCAGAAGGGTACTGCCAATGCCCGAATGCCCGAGAAGGTGACCTGGATGAGAAGAATGCGGATCCTGCGCCGCCTCCTCAGGAGATACCGTGAATCCAAGAAGATTGACCGCCATATGTATCACAGCCTTTACCTGAAGGTCAAAGGGAATGTCTTCAAAAACAAGCGGATTCTCATGGAGCACATCCACAAGCTGAAGGCAGACAAGGCCCGTAAGAAGCTCCTGGCTGACCAGGCTGAGGCTCGCAGGTCTAAGACCAAGGAAGCAAGAAAGCGCCGGGAGGAGCGCCTCCAGGCCAAAAAGGAGGAGATCATCAAGACTCTGTCCAAGGAGGAAGAGACCAAGAAATAGAACTTCCCTAGAGTCTGTACATAGTGGGCTGCCTGTGACCTCAGGTGGATCAGTCATTAAAATAAAACAACCCTTAAAAAAAAAAAAAAAAAGATGTATTCTATTGGGCTAGAGAGATGGTTCAGAGGTTTGGAACACCAATTGCTCTCCCAGGGGACCCACATTTGATTCGTAGCCCCCACACAGTGGTTCATATTGTCAGTTACTCCAGTACCAGGGAATCTGACACCTTCTCTGGTCTCCTGAAGCACCAGTCACATATGTGTGGGACACACATAGATATACATGCAGTCAAAACCCCCATACACATAAAATTTTGCCAGGAAGTGGGGCACATGCCTTTAATTCCCATATTTGGGAGGTAGAGGCAGGTGGGTCTCTGAGTTCAAGGCCAGTCTGGTCTACAGAGTGAGTTCAGGATAGCCTGGGCTACACAGAGAAATGTCTTGAAGAAAGAAAAGGAAAAACCAGATTTAATACTTGTGCGTGTGTGTGTGTTATACACATGTGTGTGCTGTTTGTCTGTTATGCACATGTGTGTACAGGTGCTGGAAGATGGAACTGGATCCCGAGAGATGGCTGTGAGTTGCCTGACATGGGTGTTGGAAATTAAAGTCTGGTCCTATGCAAGGGCATCAAGCGCTCTTAATCTCTGAGTCATCTCTCTCATCCCATGCTTACCTTGTTTTAACCTATTATTGATGCATTGAAGATTCTCAGTTTTGATTTCTATTGATTCTATAGGAATGGATCCTTAAAGGCCCCCCTGTGGTCTTTTGGATCTCTGGATTCTACTTTACACAGTCTTTCTTGACGGGAGTTTCTCAGAATTATGCCAGGAAATACACCATCCCCATTGACCACATCGGATTTGAATTTGAGGTAGGGATCTTGCGAACCGGGACAGCTCAGGGGATCAGCCTAAGATAATGATTCCGTCTACCTGCAAATACATGTTTGTGTGGAGGGACAAATGCTTTGGAAGTGGAACAAGCAAAGAGTTTAGCATGACTTACGGTGGCTCCAGAAGCTATTTTTGACACGATTACAGCACTCCCAAGCCTCTGTCCCGGTGCAAAGAGAAGGGAATTTGGTGCCAGGGAGATGGCTCAGCAGACAAAGGGGCTTACGTGCAAGCCTGGTAGCCTGAGCTTGATTCCTGGAGACCAAATGGATGTGAGAGGAGAGAACCGACTCTGCAGAGTTGGCCTTTGATACACACACGCACGCGCGCGCACACACACACACACACACTTTGCAATAACAAATACATATTTTTTCCAAAGGGAAATTCTGTCACTATCATGTCAAGAAAATGAAAGTCTCCCCCGCCAGTTCAGCATCCTCACTTGGAAGAATGCTAATGTCCTTAGATAGGCCCTAGAAATGGAAAAAGCATTCCATTCACAACAAAAACCATTACAGTTGGATTTAGAATGATGACAAATGGAGCTTGTGAACCTCTGGTCCATTATGATCTCTATCACTCCCTACTGTCCTTGGACCACTTTCTGCTCTACAAGGACTCCGAGGAATCACCTCTCTGTCACTGCTGTCACTGTGACAAAACACCCCAAGCAAGGCAGGCTTTGCGGAGGAAGGGTTGATTGGCTCACAGTTCCAAGTTCTAGTGCATTACTGGAGGAAGTCAAGGCAGGAACTTAAAGACAGTGGCTCTCAAGCTTCCTAATGCTGCGATGCTCTAACACAGTTCCTCAGGTTGTGGTGACCCCCAACCATAGAATTATTTTTTTTGCTACCTTAGACCGCAATTTTGCTAGTTATGAATCATAATGTAAATATCTGTGTTTTCTGATGGTCTTGGGTGACCCCTGTGAAAGGGATGTTTGGCCCTCCAAAGGGGTGGAAGCCCACAGGTTAAGCACCTCTGATAGCAGCGCACCCACAGTCAAGGGCAGAGAAAAATATGTGGATCCTGGCCTGCTTGCTAGTACTCAGATCCTCCACTGCCCTTCCCCCCGTCCCCAAACAGGGTTTCTCTGTGTATCCCTGGCTGTCCTGGAACTCACTCTGTAGACCAGGCTGACCTCAAACTAATTCCAACACTTGGGAGGCAGAGGCAGGAAGACCTCTGAGTTTGAAGCTTTCTCTACAGTCCAGGACCCAGCCCATGAAACGGTGCTGCATGCGTTCAGTGGCCTTCCCACCACTATGAAGACAATAGAGTCCCTCACAGACATGCTCACAGGCCAGCCCAATGTAGCAACCCCTCTGAGGCATGATTGACATTTAACTATCCAGCACACCGACTCCTCAGAGCCATCCCTTTGCATGTTCAGGTATTTTAGGAGCTGGTTCTCAGTTGGGGCAAGGATTTAAACCACAGAAACTAGTTTTTTAAAAAGTACATCAAAAATTTATTCCTCTACTTCACCTCTCACCCCAGAACTGATTTATCAACTTGCCCCTGATTCAAAATCTAACCATGCATTTTCTATATTTAGTTTCCAAAAGGGAGAAGCAATTGTGTAAGGTCACAAAGTAAATAGGAGCGGCCTCCTGACTCCTAACTTTATTGCATTCTCTGTGCCCACCATATAGAACAGCAGGAAGCTGCCTAGGAACCAAACTTGGCTCACAGCTGATAAGATTCATCACAGATGCCCCAGTTCTTGGTAGAGCTGGACCTGGCAGCTAGGCAGTTCTTGTTATTACCACGTGTAAGGAAACTAGGAGGTGGTTATGAGACTCACAGCTTGCTGCCATTCTTTCAGGTAACCACACAAGAAACAGCTATGGAGAATAGCCCAGAAGACGGGGCCTACATCAAAGGTCTTTTCCTCGAAGGTGCCCGTTGGGACAGGAAAACGATGCAGATTGGAGAATCTCTCCCCAAAATCCTCTATGACCCCTTACCCATCGTTTGGCTGAAGCCTGGGGATAGTGCCTCGTTCTTGCATCAAGACATTTATGTGTGTCCAGTGTATAAGACAAGTGCGCGGAGAGGGACCCTCTCGACCACCGGCCACTCTACTAACTATGTCCTCTCCATTGAACTTCCGACAGACATGCCCCAGAAACACTGGATAAACCGAGGCGTGGCTTCATTGTGCCAGCTGGATAACTGACAGCAGGGGGTCTTAAAATTGAGAGTAAACGGCATTTTATTCTCCATTAGAATATAGCCTTTCTTTCTTGAGTCGTGTAGTACAAAGGTGATGATGATGCAATAATTACATCAATGGAGCCGGAAATTTCATAGCAGCCCTACAAAGCAGGTTATTATCATTATTATTGTTACCTTTTTTTGGCTGCAGAAACCAGAAGATAGGTAATTCCTCCAAATCAGATATCAGATACTTACTACATTGGAACATCCACCTAAACTTTTGGTCATTTGACTTAAGCTTGCTTAGACTTATTATTATTATATTATTATTATTATTTACCTTGGGTTTGGCTGTGACTGTCACACAATTTCAGTCACTTGCACAGCCATCAAGGCCCTGTCAGAGATTTGGAAGGGCTTGAACATTTTTTTCAAGGCTCTTGGTATATCTTAAGACTATTTTGTGTGGGCGTGTCTGAATGTGGGTATGCACATGTGAGTTCAGGTGCCCAAGGAGGTCAGAAGAGGGCATTAGATCTCTGGAAATGGACTGGCAAACAGTTGAGAGCTGCTATGTGAGGTGCTGAGAAGGAACCCAGGTCCTCTGCGGGAGCAACAAGCGCTCTTAACCACTGAGCCACTCCAGGCTTCACTTGCTATATTTTAACCACATCTCCTACAACAACCTTAGGTGGTAAGGATTATCATCGCTTCTACTTTAGTGGTGCTAATTAGGTTCCAGTCAGTCCGTGGTAGAAGTTCAGCTACTGCTTGGTGCCAAGGATTGAGCCCATGGCCTCAATCACTCTAGGTGAACACCCGCACAGAACTACAGTTCCTGGCTAAGCTTCAGCCGCTTCTCTATCAGTCACATGGATGGGCTAACTTCATCCTGGAGAGGTGAGAGTAGCCTATTTGTTGTTTGCCTATCATGTGCAGGTTTTGTGCCCACGCCTTTGACTAATTTGCTCACTCCTGTGCACTGGGAATAATTGTCCCCACCACCTGGTTGCTCAGGGAAGAGGAAAGTGCCTGCCTAAGAATAACACAGCTCTTCCGCACTGCACAGCCAGGTGGAGGTTCCCTGGCTCTTGAATCCATGTCTGTTCCACTGCCACTTGCTGCCTCCGCGCCAACGAGTTGGAAGAGACTAGTTCCAGCCGCATGACTGTGTCCAAGGAATTTCCATCCCTAGTTTCCTTCCAGAAAGAGACAAAAACATCAGATTCCTGATATTCTTCCCTGACTCTCTCATGTAGCTTTAGGCTCTAAGTGGTTTTATTCGGGGTGTGCAGAGTGGAGCAGATGTAGGTTGTACGGTGTGGCTTTCCTGCCTCTTTGCTAGAAACAAATGCCTTGATTCAGGCCCTGTGACTTTTCCTGAATGTGGCGAGCCTCTGAGAATGAAATAAAGGTATTCCAGAAGACTCTAATTTCAATTTCTTCATGGTGCCAAGCAAATTCTGAGATGAGCAAGCTAGCCAAGTGCCCAGAAAGAGTATATGTATCGTAATAGAGACAGTGAGAAAGTACACTCCTACTCAAAGTAGGTCACTAAAGGGATTTTTAAGGAAAGAAATATAATCTTTGCCAATATGTAGATAAATCAGAATGAACTGATAGCTAGGTCTGTATCATTCCAAATAATACAGTCATGTGAGACAGTAAGATGGTTAGGACCCAAACCCATAACTCTTGGGAGGGTAGCTCAGCCATACTGCAGGCTGCAGAAGAGCTGACACAAGGGACTGCTAAGAGAACAAATGAATCTTAATTATAGTTATCCAACTCCAACTTCATTCAGCGCCAAAAAGCTGAGAGAGGCAAGGACTGTCTCATTCCTCAAGGGTCAAGGGGCAGAATGTTTTTGCAAGATGGATGATATTTTTGAAATGTAAAATATTTCCTCTACTTTGAAAACAAAGATTGCCCTAAATTTGAGGTCACTTTCAGTTGGGGTCAATGTGGTAATTATGTTTCCTCCTGGGAAAGGGAAAATGTCCTTCAGAAATCATAGTGAATTGGAGGCTAGAGTCTTGGGCAAAGATGGTTAGAATTCAACTCATCGAGAAGCAATAAGCTCTGCTTATAAATAGGTAGCAGATGACATCAGGCAAACCTAGTGTATTAGTTAGGGATCTCTAGAGGAACAACACTGATAGAATGAATTAGTCTCTCTCTGTATATAATAAATCCACATCTGTGTGTATTTATTAGAGCGGCTTACAAGCTGTGGGTCAGCTAGCCCAACAATGACTGTCTATGAAAGGAAAGTCTGAGAATCCAGTAGCTGTTCAATCTATGAAGCTGGATGGCTGTCTCAGATGGTTTTCAGTACATGCTAGAATCCCAAAGACGTAGGCTCTAAAACCAGCAAATCAAGAGTGAGGGCAAGCAGGCAAAGAGTAAAAGCTTCCTTCTTCCATGTCCTTCTACATAGGCTGCTACAAGAAGGTGTGGCCCAGATTAAAGGTGGATCTTCCCACCTCAAAAGGAATATCTTTCCACTTCAAGTTATTTAATTAAGAAAAATCCCTCAGCTGGGTATGGTGGCCCATGCCTAATCCTAGCACTTGGGACATAGAGCCAGGCAGATCTGAGTTCCAGGCTGGCCTGCTTTACAGAGTGAGTTCTAGGACAGCCAGGGTGACATAAACCCTGTCTCAAAAAAAAAAAAAAAAAAGAAAAAGAAAACTCCCTCACAGGTACCCAGATGCTTGGGTTTAGTTCATTCCAGATGAGGTCAAACTGACACCAAGAATGGCCTCAGACCTGATCACCAGGCTAGTCTTTGACTTAGGATTTTTTAGCTATTGAGCAGTTACATTCAGTTCTTAGTGACAGGAAAGAATTTCATTGAAGGTGGGAACATAGGGAGGTAGTTTCTGACTTTTGGAGGCAGAATACAAGAAGTTAATGAACTTGGAAAGAAAGCGGGGGAAATGATATTGAGAGTAAGACATATAAGCTGGGCATGGTAGTGCATACCTGTAATCCTAGCATTTAAGACAGGCATGAAAACCTTGAGTTCAGTCAGGGGCAGCCTGGGCCACAAAGTGAACCTACCTCATCATCCATCCATCCATCCATCCATCCATCCATCCATCCATCCATCCAAACATGTTATATAGTTTGACAGCAATTTGATTTTTTTTTTCAAGGTGCATCAGATGAGTCTGAGCCTTTTGTTGTTGTTTTTATTGAGCTCTACATTTTTCTCTGATCCCCTCCCTTCCTTCCCCCTCCCCTTCTACCCTTTCCCATGATCCCCACGTTCCCACTTTACTCAAGAGATTTTGCCTTTTTCTACTTCCTATGTAAATTAGAGAAAACTGATGTTTTTATGTAATTGTATACACAACTTTGCAAAAGAAGCTAGATATAAAAAAAATCACATTAAAGCTTCCTGTCATGTAAAAGATTCTCAAAAGTTGGCATAGCAATTAAGCAGTCTTCCACTGAGAAATAGGTTGGTGGGAAGAGTAATTCCTAATGGTCAGTAGAGTAAGGCAAAATTGCACTTAGTCAAAATCACTGTCTCCTTGAGTCACTTGGAAAGGGCACATGATGGAGACGGGCAAGCTGGGTCTCACTTGGTTCAGCACACCCAGTTTCTTCTGATGTCCCACTGGCTGATTACCACATGAAGTTGAATAGCTTGAGTTTACATACCCCATCTTCATGGGAGATACTTCAACATTAAGTCATTCTCCATCGGGGCAATGCTTTTATACTGAGACTTGCTGGAAGAAGAGGAACCAAAGAGATGGCAGATTGCTTTCTTCCGGTTGAAGCTAGCCTGGGCTATGTCCTCAGAATAGCCAATATGCCTGCTGACACACTGACATTTCTTTCCTCGCCAAGGCCTATCACTGTATTTGTGTTGAATGCGCACATACTATTTATTACTTCACTGACGGACACAGTATACAATTTGTTCTCCCTGCTATTGCCAATCCCTGAAGTACTTTCCTTGAACATAAGAAGGATGCTTCTCCTCACATGAGGCACAGCCCTTCTGCTGTTTCTAAGGGTCACAAGCCCATTACAGAAAAGAACACAAAGAGGCCCAAATAAGTAGAGATTTATCTTTATTAATGAGGTCCACTCTCTGCTGGTGTGCAAACAGTGTACTGTGAACTCCCACCCTACTCCACACATGCTCTCTGTCCTATTTCTGTCTGGATATAACTTGGAAGTCAGCTGGACCTTGTGCTTTTAAATTAGGTTAAAATAGAATAGAAGAAATGCAGGATAAATGTCAAGGAAGCTTTTAGATTCTAAGTGCATTTTAAGTAATCACACTTAAGACAGGGTAAACAGAACTAAGGCATGTAGTTCCAATTATCAACAGGGAGAAGAAGAAGGGTACCATACCATATTTCCATTAAAAAGGCCACATGATCATGTAATTCCAGCACTCGAGAAGCTGAAGCAGGAGGAACAACACAAGTTCAACACCAGTCTGGTCTACGTAGAGAATTCTAGCCTAGCAAGTGTTACATAGAAAAACTCTGTCTCAAACACCCCCCTACAAAAAAAAAATCCCAAAACAAAACAAAAGTATGATCAATCCAAAACTGCCCTTTCTAATGGGGTATATATGGAAATTACAAGAGTCAGGTGACCACAAGATGCCTATACAGAAATCACTTTTAAGCATATGAATAACTTGTGGATAAACCTCTACTAAGTATTTTGGGAGCAACAGAGTTTGGTAGCCATGTGAATCTGCAGCAATCAGTTGACCCCTTTTGATCAGTTGATGTGTGTTGAACGGCGGTCCCAGCAACTGCCTTCAGCCTTCCTCCACAAGCCTTAGACTTGCTCCCAAGGATGACTTTGGTGAAGACGTAAGGTCCGTGACCTCTAGAGGCAATGCCATTGGCTTAGGCAGCAGCAAGGCCACCAAAAATCCTAGGGATGCTCACATGTCATAGGTGAGGACCAACTCTGGAGGTCTAAAGGAAGTGTTGATTTTGCTTCCAATCAAGAAGGGCATGTTGCCTGATTTACATTCAAAACCAAGTCCCCTCACCATTCTCAAAAGCCAACTGTCCTTTCCATTAGGAAATTTCGTCGTGAGATTGTAGATACACTGGTTTGGAAAGTTTTCTCAGTTTCTCCTGGGTTTGTAGTCTTCGGCCTCGTAGTGGGGTGAGACCCATTGGAGGCAGATGAATCTGAGTGAGAATAATGACATGAAAAATCATAATTATTAGTGTAGCTTATATTCATTGATGATTTACTGTTTCTAAGTGCTAAATCTACCACAGACTCAATGTTTATATTTCTGCATCCATTGATCATTGAGCTATCCTTATGATAACTTCTTAAGGAATTATAAATTTTTTTGAGACAGGGGTTAGCCCTGGCTGCCTGGCTGTCCTGGAACTTGCTTTGTAGACCAGGCTGGCCTTGAACTCACAGATATCTGCCTGCCTCTGCCTCTCAGTGCTAGGATAAAAGACATGCACCACCTGTAATTCCTCACTAGGAATTATAATTTTTATAGCTGGAAAAAAATGGAGGCTTAGAGAAATTAAATACTAACTTGTTCAAGGTTACATATTAAGTGATGGAGCTGGATCTGAAGCCAGAATCTAATTTAGAGTTTATTCTCATCTATGCCATTGTGCCTGGACATAGGAAAGGAACTACAGATCCATTCAGCAAAATGGGCATCAAAAAAAAAAAAAAATGAACAAAGCTGCTTGCCTACTAAGCTGTTCAGTGTATGATGGGCATTGGTGCCAACTCAAATGCCCATGGAGGTAGAAAGTTGCTTACATTATGGTTGTGACAGCTAATTTTATGAGTAAATCTGATTGACCCCTGTAAGAATCATTTCTGGGTGTATGTGTGAGGGTATTTCCAGATAAGATCAGTATATGAATTCTCGGATTCAACCCACTGCCCTCTCCAATGTGGAGGGACATCCTCTGTTCTAGCAGGGCTTGAAAAGGAAAAAGGCAAAGGATAAATTCACTTCTTTTGCTTCTTGCTCGCCTTCTTTGAGCGCTGAGACACCCATCTTCCCCTGCCTCCTCCACAGACTTCTACCATCAGCCCCTTTGGTTCTTAGGTTTTCAGGCTCAGACTGACTTGTGCCACTGACATTCTCCTGGATCTTAAACCTTCATAACTGTATGAGCCAATTCCTTACAAGAAACAGTCTTTATATATCCAGACTTGTAAAGCCTGTCTGCCTATCCCTATTCACCATCTGCCCACCCACCCTCTCACCCTATTCTTTCATCCATCCATCCATCCATCCATCCATCCATCCACCCACCCACCCACCCACCCACCCACCCACCCATCCATCCATCCATCCATCCATCCATCCATCCATCCATCCATTCATCCATCCATCTGTATCTTCTGATCTCCTTCCTATTAGTTCTATTTCTCCAAGGAACCCTGACTTGTACAATGATGGCACATTCTTTTTGGTTTTTTGAGACAGGGTTTCTGTCCTGTTCCTCTTATAGACCAGGCTGACCTCGAACTCACAGAGATTCGCCTGCCTCTGCCTTTCAAGTGCTGGGATTAAAGGCATGTGCCACCATCACCTGACTAGCACATTCTTATAATAGCACACAATGCAGGTCGGGCGGTGGTGGCACACGCCTTTAATCCCAGCACTCGGGAGGCAGAGGCAGGTGGATCTCTGTGAGTTCGAGGCCAGCCTGGTCTACAAGAGCTAGAGCTAGTTCCAGGACAGGCTCCAAAGCTACAGAGAGACCCTGTCTCAAAAAATCAAAAAAAAAAAAATAGCACACAATGCAAACATTTAGGATTGGGGTAGAGCTGTACACAAAGATGCTCAGAAGATAGGAAATAAGTAGGTAATAAAAACAGGATACCTAGAATTCCATATATGAAGGAATATGTGTGCACAGGTGTGTGTCAAACTAATAATATATGCCAGGTAGTGGTAGTGTATGCCTTTAATCCCAGCACTTGGGAGGCAGAGGCAGGTGGATCTCTGTGAGTTTGAGGCCAGCCTGGTCTACAGAGCTAGTTACAGGACAGCCAGGGCTGTCACACAGAGAAACCCTGTCTCAAAACAAAAACAAACAAACAAACAAAAAACCTAATAATACATTACCAGATAATTGGCTTGAACTGATTAAATATCAAATCGCTGCTTTTCTAAGTTGAAGAGTTGAAAACTGATAATTTAAAATTTACAGTGATCTCTTCCATGAGGTGAGAATTTTTGACAATCTTCTGTAACCTTTAAATATTTTGTTAACTTTTTTGTTTGTTTGTTTTGTTTTTCGAGACAGGGTTTCTCAGTAGCTATGGAGCCCATCCAGGAACTCACTCTGTAGACCAAGCTGGCCTTGAACTCACAGAGATCCACCTGCCTCTGCTTCCCAAGTGCTGGGATTAAAGGTGTGCGCCACCACTGCCCAGCATTGTTTACTTTTTTAACACTTTAAAAGCTTACCTTTTATAATAAGGAAAATAAAAATATTTCATAAAAATGAGTAAAGGCCCAAAGTAAAGCTTTATAAACATGCACTAGTTTTCCCTTCCGGCTAGTGGGAAGCCGCACAAGAAGGGACCAGATGTTCACTGGCACAGTGATTGATTGTGATGGGTTGGTGGCATACAAGGATAACTGACTTCCAACATGCTTCCTACAGTGGGTCTCAGCTCCTCATCAAGTATTAGCCCTCATGGGTGTCCATTCTTAGAAATAACTGGGTTGACATGGAGAAGTGTCCAGCACCTGTTCACTGCAACCATACTTACTGGCCTTGGATAAGGAATCTGGTAATGCAGTCCAATCTCAATCCTGGCTGTGCACTCGTCTATACACTGCTTAATCAGGTCCGGGTCCATGAGCTATTTAAGGAAAACTCAATATTGGTAAATAAATTCTCTCCTGCTCTTATCTTCCAGTTAACCTCCTTATGTGCCCCTCCAAAGTTAGTCTATGAATATATAAACCCAAATACAGAGAATTAGTCTTTTAAAATTATTTCTCATATTATTTTGTGTGTATGGTGGGGCGTGCATGTGCCATAGAGCACATACTATGGTGCTTGCGGAGTTGGCTTTCTCCTGCCTTTCGATGGGTTCTAGGGATGGAACTCACTTGTCAGGCCTCTGTGCTCAACAAACACCTTTACCCAATGAGCTGTCTCACTGGCCCTAGGTTTCTCTTATACAGATATCTTAATCTCTAAGTTTTGCTTTTTCATTAACATAGTTTGGAGCTCTTTGGGTATTCAGACATCAAGAGCCACTCTTCCTGAAGACTATCAGAACTCCAACATAAGGCTTTATTATAATTTAACCACTTTGCTAGTGATGGGCATCCCAGCTACTTCCAGCCTTTTGCTACCATAAACAATTGCGCTACACATCTTTATGCCGTTTTTTGCTCACATACCAATGTATCTAAGATGAATTCTCACAGCGAGAATGCTAAGACAAAGAGACTATATAGGTTCATGCATGTTTCATTCTCACAATATTCCCAAGTTACCATCTATAGTTGACACCAATTTATGACCCCACTAACAATCTGCAAATTTACACCCACACCAACACCGAACAAGAGAGTTACACCCTCCCAACACTGACTTTCTAAAGTAGTGGTTCTTAATCTGTGGGTTGCGACCCTCTTGGGGGCACCACATATCAGATATTTATAATAAATAATAGTAGCAAAAGTATAAAGTAGCAATAAAATAATTTTATGGTTGGGGGCAGCACAACATGAGGAAAAGGGTCACAGCATTGGGAAGGTTGAGAACCACTACTCTGAAGGAACCTGGCTTTTCAGCAAGAGTAAGACACCGCAGAATGATTTAAGTGGGAAAAGGGGAGTTTTGTAATCCTAAATCAGTCAAATTGCGATAATGTACTTTCAAGTAAAAGAGCAAGATGTTTATTCATGTGTGTGTGTGTGGGGGGGGGGGGAATACAAAAAACAAAACCCCAGAAAGCCAAATCAGGGAAGGGGAGAAACTTTCATTCTGGGGATATAAAAAAAAAAATCAGTACACAGATCTTCTATGTTTGTGAGTTTGCTTCAAGGCAGTGCCAGAATTGCATCAGCCTCAGATGACACCCAGTGTGAAGTCTGCGCCCATGTGGCTTGGGAATTCGAAGGGAGTTCTTGTCTCTGGGTGCTTGGAGTTCCAGGAACAGCAGCACAGAGAACTTAGCTGAGTCCCTTAGGGCAGAGGCTCAACTCCCTGACCTCTGTGGCCTCAGCAGCTATGCCCACACTGGGATGGATAGTTATGTTGCCATTGGTCTGCTGGGATTCAGAACAATTACTAAGATACCTTTGGATTATTAAACTTTTAGCGCAACCAGGGTTGTTATAAACTGTTTATGTCTACAGGAGGAACTGGGCGCGGGGGGGGGGGGGGGGTGGAGAGAAAAGCCCTCTGACAAAGCTGTGGCTAAAGCAGCTGGGCTTCTAGATCTCCAGCTATCATCAAATTAGCCTGGGCTAGAGTTCTTCAAGTTCAGCCGCTCACAGGCTGCTGCATGATGTTGTGACATGCACACACCACCCTCTTCCCATCCTTGGCCAGTCCAGGTTGAAGGTCAAGGATGATTTTGAAATAAATGAAAACCTAGTCTTGAGTAGTCTTTAGACAGCTGTGCCTGCACAGGTTTACTGGGTACATACCACAGTATCCCCAGCACCAGGGTAGACACATGGAGTCCTCTCTGCCTTCAGCTATCAAAGACACCATCTGAGCATAACAACTCTAATACATGACGCCAAGAAAAAGGCCCGGTGGAAGCTAGGCAGGTGGCACATGCCTGTAATTTCAGCACTCAGAGGCAGAGGCAAGAGGATTTTGAGTTTAAAAACAGTAACTTATGGATATGCCAGGCCTGTGGCACTCCTGAAATCACTGCAGCTCTCCTTGCCTGTGTAAGACCTAAACCAGATCAAGCCAGTCAACATTCCAGCATAGATGGGAGGGGTGCTCACAAGGCCCTGCCCCTAGCTGAGAAGCTATTGGCAGGTTTCTACCAGAATGTGAGTCAGTTCTCTTTAAGGGTGTGACCCGGGCAGGTCAGTTCTACACCGGTGAGTACTTGGGCAGCACAAAAAAGAAAAGCCATGAAGTTGGGGTGGGTAGGGTCAATCTGGGAAAAGTTAGGGGCGGATATTGTCAACATACATTGTGTACACGTATGGAAATTTTAAAGGTCGGGTGTGGTGGTGCACACACCTTTAATCACAGCACTGGGAGAAGAGGCTAATTGGATCTCTTTGAGTCACAGGGCAGTAGTGGCTACATAGAGAGTCTATATATGATTCAATAAAAATATGTTAAAACACTAAAAACAATAAAGCATGGAAGTTTCAGGTCTTCCCAGAAGAAAAGGTGCTTTATATTATGAGGGCTTCTTTGGTGGCGTTTGTCTTCATTTTAATTCCACTCTTTTCATCTAACCGAAATCTCTCTGAGGGACCTTTTTTTGATTATTAATATTTTTATATATCCCAAATGTCTAATCTAGTGTTTGGCACTTGGTGGGATACTTGAATGAGGACTAAGAGCAAAGGGTTTCAGAGGGGCAGCAGGTGGAAGAGAAAGGTAAGGGGAGGTAGGTAGGAGGCAGGGCTTGTAAGTGGATCACTAAGCCCAGGTGAGCTCCTTTAGGTGGGTGGTCAGAAACGAAGCCTGGGCCAGGTCTGGTGGCGCAAGCCTTTAATCCCAGCACTAGAAGGACAGCCCCGGCTACATAATGAGTTCCAGGACATCCAGTGCTAATCAGACCCTGTTTCAAAAAAACAAAAACAAAACACACACATACAAAATAAAGAAAGAAAGAAAGGAAGGAAGGAAGGAAGGAAGGAAGGAAGGAAGGAAGGAAGGAAAAGGAAAGGAAAGAAAGAAAGAAAGAAAGAAAGAAAGAAAGAAAGAAAGAAAGAAAGAAAGAAAGAAGAGAAAGAAAAGAAAAAAAAGAAAGAAAAGGAAATAGCCAAGTCCAGGAATTCAAAAGTGCCTTCAGCACAGAGGCTGCCCTTTCGTTGGCAGGCAAGTGGCGGGAGGTGGTGTGGAGAAAACACAACCAGAAAGACAGAGGATACAGGAGAGAAAGGCCGCAAGACTAGATTGTTTGGAAGGCATCAAGCATAAGTGGGCAAAGAGGAGCCAGGTACTTACGGTTACCTTCCATCCTTAGTGCCAGGCAGTTTTCCCAAGGGGATAGCAGCCAGTGCTGGATGGTTTGTCAGGATGAATCCTAACCAGCTGGCTGGTGTCTGGGTATTTGGTTGTGTTAAGTAGGTAGTAGAAGCCCTATTTTCTGTGGTACCACTCTGTTGGCTACAAAGAGTTCATAGCTAAGTTACGGAAGGAGCCCATGTCTTTTTTCATATTATAAATGGGTTTATAATCAGAAGGCTTTTTTTTTTCTTTGATTGGTTTATAAATTGAGAAAAAAGCATTTTACTGCAAACCACCCCTGGGAGTGGCTGGCCATCGGTATGTGAGGAACAGCTTTCACTGGCATGACTTCTGTCACCTGGCTCACAGGTTTTCAGAGGATGCTAAGCCATTTACCAGCTGAACTGGCAAGCCTACCCAAGCTATAGGATAGACCCTGCCCAGCTCCTTCAGTTAAGGTAGGAAAGAAATGAACGGATACTACAAGAAGGGTCTCTACTCCTTACCATCTCCAGATGGGGCCTACTTACATTTTTGTTTTTCTGGAACAGTGTTCTGGCTTCATTTAGTATGTACTGTTTTTCTTTGATGGTGTCTTCCATCTGCCCTGATGCTGCCTGCCATTTCCGTGCAAGCCTGAAAATGCTTCGGTAGAGGCCAAGGACTTCTTGTCGTGTTGCTGTGGTCATCTTCAGACCCACCAGAATAGGAAGAGGAAAATCTACATACAAATGCAGTTTGATAGTGGGCAGCCAGGCAGATGTAGTTTTTTGAATGAAGATTTTTTAATTAGTCTAGATATAATTGTTCCTTCTTAACAGGTCTGTGGGGAGCATCACAAAAGTGACATAGTGGAGACATCAATCTCTTTTGCTCTGTCCTCCCATCTTTCTGATTTTTGAAACAGAGTCTCACAAGCTAGCCCTGTTTGGCCTGGAATGTCACATGTAACCCAGATTGGCTTCAAACCATCCTGCCTCAGCCGTCTGTATCCCAGGATTATAGACCTGTCTCCACAGTTAGAGCTTGCCTAATTGGCTGTTTTGCTATGAGCTCACTTTTAGAAACACAGCAAGACCAAATTTACATTTATTATTTTTTAAAACCAGACTGACTAGAATACCGCAGAAATAATGATTTTAGTTTCTGTTCTGGTAAATTTACGTGCCTAGAAGGCAGATTTTAGTGTGTTTTGTTGAGACAGGGTCTCACTACGTGGCCTAGCTGGCCTAGAACTTGCTTGTTTGTAGAGATGGAGTCTCATGTAAACTAGACTGGATTTTAACCCCGGATCCTCCCTTCTCCACCATCAATTAAAGACAGTATTTGTTTCTCATCTCTGAGCAGCAGCCACCTAAGAAGGAGGGCTTAGAGCTGCCAGTTTTCCTGAGCAGGTAGCAGGACCAGGCCCGGAAGCACTCAGAAGGCTGAGGAAGATCATGAGTTCCAGCTAGCTTGGGATACATCTTTAAAAATAGTGGCATTTTGCTAGGCAGTGATGGCACACAACTTTAATCTCAGCACTTGGGAGGCAGAGGCAGGCAGATCTCTGTGAGTTCGAGGCCAACCTGGTCTACAATAGCTAGTTCCGGGACAGGCTCCGAAGCTACAGAGGAAAGGTGGCATCTTATAACATGAAATCCTAAAATGATAGTTATCATTTTAAGACTTGGTTACCAAATAAGTCAAATAGGGTCAGTCTCAAGTCTCAGCTTTACCCAGAGGCTGTACATCAACAATTTCTCTTAGTTTGGAAAACATTTCTCAACACTACCTTCTTGACCAATAAGAACTATACAACTGAAGATTTTTCTTATGGCTGAAGATCTTCTGACCACTCTGGCTTTTTCTATGAACACCAATTTTAGTTCCAGTGGGTGTGGTCAAATGAGAACTGACCTAAGCATACACCATCTGTAAATTCTTGCTACTTTTATTTTTATGAAGTATTTTTGACACAAAAAGACAGAATAATGTGATAGCTACATACAATAAGCCATGAAGAACAAATTATGGAGACACTTAATGCCCCCTCCACCTTGGACCCCTGCTAAATCAATTCTCTCTCCTTCCTTCCCTTCTCTTCCTTCCTTCCTTTCTTACCTCCTTCCTTTTTTTTTTTTTTTTTTTTTTTTTGAGACAGGATCTCACTATTTAGACCAGGCTGGTTTTGATCATAGAAAGTTGCCTCCTGCCCACGGTGCTAAGATTAAGGAGTGTATTACCATGCCATGTGCAGCAGCCCTCTTTTCTTCTCTTGGTGAAAGCACCACTATTCTGACTGTTGCTTACCATTGTCATGAATCCTTTATATTTATTATACAAGATTAGAACTTCATATAATAGGTTCTTCAAATTGTGTGGTTTTTTGTTTTTGTTTCCCATTGAACTTGCAAGACTCATCCACATTGCCACACTGAACATCATTGCTCCAAGTCACTCCACTCTACAAAAATTCCCAATGCACTTGTCTATTCTGTTAATGGGCAGTTTTGTTGTTGGTTTTTTTTTTTTTTGAGACAGGCTGGCCTCAAACTCTGAGATTCACCTGCCTCTGCCTCCCAAGGGCTGGGATTAACAGCATGTGCCATTACCACCTGGCTTGATGGGCATTTTTATAACTTATGTAAAACTTCAGCCTATTTCTTTATTTTTCTATCTGTAAAAATTGAGTGAGAAATATAAAAAAAAAATGAGTCCTTGCAGTTCTTCGTCTGGTTTAGAACGATGACTACTATGTTGTCTTAGACATGAGGGAGGACAGGCTGGGAAGACAGGTCTGGGAGTAAGCAGCAGAACCAGGTACTTGGACACATCCACGAGTCCAGAAATTTTTTTTCAAACAGGCTTATCAGGATTGGGGAGGAGGCTGAGGGCTGCCACTTAGGTACATAATCCATTTCCAACTCCCTACCCGGTGCTGGAATGCAATAGGATGGTCCTTAGCTCTTAAGAATCCCAGCGGCTATAGGCTGATGGGAGCAGGATTGGGTATGTGTATCTACACATTCCAAGCACCTTCAAGGAATTCACCTTACAGAGATTTCTTCCTTGAAGATGACTGCCCCTCCTTTTGTACTGGACCCTGGTGACTTTTCTTGAGCAACAAGGAGTGAATCAAAGCTTACCCAGTTGATGAAAAGCTTGAAAACACCACTTCTCCCGATCCAAAAGTTTAAAGAACCAAAGTTACACACACCACCATCAATGACGCTTCACAGAAAGAAAAAGGCTTAAAAGGAATTCATAAAACCAGTGAGAACATCGTGGGGTAATAAAAACCCAGATGAGATGATGACATTTTTCCTGGTAAGGAAGCAGGTTTCTGAGTTTCTGGCTCTCCCGAAAACTCCATGGTTTCATCTGAAAATACGTGAGTCAGTTCCTGTGAGGGGCAGTAGCACAAACTAACAATTGCTTTACTTCCCTGTCATTAACAGATGAAACTTCCCTGACTTTCAGACACTGGCAGAGGAAATCGAAGGTCAAACGTATTAAAACCCTAGCAAATTTCTCAAAGCCTGACTTTAATTGGTTTTCTTTTACTACTCTAAGAACTCTGATCATAAGCCATGACATGACACACAAGACCTGCAATTAGGTTACTCAGGGTAAGGAGTGCTAACAACTGACACTTAATAAGACTATTTTGAAAATACTTTAACTAGTGTGTGTTTTATAAAAACGAATCTGGAAAGATAGGTGATGATTCTCTAACATCAGGTGATCCAAAAAACCCAAGTCACAAAGACTGCCAGAGAGAAAAGTCAAAAGCTGTCTTTACTACTGAATATGTGAACAGGTCTAGCCTATCACTTCTAAGTCTTGGAAGGAAAATCAAAAAAAAAAGAGAATAATGCATCTTTTGTCATTTTGTTACTGGGTTTCTATCAGTTCTTTGCAGGGACAACTATGATCCTCTTGACTTTGGGGGCATACCCATGTTGCTCCCTCTTCACTAATTTTTCTTTTTTAAATAAAGACAAGGTCTCACTATACAGCTTTAGTGCGAAAATACCAAAAAAAAAAAAAAAAAAAAAAACCCTAGGTAAACCAGGCTGCCATGTGACTCAGAGTTCTACCACCTCTGCTTCCTACATGCTGAGATTAAACAGGTGTCACAACGCCTGACCTGATTTTTTTTTTTACTTGACCAATTTCTGTTCATCCTTTAGCTCCTCATGGAAACATGGATGTCTCAGAAAATCCTTCATGCTCCCTGGTCTCTCCTGAGCCACACACACTGGGTTAGGAATAATCTGAATCCTGACAGTTGTTCTTTCTAGGCCTCATCACTCAAGTTCTGGTTTGTTAATGTCTATTTTCCTCCAGTGGACTCTAATCTTTATGGGGACAATTATTACACCTATCTTTTATTTACTGCCAAATTCTCTCTACCTAGGAAGCTTACATACTAGGACTTCAACAAATGTTTCCTGAAAGCATGAAATATCTCATGCTACAGAAAGCTTTAGATTCTCAAACTGAGTCAGTTACGTTTACAAAAAATTAAAGTGTTTTCTTTTGGGTTTTTTCTCTTTGGTCTTAGAAAGCAATGCACTTATACAGGTTGCCATGGTTGCCACTTCCTGAAGGTTTCCTTACCCAAGGACTTAACGGTTTGGGACCAAAAACCTTCTCAGGATTAATACAATACAGCAGCCTTTTATCCTTACTTACTGGTTGGTCAAGAGTTGATTGGCTACAGTAGTGAATTCTGCGGGGATTCCCCTAAAGGACTATTTGGTTTAGAAGTCAGAACTTTAAATGGTCAGGAAGTCTAGTCTTAAGGAATTTCTTTAAGTTCTATTTATTCTTGACACTACTTGAAATATTTGCTCCTTTTCATCTCTTTAACTTCCAAATCCCAGGATGGAAGAGGAAAAAAATGTATGTGATGGAGTAGTTGTGACTTGGAAGGTGGCTTCTTTTGTAAAAGTCATACTGCCTGCATACACAAAGCACAATGATGAAATGCATTACTGAGTGCATATTCTATAGAAGTCTGACACATTTTGATGCCAGTGTGTTTTGGCCTCTGGTGCTCAGTTCAGAGAAGGCCCTAGTGCACATATCTCAAAATTTGATTGTAGAGGTGATTTTAGATACATAATAAATTTATTAGTTGTCATTAATATATACTGGAATGACCCATCACACCCATGAAAAAGATTTTTTTGTGTGATTTAGGTAGGCTATGAATAAATGTATTCAGAAAAATCCAAACCAGAGCACTGTATGCATACCTGTAATCCTGACATTCAGAAGCTGAAGCAGGAGGACTGCCTAAGTCTCGGGCCAGTCTGTGCTACAGTGTGAGTACCAGGTCAGTCAAAGCTTGTCTTGGTTCACCCTTCCACTCAAATGCCTCTTTTCTGCTAATTATCGCTCCTTACAAGAGGTACCTATTCACTAACAACTATTCCCAGAGCACTCTTTCCCTAGGGCCTAGCTATAAGACACCACTGATTGCTCTTCTGCAGTTATTTTGCGTCTTTTTTGTCCTAGATTTTTCTGCTAACTCCCGGAGAGCAGGAACTTTGTCCTGTTTATTACAGTAACAATAGCTACATTTGCTTTGCATTTACCTGGCTTCCCACTCTACAAGGTGCTTTCCATACAACTCTGTGAACATCATAGCAATTCTGGAGGCAGCTGGTACTTCTCAGTCTACAAAGGAAGACCCTGATATAAAGAGAGATTAAGAAGTGTGTCCAAAGTCATACAGCTAGAAATAGGGAGAGCCAGTATTCAAACCCTACAATCTGGAGTAAGAGCCCAAGTTGTTAGTAACTAAATAAGCTGCCTGATCTTGATAAATTGCTGTTGGATATCTGTTGCATGCTTTAAAGGGCTTAGTCATTTTAACAAAGGAAGCTAAATAATTCCATTAAAAGAAGCCACATAATTCTATTATCTTCCCATACAAAGAGCTATGGAAGTGAGTATTTTGGACCTTAGTATGTTTTATAAAATATCCAGTTGCCCGTTATTTCTTTAAAAGCCTTTAATGCACCAATTCCCTTAAAAGTAGACTGTGCCCCTGGTTGAAATGTTCTGCTCTTCAGTTCTCTGTGATAATCCCTCCGAGTCCAAGGGAAGCTGGCATCAATGAAGAGGAAATGAAGACTCACCGCACTGTTCCAATCCTGCAGGCCTTACATCTCCTCTGCCAAGGATCCCATTTATTGATCCACCCAGCATTTACTGGATATGCCTACCATGTCATGACCATATGGGTCTGGGGATATCTTATCTTCTAATGGTAGAGGCAGTAATGTGTTTTGAATGAAACAATCAGAAATGGAAGACCTTTGGGGGGTCAATATATTTGGCTGGAGCTCTGAATGGCATGAAGGAGACTAATAACAGGAAATTAAGGGAGGGTGGTGCAGGGAAGGGGGCAGCAGGAGCAAGGCTCTGGGGTAGGCCAAGGGCAAAGTTAATGTGAATGCAAGTGAGGACTTGGTGGGTGCACAGAACAACACAATTCAGCACTGATGGGAGAGCAGGCCTGGGAAGAAGTCTGCAGTCAAAGGGAAAGGGAGACACTGACGTCTGTAGAGTGAATGGGAGCAACAAGGTCTGCTTTACATTGTTAAACCTGCTGGAGCCCAGCGGCACCATAGCTACTTAGCCTTCCCTCGCTCTCTTTTCATTGTTCAAGACAGGGTTTCTCTGTGTAATGTAGTGGGAGCTGCGGGCCTCTTCCCACAGCCCAGCTCATGGCTGCCTGGCTAGCTTATGCCCTGAAATAACAACACACAAACTGTATTCATATAAACACTGCTTGGCCCATTAGCTCTAGCCCTTACTGGCTAATTCTCATATCCCGATCAACCCATCTCTAATAATCTGTGTAGCATCAGTCTTACCGGGAAAGATTCAGCATGTCTGACCTGGCGGCTTGCTTCATTGCATCTGCCCTGAGAGGAGCTGCCCTGCATCTGAGCTCACTTCCTCTTCCTCCCAGCATTCTATTCTGTTTACTCCACCCACCTAAAGGCTGGCCAATCAAATGGGCCAAGGCAGTTTCTTTATTAGCCAATGACCTTCCTCCATCAGTGTAACAGCCCTAGCTGACCTGAACTAGTTCTGTAGACCAGGCTGGCCCCCACCTCCCGTGTGCTGGGATTAAAGGTGTGCACCACCACTGCCGAGCCCATCTCTCTTACAGAGGTTGAAATGTCACATTTGCCTAATGTCACCCGAGTGACAGGAGAGTCAAGATGAAGAGCCTCAAAAGTTGAGTGATTTTTTTTCCTTGTCTGACCGCAAGCTTTTCTGTTTTAATTTTGGGGTCAGTAATGGGGACTTACAATGGGCAGTGATCAATCAAGAAATAAACAAAACACCTGAAACCATGTGCTCATTTTGCTTTTGGCTGTAAAGGATTTGAGTACAGTCAAGGGACCTGGGGAGGCCTCAGAAACATCCTCTGAGTCGTGCCTAGGCCCTGGGTGTGTTCCAATCTAGTTTACAGACAGGTTTGTTAGCGCGAGGCCTCATCAGCTTCACCATTTCATCTCTGGAGTACTTCAGAAAGCTCACTGCAGCACCAACATTAAAGAGTTTAAAAAAAGAGTCTGTGCATGTGTGTACCTGAGTGTGTGAATGTGCACAGAGTGAGTGCAAGGTCACAAGAGGAATGGGATCCCCTGGACTAGATTTAAGGGTGGTTGTGAGTTGTGTGGCTGCTGGAACCAAACCTGAGTCCTCTGCAAGGGCACTGCTTTTAACCCGAACATTTCTCCAGTTCCCATTGAGAAGTTCAAAAGACAATTTCCCTTCTGCAGATGAAGTTTATAGAAGTATGACTCTGGTCTCAAGAATGTCAAAATTCCAGCTACTGGAGTCTCTGAGGCTTTGCTTTCCTGAATAAAAACTGCTGCAGCACAAACAGAAGGAACAAAAAGGAAAAGGAGAAAGGGCCAATCAACCTAACTTTCAAGCCCTATGAGGTAAAAAGAAAAGTCTATTCCATTTCTTCTTCTTTTCTTTTTTCTTTTTTTGGTGTTTGTTTTTGGAGACAAGGTTTCTCTGTGTCAGAGCCCTAACTACTGAACTAGCTCTTGTAGACCAGGTTGGCCTCGAACTCACAGAAATCCACCTGCCTCTGCCTCCCAAGTGCTGGGATTAAAGGCATGCGCCACCACTGCCTGGCCTATTCCATTTCTTTTAAGAAAGACCTGACTCTAGGATTTATTATTTGTCCCCTCATCACAGCACATTAGATTCAAAACTTCCCTCTCCATAACTTGGGGTAGGGATGGGGAAGGCTGTGAAATTTATCCAGATGAAACCAGTTCTGCTGCTCTGCCTCTTTAGGTAAGGCACCCCTAGGTGCCTTGTGAAGCCTCCAAATCACACAACCAAAATATCCTCTTTTTGCTCACCTGCGCTTTCTCTGCCTATCTCCTGGTCTCCTATCATTGCCACTTTCTAATGCAGGGACTATGGCCGTGTCCCTGGGCGCATCTCTCGCAGATACCCACCACACTCTAATTTTATTTATTTTGTGTGTATGTACGTACATGTGGTGGCACATGCATACCGATGTGCACGTGGAAGTCAGAGCACAACTTGTGGGAACCAATTCTCTCCTCCATGTACATCCTAGGGATGGTACTCAGGCTGTCAAGTCTGGTGGCAGGAGCCTTTACACACTGAGCTGAGTTTCTATCTGAATAGACTTTCTTCTTTCATTGTTTGTGACTGTATGGGGGAAGACGGTGAAGGCAAGAGGACCAGAGAGAGTCTCGTTCCTTACACTTCTAGGCCTGATACACAATTGGGACATGACAAAGAATGGTTCATCAGCAATATTCATTCTCATCCTGAGATATATATGATAGCATCTGGAGAATAGTCTCAATTAAGGTCCCAGATCTTGGGCCAGAGATGGCTCAGCAGGTGAGAACACTGCTGTACAAGTCTGACAACCCAAATCTGATCCCTGGACCTCCCACTGGGGTGAGAGGAGAGAACGGACTCCACAAAGCGTCTTCCAGTGTCCACATACGTGCTATGGCTTGCATACGCTCCAACGCCTACCACATTCTAGTAAACTAATTTTAACCAAAAGTTCCCAGGGCACCGAAAACAATTCAGTGCTGTTTGAGGGGAGGCTTATAGTTCTAAAGAGAGTACTTTAAGGCTCATACCTATGATACAACCCTCACCAGGTTTCTCTGTCTGTCCTGGAGCTCACTCTTTAGATCAGGCTGGCTTTGAACTCAGAGTTCTGCCTACCTCTGCCTCCTGAATGCTGGAATTAAAATGCAGTTTTTTGTTGATTTGTTTGTTTTGAGACAGGGTGTCTCTGTTATGTAGCTCTGGCTGTCCTGGAACTTGCTATGTTCTGGCTGGCCTTAAACTCACAGAGATCCCCCTGGCTCTGCCGGCCTCCTGAGTGCTGGGATCAAAGGTGTGCAGCACCATTTCCAGCCCTGAAATGCCTTTGATAATGCCCAAATAATCACTTTTACTGGGCTCAGCCTGAGCCTCAGTTTCTTAAGAGTGTACAAGAGTTTCTTCTTTGGCAGCACTAGGGACTGCACATGCAAAGCCTTGCACACACAGGGCATACACTTCAATACTGAATTATGTCCCTCAGTGTCCTTTTACTTTTCATTTTGAGGTACAGTCTCACCGAGTTGCCCAAACTGGTCTTGAACCCAAGAAGAGCCCTGAACTTTTGTTCCTCAAGGGCAGCTGAGATCATAGGTTTGTACCACCAAGCTTTACGGGTGCCTCGGTCTCTTAAAATATAATATGCAACCACAGAACATTTTTCAGAATTGTAAGGATTATTTATGAGCTACTCCATTAAAACACTTAGCACTAGGAAGTAACTGCACAAGCTACCTGAATAGGAGGAAATTCGAGTAGTGAGGCCTTTTATCTATGGTAAGCTCTGTCTGCAGAGAATGGAAAAGTATGTAACCTGTTGGTGAATTTGTTGCTTTGTGGAAATAATGGATTTTCCTAAAGCTATTTCCCTCTCATCATTAATAATCCCTGTGCAGTAAAGGGCTATTGTTCTTGGGCATGAGTAAATAACCCTGCCGGAGACACCGCTTATCTCCAGACCGCAACGTGTGCTTCTTACTGGAAATGCAAAGCAGGTGCCAACACTAAGCTTTCCTTCCCATGTCTCTTCTTTTATCTCTTTCTAGCTCTTTACTGTCAGTGCTCTTTTCTCCTGGGGCTTTTCTAGTCCCTGCTTTTTTGTCAGACACTGATACACTGAATGACTTTATTGTCACAATTGAACAATCTTCAAGCCAAACTGTGCCCCACAGGTCCCTGGTCCCCCAGCTTCCAGCCCCTACACACACACACACACACACACACACACACACACACACAGGACTGCTTCCTGTCCTAGATTTAGCTTTTGGTTATTAGAATCTGAAAAGGGAAGTGATACCACATAGTTGTGCAATTCTCAGGATACGTTCATTCGGTGTACTTCATACCACAACAATTCTCTGAAACAGCATTTTTTTTATACAAAAAATTACAAGAATATGGCATATAAGAGATGGGCCCAAGGAAGGAGGTAGATACAAAGAGAAAATGAAATTAGGTTAGATCCTAAAACATGAGAAGTCATCAGAACAAAGGGGAAATTTAAAATATTCATACCAGAAAAATTTCTAAAAGAACTACCCCAAACAAAGCAATAGGTGCCAAATGTGCACCCTAAAGGCAGATGTTCTTTGATCGCGGATAGTGCTGGGTCCTGATTGGGACCGGCCTGGAGCTGCTGATCAACACTGGGACTATTTCTAGCTCAGGAACAGATTAAAATTCAAAGTATAGTTTGTATCGTTTTCACATCATTAAAAAATTGAAATTATTTTTCTGTTGGAAACCATCAGTGTATCATGACAGCCCTAGATTATCTGCATACATAAGAACAACCCAAAATTGCAGGAGAGAGAGATTAATCAACCAAGCAACTTATACTTTCCTATTCAAGGCAGAACTTCTAAGTGGAAATCAATTTATAGTTCCTCATTTCAAAATAAATGGGTATATTATTCTTCACTAAAATGTTACACCCGAATGCTGGGGTTATAGGCACGTGCCAGCATATTTTAAGAACAAAGACAAGGGTTAGCCAGAGGTCTTTTAGTTACCCAAAGTCAGCTGTGTGAGAGATACATGGGAGGTCTGGGAACAAGCCAATGTTAGAGACTCATCCATACTACTCTAGCCAGTATCGTCGACCCTTCACAGCAAGCAGGGAAGTCAGAACGCCCGAGCAGTAACTTGAATTCCTGTTTTGTAACATTCTTCTAAGAAACTGGTTAGAAAACTGCAAAAAAGCTTTGGTGGATGCCGGGCGTGGAGTTGGCACCTTTAACCCCAGCACTCAGAAGTTCAAGGTCAGCCTTCCACAGAGCAAATTGTAAGTCAGTCAAGGCTACACAGAGGAACCCTGTCTTAAAGCAAAACAAACAAACAAACAAACAAACAGAAAGGGCTTTGGGGGACAACACTGTGCACAACTGGAGATCTGCTGCGCCTGACTCTACACCCAACTATTAGAGACCTGACAGTGTTATGCTTGGGGGACCATGTTTCCAGAACGTTCTCCAAGGACTCTAGTTATCAAATGAGCAGTTTTATTTGTAGGACCCAAGAGCTTTTTGTTTTTTTAATTGTTTTTATTGAGCTATATATTTTTCTCTGCTCCCTCCCCCCCTCCCCCCCTTCTACTCCCTTCCATAGTCCCCATGCTCCCAGTTTACTCAGGAGCTCCAAGAGCTCCTTACTGGGCTGTTTCGAGAGCAGGAACAATGTCTGCCTGGCTTTATTTGTGCGGAATGATTGGCACCCACAGTTCTTAAATTCTGTCAGTGCTTCAATCCAACACTAAACAAAAGAACTTTCTATGATCAAACTCTTCCATCTGTTCTATCCAACAGGGCAGAGACTAGCCACACGCAGCTACTGGACATCTGGAATATGTGTTGAAGGAACTGTTATTTAGTTACATGTGACTAGCAGCTACATATGGATAGCACAGTTAAGTCAATTACAAATCAAATGTCGGTTTGGGAGTGGGAGTAAGGAGAGATGCTCTGGCCGACTTGGGACATAAGACACAAAGGGCAAGCTTTGGCTGCAGCTGTGTAGGGCTCTCTAGGAACTTCAGACTGGTGGTGTTAGACTGTCCAGTTTTTCAAATGAAGCCAACAATCTGGATTTTGATGTTCAAGTTTTAAAAACTGGCAAGCAGATTTAAAAAAAAAACAAGAATTTAAATCATGCTTCAAACTGAACAATATGTTTGCAGGCATTATCTGTCTTGCCAGCCTGCAACTTTTAATCTAGGCCAACCCTATCAGCTCAAAGAGAAGGACCTTTTCCAAGGCCACCCTATTAGCTGCAGATACAAGAATGAAACCCAGGCCTTCTGATTCTGCTGATGCCCTTTCAATTGGGATTCACTACAATGGCAGTGCCATCTGCAGAGCAGGGACAGAACTCCCTTTGTAAGATTCCCAAAGTTGTGAACCAGCCAGCTCCTGTAACCAGTGGAGGGCTGGGACACTAGCTCAGCCTCTAACCCTTTGACCTACAATTGGTCCTGCCTACAAAATGTGCTAAGGTAAGGACAGAACAGAAACTGTGGGAGTGATCTACCAATGACTGGCATCCATGCCAAGAGGGAGCTCCTTCCAAAGGGCCAGGACCCAGAGGTGGGATATCCCAGAGATCTAAGATAGAACCAAACATAAATGGGGGGAAAAGGTCAATGAAATAATCCCTAAGGATATTCTGCTATATTCATAGAGAGGCTTCACCCAGCAACTGATGGAAACAGACGCAGACCCACAGCTAAACACTAGGCAGAACTCTGGGAATCCTGCAGAAAACGGGGAGGAAGGATTGTAGGACCCAGTGATGACAAGAGCACAAGAAAACCCACAGAACCAACAAACCCAGGCTCATAGGGGCTCAAAGAGACCGAACTGACCACCAGAGAGCCTGCCTGGGACTGACCTAGGTCTTCTGCATATGCGACAGTTGTGTAGCTTGGTTTTCTTGAGAGACTCCCTAATAGCAAGAGTAGGGGATGTCTTTGATTGTGTTGCCTGCGTTTGGGACCCATTCCTCCTATAGGAGTGCCTTATCCATCCTTAATAGAAGAGGAGGGGCCTAGTCTCACTTGATAAACCATAGGATGCCTGCCTATATCTGAAAAGAAACAGGAGAAGAGGAGTGGATGGGGTCTAGGGGGAAGCTGAGGGGGGGAGGGGGGAAGGAAACAGGAAGAGAGGAAACTTTGGTTGGAATGTAAAAACAAACAAAAAAAGGATTCCAAGGTTGAGCAGAGCCACGAATGGTGGCCCACACCTTTAATCCCAGCACTCTCAAGGCAGAAGAGACAGGTGGATCTCTTTGAGTTTGAGGCCAGCCTGGTCTAAAGAGTGAGTTAAGTTCTAGGACAGCCAGGGCTGTTACAGAGAACTCTGTCTCAAACAAACAAACAAACAAACAAAACAACAAAAGAATTCTAAGACTAGTGTCTTATAAGGTGTTCCTACCCAGATACAGTAAAATTGTTGGACTCCATGGGCAAGTCTCTGTATTAGGAGCCACGAAGATACAAAGAGGAAGCAGTCTTGGGAAGACAAATGTGTGAACCAACGTTTAGCAAAAAATCAGATAATGCACATGGATTATTGTATACAAGTCCCAAAGCACCAACAGCTGAGAGAGCAGAAAGATGGAGTCAGGCCTTCATGGAATGACTCGCTGATAGTGAGGGCTGATCCTATTGTTTGAGGTGTTACTATTGTTGAGCTTCCTATTGGCTTCTACCCCTTCTGGGTGGTCTTTAAATGTGAGAAGGCCTAAGGAAGTCGTGAACCCCCCTGTCTACTTCCTATTCCTAGCTCTACATTTGTTATCTCCACTCATGACTTTTATTCCAACTTGGGTACCTCATTTCTGGACATCTTTAATCGGGCCGTAAAATGGCTTTCGCAATATGCTCAAGAGAGCTTAAGCCATTCCTTTTCAAACTGTTTTCTCTAGGGAGACATCTCTGGTTCCACCCTCTCCCACACACTTCATATCCAACTCAGCAGTCAGTCCGGCATGCGCAAGCTCCCAAATAAATTCTGAATCAATTTTCTTTATCCAACACCACTGCCACCTCTCCCATGGCATCAGCAACAGCCTCTTACTAGGTCTGATTGTCTTCTCTATCCAACAGCAACTTCAAAAAATGTAAATAAGCTCTGGTCAATCACTATGCTTCAGGAAGTGGTAACCCAAAGGCCAAACCCTTTGCTATTCTGCAACTCCAAGAAAGGCTTCAATCTTTTCTGCCTTTTGTTCCCAGCGTTATCCCTTTGGCACTTTTCTCCCCCCAAGACATCTTCTCCAGTTCTCTTTCCCTCTTAAACCCCGAAAAGGCCTTCTCTCCACTCCGTCCAGCCTTTGGGGCAGCTGCTATCTTCGCGCTCATTTACTTATTAAAGATAAGTTCAAGACAAAGCTTCCTTCTTTTTCTCGTTTGCTCATCTGCACTGAAACTAGCCTTCATTGTCACCTGAAGTCTGACTCCTACATCCGGGTTCGTTTGGGTGGCTCTTCATAAGGCAGGCACTTCATCAGCCTCCTAGAACTGCCCCTGTCGCCTTCCATTTACATTCTAAAAGTCTGAAGGGTCCCACGCCAGGTCTCGCCCACGTGCCACTTCCCTTAGGCAGGTCTCCCGAGGCCAGCAGCGATGACACCGAGCCGCCCTCGCGAGGCTGGGGTCACACAGGTGCGTCTCCTAGCAACCCCACACCCTCACCTCATCTCTGCTCCAGGGGAGCCAACCCCTTTCCCCAGTCCCCCGCGACTGGAGCCGGCGTCTCCATCCTTACACTCACTCTGCGTCAGTCCTGCCTTCCCCCACCCACAGGAGCCGGCTGGGAGGAGGCGGTGCCAAGAGCTCTGCCGAGCCTTGGCCACATCGAGCTCCATCCAGCCAGTCCGGTAGGCCAGGCCGGGCCAAACCACCGGGCGGACCGCTGTGGGAGCATGAGGCCCAGGTCAGAGGTCGTCTCAAACCGCCCCAAACTTCCAGCTCTAGACCACTCCCCGCCGCACTCAACAACAGCCAACCTCCCTCCTGCTTTCCCCTTCACCCCTTCGTTAGCCCCTTCCCCCATTTCCAGTTAGAAAATGGCCTGGCCCAGCTCCTCCTAGCCCACCCTCCGCCGCTCCCCTCCTTGCCCTTACTTGGAGACGGCTTCGGACGTCTTCGTGTACGTCGTGACGTCACCAGCCTCGCTCCGTCCCCGCCCCTCTTCCATTCTCTCCCTTCTGGAGCCAGCGGCCGGCGGGGTTACCGGAAGTGATGATGCAGGAGGCGATGGAGGGGGCGGGGCTTCGGGGCGGCCGCCGCCGGTGGGCCGCAGATGAGGAGGAGGCGGCGGCCGCGGTGGCAGAAAAGGCGGCGGCGGCGGGGGTAGGGAGCCTGGAAACGCAAGCGGGGATGGTAGGTGGTTTGGACCCGCCGGGCCGCCGTCGTTTCCAGAAAGGGTTTGACTGGAGGAACCTCTGGAGCAGCTGTGAGTTTGGAGCGGTGGGGAGGGAGCTGAGGAAAAGGGGGGAGCATTGAGAGATGAAGGGGCGGGGGTTCGGTTCCTTCGAGAAAGGGGGTGGTGGTGGAAGGGGAGGAGTGCAAATCAGCGCCTTGTCTGGACTGGTCCCTCTGGAAGAAGAGGCTGTGAGGGGAGCCTGTGGCGTGTCAAGCGCGCAAGGCTCAGAAAACTTACCTACTGTCCCTGCCTGCCCATCGCCAGCACCCCTCAATCCCGGGCCTGGGGACCTGGGGTCGTAGATGCTCGGGGAGGGGCTGCAGACTCTGAACTGAAAGTCCAGGGTAAGAGCCGTGAGGTAGGAGCCCAAGGGGGAGGTGGCGGGTGAATCTCCAGCTCCCTCCCTGATTTTCCTCCCCACCCCCATCCTTCTCTGTAATCGTTAACAGCCCTGGAATTAAGGGGCTCAGACCTGAAGGCCTTTCTGTGCACCTTTGCTACAAACGATAACCATCTGTGCCTGAGGTAATGGGGCTGGAGGCTTTGCCTATATCCTGTTTAGGAAGTGGGACGGGGTGACAAATGTATTGTTTTTTCCATCCCCACCTCTTATGCTCCCCCATACACACCCCTGTTTCTACTTTCATTCTCTGTGGTTGAGTGGCAGTCTGGTCACCCTGTCCCTTTTGTGGCACTTAGTACCTTGGTTACCTCTTTTGAATTTTGTGTTCAGCCTCTATCCCAGCTCCTAACTGCAAGCTTTGTAGTATACTTCAGTTCTGGTCTGTGTCACACTGGGGAGTACCTCACAACGCCGCCTGCCCGGCTCCCGGTTCTTATGAGCGTTTTCTTTTATGGATACTGGAATCCCAGACCTCTTGCAAAGAAGCATAAATGGCATCATAGCCCAGGAATCAAGATCTCTGGCTCCAAATACTTTATGTGTGAGGAATTTACATGGTGTCAACTCTTTCCCAAAAATGATTTGATGTTAGGCTAATTCTGGATTTCTGTGTTTCTCTCCACCCACACTTCATGATGCACTTCTGAGAACAGAAAACCCCATATTACTTTTTCTTGTTGTTGTTTCTACAATTGGACAATAGCTCTTTATCTCCTTCTCCATCTGTGTGTCTGGCACACTCGTCTTCAGTGACAATTGACTTGTGCTGATTTTTATCTTATTTAGCTAATGCTTTGTGTATAGGTGGTCTTATAGGAGACAGTGTGGTGCGTAGTTTCTAGCAGAATGGTGCGTAGTTTCTAGCAGAATATAAATCCAAATGCAAATGTTTGAAGAAAGAATAATTGGAAAGATCTCTTTCATATTGTTTAAAAAACAAACAAAAACCACCACAGAGTAAGCAGTGCCTCTTCTAGCCTGTCATAGAGATTTCAGAGTGAAGTGTTAAGTGTTCTTTTTTGCAGCTGATACATTTTTTAAAAAAGAAATCCTCTGTTGATTATGGAACTGTCTTCTAAGAAACTTTATGCTTTAAGAAATAGTGTTAAATTTTTGACTAGAAAGTGCATATGTTTTACCTTGTCGCCGAATTGGGTGTGTAGTATCACTTGGGTGATGATAACAGATGTTCTTCTGATGCTGGAAGAGACTCCCATCATATTTATGAGGGCCTTCAGGCCTGATCAAACGGAATACTTAATGCCTCAATTGTACACTTATGGTATTTAGATGGTTTACATACAGAAACAGAATTATCTCTAGTCTTACTTTCATTCATTGGAACCTAGTTTGCCATTGAATGAAAAATTCAAAATTCATCCAATTAAGACTGGCTATAAGTACTAGCCAGTGTTTCAGACACTAGATGTACAAAAGTGAACACAAGCAAAAAGTCCACTCTCACGGAGTTTATCAGAGTGGGAGATAAATAAGCAGATCTGATTTTTATTAAATGCTGAAGAAAATGAGTGATGGGCTAGAAAGTGACTGGGATGCAGGGAAGGGAGACCTTCCTGAGGTGACACTTTAAGCAGAACTTTAAATGAAAAGAAGCCAGCCGTGCAAAGATGAAGGGAGGACTCTTGGAGGTTTAGGAAACTGGCTGGAATGAAGTTGGCAAGTTCTAGGGACTGGGGAGAAGAGCGTGGGGGTGGAGTGTAAGTCCAGTGAGTGAAAGGTCGCATGAAATAAGGTCAGAGAAGTGGAGTTTTGAGGCTCAGGTAGACAAAATATGAGTAGGGAGGAAGAAATAGAAAAACTCATTTTGTTTAATTTTGCTGCCTTTCCTGGGCCTTTATCATTATCTTTGCAGGTTCTGTTGGACTATTATAATTAAAAACAAAAGCAGCTCACCCAGCCGAGAGTAATAAAGAGGGCAGCAGTGGTCACTTTGGCTATGTGTTTAGGAATAAGCAGGATGTTCAATTGAGGGCACACCTGTTCCCATAAAATACTTGGCTGTACATGCTACTATTTAAAATTGTGTCATAAGTACTCTAAATGTGTGTTAGTATAGACATCTTCCATCTCTGTGTGAACTTAGGGTTGAAGGATTGGGCATGTGCTAATAATATGTTGCTCTACAAATGACCATCTAGATATGAGTTTTACATATTTCTTTTTCTTTTGTGGAGAGGCAGCATTTGTGTTGCAATAGTTCCTCTCTTGCCTGGGCCTCCTGGTGAGTAATAATATTCCGAGAGGTAGGTTGGAGCTAAAAGTTCCCTCTGGATCACATTAGATTTTATTTTATTTTTTTTGGGGGGGGGGTCATTTCCACTATGTCGCCACCTTTGGATTGGCATGTAACTCAGGTATGTAGTCTGCTTTTGCTTTCAGTTGGGGGCATTCATCTCCAGTTCAACCTTATCTTGGACAGATTGTCCACTTAGAGGCCTAATCAAGTTGTCGCCTTGATTTGGCCCTCCTGAGCTGTATCACAGTAAGCAAAAATGGAAAGAGTATTTTTTTTCCTTCTCAGCCTCACAGAAGTGACGGGAGTATTCTCTGAATCAGTCCTTTGAGCCAGGCAATGGAGAGACAGAAATGTTGCTTAGACTGTAGTAAACGTAGTCTTACAAATGGTAAATGAAACTTTTTGGTGTTTGTTGAAGACAGATTAGAAATGGTGAAGTTGGTTTAGGTTCTAGTGCTCTACGACCTGTGGTGGCTTCTCAGAACTAACTTGGGTAGAGCTTTCGGTGTTGTCCTAGGGTAAGGAAGGTACACACCTTGTTATTGGAATGCTAATAGCAAATCTTCCTTTGCGAGTAAATGACTAATGTGAACTGTCATTGACTTGCAACTGTTAGGACCTGGCGTGGTGTACACATCTATGGCTTAGGCCCAGGTTAAAGAGCTTGCCCCTGACTTCATGCACTGCTGCTGGGCATGCAGTGCTTTTGGTGTTAAGGAGTCCACTGTTTCTGGTCAGTTCGATGGTTCATTACAACTCAAGTATGTAAATATTGTCTAGGCTGATGTTTCATCAGCCAGTTTAGAGCCTACCTTTTGACAGCGGGGGGCTTGAACACAGGGAGAAGCCCTTAACCCCTACATTGACCAATAATTAAGTTTGGGAAATGAACTAAATCTAAGTGAATTTGGAGCGTTGGAGCTGCGTTGGCCTTTTGACCTATGGTGCTAGTCAGTTTGAAGGTTTGGGGGATTTTGGACACATTCCAACGGAAGGTGAAAACCTAAAAACCAGCTGGTGCCACTTGCCTTTGAAATTGTGGGTCAGTTGTTTTGCATTGCGTTAGATGGCTTAAGTTAATCTGATTTTACTACTGTCTTGGTATGTGTTCTGTAGTGAGGAGAGTTAATTGTATACTGCCAGTTGTTTTGAGGTGAAGAAGTAGTAACTCAGATTGAAACAATGGTAATTATGTGGTGACTACCGTTTCCCTACCTCTTGATAACTTACAATTACTCTTTGTGTCTGTCTACAGATGTTCATACCAGTGTTCCAGGATCAGTTCTTCCTGATGCTGGAACAGTGTCCTTAGTTCTTTCTGTAACAGACCAGGTCGATTGACTTAGTGTCCTTTAGTTCAAATCTAGTGTCACTAATTCTTGTATCTTTTTTTTTTTCTAGGCAATGAAAGGTTTTATTTCTTTGGGGGCCAAAAAGGAGATTTGAGTGAGAATAACACCAAAAAGTGATACAAACTGATTCTTTGGAGTTAGGCTATGCCGAAAGAGGGGAAAATGCCCAGTCTTTAAGATACATGCAAATGTGATCTTATTTAAACACCATACTTTGGAACTTGTAAAATGATGACTTTTGCTTCCTTGAGAGTTTGACCTTGCTCACATCTTTAAATTGATTTGAATTGTTTGGTTTGGGACTGAGATATAGCAAAGGAGCCTACATTGTACAGCAATATAAGCATCATTTGGTAAGCATCATCACGCTCTCTTTCTGTCCTGCTGCACATTGCTGAAGCATTCAACCTCAGGGCCCAGTGACTAGAAATAATGCTGTCACTGAGACTATTAGATCTAGACCAGCTTTGATGACTGGCAGATCTCTGATAGCACTCTGCAGAGGGCAGGACTTCATTTTAGGGGTATTTAGCATCTTGTAGCCATTATTGCTTTTTCTTCCTGTCAGTCCAGGAGATGGTGTGTTGGAAAGATCTGTTCCTTGTTTTAGTAGTGAGAGCATCTACTGTATTGAATGCAGTTAATTCTACTTCATCTAGTTGTTGACTGAGGTTTTCTGTCCCTCCCGGTCCTGCCCGGTCATTCAGTCCCAAAGAAACACACAGAGGTCTACATTAATTATAAAACTGATTGGCCCATTAGCTCAGGCTTCTTATTAACTCTTATAACTTATATTAGCCCATTATTCTTGTCTATGTTAGCCACGTGGTTTGGTACCTTTTTCGGCGAGGCAATCACAGTCCTCTGCATATGGGTCACACATGCAGAATGAAACTTCTCTCTTCCCTGACTTCTCATTGCTCCGCCTCTATTCCTGCCTGTCGCCCCGCCTATACTACCTGCCTGGCAACTGGTCAATTAGCATTTTATTAAAAATAATACAAGCGACAAGGTACAGACCATTGTCCCACAGCATCTAGTCTGATTTTTTTTTTTTATCAGACCTCTGCAAAACCTTAGAATATCTGGTGTAGCTCTGGCTTGGCCTGGAAATATTTGCAGACCAGGTTGTCCTGGAACTTACAGGGATCTATCTACCTTCCTCTGCCTCCTGAATACTGTGATTAAAAAAAGCATGCACCACCTGGCCACAACAATGCCCCCCCTTTTTTTCCTAAGGTTTGAGGAACCCCCGTGAAGCAGGAGTATTCCTGTAACAGAAATGAGGACATTTTGCTCTCTTCCCCTCCCTCCCTTTATCCCAAAGCTTCATTTTACAAAAAATTCCTATAAGACTGTTGGGCTTCACTATGTGATTTCATCGTCTAAGGATAAAATAAGTTGAAAGGCCACGTTTTTAGTGGGAAAACAGAAATTGAGAAGATGAGAGCAAGCTATGGGATGGGAAGCAGGATTCACTTCCTCTGGTCTTAGTTGACTTCATGGTTTCTTTTAGGTCCTTATGGGCACTTAGTAGAATTTGAGTCTAGTTAAATTCTTGGTACTTGGCCTTCTGTTTCTTAGTTCTAAGCATTGTTACCAATTCTTTTTATTTTTTAAGATTTATTTATGCCTAAGAATGTCTGCTTACCTGTGTGTATGTGTACCACTTCCCTTCCTTGTCTGAGGCAGCCAGAAGAGGATGCCAGATCTCCTGGGATTGGAGTTTTGGTCCATTGTGAGCTGTTATATTGGTGCTAGGAATCAAACTTGGGTCATCGGCAAGAGAAACAAATACTCTCAACCACCGAGCCAACTTTTCAGCCCCTTGTTACCAATTCTTAATTCTTTGATCAAGAATCCCTTATAATGTGGCATACATGAAGCAGGATTCAGTAATGGATTGAGAGCACCCACTGCGGCAGAGGTTGTGGATGTTTCAAATGGAAAGCTGGAGTTTCTCCCTGACTGTTTTCTGAAGGTACCAAATTATATTCAAATCAGAGTGGAGACTTTAGCACCCTGAGTTAGTTCAGTTTAATGAGACAAGAGTCTTCAAATGTAGCCCAGGCTGACCCCAAACTCAATGATCTCCTCTCTCAGACTCCTAAGTGATGTTGGGATTGTATGGTATCGCTGTGCTTTGCTTCTATGCTCTTATATAACTAGTGGGCGTGGTTTAATAATAGCTGTGCAAAATGCTGAATTGTATATAGTTGTGTTCCTAGTGACGCACTGTAGAATCTGAACAGGAAAGCCCATGTATCCCTGTTGACAGCAGTTTGATGCAAATAGCCACGGTATTTATACAGACCATCATTTTTGTGTTGTGTTTGACTTCAGGTCAACACGGTGTCACGCGTTTGGAATCCCCGTGCTCAAGGGGCTGAGGCAGGATCGTTGAAAGCTTGAGTCCAGCTTGGAGGCGGAGCTATATATAGCACAACTCTGTTTCAAACAAAACAAGAACGTTTACACCTGGCTTCACGTCCCACACTTGTAGTTCAGTAGTCTTTAGTACTCAACTCAGGTGGAGGCAGGAGGATCATCCTCAGCTACATAGAACTTTTGAGGCCAGCCTGGGCTATGTAAACTCTTATCACACAAAACAAATACCCTTCCTGGCCCTTTACATTTGCTTTATATCCACTGGGTACTGTTTAAACAAGAGGAGACAGTCAGGCCACCGCAGAGAAGATACTGAGACTAGCAGCGTGGGTCCTAGGAGGCAGGATCAGTTACTTTTGAACGCTTGAGCTTATTCCTGACTGACCTTCTAGGAACTACTATAAATGTGAAGTAACAGCCAAAGCTATTGAAGAAAATCATTTCAAACTTTGTATTTCTACAACATCTGTGTTTTCTTTGACAGGTTCAAATAGTTCTTTAGTGTTTCCCACCCCTCATGGTTTGTTGTCATGTATGTATGTGTGTCTGTGTAATTGTCCATGTGCGTGCACACACTCACCCATGGACATAGGAAGAGCGTCCCTGGAGCTGGCATTACAGGCAGTTGTGAGTAGCCCAGTGTGGGTGTTGGAAATTAACTCGGGTCCTGTGGAAAAACAGTACACGCTCTTAAACTACTGAGCCATGTCTCCAGTCCTAGTTTTTCTTCTTACTCTACCGAGTACTTGTGGGTCTGACTGAAATACCTGATTTCCTAGTGTTGAAAATGACCAACAGTCCTCTTGAGCTGGTGCCAGCTATATGACAGCATAGATTCTGTGATTCCAGCAAGCAGTAAAGTGTCTTGTGAGCACTGGAGAAGTTGGTTTAATGTGTGCATCTGTTTCTGAGGTTACTAATTACATTGTTCCAGCAGTTTTCTGGCAGTAACTGAGTGGCCAGCAACTCAGCTCTGATAGTGTCTGGAATTAGCACAGATCCCACATGCCAGTGACTCAGTCTTACAAGATTGCGCCATTTAGATGCTAGCTGTGGATATTCCCAGGTTATCCTAACTTCTTGTAAACTACAAGTTCAGGGGTTCCCACAGCCACTCCCCTGTCAGGTTCGACATTATGCTAGCACAATTGATAGAACTCAAGCAGTGCATGATAGTTAGGACCCCCTCCTGTTTGGCTTTTCAAGGCAAAGTTTGTCTGTGTAGCAGGTCTGCCTGGCTTGGAACTCTAGACCAGGCTGGCCTGAACTCACAGAGATCTGCCTGCCTCTGCTTCCCAAGTGCTGGGATTAAAAAAGGTGTCCACCACCACCGTGGCCTGGCAGGATTTCAGTTTTTTGGTTTTTGTTTTTGTAATGAAGTGTGTTCCAGCCAGTGGCGGCACGAGCACTAGCTCTAGCCCTGTACTAGCTCCTGTAGCACCCAGAAGGGTTTTCAGGAGTGTCTGGTCAGGTAAAACCAAGTGTTGCAGAAAAGAATTTGAAAAACTTAATTTTATGTATGAAACAGATCTAGATTTTGTTTTGTTTTGTTTTTGTTTTTTGAGACAGGGTTTCTTTGTAACTTTGGAGCCTGTCCTGGAACTAGCTCTTGTAGACCAGGCTGGCCTCGAACTCACAGAGATCCGCCTATTCCTGCTGCCCAAGTGCTGGGATTAAAGGCGTACGCCACCACCAGCTGGCTGCAGACCTAGATTATTAACAGAGTTTAATATAGACTCCAGAATTGGCATTGAGGCAGGGGAACATAGTATACACACAAGTGTGGCCATGAACTTCTTGAGAGTCTCCCCAAAGTGTCAGCAGTAGCTGTATGTATGATTTTGGTGGTTTTGAAGTTACAATGTTCAAAAAATTTAAAAATTAAAATGTTTTGGTATACTTATTCCAAGTTAAGCTTGCAGTTAAGGTCACTTATTGCTCTTCTGGAGGACCCAGGTTTGATTCCTAGCACTTAACAACTGTTTGCAGCTCCATTTCAGGTGATCTGATTCCCTCTTTTTGCCTTTTTGGGCAGTAGGCATACAGGTTTTCATATGTGCATACAGGCAAACACCTATACACTTAAACAAATTAAAGTAACAACAACAAAATAGGTTTAAAAAAAAAGATCAGTCAGTGCTGAAGAGTTGGCTCAGTGGTTCCAAGCTCTTGTTGCTTTTACAGAGGACCAGGGCTCGGTTTCCAGCACTCATATGCATATGGGAGCTCACAACTGTCTTTCACTTCGATTCTGGGGATCCTATGCCTTCTTCTAATCTCTACAGGCAACATGTGGTATACAATACATACAATAAGACATGTTTTTACTTTAACGTAGTTTCTAATCTTGTTTATGAGATATTTATTGTTATTTTGGCTTTTGAAATAGGGTCTCTTTAGGTAGTCGTGGGTGTCCTTGGAACTCACCAAGAGCAGGCTGGCCTTAAACTCATAGAGACACTCCTGCCTGCCTTTGCTTCTGTAGTACTGGGATTCCAGGCAAGTGCCGCTGAGCCCAGCTACTTATTTGTTTCTGATTCTCAACCCAGGGGTTTGGGGTGAGGGCTCCTTTTCCTTTCCATATTCCTTTAACTTTTACGGTCTTTCTATTCTGCCTTAATTTGGTGTGTGTGTTTCCTAGCTGGGCATGGTCAGAGACATTACTCTGGCTTTTGAGATTTCATTATATAGGCATGGTTATTGGCTTTTGGTGGCTGAACTCTTGTATCTCATTGCCCATCTCTGAGAAAATAGGACCTAAAATAGAATTCAGTGCTTAAGTTTTCCTGACTTGACTAACCTCTCCTTTGAAACCTCTGAGAGCTCACCCTGAGATCATCCTTAAACTCAGGTGTGGTCCAAGGTGTCTTTCTCCCATGTAATGAAAGATATGTCAGGAAACTTCAAGGGTTTGGAAACTGGAAGGGACCAGAGATAAAGAACCCTCTCTCTCTCTCTCTCTCTCTCTCTCTCTCTCTCTCTCTCTCTCTCTCTCTCTCTCTCTCTGTATCTATCTATCTATCTATCTATATATATATATATATATATATATATATATATATATTTCCACTTTAATTATCCAATTGTGTGCTTTTGTTGTTTCTGAAATAGAATTTTAAACTGTATCTTAGGCTCGCCCGAGACTCTCTATGTAGTCCAGCCTCAAATACAGAACAATCTTCCTGCCTCATCCTCACTAGTGTTGGGATTACAGATATGACCCACCATACCTGGCTTTGTTCTCCCATTTTGTAGGCTATAACTAATTTTGGAGTAACACTAGCTATTCTTTGTTTTGGCTTATAAGAAGCAGACTCAGTATAGTATGAAAGAAAGAGTGTGCTGTATTCCAGAAGTTCACAGATGCACTAACGCTAGACCTCCCTCATGTTAGAAACAAGGTAACTTGCCCGCGCAGCCTTCCTCTTACTCTGATTGCAGTTGTTTGTTTGTTTATTTGAGACAAGGTCTCACTACGTAGTCCTAGGTTTCCTGGAACTTGGTATTTAGACTAGACTAGCCTTGAACTCAGAGCTCTGCCTACTTCTGCTGCCCAAGTGATGTTACTTTTTAATAAGAAAAACGTTTGGATACATATAACCATTGGTTAAAAGCACAAATCTAGAGTTACACTCTGGTTGTCAGTCTGAACTTCACTTGCCATTGGAACTTGGGTGAACCACATCTCTCATGTGTCAAGTGAAATTCATCACAGTAAATAGTTGTAATGATTGTTAGTGCATTCGAATGATAAAATATAGTACATGCCATATAAAAAGCATTATTGTTGTTGTTGTTAGCTACATGGCATGTGTAGCTTAGCTTACCTGGATTGCAATTCCTAGACAGGGGCTGTATGATTCTTCCTCCCATAGAGTATGTAAAACATTCTTAGGTCCACAGTTATCTATCCTTGAAAATAAAACCTGTCCTCTGGGTATCTGGGAAATAAATACATGAGTGACTCTAATGGAAACTTCCAACTTGTTTCCAAAGCTGCCCTTTTAGACATGGAAAATCTTCCTCCTGAAATCCTCTAGAGCGGTGCTTCTCAACCTTCCTAATGCTGTGACCCTTTAATACAGTTCCTCATGTTGTGGAAATTGTTTACATTACTATTTCATAATTGTAATTTTACTGCTGTTATGAATCATAATATCTGATTATGCAGCATGGTTTTAGGTGACATTGGTGAAAGGTGCATTTGAACCCCCCAAAGGGGTCTCAACCCATAGGTTGAGAACAGTTGTTACAGAGCTAGAGCCCATGTGAGTCTAGCAATGGGGACAGAGGGCTAAGATATTGTTGGGTCTAAAATTGGGATGCTGATCCAGGAGTCATTTTTATCTTTGGCCATATGCCTTGGAGTTCAGTGAGTTGGACAAACCTTCTTGAGACTTTGGATGGAATCAGATTTGTTTCAGCCAATCCAGATTATCTGAGAAGATCAGCTGCTAAATACCATATTGTGCCTGTTGTTTGTGGGGGGAAAGTGAAAAGCCCAGACCTGCTTCAGGCTCACTTGCTGGTGAAGTGAGGCCAGGTCCCTAAGACCCTGGAGAGTTTGTTTTAGGGGCCATTGGAGTTGCTGTGTCTTTATGCGAGTCACAACCCCTCTGTGCTTTCTTTAACTGGGATGTAAAAGATTAGGATTAATTTACTGTGTGTGTGTGTGTGTGTCTGTGTATTAGTTAATTTATTATTATTATTGTTATTATTACTATTATTTGTGTGTGTGTTCAGGGAGGACAACTTGAGAAAACTGGTTGTCCCTTTCCATCATGGGAGTTACAGGGATTGAACTCTGGTCATCAGGCTTGGAGGCAGGCACCCTCCCCTGCGGAGGAGTCTTCTGGCCCTGGTTATATGTCCATGTGTTGCTGAAATAACTGCAGTAGTGTACTTTTGTACTGCTGATGATTCTGGCGAGTATATGGTGAGTGCTTTTCATTTATTAGTTCTACTTTCTAATGTGTAGTCTGAAAATGTACCTAGCATGTCACACCTGTGACTACATGGATAAAGGTGCTAAGAATGGTTGAATTTTTTTTTTTAAGAGGTGCTATGCCACAACTGTAATAAAACCACCAAATAAAGCTTGAATTTCTGGGGAACAATGGAAGGCACATTTTGACTGGCTTGGAACTCAATATATAGATAGACCAGCCTGGCTTCAGATTCACAGAGATCCACTTGCTCTGTCTCTCAAGTACACACTATGCCCAGCAGGTCTATTTTTTTTTTTTTAAGTTTGTAAGAAAAATACCAGGTAGTCAGTAGGTAGATGGGCATATAAAAGAATAAGGGTGGATGGCTGCAGAGACTGAGTAAGTATAGTGCAGAGCCAAAACTTACTCCATGGTGTCTTTGTCCCTTTGTGCAGACTTAAAGACTTGTCTGACTCCAGCACACTGACAAATCTGACAGAAATGCCCATAGATTGTGCAGAATTGAAAATAAAGATGTTGCCCAAATCCCATGGATGCATTTGTAGAATTTTAAATATCACAGATATTTAAAAATATTTTTAAAAAATAAAGTGGTAGCCGGGTGGTGGTAGCGCACGCCTTTAATCCCAGCACTTGGGAGGCAGAGGCAGGCAGATCTCTGTGAGTTCGAGACCAGCCTGGTCTACAAGAGCTAGTTCCAGGACAGGCTCCAAAACCACAGAGAAACCTTGTCTCGAAAAACCAATAAATAAATAAATAAGTGCCTTTTTTTTTTAAACTTTGAAAGAGTGAATATTGCCATTTTCTCCTCACTTTAGCAGGCCCCCACCGTCAGGATTGTCATTATCGTTCACTCTGATGTTGGGACGCCTAAGGTGTGAGTTTAGGACCTGGGGGAAGGAGAAAAGCCTAACCATGGATCTGACACTCAGATTCAAGGTTTTAGAAGTCTAGACTCAGTCTCTTCTAAGAGGTGACCTGTACATTACTTGTGTGTGGTGACTGCTTTAAGGGGACACTATGATTTGTGCCCTAAAGTAAAGTTAAGCACCAAAACTTAAAATTCCTATCTTGCTCATTCTCACGATTCCACACAGATCTTGAGAGGAAGGTAAGTAGTGATAGAAATCATAGCCTGAGTCAGGCCATGGTGGCGTACACCTTTAATCCCAGCACTCAGGAGGCAGAGGCAGGTGGATTTCTGTTAAGTTCGAGGCCAGCCTGGTCTACAAAGTAAGTTCCAGGACAGGCTCCAAAGCTACTGAGAAACCCTGTCTCAAAAAAAAAAAAAAAAAAAAAGAGAGAGAGAGAGAGAGAAAGAGAGAGAGAGAGAAGAAAAAATCATAGCCTGTTGTGGAAGGTGCTGACCCTTAGCCGCAGTAATACCTCATATAAAGCTTAAATTTCAGTAGAAGCTGAGAAAGCAGCATCCAGGTGTAGTCTATGTTTGTTTTAAACTTTGTTTATTGTTTTGTTTATTGTTAGAAAGCTTTAATTATCTATAGTCCCTTGACTTTTTTCTTATGTTTTAACACTATCTTTTATTATCTGCCTTTGGTAGTTGGTATTTTGTAAACAATCTTGTTCTTTTAAAAAAGTTTACATTTTATTTGTTTGTTTAGTGTGTGTGTGTGTGTGTGTGTGTGTGTGTTATGTTATAGTCAGGACAATTTGTGGGAGTCAATTGTCTCCTACCATGTGAGTTCTGGCGACCAGGCTCTTGGCAGCAAATACATAGTCTAGTTTGAGCTGTTGCTGTAATAAATAAAGCACTGACTAAAACCAACTCAAGGAGGAAAGGGCTCATTTAATCTTACACTTTATAGTCTGACATCTAGGGAAGCCAAGACAGGAACCCCTGGAGATGTTTACTGGCTTGTTCAGTAACCTTTCTTGTACAAACCAGGCCAACTTGCCCAGAAGTGGCACACCCCTAGCGAGCTGGGCCCTCCCACATCAACTAGCAATCAAGAAAATACCACAGGTCAGTTCGATAGAGGCAGTTCCTCAATTGAGAGTCCTTCTTCCTGGTATGTCAGGTTGACAGGCAAGATTAGCTCTCACATGCCATTAACAGCCAAACTGTCACACAAGAACCCCTCCACTGAACTGTGTCTGCAGCCCTCTGCATGATTTCATAATGAGAAACTCGGGTGTTTCCCAACTGAGCTGAGATCAGGTGCTCGGTTCCACCTTCATATCATTTTGATTTTGTCATTCATACTGGTTGGTTTGTCTCCTGAAAGGTTGTGACTTGTGTTAGGCAGGCTAGGAAAGGGAAAGGGCCTTAGCTCTAGGCTGTAGGTTTGGGGGATTAAAAATCTCCATTTCTACTAAGATCTAGTCTAAGCAAGTGTCCTTTGAGCAGATTTGATTTGATCTCTTAAAAAGATTTATTTAATGTATACAAGTGTTTTGCCTGTATATATTTTGTGTGTGGGTGTCAGATCCCCTGGGATTGGAGGTGCAGACAGTTGTGAGCTGCCATGTGGGTGTCGGGAATTGAACCCAGATCCTCTGGAAAAGCAGCCAGTGCTCTTAACCACTGAGCCATCTCTCCAGCCCTGAGCAGATTTTACACTTGGATTCCAAATCAGGCAATGTGCCCTTTTTCTTGGATATAAAAGTCACAAGACCACCTTTTGAGGGTGGAGATTGCATGATTGACATAACCGGTATTCCCTAGACAGTCATTATATAGGTGACAATTGCTGAGTCTGGGTAAATCTGAAAGAGGATGGCAGGGAGTTGTAGCAGTTGCCTTTGCTCTTCAGCAAGCCTTTGTGAGGCTAGAGACAGTTGTTAATTTTCTTTTGTTCTTGGGGAAATTGCCATTGGATCAATATGTCTTGGTTTCCTACACCATTTACTATGGTCTTCTTATTTCATTCAGAATCTTTGTATTCTGAGAGAAAGCTTGAGGCTTACTGAGATGGCCAAGTGGGTAGAGGCACTTGTCAACTTGTGGTAGAAGGAGAGAAGCAACTGCAGAAGTTGTCCTCTGACCACCGCAGGGTCAACAAATGAATTAAAAATAGTTCTTTTCAAGATTTTGGATACTTGAACTTTTGTGACAGTTTCAAATCAGACAAAAACATTAATTGAAGACTTAACTTTGAACTCTTACTTAGCCAAGAAACAGAAGTTGCTTAATTTAACAAAGCATTTACCTAGTTCTCAGTCATTGCCTGACCGAGCAGAAGATGCTGGTAAAGTTATGCAACAGGTGAGAACCTTCCAGTTGCCTTCTCCCCATTTGTAGGGAAACTTTTCCTCCCTGTAAGTAACACATCTTAAGCTCCTCCCCTTCTGATTTGCATATTTACCATTTGCATACAATACTTGGCTTCATACACATTTAGGTCCCCCTATTTAGTACTTGTCAAAATCTGAGTAAATAGAAGAGCTTTTGATGCCACAGCAGCTTAACAAAACAAGACTAACATTGGTTAAGGTTTCCAAACAGATACAAGATAATTTCTCCTTAAGAAGAAACAGATTTTGTACTTTCCCAGTTAGAAATATATGAGCAAGGGACTGATTTCCCAGATGGAAGGTGTGTCACTCATAGAGGACTTCTGAAACTCAAAACCAGTCTTGTAAGCTAGGAAATTTGGGTCTCAAAAATGTCTTTTTTCTCACCTATTGTATTCAAGGGAATTATTTGTAGCTCACTGTCTGCTCAACAGGCCCCAGAGTAGTTGAAAACTTGGTGTTTCAGGAAGAGAAAGGTACTTATTTGTTGCCAGGTATTCTTTCTAACAGATTCAGTAGCTCTTGTTCTTCACAGACCTTATAGCATGGTAGAAACACCAGACACAGTAACAATTAGATGGTTTGTAAAATCAGTGCTCCAAGATGCAGTGATATCAACACAGGTGCCAGCAGTTCAGCAGCAAGGAGTCCTGTGAGAAGAAAACCTGAGCTAGGACTGAGGAAACAAGACCAGAACCAGGAAGGTGGATGCGTTCCCAGCAATGCTAACAGTAAAGTAAAGCTATAGAAACAGGTAAGGTCATGCATGTTGGGGAATACCTTCGTGCATTAATACACTAGAGCAGCTGAAATGCAAAGGGGGGATGATGAGAGAAGCCGAGAGCAGGTCCAGAAGAGTGTAGTGAGTCGGCAGTGAAAAAGATCTCTGATCTGGGGAGGGGAGTACTAGGGATTGTACCCAGTGGCTTGTACATGCAAGGTGAGGACTATAGACCATTGAGCCTCATCCCCAGCTATAGTAAGTGATTTTAAGTGGGTACATTGGATGCCTATACTGTGTGTGTGAGCACTCCTGTGCCCTGGGAGATTGGAATTAGGTAAAGCCCCTGTGAAGTCACTGCACTCAGGAAGCCTGAACTGAGTCACTGTAGCATTGCTGAGGAAGTTAGGCATAATCTGACAAAATTTATTGCTTGTGTGTCCCACAGTAGTCAGCAGGTGAAGCCCTACAGAGACCAGGGGATGCAGACCCCACTGTCTCGTACTGCACTCTCTGTGTTGTCCTGGTTATTACTTTGGTTTACCCCAGCAGGTGATAAGATGGCAGCCATGGCACTTACCAATCCATTGCTTAGACCTGAAGATTCCTGTCTTCCTGAGCCTCCTTGCATCATTTCTGCCTATGGGCTATGGGCCAGAAGTAGATGCCTTTCTCTACCTACGTGAAAGGAAGCTGGGAACTAGGGGAACAACTGGAATGTACGGTTACTGTCTCTGCTTTTGTTCACACAATAGGAACTTGTATGAGGTAGTTGTCTGCTTTTGTTTTTGTGGTTCTTCTTCATCGTTGTCTTCGTCGTCTTCTTCTTCATCGTCTTTTTTGTCGTTGTCGTCATCTCTGTAACCTGGAACTTGAAATCTTGCCTTAGTTTCCCCAAGTGCTGGAATTACAAGTGTTCCACTATACCTGGCAAATTGCTTAAATTGCTTTATTTCTGAGTTTATTCCCTCACCTATCAGAGAGAGCAGAAAGAAACATCCTTCATGGGTGTCTGTGAAGAGTAAATGATATGACAGCCACAAAATACTTAACATGTCTAGCAGGGAAACTTCAAGCCTGGTCTTGAGATCTTCCAAACTGTGGGTCATTTCTCCTTGGAGGGTGTAGGTCAGGATGAAAAATCTTTTTCTAAATTTATATGTATGTGTGCTTGTTTGTGTGGTGCTCCTTGTACTCAAGGAGGCCAGAAGAGGGTGTAGGGTTCTCTGGAACTGGAGTTGCAGACAGTTTTGAGGCTGCCATGTGGGTGCTGGGAATCTAACTTAGGTCCCCTGGAAGAGTAGCCAGTGCTCTTAACCCCTGAGCCATCTCTCCAGCCCCAGAATCCATTTCTTGCTGCAGTTTGCAGTTAAAGTTTGAAAGCTGCTGCCCCGTTTCAAGTTCAAGTTCTCCTCTCCTCCGAGGCTTAGGCACTTTGGTGCCCCAAATAAAACACTACTCTTGTATGAAAGAACCCCCCCCCCCTTTTTTTTTCAGAAGACAGGGTCTCACACTTTGTAGCTCAGGCTACCCTGTAACTTGCTATGTGTAGCATGCTGATCCTGAATGCACAGAGTCACCTGCCACTGCTGGGATTAAAGACAGGTTTCACCACACCCAGCTTGTTACTCTTATTTTTGAGAAACAGTAAAACTTGGACCCTTTGGCCAGTGTCTTAGAATTTGTGCCTCAGTCTGCTCATCTGTGAAGTGCTGAGAATAATACCCAAGATACTAGTTAGTGTCCTATCATTGTTTAGTTGTGTGTAAAAGTCTCACACACAGTGCTTGGTACATAGTGAACCTTAAGGAAGTATTTTTGGACAGTTTGGGAGAGTACTAGATTACACGCATGAAGACAGATTGTGCAGTGCCGCAAATACATAGTAGGTACTTTTTCTTCATTTTTTATATAGTGCTATCCTTTTTAATTTTGAATTAGTATGTGAAGTAATGGGTTTCATTATGGCATTTTTATACATATATGTCATTTTACACTTTGTTCTTGTTTATCTCCTTACCTGCCCTCTCTCCCTCATCTCCTTCTCTTGTCGATCCTCTATCTCCTCCCAAGTAGTCTCCTTTGTGCTATTATGTCACACGTGTGGGTACACTTCCTATGAAAGTATTCTCTTGTTTTTTTTCTCCCCTCCCCCACTCCTCCTCTCCAGCTCTCAGAGTCTCTGTTGGATTCTTTAGGAACCTATCTTTGGGTGTCAGCTGGCCCTGGTCTTGTACTACACGCACTTCTTCCTTCTTGGGGCTTACAGTCAAGACACTGTCACCAAGACAGTATCCTTTCTTTTCTACATACTGAGTATGATCATTGTTTTTTTTTTTTTTTTAAAACACAAGCTCTCCCTATGTAGCCCTGGCTATTCTGGAAGTTGCCATGTAGACCAAGCTGGCATCAAACTCACAGCTTCATAAGTGCTTTTGTTTATGTTTGACTGTCATGAGCCATGAACTCCATGGAAGTAAATCATATAAAATGCATTCATTCTTGCATGTATAATAGACATTTTGCATTTGTTATAGTAAGATGTCATATTACATCCTTAAAAATTCAATCAGAAAAACTTAATCAGGATGGGAGGGGAGTAATGACATTTTTTTTTTTTAATTGTAAGGTTGATTTTTCTTGCTGAATAGTTGATGTCAGCAAGCCGATACACAGTGAGACCAACCACTGTGCTTTGCTCAGCTGTGGTGGATAATGCCTTCCATTTGATAAGCCCATTGGCAATACTGAGTCAACTGGGATGAATGGGAGTTAATCCTGGCTGCCTCACAGAATGGATTTGTTATGTAATTTATGGTGCCCACAAACCCTTTGGGAGGTCTTTATTATCATGATGGTGTCTTTCTGGGTCTTCCGCTGTACTCCAGTTCTGCCAGAGTGATTCTTGCTCTGTGGACCAGGCTGGCCTTGAACTCACAGAGATTCCAACTGCCTCTGCCTCCCGAGTGCTGGGATTAAAGACTTGCACCACCACCACCACCTGGTCTGAGTGATTCTCATACCTGAACGGCCATCAACTTGCTGTCAAAAGCAGGTATTTGTCTTTTGTTTCGACTTAAGATGTGTTGATGAATTATGGGTGTTAAAACCTGGAAGTTAAAAAGTTGGTGATTGAAATTTAGAAAATTATTTTAGAAGCTCCCCCTCCATTATGCTGACTTAATTTCTGAAAAATGAGTCATATTCAGGGTTTAAAACATTTCATCTTTGGGCCGGGCGGTGGTGGCGCACGCCTTTAATCCCAGCACTCGGGAGGCAGAGACAGGCGGATCTCTGGGAGTTCGAGGCCAGCCTGGTCTACAAGAGCTAGTTCCAGGACAGGAACCAAAAGCTATTGAGAAACCCTGCCTCGAAAAGTCCAAAAAAAAAAAAAAAAAATTCATCTTTGACTAGCCTCAAAAAAGATTTATAACGTTTTTGACTTGTAAGTTGAGATTGATTTGTGTCAGCCCTGCCACTGTGGACAACCACAGGAGGTATGTCAGTTGGTTTCCATCTCCCCACATGGTAGACTTTTTAGTTCTGTCACTGGTAGATATGCACTGTTAAACAAGCCTTACTGTTTGCCAACTCACTGAGGAGCCCTGTGGTGGTGTGACCTCCTCCCCAGCTACCAGCACCTAAACTTGTAATACTTGGAATTTTCAATGTATTGTGTTAAAACAAACGTCTAATTCTGGCTATTTTTCTTTTCAACTTTTGGCCTAAAATTGGAAGCTCTATTTTTATACAACATCTCCTAGAAAAGTCACCAGTGTTGCTATTCTCTTGCTACCCCAAATATCCTAAGTGGGCCTGGGGGTGGGGAGAGCAAGAGCCTGCTGTCTCACATGGCTAAGCAGAATGTGTGGGCCTGCCTGCCAGCCAGTGGAGGTGGAATCTGCTCTTTGCTTCTTGGCAAGCATGTCTGGCTTTGGAAGCTTTGCTTAGGACTATAGTTCTTGGTCTTTTCTTGCTGCCATAAGCAGCATAACTCATTGTCTCTAGGGGGATCCAGAGGTAGAAGTGTACTGCCCTCATCTCTTCCTGTCTTTGACAAGCTACATGTGTTAGTAAGATAAGTCAAAAGCCACTCATCAGGGGAATTTTTATTTCTATTTATTTATCTATTTAGAGACAAGTCTCTCTCTCTCTAGTCCTGGCTGCCATGGAATTCACAGAGATCTGCTTGCCTTTCTGTCCACCACCATGCCCAGCATCAAGGAGTTTCTGTGAGTAACATAGTGGCAGCAAATATCTCAAGACAGACTAGCGCCTTGTGCATTGTGGGCACTCACTGTCTTAGCTACTGTTCTAGTGCTGTGTGTAGATATCACGACCACGGCAACTGATGAAAGCATTATTCATTTATCTGTCTGTCTGTCTATCTATCTATCTCTTTTTTTTGAGACAGGGTTTCTCTGTGTAGTTTTGGAGCCTTCCTGGAACTTGCTCTGTAGACCAGGCTTGCCTTGAGCTCACAGAGATCCATGCGTCTCTTCCTCCTGAATGCTGGGATTAAGGCATGTGCCACCACCACCCAGCTATGAAAGCATTTAATTGGGGACTTGCTTACAGTTTCAGAGGGTTAGGTTAGTCCCTGATCATGGCCAGGGAGCACAGTGGCAGGCATGTTGCTGGAGCAGTAGCTGAGAGTTCACATCTGATCTGTAGATTACAGGCAGAGACAGATACTGGGCCTGTTGTGGGGTTTTGAAATGTCAAAGCCCACCCCACCTCCTAATCCTTCTTAAATAACTTACCAACTGAGGACCAAACATTCAAATACATAAGTCTATGAGGGACATTCTTATTCAACCACCACCTATCAGTGGTTCATCAGCAGATATACAGCAAACCCTTGCTGTGTGCCTAGGAACTGAGGTACCCAGGATAAAACTTGTACTGTTTGGAGATCAGACAAATCAACAAATGAGACTCTCAGAGAATGAAACCAGGCTGGTGTTGCAGACCTGTAATCCTAGATTTGGAAAGCTGAGGCAGGAGGATCATGAATTCAAGATCAGCTCTAATATCTATAAAAGCAACCCGAAAAACCAAAGCAGCTGGGCATGGTGGCCCACGCCTTTAATTCCAGCACTTGGGAGACAGAGGAATGCAGATCTCTTGAGTTTCAGGTTAGCCAAGGCTACGTCGTGATGCCTTGTCTCAAAAAGCGAAACAACAAAACAAACAACAACAAAGCAAAACAAATGAAAATCCAAACTATCAAAATGAAGAAAACTAAGACAAAACAAAAGTGTTGCCCCAAATTAGCGTACAATGGCACATAGACTGGTTGAATCCATCTCAGTATTCGAATTGAGACACATCTGGTACGAAATGATCTTTTGTTTTTTCCCAAACTTAAGGTGAGAACATGAGGTGCAAGGAGTACATAGAGATGTGTAAGTCTAGTTATTTTTCATGCAGAGATGTCCTGTTCTTTGTGGAAGGCACAGGCCGGGCTTCAGGAGTGAAGGGATTGGATGTGGTTCTTGAAGTACATGCAAATTTGATGGTAGTTCAGAAAGTTGCTTGCAACTCATTGAACCCTCTGTTACTTGGTGCAAAATGTGTGTGCCCTCATAGATACAATTTATTCTGGGCTCGTAGCTACTCTCAGGTTGTCCAACATATTGATGACCATAAGAAAGAGCCTTTGATCCTACTGCTTTGCTTTGGAGTTTTCTCATGTTGGATTTTCCTAAAATAGGGCCTGACATGGCAGCTAAAATAGACAGCATTGCATTGACTCTTAGGTAGTGGCTGTTGGGGCAAAAAGTAGCCTCCTTTTTGTTTTTTAGTTTGTTTGTTTTTTGTTTTTTGAAACAGGGTCTCACTATGTAGTCTTTGCTAGCCCTGAACTCACAGCGATCCACCTATCTCTGTCTCCTGAGTGCTGGGATTAAAAGCATGTACCACCATGTCCAGCAAGAGATACCTTACTTTGCAAAGCCTGTAGTACCATGTTGCTTGTTGCTTTCTATCATATGTTGGACTGTTGATTTAAGGATCTGTTTTTCTCTATGCATGTTAATGTATCCATGTGCCCTAAAAGCAGTTGTGAAAATAAATAACTGTTAAGAAAATAAAGCAAAACAGTTTTAATCTGTGTTTGTGTATGTATGTATGTATATTTATACATAGACACATGGCTATATATTACCATCATAGGATATGTGTGTTTGTATGTATATATAAAGACAGACAAACCATGAGCATTTCTAGTCTCTGTTTTAGAAACCCAGATTCTTCCTAAATTGGCTCTTAGCACTTAGAGGGAACTTGTTTGGGTGATAGTAACTGAAACCAAGAATTCTGGTCATGTCTTGTTTTTCAGTTTCATAGGATGTGGTTTAGATCAAATACCTTTGAGCTGGAAGAAGATTGGCTATGTCATTATCGTACAAGGCTTCCAGGAGAGTTTGCTTTCCATCCTATCACGTGCTTTTGAATGTTAAAAGGGTTCTTCCTTGGGAATATGAAGGTGAGAGAAAATATTTCTACAGTAGAAGTCAGGGGTAAATACTCTGTCACTGTGTATTTGGAAGAGGGCTAAGATAGTTCTTTTAGCTTATTAGTCATACCATCTTATATAAATATAAATAGTATCCTAATGGCTCACCTAGTTGTAATGGAATCTGTCAGCTTTCATGGGCCAGGGATCATTGCTCTTGTTGTTCAACTGAGAGTACCCATGACGTATTAGATTGAAATTGTGGCCCCGTAAGCTGGTCCAGGAACATGAATCAGGAAGTCTTAAGCATTGGATCCTCTCTGGGCTGCTTAAGTAGGAAATCTGTCTGAGAAGCATTAACTGTCTTTGTAAGAACTCTTTGAGCCAGGCGGTGGTGGCGCACGCCTTTAATCCCAGCACTTGGGAGGCAGAGGCAGGCGGATCTCTGTGAGTTCGAGACCAGCCTGGTCTACAAGAGCTAGTTCCAGGACAGGAACCAAAACCACAGAGAAACCCTGTCTCGAAAAACCAAAAAAAAAAAAAAAAAAAAATAACTCTTTGAGTTCTTTGAGTGGTGATACAAGCTGACATCTGGGGAATGGAAAAGGGAATTTACTGATTGGTGTATTCATGAAAGTTAGGTTTTGATCTCCATTATTGAAACTATTGGATTCCGGGTAAAAATGATGTCTTCAAAACCCAGTTTGTGCCGGGCGGTGGTGGCGCACGCCTTTAATCCCAGCATTCGAGAGGCAGAGGCAGGCGGATCTCTGTGAGTTCGAGGCCAGCCTGGTCTACAAAGGGAGTTGCAGGACAGGCTCCAAAGCTACAGAGAAACCCTGTCTCGAAAAAAACCAAAACCCAGTTTGTAATTTCTCAGTATTGCCTTTCACCTAAGAATCTCATTCTTGAGTTCTGTATGCATTAGATCTCAAACTTACCTGGTAAAGAGCATCTGTTTAATCTTCACATCTACCTTCTTCAATAGACATTTTACTCTTTCTGTTGACTGTTGTATGGTGACCATTTTCAGTGGTTGGCTTGGTGCCTATGTACCCCTTGTCACAGTCATGGGAGCCAGGGATGTATGAGGCAGTGGTGGGTTTAAGTCACATGTTCCTTATGAATCCCACATACACACAGCCCTATACCAGGAATTGGGGAGAGAATTGGTGAAGGTTGGGCAATTATCTGATAAAGAGGCCAGATGGTGGGGAAGCATACATGGTTCTGTTATGTTCTGTAATGTCCTTTGATTCAGTCTATAGCTCAAAGCCCATATGACAGGTCTGTGGGCTAACTGCGGCCCCTTCTCTGCTTCCAGGCTCTGCAGCCCCATTTGCAGATGAGTCACTCTGGCTCTGCTTAGTCAAGAGGCAGATTTTCAGCCAGTGCTAAGAGGATGAGGATGCATTAGTCTTTCAGGTGGTACCATCTTAACTTTTTGGAGGGTAGAAAAGGTAAGGTTTGTCTCATACTAAAAAAAAAAAAATACATTGTGGAAATTCAGATGATATTGAGCCTCTTGTTTCTTGTCCCATTATTTAACAACTCTCTTAAGTCCTTGTGCTCACAATAAGGCTGACGCTTTACTTGCTGCCTGGATATTTTTCTTTAGATATAACATCTTTCATGCTTTGGCAAAGTTTTGTGGGGTTTTTTTGGCCTTTTTTTTTTTTAAGGGAAATTGAATTAGTTGACAAATGCGGCATGTTAAAAGTTTGCATCCATTGCTAGAATAGATTTCATATAAATGTTTTTGCATATTCTTTGATCCATTAATTTCCCTTCTTGGGATTTATTCTCACAAAATAATTAATGATGTTCTGATTTTTAACTTTATTTTCTATTTATTACCCTAGTTTGCCTATAATAGTGAATTATGGAGAGCAAGTTAGCATCTGAGAGTTAAGAAATTAAAACAACCAATCATGGAGCCTGTTCATTGAGATGCTAAGCTGTTTACAGTACTTCAGCCCAACGAGTCTCAGTCTCTTTGCTCCCTCTGGAGTACAATACAAGAATTTTGACAGACTGAATAGTAGGATACAAATAAGCCTTACGAGTTAAGTGTGGTCTGGAGCATTTGAGGCGATAACAATATTTAAAATGTATGTTGAGGGGTTAAGGTGGTAGCTTAGTCACTAAAAGTACTTGATTTGCAAGCTTTGGGAGCTGAGTTCAGTAACCCCAGAACCTATGTAAGACCTTTACAAACGTGCGTGCGTGTGTGTGTGTGTGTGTGTGTGTGTGTGTGTGTGCAGGCTTGTCTGCATTTTCTGGACTTTCTAGAATATGTAGATAGTACTTTTAATTTGGCAGTAGTCATAAATGTTTCTGACCAGGTTACTCGTGTAGTCAAAAGGAAGAATTCTTCACTGTGCAGCTCTTATCTGTCCCTCCTTCCTGTCTGCTGTACATTAGCAAACAGCCTCCATCATGGGCTTTAGGAGGAAGCTGGTATGTGTGGTCTTATAATGGATTTAGATTTTCTTTATAAAGAATGAGCAAGCACTGGGAAATTGATCAGTTACCATGTGATGAACTTGGGGCTTTCTTAGAAACCACATGACTCTAGAAACCACAGAGGTATATTTGTGATCATTCAAGTATTCCTATAAGGCATTTGCAGACAGTCATTTATCATTTTTTTTGTGTCAGATTCTTTCCTCATCTTTTGACTCATTTCACAATTTCCTTTCTTTCATCTCCAGTTATCTTCTCAGCTGAACTCCTTAGAAGGTGACCAGAAAGTGAACAGTTCATGTGGTAATTGGATATTTGAGGACTAATTAGCTATGATTTGCTAACCTCCTGGGTGTCAAATATCTGTATGCTACCTGGAAGCAGTGAATTAATGTCTAATCAGCAGTTCACCCTCAGTGAGGTCTACTGAAGTGCCTTCCCAAGGAAGGAAGGAAACTGCATACATAGAGCCAGAGTATAGCTCATTATGTACCAGGGAGTACAAACCCAAGACAGCCTTCTGCCTTTAAACAAGGAATGTCATTGGAGAAACTGAGGTGGGGAGGCTGGTGACAAAGGAGTGACTGTTGTAGTTGTCCCCAACAGGGTCATGTTTTTGATTATTTGGGGCCCAGCAGGTGGCACTGACTAGGGAAGTTGTGGCGCCTTTGGGACTGTAGCCTCTCCAGCAGAAGGCAGTCCCTCAGGGCAAGGCTTGAAGGTGATCCGTGCTGTGGATTCCAGTGTGGCCTCTCTACTCCCTCATCTGCCAACATGTGAGGAACTGCTGTCTCCCACTCCCGCTGACGTGGTGGACCATATCTTCTGGACCAGCCAAAATAAGCTTTTCATCCAATTAAGTTTCTTCTTTAGGTATGAAGTAACAGCTAGAAAAGTAACTGAGTGGCCAACCTAGAAAGCCACTGCCTCCCTAACAGTGACCCCTTTGCTTTAGAATAGTTGTGATGGGGGAAAGAAACAGAAAACCTAGTTGTGGGCCAGTGACATGAGAAAAGGTCCAGTTTTTGTTATTTTGGGTAAACATGCAGCTCAGTTCTAAAGCCTAAAGACCAAAATGCTTTATTTCATTTTGGAAAGTTTATTTGGTGTATCTGTGTTGACTTGCTTGTATTTGGCAAGTAGCCCTCAGCAACACCGGTTTAAGTAAGCCTCAGGCCTTAAATAGATATATAGTCTCAGTAGTATCTAGTTATGGACTGCTTAAGGCATGGGTCCTGAGTGAGTTTGTCATTGTGTGGATGCCACTGAGTGTCCTTACACACAGGTCATTCACTTCATGTAGTGTCTTGATGCAGTGAGGGGAGATGGTACATGTGATATGTATGAGCTTGCTGCCAGTCATCAGCATGCTGTTTCACAGTAATCTTTTAACACCAGGAAGGTAGCATTGTGGATATGTAGCTCAGTAACGTAATCTTTTTTATTAAATGTTATATACTAAACATAATTGTATGTGCTGTACTTTTCAGTTGGCAGTATAGGGTACTTATCTGTGCCAACATCATGAATAAGTGAACACTGTTTCTCCACAGCATTAAGGTGACTGTGTGATCTAATGGGACCACCATTGTGATCATTGCTCATTACTGATGGAAATGTCATTATACAGCATGTGATTGTATTTCAAGTGTAACACCTAAGGACAGTGACAGACTAGTAAACATAAATGACTTTGTGCCAAGCTGGATGGTGTTAGTCATGTGACCCAGGGTTATTTCCTAGAAATATAACTAGTGGTATATTTCCTTTTAAAAATACCTTCTCTTTCCTTTCTTCATGCCTCTGTCCTTTTGCACTTTTGAGATTGGTTGATGTAGCAAGTCCTACCCAACCCTAACTAGTGCTGTATTTTTAGTGTGCTAATGTGGGGCATTTTAGGACAAAGATACCTTTAAAAACAAGAACATAGAAACAAACAGGTTTTGTTTGCCGGGCGGTGGTGGCGCACGCTTTTAATCCCAGCACTTGGGAGGCAGAGGCAGGCGGATCTCTGTGAGTTCGAGACCAGCCTGGTCTACAAGAGCTAGTTCCAGGACAGGCTCCAAAACCACAGAGAAACCCTGTCTCGAAAAAAAACAAAAAAAAAAAAAACAAAAAAAAAACAGGTTTTGTTTGTTTGGGTGGAGGAAACTGCTTTCCCCACTAAGTAGCTCTGGTAAGACCTACTCTCTGGCACTTGGGAGGCAGAGACAGGCGTATCTTTGTGAGTTCGAGGCCAGCCTGGTCAACAAGAGCTAGTTCCAGGACAGGCTCCGTAGCTACAGAGAAACCCTGTCTCGAAAAACCAAAAAAAAAAAAAAAGACCTACTCTCTGAAGTTGATCTTCCTTTAAGCCCCAAGTTCCAAGTGTAAGGAGCAGTCCCTACCTTTCCTCATTCTCTGCAAGTTTCTAGAAGTAATTTACAATTAGTGTCCACTTTTCAATCTTTTTTGAAAAGGTTATTCAGAGCCTATAGCTTCCAAGTGGGACTAGGAGTCTTGTCTCTTGTAGTCTTGTCTAGAGACCACCTATTGCTTGGAGGGTGACTTCTGCCAGCGTGGCTGCCTCAGCCTCTGGCTGCTATAGAAAAACTGAAGATGTCATGTTCTGTTCTTCAGTATCTGGCGTATTCAGTGAGAAGTAAGACCATGGACTTGGCTAGCTCTACAAACTATTTAGATAGCAGTTGGGAACATGGATTTCGCATTGCTATTACGTGAGAATGCCAGTGTGTGCATATCTGCCTCAAGATGGGAACACAATGGAGAAGGGCATTGGGTTGTTCCCTCCCTCAAGGCAGTCTTAGGGAAGATCAGACACACCTTGCTGACACTGTTTTTTGGTATAGCATCTACCTCCTGGTTTTTAGCTTCTCATTTCACAGGCTCCCTATCAGCAGCCAATACTTCCTCTAAGCAGGCTTTTCTGACTAAATCAACTACATCAAAGAGACAGTTTGCTCTGGACTGCTTCTCGTGGCGACTGCTTACCACAAGTTGGGGTCTTATTGCTACCCTGAAGATTTCAAACTAATGAAGGAAAGAGAAGGCTGCAAACTCCCATGATGTCTATCACTCCATTGTTCAGATTGGAGTCACCCATTGTTCTTCTTTTGGGGGCTTGGCTCTGATAGTATGAGCAGGAAGAAGCAAGGGAGTCATTCATTAAGGAGAAAAAGTTCTTGTCTTCAGAAGGTTCCAGATTTTCAACTTAAGTCTCTTTTAAATGGCAAATAGACAAAGGTAGCCCCAGAATATTATACTTTGAAAAGACAAATCTAGACTTCCTATTTTAATGTTGGAGTCACAGAAACTCAGAGAGGCCAAGTCATTTGTTGAAGGGATACATTGTTTATGGGAGTCCCAAACGAGGCACCAAGGTGTCCTTAGTTTCCTCTGCATATAGACTAACCTCTGGAATACTCTTTTTGGTTTTTCGAGACAGGGTTTCTCTGTGGTTTTGGAGCCTGTCCTGGAACTAGCTCTTGTAGACCAGGCTGGTCTCGAACTCACAGAGATCCGCCTGCCTCTGCCTCCCAAGTGCTGGGATTAAAGGCGTGCGCCACCACCGCCCGGCTGGAATACTCTTAAGTGTGATAAAGAACATTTTCATTTTGGGCATCGTCATCCTAGTGTGGCATGCCCTGGCACACATTATATCAGAGAAGAGTAGTAATCAAGGCCAGGATAGAGATCAGAAGAGAGATTGAGAGCCTGGAGTCAGACTGGACTGAATTTTATTTACTTCTTTCTTTTATAAAGAAAAGAGTTAAATGTAACAGTTCACATCATTCTCAATAAATACATGCAATGCTTTGTGTAAGTGTGGGTGATGTATACGTGCATGTGTGAAGGTCAGAGTTCAATGTCAGGTGTAATTCTCAACCTATTGATTGGCTTAGGCTGACTGGCCCAGAAGCCCCTGGAAATTTCCCCGCCTTCTTTCCCCAGCACTGTGATTAGACATGGACTACCATGCCCAGTTTTTACATGGATGCTGGGAATCCAAACTGAAGTCCTCATGTTTTTGTGGGTGGCACTTTACTGATGGGCCAATCTACCCAGTTCCCTGTAATGACTTTTAAAATATAGTTACTACTATATGTTAATTACACAGGCCAACCCTATTGGTCTTCTCTCTTATTTCTTGCCTACTGCCATTTGAGAACCCAAATAACATCTATGTCTCTGTGAAATTTTCTCAGTGAAGTCTGGCAGATTGATTTTATTTTGTAGTCCTATTGTGTAGCAATTAAGAAGCCTTAGTTTCCTAATAGAAAAGCTATAGCAATTTACTTGTTAGTCATCTTATAAAAGTACAACTGTAGCCCCAGGCCCTAAACTGTTATCTTTCTGAGTCCCTCTCAAATTTTCTTCTTTTTTTTTTTTGATTTTTTGAGGCAGGGTTTCTCCGTAGCTTTTGGTTCCTGTCCTGGAACTAGCTCTTGTAGACCAGGCTGGCCTCGAACTCACAGAGATCCGCCTGTCTCTGCCTCCCGAGTGCTGGGATTAAAGGTGTGCGCCACCACCGCTCGGCAAAACGTGTAGTCCAGGCTGGCCTCGAACTCCAGATCCACCTGCCTCTGCCTCCTTCAGCAAATACTACCGGCCTGCGCCACCAGAACCGGCTCAAATTTTCTTTGCAGTTCTCTTATCTCTCATTTTTTCCTGTCTCCATTCGTACCAGGGCTCAGTGTTGGTTGGTCCTACTATGGGTTGGCTCAACAACCAAGAGTAAGTCACTTGAAGACAGGCTTGCCTGATTGTTCCTCATGGAACTACCAATGAGCTAGGCGCAGCTGGAGCTAGAGCGCCTCCAGGGACTCCAGGCCTCTAAGGATTGCCCTTGGGGCCTAGCAGTGTCTGCTTCAGGCCTGAGACTGGGCTGAGCTGGGCAGGCAGCCAAGCCTGTGCTCAGGAACAGCAGCCAGGATTGGCACAGAGGAAGGAGGGTTCTGGAGGCTGGTGTGCAGAGAGGGAGGGAGGGTGTAAGAAACAGCCGGAGCTAATGTTGAAGGAGAAAGGCTGGGGACTGATCTTGATCTAGTGTAAGCTGAACCAAGTTCCTGTCTGGTAAATAAATACCCAAAGGAGTATAAAGGCTTAGAGTAGGTTTCTCAGTTAGTGTATGTGTGAATAGTTCCACCTCCCCCACTTTTTTTTTCTCCAGCCCTTCTCCCACCTTTCTTTGTCCTTGGTACTATTTGATCCATTTGTGCCACATGGCTAAAACAGGAGAGCAGTCACTTGACTTGCAGTGGTAGAGCTGGGCTGGCTACTGAAGAACACTTCCTGTGTGTAAAAGAAGCTTAAGTCTGTCAGTGACTTTGTGATAGCAATAATAATGATTACACAGAGAGGCGGACACTTCATTGAATGCTTCTATATACCAAATACATGGATTATCTCCTTTCCTCTGCTCAACAGCCCTTGGAGGTGCAGTGGAATGAGCTGGTGACAGATTTGGTCAATAGATGCCATCTCTGGATTACTGTGCTTTCTCCCTTCCTAGAGAGGTTCCTTGACCTCAGTGTGCTGCCATTTAATTTCCTGAAACTCGGTAATTATTGCACAAAGCTACGTTTCTATATGGCTGTGATTACAATGTGCTAGCAGATAGGTAGTGATATTCATTACTAATAATTGTGTTGTTTTTGGAAACTAGGCACTAGAGTATCTAGATTATACAGAAGCTGTCAGCAGGTGGCAGTGGGAGAGAGGAGAGCCACCTGGGAAGACACCTCCATTAACAGAGTGTAATTGCCTAGAATCTAGAGATCCTGTCTTTGCAGAGCTACAGAAGTGAATGAAAGAGGAAAGGGAAAGACTGCATCGGGTTAGGAACAGGGTATTGCTAACAATTTAAAAGATTCACCAAGACACAACTTGTTTTTTACTGAGGATCAATCCCAAGGAAATCACATCCTGTGGAGAGCCTGATTCTCCATGTGCTGTGGCTTTGGAGCTTTTTGAATCCAGTCAGTGGTGTGGTATGAGATTGGTTTTGTTTTTGAGACTGGGTCTCACTGTGTAGATCAGGCTGACCTTGAACTCACAGACGTCCGCTTGTCTCTGCTGGGATTCCCAAGTGCTGGGATTAAGCACTATGTCTGGCCTTTTATTATTACTATTGGTAGTAACACTGTAAAATTATTATTATTATGTGGAGGGTGGGGCGTGTGCGCTCATGTACCATGGCATGTGTGTGGTGGTCTGGGACAATTTTCAGAGGTCTGTCTTTCCCTTCTACCATATAGGTCCTGGGGATTGACTTCAGGTTATCCCTAACCTGGTGGCAGGCACCTTTATCACTGAGCCATCTCAGCAGCACTTGTGAGACTGTTTTTTAGACGGACTTGAGCTAATGACTTTGGGGCTAGGACTGACTGGATGTACAGGTACTATTATCTACCTTTCGTGACTGATCATGTGCAATATGTAAGTAGGTTTAGGAAATTCAGTTGGTCACAGAGCTAGGCTCAGTTTCTTGGCTGGAGCTTCCACCACACTGATATGGAGCACGTCTAGGGCAAGTGGACTAGTTCTAGCACACCTCCTCCTTTCCTGGCATGGGGAGTGTCCTGGACGTCTTTGAGCGTGCGTGCAGACAGTGTGGTGTTCTCTCTGGAGGCTGGTGGTTAAGGTCTGCAGCTCTGAGGCTGCTCTATTGTTGCTCCCGAGCATTACTCACTGTGCTGTCCCATGATCCTTTGGTCGTGGTTTCTTGAACTAAACATTCCAGTTTCTGTTTGTTCTGTGATGTTGGATAAATTTACTGTATGTTTGCAGAGCCTCAGTTTCCCTGTCTTTAAATGGCATTGTGGTGAGGAGGTCACATGAACTAATAATTTTTTAAAAGCTTACTTAGTATAGAGCTTGGCTCTGTATCAGATGCTCAATAATTGATGGCTGCTGTTAGCCAACAGTCGGTGAAACCTTCAGCTTTGAAAGACTGAAGAAGGTTCTGACAGCCTCTTGAACACAGGACTGGTTGTTGTGACTGGGCCTGGAGAAGCCCAGAGAACTCGAAAAGCAACCCAGGAGCAGTATCCACCAGCATACAAGAAAATACTAGCTCTGACTCGAGACCACTACTCTATCCCACTAGAATGGGAACCTTTCAAAGAAAGGCACTATGACAGAAGAAAGCCGGCCTTCTGTCACTGGGTGATTGATCATCTGCCGACATTGATTTCCCCCTTTTTCTCATCTGCTGAACATATTAATAGCCTTCAGGCTTCAACTGGTTCCTCTGTATCAGGTCATCAAAAGATGCTTTTAACATGAAGACCCAGCAGAGTAAATGGGATTTAGGCCTCTATGGTAGCCCCATCTGTTCTGCCCTTACCTTTAGGCCTTGGTGCCAGGCTTTGGAAGGAACTGCTGTACTGAGGCATCTGTCCAGTGGGGGCGGGGTGAGTGGCCTGGGTAGGTGGGTCAGACGAAGGGCAGGAAATCCTCTTATCGCACTGGGTGCTGGGCCTCCTGCAGCAGGAGCTGAGCAGCAAACACTGGTGAGTCAGCCAGTCTGTGAGCATGTGGGGTTTGTGTAAGTTTGGGCCTTTTGTTTCTTTCAGCAATCTAGACTTTAGAAACACAAATCTGGAAACCAGACCCTCCACATGCTGCAGTTCTTGTTTGGAGAGAATTCTGCTGGAACAGTTGCTTCTCTTGTATGATGGTCTTCCAAGAATTAACCCCTTGCCTTTTGAAATTTGAATAGGTTTCACTTATGGCTTACTACATGGCCCAAAGTATGAACAGCCTGTAAGAAACCATGCTGGGGTCTGTCACTTTTCATAGCCAAAATACTTTTAAGGGTGTGTGTGTGTGTGTGTGTGTGTGTGTGTGTGTTAGAACAAGTTGAAACTGTAGTTCTTTTGAGGGCTTGTGTAGACATGTCTTTGTCTCTGAGGGTGGAGAACAGGACACACCCTGATAGGAGTCTGCCTTAGCTACAGGAATGGTTGTGGGTCTTTTTAGATGACTACACTCACTGCTTCCTTTTAGAGAGAATTCCTCTTGAAGGGAACTCCCAGTTTATCTGGACACTGTTGGTAGAAGCTGTTTAATTTTTTCAGCTTTTCTTAACAACTGCCCTTTGCCCTATTATCAGACTCATAAGAACTCTGAATTTGCACCATGAAGGGCCATGGAGGCTCCTTAGAAGTGGGAGGCCCATGCCGGACCGACATTGATTTTTTTTTGTCTGATGTCTGCTTTTCTTGTTCCACTTCTGGTTCCGCATCCACACACTAACAGTGCAGTGTCAGTGGCCGCCATTGCTCTAGTAGTTGGCAGAATTTCGCAAGTACTAAATTGCAAATGGATTGTCTATTATAGCAAACTAGTTGGCAGTTAAGAACAAGCCCTGAGTAGACTGTATTAGAGAAGTCGCTTCTGCTTTTGTCACAAATTTCTAGCAGTTCATATAAAAATTAAGTTATAACACATAATACGAACTGAAGAATTTGCTCAATGTAGCCTTTCAATCTGGCAGTTGTATCTTTTTGAGACTGTACTGGGCGTGGAGACACACCTAGGTTGGGAAAGTACCTGGACTACAGGCTCCATATAGGTGGGTGGAGCAGGACGGAGCTAGGAGGTACACCTGTGTGAATCCAAAGGATCAGACACATTTCAGTTGACTGGTTGGTTGGCTAGGCCCCCTGCTTGTAGTTTTGACATTGTAACTCTTTACCTCACCATTAGACCATTATGAGATTACAGGTGGCTTGGATATGGCCTCTTCTCCCTAGTCCACCAGAATCCAGCCTGACAAACCAAACAATGTATTTTATTGGACTTATTGAGGAGTGTGAGTGACCTTAAAGCAGCTCCAGCACCTTACTTTTTAGGACTTCGTAGGAGTTTCATCATGAAGTCTTGCTTTCAGTTAATTTTCCATTCCTTATTTCTGCTAGCATCTTAGGGAGAAGGGATGGCTACTGTGAGGTGAGGTTCCTTTAACTCTCCTCGACTCCTGCTAAGGAGTGTCACCAGTTCCATCCATTACTGTTATCATAGACTTAGCCACTTCTGTATTGTTCTGCCCAATTAGTTGCCATGGCTACCAGGCCAAGATAATTTGTGTTGCTTTTGTTATGCTGGGAAGAAAAGACTTACTGAAACAGTCTTTATTAAAATCTGAACACATAGGTTATTTGGTGTAGAGCCAGGTGATGAACTTCTGGCTTAACTCAGGTCCAGATAACTTTCTTATGTGAAGGAAAAAATTGACAACACATATATCCCCAGAACACTGTCAGAAACGTAGTCTCTGATGTTCTGCAAATGAATTAGCCTCTTGTAACCTGTGCTACTTTAAGGATTCTAGGAATTTCCCATGCTGGTTCTCCATGTATCCCTTAGCCACCATTTCCAAGGATAAGCCACGGAGATGAATTACAGGAGTGGTGGGGGTGGGGTACGGTCTTTCCCTTGTTAGCTAAGTTTCCCTCATTTCCATTGTTAGCTAAGTGAAACAGAGTGGTCACTGCTGGACAGTTCTGAAGTGTAGTGTGTCTACCCCACTGCTCTGCTTATAGGTGACTGTTATGTAATTTCCTCCCAGGTTGGCTGGCTCCTCTAACTGATGGCATGTTGAAGTACATGGGCCAGCAGCAACGAGGGCATCAGATCCAGAGGGGGCCACTCTAGAGGCCAGGCCATCACCACCATGGGCCAGTGTGTCACCAAGTGCAAGAATCCTTCATCAACCTTGGGCAGCAAGAATGGAGATCGTGACCCTAGCAGCAAGTCACACAGCAGGCGGGGAGCTGGCCACCGTGAGGAACAGGTGCCACCTTGTGGCAAACCAGCTGGGGATATCCTTGTCAATGGGACCAAGAAAGCAGAGGCTGCCACTGAGGCCTGCCAGCTGCCAACATCTTCTGGAGATGCTGGGAGGGAGTCCAAGACCAATGCTGAGGAGTCTTCCTTGCAGAGGTTGGAAGAACTGTTCAGGCGCTACAAGGACGAGCGGGAGGATGCAATCTTGGAGGAAGGCATGGAGCGCTTTTGCAATGACCTATGTGTTGATCCTACGGAATTTCGAGTGCTGCTCTTGGCCTGGAAGTTCCAGGCGGCTACCATGTGCAAATTCACCAGGTTAGTTACAGATGCTTCCATGTCACCAGGTGAAGAGAGGAGGAAAGAAAGTGACACTGGGTAGTAGTAGTGCCAGCTAGGGCAGAACTGGGCTGACTTCACAGGTTTGGGGCAAGTGGTCTCCCCTCCTTTCTGGCCATTTTCTCTAAAGCTTGCGTGTTCTGAGTTGTAGTTCTGATCCAGAGAATTCCCTAGACTCTCCTAAGGGATTATTATTATTTTATCACATGCCTGATACTCTAGCATAATTACTGAACAGATTTCTCAATAGGGATTTATGTCTCCATAAAGCCTTGAATTCCTTTTTTTTCCCTCTGTATAACAGTCCTGGCTGTCCTGGAACTAGCTTTTGTAGACCAAGCTGGCCTTGGATTCATAGAGACCCACCTGCCTCTGCTTCCCTAGTGCTGAGATTACAGATGTGCACCACCACTGCCCGGCTAAGCCTTGGATTCTTTACCCTGGTACCTCAGCCTCCAAGGACTGGGTTTATAAACATGTACCATGTGCTGTCCTGGTTTTTTTCCTTATAGAATAAAGCACTGCCTGATTGATAGGTCACAGTTGTATTTATCATAGCACGAAGAGGCAGCCTAACTCTGGCTGCTAACACTCCGCCTGAAGTTAAGGACTAAGCAGTGTGAAGCCTGTTGCTAAGTTGCTGCTCAGCTGCACTGATAGCTGCTCAGAACTTGTCTCTTGCTCCTTTATATGTCAGTTCACTCATTCGATATTTATCTGTAGTCTGCCGGGCCTTAAGTGTCCACAGAGTAAGTGTCTCGGGAATATACCTCTGCAGCTAGGCCTGTGTGCAGCGAGGACAGCTGGCCCCAGTTGTCAAGAGGGAGTTGTACGAATTGTCATAGTTATGTGTCCATATTAGGGTTGTTTGTATATAAGGATATGGCAGGATCATGGCAGGCCATGACTTGAAGAGTGCAGGGTTATGAATAATAACTGACTTTATTTTTTATTGTTGTTAAAGATGGAGTCTCACTATATAGCCCTAGTGGCCTGGAACTGGATATGTAGACCAAGGTGGCCTCAGACTTCAGGATCTGCCTGCCTTTTGATTGCTGGGATTAAAGGCGTGAGCCACCATACCTGCCCTGGCAGAACAGACTTCAAAACTCATCCATATGGCCAGCAGATCTGCTCAGTAGATCAGATGCCTCACACTTGAGCAACCTGTACAGTCCCTGAGATGATAAGTGTGAAACCATGTTATAAACTGCAAAATGCTGCTGTATACATGCACACACCAGAAAATGCACACACCTAGGTGTGGTGGTACATGTCTATAAAACCAGCCCTCAGGAGGCTGAGGTACAAGGGTAAAGAATTCAAGGCTAGTTTGGGCTACCCTATCTCATAAAACAATAGAAACAAACAAAAATACAGTTAAAAGCTTTTTTTAAAACTACATAGTTTCGGTTTTGTATGTGTGTGCATGCACATAGATCATGCTATGAGTGTGAGGGGCCATAGGACAGCTTGAGGGAGTTGGTTCTCTGTCTTGTGGGCTCTTGGGATCAAACTCAGGTCTTAGTAGTAAGTATGTTTACTTGCTGGGCCATCTTGCCAGGCCCTCAAGGCCACGTTTATGTGCTTATGCTTATGGGTGTATGGCCTACATTGTATGTCTCTGCACTGTGTGCATTCTTGGTACCCTCAGAGGCCGGAAAATGTGTGAGATCCCCCAAAACTGGAGTTACAGGTAGTTGTGAGCTGCCATGTGGGTTGGAGGAATGGAACTGGGCTTCTTTGGAAGAGCAGTCAGTGCAATCCACTGTGCCATCTCTTGAGCTCTGTTTTTTTTCTTTCTGTTTGTCTATCTATATCTCTTTATTTTCGAGGCAAGGTCTGACTTTTTTTTTTTTTTTTTTTTTTTTTGGTTTTTCGAGACAGGGTTTCTCTGTGGCTTTGGAGCCTGTCCTGGAACTAGCTCTTGTAGACCAGGCTGGTCTCGAACTCACAGAGATCCACCTGCCTCTGCCTCCCAAGTGCTGGGATTAAAGGCGTGCGCCACCACCGCCCGGCAAGGTCTGACTTTTGAGCCTTAGCTGTAGAACACTGTGTAGACCAGGTTGGCCTAGAACTCAGAGATCCTCCTGTGTTTGCCTCCTGAGGGCAGGAGGTTACTGTGCTGTTGATACTGTGCTGTCTTCCTCACCATGTATGGCATCATTTTTACTTATTAATCATACCTTTTCCTACCTGTCGCAGGAAGGAGTTTTTTGATGGCTGTAAAGCAATAAGTGCAGACAGCATTGATGGGATCTGTGCACGGTTCCCTAGCCTCTTAACAGAAGCCAAACAAGAAGATAAATTCAAGGATCTCTACCGGTTTACATTTCAGTTTGGCCTGGACTCTGAAGAAGGGCAGCGCTCACTGCATCGTGAAATAGCCATTGCCCTGTGGAAACTAGTATTTACCCAGAACAATCCTCCTGTATTGGACCAATGGCTAAATTTTCTAACAGAGAACCCCTCGGGAATCAAGGGCATCTCCCGGGACACTTGGAACATGTTTCTCAACTTCACTCAGGTGATTGGCCCTGACCTCAGCAACTACAGTGAAGACGAGGCCTGGCCGAGTCTCTTTGACACCTTTGTGGAGTGGGAAATGGATCGGAGGAGAAGAGAAGCAGAGGGGAGAGGTACACTCAGCTCAGGGCCCGAGGGCTTGTGTCCAGAGGAGCCGCACTGAGGATCTGCCTGCTGCCCTGAGGAATTGGACCTTTCTGGAAATTACTGAAGATCCGGATATTTTCTACTTTACACCTTTCTCTGCCTTGTATTTGAAAGGGCTCTAAAATGCTGTATCATGTTTTAGGCACTTTCTTCATTTTTTTGGTTATTTTGGTTATTTCTTTTTTGGGCGAGAAATCCCCCAAAATATTTGAACCTGGCTACATGTTGTGTACCTTTTTTGAAGCCTTCAGATAGAATAAGCCTGCCATTTCTTGCACAAATGTATTAGATTCGTTTTGGTTTTGTGGGGGAGGGTCTAGGTCTGGGTGGGGAGGGACTGTTAGGTTGAGTTAACATTACAGTGACACAGTGCCAGATCTCGGTTTTGCATATTACTTTTCAGGGCAGGTCTGTACTGTGTGTAGTGCTGTTTACATGGTTGAATATAGGTTGTAATAATTATTTTAAAAAATTTTACAAAGATAAAAATAGCAGTGTTAACTGTTAGCCACATTGCATTAATTTCCAGACAGTTTGGAGCTCTTGGAGAGCCAGGGCCAAGGCCAGTCAAGAGCATTTGCAGCCTGACGCCCCACCCATCCCTTTAAGCTAATTTACCCAAAGCCCTTACCTCCCTCACTTCTTGCCCATTCCTTCTTTGACCTATTGCATTTCATGTTTAATTTATCCATCACCATGCTGTACCTGTCAGTCAAGTGAGCAGTTTTGTTTTGTTAGAACACATTGTACTGAAAACCACTTAAGCGTTGAATGCAGAGAAAGCAGTGCTACCTCAGTTTTGCTGGAAGTAGACTTCTTTGATAGTTTTCTTTGATGTTTTGTATTTTCATGTCATGAGTGGAAATGCTTTTTTTTTTCTTTTTTCTTTTTTTTTTTTTTTCATTTGCCTTGGAGCCAAAGTTTCCGTTCTGGGTGAGAAAAGCATGCCTGCCGGCCAGCTGACCAAGAAAACTATAGCATGGAACTCTGCTTCAAACTGGTTTTTTTTTTCTTTAGTTTTTATTGAGTATCATCAGCTTACTTGTCTGGCAAGTGCAGAAGCCTGAGGCTGGCCTGAACTCTGCCAAACAAATTATCCAAGTGTATTGAATCATTAAATGTATGCCCTCTCCCTCTCTGCTGCGCCCACGTTGTCACTTAACCCCCAGGAGTTATTTATTATCTTTTTGTTAATGTCAAGCTCATTTGGGGTAATGTGATGACTGTTTAGGTTTACATGACCCTCCTCTCCTTCCCTTACCCCCAGATATGTATATATACATATATAAGATATGTATATATTTTACCTTTATAAAATATATATATACACATATATGTATCTATATTCCTTTATTTGTCTGCTAAAACTGGCCATAAAAGAGGGAGCTGCCTTTGATCTGTAGTTAAGAAGATGCCAGGGAGCATCATAAATGGAGGCTATTGTATATGAATTTGGACATTTTCACTGAACTTGAATGAATTTGCTCACGGGAAGGAGGAACCAGTTCTCTAGACTCCACATGTTCACTCTGCCAGGCCAGCTTTGGTCAAGCAGCCACCAGGACTTGAGGAGCTGACCCTGTCCTACCTAGTTTACTAGAGGTCCCTCTTGATAATTTCCCATTAAAAAATATCCTCAAAAAAATTGTACTGGAAGGTGGGTGGTAGGAGCTTGTATAGTTCAGCTTCCAATACTTCGGAACAGATTAAAAAGGGAATCTTTTAATAAAAGTTACAAAAATATTTATACTCTTGATACAATGAAAAGTGTCTGTTAAATATTTGGAATTTTCTCCCTTGATTAGTCTACCCCAAGTCCTGGGTATATGTTTCTCGCCATGGGCAAGAGTTGCATGCTTTGAGTTCTTTATGAGTCTTACAGCTCTGGGCTCCTGTCTTTATAAAGATGATTATTTAAGGTGATGACAGTCCTATTTCTTAAAACTACTATTGACATAGGGAGCGTTTTTGTAGGCCTGACAACTGTCCTTTCTTGAGGCACAGATAAGAAACCTGAAAATCAGCCCCAGACGTAAGATAGTCCTGGAAGGCCGAAGAGGCTGATGGCCAGATGTGCTCCTTTCTTCTAGCCATAGTAAGACAAAGTTCTTGAGCAAGTCAGTATCCAGGGGCCCAACAGTTTCCCAGGGCACAGCTACATGGCAGCCTTTGGAGATCTCACCCAGCCAGTCGTTCTAATGCTGGAGTAGGTGGAAGTCCAAGGAGGGAAGGAGTAGTGGAGTGTGGTAGGTAAGACTTTCTTTCTGTCCCTGGTAAGAAAGGGTGTATGTGCAGGCAAGTGCCAAGAGAGGGAGGCTGTCAAGGGCCCCATGGACTCAAGGAACTAGATTTCTTTCCCTCTGGGTAGATTCTGACTGATGGTCAGTTTCTCCAGCCCGTCATTTAGAAATTATTTGTGACTGTATTTATAATGCTGTTGTTGAGAAACCAGAGAAAGGAACAGTTAGAGGGACCTGGGGTTCTCTGTGCAGTGGTCTTTTGTTTGTTTTGCCAAGAGATTCACAGCAAGGTATAAGGTTTGTAGTTAACAGTTCTGGGAAACAAAAGCCTCTGTTTCACTCACCCTCAGATAGGCTTGCTCCAGCAGTGGCTGGAGGCCAGATGTTTGCCCCTCAGGTAAGCCAGCTTTGTGACACTGGGGTGATGTGGGGAGGTGTGATATGTGGGTGCCATTTTGGAATTCTGCAACATCTAAGCATTACTACACAGACAGATTCTGTTGGAAAACTGCTAACTTTTGGCAAGCAACTTTTTGAGTTCCCATGGTATTTCTTTAGTTATTTATTAGCAAGCTGGTATGAGGTAAAGGGTTGTTTTATTGAATTCTTTCCCCTAGCCTTGCCAAACTTGAATGTATCATTCTTCATGACACTTTGCTGTACTTCTAGGGGTTGCCTCAGCAGCTGTCTTTACTGTGGCGGATGTGCCAACATGTGTATTGTTGGGTCCAAAAGCCTGTATGTACCCATCTGATAAAAGAAAATCTCTCCAGAACTGGCTGAAAATTCAAATTTCAGCCAAAGCTATAGGCTAAGGGAAAGATAACAGAAAATGTGCAAAGCAGTATTGTTCATGTTGGATGGACACAAAGTAATGAGTTTAGCTGCACATAGTATTAGCTTGAAACAGTCTCCTAGGGCCTGGTCTTTGGGCCCCCATAAGTATGGTTATGGGACCCCATAGAGTATGCACTTGGACCATTGGTGGGAAGTTGCTGAGATAAAGGCTAGTCCAAAAACTAAGGAAGCAAAAGGTCTGTATATTGGAATGTATGGTTTGTTGTATTTCAAGTGGGGTCTTCAGTGCAGCAGGTAGACCCGGCTATACAGTTAGTTACACAAGGGGACAGGAGAAAGCTACTGTTAAAAAGGCCCCCTCTCCCTCTTCTTTCTTAGACTGATTTTCCCATGTATGTTAGGATGACTAGTGATGACTTGAACATCTCGGTAACTGACAAGGGTCTTACTTGAAGGACTCGAGCAGTATTTAGCTTTAATACTTGAACGAACAAAATTATCAAAATTTGTCTGTTAGGGCTTTTTAAAGGACATGTGACATTGATCTTCCCTTCTGGGTCATGTAGAGGGGAAGTTCTTGCCACTCCTCTTCAGAGTACATTCCTATAGTAAGCTGTAATAGCAGTCCATACCAGTTGGCCCAGGACTACATGCTGGGGATGATTATCAGCCTCTCCCCCCACCTTTTAAAAAGAATGATGCTTAAGCATTGGGCGCATATGCTGAGATGGTGTGATTAGCTGAGTAATCAAGTTCTGATTCTAGTGTTGGTGTGTTCTGTTTCTCTTGGAAACCCAGCCTGCTCTCAGATACCTACTTCTATCACACATCTATCTCAAGCATTGCCAGAAGAAGCCATTCAGCAGCTGCTGTTTTTCTCTCAGCACAACTGTATTTGCTATGGAAGAAGTACCTTCCCTCTAATACTGGTCCCCAGTCCTCAGAATCTGATTAACTGCTCTTCCCTGCTGCACTGAGTATGGGTCTAGGTTTCGAAGAGGGAATTTGAAGCAATAGGTAAACAGGGCTTGGTTAAATTTTGATATCACACATATCCTGTCTTAAGCCGCTGAGGTGATGAGTCCACTGCTCATGTGACCCTCCACCTTTGTGGATCCCTCTTGGTTTGTGACCAGCATATGTCTGAGGTTGTACAAACTTGACAAAAGGTAATACTTTTGTATTCTCTGCACTGTTGCACTCTTCAAATAGCCCCTGAATATTAACTTGATATACACATTTTTGTCTTTGATGTCTACAGTATTTTTTTGTTTTTGTTGTTGTTTTTTATTTTGAAGGTTATCTGCTGTTGGATTCAATAAATTTGTTTACCTGACTATTGATATTTCTGCAGAAAACAAAAAACAGTGAATTTATTCTGAGGCATAAGTTATAAGACTTTTTCAGTGATGCTGTGCCATGTTAACTGTGTGGGAAAATGACCCATGTAGGATAGGAGCCCAGCTCCAAACACAGGTGATCATCTCCGTGCACTGTCCCTGCTACTGAAATCGTCTTTCTGAAGTCACTCAAGTCCCATGAAAAAAGCCCATCATGAGCCCTGTGTATGCCCCTAGGTCTAATCAGGCTTGCAGTGATTAAGTTTACTTTTTATTCACCTGCAAAATAAAGGCATCTCCATCAGTGTTAGGATTTAAGAAAAAGTCTACGAAATACCCATGATACCTCATAGTGTTCAACCATCCCTCTTAAGAGTCTCCAAAAAGATGTTAGGTACATTGGGGGGCAGGGAGCAGAGTTTAGTGTGTGGCATTTACATTTGATCTTTCATCACTTAAGCTCCTGAAAAGGGCTCAACTTTCTATTGTGCCAAATTGGGAGATGAATTTTTTTTTTACCTTTTTAAAAAAATCTTATATACCAACCCCAGTTTCCTCTCCCTCCTGTCCTTCCACTCTCCCCACCTTTTCTCCCCTCCCCCATCCACTCCTCAGGGTGAGGCCTCCCATGGGGAGTCAAGTGTGTCACATCACTTGAGGCAGGACACCAGGGCACCCTCTGTATGTAGGCCGAGCAAGGAATCCCTCCATAGGGAATGGGCTCCAAAGAGCCACTTCACGCACTAGGGATAAATACTGGAGCCGCTACTACTTGCCCCACAAACTGCCCATGCCACACAACTGTCGCCCACGTTCAGAGGGCCTAGTTCTTATGCTGGTTCCCCAGCTGTCCGTCTGGGGTCAGTGAGCTCCCACTAGCTCACGTCCGCTGTTTCTGTGGATATTCCCATCAGTCTTGGCCCCTTTGCACATAATATCGCTCTTCCCTCTCTGACTGGACTCCAGGAGCTCGGCCTAGGGCTTAGCTGTGGATCTCTGCATCTGCTTCCATCAGTTACTAGCTGAAGGTTCTGTGATGACAAGGTAGTCATCAATCTGATTGCAGAGGAAGGGCAGTTTAGGCACCCTCTCCAGGACTGCTTAGATCCTTAGCTGGGATCATCCTTGTGGATTCCTGGGAGTTTCCCCAATGCCTGGTTTCTTGCTGACCCACAGTGGCTCCCTCTTTCCTTGCTCTCCCTTTGTCCTTACCCAACTAGATTTCCCAATCCCTCATGTCCTCCCTGCTCCCTTTCTCTCCACACCATTACCACCCTCCCCCATCCCCTCATGCTGCCAACTTACTAAGGAGATCCTTGTCTACTTCCCCTTGGGGGGTCCATGTATGTATCTCTTAGGGTTCTTGTTTCCCATCTTCAGGAGAGGAAAAAGCTAACAAGAACATCTATTCTTAACTTCTAGACTTAAGCCCCTTAGTCCCTCTCTCGTACTTTCTGGTTATTGTCTGTTCAACAATGGCACTGACTAGCCATCTTGCTCATTTCTTTGGTGGAAGTGCTAATGGTTTCTAAAGGTTCCTAGCCTCTTGGTATCTTCTAAGATGTAGTAGGTGCAGGATGGGGATCAGAAAAGGCTTTTCCGTTAGAAAGGTCTTAATAAGCTTGATATTCCCTAGAAATTGTGTAGTTTTACCCTTGTTCCACACTCCACCCATTAACTATTTCTGGGCTTTGTCCCTTCTCTTAAGCACAGATAGGGACTTACAGATTGGAGAGTAGCAGAGTGGAATGGAAGATAGCCAGCTTGAGTGCTGTTAACAGTGCTGTATGGATTACAAGCAGATAAAATCCATTTTCAACTAGACGATTGGCAAGTAGTTTTATACAGTTACCAGATGAGCATGATTGCATATGGAATGGACTTCTATCAAGAAAGTATGCTAAAAAGTAGTTCAAAGGGATAGAGAAGAGTCTTCAGTTCTTGTCTCTCCTATCAAGTCCTCAAAGCAGATAGCTGACTTGGCTCTAGAAGTTATCCCTCTAGCCCTTGGTGTTGACGCAAATTATAAAAGAAGCAAAGGTAGATAATTGGGTAAATTTATCTACATATGAGGAAAATACTATATGCCGAGGTGTCAGGAGGTATAGAAGTCAAATCATTAGAGATATATAAGCTTTGCCATTGGCTATTTACATTGATCCTTGGATCAGTCGGGACTTTAAATTACAAGATTTCTATGTCTTAAAAAGCAAACTAGAAACACTTTGAATGTTTCTAACATATTTAATCCACAAGAAGCTCTTAAAAAGTCAACATGGAAAAGTAGTTGGCTTCCCAACACACCAGGCAACAGAAATATACAGCTCGCTGAAGAAAATCTGACCAAAAAGCTAAGTTAGATGTCAATTAAATGATACTCAAGAAAATTGTAATTAAACATATGAAAATGTTCTTTAATGCAGCACACTGGCAAAGATTTGAGACAAATTATGCTGGTAAACAGTGGAATCTTTTTGTAGTCAAAAGAACTAAGTATCAATATGCATCAGTACAGAAGCTTTTCTTAAGAGATGCCTGCTGAGTGTGTATGTGCAAGAATGCAGTTTGCAGCTTCAGTCAACAGTCGTGGTTTAGAAACTATGAGTTATGACAGTATATTATGTAGCTATTTTAAAAATATGAATAATGATAGAAAACTCTAGGTTTGTAAAATACTGTCAGTCATTGCTTCTGGGTGGTTGGATATAATTTGCACTGACTTCCCTATTTATTTTTTAAGAGGTCATTTTCAGAGGTCCAAGGAAATAAAAACAAATGTGGCTTTAGTGTTGTTCTGAGCAACCCCAATATAGGCACAGGAGTTCCAAACCCAAATCAAGAGTTCCATAAAAACCTCCAGTTGCCTTTTCCCTAAGACTGCTCCTCAGGCAGCTGCCTTGGCAACTCAGCTCAGCATTGGCTGCCTAGAAGGGTGTGGGAGAAACAATGCACAAACGCACTTATGAATGGAATGTGTGTTTTGCAAGAGGCCAAATTGGCAGCTTTGGTTTCCAAAAGGTGGGAGCATCAGCTGGAAGAACACAGTGTGCAGAAGTCTGAGGCTTGAAGGCTAGGTTCATTTCTTCAGTTCTGCAGTTGGGGCCCAGGGGGAAAGCCTCATCCATGATGAAGGAAATAGCCTTACTGAGTTCAGAAAGCCTTAATAGCTTCTTGCAACACTTTGCAAAGTCCCCTAATGCTTGCCACTTACTGAGCTCAATTCATGCTGGACTTTTCGCTAATTTAATCTTCCTAACAACCGTGAAGTAGGTACTGATTTCCCCATTTTAAACAGGATCTCAGGAAAATAGTTCACAGTCTACTATTCTTGACATTTTCCACAAGCTAGATCTTTGAAGTCTAATAATTCTTAAAAATAAGTGTTTCCTCATTTTATACAGCTGTGGAAATGGATTCAGAATGACTCAAATACTCAGCAGGAGCTGAAGCTGAAGTTGTAACCCAGGCTCTTCCATGTCCACTAGAGGCACTGCCTTTGAGGACAGGAGCCTCAAAAGGTTTCTATCAGTTGAGCTCCACTGCTTTAGAGCTTAGCTGGAAAGGAAGCTCAAGTTGACACAACACACATTTCCTCCTGACAGAGGGACTTCAGGAAGCAGTGTGTTAATCTCAAATCAAACTCTGGTGCTTGGTTCCACTTACAGCCCAATCTTACAGAGGCTTCATTTAAGGACTGAACACTGCCCTAAGTGCCCAACCCCAAATTTTCAGAATTATTCTTTCCTAAGGAAACAGGGTTTGTAGCCTTTGGTGACCTGGGACTCACTACATAAATTGACCTCGCTTTCGAATTCAGATCCACCTGCCTCTGCCTCCAGAGTGTGTGCACTACCAAGCCTGCCTGGGTTTTTTGTTTTTTAGAATAGAACCTTACATCAAAGCATTTTGTAAAACTTGATTTGCCAGTTCCACTAATCAGAGAGAAATACTGTTAACATCTTGGCACACAGCATTCCAGGCTTGGTTCCAATCCTATGCATAGCTTTGTACATTCCCCTGCGCAGCAGGAATCAAAACTATAATACTCTTCTATAGCCCTATACACACATGTACATGTATGACTATGAACTCAATTCTGAGAGCCAGGTGCAGTGGCAAATGGCTTTGATCCCAGAAGGCAGATGGATCGCTGTGAATTTAAGGACAGCAGGGTCTACATAGTGTCCCAGGACATAGTGAGGCCCTGTCTCAAAAAGCAAAATAATACTTATATGAGATACTAGTATCTCTGTGCCTAGATTAATACTATTTAACTTACATTGAACAGTCCAATAATTTTAAAAGCTGGGACTAGAAGGGGCACATGTGCACAGCAGACTCATTCTTTTGTAATAACCCTGTGGCATCTACTTTGTGCACTTTTTTGTACAAGCATCTTCAGTTCTTTGGTGGAATTGTAGGATCTGAGTGTATAAAGCAAGGTTTTAGCTGTGACTGACAGATTAGGTTCACTTTCTCTGGAGCACTTAGTATCTATCAGATTTGTAATTGTAGATCTGTGTCCCATCTTTCCAACAGTGTTACTAGTCGCCTTAAAACTTAGGTGGGCCGGGCAGTGGTGGCGCACGCCTTTAATCCCAGCACTCGGAGGCAGAGGCAGGCGGATCTCTGGGAGTTCAAGGCCAGCCTGGTCTACAAGAGCTAGCTCCAGGACAGGCACCAAAGCTACAGAGAAACCCTGTCTCGAAAAACTAAAAAAAAAAAAAAAACACAACAACAACAAAAACTTAGGTGGTCCCCCCCCCCCCCCCCCGAGTTTTGAAGTTTCCAGTTTCAAAGTGGTGCCCTGGTGTGATGGGGACACCTACTGGTGAAGGGTAATTCTGCAGCTGTATCCCTCAAAAGGTATTTCCAAACATGGAAATGGGTTCTAACTACAAAGATAAGTCTTCCATTATCTCTTCTCTTGCCGGATGTTTAGTTCAGCCTCCCCCCGCTCCCCAACACCACCACCGCCTTTAACTTTATAGCAGATGCCAAAGAGTCAACAGTTTAGCCAATCACTTACAGAAATTTGACAGACTGGCTGGATTTTTTCTCTTGGTCTTTGCAGTAAATACCATTTAATGGTAGGGATACAGCAATCAATCAGTACCTGTATAAATAAAATCAGACACAAAACACTCATTTTCCCCCTCACCATGCCTTAAGAGGAGGAAATGTTTTGAGTTTTAGGCTTTATTGAAATTTTGCACATGACAAAATACTTTGGCTGGTATCCCAACTTTTTAACAAAAGTGTCTGCTAGATGGAAAGACTTGCCATTGTCTTGAAGGGGCCGTAGCCTAGTCACATTCTCTATATGTGAAGGGATACTTGGAAAGTGTGGGGAGATTCACACTCCCAGGCCCGGGGGGTCACTTTCCTCTTCCTCTTTTATTTTCATCAGTCCTAGGCCAGGGTGTAATTCAAAAGTGCTGCAATAAATAAAAAACAAAGACATGTTTTTATCTAAATGGCTAAATAAATGGCTCTATGCTCCTAGGATAGAGTAAGTTTTTAAGCAGGTGTGTACAATACACCAAGAGGAAGGTTTATAGAAAGCTGCCGGCTGGAGTGAGCTCAGTGAAGAAGCCTGATTCAAGTCCTAGCTCTGCTGCTTAAGAGACAGACGACACATTTCCAATAAGCTTCACTTTTTCTTAACCCTAAAACGTGCAAGTTACTATGCCACTAAGGCGTAAAGAAGCACAGTAATAACCAACACTCACTGGGCACTTTCTACATACCAAGTGTGGGCAGTTTAAAATACCTGTCTGCTAACCCTTAAAAGCAGCTCAGTGATAAATGTCTTCAATCCATTTTCCAAGCAAAGAAACAGGCTCAGACATTACTTGTTTAAGTCATACTAGCAAGTAACAGCCAGGTTAAGAGTCCTTAGAAACTGGGGTAGTATCATCTGAAAAACTTTGTTACTTATTAACAATGCTTGTCATTAGAACAGTGCTTACAGTTGAGGAGTCGTTTGATACCTGGTAGTTCACTGCCACCTTGGAAGAATATTCATGGGACTGGATTTAAAGAGCTAAAGGAGCTCTTTAATGCAAGAAAGGCAGAAAATAGCAAAACACAAACTGTTAACCTGCTGTCTAGCAAGTCTTTTTTTGAATGGCTCTAGAGTCCGATCATTATGGTTCAGCGCAGAGTGGCTGTACTTACTAGTTGTGTGACCTTGGTAAATTGCTTAAACGGAGGCATTGTGCTTGTGCTTCTAAGGACTCTAATAATCCTGATCCAGTCTATGTACTTGCTTGTCATAGTACTTGCTTATTAAGGGTCTGACAGATTCCCATGTGCCAACCCAGTCCAGTGAGTATCCTGGACCCTTGCCTGCCCCTACCACACTAGACTAGATAAAACATCCTGTGCACTGGCCCAGTCTTTGAGTTGCCAGGACTCTTGCCTGTTTGTGCCATCACCAACCTCATTGCCTAGCCATTCTGTGTCCTGGCCAAGTCTGGTAAGTATCCTGAACCCTCTCACCTGCCTGCTATATTCTTAATACTTAGGCCCAGCTTTAGGCAAACAGCTTATACTCTGGCTTAACCTGGTGAGTGCCCAAGAACCTGGCTTACCCAATTAGCCGAGCTTGCAGAACAGCCATCCATTCAAATCATCCACATTTCTTGCTTACCACTGAACTGGAATCATGCATGTTCATCCAATCCAAAATCAAAACTGAGAATCTAAAGGATTAACTACTAATTATTGATACCTGATCTGAAATCAACCAAGCAACAATAAAAATCAAAACAAAACTCCCAATCAACAGAGCAGCCTAGAATCAGACATATAACCAAGGAAGTCTACATGACAAAGTCATATTGCAAAACAAATGTTGGGAGGCCAAGACATTATGTCCCTTCCAAAACTCACCAGCCCTATAGAAATGTTCTCCAATAAAAACTACCTAGAGGGCTGGAGAGATGGCTCAGTGGTTACTAATGGAGCACTGACTGCTGTTCCAGAGGACCTGGGTTCAGTTCCCAGCACCCACATGACAGCTTGCTGCTGTCTATTACTCAAGTTCCGGTTCCACTCACACCCAGACATATGTGCAGGTAGAACACCAAAGCACATAAAATAAAAATTTAAAAAATTTTAAAAACTACCTAGATGAATCCCAGGACAATTTTAAGAAACAATCATAAACATCATCAATGAATCCAAAAATTTAAAGAAAACAACTCAATGAACTTAGGAGGATAAGAATAAATCCAAGAAAATAAATATGTAACTGAATGAAATGACAAGACAGTTCAAGACCTGAAAACTGAATTCAGTAAAGAGATAGAAATAATGAAATTGCAAAACTCAATAACCCAATTAGAAAACTCAGAAAAGTCTTACCAGTAGAATGGATCAAGAAGACAGATTATTAGGACTTGAAGATAAAGTAGAGGAATTAGGGATGAAGAGAGCTCCGGCAGTTATGAGCACTCCTTGCAGAGGACCCATGTTCAGTCTCGGTTCCCAGTACTCACATCAGGTAGCTTACAACTGCTTATAACCACAGATCCAGGGGATCTGCTGCCTTCCTCTGGCTTCTAATGCACTCAAGCTCTGTGGCATATATATACACATGTGTATATTCATGTATATACACATAAAAATAAAAAGGATTGGACCACATTAGCAAATAATTTGAAAACTTAACAAAACTACATGAAAAATATATAAAAGAAGCTGTGGGACAGCTTGAAGAGACAGAAATCTAGCCATGTGTGGTGTCATATGCCTTTAATCCCAGCAGCCAGGGCTACGTAGAGAGAACCTGTCTCAAACAAACAAACAAGATCAAATTATCACACACAGATGAAGGACAGGAATCCCAATGACACAGACCAAAATCAACAAGATCATACAAGAAAACCCCCAAATTAAAGAGACATTACTTATATTTTTGGTTGTGAGCCTAGCCTTTAACAGCTGAGCCAGCTCTCCGGCCCAAAGAGACATTACTTAAACTATCATTTGTAGTACAGCATCTCCTAGAATATCAGAATCTTGAGATAGTTTTAATCTTTTGACATAGGACTTTATGTAGCCCACAGTGGCCCTAACTCCTTATGTAGCTGAGGCTGGCCTTGAACTCCTTATTCTTCTGCCTCCACCTTCCAAGTGCTGAGATTACAGGTACGCACTACTAAACCCAGTTTTTATGATATGTTTAAAAAACAATACAGTTTGAGCTGGCAAGATGGCTCTATGGGTAAAGGCATTTGCAGTGAGTCTGATGATCTGAGCACATGTATGCATACCACACACAAAAGATAATGAATAACTATAACAAAGAAAAACTTAGGAAGAACAATTCTAAAATTTTCTAACTACTCCAAAAAGGCCCTTCACACACACTGCAAATACCCCACAAATGACACTATATGTTTTAGGACTAATTTTAACATTAATTTTTCTTTAAATAAAGTATTTGTCATACTTTATGTTTTGAAAAAAATCACTGATTTACTGAAAATCCCTCACAAGAGAATTTTGCTTTGAGACATGTTTTCACAGTGTACCCCAGGACTAGCTTTGAACTCATTATCTTCCTTCAATCTTCCAAATGCTGGGGTTATAGGTGTGTACCACCTTTCCAGCTTAGACCTGTGATGGGTAAGTTGGCCAGTTATTAAAAATTTATATAATAGGGCTGGGGAGATGGCTCAGTGGTTAAGAGCAAGCACTGACTGCTCTCCCAGAGGACCCGGGTTCAATTCCCAGCAACCACATGGCAGCTCACAACTGTCTGTAATTCTAGTTCCAGGAGACCCAACACTCATGGCAAAGCACCAATGTATGTAAAAAATAAATATATTTTAAAAATGTATATAATAGGAGCTATAACCAGACCTATACAGCCCGTTTCAGTATTTATTAGGCCTAATTCTCTGATTTTAAGGTGGGATGAGTTGCATCAGAAGAACCAATAAATTTAAGTAACAAGTAAAATAGGAATATAATGTCTACCTTCTAGAACTGTGATAAGAACTCATGTAAATCCTCATTACATGCCTGGCATCACTTAACTAAAGGTCTTCCCTTCAAACAGCTGAATCAAGTCCTTACTTGTTGGTTCCTGGCATCAGGATGAGGCAGAGGGTGCCCGGGCTCAGGCAGTGATAGAGCTTTTCAATCTTCCGGTTGCAACGCCAGGCAACTATCCTTGGGTGGTTCTCCTCCGCAATCTAGGACCAAAGTCATGCATCAACATTTAGTCTCCTATTCACCTTTAGGAGTTAAAGCACTTTCTTGAGTTCTAAAGCCACAGGAAGCTCTGGAAAAAATCCCTGTCTGAAACTGCAGCCCTCTTACAGACCTCAAGTGGCTTAGGACTTCTGTGGCAGAAGGCAGCTTCTGTTGGTTCTCTCAAGTGAGTCTTCCAAAAGGGCCCTAAACGAGGGAGTCATATCACTGATGAGGTTCCCTACCTGCCTTTGCCATTAAGGGTATCTGTGACCTTGGATGAGTCACTGACCAGCTCTAATCTCCATCCCTCATCTGCTAAGTCTGAGACTACAGCAAAGTTTCTCAAGCTTTAAGCAGCCTTTGATCTCCACACTTACACATACACCTTCTTTATTCATGCATTTCCACTGCTGCCTTAGTCTTGCCTAATCTCAGGTCAGATGTAAGTTTAATGGAAGTCCTAAGCTACAAAAGTGGAAACAAAAAAGTCTCTACCTATGACAGCCAAAATTTATCTTGTGTATATATCACACTTTGGGAAGCCCTGAACTAATTCACCTAAGACTTATCCAGCTCTCCATCCTCCTACCCTGCTCCCTCAAAGTTCCTTGCAGAACCACCCTGAAGAATAAGAATGAGATTTTTAGTGGTTATCAAAGGAGCAAAAGTATTTGATATCTGAGAGAAGAACAAATATGGCCAGGGCTAGAGGAGGCTGGAGGAGGGATATAAGATGGGAGCCTGTAGTGGGAGCTGCGGGCTGTGTTCCTGCTGCCCCGGCTCCTGGTCGCCTGGCTAGCTAATGCCCCAAAATAACGACACACAAACTGTATTCTTTTAAACACTGCTTGGCCCATCAGCTCTAGCCCTTACTGGCTAATTCTCATATCCCGATCAACCCATCTCTAATAATCTGTGTAGCACCAGTCTTACCAGGAAAGATTCAGCATGTCTGACCTGGCGGCTTGCTTCATCGCGTCTGCCCCAGAGAGGAGAGAAAATGGCATCTGTGCTCACTTCCTCTTCCTCCCAGCATTCTGTTCTGTTTACTCCACCCACCTATGTTCTAACCTATGAAGGCCAAGCAGTTTCTTTCTTAATTAACCAATGACCTTCCTCCATCAGGAGCCAGGGCAGGAAAAACAAACCAACAAAAAGTTTGAAGGATGCAGTGCCAATGAGCAAGTCTTTCCTTATTGCTCCAGAAGCAGAAGGCCAGGGTCCAGAACCAGAGACCCCAGCAGCTACCTTCCCTGCTGACCCCAAGACACACTCATTACCTGGAAGACATGCTTCTCCAAGAGAGGTGGTACTAGTTGAAGTCCTGAAGGCATTGCTGGTTCAGGATGTATGTCCTTGAGCCATGTCTGAAGGTGCATGGGGGTTAGGGCATGTCTGCCTTTCAACTTCCAGTCCTTGCCTTTGAGAATTTCAAGGGCTACCTGGGCACTGTCACGGGATTTGAACTCTGAAAGTAGGAAAAATCCCAACATTTGTTACGAGAGCCAAGAAAGCAGATCAACAGATAAACTAAGGCCTGGCTAAGGTGTAGGAATAGAGTAGAATTAGAAGCTCCGCCCTGGTATACTCCAGGAAAGCTTTTTTTGGTGAACCCCTTCTTTGACCTCATGTTGCTGCCATCTCCAATATCCTTCCAGGCTACATTTAATGGTATTACTTACTCAAGAAACAGTAGTTTTTTTGCTGTCTGCTTTTAACATCTTTAGGCAGTATCATGGCTTCCAGGCCAGGAAAGAGGCTGGACTGCTCCAACAGGTGTTCTTTAAAAGCTTTGCCAAATCCAGTCACATATATAGTACCTTGGTTTTCACAATCTTGCTCTAGCTCACGCACAAGGGTGTCACACTCAAGAGTGAATTCTGTCACAGGCCTGTGCACCTAACCAAGGAAAGATGATGTTAGTGGTACAAAGTTACCATTTTAACTAACCTCTGTCATGTTGTACATCAGCAACTCAATATGCAGCTTCCTAATATTTAGGAGGCCAATAAATGCTTCATAGAAATGATTGTAGATTTAATTAAGAAATACATATTTTCATAACAATCTATATTCTCCAGTTCCCTGCTTGCTGCCTCCACTGAAATCTTGTTTCCTTGTACAAAAACAACTAAGGAATGGGCAGACTCAGAATAGCACTGAGGGACAAGGATACTTGATAAGGAATACAATAAAACTGTAGTCTAGCCCAGGCTGATTTTTATGAAACTGAAAGTTATTAAGTCTTGATTAAGGGCATTTATTATAATGCCTCATGCCTGGGCATCTTCAGGATATCCCTACATATGGACTGTGATAAATCTTGTCTCGATGAAGGGGGCTATTTTCAGTTTTGGTCATCTTACCTTGATGTAAGAACCTTCTACCAGAATGCCATTCATGGTCTCTATAGCCAGCTGAGCAGCTTCCAAGACTTCATACTGTACACAGAAGTAAGGCTGCAGAAAGACCAAGGTTTTCACCATTGTTACTTTCAACTCAAACTGCTAGGAGGGACTGAGAAAGGGACCCAAACCACAATGGATGTTTTTAATGTGCTAGGCCAGGCAGGCAATGGATTGCAGACTGTCAGTCAGCTTTAAGGAAAATCACCAAAGTTCAGGAATTGGTTTTCAGTCAGTAACTTCCATTTTTCCATTTAAAACCACAGCCCATTGTGATGGTAATGTAAGAAAAACTAAGCAATTCATCACTACCTAACTTGCTCTTCATATTTGCTACAAAGCACTAAGGTCACTCATGTATGTCACAAGCAGGGACTCCTAGATGTCAACTAGCTTGGTTTTTAGACAGCTTTCCAGTTCCCTGGGAAAGCCAAGTTCTTTCACTGGCTATGCCACATCTTAAGACTCAAAGCAGCTAAATCCCCAGAGTCAGCTGAGCTGCAGAGCCACATGGAGAAAAGTCCTCCTACAGAAAAGTTTTAGGACATTGTTTTGAACAAATTTTTGGAAATGGCACCAAAGGCAAATAACAAGGGGGGAAAAAAAGACAAACTAGGTTTCCTCAAAATTACAAAATTTTTAGACATCAAGACTACCAAATTGTAAAATGCAGTTCACAAAATAGGAAAAAAATCCTACAAGCCACATATCTATTAGGAGACTGAAACTTAAAATTATAGGGTGTTCCAGTTCAGAATGATGAACAGTTATAGAGAAGGACGATCATGATCATGACACTGTATTATATCAGTAAACTTATTGTGAACTTAAGGGTTAGAAAGGTAAATTCTATATTATGTATATTATACAGAAACAAAAATCAACAAAAAAAGCAAGACATAAGTGGTTATAATCTTGCAACAAACTTCCCAATTCTGAGATTATCTATTCTCAGAGATAATCAATATCTAAATTTTTAGCTGTAGGAATGAACAACAACAAAAAGTAACTTTGGCAGTCCTTGTGTTTTTACTTCATTTTCATAATTATTATTGTACCAGGTTATGAATTGCCCCAGTTCTACATTCTAAAGGTAGAAAACAAAATACTGACATTTTCTCCTACTCCTTTCTTCAGCTAATTTAGTCCTCCTTATAGAGGCCTCCATCATACTACTTACTACATAATATCTATAGTTAGCCCTTTCTACTTGGAGAAGGAGTCTCACCAAGGAGGCCTAACTGACCTGGAACGAGATCAGGGTGCTCCTGACTGTGCAGTAGCTGTGCTGCCTCTGCCTCCAGGTACCACCATGCCCAGCTCCTATAGATATTATTATGCTGTTTCTAGTTTTAATTCTTGTCGTATCTTCTTTCATGCTATGCTACTGTTTCACATGAAACCTTAGTCATTTATCTACTTATATAATAATATAATGACTATAAAGATGGAGATTTACTTAAGTCCTTTGAATTATATACATTTTAACATGATATATAAGTATTTAAATAACTAAAAATATTTTTCTTTTGTTGAAATAGTTTCAAAATCATTAAGATCATTTATATAAATAAAAATCCAATACACGAAATTTACTTCAAGAGACTAAAGAATTAAAAAAGAAAAGTAGGCAGGCAGAACTCTTACATTGTCCTATGCCCCTTACAAAAACAGAAAATCAAAGCTGAGTATAGTACATGGTGGCATACATCTATAATCCTGTCTACTCAGAAGATGAGTCAGGAGGACTGCATATCTTACAGCAACACAGGATACACAATAAGATCCTCTCTAATACTAAAACAAAAAGGGTTAGAAATGTAGCTCAACGGTAGAGTCTTTTTCTAACATGCCTAAGACTCTAGGTTTAATCCCTAGTTACACCTTTTTTTCCTTCTGGTTTTTTGAGACAGGGTTTCTCTGTAGCTTTGAAGCCTGCCCTGGAACTAGCTCTTGTAGACTGGAATGGCCTCAAACTCATAGAGATCTACCTGCCTCTGCCTCCCAAGTGCTGTGATTAAAGGTGTGTGCCACCACCACCCAGCTCACTCTTAAAACCCTTTATAAATCAATTATCCGTTAATGCATCCTAGCTATTGGCTGACTGTGTAGTTAAAGCCTATACAACTAAGATAGGGAAGTTACAGTTCTTTTGTAATTTTTAACTTATGTTTATTTATTTAGTTTGTGTGTATGTGTGTGTGTGTTTGTGCGCATATGTGTCATGGCTGGCATGTAGAAATCAGTGGATACTTTGTGGAAACTGCTTCTTTCCTCTACCAATGTGAGTCCCAGAAATTAATTCATGTCATCAAATTGGCAGCAAGTGCCTTTATCTGCTGAACCATCTTACTAGGTGGCTTCACTATTTTGTTTAAAAAAATAAGAGTTATCATCATTTTTATATTTTTTAAATTATTTTGAAAATTTATTCTTTTTAGTTATGCATATGTGTGTATGTCTCTGTGTGTGGTTATGTCCATATGCCCAGAGGCAGGGATGTCTGATTCCCCTGGGGCTGGTTGTGCGCTGCCTGATGTGGGTGCTGGGAGTTGAACTTAGGTCCTCCAGAGCAGTACATACTCTTAACCATGAAGCCATCCTTCCACATACACACCCCCAACTATTCTTTTTTAAAGGATATTTTTATCATTCAAAGGTGAGGTCAGCACAAAAGGTCACATTCAACTGGCAGGGATTTTGTTGTTTTTGTTTTTTTGAGACAGGGTCTTTCTATGTAACCCTGGCTGTTCTGAAACTCTCTATGGAGACCACACTGGCCTTAAACTCAGAGAGATCCTCCTGCCTCTGCTTCCTGGAGTTCTGAGATTAAAAACGTTGTGTTACTACCCTGTCTTTAGCATATTTTTCTCTGGCCTACATGGTATATTTCTCTTTAAGCAAAACAAAATAAAAATTGTTAAGTACACAAGAACATAAGATCCAGAAATAATGATTATATATGGGCCAGTTACTTGTCCATCAGACAGAGCTGGAGCAAATCAAGCTCATTTTACTAATTCATTATTGGTTAGCCACACAGCCCTCACCATCATCTGATTTTTCTAAGAAAGTCAAAACCTAATATTCTCAGCTTACCCTAAAAGTTTCGAGAACAAGAGTTACTGACTGGACTGGGCCCATGCTCTTAAACATCTTCTTCAGAGGCCCAATGTTACAATTTTTGACAAATGGACCAGCATAGACAGTTGACATCTCTGTCCATTTGGCCTTCATCTATAGGAAAAACAACAGAATAAAGCAGTGGATGTGAAAATGGACTGAAACCATAAGTCAAAGCTTGGCTTACCTTTTCAGATGTCTAAAGTCCAGACTTGTTATAGGGCTGGGAAGATGGCTCGGTGGGTAGAAGTACTTGTTGTTATTGCAGAAGAGCATTAGATCCCCACCATCCACATGGTCGTTCACAACCATCTGTAACTCCAAGTTTCAGGGAACCTTATGCCCCATTCTGACCTCCAAGAGCACCAAGCATGCATATGGTACACACACACATAAATGCAGACAAAATATTCACACAAAAAAAATAAAATGAATAAATCTTTTAAAAAATTATCATTGAGGTAAGGTGCACGCCTTTAATCCCAGACCTCTGGGAGGCAGAGGCAGAGGGATCTCTGTGAGTTTGAGTCCAGCCTGGTCTCCAGAGAATTCGAGGACAGCTAGGGCTACATAAAAACCTTATCTCAAAAAATAAAAAAACAAAATAAAATGAAGAGTCTGTATTCAAGGATGTCCACTGCAACATTATTTATAGTAGGAAAAAATTGAAAACACAAATGCTCTCAATAATAGGTTTACCACTCAGTGGAATACTTGCATATCTTAAAAATAAGAACAATAAACTATGTCTGACACAGAAGATACATTTAAAATTAAAATAAAGTTGCAACAAAGGGCCGGGGCAATGGCTCGATGGATAAAGTGCTTGCTTGAGGACCAGAGTTCAGACCCCAGCACCCACAGGAAAACATGAATGCAAGTGGCACATGCCTCTAACCTCAGTGCTAGCAGTAAAGACAGGGTGGCTAAACTCTGCCTCAAATAGATAGATAGATAAATTAGATAGATAGATAGATAGATAGATAGATAGATAGATAGATAGATAGATAGATAGATAGATAGAAAAAGATAGATGTGATGTGATAAAAGAAGATATTTAGGGCTGGAGAGATGGCTCAGCGGTTAAGAGCATTGCCTGCTCTTCCAAAGGTCCTGAGTTCAATTCCTGGCAACCACATGGTGGCTCACAACCATCTGTAATGGGGTCTGGTGCCCTCTTCTGGTCTGCAGACAGAATATTGTATACATAATAAGTAAATAAATTTTTCTTTTTTAAAAGAAAAGATATTTAATGATGGCCTCTGACCTTGTTCTGCCTCTGCATGCATGGGCATACACACCCACCCACCCACATACCTGTACACATATATATACACTAAAAAAAAAAAAAAAAAAAAAAAAAAAACACACACAAAACAAAACAAAGTTGTAAAACAGGATACTCAGTCTGATTCCTATTTTATAAAATATGTTTTTCAAATATTAATGTATATTGAAATAATCTGGAGAAATAGATGTGAATTTAAGCAAGTGTGAATTACTTTCCTTAATGAAGAGAGGTTGTCGTTATCAAACAGTTCAGCAGAAACCATCTACTTACACTTTGCTTCACCTCGTCAGCAAAGATGGGTGAAAAGGGCTCAAAAGAGAACTGCACAATGCTGAAGGGAAACAAAGGGACTTCCACTTTGGCTTCCTCAAGCACCTGAAGAGAACAGACAGCATAGACTGAATGAGTTAGGAACTCAATACTCATCCAACTTCCTCCATGAGCCACAGTAATTTAAACAGTTGCCTTTTACTTATACCCCAAAGAGGCACACAGCTGACTTCCAGGTCCAAAGGAGAATGGTAACAGCACACAGTCTCCTAGAAAAGCCACTAAATTACTGCTTCTTGGCCTTTTGGCTAAGACTCAGCATAGTACCCGTCCTTTCCAGTTTAATATACTATGTCCTCTGTCAAAGAATAACATATGCAATGAGTTTCTGAAGCAGGGAGATGGAAAGGGAGCTTGTTACATCCATGTCACACATCAACCTGGAACTGGAGAATCTCAGGAACAATGCACCCTTCCAGGGATATAAGACTTGGTTTCTTTCTTTCTTTTCTTTTTTGACAGTGTCACAAATAGTTTATCAATGCTTAGAAAAGAATTACACAACAGAAGCAGTTTATTCAAAGATATCAGGCTGGGTCCATATTCGAAAGTCAACATGTACTGTCATATCAACTAGCATGACTGTACTCATTTATGCAGACAAAGCTTATGGAAAATAACAATATCAAAACTCAGAAAAACCAGGACAGAGGGAACTTCCCCAACCCAATGAATTAAAAATCTAACAACTAAGCCAGGTGGAGCTGGCTCATGTCTTTAATCCTGGCAATTCAAGATTAAATCAGAGACAGGGATCTCTTGTGAGTTTGAGGACAATCTGGCCTACATAGTGAGTTCCAGGACAGCCAGGGCTACACAGTGAAAAGGACTTGGTTTCTTTCTAAAGGCAGCTTGCAACAGGGCCTGGAGGCACAGGCTTATGATCTCAACCACATAGAGGCTGAGGATAGCAAATTTAAGACCAGGCTATGGACTGAGTTCAAAGTCAGGCTGGACAACTTAGTGAGACCCTGTATCAAAATAAAAAGGGCTTGGGGTATAGCATAGTGGAACAGGTCTTACCATATACAAGAGTTCGGGTTTAACCCTCTAGTATCACATAAAAGCCATAAAGGTAATATATAACATATGTGACCCATACTTTAAATATTACTAAGAGAGTGATTACCACAAACCTTGAAGTCACTTGTAAGAAAATAAATTCCAACAGAGGCCCGCATCATTATACATTGCTGCAAATCAGTAAATAAGGAAAACAAAGGAGGCTTAAGAGAGTCATTGGCGATGGGGGTAGTAGGTAGTGAGGAGGAGAATCAATGTGCCTGAAAGAATTAGAGGAAGTAGAAAACAGAAGCACCCCTAGAAAGAAATCCAACTAAATGCAAATGTCACAACTTTGATATGGCTAAAAGCCTGGCAGCTGCTTTCTAGCAGCATGAAATATATAGAAAAAAAATGGTACCCTTGTTAGATGTGGCAAAAATGAAAATAAAAAGGTAAATTACAGATCTTGTCGAGAGAGATGGCAAATGCCAACCTTTCCTAACAAGATTATAAGTTCCTCTCCTCTCCCTGACACCATAAATTAGTCTCAAACAAACAAACAACCCTAAGCTCCAAGTACTGGAAAGTTGAGAATGGTGGGGTATGTGCCTCTAACTCCCAGTTCTTGGGAGGTAAGACATTCTAGTGAATGGCAATGGCACTGCAATACTTTGTGTTCCCATCTCTTTCTCCCTCTGAATCAACACAGACTTCATGGGAGGATAACTTCCCACTCCAGAGATTCTCTCTTGGAATGCAAACCTATGTGTCCAATATTCTGGAAAATCTGGGCGCTGCCTGAGAAACTGGCTTCTTCTCATCTGATTTGAAGAGCTGACAGGAGTACAGGACTTGCTGAGAAATCATTACAAACTGACTACTATGGCATGTTAGAGATGCAGTTCCAAAGGAAGATGCCATGAGGTAGAAGAGATTCTTTGCTGTAAAAAATAGACAGCAACAAACTGCCAAGAAAATTTGAGACAGTTAAAAAAGCAAAACTGCAGATAATACAAATCTTGGATGCTGCATAGAACAGTTCATAAAATCAGAACTGGTTATTTTTCTCTCTCTTTATGTATGTATAGTGTATACATGCTTTCATGTTATGGTACATATGTGTGCAGGTGCATGTACACATGTGTTCATATTGGTGGGGATGCATGAGGTTGATATTAGGGTGTTGTCCTCAGTCACTTTGAAGCAAGGTATTTCACTGAACCTGGGGCTCTCAGTTTCAGCTACTCTGGCAACCCAGCTTGATCCAGGCATCTTTGTATCTGCCTCTCTCTCCCCATCACCTACTAGGTCCACCTGGCTTTTAGAGGGTGTTCCTGTCATCTTTAATCTTCAGTTTGACATAACCTAAGGTCATGAGAGGAAAACCTCCTCTATGGACATGTCTGAGGAACTATCTTGTTAATCTATGCAGGAGGGCCCAGGACACTTGGATGACACCATTGCTTGTGCTGGTAGTCCTAGGATATATAAGAAAGCTAAACATCAGCTGGAGAACACCAGCAAGAAGCATTCCTCCAGGGTTTCTACTTCAAGTTCCTGCCTTGACTTCCTTCAATGATAGACTATATAACCTGTAAGCTGAAATAATCTATTCCTTCCCTAGGTTACTTTTGGGCAGTGTTTTATCATAACAACAGAACAAAACTATAATATAAGGTTCTTAGAGTCTGAATGCTGGCACTTATATTTGTAGCCAAGTGCTCTATCTGCTGAGTCAGCTCCTCAGACCAGAACTGTTTATTTTTTTTAAATGTCTAAGTCTTAGTAACAAAATCACAAAGCATACAAAGATACAGGGAAACTTAGCCTAAAAAGACAACATAATTCCATAAACTGAATCTAGAAAAGTGTAGCTGTATGAAGACCTGTGAATTCCTGTCTTCTGAATATTGAGATTACACCCCTATGGTAGGCTCCAGGTCTCTAACAACAAGTGGCGAACTGTTTGCACTCTAGATCTGTATACACTCTCTTGTATACTGAGTCACTATCTCTAGATTACTTATATCATTGAAAAGAATATCATGCTATGTAAATAGCTTTTCTACTGGACTGCTAATGAACATTAAGAAAGAAAAAAGTCTGCATGTGTTCAGCCATTCTTTTCCTTATTATTTCCGATTCATGGTTGGTTGACTCCATGGATATGAAAACTGCAGACTCATAAGGCTAATTAAATGTCTAAAAATGCTTAAGGGGATAAAAGAATTGTCATAAAGATGCTTGAACATGGATTACTAAATCATGAAAATGATGTATTAGCAAATGAGAATACTAACAAAGAAATGATAAAAAAACAATATTCTGGATTGGAAAATTTTAAAAAATAGCACTTCAAAATCACATAGGAATGGATTTAATCAAGCAGATGAAAGCATCAGGTCATGTACAATGATTGAGTTAGAGGTCAAAAGATAATAAAGAACAGTTGAGGCGAAGTTAAGGGATTTATGTGACATTATCAAGAAACTTATGAGACACTATTAAACAAATGCAACTGTCTAAATGTAGTATCTAAATGCTTATGTCCATCCAAAAGCTGCACATAGATATTTAGAGCAGCTTTGTAAGTGTTAAAACTTATAATCAAGCTATATCTATCAGTGGGTGAATTACTCAGACACTAAAAACAGAAAACATTAAAAGCATCAAAAAGACATGGAAGAAATATGCACATTTCTAAATAAAATAAAGCAATCTAAAAGGTTTCTTAATATATGATTACAACTATGTGATACTCTGGAAAAAGCAAAACTATTGAGCCAATGAAAAGATCAGTGGTTTCTAGGGAGAGAGGGAGAATGAATTAGAAAGCACACTTATCCTAAGATATTTAGGGTAGAGAAACTATATATAGGGGGACATATATGTCAACAATCATTGTCAAAATGTATAGGATATACAACACCAAAAGTGAGCCCTAATGTAAAAGATGGACTTTTGGGTGACTAGGATATATCAGTGTAGATACACTGATGACAACAAAATCTAGTGGCAGAGGTTGCACATGTTGAGGCAGAAGATAAATGGAAAATACACTTTCCACGCAATTTTGCCATGGACTAAAATTTCCCTAAAAATCAAAGTCCATTAAAAAAATAATGAGGTAAAACCAACCACACTGAACCTCATAGAAGAGAAAGTGGGAATTACACTTGAACACACTGGCACAGGAGACCACTTCCTAAATATAACCGCAGTAGCACAGACACTGAGAGAAACAATTAATAAATGGGACCTCCTGAAACCGAAAAGCTTCTGAAAAGCAAAGGACATGGTCAACAAGACAAAACGGCAGCCTACAGAATTGGAAAAGATCTTCACCAACCCCACACTGGACAGAGGTCTGATCTCCAAAATATACAAAGAACTCAAGAAGTTGGTCATCAAAAGAACAAATAAACCAGTTTTAAAAAAATGGGGTATAGACCTAAACAGAGAACTCTCAACAGAGGAATCTAAAATGGCTGAAAGACACTTAAGGAAATGCTCAACATCCTTAGTCATCAGAGAAATACAAATCAAAACAACTCTGAGATTCCATCTTACACCTGTAAGAATGGCCAAGATCAAAAACACTGATGAAAACTTATGCTGCAGAGGTTGTGGGGTAAAGGGAACACTCCTGCATTGCTGGTGGGAGTACAAGCTGATATAGCCCCTTTGGATATCAGTACGGTGATTTCTCAGAAAATTAGGAAACAACCTACTTCAAGACCCAGCAATATCACTTTTGGGTATAGACCCAAAGGATGCTCAATCATACTACAAGGACATGTGCTCAACTATGTTCATAGCAGCATTGTTTGTCATAGCCAGAACCTGAAAACAACCTAAATGCCCCTTGATCGAAGAACGGATAAGGAAAATGTGGTACATTTATACAATGGAGTACTTACTAAACAGCAGAAAAAAAAAAATAACATCTTGAGGGCTGGAGAGATGGCTCAGAGGTTAAGAGCATTGCCTGCTCTTCCAAAGGCCCTGAGTTCAATTCCCAGCAACCACATGGTGGCTCACAATCATCTGTAATGGGGTCTGGTGCCTTCTGGCCTGCAGGCATATACACAGACAGAATATTGTATACATAATAAATAAATATTAAAAAAAATAACATCTTGAAATTTGCAGACAAATGGATGGATATAGAAAACATCATATTAAGACCAAATCCAGAAAGACAAATATCCTATGCACTCATTCATAAATGGTTTTTTTTTTTTTTTTTTTTTTTTTTGATTTTTCAAGACAGGGTTTCTCTGTAGCTTTTGGTTCCTGTCCTGGAACTAGCTCTTGTAGACCAGGCTGGCCTCAAACTCACAGAGATCCGCCTGCCTCTGCCTCCCGAGTGCTGGGATAAAAGGCGTGCGCCACTACCGTCCGGCTCATAAATGGTTTTTAGACATAAACCAGCTTACAATTCACAACAAAGAGGGCCCTAAGAGAGACATACATAGATCTAATGTACATGGGAAGTAGAAAAAGACAAGATCTCCTGAGTAAACTGGGAGCATGGGGACCATGGGAGAAGGTAGGAGGAGAGAGGAGAGAAAGGGAGGAGAACAGGAAAAAAAAAACAAAAACAAAAAAAACATGTAGCTCAATAAAAACAATAATTTTTTTAAAAAAGTCATGTGACTCCCTGCGGTGGGGGAATAATAAGGGCTCAGTTGGTAAATCACTTTCCTAGCAAGTATAAAAACCCAAGTTCAATACCAAGAATCCACATAAAATACTAGTGGCAATGGCTTATGCTTGAAAAGAATCTCAGTGATGGTGAGACTGGAGGCAAAGACAGGCAGAAACTTGGAAGCTCTCCACCCAACTAGTCTAGTCTTCTTGGCAAAGTTCTTATGGACTCTGAAATGAAAGAGACTGTCATACAAAAGGTAGAAAGCACCTAAGGGGTGACACCTGAAGTTGTTTTCTAACTTCACATGCATGTACACACACATGCATGCACATACCTGCAACCATGTACACACACACATAGATGATGCTCACAAAACCCTTAAGGTCTATGTCAGGTGTGTGTGTGGGGGGTGATCAGAAAAAGTGTGTGTGTGGGGGGGTAATTCTCAGGAAATTAGAAAAGGAAGGATAATAATCTCATGAACACATGAACACTGTAATCTCTCCAGCTTGCCACCTAGAAAACATTTCCAGGCTACAGAGAAATAGGGAAATCTGCTGGCTTGAATATCACTGAGTAAAGAGCTACACATAGAACACCAGAGACCTGCAAAAAATTTAGCCCTCAAATATTCATGATTGTATCTATGTAAGTAAACTATGTAAGGCCCAGAAGGAAAAAAAAAATCCAAAAGGATTGCAAGGAACATTTCCAAAATCTTACACAGCATTATCCAAACTAGAGCACAAGATCTCATGACCCTTGTAGCATTAAGCACAAAGTTTTCTTTTACAACAGTAGTGGGATAAAAACGGTCACGGTTCTACTTAAAAATGTTAAATGCAAGAGCCAAAAGGAACGGTGTTTCCATAAAACTACCACCTTCCAAACAAAGCTCACAAATATTTACAAGGACATAAAACTACATGATACCAAGAAAGTAAAATTTACTGTCTCTGCCATGCAAAACAAACAAAACCACCAGACATGCAAAGAAGCATGAAAACATAATTCACAAGGATACAGATCACTGAAAACTAATCTGAAAGTTACATAGATGATCAAATATGTAAGGATGATAAAATAGTTCTTGTAACTATATTCCAGAAGAAAGAATTGAGAGGAAAGTCTGAGTCTTTTATTAGAGGCATGGGAGATACAAGAGAGCCAATTTAACTTTTAAGATTAAAGTTACAATGTCTGAAATAGAAGTATACCTGATGTGATTATTATCACATTAAATACAACAGAAGTTATGATGGAGCCTCACGACATTAGCAATGAAAAACAGCTAAAATAAAAAAGGGGAAGAAAGAAACTGCTAGAAAATTAACAACAGTGATCTATGGAACCCTCAGAATCCTAATGGGAGTTACAAAAGTAATGAAAGATAAAACTGGAAGTAGTAGTACTTTTTCCCTAACTTTATAAAAATGATAATCTAAGTGTGGGTTGTATTTTTGCTTGTTTTGTTTTTGTCAACCTAGTACAAGATGGAGTCATCTAGAAAGAGGTGATGGGTGTTGGAGAGCCTAGGCCCTGTGAGCATTGCCATTCTTGGGCAGTAGTCAAATTGAAGAAGCCATGAGGAGCAAACCAGTAAGCAGTGCTCCTCCATGGCCTCTGCTCTAGTTCCTGCCTCCAGGTTCCCTGATTTACCATAGTGATGGACTGTGACACAGAAGTATAAGATCAAGTAAATCCTTTGCTCCCTAACTTGTTTTGGGAGAGCACTAAGGTAGAAAAATCTCATGGAATCTAAAAGACGTGTAACAAGACCTTTAAAATACCAGAGTTGAAAACAAATGTCAACCAAAATATCTTCCAAATTTGAAAGCTAAAAAAAAATTACTAAGTATACAAAAGATGCTAAGAATTTAGTATCTACAGACTCTTTACTGCTCAGATTAAAATTTGGATTTATATAAAGAAATAAATACCACTAGATGTGATAATCATGTGGTAAATATACCTATCATGTCTTCTTACTAAAATGTAGTTTTTTTATTTTTTATTTGAATGAATGCTTACCTACATGTATGTATGTGCACCACATTTTTAGTGCTGGTAGAGACCAGAAGAGGGTGTCAGATCCTCTGGAACTAGAGTTATAGGTGCTGTGAACTGCCATGTGGATGCTTGGAACTGAAACAAGCAGCAAGTCTACTTATACATGGAACCATTGTTCCACTCCCTAAAATCTCTTCAAATAATCCATAGCCAAAGCAAAATTAGTAACAATATAGACTAGATTCTATAATGTATACAGAAGTAAGATGTGATGACAACAATAGCGCTATGGTTGGGAGGAAAGAAATGTAAGTATATGGTTGTAAGGTTCTTACACATGAAAAGGTATACTATTATAGAAAGTAAATTGTAGTAAGTAACTACTATGATATGTATACTATAAATCCTAACACCACTAAAATATGCAGCTTAGAATTAACTTTTTCCAGGTTCATCACTATTATGGTTCCTAGATTTTATAGCTGGTAAGATATGTCTATTGGTGTAATAGTGGCATTTTTATTCTGAGGGTAATCAACAGATGTCTAAACTGGACTTAGGGCCCATTCAAGTAGGAGAGAATTCACCTCTGGGACCACAAACCTAGCCACTTGCCCATGGCTAGTGAGGTCATGAATCCTAGAAGAGGACCTATTACTGCCACTTTCCTAAACTAGTATACTTTCTAACTGCAGACTAAACACTTACTCTCCTAACCCCAGGTTAGTGCAGCTGCTTCTATAGCAGGTGAAGGCTATTACACAAATCCACAACCAGTCAGAAAGCAGAGAAAAATTGACTGTGGAGTCCCGGCCCCAGTTCATACATCTCCATCTCAGCCCTTATACCCAAGGTTCAGGAGAGGAAACAGAAAACCTGTAAGAACAAAACACCGGGATGCCTGTTGTAAGACAGCATCTTCTAAGCATGATCGAAAAGCTCTACCTATGAACTCTCAACAATACACTTGCCTAAACAGTACCTGCATATGGACAACACCAGCTTACATGCCAGCCTGGATGGGGGAAATCTGGGAGAAGCAGAATCAGTCTTCTCTAGAGATAAGCTCCCTGATAGGTTATCCAATCCCAACTGGTCAAGCCCTAAACACATGAACAACGCTAAATAGAAGGGAGATACACACACACACACACACACACACACTTAAATTTGTGTATATATAAAATGATAATGTTAAATAAGAGGCTATTAATTTGATGTGGCAGTTGGAGAAGGTAGAGGAAAGGATGGAAATGTAGTATTCACACATGAAATTCTCTTAAAGAATTTTAAATTAGCCGGGCGGTGGTGGCGCACGCCTTTAATCCTAGCACTCGGGAGGCAGAGGCAGGCGGATCTCTGTGAGTTCGAGAGTTCCAGGACAGGCTCCAAAGCCACAGAGAAACCCTGTCTCGAAAAACCAAAAAAAAAAAAAAAAAAAAAAAAAAAAGAATTTTAAATTAACAAAGAGCAATTGTAGGGCAAAATGGTGACTTAGTTGTTACCCTGTTCCTCCAGAAGCCCTAGGTTCAATTCCCAGCTCTCATATGGGAACTCACAATTGCCTGTAACGCCAGTATCTCAGGATCTGATACCTTTTTCTGGGCTCCATAGGCACTAGGCATGGGCTTACAGGCAAAACACCCATACATATACCAAGAAAAAAGTAATATACCTAATAAATTGTCAAATAAGAGAACATTTCCAGGGCTCAGAAAAGTAAACGGCTTGCTGAGCAAGCACAGAGACCTGAGTTTGGTTACACACAAATGAAAAGCCAGAAATGGCAGCGTACTTATAATTCCAGTGCTGAATGGGTAGGGAAGACAAATAAATACTGGAGCTCATATTATATATACACAGAACAATGACAGATAAAATATAAAAAGATATAGTCAGGCTCCAAAATAAACATCTCCATATACCAGAAACATAAGTTCTAAGTGGTGTGCAAGGCCAAGCCCACTGGTCTCTGAAAGCAGACACTGACAGCTAACAGCTCTGCTCCTATGAAGTAACAGACTTAAATGTGCTCCATAAGATTGAGGCAGAAGCCAGACTTGCTCGTGTTAGCCAAGGTTACTGGTGCAAATTCTTGGCGTTCCCAGAGGTTATACAAAGTGTTACACTTACTACAAAGATATAATAGGTCATTCACCTCTTTATTTGAAGAACACTTAATAGTTAGACAGTTTCTAGAAGAAGAAAGTTCATCTATATCCCGAGTCAAAAAAAGGAGTTTCTGACCCATCGAGTCCAGGCATTCTAAAACACTGTAAAGAATTAAAGAGATTAAAATAAGAATAGTCATTTTAGGTTATGACTTGCTAGTTAAATTTTGTGCCTATAATGCTTGCCAATATAGTAGTCAGTAGTAATATTTAGTTAGAAAAATTTAATTAAAATTAAAAGCCCAGTTAATCAACTGCATTAGTCATATGTGATCAGTGGTTTTCATATTCTCTAGAATATTTCATCATTGCAGAAAATCAAATTAGATGGTGTTACCCTAAGAGGAGGGAAAATAAATAAGAAATATACCTAAAGCTATCAATCAAGATTGAAGTCACAATCTAAGGATCTGACACACTCATCATGGTCTGAAATCAAACCGGTTCTGAGTGTGGATGTGTGTGTTTCTCCAATCTGCTTTAAAGGCTATAAGCTAAGTTTTCTAACTTAAAAATATCAACAAGACTAGAATTCTCTTCTTTCCCTACCACCCCAAGATAGGGTCTCTCAGCAGAGCCCTGGCTGTCCCAGTACTCTCTTTGTAGACCAGACTGATCTCGAACTCACAGAGAACATCTGTCTTTGCCTCCTGAGTTCTGGGATTAAAAGCTCTATCTTCTCTTGTAATAATCCTTAGTTCAATTATTTCTGCGTGTTTTTTTTTAAACATTATTTTAGACATTGGTCATAGTCAGAAAACTAGTAAGTACATCCTTAATTTTCCTTTGCTCTTATTTGAAATGGAAAACATTACCTCATATTTGGGGGCTTAGTAGGTCCTCCCTTCTTTTCTGGTTCTTGACTGGCTGCTTTCAGTTCTTCACGACTAGCTAGTGCCTCCAAATTGAGCTCTGCAATCTGTAAGAAAATAAAGTTTTTGTACATAATTTGAGGTGAAAAAAAATCTTAAATGATATTCTCTGCTTCTCTAGAATCATGGCTGTGTCACTGCCTCAGGCAAAAGCTGGCTTCAATAGTATCAAATGGTTTTATGACTGCTTAGCCAAGAGCAACAACCTGTCACCAGCTGCTAATGTTACATGAAGATGGTTTAAAAGAGCCAAGTGAGGCTGAGTGAAAAGTGATGGCAATTTTGGCTCATCATTCCTTACTTAGTCTCTTAATGTATTTCTCTGAAAACATGTAACTTTTAGAAATGAAAAACAATGACTTTTATTGCAACATCAAAAAAGTCAGTATATTAATACAAAATAATACAAAATTAGACTATCAAAAGTATAGTTGATATTTATTTTTGTTCATAAAGTAGGAATCCACCTGGAAAGTAAGATAAAACAACTATTTAAAAATAACATATTTTTGCCAGGTCAGGTAGTGATGCAGGCCTTTAATCCCAGCACTCAGTGACAGAGGCAGTCAGATCTCTGTGAGCTTAAGACCGGCCTGGTCTACAGAGCAAGTTCCAGGACAGGTTCCATAGCTACACAGAGAAACCCTGACTCGAAAAACAACAAAAACAACAAAAATGGAATTCAACGAGTGGTTCAGTGGTTAAGAGCACCTACTGCTCTTATAGAGAACCTGGGTTCAGTTCCTAGCACCCACATGGTGGTTCACAACCATCTGTAACTCCACTTTTAGGGAATCCCATTCCCCTCTTCTGGCCTACACCAGCACCAGACATGCACATGGTGCACAGACATTCACACTGGCAAAAACATAAAATAAATACACATAAAATACATAAATCTAAATGACAAAACAAAACATTTTTTGTTTGTCCCACCATTCTCAGAGGAGCCACTGCTGAGCTCCTCTATAAGAACATATGTGCCAACACAATCTGTTAAAAAATCATAACCATTCTTAAAGAGCGAAGGAGGTACGATTCAGTCAGGTGCCCAAAGAGAAACTGGCACACTGAGAGGTAGAGGCAGGTTTTGTTTGTTTGTTTGTGTTTTTTTTAAGACAGAATTTCTCTGTAGCTTTGGAGCCTATAGGTCAGGCTGGCCTTGAACTCACAGAGATCTGCCTGCCTTGGCAGAGGCAGTTTTATCATAACCAGTTAGCAGGTCATGATTGATGGCTCCAGGAAGAATTTATCCTGATGTCAATTGTAGAAACAAGTGATGAGAATACTGGGCAGCGGAGAAGAGATGGCAAAGGCTGAACCTAGTTTTCATAAACCCATCAGCATAGGTCAAGTGCCTCAGCAACCCCCAGACAGCTCTAGAGGGGTGAGGGATCTAAAACTCAAGACCTCTACAACACTCATCATTCCCCACCTCTGCTATTATCCCATAGATCAGGGGACCCATCAAGACCTTAGGAAGAGTACAGGGCATAACTTGGAACAAGGTGCAGCATCTGGATCAGAGCAACAGAGCCCAGGCTGCAGACTGTGGAGAAAGCACAGTGGTGCAGTGAGTCTGAAGCTCAGTATCCTCCACCCTGGACAAAGTAGTAAGGAACTATTTCCATCATTGTGACAGCACTTCATACAGTGTCCTCACAGACAGCTAAGACTCCAAGCAGCTCACTGGACAGTGGAAGGATTATATAGGGTTGGAATCAATCATAAGTCATAAGCCCAACGTTGAGGGAACATACAGAGGTATTCCTAGCATTTGCAATTCCACTTGTGAAGTACTGCCTGCAGACAGAACCAGTCCTGTGATCCAATCATCTAAAGAAAGACTCAGAGGAGAACAGGACCTCCTATTACAGAGGAACTAGCACAGGTGGCATGGGTTTCTGAGAGCCAAGAAATGTGACTCAAAATTGAACCCTGGCCATCAGAGTTCACACATTCTATGTCCCCATCTGACTCTCTCCCCGCATGTTCATCTCACCCTTATTTAATACTCAGTATCAATTTGGCATGACAGCCGGGACCTGCTTAGTTTTCTCTTCTACTGCTTATTTTCCCCCTTCTTTACTCTTTCCCTTTTCATTTTCCTCTCCTAAGGAGCTGAGCTGGTCTGCAGGGTCTGTCTGGTGCAGCCTCCAAAGAGACAGGGTTTTACTATTATCTGATTACTTACCTTACCTTTCTCTTTTCAGTTTACCTTCAACCAAAACTCTGTCCCCACATTTTTGTCCCTACAGGTCCTTTTATCCTAGCACTTGGAAGGAAGAGGTAGTACGATCACCATAAATTTGAAGCCAGTCTGGGCCATATCTACATAGTAAGTTACAGGCAAGACAGTGCCTCAAGAAAACCACCAACAAAATAATTTCACAAAGTCTTTCTGAAACTGTCCTTTTCAAATCTATATCTACTGAACTGCTGCTCAAACAATGGAATGTGCACCTATTCCTAGAGAACAAACTAATTACCATAAACAGTATCAGTTCAATGATCATCATCACCAGCTTTATATTTAGTTATCTGCCCTCAATACTATCCCAGCAAACTACATATTCCCATCTTACAGATTTAGAAATAAGTTATTCAGAGCAACTGCCAGTTGATATAACTAGAAACTCTATAGCCAACACTCAAAAATAGATAAAAACCAACTTCAGAGACTTTATTATATACTTTGTCAGTATGTTAGTGATATGGGTCTTAATTTTAATCTTAACCACATTGCTAGTTTTGTACAGAAAGGTAGGAACAGAAATAATGATCTATGGATGTCTGATCCAGTCTCATAATATTAAGAAAGCCAAAGGGACTGGTCAAAGATACTAACCTTCTTTGGCCCATACTTAAGAAAATACCGAACTAATTCAAGAGTTGTTCTAGCATCTTCTATGGTATCATGACCAAGCTTGTCTGGACACTGTATATCCTTCCTAGAAATGAAGATGAAATGTATATATGGGGATATTTTTAATGATTATTTCTTTTAACCACAGTATAAAAGCTTCACCATTGTTAACAATCAGATTTGTACTACAACCATCAAGATTCCCTTTCTCTGCTCAACTGCCAGGCCTCAAGAGAGGTGCTGCACATCCAGACAACATGGGATGGCTCTGATCACAGAAGTATACCACAGGAATCAAAGATTAGCCAAGATCAGGCCCACTCTTAGCTGTATCAGTTAAAAGTTTCCTTCCAGAAGATTTTTATTCATATGCAAATATATATACATTTAAATAATTTTCTTGGTTGTTTATGAAAAATCTTAAATACATATATATTTATGTTGATCAATATCTATATATAGATCCTACTCAGCAACTCTATTTTATTCTAAGTAATATCTTAGGGTTTTCCATATTAGCATACACAGATCTATCATATTCCTTTGAATAATAAATAACCATAACTTAATCAGTCTTCTACAATTTTCTTTCCATTTTGAACCATGTTATAATGAACATGCACTTATATGCTTCAAGACTACAAGATATATTCAATTTAAGTATGCTACACTTTGAAATTCCATGGTACTAGGGGCTGAATATAGGGTCTTACAAATGATATGTAAATGTTCTGTCACAACTTCATTTAAAAAATTTTTAAAATTACATTTATGTGTGGGGAGTGTACAATGTGTGTGTGTGTGTGTGTGTGTGTGTGTGTGTGTGTGTGTGTGTGTGTGTGGTTGGGCACAGGACAACTTATGGGAGTTAGTTCTCCCAGGGATAGAACATAGGTCATAAGGTTTGTTCCCTATTGAGTCATCTTGCCACCAAAACACATTTATTTTTAAACTTTTCATAATTAGAGAAAGTTTCACTAAATTGCTCAAGATAACCTTAAAATCACTTTAGAGACTAGGAAATCATTGAACTTTAGAATCTCCTACCTCCATCTTCAAAATAGCTGAGATTACATGCCTACCCTGTGAGGTTCAACTGTATTCCCTTAATTTTTTTACTTCATAAGAATTAGAGGGAGTAGTGTTTATAAATTGAGAGAGACAACCAAGACTGTATTGGATAATACATATTAATTTATGTACAATATACCAGGACAACACCAAAACATGTATAAACCTACCCCAAAATAACTTTGGCTAAGAATCTTAGCTTAAATCTTCTGTGCTGCTTCCCGATATAAAGCAGCGAGGTATCAATAACATATGGGTGTATCATCTGAGGAGGAAAAATAATGAATAAATAGCACCTTATGTTAAAGAAAAAAACAGGGAAGAGGTTTGGGAGTTAAAATTCCAAGTCTTTATATATTAGATAAATGGAACACACTTTTCTTAGAGAATAAGGTCTTAAAGCAGATACACACTTTTAAAACTCTGAGATCCGAGTCTAGGAAATGGCCCACTAACACAGCGTCAGGAGGAAGCAGCTGTCTTAAGAGTGTCTGTACATCTTTGAGTTTGGTTGGCACTGGGTTAAGAATCTTCTCCGTGATTCCTGAAAAACTTTTCATAAAGAGAGAGAAATAGAAAGACTAAAATATCAGCTTTTCTCCAAAGACACGTTTTGAAAAATTATACTTAATATATACCAATTACAGAAAAAAAGCTGAAGATCCAAATAAGCAGAGAAGTTAAAAAAAATCCATCATAAACTTCTACAAAACATGGGCAATACTGTATATGATGTAGATGTAAGAAAGAACTTCCTGAAGAAGGCTCCATTTGCCTAAGAATTAAGGTTAACAACTGACAAACAGGACATTATAAAATTAAAAAGCTCTTGCAGAGCCAAAGAAGCAATCAACTGGGTGAAGAAGAAGCCTATAGAATAAGAGAGAGTCTTTGCCAGCTATACATCTAGAAAAGGTTTAATATCCAAAATATACAAAGAACTCAAAAAAAAAAGAAGAATAAAAAAACTAAACCAAAACAACAAAACTATGACCCATTTAAAAAAAAAAAATGGCCTAGGACCTGAATAGAGAGTTCTCAAAAGAAAAATACCTTAAAAAATGTTCATCTGTCCTAGCAATTAGGAAAATAAAATCAAGATAAGTTTGAGATTTTATCTTACCCCAGGCAGAATAGCAAATACCAACAACGGACAACAAATGCTAGAGGAGATGTGGGGAAAGGAAGCTTCCTTTTTTCCCATTCACTGTTGATGGGGTTGCAAACTGCTACAGCCACTGTGGAAACCAGTGTGGAGAATTCTCAAAAAGCTAAAACTCAATCTACCATATGACCCAGCTATACCTCTTCTTGGAATATACCCAAAGGACTTGATATCCTACTCCACTAATACTTGCTTAGCCATGTTCACTGCTGCTGTCTTCACAGTAGCTAGAAAACAGAAACAACCTACATGTCCTACTACTGACAAATAGATAATGAAAATGTGGTACACATTCACTATGGAATACTACTCAGCTGTAAAGAAAAACAAAATCATGAACTCTACAGATAAGTGGATGGACCTAGAAAATATCATATTAAGTGCGGTTCCCCAGACTCAGAAAGACAATCACTCCAGTCTCTCTTATTGGAAGCTCCTAGCTCCAAATCTTCAGATGTGAGTACATACCCTGTAGTAACTGCAGAAACCAGGAGAGTAAAACAAGACCACTGTCAGTACAAAGGGGAATAGCAGGGTGCAAATATCTGATCAGGGTAATAAAACGCAGGGGACTCCTTAAAGAAGGGAAAGGAGGTGAATACAGAAACGGATGGGAAGAGGGTAAAGAGGATATAAGTGATCTGATAAGGGAAATGGGGAAAGGAAGGGCTCCTTAGGGAGGAGAAGGAAGGTAAAATAACAATATGGACAGCTGAAAAGGTCACAAAGAACCAACATATTAATTATTTACCTAAAAAACAATCAAACCAACCAACCTATAGTGAACAAAATTCAGTGTATAAATATAACTTTTCTCATTTGGCCTGAAGGTGCTCTTTCCAAGAGTCAAAGAGGGCACCTAACAAAAACGCCAATGCTAGACATGAGAAGCCCTCTTTTAAGTTGTTAGCCAAGACTGTCTAAGAGACTCCCATGACATACAGACTACTGCTTTTGCCTTTGGTTACTCCCTGAGGTAGAAGGTAAGTCCCTATGGCTGAAGACACCATGCACTTCAGAAACAGGGCCCAGAAGCCCCTGAGCTGGAACTGATATGAATCCCCCTCCCTGAGGACTAGATTTCATGGTACCAGAAGGTGCATGCAAGCTTCCAAAGGAAAAAGGCAACCAACCATCCTACCGTGCTATGGTGCATGTGGATCACATCAACAAGCAGCATGGCAGGATAGCCCTATGGGTGCAGTAGTGCTGCACAGACTATGGTGGCTATCAGTTCCTCTCTAATTGGGCTTAAGACCCACTCAACAAGAGGGATATCATGCCTGGTATTAGAAACCTAGCTACAGTGATGTCACAGTTATTAGGGGAGAATCTACAACCACTAATTTACTAAGCTAGCATAAGCCCTAAAAACAATGTAAAAATATTTGTCCTTATACCCACAGAGAAGTATAGTCTTCTTTCAAAGGAAACTTTGAAACAGAGACCACTACAGAAAACCACAACCAGTCAAAATGCAGAGTTGTAGAATCCAATCCCAATGGATATATCGACAGAACACTCCCACATCTAAGGCTCAGGAAACATGTGGAAGGCGAGGGGCAGAAAGATTGTAAGAGCTGGCCAGGGACTTTGCTGTGAGAATGCATCTCTGAGCGATGTCAGAAGCTACACCCACAAAAGTCTCACCAACGTGACTGCCCAAACGTGAGTTTAACAAGAAGGCACCAATGAACATGCCAAACTGCATGGGGAAAAGACAATGAGGGCTCAACCCTACATAAAAGACAAATGAGGAAAGCTGAGAATGTGCTGTGGAAGAATCTTTGTACACTGTAAAACATGTACTGCTCTCATTGGTAATAAAAAGCTGATTGGTCACTAGCTAGGCAGGATTTTCAGAGACAAGAACACTAGGAAGAAGAAGGGCAGAGTCAGAGGAGTTGCTAGCCAGACATGGAGAAGAAACAGGAGGTTGAAATAAAAAAGAGGTTAATGTCATGCGGCAGAATATAGATTAATAAAAATGGGTTAATTTAAGTTGTAAGAGCTAGCTGGAAACTAGCCTAAGTTATTGCTTAAGCACTTATAATTAATATTAAGTCTCTTGCAGTTATTTGGGAATGACTACAGAGACACAGAAAACACTGCCTGCAGGAGTGTAAGAGGTGGCCCTGTCCAGGGAAAAGCTAATGAATTGGTTGTCTAGTGACAAATAGACAACCCTGAAAAAGTACTTACAAGTAACATAATATAGACTAAACGGGTTATATTTGAGAATTTGTATGTATATACATATACATATATGCATGCATCAGTAACAATTGATGCAGAAAAGAGGCCAAGAATTTGAAGAGCAGAGAGGGAGGAAAGGGGAAGGAGAGATGTTAAAATTAAAAAACTATCTCAAAAACAAACACCAATAATAATAATAATAATAATAATAATAATAAAGAGCCATAACTTCATTATCCAAAGGTTATATTTTTTCAATTTTAGTAAATATCCTTTCACAATTTTGGTATGTGTATGTTTATAGATATATTTCACATGTTCTGTTTTGTGATTACATTTGAATGTCAATAAATGAATTTAATCATACCCTTTTAAATGGTAAGAGTATTCTACTTTGCAGTTGTTTAAAAACATTCTCTAACTTGACATTTGCATTGTCTTTTTAAAAGACATATATATTCTCACCTTTTTACAATACTGTGACAAAATGATTTTATATATCTTTTTGCTGCATATGACTATTTTCTAGAAATACTATTTAATTATCAGCTCTCTACTAGAACAGCCTATATCTTTAATATGGTCTCTCTAGTTCTCTATGCCTATGTAAACATGAATACATGGGTACAACTTCAGTCACCAAAAATAATGTTTCACTGTTTTTTACTTTGTCCAATCACCATGTACTTCTGAAGTTTTATGATAATCTTTGGAAATATAAAAATTATTAAGACTACCGGGCGGTGATGGCGCACGCCTTTAATACCAGCACTTGGGAGGCAGAGGCAGGCGGATCTCTGTGAGTTCGAGACCAGCCTGGTCTACAAGAGCTAGTTCCAGGACAGGCTCCAAAACCACAGAGAAACCCTGTCTCGAAAAACAAAAACAAAAAAGAAAACAAACAAACAAAAAACAAAAACAAAAACAAAAAAAATTATTAAGACTAAAATTAGCCAGGTATAGTGGTACATAACTTTAACCGTAGCACTTGGGAGGTAGAGATAGGCAGATTTCTGTGTGTTCAAGGCCAGCCCAGTCTACAGAGTGAGTTCCAGGACAGCCAGGGCTACACAGGGAAACCCTGTCTCGAAAAACAAAAAACAACAACAATGAAAAGAATACCTAGTAAAGGAGTCCAGAATCTTGAAGTCAGGTTTGACCAGTTCATCCACAATACAATGGCCTCCTTCAGCAACCAGTGAGACACGTGTTAGTTCTCTCCCCTTGGATGTAAGGCACTAGAAGACAAAATACTGCTAAACTGCAGAAGCTGTTAACTCCCCCTTAATATGTACACTGTATCAGCAAGCACCTACACTCAGCTACGATTCCTGCCAGCACAGCAAAGATGCTTGTTTACAAAAGGATCCAGTATGAATGAAACTGAAGTTTGTATTTGCTGAACACCATGTTTACTGGAAGCAATGGCAATACTTGCTCTGGAAAATGGTGACTAGGGAGGCTAAGGCAAGATCAAAAGTTCAAAGTCAACTTGAGCTATACAAGGAGATCTTGTTTTACTTATTTTTGAATGAAGATAATAGTACCAATATAATTGTATCTATCATCAACAGACTATGTATTACTCATCACTACAGCTAAGAACCACCACTTTTACTAAGTACACTCTAAATATATAGCATAGCCTTAATTACTACCCACTTCATAGAAGGAGAAACTAAGGCAGAGAGGGGTTAGGGACAGTCATTAACAGGCAAGACCAATATACAAACTAACAAGAATCAAAACTATTTGCAAGTACTGCAGGGAAAGGATGTACTTGTCTTTGGAAGAATTACTAAATTAGCAGGGAAATCCTATTTCTAATCTTCAATGTGCAAAACCTAAGCCCATAGTAATTAAGGCAGAGTCTTCATGGCAGCCACAGAATAGAATATTTATTCAAAAAAAAAAAAAAAACACATTTTTTTCTGATGTTAAAAGCATGATTAAACACAGAAACTACTTAGAAAACTTAAAACTAATCTTTCATTTGTAATATAGATCCAAGTTTTTAAAAAGGGGCCACTTTCAGCTATTTGAACTAAAAGTCAAAAGACATGGGTTTACTGGTGCATTCAATTCATGAAATCGTCTTACACTATAGTTTGCAACATGCTCTGAAAAATCAAAGCATTACTTACCATTTCACAATTAAGTCCAAAAAGTGGACTGTTATCTGTTATGGAACCATTACACTTGGTAAGGATAAAGTTTTCACAATTAGGAGAACCTAGGAGAAATGGAAGTAAATATTCATTGGAGCTACTTCGTTTTGTTTGGTTGGTTGGTTGAGTTTGGGTTTTTTTTGTTTTTTGTTTTTTTGTGGGGCAGGGGAGCAGGTTCGAGACAGGGTTTCTCTGTGTCAACAGTCCTGGCTGTCCTGTCCTAGAACTCACTTTATAGATCAGGCTAGCCTCGAACTCACAGAATTCTGCTTGCCTCTGCCTTCTGAGTGCTGGAATTAAAGGTGTGCATCAACACACCCAGCTTATCGGAGCTATTTATTGGACATAATAAACACCACTCTGAAGATCCCGGGGAACTCAAATAACATATTTACTGGGAACTTTCTTTGTGTTACTTGAATTATAAAAACTAAACAAGAAGCAACCTCTCTGGTTAAGTTTTTCTCCACCCATTGTTACATTTTGAATGAATATTGTAGACTGTTGTTTAAGGGAATCTGGGGCCTGGACTTCCTGATTGTTACCAAGCAAACATTCTTTCTTCTTATGAGAAAGAATTTAACCCAAAGTTATTGGACACTTCCCATGTAGGTACTAGGAGAGAAAGAACAACATATCCAAATGATTCCATGTGGCGTTTGTCTTTTCTAAATAAAGCAAGTGAAAACAGGACAGAGGTTTATTCACCATAGTGGACATCTAAAAAGACTGTGTAGCAGGCAGAAAGGTTGAGTAACTTTCACTGTGTGCACTTAAACCCAACTCTATCATTGAGATTTCCCTGAAGTCACTATTCAGAAATGTTCTTCAATTTCTTGCAATCATAACCTGAAGATTTCCTCTAGAGGTTCAATGCAGGTTCAGGGAACTCTTCCATTATATACACTAAGCTAACAACCAGGCATACACAGCTCAGAGATACAAAACATTTGAGTCATAGATTTCTACTTTCACAGTTACTGAAGCAGTGAAGTAGTATGTAGATTTTATTTGACAAGAATTAAAGAAGAGTATTAAATCTTTGGATCAGTTTTTGCCTCCTAGTATCCAGAAATTTCCATTTGAGGGAGATTAAAAGTTTTAAAATATATCTTCCAGAAGATCTATAGGCAGTTAATCGTTGCTAGGGAGAGAGAGAGATTTTCTTTAGTGCTGTAGCCACTAGTAATGTTCTTTCTTAAAAATTTTATTGAAAATAAATTCCTTTCACATACAATATATCCTGATTATAATTTCCCCTCCCTGCAGTCCTCCAAGTTCCTCTCCACATCTCCTCCCCCTCTAGATCCACTTCCTTTCTATCTCTCATTAGAAAAGAACAGGTTTCTAAGAGGTAACAACCAAATCTGATGAAATAAAATATAGTAAGATGAAGGAAAAGCTATCATATTGAAGCTGGACACAACAACCCAATAGGACGAAAAGAGTCAAAGGCAGGCCCAAAAATCAGCGCACACTTACACACACACCCATAGGATCTGGCATAGGCCTTGTGCTTGCTGCTTCAGTCTCTGTGAACCCATATTTGCCTTGCTTAGTTGATTCAGTAGAGGGCCTTAATCCTAGTGTATTCCACTCACTGTCTCTTCTGTGGGGTTCCCTGAGCTCCGAGGGGAGAAATTTGATAAGAGTCCTCTAATTTAGAGTCTTTCTCTGCATAATGTCTGGCTGTGGGTCTCTGCACTGTTCCCAGATGCTGCTATTGGAAGTCTCTCTGATGATGACTGGATAAGGTACTGATCTATGAGTACAGCAGAATATCACTAGGAATCATTTTATTGATTTTTTTTTTTCAGTCCAGTAGTGTTTGGTTTTACCTTAGGTTTCTGGGCCCGTTTAGTGTTAGGTCTTCTCTCTGGGCTATCTAGTCTCTGGTTCTTGGTCACACAAGCAGTGTCAGGGATGACTTCCTTCTTGTGGAATGACCAAATCAGACAGGTTGGCTACTCCCACAAGTCCTGTGCCAACATTGGCCTAGCAGACTATTTTGTAGGCCGGACAGACTGTAAGTCAAAGGTTTCATGGCTGGGTATACATTTCTCTTTCAGCAGCCTGCAAAGTATCTTCCTGCACCATAGAGACTAGAATGTAGGAGTGAGGGTTCCATAAAGGAACCAGTCAACTTCTCCAGGTTCAATGAGTTGTGTAGGTGTTGTCATCAGCAATGGGCCCCCACTGTCAGTTTGTGGAGAGCAAACTTTTGTCTTGGCGTATACTCTTGGGTTGTTTGGGGGTCAACAACTCAATTTAATGTGACCTAGTCCTGACACTGGAAGCCTCACCTGGCTACAAGAGATGGACACTTGAGAGTCTGTACCCTCCACTAGTAAGGCTTACCTTCATAGATTCTAGGAAGTTTCTATAGCACCAGGTTTTCACACTGCCCTCAGATGGCCCCCCCAATTCCAGCCACCTGTACCCACACTCTCTTCCTCCACTCCATTTTCCCCCACTTTACTCCCCTACTCCTATCCCCACCTATCCCTAGTCTACCCATAAAATCTATTCCTCCCTCCCAGGGAGACCCATGCACACACACCATCTAGACCCCTCCTCAATTGTGAGATATCATGTAGATGCTAGAAATCAAATCTGGGTCCTCTGGAAGAAATGTCAGTGTTGTTCTTTTTATATATATATTGATTTTTATTGAGCTCTACATTTTTCTCTGCTCCCCTCCCTGCCTCTCCCCTCCCCACTTCAACCCTTCCCCAAGGTCCCCAAGCTCCCAATTTACTCAGGAGATCTTGTCTTTTTCTACTTCCCATGTAGAGTAGATCTATGTAAGTCTCTCTTAGTGTCCGCATTGTTGTCTAAGTTCTCTGGGATTGTGGTTTGTAGGCTGGTTTTCTTTGCTTTATGTTTAAAAACTATTTATGAGTGAGTATATGCGATAATTGTCTTTCTGTGTCTGGATTACCTCACTCAAAATAATGTTTTCTAGCTCCATCCATTTTCCTGCAAAATTCAAGATGTTATTTTTTTCTGCTGTGTAGTACTCCATTGTGTAAATGTACCACATTTTCCTTATCCATTCTTTGGTCAAGGGGCATTTAGGTTGTTTCCAGATTCTGGCTATGACAAACAATGCTGCTATGAACATAGTTGAACACATGTCCTTGTGGCACAATTGAGCATCCTTTGGATAGATACCCCAAAGTGATACTGCTGGGTCTTGAGGAAGATTGTTTCCTAATTTTCTGAGAAATCACCACATTGACAAGATCTCAGTATTCTTAACCACTAAGTTATCTCTACAATCCCAAATTTTAATATTTTAAAAGTATTCATGTTAGAAGCCATAATAGTAATCTACATTTTTACATTTACTGGTTTACTCACGTGTGTGTGTGTGTGTGGTGTGTGTGTGTGTGTGTTTGTTTGTGTGTGCATTCTTGGTGCCTGTGGAGGTCAGAAGAAGGGCACTGGATCCCCTGGAGTTAAAGGGCGGTTATGAACCACCATGTGTACTGGGAACTAAACCCAGATCCTCTTTAAGAGAAGTAAGTGCTCTCACTCACTGAGCCATCTCTCCGGTCTCCATTAACTGATTGACTCCTATGGCAATCCTATGATATATGAACTAGATTTTTGTTTGTTTGTTTGTTTGTTTTTTGGTTTTTCGAGACAGGGTTTCTCTGTGGTTTTGGAGCCTGTCCTGGAACTAGCTCTTGTAGACCAGGCTGGTCTCGAACTCACAAAGATCCGCCTGCCTCTGCCTCCCGAGTGCTGGGATTAAAGACGTGCGCCACCACCGCCCGGCTATATGAACTAAATTTTAACTCCATTTCACAGATGGCTTGTTCTCTTAAAAGTAAATTTTTACATTCAAAATAAGAAGTCCAGGAATTTAGTAATAAAAAGAGTTCAATTTAAAGTTGGACAGAGCTTCCCAACAGATGATTTGCCAAAGATATATAAAAAGGTACTCAAAATCATCAGTTGTCAGGGAAATGTAAATCAGACTCACAAGGCAGAGCTTCACAGATTCAATATGAAAAGGCAGATAATAACAAGTATTGGTAAGAACGTGTGGAAATCAGAACACTCATATATATTATTAGTAAGAATGTACAATGGCACAGCAGCTATTTTGGCAAATAGTCTTATAATTCCTCAAAACTTAGGCATAAAGCTACCATATGGCCCAACAATTACACAATTAGGTACACATCCACACAAAAATCTGGTACCTAAGCCGGGCGGTGGTGGCGCATGCCTTTAATCCCAGCACTTGGGAGGCAGAGGCAGGTGGATCTCTGAGTTCGAGACCAGCCTGGTCTACAGAGCTAGTTCCAGGACAGGCTCCAAAACCACAGAGAAACCCTGTCTCAAAAAACAAAAAAAAAAAATCTGGTACCTAAATATTCATAGCAGCACTATTCATAAAATCAAACCATGGGAACAATTCAAATGTCTTCTACATGATGAATAAATGCATTTATAACATGCTTATGCCTGGGTTATCAATAGAAACTAAAGGGAAATGAAGTGCCAATACAGATAAGACTTGAAACCATGTGGAATGAAAGAAACCCGTTTAAAACAAAACAAAACCACACATTACACCACTCCATTTATATAAAATCCCCAGAATAAGTAAATATATAAAATCTATATAAAAAGAAAAAGGTTGATGGCTGCCTAAGACTCAGTGAGTGTGGTGGTTTACCTAAGAATGGCTCCTACAAGCTCATATTTAAATGCTTAGTCCTCAGTGGCTGGAACTGTTTTTGAAAGATTAGGGGTGTGGCATTGTTGGAAGTGTGTCATAGGGTCAGGTTTTGCAGTTTCAAAAGTCCATGACATTCCCAGAGTCTCCCCTCTCTCTCCATTTCTAATTCCCCTCTCCAAGTCCTGATCTGCAGAAGCACTCTCTTTTAGGCAGCAGACAGACTTACCTAAGATTCAAAGAGGGCAACAGAAACCAAGGATGGAAAAATCACCTAACAAAAACCAGAACAGACATCGGCACCTAGCCTCACCTCAGTCACTACCTCCAGATGCCTAGAAAGCAGCACAAAACACAATCATTAACAAGATAATATGCCTTCACCAGAACCCAGTACTACTACAATAGGCCCTGAGAAGTGTAATATAGCTGAAGCATGAGGGCTTTAAAACAGCAAGTGTGAATATGTTCAAGAACCATAAAGATATGAAAAAAATCCTCTAATGAAGTCTGTTAAAACACAAATAGTGGAATGAAGTAATGAAAACTATTTACAAATTGAGAATAGAATCTAACAAAGAAATAGAAACACTAAAGAAAACATAAACTGAAATAAACCTGGAAATGAAAAATTTAGAAAGTCAAACAAAAACCTCAGAAGTAAGGATCACCAACAGATTACAAGACATGGAAAGAGAGACTCAGGTGCTGAAAACAAGGTCAAATACCTCAGTCAAAGAAAATGTTAAATCTAATAAATAAAAATATATCTAAGCACAAAACATATAGAAAGTCTGGGATACTACGGAAAGACCAAAGCTACAAATAATAGAAATAAAGGAAGAAGAGATGCAGATCAAAAAGATGAAAAAATATTTTCAACAAAATCACAGAAGAACATTTCCCCAGCCTAAAGAAGGATATACCTATCAAGGTACAAGAAACATACAGAATACCAAATAGAAAAGACCAGAAAAAAATTTCCCACAATACATAAAAATCAAAACACTAAATGTACAAAACAAAAAAAAATAATAATAGATGCAAGGGGAAAAAATAAGCAGCATACAAAGGTAGACACCTTATTTCTCAGTAAAGACTATGAAAGCTAGAAGGGCCTGGACAGATGCTCTGCAAATTGAGAGATCTTTCATGGCAGCCCAGACTACTATACCCAACAAAACTATCAATGACAATAGAAAAAGAAAAGCATAAAAACGGGATAAAAATCAAATTTAAATAGTAGCTATTACCAATCCAGCTCTGCAGACAGAACAGAAGGAAAAGTTCAGTTTGAAGAGGTAAACCACACCCAAGAAAATACAAGGAATAAACAATTTCAGCTAACAAATTCACCTAGTAAATCAAAAGAGGATCTACTACACCATAACAACAAAATAACCAATAGATACTGTTCATTGATGACTCTCAATGTTAATGGTCTTAGTTCTCCAAAAGAGACACAGACTAACAGACTGGATATGAAGACAGGACCCTTTTTTCTGCTGTATCCAAGAAACACACCTTAATGGCAAGGATAGACACAACCTCAGTATAAAAGAATGGAAAAGAGTCTAAGCAAATAGACCTAAGAAGCAAGCAGGTGTAGCCATTTTAATAACTGATAAAACAGACTTCAAATCAAAACTAATAAGAAGAGTTCGGGAAGGACATTGCACACTCATTAAAAGAAAAATCCAATAAGATATTTTAATCTTAAAACATTTATGTATCAAACACAAAGGCACCCAAATTCAAAACAGAAATACTATTGCAGCTAAAAATCACATATGGTTCCTCACATAGCCATAGTGGGTAACTTCAATAACCCAATCTCACCAATATACAGCCCATCCAGACAAAAACTAAACAGAGAAAATTCTGGAGTTAAATAATGTCATAAATCAAATGGGCCTACCAGATTTTTAGAGAACATTTCACCAAACATAAAAGAATATGAGTTCTTCACAGCAGCTCATGAAACTTTCTCCAAAACTGATCTAGATACAAGCAAGCCTGAATAGAGAGAAGAAAACTGAAATAATTCACAGCATTTTATCAGGTCACAGTGGGCCACCACAGTGATATCAACAAAGAAACTGGATGGACACACTCATGGAAACTAGACAACTCACTTACTGAATAAAAAAAAAAAATGAGTAAAGACAGAAATTAAGAAGGAAATGAAAATCTTCTTAGAGTTGAATGCAAATGAATATACAACATACCCAAACCTACAGGATGCAAAGGAGGGAGCTCTAAGAGGTGAATTCTTAGAGCACTGAGTGCCTACATAAACAGTTTGGAGAGATCTCATATTAGCAACTTAGCAGCACACCTGAAGGCTTTAGAACAAAAAGAGTACTGTCTCAAAGAAGAAGTAGAGGAGTAGACAGTAAACATAAACTCAGGGCTATAATCAACAAATAGAAACAATATAAAAAATGATGAGAAAAAATCAATAAGACTGATAAATCCTTAATCAAATTAACTAAAACACACACAGACAATATCCAAATTAGTAATAAAATTAGAGAAAAAACTGGGAACATACAATAGACACCAAGAAAATCCAGAGAATCATAAGGAAATACTTTAAAAATCTGTACTCCACCGAAGTGGAAACCTAAAAGAAATGGATGAATTTCTTGATATACACAAACCATAAGTGTTTAGTCAAGATCAGATAAGCAATTTACATAAACCTATAACCCTAAGTGAAACAGAGCAGTATTTAAAGTCTCTCAACCACTAAAAAGTGTAGTTTAGGTATGGAGTAATTGTAAAAATCTCATTAAAAGAGGTAAGAAATGTTCCTTCAGTTTCTATCTTGCAGAATAATGTGAAGAATATTGGCATTAATTCTTCTTTAAAAGTCTGGTAGAATTCTTTGCTGAACCCATCTGGTCCTGGACTTTTTAGTGGTTGAGAGACTTTACACAAAAAACTCAACTCTGAATGAAGGACCTGGAAAAGAGAACCTGGGGAATAGTCTTGACACAGAAAAGTACTTTCTGAACAGGACACCAATAACACAGGCACTAAGATAAATAATAAATGGAACCTCTTGAAACTGAAAAGCTTCTGTATAGAAAAAGACACCATCATTCAGGCAACACAGCACACTACAGAATGGGAAAGATCTTTACCCAGTTACACAACTGACAGAGTTAATATTTAAAATATGAAAAAAAAATTAAAAACTGGGCATCAAGAAAATAAATAGGCTTCCTGGGAATTTCCTTAGCACTAGGTTTCTCCCACCCCCACAATGGCTTCCTATATTAAGATGTCTCTTTCACTGCTCTCCCTCCTTGTCTCTTCCCCAACTTGGCCATCTTGATCCCTCATGTTTTCATCCCTCCCTTCTACCCCCCACTCCCAGTTTACCCAGCAGATCTTAACTATTTCCTTTTTCTGGGGCCCTCCATGCGTGTCTCTCTTAGGGCCCTCCTTTTTACCTAGTTTCTCTGGGGCTGTGGATTGTAGCCTGGTAAACCTTTGCTTTGTATCTAAAATCCACTTATAGTGAGTACATACCATATCTGTCTTTCTGGGTCTGGGTTACCTCACTCAGGATGTTTTTTTTTCCCTAATTCCACCCATTTGCCTACAAATTTTATGATCCATTGTGTAAATGTGCCACATTTTCTTTATCCATTCTTCAGTTAAGGGGCATCTACATTGTTTCCAGGTCTCGCTATTAGGAATAATGCTGCTAAAACATAGTTGAGCAAGTGTCTGTTGCATGAGTTCTAACTGGTCTTAATAATAAAAACTGGAGCCAGATACTGGGATAAATGTTGAAAGATCTAATTGACAAAGGAGCAAGCCACAGCCAACTCTTACCTTGCTAACTCTTCAGCTGAAAAAAAGAGCTGAGCTCCTGTCTCCTCCCACCTTATATTCCCCTCTGCCTAGCCATATCACTTCTTGTCAGTTTATGCAGACCTCAAGACTTCTACCATTAATTACTCTAGCTCTGCCCTCTGATCTTCAGGCAAGCTTTGTTAAAGCACAAACAAAACACCGCGTAAGTGTCCTTGTGGTGTGATAAAAGATAAAGTAGATATAAATATTGTAACTGTAATTCTTGCTTGATAACTGTTTTGTTATATGTAATTTTACTATGTTAAAGCCTTCCTTTTTGTTTAAACAGAAAAGGGGAAATGGTGTGGAAGGTCCTTCTGTCTATGTGTTGCTTTTATTGGTTAATGAATAAAGAAACTGCTTTGGGCCTTTAACAGAGCTAGGTGGGGACTAAGCTGAATCCTGAGAGAAAGGAAGGCAGAGTCAGAGAGAAGCCAAGAAGCCACCACTGGAGACAGATGTGCTGAAACTTTAGCCAGTAAGCCACAGCCACATGGCGATAGACAGATTACTAGAAATGGGTTAAATTAATATGTAAGAGTTAGCCAATAAGAACCTAGAACTAATGGGTCAAGCAGTGTTTTTAAATTATATTTTCTGTTTGATTATTTCGGTCCTGGGCAGCCAGGACAAACAAGCAGCTCCTTGTAACAATCAAGCAAGTATCTTTTGGATATTTGCTCAATAGTGATATTGCTAGGTTTCAAGGTAGGTTGATTCCCAATTTTTTGATAAACCGCCATACTGATTACCACAGTGGTTGCACAAGTTGGCACTCCCACCAGCAGTGGAGGAGTGTTCCCCTTACTCCTCAACCTCTCCAACATAAACTGTCATCAGTTTTTGTGATCTTAGCCATTCTGACAGGTGTAAGATGGTATCTGTGTCATTTTGATTTGCATTTCCCTGATGGCTAAGAATGTTGAGCAATTTCTTAAATGTCTTTCAGTCATTTGAGATTCTTATGTTGAGAATTCTCTGTTTAGATCTATACCCCATTTTAAAAATTGGATTATTTGGTAGTTTGATGCCTAGTTTCTTGAGTTCTTTATATATTTTGGAGAGGATGTTTGAACTGGCCTGCCCCTGTAATCAGATTTAGTGACTACCCTGTCATCATAGAACCTACATTCAGTAACTGATGCAGTGGTCCACAGCCAAACACTGGGCTGACCTAGAGTTCAGTGGTAGAGAGGGAGGAGGGATCATATGAGCAAGGTGGGTCAAGATCATGATGGAGAAATTCACCAGGACAGTTTATGGAGGCCAAAAAATGCAGGTCCATTTCCACCTTGTCTGTTGGTTAGAGAGTGTGAAGATTGACAAGCATAGCTGTACATCCCAACTCAGGAGGTGATTACTTATTTCTTTTAAAATTAAGATAGCTCATTCTAGTAAATTCATGCCATCCTGATAGGCAGTCAGAGTATGCAAATGTACTTCTGCTCCTTTTTTAACTCTGACGTCACCTAGGGAAGAGCTGTCTTCAGAATACATGACCTAGAATATCATTGCTACCTAGACAACAGAATGCTAATGATTTGATGTCTCAGAGTGATAAAGCCATTGATTGTGTAAGTTATCCTTTTGTATCATGTTAATAAAGTCTTTTGTTACCTTTTCCCCCATTTACATTGGGTATAAAAGCTGTGGAAAAATAAACACGGGTGAATTTCAGTCATTGGAATATCCTCCCGATACTTTCTATGTTTTCTGTCTTATTATTTTTATGCATCTTCATATTTTTTACTTATATTTCTAAAATTCCAATGGCCCTACCCTGGTAAGAGGTGATTCTGTTGAGGCCGGTCCTCAACAACAGTTGACATGAGCTAGTGGGAGGTCACAGCCTCTGGACTGACAGATATGGCGCCTGCATGGGTCCAAACTAGGCCCTCTGAATTTGGGTGACAGTTGTGTGGCTTGATCTGTTTGTGGGGTCCCTGGCAGTGGGACCAGGACTTATACATGAACTGGCTTTTTGGAGCCCATTCCCTATGATGGTATACCTTGCTCGGCCTTGATGCAGAGGGGAGGGTATGCCAGATTTGTTGATGCCCCAAAGAGGCTACTTATCACCTCTAAGGCATAGATGGGGGTGAAGGAGGGGGAGAATGGGGAAGGCATGGAGTTGTGTGTGTGTGAAGGTGGGGGGGATCTGGAAGGAGTTGGGAGAGGGGAAACCATGACCAGAATATATTTTATAGAAAAAACTTTTCAATACAAAAATAGAAAAATGAAATAGAAACAATGAGGAAGGCTTACTGTAATGGTCTACTATGTAGAAGTGTATGCTGTGCCTGTGTATATTCACGTTTCCATGTTTGTGGGCACATGTGTCTAGAGTCCAAAGTCTGACATTTGTTCTTCTCTTTGGTTGTCTTCTATCTTATAAACTGAACCTGGGTTTCTTATTTGAACCAAGCTTGACAATTTGGCTACTCTGATTAGCCAGCTTGCTGCAGGCATCCCTTGTGTCCACCTGCAGAGCATTGAATTATAAGCAAGAGCCATGTCCAGTATGGGTATAAGGGATCTGGATCTGAATTATGGCCCTTATGTATCAACTGAGACATCTCTTTACCTTGGAAAAGTCTAAAAATGTTAAATACTGATTCTTACTAGTAATTAAACAGAATTGAAAAAAAAAAGAAGAAACTTTTTTTTTTTCCAAGACAGGGTTTCTCTATAGCTTTGGAGTCTGTCCTAGAACTAGCTCTTGTAGACCAGGCTGGCCTCTAACTCACAGAGATCCGCCTGCCTCTGCCTCCCAAGTGCTGGGATTAAAGGCCTGCGCCACCACCGCCCGGTTAGGAACATTCTTATTAAACATTTTACTAATATTTGTAACCTCTGTGTACAAACTAAAATCATCACTTTTCCACATTCCACACTAAAAATATTTCTACATTGTAAGATGGAATAAATAAGCTATCCCAAACGCATCTAGAAAAAATAATGTTTAATAAAATTATTTGAATAAAGTTAGTGATATTAGATTAAGTAAGTTAAGCACACCTTGGAGTGGAAAGTGAAATGTTTCCATTTCCCTTTTTGTCAGAAGACATCTCGTCAAGCCCACTTTTTCACAGCCATACTTCTGAATGATGGGGTCATTCTGCAGGTTGATGCTGGGCTTTAAAATGGCAGAAGTTAAAGATCTTCCTGAAACAACAAAGGTAGTGTGTGGTGGATCAGAATGTGTAATATCTCAAGGAGGGCCAGCAGGGTGGTTCAGTGGATAGGGTGCTTGCTGCACAAGCCTGGTGATATGCATTCTACCTAGGAACCCACTGTGGAAGGAGGTAACTGATTCCTGGATGTGATCTTTTGACTTCTGTGCATGTTTTGACACAACTGTGCCTGCACACATACATACAAACACACACACACACACACACATCTCAATAATAACAAAAACCTTACAGGGCACACTTCTTCTTTTTTTGGGGGGTGGGGGGGTGGTGGTGAGACAGGGTTTCTCTATGTAGCCTTTGTTATTCTAGAACTAACTCTGTAGACCAGGCTGGCCTCAAACGCACAGAAATCTGCTTGCCTTTGCCTCCCAAGTGCTGAGATTAAAGATGTGTGCCACTACCAGTTTCTTATACAGGTTAAGCACGGGGAAGGCAAAAAGATATTATGACTCAGTTTCAACCTGAAAAGGGGAGTATGTGTGTGTGATTTCATATAGAAGCTGGGCATGGTAAGGCATATCTGTGATTCCAGCATTTGGGAGGTAGGCAACAGGATCTCAAGTTCAACTAACTTGGATTACATAGTAAGACCCTTTCTCAAAAACTAAACCAAGAACAAACCAAGAACAGAAACAATTAACTCCAAATGTGTTACAACAATAAAGCTTTTTATAAAAAGTAGAGGAAGAATGTGCTTCAGGACTAAAGTGGTCAAAGATACTTTAAGATAAGAAACTAGCTGCCCAATCTTGAGAAAGCAGAATAGAAATAGCTGGTATGTTAGACCCTTGTTACAGTGCCTACCCATTTCAAACATCCCGCTTTATCTTCACCTGCCTACACTCTTTGCCTTCTACTCCATCAACACCAGCTGATCATGTTAACCAGAATTTTAACTAAAAGATAAAGAGAACCAACTACTTTGAAAACTTCCTCTGTTCGATGATATGAAAAGGGACAGACAGTTCTTCGCTGGAGGTACTTAGCTTCCAGATGGCTTTCTAGTCAACAGGAATCCTCCAAATACTATCCTTTTTGATTAAGATAGACATCTGCTCTCTGCTGCCCCACAGTAGAAGAGGGCACACCAAGTTAGACAGGAATGGAAAGAACTTGGCTTGCCAATGACAGGTTAGTAAGAAAGAAAAACATCTACGAGTCAAGTTGAGAGTAGAGATAAAATAAACGATAGACCATTTGAGTGCCAAGGGTCAAGAGTGTTGTGATAAGAGCGGCGGGGCTGCGTCCCTGGCACCCGGCCGCCCACATGGCTTATGCCCCAAAATAATTACACGGAAACTGTATTCTTTTAATCACTGCCTGGCCCATTAGTTCCAGTCTCTTATTGGCTAGCTCTTACATATTGATCTAACCCATTTCTAATATTCTGTGTAGCACCACGAGCTGGCTTACCAGGAAAGATCTTAACCTGCGTCTGTCTAGAGTGGGAGAATCATGGCAACTCACTGACTCGGCTTCTTTCTCCCAGCATTCTGTTCTGTTTACTCCACCCACCTAAGGGTTGGCCTATCAAATGGGCCTAGGCAGTTTATTAATTAACCAATGAAAGCAACAGATTAGAAAGAAATCACTCCCACATCATTTCCCCTTTTTCTGTTTAAACAAAAAAGAAAGGCGTTCACTTTAACATAGTAAAATTACATATAGCAAAACAGTTATCAAGCAAGAATTACAGTTACAATATTTATATCTCTTTTATCCTTTATCATAACTAAGGAAAACTATAACTAACCATTCTTCAACTCCATCAAAGACTCCAGAAGGATATAATATTACCTAAGCAAACAAGAGATCCAAAACTCTAGAAATGACAGAGACATCTCGCTGCCTGGACAGTCACCCAAAGTTCTTTTGTACCGTTGGGGCATCCATCTTCAGCCTTCAGGCCCATAGTATCCAGCAGACATTTTCATGAAGCAGGAAATTCCAAAGACAGTTCAGTCACTTTCTGCTGTGTCCTGCAGAATGTCTCGCAGACTCTTTCATGAGTCAGGAACCCCGAAAGACCATCTCACCTTTAGGCAAGTTCAACAGTCCTCTCTTTGAGGGTTCTCTGTAAAGGCTGGGAAAGATGGAGCTTGTGCCCCCCACTGTGCCGGGGCAGGGGCAAAATAGCCCGATGTTGGACGCCAAAATGTAACGACATAAATGAATACAGACAGATTATAAAAATATATACAGCTTTAATGAGGAAATAGACTTACAGGACCACAGGTTCCCAGGGAGAACAGGAAAGCAGAGAAAAGGGCTGCTGGGCAGATTTATCAGTAAACATTAGCCCGAGGCGAACACGCCCCCAATGGGTGGGGCTTATCCCTACACAAGAGTTTGAACTTTGGTTCATCACTCAATACATAATGGAAAACAGTAAAAACTCCTGATAAGAAAAGCAACAAAATATAAAGAGTATCTTAAGAAATATTAACCTCAAATACTTGTGAAAAATAGAACAGAAGTAGAAAGGCTCTACAGTAAAACTGGCAAAAGATATTTTAACTAAAGCCTACATAGTAAGAGGGCAAAAGGGATAGGAAGGTATACAAAAGAAATGTTAAACATAAAATAATTCAATTAAGAAAATATTTGAGTGTTTATTGGCATTAATTTAAGTTCAAATTGGGAAGATGGACAATGAATAATGAAATAAATATTTATAAACAAATACAAATGAATAAATAGTTAATATATCAAGTAGGGATAAGAAGTACAGATAAAAGGAGAGGAAGGAGAGGGTTTACTGGACAAGGAAAATGTCCGATGTCATGTTTCTATGTCAGGTTTGGTCTCTGTGATAAAGTGGTATCTGAGTAGAGATTTATGAGAGAAAAGGCAATGATCCATGCAGATTAGAGACAGGAAACCAAAATAAAAGGAACTCTAAAATTCAAGTCTGGTGACTAAAGAGAAAAAAATGTACTAACATGGAAACTGAAATAGAAGCCTATTATTTATGGATGAGATAAGATGAGAACAAAGTTGAATATCCAAGAGACAATATCCAGGAGGCAACTGCTGCAACGAAAGACTGTATCTGGGACATCAAATATAGAGATGAAGACACAGAAGTCATCTATAGAAAACAGACAGGTAAACTTGAAAAATAAATGAAGACTCCAAAGAAAGGAAGATGAGAGAGCCATGGACTATGCTTTGGGGACTTGAATATACATAGGATGAAAAAAATGAAATAAAATCTTAAGAGAACAGAACAATAATCATAACCTCTCTAGTGTCTTAATAAGTACAGAATAAAATCATTACTCAAACTCAAAGTCTGTAACACACAGTCACCAGCGGCACCTGGCTGCTCCTTTCACTACCACCTACTTCCCCCAGCATCCACAGTAACCTGTGTCTTTTAGCCTTGTCAACTAAAGACCTTTGTTTGAGCCTCAAATCTTAAAATGATACTATATGATTTATTCAGATACTTGCATGCTAAATCAATACAGCTGCATATATGATATAGGCATCTACTGAAAGAAGAACAATGGAAACGCAGCAAAATCAGAAGATACCACCAGGATACAGGAAACTAGGAAACACAGTTCAAAAGGAGGTAGGAGGGAACAGCCTGATTAGTCCTACCTGTGTATGCCTCCTCAATGCAATTATACAGTTACTTAACTATTATTTCTGAACACAAAGAAGTACCATTGGACAATATTTAACTTCACTTTGTCTGACTTTTGATAATTCCTATTCTACAACCCATATTCTTTCTAAAAAAAAAAAAAAAAAGTTAACTGTAACCTAGTTGCAGGACGTTCCAGGGTCTGAACAGCTCTGCTGTCATAGGTATGTATCTTAAAGCTCTAACTACTGCACCTGTAGGTCACAACTAAAAGTAGGACCAACTAAATTCCCCATCTGTTCCTCAGTGTGAATAATATTCATGTCCCTTTCATTAGTCAATGGTAAGTTCTTCCTTCCCACCTATATCCTAGTAGAAACGAAGACCTAGTGACTGCCGAGAGCACAGTAAGAGTTTCAATGTCAGTGATAATCAAATATCCTCAGCTATCCAACTTAACCAGTTTCTGAAGCATGAACCAATGATTCCTGGTATCTACCCTCTCTGGGTACTTGCTCATTTTAAAATTCTTTCTTTTAAAAAAAGAAAAGAAAGAAGACACTTTTTTGTTTAAGTTGATCAGAACTGAAGATTCTGTTGTTGTTATTGTTGCTTACAAGAGTAAACTTTACCACATCCATGACATCTGTTTACAAACATCAATAAAAATGGAAGCCATACCTTTAATAGTCCTAGGAAAACCTCTGACTAATTTCTTCCTTTGCAGCCCAATGATATCAAATAGAAAACGAGATGTCGGAGGAGGCAAGCTGAATTTCTGAAAAAATGTATTAATAAGTTTTTTAAAAATACTTCAAAACAGACAAAATACTCTTTTTTTTTTTTTTTTTTTTTTTTGGTTTTTCGAGACAGGGTTTCTCTGTGGTTTTGGAGCCTGTCCTGGAACTAGCTCTGTAGACCAGGCTGGTCTCGAACTCACAGAGATCCACCTGCCTCTGCCTCCCAAGTGCTGGGATTAAAGGCGTGCGCCACCACCGCCCGGCACAAAATACTCTTAAAGGGCTAGACTTTCACTGTTGGTTCAGACCTTCAGAATAGTCTAGGCTTTAACTATTCATATTATAAAATGAGAACTGTTTCCTTAACATGGGAGAGAGTGAGGAAGTGAAAGAAGCCACATTTACAATAAAATCTCCACCTGGAAATTGTTCCTCTCACTTCACACTGTAAAAAGTCGACAGAGGAATTTACAAGTTCAGTATTCTCAGGGACTTCTAATTCTTTATGTCACTAGACACCATATCAGGTAATCAGGATAGATGATATAGGAGGTACCTAGGTTGAAAGCTCTAGCTACAGGCTCATCTGGGCTAAAATTCCAATTCTACAATTTATTAGTGGTTAACTTTGGTGAGCTACTCACTTTCTTAAACATGAAATAAAATAAAATTCCTCTTACAGGACAACATGGTCATTACAGATGATAAACATAGCATGACTAATACATGACTAGGCATATAAAAAGTACTCGATAAAATGGAAGCAAAAGAGAATCAAGACCCAGATAGATTAGGGTTGATGGACTCAAATACCTTCAGGAATATATGGACAAGCAGGCCAGAGGGAAATAGAGCAGGATATGAAACCAACAGTACATGCCTTTTTTTTTTTTTTTTTTTTTTTTAGTTGTCCTGGAACTCACTCTGTAGACCAGGCTGGGCCTTAAACTCACAGAGATCTGTCTGCCTCTGTCTCTCGAGTGCTGGGATTAAAGGTAGGCGCCAGCGCCACCATCACCCAGTGCACATACTTTTCTTTCTAGATGGCAGGTGCTATTGAGCTCCAGATAGTATTCTACTGACACCCAATTTTTAAAATTTTTCTTAGATTGGTTTTTTTTCGCTTTTTTTTGTTTTTAAACAGGTCTTGCACCCATGCAGGATTCAAATCCTTCTTACTTGCCTTCCACCTGTTATAATTACAGCTATGCACCTCCATGCCCAACATCATGATTTAAGAGAAGTACAAATTTATGTGAATTTTGCAATTTATAAAAATTCCATATTACAAATAAAAGAGAATCAACATAGAAGCTATATACTATAATTGGAGAGTAACTGTTTTTGCTAGATTATCAAAGAAAAGCACAGACAAATCTAATCTAAACAGAGCCCTTCCTGCCTTCCTGTGTTTGTTTAACTAGGTTATTGACAAACATTCTCAGACTGATGCCCTAGCCTCAGGACAGGAGCTCTAACTTAGCCCCTAATACAAAATTTTCTTATCTTACGTGTCTGAATGTCTTTCGGAGAAATCTGAATTCCAAATAGAACCTGTAGAAGTGTAGCTGACTCATTCCCTTCAGAATAAAAACCACCACGTTGTTTAGGTGGTTTTGGTGTAAAAGTTGGCACCAGCTGTTGAAAAAAAAAAAAATCAAACCAACACACAGCTAAGATGATAATCTCAGTTACAGACACATAGAAGACAAGCAGGAAACAGTGATTGACAACCAATAAAACTTCACCAACCACTGACCCTCTCTGACTCACTCTATAACTGGAAGACAGTCCTTACCTCAAAGAATTCAAATAAAAATCTTTGTACTAAATATTCATTATAATCAAATGTTAGTGAAAGTCCTACTAACGCTTATTTAAAACTTTAATTACCCTTATTTTGTGTGTGTCGCAGGATGGAAGTTAGAGAACTTAGGGCAGCTGGTGTTCTTCCACCCGAACTTAAAATTAGAACTCCGAGCTTATTCTACAAAGGTTTGTCTCCAACATATTCTGTAACCCCACCTAAGCCAGAACATCAGATGAGGGCTGAAATCAATGGCAGTCTCTCTCTCTGTCTCTCTCTCTCTCTCTTTCTTTTTTTTCTTTTTTTGAGATAGGGTATCTCCACATGAGCCCTGGCTATCCAGGAACTCACTATGTAATCTAAACTATCCTCAAACTCAGATTATCTGTCTGCCTCAGCCTCCCGAGTGCTGAGATGTGCCACTAGGCCCTGCCAGATGGCAGTATTTCATGACAAAGAAGATGGTTCTAAAAAAAATCTAAACAATTTATAAGAACCTGCCTCAGGGAAATGTGTGCTAATCTCTTGATAAGTATTGTGCTGGCTAGTTTTATGTCAACTTGACACAAGCTAGAGTCATCTGAAAGGAGGGAACCTCAATTGAGAGAATGTCTCCAAAGGAAACAGCTGAGAGGCATTTTCTTCATTAGTGATTGATGGGGAAGGGCCCAGCCCATTCTAGGTGGTGCCGTCCTTGAGCTGGGAATCTTGGATTCTATAAGAAAGCAGGCTGAGCAAGCCATGATGAGCAAGCCAATAAGCAGCACCCCTCCATAACCTCTTCATCAGCTCCTGCCTCCAGGTTCCTGACTTGTTTGAGTGTAGGACCATATTTCTACATGTTATGGCAACCAAAATCTCAGGCCACAGTTTGCACCTGCTGCACAGGAGGTCGTCACCTAGCCTGTCACCATCAGGCTAGGATGTTGTTCTGCTCCTTCTTTGTAATTTGGAGGATGCCTAAAAGAGATGTTAATTCGGCCTACATGACAGGGCTGGCATACAGAGCAGGAAGACGTGACAGAGCAGGCACATGTAGATGTGAACGTGACCACAACCATTTACCATCTGGTGACCTAGGAAACAGAATGCTAATGAATTTCCCCCTCATTTATGTTTTGGGATATAAGGCTGTTTGGAAAATAAATGCAGAGAAATTTCAGGGATCACTGAAAATCTCCCTCCCAATAAAGCCATGTGAGTTGTCTCAATTATTCCCACACCTCCCCTCTGGTCCAAAGAAATTATTTAGGGTCCAGGCTGGCACTGGACCCTGACATTTGAGTTCCTATTCTGACTTCCTTCAGTGATGTACTATGATATGGAAGTGTAAGACAAATAAACTCTTTCCTCCCCAAGTTACCTTGGTCATGGTTTTTCATTATAGCAACAGAAACCCTAACTAAGACAGGCACAAGAAATATAATTTTCATATGTCATTCATATCACTGACAGCATTCAAATAATAATATCATCTCTTTGTTCTTTATCTATAAAAGAAAGAAAAGACTAACCAGAATTATTAAGATAGCATTACTTTATAATAAAAAACAGTAAGTAATGTGATTCCTATCGAGTCCATATCAGGGGACTATATCTATATATATCTATATAGTCAGACAGATATATAATGAATGATAAGTATGCCAGATGGGACAATAGAGTATATACACCTTCAGCCTTGACAAATATGTTGACTGTTAGGAGAAAAGAGATGGTTACCAGATTTTTAAGTTCTTTGAAGAAATCACCAACCTGAATTTTTACACAGAAATTCCCAATTATTGACAGCTGTTACTTAATTAAAAATGAATATGACGTATGGTTAACAAATATCAATAATCTACAAACCAGTTTGAAACCTCTGGCCTATGCACAGTTTATCTCATACCTGGGTTCAGGAGTGGATTTACCCAGAACTGCATACTTCAGCAACTCACACAGCTGTTTAGGGGTTACTACATCATTTTCAGCAAATAAAATGGAAGATAAGCGAGCTTTCTGTAAAGAAAAATTAGAATACAGCACACTATAATAATCATCATTGGCAAAAAGGCAATTATTCAAGTTTCTGATATTTTAATATATATATACAAGCACAAGGATTGCTCTAATTAATTGAAAATAAGGTCTAAAAGAGCCACTTGTGGTATGATGTCATTAATAGAATATTTTATAAACATTGGTACAGTTTGTGTATTATGCATGCCTGTGTGCTAAAAATAGTAAGATTACAATACAATTCATGCTTTCAAGAACTCTATTTTATTACGGAAAAATATGATGGGTAATTCTAACACTGCAAGGATCAGTGCTATTATAAATATATAGGACCAAGAGTGTATTTGCCCTAGGGTTTAGCACAGTGGTTCTCAACCTTTCTAATGTTATGACCCTTTAATACACCTCCTCGTGTTGTGATCACCTACAACCATAAAATTATTTCATTGTTACTTCATAACTGTAATTTTGCTACTATTATGCATCATAATGTAAATATCTGATATGCAGATGGTCTTAGACGACCCCCATGAGAGGGTCATTTGACCCCCAGGTTAGAACCATTGGTTTAGAGTGTTATATCAGTGCTAGCCACCAACACACCTTAAGTACTTAATAAATATCAGATATTAACTACTAATATGGTTGTACTGGCTAGGGCCTGAATCATAAGTGCCTATGTAATAGGGATGATTGCAGAGCCTGTTACAATAATGAGGGCTCTTCAAACGTATTTGATCTGGAACCGAGCAGGGCAAAGATGGGGTGAACAGGAGGTGGTGATAGTGATTAAGAGTTAAACACTGGAGATAATAGTTGTATTTCTATCAGAAAAGGAAGCTGCAGATATGAAAAAGGAGGAACTACAAAGAGCTTTGACTAGAAATAAGTTGACTGGAAAGCATGCATTTAATGTGAATTCAGGAAACTAGATGTAAATGCATGTTTGTATATATTTAGAATACACAAGCATACCCGTTAACATGACTTTTGGGGACTACTGGCATCCTACTAGCATAAAATCATCTACAATACCACCATTTAAAATATGCAAATGCCAACCAGGTGGTGATGGTGCACGTCTTTAATCCCAGCACTCAGAAGGCAGAGGCAAAAGAATATGTATTTGAGGCCAGCCTGGTCTACAGAGATAGTTCCAGGACAACTAGGACTGTTACACAGAGAAACAACAAAAACAAAAAAACAAAAAACAAACAAATTTACAAAGCCATTCTCCACTAAGAACCAGGCTGATTCCAGGGGCCTGGGACAGAGAAAGCAGATACCCCTTCTCGCCAGAAAGCAATGACATGCTCAGAGTGATACAGTCATGTCATAACTCAAAAGCAAGTTAATGATCAAATTTTGGCTATTCAGAGAATCAGAACACATAGCCAGAGGGGGAGATGGCTCAGCAATGGCTGCTCTTCCTGAGGACCCACTTCATCCTTGCATCCACCTAGTGACACACAAGCAGCTATAACTCCAGTTTTAGACGATCCAACGCCTTCTGCTGGCCTCCTGGGGCATCAAGCACACACATAGTACAGACATGCATGCAAAGCACCAATAGACATTAAATAATTTTGAAAATAATAATTTAAAAATAAATAATAAAGTCTGGTAGTATAGAACAGTAATCTCAGTTACTGAGGAGGCATGAAAACCACAAGTTCAAGACCTACTGGGCCACAGGACAACTTGAAAGTTGAGCTTGACAACTTAGTGAAACAGGCTCAGAAAGAAAGAGCAGGTGTGTGTGTGTGTGTATAGTTCAGGTGTAGAGTACTTGTCTATTGTGCTCAAGGTTCTAGATTCGATACTCAGCACCAAAATTAATTAATTAACAAATGATGGCTTAATGAATAGATTATCTGTGAATTCATAATGATAAACTGAAGTGACTTAAGAATCCTCTACAAAATTACGAGGGGCGTTTTAGACAGATTGGCAGACACCATCTTACTATGTTAAGTAATCAAGGTTAACAACACCAGCAATGGGACTGGTCAAAACGTCATATGCCAACTGCAAGAGAAGACTATCACTTCTGTGCTAGTTCTGCAAAGATGTGTAACCTCAGTCTCATCAACAAAGAGACAAATACTCAAGGGACATTCTACAAAATAATTGATCCAGAATTCCTCAAAAGAAATAAAGTCACGAATGTCAAAAGACTATTGGAGTTGAAGAAGAAAGATATTAAAAAGTCAACATTAATTCTACACTGGACCACATGCTAAAAAGCTTAATCAATCTTTTTAAAGAAACTTGGATGGGCTCTGAGAATTAAGTGGCAGCAATATATTCATGTTAATTTCCTTATTTTGATGGCTGTGTTGTGATTATGTAGGGCACCGAGGAAATAAAAACACCCAAATGGGAAAAGTGCAGCACCACATGGGCCGGCCAACTACGTTCCACTGTTAGCTAGGGCAGCTTTTAGTACTGCTTTGCAACTTTTCTATAAAGTTTTTAAGTTTTAGGTGGAATTGTCAATATTCTTGTATTTCTTTTATATGGCTAATCTGGTAAGTCGTAATTATTCCATTTTAATAAAAGAATTGGTGACACTAATTCCTTTCTAACATAGCATACAACTTAAATGTTCTGGCTCCTTAACAGAATGTAAGCTGTAGTAAGGCAGTAATTTTTATTTATTCCTTGATACGCCTCACGTGCCTAGATAACACTGCCTTGGGCACATGACAAACAATGAAAAACACCTGGCGACTGGCCGATATTTATTTAGCGGTTACTAAATATTAGGAACGTCCATCAATACGCCCAGCAAGAATGCAAATTGTATAGAGGCAGAGAATTCTGTTTAGGTGGAAAGGATATTCCTGAAACATTCCTGTTACACACATCTTAATAAATATTCTGTGCAGCGGACAGTAAATCAGTTTGGGGTTTTTGTTGCTGTTGGAGACAGGGTTTCTCTGTGAAACTGCCCTTGCTATCTTGGAACTCGTTCTGTAGGCCAAGCTGGCCTCGAAAACACAGAGACCCGCCCGTCTCTGCCCGCTGCGTGCCACCACCGCCCGGCTGGCTGCTAAGTTACCCCTCTCTACAGACCAGAGACGGGGTTCAGGGAAGTCAGTGGGTCGGTCAGCCCTGATCCCTCTGCAGGGACCCTACAGGCGGCGGGGGCACGGGACTCGGAGCCGCACACGACTTGGGCCTCCTGCCGGGCTCTCCTTTGCTCACCTTGGCTTTAGGCTCCTTGTCCTCAAGATCCGGCTCTGTTTCCAGGGCCGAGTTCGGGGCCCCCTTCCTCTTCCTGGGGATCGTCTCCGTCTCCGTCTCTAGCTCCATCAGGCTGCAGGGAAAGATCAGCTGCAGCTGCGGTGGCCAGGGCACCGGCGGAGCGCGGGAGAGGGGGACGGTTCTCAACTTTCTCCCCTCGACGCAGCTCAGGCCCGTTTACCGCGCTTCGCCCGCGCAGAGATTTCCCTCAGCGAGGGGTGGGAAACGGTACCTGAAGCGCGTCGGGGGCGGAGCGAGGCTGCTCGCCCTTCCCAAGCCTCCGTCCCCGCCCTCCAGGTCCCGAGCCGCCACAGGCGCGCCCCTCCGCCCGCTGACAGCCGCCGCCGCCACCACAACACTCGGGCCCGCTCAGGCGCGCCGGCGTTTAAACGGACCGGAAGTGAGGGCAGCCGACTTCCGGCCGTTGGACTCTGAGGAGCAGAGGGTCTGGCATGGCGACCAAGCGGCTGGCGCGGTACGCTAGGGGTTTCACCCCGGAGGGTTGGCGGCGGTCATCCGCAGGCGGCTTGTCTGGGTCTGAAAAGGCCGGCCTCGGGCCCCACGCCGCCATCCTCGCCAGGCTGGAGGAGCCCGAGGAGCCGGGTTCTGGGGCGGCGTGCCGTTTCGGGTCTGGGAAGCCCCTGGAATGTGAGTGACTGTGCTGTGCAGATTGTTCGCGGGCAGGTGCCAATGCACCCACTGCGTCCGAGCCAGCTGCCTAGCCCAATTTTATTGTAAGAATTACAGCGGACTCTGGATTTTTGGACACGCCCTGAGGTGTGTCGACACAGCGCGCCTACAATACCAGCGAAGGAAGTTCGAGGCTAGCCTGGTCTAGGAGGAAATGTTGGGGCAGGCCCGAGGCCCCATAACCAGACTGCCTCAAAACAGCAACAGAACCAAATCCAAAACAAAGAAAAATCAATGTGATGTGTTAGTGAATAGCATGGATTTCAGGGTTGGAGAGTCTACCAACGGCTAACCTACTATGGCCATCTGTAGCAAATTACCTAGTTTTCTCATGCATAAAATAAGGGTTACAGACATATCTACCGCCTAGACTTGTTTAAAAGAGCTTACCACCTTAGTTTTTAATATTTGCTGATGAAGTAATAAATGTCAGCTTTTAACCCCCAGAACTCAATACTGGCATCACATCTTTTCTTTTTCAAAAAGTCAAAACTCTAGTTATCTGCTAGTTAAAGCTGTGCTCATCAGGTTTTTGTCTCACCTGCATCTGAGACCATGGTTAACCCTGTTAGTCCTCTTCTTTGGATCCAGTATCTTGCTATTGGGGGGTCTTTCATCATAGATTGCCTTCCAGTCAAACTCTGGTTATCTTACTTTCTCACCTAGATTTTTAAACTTTAGGAACAGGAGTCATCATCGCTTTAGGACAGAGCAAGGGCTTGAAAAGTACAGCAATAGCTAACGGTTTTTAACCGTCTTCGCAGTGCTTTGAGTTCCTCAGTGCTGCTATAAAACAAGAACAGGCAAAATGAGTGTTTGGCAACAGTCACTGGAAGCCCGTGCAGGTAAGATGGACATCCAAGAGAGGGTGGCACTTAGCCAAGAGTCCCGATCTTGTAAAGTCTACACAGCTGCTGTTTGAGACAGGGACTTGGTGTGTACTCTAACCTGTTCCTAAACTCGCTTCTGCCTTGGCCTGCCGAGCACTGAGCTTACAAGTGTGTGTCCCCACACCCAACTCCAATTATAGTACCTTGATGAGAATTTTACCATTTGTTCAGTGCTATTAGTTTGATAGCTGATTCTAACTGGAGTATAAATGAATTTATTGATCTTACTGGATTTTGTACTTTTAGGCAGCTTGGATTAATTAGGAGAAAGTCAGTTGCCCCAGCAAGTGGGAATCCAGGAAGAAGCAGATTCAGTAAGTCCCATGTTTCGTTTTCATTTGGAAACCTTGAACTTGGAACGTGTACTGAGAACACTTTGGTCTTTTGCAGAACAGGTGTATGACTACTTAATTGTCATTGATTTTGAGTCCACATGCTGGAAAGATGGGAAACAACACAGGAGTCCTGAAATAAGTAAGTTTGGACTGCCAGTGTCCGAAGCTAGTGCTCAATGAGTCTTCTTAAAGTTCCTAGATATGAATCAGCCAATAAGAAAGCAGGATGCCGGAAGCTGGTAGTTTAATATAAACACTGTCTTGCCTAAAAAAAGGATAAAATGCCAAATGCCTGAATGTGATCATGCAAAGTAGCTAGTTGTTTTAGGATTATATTTAAAACTTTGACTGGACAGAAACTGAAAAATGGCTTTGCAATAATAGAGTACATTTTAACTCTTGTAGTCTTCATATTTAGTTGTGAAACCAAACAGACACATAACTTTGAGGTTTTGACTTATTCCTTGACCTAGCTTTCTTAAAACTTTGTTTCTCACGGCTTTGGCTACTCTAAAGCTTTTACTACTATTGATCGTTTACTCGTGATGTTATGAAGCAGTGCATGCTTAGGAGGATTCGCATATTCAGGCTGGGTGTGGTGGTACACACCCTTAACCCCAGACTGGGAGGCAGAGACGAGGGGCGTGTCTATGAGTTTGAAGCCAGCTTGGTCAGTGCTTCTTCAACCTTCCTAATGTTGTGACCTTTTAATACAGTTCCTCATGTTGTGGTGACTCCAGCCATAAAATTAGTTTTGTTGCTACTTCATAACTAATTTTACTACTGTTATGAATTATAAATATTTGGTATCCAGAAAGGGATTCTGACCCACAGATTGAGAACCGCTGATCTATATTGATTCCAGACCAGCCAGGACTACAAATTGAGACCCAATAAATAAATAAACAAGCAATAAATAAATACAGTATATTTAAGTATTAATGTATTATTCTTTCACTAGTTGAATTTCCAGCAGTTTTGTTGAGTACGGCAACTGGAGAGATTGAATCTGAGTTCCATGCTTATGTTCAACCTCAGGAGCATCCAGTTCTTTCTGAATTTTGCACAGAACTGACAGGGATAAAGCAGGTATGATGCAAATTTTAAAAGTTCAGAAATAAGTTTCAAAAAGAAAAATAAAAGTTATGTAACACTTGGGATTAAATTTTTTCAGTGTTAAGAGAAATAATGTCCCCTCTGAACGTTCATGGCATCTTGAAAATATCAGAATAATGCTAGAAACATAAAGGTCAGGGGTTGTAGCTCTGTTTAGGGGGCTCACCTGGTATGCAGGAAGTCCAGGGTTTGGGCTCCAGAGAAACAGTTTATTTTGCAGAGTAACATTACTCAATGTCTTTTATTTCTGTGAGACTGGACTTAAAGTGTATACTTCTGTGAAACTCTGGCGTTACCAGCCTCGTTTCTCTCACCTCGTTGAACTCAAGTCACTGCATTGTTTCTCGCCTATAATCTCAGCATGTTTGTACCAGGTAAACTGTTTGTCAGTCAGAACCTCTCTTTGTTCTGTTCCCCCATAGTACAGAGTTGTAATAAATGCTCAGTAGCTTAGAAGTTCATTTGTTAAAATCAGATTTTTGGCTCTCCAATCAGGTTCAAGTTGATGAAGGAGTCCCTCTGAAGATTTGCTTATCTCAGTTCTGTAAATGGATTCATAAGATTCAGCAACAAAAGAAAATCATTTTTGCTCCTAGGGATTCAGAGCCTTCTCCTTCTGAAGTAAAATTGTGTGCTTTTGTTACCTGGTCAGGTAAAACCATGAGTTATGATTGTAAGTCCCGGTGGGTAGCATTGAGGCTGAGGAGGTGGCTCAGCAGATACCAGTCTTGTTACACAATCATGAGGACCAGAGTTGGGATCCTCAGAACCCACATAGAAGCCACATGGGCACAGTGTTCTATCTCTAATTCAGAACATAGGTGGAGAAAAGGAATCCCCAGAGCAAGCTGGCTAGTCAGAGAGCTAAAACAGCAAGTCTGAGGCTCAGTAAGGAACTCTGCCTCAATAGATTAGGTGGGAAACAGTTGATTCCTGATGGCCACCTTACCTCCGCATATATGTACACATGCATGTCCACATACACCCACACTTGTGAACATGTGGCACATACATACCACACATACATATGCCCCACTTACCAAAGAGCAGTAGCATTACCACTATGTAGTCCTTTATTTCCAGTTTTAGTCTTCTTACCTAGAATTATGCTTGTCGACCTCATTGACCTGGGGAAGAATATCAAGGGCCACATAGGTACTAGCCAAGAAAAGCAAATTCATTCATATTTTTAAAATCCTGATTCTCCAGGCCAATAAGAAACTCTGTCTCAAAATAAGATGGGTAGCACTTGAGGGATTGCCTGAGGCTGTCCTCTGATCTGCACACCTGCTCACTTGCACCCACACACCTACGCACCTGCACACACGCAGAAGATACTATTTTGAAACAGTCAACTTAATTTCTTAATGGTGAGTTATATAAGATGTAAAATAATATAGACTATATGAGCATTAGTTATTAGCATAGCAATTATATCTCACTGCTCTCCTACATCTTGTCTTGTATATTTTACTTGTAAATGGAAACGCACTGACATTACTGACTTTTCATGCCCTTCATGCAGACTGGGACTTGGGGGTTTGCCTAGAATATGAGTGTAGAAGAAAGCAGCTGCTAAAACCCGGGTTCCTGAATTCTTGGATTGATCTCAGAGCAACTTACAAGGTAAGGATCAAAGATGGGAGCATGTTCACTGTGTTTTTGTTGAGAAGTAGTTCTATTTTATCTTATTGGTATAAATTTCTACAATAAGGTATTTTTCTTTTGGAATGTTCACATAAATAATCCCAAATTTGATAGAACTAAAAGCTGTAGGAAATAACTTCATAGCCTTTATAATCATTATATTTTAAAATATGTCTTTTTTTGTTTAATTAGCTTTTTTATAAGCGAAAACCCAAAGGACTAAATGGTGCGTTGCAGGAAGTGGGAATAGAATTTTCAGGACGAGAACATTCTGGTTCGTATAAACTGATAATCATTTTATTATGTAAGTCATTTGAGTTTTGCAAAATCTTTCATATTAGTTTCATGTAGGGGGTAGTGCTTTTTTTTCCAGTTTTTTGAGACACTGTTTCTCTGTGTAACAATCCTGGCTGTTTTGCAACTCACTCTTGTAGACCATACTGACCTCGAATTCACAGAGATCCGCCTGCCTCTGCCTAGCATTTTTGAATTTGAATTTAGATAAAGATCACCATGTAGTACTTCTGGTTGGTTTAAAAGTAAATAGAGGCTGGGCGGTGGTGGCGCACGCCTTTAATCCCAGCACTTGGGAGGCAGAGGCAGGCGGATCTCTGTGAGTTCAAGACCAGCCTGTTCTACAAGAGCTAGTTCCAGGACAGGCTCCAAAACCACAGAGAAACCCTGTCTCGAAAAAACCAAAAAATAAAAAATAAATAAATAAATAACAAGTACATGAAATAGAGACACAAGTGCCCAGATAATATGATGCACTAGTGAAAAGAACTGAACACGACTTTTTTTTTTTTTTTAACAAACAATGGTTTGTACAGAATGCTGGTCACATTTTTGGAAGCTGTCTAACAAATTCTCACCTATGTAAACACAAGCCCTTGTGTATGGTAATGCTGTCACAATTTCCCACAGACCGATTTATGATTTTTTTTTTTTAATTCAGTAGGTGGTTACAAAACTAACAATGTACCCCAATTTCTGTTAAATGTGATTTGTTTTTTATTATTTCCTTATGTTAGTTCTACAACATTCAGTGTTTGATATTTTATTTCCTCAGGCTTAGATGATTCTCGGAACACTGCTCTTCTTGCTTGGAAAATGATCAGGGATGGTTGCCTAATGAAAATTACCAGATCCTTGAACAAGGTTAGTGTGTCATTTTAAGCTCTAGGGTAGTAATCATAGGTTCATTAGAATGTTGATTTCAAACCAGTGGCATTCTCCTCCCCCCTCTTTTTTTGGCATATGTAATGTCTACTGAAGGAATTATACAGTTTCTAAAGCAGTGGATTTGTCTGTGGAATCATAGGTTCTCACTAAGAGGAATCCCAAGATTTTGGTCAGAAATTTGGGCACAGATCAAACTGAAGAAACATCTGCCTGCAACACTAGCATCCAGGGTCCCAGTGTACATCGAAAGGAGCCCAAAAGTACAGTAAATACCCAGGAAAATGCTCAAATGAATTTAGTTTGTGTGAATTCCTCTATAAAGGACCAGTTACAGCTAAAGACCAAATCAGGTCTTCACAATGTCAAATGTGGCTTAACTTCTTTCACTTCTAAGCCCTCGACCTCTGTGAAACAACTGTGTTCTCCCACCTTGAATCCATCTCTCTTTATGCAGAAGCAAAGAAGAAGTGAACAGTTAGCACCGAATAACACTTCAAGGTCCTCGGCACTTAACTCCAACTTGGTACTTGTGTCTACAACCATTCCATCTGTTAATGTTGTTTCTGATGGAGAAGTGGGTTGTACTGTTGACTGTTTACCTATGTTGACTGAGTGGGAAGATGTAGTTTTACTGCCAGCATCTCAGGCTGAACAAGATAAAGATTGTGTGCCTCGTGTTAGTAACACAAATGTAGAGACTTCATTTAATTCTGGAGAGAGATCGATAGTTTTAGAAGAACCAGAAACCCTTAGTTATGAAAACTTTGACAATCCCAAGGAAACTCCTCAAAACTTTGAGACACCTAAGTGTATTGTGTATAAGAGTCCTCACAGTACAGTCTATAATGTAAAAGAAGCCAAACATCCGAGTTCAGATGCTTCTGCTTTTAAATTGCCTGAATGCAAACCATTTACCATCAACAGTCTTAATGCCAATGCCTCACATCCTTCGGTTTTGAGGAAACAACCTCTTTTTTTAGGTGGTACTAAAAGGAATTCATCTAGTCCCCCAGCTTTCCCACGAGCCAAAAAGCAGACCTTCACTATTCATGATGAAAAGTCTGCATCATCTACATGCTCCCCAGGAACTTCTTCCCGGAAAGTTCTTTCCTCTGTATTGACATCCACAGTTAACCTACAAGAGCCTTGGGAGAGCGGGAAGATGACACCTCCCTTATGCAAGTGTGGCAGAAGGTCTAAGCGGCTTGTTGTTTCCAATAATGGACCAAACCATGGGAAAGTCTTCTACTGTTGCCCTGTTGGGAAGTTCCAAGAAGACAGAAAATGCTGCAGTTATTTTAAATGGGAACAAACACTTCAAAAGGAAAGAGCCAATAGCAGAGCTCTGTCTCATTCCCCAGGACTCACTTTCAGCTCTCCAGAAACAAGTCATATTCATGATAGAAATTTGAGTTTTCCTATTAAAAATTCTTTACGACTCAGACCTTCAATGAGAAATTGATAAATTCTCCTCTAAACTGTTTTTTACTTCAGTATAAGCTTCATGTGACTTTTATACCGGAAAATAAAAGTATCAGGGTCAAGTTTCAAGGTCTCAGTATTCCTGCAACCACAGCTACACTGGAGTAGTTCACACGGAGGGGAAGTAATTTGCATGACTTTTACTCTTGCCCAGTAGTTTTCTGACAACTGTCCCTTGTCTGTTCTTGTAGGAATCCTCATTCCCTAAATTCTCTAATGTGTATTTGGATAATGTCACAGAACTATATTTCATATATTAACATTTGCTGAATTTATCAAACTATCATGAGCCACAAGAAAAAAAATCCTTTTATAAACCATATTTATTTACTAAGTAGCCATAGCACATGACAGCTTTCTCTTGTAGACCTTGAAGCAAATTTCACACTATTTTTAAATTACTTGAGTGAAAATATGACTAATAAATTCTTATTCAACTTTTAGGTAAATATTCTAAGAATTATGACAATTTTCTAAAAACAAGTTACTTTGTTTTTTTAAGAGTTTTAATATTTGTTCTGATTTGTATATTAACACATTAGAATTATTCAATTAAGTTTTGAAAACCAGTGGGGTAGAAATTTGATTTAGAAACTTTCCCTAAAATAGTTTTAAAACCTCTCAGCACCTGATGACCTTTGTTTATGCTGCCAAATTGCAGAAACAACTGAGGTGAACACAGAAAGATTCACTGACTATTTGATTTCAGAATTCAGCCTCTGATGTCATTACTAAAAAGTACTTTAAATTCAGTTTAGAAGCAATTTGCCCATATAACCAGTGGTTCCTGCAGACTGTAGACACTGAATTTGTTTATAGATATCTGAATAATTAGTGGATGAGTTTAAATAGTTTTCCATTCTTTTTTCCTCAGTTCATTTCTTTTGACCTTCCCACTGACAGTCTTTGGCAGTTCTTCAATGAATTCCACCTGTTGGCAGTAAGGGGAGGAAGGAAGTTAGTCCCACACAGCTCTGCTTTGACGGCTAGGTGAAGGGATGGTTGAAGTTTTTCTTTACATTTAGCATTATGAGCTAATTGACTAAAGTATATTAGGGGCTTCATTTTATCTCATTTTTTTACTGTCTATTATCATTAGTTCTGTTGGGAACCTTTTGTATAGCATGTTTAAGGGGAGAGGTCATTTTAAAAAGGAAAAAGCAAATAGCCAAACCTTTTCCAAAGCACTGAACAAATGCAGGTGAAGCAAGGCTACCCACCTTTCTGGGGTATTTGTAAGGCGCTGTAGTCTTTTTCACGTGCTCCTGAATCTCCTTTTTCAGTTGTTCTTGATCATGTGACTTGTAATCAGGATTCAGAACAATAAAAGCCTTTACTACCTAAAGTAAATATGTAAAACATCAGTGAGTTATGTGTTTGGTGCCTTAATGTGTCTTGTCTGCTTTCATTCCCTGTAAATCTTCCTTGTGGGGCATGAACTGTTGGGGGTTCACGGTGTAGTTTAGCCCCGCTGTGTGCTCATGGTCCTAAGTGCCCAGGAAATCCTTTAGTCTTCTGAGTACCACATAGCTCGTGGGGTCTGCTTTGCTCAGGATCACCCTTGAACCCTGCACTGACTGTATTTTGTAATGTGTGTTCTGATCTGAATTTGATTATCTCTGTCTGTGGCTTCCCCTTAGAAACATGAAGTACAGTTAGTACCTGAGTACTTAAGGCAGTGCACTCAGTACAACCTCTTCTAGGCCCTACTCAGCCTAGCCCCCATGGCAGGGAGCAGCTCACTCAGGCCAGGCATTCTTTGGGGGGTTTTGAGACAGTCTTGTCATGTATATCAGACTGGCCTTAACCTTACAGTGGTTCTGTCTCAGTTTCCCAAATACCGGATTAGATTACACTACTCCACTTGGCTTATTTTTTCCTCCTCAGTAAGGATTGAACCCAGAGACTTGTGCACACTCAACGAACATTCTACCTCTGAGCACCTAGCTACACACCCAGCCCTTTTCATACATCCTTATATAAGGCTGTAATGATTCCATTAGTCACGTCACTGTTGTTCTGACCCACATGCATGACCGAGAAGCAGGGTAGAAATGATGATGGCTGTTGCTATACCCACAAATCCCGTTTCCTAAAGGCCATTCTTTCCATACTGTTTTGGGAGATCTGCCCAGAGTTTTAGGACCTTTAATGGAGAAGGAAGAAGCTTGAGTGGGATCCTGTCTAATTGTTTTTTCTTTCCTGGACACTGCCAACACTGCCACTCACTGCTTCCACCCCAAATGCGTACCTCTAGAGAGGCAATCAGTACTCACCGTCAAATCCAGAGTTCCAACATGAGCTAGAGTCCACAGAGGCCCTTACAGGACTAAGTACCCTTTACTTTGGAAACTATCTTAGTTTTTCAAAACAGGGTTTCTCTGTATTGCCCTGGCAGTCCTACTACTTGCTCTGTAGACCATGGTGTCCTCAAACAGAGATCCACCTCTGCCTCCCAAGTGCTAGGATTAAAGGTGTGTACTATCACCACCTGGCTAGGAAACTGGAATCTTATTAATTTTACTTTCTGCACCCTTTAATCTGAGAGGAAAATTTAATCAAAAATTATTTGAAACAGTCATTTAGAAAAGTCATTTGGTGGGCTGGAGAGATGCCTCAGAGGTTAAGAGCAACACTAGCTATTCTTCCAGAGGGCCTGAGTTCTATTCCCTGCAACCACATGGTGCCTCCCAGGTACCTATAATGAGATCTGGCGCCCTCTTCTGGCACACAGGCATACATGCAGGCAGAACACTATATACGTAATCTTTTTTAAAAAGTCATTTGGTAAGAATTGACAACTTGTAACTAAAAATTTTTCATGTTGAAAATTGTTTACCAGAGTGAAGTGTTTTTTAAACAATTTATGACCAGTTACCCTTTTTGTCTTTATCAAAAACCCTTTAATATTCCTACATGTTGATATCACCCATAAGATTATGCAGCTATCATGTGTTTCTTGTGAGTAGAATTTTATCCTATTATGTTTTTGTTATTTTTGAAACTATGAACATTTTTATTAACTGAAAAGAAACCATTTACAGGCTTTGGTTTCTATGTTAACTTTTATAACATGTACTTATCTTCCTAAGTCTTTATAAGCCATTACAGAAAATACTAACTTCACGAAAAATATTGTAACATTATGCTTAAAGGGTATGGCCACTGAGCTGGGCAGTGATGGCACAGATTTTAAATTCTAGCACTCGGGAAGCAGAGGCAGGCAGATCTTTGAGTTCCTAACCAGCCAGGGCTACACAGAGAAGCCCTGTCTCAAAAAAACCAAAGACCAAAATAACAAAAAAAGATTATGAACACTAAAGTCAGGCAGCCTGGACTAAAAGGAGTTTGTTATGTAATCTTGATGAACTAAGACCGTCTCTCTGTTTCTCGGTTTCTTACTTTATAAAAGAAGCAAGGATTTGAAAAGCTATCCTAAATGTGAGGCTTAGCATAACTTCTAGAGCATAGGAAGTCATCGATAGATCTCAGGTGCAGGAGCAAAAATACAAAGACTTAGAACATTTGCATTTATTTGCTTTGCTTTGGTGTTTTTTTTTTTTTTTCTTTTGGTTTTTCGAGACAGGGTTTCTCTGTGGTTTTGGAGCCTGTCCTGGAACTAACTCTCGTAGACCAGGCTGGTCTCGAACTCACAGAGATCCGCCTGCCTCTGCCTCCCGAGTGCTGGGATTAAAGGCGTGCGCCACCACCGCCCGGCCTGCTTTGGTGTTTTTTAAACCTAAAAAACATCATGTTGGCCAACAAGATGGCTCAGGAGGGAAAGGCACTTGCTTTCAAGTTGACACCTGAGTTTGGTCCCCAGAACTCACGTGGTGGAAGGAGAATGCCAACTCCCAAAAGTTGTCCTCTGACCTCCACATAAGCCCCATGGCACAAGCGCACACACACAGTGAATGAATAAATGTAACTTTGCAAAAATGATATGAAATGATTTCAATGATTTCATTGAAATTTCATGCAAAATTCTTAGATTTTTCTGAGAAGTGTCTGTGGTTGGGCCAGTCCATGTAGCAGCCACCAGCAATGTGTGGCTGTTTGAATTAGGTTTCTTCGATGAGTCTCGTTATGTGACTGAACCCTGTATGTTTTTTGTTTTGTTTTTTAACTAGAGGATGCCAGTGGAGAGCATTTTCATCCCTACATAAGTCCAAGTCCAACAGTGGCCTTCGTCAAATTCTTAAAGCCACGCAGGCTAAGGAACTTAAGGGCTTAGCCATCTGAGCAAACCTTCCTTCATTCCTTTTATCCTTTCTTTTTAAAGAACGTACCTCTTGTTTCTATTTAATGTGTATGAGTGTTTTGTCTGCTGCATGTATGTGCACTGTGTGCGGACCTGATGCCAGGGTGGTCATAAGAGAGCAACAGATACCAGAGAATTGAAGTTAGAGTTCTGAGCCCTGTGTGCGTGCTGGGAAGTGAACCCAGGTCCTCTGCAAGTACAGCAAGTACCCTTAGCCTCTGAGGTGACCCTGCCTGCCTGCATGCCTTTGTTCCTTCTACCACCCCTTCCTTCCTTCCTTTCTTTTATCCACAGTCCAATTTTAAAGTCGCATTTACAATATTCAACATTGTTTTTGTAAATAACAACGTATCTAGTCCCTTTATCCCTTTTGGAAATCTTGTCTTTTAAGGAAGATTTATCCTACCGTAATACTCTGGTATCCTACCAGAGTAGTGCACACTTGTAATTCCAGCGTTTTGGGGTTTTTTTTTTCGTGTCTTTTAATATCCTTTAATTTAGAATAACTCCCTATATTTTCGCTTTCTCTTGTGACATTGATATTCCTTAGTTCAGATTGTATTTTTATTACATGATTAGATGTATTTTACACAACTTTGTTTTACTCTTAGTGCATATGCTGGTCTCATGGAAGAATGTGAACATAAGCACCTTCTTTGTCAATACCTGAGGTTAGGGACCAGGATGGGGTGTGCCAGGTGGTAGTGCACTTGCCTACCGCACGCAAGTTTAGTCCCCGCACTTTTGAAGCAGAGGCGGGAGGAACATCACATGACCTTTTTTAAGCAAGAAAGTAAATACATAAAATAGCTTACAGGAAGCATACATTTCACACATTTTAAATTTCTTGACAATGTAATTAGGGGCAGCAGTTAAGAGGACTTCCAGAGAACCCAGATTTGATTCCCAGCACCCACACGGCAGCTCACAACTGTCTGTAACTCCAGTTCCAAGGAATCTGACACCCTTACACAGCAGGCAAAGCACTAATGCACATAAAATGCAAGTAAATCATTTTTTAAAAAAGGAAACTATAATTAAGCATAAACCACTGGGGGTGGGGGCAGAGAGGAAGACTGGGAATCAAATTCCAGGCCTTGCATATGCTGGACAAGCTCTCCACTGTTGTTACAGCTTCCCTGAAAATAAGGTTTTCAAAGCAAAGCAGCCTGCTAAATCCCTTGAAAAGCTGAAGTATGAAAATCAGCTGAGAAAAAGTAGAGGAAAATGCTCATTTAAAATCTTACTTGCTTTTAGATAATACACCTGAGAATAAGCTAAAATTTCATGATTGTCAAATGTGGTTTGGCTTAACTGTATTAGGAATTCTTAAAATAGGCAACAGGAGACACTACACAGTAACCTACAGGACTGTCATAAGCAAATAAAGCCAATATTTGGGATAGTGTCTAAGTCTTCATGTTGGTGGAGCGGCGGGGCTGTGTCCCGCCACCCGGTTAGCTTTACCGGGAATAATTACACGGAAACTGTATTCTTTTAAACACTGCCTGGCCCATTAGTTCCAGCCTCTTATTGGCTAGCTCTTACATATTGATCTAACCCATTTCTAATAATCTGTGTAGCACCACAAGCTGGTGGCTTACCAGGGATATCTTAGCCTGCCTCTGTGTCTGGTGGGAGAATCATGGCTACTGCCTGACTCGGCTTCTTTCTCCCAGCATTCTGTTCTGTTTACTCCACTCACCTAAGGGCTGGCCTATCAAATGGGCCTAGGCAGTTTCTTTATTAATTAACCAATGAAAGCAACAGATTAGAAAGAAATCACTCCCACATCGTCTTCATTTTATCGTATTTTAATCAATTCTTCTAGAACTTATTGCCTAATCAAAGATCTGGTTAGCCCTTTCCTAGAACAGGGCCCCTTTCCTAGAGCAGACAGGCCTGCACAGAGAATAAAAGGCTCCCTGTGCAACACACTGCTGTTTTGTGCATGCCTTGGGACCCCACCTCCATCCTCCAGCAACAGGGGTTGCAGCCCACCAGTATTGGGAAGGGCAAATCTTCCCCTCACTCTGGCTAACACCAACACTACACCAAGCCTCTAGAACTATAGAGGTACAGAAACCCACCTACGGAGCTTGACTGTATCATACTGGAATACCTGGTGCTCTCTAAGCCTACCTGGTCCTAAAGGCTCCACAACCAGCCTATCCCAGATAAGCTCTTGTCTAAGTGGATAGAACTGAGGATGACAGCAGGAGTGAGAAGAGCTAAGACCCTATGAGTGAGATTGGCCATCCGTGAAGACCACAGGTTATCCTCTGGCATCAAAGCCCTCTTAGGAAAAATAATCTTGGAAGGAGAGCCATCCTTGTTTCTTTTGAAGTACAGTACTGTTTAAGAGTCTCTGTTTAGGGTCTGTGAAGATGGTTCAGCGAGTAAAGCTTAAGAACAGGGGTCTGCCATCCCTGGCCCCATGGCAGTGCAACTCTGCCATCCCCGGCCCCATAACAGTGCAGCTCTGCCACCCAGCATGGCGGGCAGGAGATAGGTAGCAGGCAGGGCCTTACTAGCCCACCCACCAGCCTAGCCTAAACAGTGAGCCCCAATTTCAGGGAGACACCGCGTCTCAAAAACCTAGGGTGAAGAAGTGACTGGGGAAGATATCTCAATATCTACATATGCCTATATATAGGGAAATCACGCCCACTTATATGCTATATGCTTAGAACACACAAAATCATGCAAGTGAAGTATGTGTTTAGCTGATCAACAAAATTGAAAGTCTAGATGAATCAGTTCTCTTACCTCTCCTCTGACAGGGTCTGGGCTGCTGACAACAGCTGATTCTGCGACGGAAGGATGTTCTATCAGGGCACTTTCTACTTCAAATGGTCCAATTCGGTAGCTAGGAGACATGACAGGAACTCCTCAGGGTGAGTTATAGTTGTACCCCGGAATGCTTGATTAACAGGCATGCACACACGGAAGGGAAGTTTACCCAGAGGATAATATAACATCGTCTGATCTCGCAACAAACCAGAAATAGCCATCTTCATCCATATAGCCCCTGTCCCCAGTGATGTAAAAATTCCCTCGTAGAGTTGAGGCTGTTTTTGAAGGATTATCCTGCAAAGCAAATAGCATTTGTTAATCTTATTATGAATGTGACTCTTTTCTCCAGTCATTTTGAAACGTTCAAAGAAAAAGAAAGTTTGGCCCCTTTAAGAAGCCTCAGAAGGAAGAGGAACCAGAGTGAAGTAGGAATGACTTGCCAGCGTGGATCTTAGCCCAACATAAAGAAAGAAATTGCAGTTACAAAGACTTAGTGCAACTCCTGGAGAATGTTTTATGTAGATAATAAGATAAATGTAGGAGCAACCCAAAGCCCTGGAGAGTAGGTAGAATGAAGCCTTTTTCTAAACAATACCTAACAATTGCTGGAAAAAAGAGAAGGGTTAAAAGAAAGCCCAATGTTTAATTCAGACCAGATGTGTTATTTGCTTTGGTTTGTTTTATATAAGAGACCAGTTCTATAACTGGCATAAAAAGAAAAGAAACATAAAGTTGCTGCCTTCCATAAAGTTCACTATCATGTGTTATCTGGACCTCTTAGTATATTGATATAAACTTTGCTCTAATCTGTATGCCATGATTAGATATAAGAAAGCTAGTGAGATTAATTTACTTAATTTTTTGGCCCCATTCCTTATTTCTCTAGTTCCACTGGAGTGGGTAGAGAGCTAATCAGATGTCAGAGAAGTAAGTGAGTTCTGTTTGCTAGTGAGAAAGGATCTTCAGATGTTAAGAAATCAGAGATAAGAGCCCCCTTTTATGATTCCCTTCCAAGGAGAGGGCATCAAAGTGTTATCTGGCAAGAATGTTATTTTTTTAATTGCCTGTATTTAGGGTTATTATCCAAGGCCATGGATTTCTCAAGGAAAGACAAAGTTCCTAGGCTTGTTTTGTAAAAATTGGAATGTCACCAAATACTTTGTTTGGTTTTGGTATAAGGTCTCAAGTATTCTAGACTGACCTCAGACTTGCTCTGTAGTAACTGAGGATGATTTTGAATTTGTGGCCTTCCTGCTTCTGTATCCCATATGCTGGGATTATGCTTTTGAAGAATAAATAGAAAACAAGTTTTTAAAATAAAGTTCTTACTACATAGTGAGTAAAAAGGCCAAATGGTCGCTCAGGAAGAACTTGAACACCAATGTCCCCTTCTTGTCCAGGAGGAAGAATAGCACCATTTTCATCTAAAATCTAGAATAAAACAGGACGGTTTATTTAAAGCAATTTTAAATTAAATACCACATTTGAAATTTTACCTTTGAATCATTTTGGCAAGAATATACACTTAAAAATATTTTAACTATACTTTAAATTCTTTTTTATATAATTTTTTAAAGATTTATTTATTATTATTTATACAGTGTTCTGTCTGCATTATGCCTACAGGCCAGAAGAGGGTGCCAGATCTCATTATGACAGATGGTTGTGAGCCACCATGTGGTTGCTGGGAATTGAACTCAGGACCTTTGGAACCTTTGGAAAAGCAACCAGTGCTCTTAACCTTTGAACCATTTCTCCGGTCCCCTAGTTTAAATTCTTAAATGTATTATTTACCTAAGTTATCATTGAATAAAATATTATAAAATGCAAAACCAAAATGTGAAAAGATAGTAAAATTTTTTCTCACTTCTACCACCAGTAATGTTTTGGTAATGTCCTTTGGGACAATTATAGACAGGAAATACTAGGATTACTTGGCGAGTTTTCAGCCTGCTTTTGTCATTTAGCAATGTGCCTTTGTTAGGCGTGAATTCCAGAGTTCTGTGTCACTGTTGAGTCTAATGTACCAGGGAAGAGAAATAAGAACGACTATTTCAGTCAAGTAACCTTGTGTGAACTGCATGATGAACCTGAGAAATACTGATCCCATCTACAACTAAACTTCAATTCAAACTACGTCTGAGCCCTGTCCTTTGGAAATTGATCCAGTTTTGCCTTTTTGCCACTGTTGCTTCCCTTCCTTTTTTATATGAATATTAGTGCAAATCCTTTGTCTGTATCTGACTTTGACCATGGCTTGACCTAATAAAACTTTAACCCTGTACAAAGTGTGCAGATGGGGAAATAAAATGCTTTCGAGACCCAGGCATCAGAGAGTAATAAGGGCCGTGGTTAAAGAAAGCCTGGAAACGGATGGGCAAGCAGAGAGAGAAGTGTGTGCTGCAGCCACTGTGAACCTGAGGCACTTTGGGCCTGGTTGATCCTGTCAGAGGTCCAGTCTTCCCTCACCACATAACTGGTGGCCAAGACTGTGACTGCTGGAGCCAGATTGCTTAAGACTGTGTTCCCACTCTGGGCTCTGGCTGCTTGAGCTTGGGTAAGTTTTTTACTTTATCTACATACTCACCTGCAGAATGGTCCTCTTATTAGTTTATCTTCAAGATATTTCTGGAAATTAAATGCCCAGAATTCATGGCACAATACAGGTGTTTGTAACAATAGTAAGAGAGTATTAAGCCAACCTTTCTCACCCATCTGTCTTTTGGCGTAGAATTTAAAGTACAAATAACATGGAATTATCACATTTAAAGGAGTGTGGGTGAGTGTAAGCGGACATGCAAACCTTCACATCAAAAGCAGGAGAAGGCTTTCCCATTGAGCCAGGCTTAATTTTCATCCCTTTGAAATTTCCACAGATCAGCACCTGATTAAGGAGAAGAAAGTAAGGTAACTTCAGAAGTAATATAAAATACTTCTTCATCTGCCATGCATTCATCCTACAGAACTTAGCTGTGCATCAGGGTCAGTGGGAAACCCATAAAATCCCTCCTCTCATGGAATGTGGATATTGACAGTTTACAACTATACACAATAAAGAGGCGAGAAAATATATGTCTATATTAACATTTGTACTTAGCGTAACACAATGGATACTATGCTAGTTGTGTGTAAATAACTGTCAAATTTTATTATTGTTTCATTTTGAAATTTCAACATTTCCAGATAATAAAACTCAGAGTTGAGAAATACAGACATTATAAATAAGACACACCCAATGAAGATGTCAACTTTCCCATTTCTCTGCTGGTCTTATCACCCCTTCTTCAGCAGTGCTGAGGATTGAACTGAGGTCTCCCATATGCTAGGAAAGTGCTCGGCCACTAAACTACAACCCCCCCAAAAAATGTTTTTTTTTTTAAATCTGCATGAGTACTTTAAAGACTTCATTTTATCTTCATTTTATCTTTTAGGTATTTGCTTGTTCACATAGCCTAGGCTGGTCTTAAACTGACTGCATAGCTGAGAATGACCTTGAACTTGACCCTCCTCCCTCTACCTTTAGAGTGCGTGTGGGGAGTCGCAGGGATGCTTCAGCATCTGCTTTCTAAGGGGTCTCCCAGCACACTCAATGCTTCAGGGAACCAGAAACTAACCGATTTCTATTTTGTGACTCTTTAGAAAGTTCTGTGTCACATAGCGCCAATACTTTTCTCATTAAAAATATTGTGACATTCTTTCCTCAACCAGTTAATCATTTTTCTCAAAAATATGACAGCTTATTTGCAATTAATTTTTCTCAAGCTTTTCTTTATTTAAAAAATAATTGTTTCCTAACCACACCTTTCTGTATCCCTTGAGCAATCATAAGAACACGTTAGACACTTTGGCTTTTGTTTATCTGACTAATCACATCTAGCCCTGTCTTCAGTGGGGCAGGTACCGTTTCCGTCTGTCCGTATCCTTCGTAGATGTCTATGCCTGTCTTCCTTCTCCATTGTTCCATCACTTCAGGGTTGATTGGTTCCCCAGCACTCACACAGTGCTTCAAGCTTTTGAACTTATAGCTTCTCCAAAAACATGGAGTGAGTTAGGTTGAGAAGAAAAAATGGCGAGACAGGGGAATTAGGATTATTGCTAATACAAAATAAGCAGATCTCTCTTATATATAAAGTAGAACTCTGATGCTAAAAGCCGGTTGCTCTAATGCCAGATTCTCTGTTTGTCTGTCTGTCTGTCTCTCCTCAGAGAATCACTTGTTGCAAAGAAATACCATGACATCTTTAGGGAAGATAACCCCATAGTTACACACACACACACACACACACACACACTTGCAACATGTAGCCCTGGAACTTGCTCTATATACACTATGCTGGTTTTGAACTTGACCTCTGTCTCCCAAGTGCTGGGATTAAGTGCACCACTATGCCCAGCTCTAGAACGATATTTTAAATCTATTAAAAATCACCTCCTGTGAACTGAAGTTCTCTGAAGATGCCACATGAGTGTGGAAGCTCTCACAGGCTAAGTGGCGGCACTTCATAATTGTGGTGAGATGGAATGTTAGGGATGGAGGCCCAAAATTGTCTTGGCACTCTCAGTAGTAATTTATTAGTAACTCATGTATCTAATCTTATCCTCATTTTATTAGGTAAAACTCTTGAAATGTATTGTTAAAACTAGAAGGTCACTGGTTTCCACCAACTCTAAAACTGAGACTGTTATAACACCAGAGATCTACAGAAAGCTTCCCCTTTTGGTTCCCCTCTAGGCTGCCTACCTGATGCCATCACCAATGTTTGGGCAAAAGCATTGATTCATGCCTTCCTTTTGTTCTGTGACTATGAAAGTTCATTAATTGCTTCCACAGTAGAACATGCCATTCAAGGTCATCTGAATCCATGTCCTTGACCCATAGTCAGTTTTATTTGGCTCAGAACAAACTCTGTCTTACTCTCTTTAGAGCAAGAGCTGTGCTTTGCATCAACACAGGAGACCAGAAGTGCTGAGCTGTGAGCACAGAGACAGTAGCTTCTTTTCAGAGAAACAATCAAGCATTTCAATGGAATCCAGGGGATATAATGCATACATTCTTCCTTTTGTTTTCTGGGAGAAATTGCAAAAAGGAACTACTTGTCTACTTTCTCAGCTCAGTAATAGCTGTTGCCCCAAAGATTAAATACCCCCTTTATTATAACCACTCACTACACTTAGAGCTCTAGACATGGTCTAATCTTCCCTTTCCTCTCTCTGTTAGTGGGAACCTGATCTTGACACAGCAACTATCTTTATAAAATGTCAACAATAAAGCAAAGGAGGAAGAGAAAAAAACTCACTATCCTGTACCAACTAGTCAGATCTGTTGGTTGGACAGACAAATGTTTCATTTCTAGCTTCCTTTTCCTCCTCTCTCCCCTGACTGAGTGTCCCTTTACCCACGTCTCACCTGATTGTATCATTCTGTACAAGCATTCGGTAGGCAGTTGGCGCAGAACAGAAGACGGTGATGGGGAATGTGGAGAGGGTCTACAGTTTGGAAAGAGCAAATTGTCTCACATGAAATGTTTTGATCTGCCGGAGGCACAGCACAATGTAAACCTTATTTTGATGTTAATGTACTCAGATCTTCTCCTGTCTTTGTGGACTTTGCAGAGGTAGATATCTTAAAACTCTGATCCCTGCATTTACTTTCGTTGCCAGTCCATCGGTGATACCACTAATGCTAACACATCTCTAACCATGAACCTCCTCTAGTCTGCCTTACTTGCAAGATGGAAGTCGGCTCAAAACGGGGCAAATAGTGTGCAAACACACATGCTCCTTGGATCCATGGAGAAAAAACACTACTCCATGCAGACTTTGCCCAACCTGTGTCTGACGTATTCCACATCACATCCGAGTCTGTCAAATCCAGCCAGAATCTGGAATACAAACAGCCCTGTTGTATACATTTGTTAAAGTGGTAGGAATTGCATGCACACAAATGTATGTAGAAATTTAAATTTGCAAAATGTGTAATTTGTTGAAAAACAAATTTAAAAGGCCAGTCCACAAATGACTCCATGGAAGTACCTTCCATTGACAGATAATCCTAAACCAAAACTGCTGTGGGTGTGTCCGATCATCTTAGGATGCCCGGTTGTCCCGCTGGTGAAGTAAATGGCCATCATCTCATTGTGCCTTGTGTTCACGCAGGTATGGTTGTCGCTGGCATGTCTGCAAAAAACAGTATACAGTGTTTCTGTGCCCGACTGTGACCTCTGAGGAGGACTCGAACACCCATGTGCTTGGGCCTCTTCAGCATGTGAACCAGTAACTTGGATTCAGTCCTGAGGTAAAGACAGCTCTATTTCTGCCCTTTTACTTGTGTGATGTGAATGGCCACCTTCACAATTATGAGTCTGCTAGGGACAGCCCGCATCCAAACCCGGTGGTCACTGCAGGGTCTTCTACTATAGATTTTCACAGCTTTAAGGATTGATTCAAAGCCCAGGATTCCCAGTGTGTTAGCTGAGAGTTTCATAGGGAATACATAGAAAATTAATTTCTTCCTCTGCTCAATCCTACATCCTTCTCTTCTTTCACAAGAGAACTCCCTAGTAAGCCTCCTGTACACCATTCTCCATCTCAAGGACTGCTTTTTAAAAATCTCAACCAGACTCCTTACTTCAAAGCTTGGCACTGTTAGTTCTGTCATAATCGCTGATTATTCTTGCTGATTATTGCTTTCATTTGCATTTACCTCACTTATACTGAATTGGATACTTTTCTCCTTGCTTCTCTCTGTGGGGCATTGTTCTAAGATTGAGGCTACTCACCTCATCATCTCCTTGAGGTTCCCCCACCCTTCTCTGGAGTGCTGAGACACAATGAGTTTGGAGGTGAGATTTCCACATTTAGCTGCCACAGCATCTACTGCTGGGGCTAACGCATCATCAGTAATAATGCACTTTGCTTTTGAAGACTGTAGTCTGTAGAGGATGTCTTTCTGGGTCAGCTGAGTGGTTCCCGGAATTAAAACTGTCCCTAAAGGAATAGAAAAGGAATAATGTTTAGAAAGATTAACCTCTATTATGGAAATTAAGATACTGTAACTAGTACATTCACATCCTCTGTGCCTCAGAATGACTTAGTGAATTAACTAGAGAAGATATCTATGTGTCTGCCATTGCTCTGACTTTTGCCTTTCAAGAGATCTCCAAGTCTATGGCCCTTTTGCCCTAACAAGAGAATATTAAATGCTGAGTGATTGTCTTGTGTTTGAAGATCACCCATAATGTTCAGATTGAAGGAATTTTAATTGAAAAATAATATTTAACATTGATTATGTGCTTCAGTGCCAGATTATTATTCTATTTTGCATATTTTAACTTCTTTAATCCCCATCCAAACATCTCCAGTGTAAACAGCTATTCATTGCATGTTTCATAGCTTATTAGTAACGAGTGAAATTGCAGGAGTTAGAATCTGCAGCTGGACTCCGGAGCTGGACATGTAACCACTCCAGCTCAGTGATCTTACACTGCACTGATTGTTTTATTTATTTTTTTTTTTTTTGGTTTTTCGAGACAGGGTTTCTCTGTGGTTTTGGAGCCTGTCCTGGAACTAGCTCTTGTAGACCAGGCTGGTCTCGAACTCACAGAGATCCGCCTGCCTCTGCCTCCCAAGTGCTGGGATTAAAGGCGTGCGCCACCACCGCCCGGCTGTTTTATTTTTCTTGATGCATGTATCTTTCTGTGGCTTTCCTCTTGCCTGTAGTCAATTACAATGTAAGGTGTAGTGTGTTGGTGTCCAGGAGCCAGACACCCGTAAACTTCTTCCTTAGTAAGCCCTTCACCTCTGTGAACCTCGGTTTCTGAATGTAAAATTGAGATTATAAAAATACATCCCTTGTAGGATTATTCCAGGATTAAATGAGTTATAGCATGTTTATAATAAAATGTAATACATCTTAGCTCTTAGCTTTTCGGGTTTTTTTTTTCAAAGAATAAAAGGATATTTTGCCTGAATAGACATGCTAATGTGGAAGGGGGCATTTCATGAAGTCCCACCCCTAGACAAAGGACTACAGGCAATTGATGACTGCTAGAGTGGGAAATTAGCTCCTCCCAGGAATAGCACCCGAATTCTTATCCAATACAAAGTGGTCAGCTCTGAAACCATACAGTCACAAACAAACACAAAGAACTCAGCAGACTGCATCATGTGTTTGTGCATCTGTACTTATATGTAACAATAAAGAGGCCATCACCTCTCAAGTCAGGAAGCGATGCGGGAAGCACTGGAGGGGGAGGGGATATGAAGTGGCTGGAGGGAGGGAGGAAAGTGGGAAGTAATGTAATTATGTTTTAATTAAAATGTATGTGATAGCTAGTCTTGGTTGTCAACTTGCCTGCATCGGGAATTAAATAAAATCCGTAATTATGTTTTAATTAAAATGTATGTGATAGCTATTCTTGGTTGTCAACTTGCCTGCATCGGGAATTAAATAAAATCCAAGTGACTGGGTATACCTGTAAGGGATTTTTCTTGATCAAATCATTTGAATAGGAAGACCCACCCTAAATCTGGATCTTTTGAGGTTGGAAGATCCACCCTTAATCTGGGCCACACCTGCTGGTGGCAACCTCTATAAAGGACACGGAAGAGGAAAGCTTGCTCTTTCCCTGCTTGCCCTCACTCTCGCTGGCAAGTCCATTTCTTCACTGACACTAGAGCCTGTCTCTTCAGCATTCTGATGTCTACGGAAGCCCAGCTGAGACACTCAGCATTGTGGACTGAACAACTGCTAGATTCTTGGACTTTCCGTTGAGAAACAGCCTTTGTTGCAATTGTCAGATGATAGCCTGTAAGCCACTTTAATAAATCCCATATATATGAGTATATATGGACGTATATAGCCATCCTAACAGTATGGGTTTTTCTAGAGAACCCTGACTAATGCAGTGTATTAAAAATGAATTAAAAATAAAAAATAAATAATTTGAAAATAAAAGAATCTACCACCTGGGTTGGAAAGATGGCTCAGTGGTGAAGAGCACCCAATGCTCTTGCAGAGGACCTAAGTTAGTTTCCAGCACCCACATCAGGCAGCTCACAATAACCCATGTGACTCCAGCCCCTATGCACATGCACACATGCATACACACGGGCATACGCACACATGCATGCACACAGGCATACGCACACAGGCATATACACACACATGCATACATGCATGCACACAGGCATACACACATGCATACACACACACACACACACACACACAATATAAATCCTTAGAAAAGGAACCTGCCATCTATCTTGGTTTCTATCACCTACCTACTTCTGTACTTACCCTACATCTGTCTTCTGGGCTGCACTCTTTTTAGCCCCCAGTCTTTAAGAGATAGTAGATGGTATTTACCTCTGGGTGTTTCTTACCCTTCCCAAGTGACATGTGAATCAGAGACCCAGAAATCTATGTAGATTTCTAGGCCGTGTGCCAGAGTATTAGATTTAGAAGATGTTCAGAATTTGTTTCTGGCAAATTCCCAGCGATACCTATGCCACTGGGCCAACGTCACGCTTTTAAACTGCAGGTGAGCATTGCTCTTCTTCATTGCCAAGTACCTCCCTTGTTTTGAAGGCACATTAAAATTCACTGGACTGCTATGCCATTTAATGGTGTCTTCTTAAGCACTTTAAAATTCCTTCAAAGGGTAAGAGAGATGGTTCACTGGGTAAAAGTGCTTGCTGTTAAAGAATACCAACCTGAGTTCAATCTCCACATCTCACGGTAGAAGGAAAGAACAGACTTCTGAGAGTTGTCTGGTTTCCACATGGCACCTATACACCTGAATGCACACCACACACACACACACACACACACACACACCATAAACACAAACAGTTGAAGCAAAACTTCCTTTAAAGTCACCTTACAGTTACACTCCTCTAAATTTTCAAAGCATACCACATATGTGAAAATGAAAATGTAAAAAATTATGGACAGCTTCTGTTTCCTATTTGCAAATAAGCAATATATGCCACTCTCTGTAAGAAACAGAATTGAACAATATGTTGAGGTCTCCTACCCCCGTCCTTCTCTCTGCCCCACAGTCACCCCGAGACAGCCCTTATCCAGACTTATGTATCAACCATATCTTTGCCTTTCTTCATCTTGTTATCATCTATGTATAGAATCCTAAGCAATATACAAATTCTATTGAGTTAAGACTTCAATTTTTAGCTAGCTATTGTGGATTATTCCTTTACACTGTGTGAAGATGTGTCACTGTGATTGACTTAATAAAGAGCTGAATGGCCATTAGCTAGGCAGGAAGAGGTTAGGCGGCACTTCCGGGGACAGAGAGCCCTGGGAAGAAGAAAGGAAGAGCCGCCAGCCATGCATGGAATAACTAGGATGGGCCTAATGAAGGTTAGGTATTGAGCATGTGGAAAAATGTAGATTAAAAACTATGGGTTAAGTTATAAGAGCTAGTTAGAAACAAGCCTAAACTAAGGCTGAGCTTTTGTAGTTAATAATAAGTCTCTGTGTCATGATCTGTGAGCTGGCAGCCCAAAGAAAAATCCATTTACAACTAGTTAGTGTGTGTGTGTGTGTGTGTGTGTGTGTGTGTGTGTGTGTGTGTTTGAGACAGGGTTTCTATATGTAACAGTCTTGGCTGTGTTGGAACTTGCTTTGTAGACCATGGAGCCTTGAACACAAAGAGATTTACCTGCCTTTGCTGGGATTAAAGGTGTACCACCATATCTAACTTTTAGGGTTTGTTTTGATGTACGTATGTGCTGTGTCTGAGTCTTTATGAGTATATGTACACATGTGTGTTCAGGTGCCTGCAGAGACCAGAAGAAGGTATTACATCACTTGGAACTTGAGTTCCAGGCATTTGTAAACTGCCTGAGCTAGATACTGATACCCAAAGCTCTGGTCCTCACAACTAAGCCGCAGGTACTCTTAACCCCGAGTCATTTCCCAGCCTCTAGCTGTTTACTTATTAAGTGGGAGAAATGGCTATGCGCCACAAACACTGACATTCTTAAGACGACTGGATTTACGGTTCATTGTCTCCCTCTCATCTGTCTAAGGTAATTTGCTTCCCTTCCCATCAAGAGCCCCAGGAATCATGTTGGGATCAGGAAAAGTTGCCTCTGACTTGTTCTGCCTGGCTTATCCTAAAGTTGTACCCATCAGATTCTGCTTAAATATTTAAGATCCTGAGTGGAGTACCAGATGGCTCACATGGGGTCCAGAAGCATCTGAATAGCAACCAATGCTACACATAGCCCGACCGAGAGGAATGTTGGCAGAGAGGAATAAAGAGGCAGCACATAGGAAAGACACAGAGAAGGGGTGCAGTGGCTTCCGGACAAACAGAGGAAGAGGCTCCTGGGTAGAGTCTGCCTCCAAACCCCTTTGCTCCCTGTGTACCATTTTTCCCTCTGTAAGACTCTCCAGCGGCCATTCTATTGCCTCCTTTATTGAATTAATATGAATGTATACCTGATCCTGCCAGCCAATCAGGGCTTCACTAAGAAAGTGAACATAAGCAATGATCATGAGTGCACTCGTTTTGTAAAAAACTGTTTGAAAACAGGCTCTGCTTTTCCAATGTATAATTCATATGTGTATATGAAATAGAATATGTCAGCTATCCTCTAATGATATAATACAGTGATATATTGTGACAACTAGAACATCAATTCAACAAATATTTTACTGAACATTTACTATCTGCTAAGCACTGAAGGTACAAGATATGCTGTATTAATGGCCTTTTAGGAGCATACCTAACCCTCATGGGAAGTGCAGGTTATATATATGCAGATACTATGCCTCAAAAATTTAAATAGTAATATATACTACTATAGGGTGCTGTGGTGGTTTGAATGAGCACAGCCCCCAAAAGGCCATATTAATTTGGCTCCCAATTGGTAGACTATTCAGAAAGGATTAGGAGGTTGTGGCCTTGTTGGAGGCTCTGAGGTTTCAAACCAGAGGCCCAGTCTTGCCTTCTCTCTGCTTCCTGCTTGTGGATCAGATGTAAGCTCTCAGTTACTGCTCCAGGACCATGCCTGTTTCCCACCATAATGGCAAAGGATTAACCCTCTGGAACTGTAAGCAAGCCACTAATTAAATACTTTTCTTTTACAAAGTGCCTAGGTCATAGTGTCCCTTCCAGCAACAGAACAGTAACTATAACAGGCATTTAAAGACAGTCGTATCCACTTTGAAACATCAGGGTATGGTTGTCTGAGGAGGTAACATTAAACTGAAGATTGAGAGAGCTGGAGAGATGGCCCAGAGGTTAGGAGCACTGGCTGCTCTTGCAGAAGACCCAGGTTCTATTCCCAGTACCCATGTGGGGGTTCACAACCATCCTTAACTTCAGTTCCCCAGGATCTGATGACATCCTCTTTTGGCCTCTGCAGGCACCAGGCATGCGCATAACATGCAGACACACATGGCAGGGAAAACACTCATATCCATTAAATAATTACATCTTTAAAAACAATAAAAACCTGACACTTTCAAGTTGAGTAAGAGTTGGTCATGTACTTAGTTTTGAGGGAAAGACATTCCAAGCATAGCAAACAGTATAGAGAAAATTCAGAAGATGGGAATGACCACAAACATTAACAGAAAACATTAGCTATGCTAAGGACGTGAAGTCTAATGGTGGAGAGATTTAGGAATGTTGAAATAGCTGTACCCTTCTGAGATGCACCTATGACTCTTGGAGCATATCTGGCAAGTAGAGTCACTAAATGCTGCCAAACAGCAAGCTGTACCCAGGTGAATAGCTCACGGTTACTTAGACATGTGGATCAAGCTGCCTGTTGCAATGTGATGAGAGCGTGAGGCTTACCAACCTGTTCGCAGACAGGCCACATTCGCAAGCCACCACTCTGGGATCTTGGGCAGAATCACCATTACTCGGTCTCCCCTTTGCAAGGAACAGGCTTCTGTGAGTATGTTGGCAAATTTCCTGGATAAAGATCCGAGTTCTTCAAAACCCCATCTCACTTCTGCTCCATTTCCATCTATCCACCAGAAGGCTGGGTTGGAAAGTCTCCCTCCAGCCTGAGGAAAGCACAGCCATCAGGGACTTAGAGGTTGTTATACAGTCAAATTATATTTCAGCTGACTTAATGGAGCAAATTCTCTGCAAACACTCACAAGTCAGTTATTAGTCAGGACATACACGGAGTAAGTACAGATCACTCAGAAGTTCTTAGTTCTACATGCTGGGAACCATGTCAGTTTTTTTGCAAACAGTCCTTTCTCATTTATCATGATAATTTTTTCCCAAAAGTTAGAATTTATACATCCCACCATCTCCCCAGGGAAGTATCCATACTTCATTTCTTTTTTTTTTTTTTTTTTTTTTTTGGTTTTTCAAGACAGGGTTTCTCTGTGGTTTTGAAGCCTGTCCTGGAACTAACTCTTGTAGACCAGGTTGGTCTCGAACTCACAGAGATCCGCCTGCCTCTGCCTCCCAAGTGCTGGGATTAAAGGCGTGCGCCACCACCGCCCGGCTCATTTTGACTCGTGAAGTCACTTTTTACTCCTTTTTGTTTAAAAGTGGGGGGAAAAACCAAAAAGGATGCATTAATACAACCTAGACTTTCTCAAACAGCCACGAAGGCCTCATAGGCTGGATAAGACCTTGTTCTGGGGCTGCTCTGCATATTAGAGGACATCAGTACTGCCCCTCTATCCTTAGATGTCAGAAGCAACTACTGACTTCCCCTAACCAACCCTTCTTTGCAGCAAAACTCTCTACAGTCATTGCTAACTACTCTTGGGGGCTATGATCGCTTGCAATTGAGTCACTGTAGTCTGACTGGCATTTGTTCCATACCTTCTCCACACTGCTCCATTGGTCCAGGACATCTTTTGCAAAATTGAAATGCTCTGGAATCTCTAGTTTGAATTCCTGTTTCATGGATTCATAGTTGGAAAAGTTCTGAGGGGTTGCTGTTTTGTAATCTTTATACAAGACTCTTAGAGGACCAGGAATTGCTAGGCGCTGCAAACACTTAGCATGAAGTAACATTGCCATGGTGACAAGAGCTATCTAACATCAGCACTGCTGGATGTTTTAGCACTTCGGATTTCCATGCAGACTAATCCAGCTAAAAGACAAGCAAAAATGACATGCGTTTAGTTTGGTTTGCAAAGTAGTAAGACCACAAAGCACACCTAAGTTTTACCATAACTCTCCATCATGACCCACTCAGTATCATTTTCCGGGCATTGGTATTTGCTTTGATGCTTTGTGTATTCTTTGTCATTAGATCCTTAGAGAACCCCTGTAAAGTATGTACTGTTATTATCTGTGTCTACAGATGGTGGAAACAGTAAGAGCCATTGGCTGGATTCAGGCCCAGCCCATTGTCCTGACTACCCACACTATTGCTTTCTACATGCATTTCTCAACTTTTTGTGACTGTGTAGAGGCTTATGATCTAATGCCATATCACACCCCACAGATTATCTACATATGAGGAAACTAAGAGGAGCCTAGTGCCAGCTGGGCCTGACAGCACTGTCTATGTTTAGAGTCTGTCTGGTTTACAGGCTACAGTTCCCATGCTCCCAATAGGAGCCCACACTACTACCATCGAGTCCAGGCTTGGAGATATAATAACAGGGCTTCTGTGCAGGAAGGTCCTTCCCAGCCACCTACTACTCCTTACTTCTGTGGGTAGTCGTTTGATCACAATGTCATTTTACTTGGCCGAGGCTATTAAAACTACAGTTTTAGTGTTCCAGGGATTGTGACTGAGTTTCTCCTCCTTATGCTTCCCACAATTTTCCTGCAATAAAACAGATACTGCTCTCATAATCATTACAAGATAATTGTAACTGTGATTCTAGCTGTGTGGTAGGGCAGCCTGGCTATATGGAATCATTTCTGTAATGATAAAGTGTCCAACCAGGACAAGATACCAGATATCAGCTAAACTGCATCCTACGCGGATGTGGTGGCAGGACATCATGTTTGCATTGGATGCATTTGAAACCCAGGCTCCCTGATGTGTAAGAAACTGACCAGTCCATGATCTTGAGCTTCTGAGATCATGCTGCTTGGGCCTCCTTGCTTTTCACCTTCAAAGAAAATGAACCTCAAACAGAGGAAGCATCAGACTTTACCTATTGTGTCAGGGCTCGAACCTGGGTCTTTGGATTCTCATTGGAATGGCTTTACCTTGGGCCAACAGGACTCCAGCAGAGCAGTGGTTTGGTACCTTGTCTATGCATTGACTCACTAGTAAAGCTTTCTATAAAAACTTGAATGCCTGCATCATTCCCAATTAAGTCGGCATTTCAGGGAGTGGGCCCATACTATTTTTTAAATTTTCCTCAGATTGTAATGCATAACCCAAGCTGAGAGTCACTCATTCAGAGCCTGGGATCTAGGAACCATCAGTACAACTGGAAGCTTGTCAGAAATGCACAGTTTTTGAGTCCCACTGCCGATCTGTTGAGTTAGTGGATTTTAATCTTTTAACAAGATTTCCCAGGCAACAAGTTTCTGTATTCAAGTGAGAGAAACTATAGTCTTTAGGGTGTTGGCTAAGTCCATTGCCTATTTATCATACACTCATGGAATTGGTCTATTTACCACTTATTTAATTGTTACTCTATTTGAATAATAAGCAACTATGAATCTCAGCTTTACATTTTATTAGTAAAGACACTGATAGAACCTCTGACAGAGAGGTATGTTTACCAAAGACTGAATTCAATAATGCAAAATGTTCCCATGGCACCAACAAGGGTATGTGAATATCGGGCTTTATGGACCTTACTTTTTCTGTTGTGATACTCAACTCTGCCATAGATGTTGGTAATACATAAATAAATAAACATGGTCAATTTCTTCCAAACACCTTATCGATGAACACTGAAACTTGAATTTCATGCAGTTTTCATGTGTTATGAAGCACTGGTTCTCTTTTTCTTCCCTAACTATTTAAAGGTGTGAAAACCACTGTTAGTTCCCAAAGTTGTTAAAATGGACAGCAGTCTGGATAATCTCACCGGCTGTAGTCGGCTGATGGTACTGGACTATAAATTCTGTCAGAGTCAGAGCCGTGACTGTCATCCTCATACTTCTGTCCTGGGACTCATAACCACATTTGATTCAAAGTGTATGGATTTCTGATCCAGTTTTTTGATCCAATTGAAATTAAAGTCAATTAAAAAATAATTTGTTAACCTTTAGCTCCAAAACTTGCTAAGTAGAGGCAAGCAGACTTCTGTGAGTTCAAAGCCAGCCTAGTTTATATAGTGAGATTCTGTCTCAAAAAGTATATATAAAAATTAAAACTAAAGGGAATATTTGTTGACCGAATAAATGGCTTTTTCAGAAGGGAGAAATTTTAACTCTAGGGTTATAGTTGATCAAAGAGGTGCCTCAATGCTTTAACCAGAGTTATGTGACTACCTGCATCATCTATGTGAGGCAGTTTATGTTAATATAAATGCAATTGTAAAAATCAGTTCATTGCTAATAACTCTCCAGCTAAGGTTTGGAGCGCTGTGCCCACCTCCCTTCTCCATGCTGTTACAAGTCCCTGTGAGCTCATATGTGCGCCTGCCCTACTGTGCCTAGCAAACAGTTTTCTTGTAGATCTGGGAGAAGTGGCTGGTGGTGGTAAAAATAATCAAAACACATTGTATTAAATTTTCAAAAACTAATAAAAATGAGAAAGTAAAACAAAAGAAAAATCGGCTCATTGGTTACAGGAGTTGTATTTCAAGTGCTTGATAGGCAAGTGTGGCTCAGGTCACCCTGCACTGGCCAGAGCTGACCTAATGTCTTTCTGTTGTTGCAGCATTTGCTGAGGATCTGTCTGGCTAACAGCTCAAAACTGAACTCACAAAAAACGTTAAAAGAAAAACTGAAGGAGGAAATTTCTCAAGGTAAAACTTTCCTTCAGGTTCAGGGTTGGGAAAGCACCACCCAGAACTTTCTCTGACCTAATAGTTATGAAGAAAAAGCAATGTGAAAAAGCCACCCTTTTAGAACCAAATCACCCTGAGGCTGTTTCCCCAGGGTTCAGTCCTCAAGGTCCCAAATGGCATTCTGTTTGGTGGCAGGGCCAGGTAGCAAGAGAGCAACTGGCTGGCTGCATGCTGAAGCAACTACCTGGCCTCTTGGCTGTACTCCAACTTTTTAACAGGATTGGGATCAAGTTCTTTTGAACCTCCCCCAGCCCCAACACACACACACACACACACACACACACACACACACACACACACACACACCAGTGCTGAATGTTGAAGACTGAAAGTTTGTCTAAAGGAGACAATACTAAGTTCTCTGAAGCAAACCCATCTTGGTTTTTACTTCTTGGTATAATGTCTTCAAATGATTCAAAAACCATAAAAGATACACATTGAAAACTATCCCCTTCCTGTCTTGAAGGGTCTGTATTTAACCCCAGTCTTACCTCCCGGGGGTCACTGTGCTTCTCAACATCTCAAATATGACTGCAGACTCTCATTTCTCCACAGGCTGGAAAGAACAGGTAGCCTAAATTCTCACCATTCCACCTACCCAATCCGTTTTCACTAATGTAGTTTTAGAGGCCACTTCATATCAGTTCATAGAGCTCTCTATTATATTAAAAAAAAAAAAAAAAAAAAACAGCTGCCTTGCATTGTACTGAACGGCTGATAGTTCCCAATTGCTGATCACTTGAGCTGTCCCTATTATTTTGCAATTTAAGTGAGAAATTGAAACCATTTATTCAGAATGAATGCCCTGATTCTTTCTCTCAATACAAATGTTATTTTTAAATAGTTAAGAAGTAGAACGAACATTTCCTGGTCCAATTGAAACAAAGGGCAAGAATTTGATCCGGTCCTGACCCAAGCTTTGTAGGCTAGTATGAGTCATTTATTTACTCAATAAATATTGACTGAAAGTTTGAAATGTTGCAGATATAGACAATACATTGAGGGGATGAAAGAGACAAAGTCTTCTACTGTCATGGACTGGCGCATGTCAATGAGGTAACAAATAGATGTGTTGTTTCATGAAAAGGAAAAATGGTTACCAGGAGAAAAGAAGCTATTTTGGAAGGTCTCCTCAGGGACGCACCATGTTTGCTGAGCTCTAACAAGTGAGTGGCTGCACTGTGCTCGCATTTTGCATTAATTTTGTTATTCCACGTTCTAGAGAAGCACACTGCCCTCAAGTCTATTCTTAGCCATTGACTAGTGCGCCCATTCTTCCAGTAGATACCTGAGAAAGGCTCATATCAAATGCTGAGACTGCATCTGTGAACATAACAGGCCAGGTCTGCCTCCTCCCCACAGAAGTTTCCAGACTATTAAACAACTGTGCAGATGTTTACACTGGTGGTAAACACAGTTTACTAACCGATACCAAGCTGAATCAGAGTTCAGTATGATTTCTCCCCATCCTGTGCAATGGTTCTCTTTCATTCAGAATCTTTCACACATCCATTGGTGTTGCCTCTGGTAAATTCCTCATGTTCCAACAAACAGCCACCCACCCATGCTCATGCAAGAACCCTCATTAAACTCACTGGGTACAAAAGACATGGAGGAGGTGGGGCTTGTTGGGGCTCAGCAGCTAGTTCCAGGACAGGCTCCAAAAATCTACAGAGAAACCCTGTCTCAAAAAACCAAATAGACATGAAGGGGGTGGGGCTCAGCAGGGGCTCAGCAGGAGTGGGAAGGGGCTGGGGGCCATAATAGAGGGTAAATTTGATCAAAACACGTTATGCATGTATGAAATTGTCAACAAGTAGATTTTCAAAAATAACTTATTTCAAATGAACATGAAAAATTTCACATTTAAAAAAAAATAGAAAATTGGTCAGTCAGTTGGAACTTAAAATAAACAACCTTTTTTATTTTCTCAAAAAGAAGTGTCAGGTCAGGCTGTTGTGGTGCACACCTTCAATTCCAGCACTTGGGAGGCAGAGGCAGGTGGATCTCTGTGGGTTTCAGGACAGCATGGTCTACAGAGCGAGTTCCAGGACAGCCAGGACTGTTACACAGAAATACCCTGTCTTGAAATAACCAAAAAAAGAAAAAAGAAAAAAAAAAGGAAAAGAAAAAGTATCGACCCCCCCCCATCAAAGTCATAATATTCTTTTTTTTTCTCTGTAAAGCTCAGTCAGTTCCTGTCTTTTCAGTAATATTAGCATCTTATAAAGCCCCCTCTCCGGGTCTGTAAAATCCTTTGCAGATGAAAGAAAAGATCTATTCTGCATCGTAAACCTGGGCTTTACACCAAGTCTTGGAAATGCTGCTAAGAAAAATTCTAAGGAAGGCACCACTGACTGGCCAGATGGGCTCTCGAAGTGTCCAATGTCTCGTCTGAGATACAGCTTTGAGTCCATGTAAATGCAGGGCAGAGGGCTCTTCTGTCCCCCACATCTCCACAACACCCTTCCCCCTAGTTAGCCCAAAGAATGACAGCAGTTTGACAGATACACCAAGGACCCTGCCTTAACCCCACTCCCCAACACACGACTTTAGAGTGTCCCCTGTCCCAGAGAGAACTTATTGTCACAGATTTCCTATCTCTATACTTCCCAAACATAAACTACGTAGAGGTAATTTGCATACTTTTGGATATGTAGGAGATGGATTTCCATCTATCACTGAGCAAGGTGTGGCCAAATAGACCAGAGAACATTTGGCCCCTACTCAATGTTTTTTTATTTATGCTTCATGAGTTTGCGTGTCATCCTCGCGCAGCGGCCATGCTAATCTTCTCTGTGTCCTTCCAATTTTAGGCTATGTGCTGTCGAAATGAGCATCCCTACTCAATTTTTCCTGAAACATTTTATCATGTAAACACACCTACACAATATTAAAAACTCAAACCTCACCAAAATGCCTAAGCTGAAAACTCAGCCTGCAGCCTGTGAGGGCTCAATCCCCACTACTTCCTCAGCAGTGTTCCCACTGAGGAGCTCTGAGAGAAACACCTTTGCCATCTGGCTTCACAGAGCATTTTCCAGATTTGCTGGTTTTGTTTGCTGAACATATATTACAAAGCAAGCAAATAGGATACTCACGAAAGGTAGCAGTAGTGATAGCAGACCTGCTTCATGGAAGAGAGGCTTGATTTCTCACCTCTGATTTAGTAGATCAAAGTGGAAGGAGTGTGACAGTCAGAGAGCTGGCAGCCCGAGTGCCTTCCCTTACTTGATTGGTGGGCACACGGGAGGGTGGAGCATGGACCTTTACATAACCCCGACCTGCAACCTGCCCTTCTTAACAGGTAATGATTTGTACACACAGCAAGCTTTTCTTCAGCTGGGAAAGCTGTGTGCACAGGAGGGAAAGGTGTCCAAAGAGTTGCTGAGAATTGGAGAATTGCCAGAATTGGAGGCCCACACGTGTAGTCCCAGCCCTTCAGAGGTGGAGGCGGGAGTTGAGGAGCTGTTGTGAGGGCTAGTACTGTGAATGGCAGAAGCTCTCAGAAAGAGGAAAGAACACTTGAAGGAAACATAGAGGTATTGAAATGAATAAACACAGACGTGAGGCTTGGGCAGGGTTGATAAGAGTGTTCAGTAACTGGGAAGAACTACACATCAACCCTGTCAGGTCACTTGAGTGTTTCTCAGCATGCTAGTCATTCAGAGGACTCTAAGAAGCTGTGGGGTCTTCTCTGCCTCCCTGCCCTTCAGCCACAGCAGTCACGCTACTCGCCCCAGACCCAGCCATGTTCCAGCCTTGAGACCTTTGTACCCCCACTGCCTGAAATACTTCCCTGAGAGCCGTGGCCAAATCCTCCTTTGGGGAGATCCCCTGCCAGAGGCACTTTCTTCACTGACTTCCCTAAGATAGCACTCTTTTCCCTCTGACAGCCTTTTGCTTATCTTATCACAAAGTTTGACAATAAAATTTGGTTTTGTTTTGTTTTGTTTGCTGCTGATGTATCATCTGACAAAAGTTTGCCATTCAATAAATTTGGTGTGGGAATAAATGACTCATTCAGTTGCTTGTGATAAAAATCCAACTCAAATTTAGTTAAAGTCAGGAATTTCTACAATGGGCATGGTGGCACACGCTTTTAGTCCCAGCACTTGGGATGCAAAGGCAGATGGACCTCTGCTGGGTTTGGGGCCAGCATGGTCTACACAGGTTTTGTGGCTGGGTTAGTGTCCCAGTCCCACCCCTGGAAGCCTTGCCTGGTTATAGAGGATGGACAGTTTTTATAACTATACCTCTGAAGTCCAGCTAGACATCAGGAATGGTGATGCCTCGTTTTAGCTACCCTGAGTTTTTTGTTTTAAATATGCAATTGAGTATTGTCTTTTCAAGGTCGGTAAAGAATTGTGTTGGAATTTTTATGGGGATTGTGTTGAATTTGTAGATTGATTTTGGTAAGATGGCCATTTTTACTGTATTAATCTTACCTATTCATTAGTGTAGGAGATTGCTGTGGGGTAATGCTGTGGTACACTTTAAAGATTTGTCACTCATATTGGTTTAATAAAATGCTGATTGGCCAGTAGCCAGGCAGGAAGTATAGACGAGGCAACCAGACTAAAAGAATTCTTGGAAGAAGAAAGGTAGAGACACAGTTGCCACCCAGACACAGAGGAATCAAGATGAAGATGCCTTACTGAGAAAAGGTACTAAGCCACATGGCTAAACATAGATAAAAATTATGATGAATTTAAGTTGTAAGAGGTAGTTAATAATAAGTCTGAGCTAATAGGCCAAACAATTTATAATTAATATAGGCCTCTGTGTGTTTCTTTGGACTGAATGGCTGCAGGACCAGGCAGGAGAGAAACTTCTGTTTACTGGAGATCTTTCCAACTTCTGACGTCTTCTCCTATTCTTTCTTCAATGTTTTAAGTTTTTACTATATGGGTCTTTCACTTGCTTGGCTAGGGTTACCCCAAGATATTTTATATTGTTTCTGGCTATTGAGAAGGGTGTTGTTTCCCTGATTTCATTCTCAATCTGTTTGTCATTTGTATATAGAAGGGCTACAATTTTGTATTTGTTTTTGTTTTTCTGGATAGGGTTTCTCTGTGTAGCTTTGGAACTCACTCTGTAGAGCAGTCTGGCCTCAAACTCACAGAAATCCACCTACCTCTGCCTCCCGAGTGTTTAGATTAAAGATGTGTGCCACCACTGCCTGGTGGATTTTTTTTTTAAGTAAATCTTGTATTGAGTCACATCATTGCAAGTGTTTATCGGCTGTAAGAGTTTCCTAATAGAATTATTGGGGTTGCTTTATTTTATTTGCATACTACAAATAAAATATACAAAATAGGATACAGTAGAGCAGTAAGATATAATTGCTATGCTAATAATTGATGCTTATATGTTTTATATCATTTACACCTTAGATAACTTACCATTAAGAAATTATGTTGAAGCTGGGCAATGGTGGCACACGCCTTTAATCTCAGCCCTTGGGAGGCAGAGGCAGGCTGCTCTCTGTGAGTTCAAGGCCAGCCTGGTCTACAAGAGCTAGTTCCAGGACAGGCTCCAAAGCTACAGAGAAACCCTGTCTCAAAAAAACAAAAGAAGAAAGAAAAAAGAAATTATTTTGAATCCTTTTATGATAAAGGTCTTGGAGATAGCAGAGATACAAGGAACATACCTAAACATAATAAAGGCAATATACAGCAAGCCAACAGATAACATCAAACTAAATGGAGAGAAACTCAAAGCAATCCCACTGAAATCAGGAACAAGACAAGGTTGTCTTCTCTCCCAATATCTATTCAATATAGTTCTTGAGGTTCTAGCTAGAGAAATAAGACAACAAAAGGAGATCAAGGGGATACAAATCAGAAAAGAAGAAGTCAAACTCTCACTATTTGCTGATGATATTATAGTTTACATAAAGGACACAAAAAATTCTAGTAAGGAACTTCTACAATTTATAAACACCTTCAGTAATATAGGAGGATACAAGATTAACTCAAAAAATTCAATAGCCCTCCTTTACACAGATGATAAATGGGCTGAGAAAGAAATCAGAGAAACATTACCCTTCACAATAGCCACAAATAGCATAAAATATCTCGGGGTAACTCTAACCAAACAAGTGGAAGACCTATATGAGAAGAACTTTAAATCTTTGAAGAAAGAAATTGAAGAAGACACCAGAAAATGGGAAGATCTCCCATGGGTAGGTAGAATTAACATAGTAAAAATAGCAATCTTAACAAAAAAAATCTTCAGATTCAATGCAATGCCCATCAAAATCCCAGCAAATTTCTTCACAGACCTCAAAAGAACAATACTCAACTACATATGAAAAAACAAAAAAATTCAGGATATCCGAAACAATCTTGTATAATAAAGGAACTTCTGGAAGCATCACAATCCCTGACTTCAAACTCTACTACAGAGCTACAGTACTGAAAACAGCTTGATATTGACATAAAAACAGACAGGAAAACCAATGGAATCAAGTCTAAGACCCAGATATCAATCCACACACCTTTGTACACCTAATTTTTGACAATGAAGCAAAAAATATCAAATGGAAAAAAGAAAGCATATTCAATAAATGGTGCTGGCACAACTGGATATCAACATGTAGAAGAATGAAAATAGAAACTGCCCTTGCCTGGACTGCTTGATGTTATGCTACATGAACTGGACATGTGCGACCCACAGAAAAATGACTGCTGAACTTGCAGAGTCTTAAATAAGTGTTCTTAGTAGCTTTGAAAGTGTCGGTGCCTATGGGAGCAGAATTTCCTCAGACTGCTGCTGTTGCAGCCTACCCACTGCTAGTGACAAGAGTTGCAATTGCTGACTAGGATAGCCGTAGTTTAGAAGGCAGCAACCATTTGTTTTTTGATTGTTTGTTTGTTACCTTTACTGTCTAAGTTTGGCTGGCCTTGAACTTTCTTTGTAGACCAGGCTGGCCTCCAACTCAGAGATCCATCAGCCTCTGCCCTTCTGAGTGCTGAAATTAAAGGGTTGCACCACCATTGACTTGAAGATTTAATTCCTTTTCACAAATGGAAACTTAGCTGATGGGATCTTGCTCTGAGGTCACCACTCCCTTTATTTATTTTCTTAATCCTTTTATCTCTTTGAACACAGGATTAGCTCCACTTTCTGGCACCCCTTCTCAATCTGTATGTTTTGTATTTTATTTGCTCAGCTTACTCCTTTTCATTATAAATTTTCATTAGAGTTACCATCAGTAACCACACAACAGAGTCTATATAGGCTGTTTTGAGATTCCCTATGCTAATGGAATAATCCAGAACTTTTCACTTTAGTCTCAGGCAGACTATTCACAAAAGGGCAAAAGCAGCTGCATTTTCCACCAAAATATCACAAGAATGATCTCTAGACAACTACTAAAATTCTTCTCCTCTGAAACCTCTTGTAAATACCTCTTAGTACCCCTGTCTTCCATGCTCCTGCCAGTATGGCCCTTAAGCCGTGCTTAAAGAATCCTTGTGGAAAACAGTGATGGTTTTGTTGAAGGGGCATTGCAATCATTTCACAAGACATCTCAGCCACACCTGGGGCTCTTGTGTTATTGTGTATTGCAAACGATACATAATAAAGGACTAGAGTCATGAAGGCACATGATGTTCTCCTTTCGTAAGACATGTAAATTAGATTAGGGACCTTGGTATGAGGAAATACTTTGTGTAACTTTCAATAACTAATGCCTTTGTATGGCTTTTCAGGGCTCAGTTCATCAGTAGAGGCTGGACCTTCCTGCTGCCACATAGACCTTAAATTTCCATCTTGGAGTGTCTTCTTTTTTCACTGACCTGTGCTACATGATGCACCCGACATTTGGTGACCAATGATGTGAGGCATGAGGAAAGAAGGGTCCAGACACCCCAAACTGGAGGTAAGATATTCACGTAGTAGTAGGCGAGACTAGTCCAAGATAGGGCAGGAACATGGGGAATTTAAATTCTCCATCTCAGGAGCGGCAACAAGTAAAATGACTCCTAAGACAAAGGATAAATCGAAGAAACCCTTCTCAGTAGAGAGAGGGGGAAGGAAGGAAGTTTCAAAAGGCAGCTTCACAATAGAGAAAGGTGAAAGAAAGGAAATTAGAAAAGAAAAAAGAAATTTCTTGATGAAAAAAGGAGAAATATTTAATCAAAAAAAAAAAAAGAATTTTCCCTATAGAAAAAGGAAACATGATAAATCAAGGCCTAGAAATAAAAAGGCCCTATAAAGGAAAAATAAAGAAACGTAAAAGGCCTCTTTCCAGTAGAAATAGTTTTCTTTATTAATTAACCAATGAAACAACAGATAAATAGAAGACCCATCTATATCCTATATCATTTAATCCCAGTGGTGTACGCCTTTAATACCATCCCTAGAGAAGAATATAAGACAGGAGGAGACAACTCACAGATACGGTCATATTCTGAGATTCTTGGAGGTAGGATCACCATTTTTGGACTGAGATAGAGGTAAGAGTTAGTGGCTAGCTGCTTTGCTTTTCAGATCTTCAGCTTGAACCCCAATATCTGTTTCTGAGTTTTTATTAATCATGCTTCAACTTGGGATCTATTAAAAGAATCCTCTTTTAAATATAAGCTGTTGTCCCCGTTTCATTGGCATTTTAAAAAATTTAAAGTTAGTAAAGCATTATGTAATCTATCCTCATTGTTAGCATATTCACAGTACTGCCTAGAGTTTTCATGATAAATTGTATATGCTTCATGCGTTTGGTTTTAGGGGACAGGAAATAATGTTACTAGTTCTATAAATCTACCATCTTGTGAGAGGTGGATTGCCAACAAAGAATCTGACTGGGTACATTGGCAACAATGTAAAGGTAAAAATCCCCGAGTACTTATTAACATCTCCCATGGAGATGTCATTAATTGGAGCCCTTATGACTTCCCTTGAGGAAAATATTCTCACTCAGAGTTAAGATGGTAGCAGTGTGGTTTGAATGGGACTTTAGAAATTAGCTCTAGTGTTGATGAACCTATCCAATGGCATGGAGTTGGAATGTCAGGCTCTATGTTACAATTTTTCAATTCAGTGCAGACTAATTTGTGGAAATTGGCAAGTGCCTTCTGCCCTCTTAAACTCTGGAAAGTTAAATGTTGATGATGTTGTCCTTTAGACTGAATCAAAGTCACACTTCTGTACCATGTGTATCATTACCTTATATATTGTTGAAAGGACCTATACAATGGCACCTTAATAATTATAGTATCACTACAATGGCACCTTAATAATTATAGTATCACTTGTGAACATTGTTCTCTCCATACCTGCTTTAATTCTAATATGTTATTGGATGTCACTTCCAAAGTTTGTATATTCTTAGAGCAGGTCAGCAGTCTGGATACCGGTAAAGTTGTCAAGGCCATGACAAGACTCACCTGTGCTGATTCTAGTCCAGAAACTTACTGAGGGAATATTAAAAAGAACATATCAGATGGTTGGACTGATTATTGCTGTGGTTATAGGAATTATTGCATTGACTGCTTCTGCTGCAACAGCCAGAATGGCCCTTCCTAAAGAAATTCAAACTGCTGAATTTGTTAGAGATTAAAATCAGCATTCTGCAAAACTTTGGGCTCAACAGAGTAAGACAGTGAGATGATTAATGAAATAGCTGACTTGAGACAAGCTGTGTTACCTTTGGGAGATCAGTTAGAGACTTTAAAGGGACAAATTGAGTGAAAATGTGATGGAAATGTTACAACTTACTGTTTTACACCTTTAAGGTTAAAGAAACAACTATTTTGGGAAAATGTTAAAATGCGTTGATTGAGTCACCCTAATTGCTTTTCAAATGATTTATGGGTTAAATTAAGTTACCTGGGGCGGGCGGTGGTGGCGCACGCCTTTAATCCCAGCACTCGTGAGGCAGAGGCAGGCGGATCTCTGTGAGTTCGAGGCCAGCCTGGTCTAGAAGGGCTAGTTCCAGGACAGGAACCAAAAGCCACGGAGAAACCCTGTCTCGAAAAATCTAAAAAAAAAAAAAAAAAAAAATTAAGTTACCTGATGTATCTGGAGTGGATGTTACAGGAACCCTTGCAGATATCATAGCTTCATTTAATCCTATGAATCATTTAATAAGTTTTCTTATTCTAGCAATTGTTATACTTGTTTTTACCATAAAAATCTTAGAGGCTTTCAAGTGTATTATGACTTATGTACATAAGACTATGAGACAACATGGAAGAGAAAAGGCTGCCTTCACTGTCCAGCTGCATAACCTTCAATGTAGTTAAATGAGCTTAAGCCAAAGGGGGACTGCTGTAAGATTTAGCATTCACTGTATCTGGGGTGGGTAGTAGATGAACTACTGTTTTTAAAAGTACTTTGACCTTGAAGAATCATTGTGGGAAACAGTGATTGTTTTGCTGAAGGGACATTGTGACATTGGTTACAAGATGCCTCAGCCACACCTGGGGCTCTTGTATTATTGTGTGTTGCAGAGGACACATAATAAAGGACTAGAGTCCTGAAGGCACGTGATGCTCGCTCTCATTTTCTAAGACATGTAAATTAGATTAGGGACCTTGGTATGAGGAAATACTTTGTGTAACAATAAATATCGCCTTTGTATGGCTTTTCAGGGTTCAGTCCATCAAAAAAGGCTGGATCTTCCTGCTGCCACATAGACCTTAAAATTTCAGGAAAGAGTGCCTTCTTCACTAACCTGCGCTACACGGTGCTCCCCGATAGAACAGCTTACATATGGCACTCCCATATGTTAGGACTTCAGTGTCTAACAGAAGCATGCAGAAACTGATGAATACAGTATATAGGCACATTTTACAACCCACAGCACCAGGGTCTGCCTTCACTGAATCCCTTCAGCTTCCCGTGTCTTGTTTTTCTTTGCATATATGGTGTAGTCTCACAGCACCCACCAGAGGAAATTGTACTGGATATGCAGATTTGTAAAGACACAAACCCCCTAAGAAACCTTGGCTTATTATTAGGACAATAAACTTCATAGCCTGCTGATGGTCTGACCGCCGCATTTTAGATAGTGCCTAGCACGATAAATATTAACTTTAAGAAAAATCAGTAAATATGAGTGAGTAAATAAACCAGTTCTTCGTGAGCGCGTTTTACGTCCAGTTAGAGTCCAAATTCTACGTTTACACGCTGGCTCCGCCTTGAAGCGGCTGTCACTCCGCGCGAGGGGCGGGGCGGGGCGGGGCCGCCGAAGGTGACGGGCAGGACCGTCAGGGCAGGCAGTCGCGCACGTGTGACGCAAGCACTCCGCGTCCGCGCAGACGTAGTCGCCAAGGAACGTGGAGCAGAGGCAGCATGGCGGCCCCTGCTCAGCCGTCTTCTCAGCCTGTTGGCGGAAAGCGCAAAGGCAAGGCCCAGTTTCTGCCGGCCAAGAGGGCCCGGCGCTGTGACGCAGGCGGACCGAGGCAGCTGGAGCCCGGCCTGCAGGGCATCCTCATCACCTGCAATATGAACGAGCGCAAGTGCGTGGAGGAGGCCTACAGCCTGCTCAACGAGTATGGCGACGACATGTACGGACCCGAAAAGGTACCGGCCTCGGGGAGATCAAACCGCCTACAGGCCTCTTCCGGGGAGCGGAGGCGGCGGTTGCTTCGATGCACCTGTAAGGTGCTTTAACGACCTCGCCTGCCTTCCCCTCCCCCGGTGTGGCCGTTGCTGAGGGCGCCTGCCTGGTGGGTGTGTACTTGTGGGCGGCTCTTTGGGGCGTTTCTTGACATCACTAATGACTGTGGCTCCCACGTATTGATTGCCCCCTGTGGACCAGGTAGTGTGCTGAAGGACTTTGAGAAGCGCGCTCTTCTTGCGACCGTGTGAAGTTGGTACAAGCTAAAATCTCTCTTAGGTAGTGGAAGTTTGATACGGGATGCTAATTTTCCAAGTGCACTTGAAAATACATTTTAGAAAATAAAAACTTGATGAATCCCAAATCTCATTCTATGGCCGTTTGGAAGCTATGATATTATTCACTTAGATTCTGCACACCCCGAAGTGTGGAGAAAGATAGTGCAGCGGTTCCCATTATTGGAGAGGAGTGGACAGAATATAAACCTGTTACAGCGCCTTCAGTGTGCACAGTTATTTTTATTACCTGGATGAAATGAAAATCCCCTAGGTAGGAGCGCGTGTCCTATCTCTGCTGGTGCCGAATGCAAGTTCCTTTTTGTTGTTGTGTTCCTTCTGTTTCTGAGGGAAGACTGCTGGCTACCTCAGCCTGGCCTCAGCTTCCCACGTGTAAGGATTGCAAGTATTGACCACTGTGCCAGGCTTAAGCAAGTTCTTGACCACCTTCTCTGCCTTTTTTTTCTTAGTAGAGCAGGAGTCATGGTTTTAGTTCTCTTATGCATTTGGTTCTAATTTTTTGTTTTGTTCTTTGTTTTACAAGACAAGGGTTTCTCTGAAGCTTTAGAGCCTATCCTGGAACTAGCTCTTGTAGGCCAGGCTGACCTTAACTCTTAGAGATCGCCTGCCTCTGACTTCCGAGTGGTGGGATTAAAGGTGAGCGCCACCACCGCCTGGCTTGGTTCTCATTTTACCAAAAAGAAAGTACCCTGTCGGCCGCAGTGATAGGCAAGGGTAGTGTTAAAGTTCACCGTGACATGCACCTCATCTAATGAACCCTTTGCTGCCTCTGTCAAGATATTTCTGCAACCATTTTCAGAGGATATGTGCCACATTCAGGGAATTCACTGTGTGATCTACATTTTAGAAGCAGTATTATTTTAATCACCTAATAAAATCATTTAGAGCCAACGTTGAGACCTGTGCCGTCGGGGGTTTCACATAAATAGTTAATTGCAGTGTTTTAACATGAGCTGCTCTGTCACTTTCACTCACTGGTTTTATGTAAACAGTTTATAGACAAGGACCAGCAGCCCTCTGGAAGCGAGGGAGAAGACGATGATGCGGAGGCTGCCTTGAAGAAGGAAGTTGGTGACATTAAGGCTTCTACGGAGATGAAGCTAAGAAGATTCCAGTCAGTGGAGAGCGGAGCAAACAATGTAGTCTTCATCAGGACCCTTGGGATAGGTGTGTGTAAATAACGCCCCTGAGATCATTGATCCCACGGTATCTGGGCATCTCTGTCTTAGCAGATACTGCCTAGACAGTGGCTTCATGGTATGGCTGTCAAGTCACGTTGTGGTAATGTCCCCCACGTTCCATCAGCGGTAGATCCGTGCCCAGATGTTTCTGAAACCATTTTCAGATGACATATACCACACTCGGGGAATTTGTTTCTTACTCCATATTTTGGAATTGTGTTATTTTAGTCTCATAATAATATGGAGAAGTGGAAGGTGGTAAGGGTAGCGTTGACTTAAGAGTGGGGACCTGGCAGTGCTACGTCCTTTCTTTGTGTGTAACTTAAGGTAGAATGAAAGTATCTATTCTGTCTCAAAAGAGCAGCCACTACTTAGTACCAGGCTTAATTGCCATTTAGAAATGGAGGACCTGATCCAATTAGTTAAAGACCTGGAAATGGAATTCCTTTGACTTTCAAGTATGATCACTAATTCAAAAATACTAACACTAACGTCTCTGATGACGTGTAGTTGGGAAGTAGCCTGTGATTGACTGTGTTGTGCTGTGCTCCATGGTGCTGGGTTCTTTCCCAGCTAGAGCTGGGTTTCTGTACACAGTAACTAGTGGGCTGAGTAAGTCTTTAAGTAAAGTACAGATTTTGTTTTTGTAAAAATGTGCTGTAGAATGCTTGTTGCTCTTAGTTTGTATTACAAGAACATCAACATTTATTTATAGCAAAAGCAGTATAGATGATGGAAAGTTAAAGTCCTAGATATATGATAGACACTAAGAAACACTAGGTGGTGCAGAACCTTGTTTTGTTCTTTTTCTCTTAGAACCTGAGAAACTGGTGCATCATATTCTACAGGATATGTACAAAACCAAGAAAAAGAAGACACGAGTTATTCTGCGAATGCTGCCCATCTCAGGCACATGCAAAGCTTTCTTAGAAGACATGAAAAAATACGCAGAAACGTTTTTGGAGCCCTGGTTTAAAGCCCCAAACAAAGGGACATTTCAGATTGTCTATAAGTCTCGAAATAACAGCCATATGAATAGAGAAGAAGTTATTAAAGAATTGGCAGGTGAGTTCTACTAGTGATTTTATAGATGGGAGGCAGAGTCTCTGGTAAAAAGTCAGCTATTTGGGAAAGTACAGTTGTCTACCCATACCCATGGGAGACTGGTCATTAGATCCCCTAGGAATACCAAAACCTGCGAGTGCCCAGGTAAGTCTTCTATAATCTGACTATTTTGGTGTAGTATTTGCATATAATCTGCACATATTCTCTTGGATATTTTATATCATCTTTGGATAACTTAGAATTCTAAGTCTGATGGAACTTCCATGAAAATTAAACTGTCTTGTTTAGGGATAATGACAACTAAAAACAGTCTGTTCATGTTAAATACAGATGGTTTTTTTCCCTAAGTATTTTGATTCACACTTAGTTGGGTTTGTGCACATGAGTGCATTGCCCACAGAGGCCTGAAGAGGCTGTCATAGCCTTTTGAGCCAGAGTTAACAGGCGATCGTCTAGCCGAACAGATGGACCTTCTGTAGGAGCAATGCATGCGCATAGCTGCTGAGTCATCTCTCCATTCCACCAAATGTTCTCTTCTTAAATGTCTCAAGGTTTCATTTGTATTTAGTTATTAAAAGCGTTGATGGATCCAGGCACTTAATCCCACGGTTGGGAGGTGGAGGCAGGTGAATCTCTATGCATTCAAGGCCAGCCTGGTATACACAGTGAGTTCTAGGCCAGCCAGGGCTACATAGAGACCCTGTCTGGAAAATAAAGTATTTCTGTGTGGCCATCAAACAGACTTTGATTGATGGCCACACAGAACAATTAATTCTTAATAAACTCTGTCTTAACAAATCCGAGATGGTAAGGGATAAAAGCCTGTTTGACTATGTCAGGCGTAATGATATCTTCCTTCTTAGCCTATTTTCCTATTTTTGTTACAGGAATAGTGGGCAGCCTCAATTCAGAAAATAAAGTGGATCTCACTAATCCAGAGTACACGGTGGTAGTAGAAATCATCAAAGCTGTGTGTTGCCTGAGTGTTGTGAAAGATTATGTGCTATTTAGAAAATACAACCTCCAGGAGGTAGTGAAGAGTGCAAAAGACTCACAGCCTCACCCAAAGCTGGGAAATGGCAAAGAAGCAAAGTTGGAACCTGATGCCAAGGTGAGTCAAAGTGATCCTTCAGAAGGGAAAAATAGCCAGCAGGTGGCACCAGAGAGCAGCGAGGAGCTGGAGCAGAGAAAACCAAGGTCTGAAACCCCGGCAGGAAGTGAGGGAGAAGCTAAACCTGAACTTGAAAGTGGAGTCTCAGAAGGACCAAAGTCAAATGAAAATGAGCTCTCATAGGTCATTCTGTGGGGGAGTTATGTCTCAGCTGGGGTTCTGCAACAAGCTATTGGGGTTCAGTGTAAAATTGTGATAATATGTATTGACTTTTGTGTGCTGCTTCATGCTGATCTCACAGCCTCCGTTGACAGTTTTGTTAGAGCCCTTCCAGGCCTTTATGTCAGTGTGTGCAGCCCCATGTACTGTTACCTAGGGGAGGTGGTAGGAGGGCATTGGCCTCTGCCTCCTGATTACTTTCTCTAGTTACCTTTTAAGCACTGCCAACTCTGTGTAGTTCCACATTCTGAGTCATTCTGAGGAAGTTATGTGCTGCACACGGCTCAGCTGTGCCTGCCGTTTCATTGGATACATAGAGAAGTGGCACTGTGGGTTATATGGGAATCACTTTGTGATGACTTTGTACTTTTTGTTTTCCTTGTTATGTTTGTTTTAATGTTAAAAGCAAGTCTGATGGCCCATCGCTGCAGTTTTCGAGATGTGAGAGGAGAGGGCTGTCCTAGGTGTAGGCCCATGGGTGTTTCCCATAAGGTTAGGGATGAGGACTCTTTCTGCCGACTCACCTTGTACAAATACAAAAACAGTGGAAAGCTACTGCCCCGGGGCTTCATTGGACTGCTTGCTGTCCAAACTGTCCTTCCAGTTTGTCATGCTTTCAAGAGTCCCTATAGGTAGAGACGTGAAGGGTCGAAGCGACCTATGAGCACTGCAAAACAAACTGTCCAGGTAGGGACTGCGAAGTGGCTGTAACATTGGGCTGGGAAGAAGGTTTGTGTTTAAATCTTAATACAAGTTCGAAAATATAAATGCTACGGTTCCCGGCACAAGGGGCTAAGCAAAGAGCGAGTGACATGAGAATACATTTCTTCTTAGATGCTAGAGTCTTGCTTAGTAAGCCAGAACAAGAGGATGTTGGAGAAGCAGAGTAGGCAGCACCTTGCTAATGCAGATGGGGCTGGAGCATCCTCGGGTTTTGACTTGTTAATTCAGGTCTGAGATTGAAACCATCTTGAAAGGATATGTATTAGTGTCACTTGGGAAAGGATGGAGAGAATCCTAGTGCCTTCTTGAGGCCTGCTCCGAGATAAAGGACTTTTCCTTTAATAGTGTAGGGCAGAGGACCCGGGATAAAGTACCGTTTGTTCAGACACAAGGTTCTGGGCTTAGCGAAGTAGCTGCGCTTCAGATTGTGATTTAATACTTTGGTTTCCATTGTGTTTTTATTTATTTTTGTTCAGTGGAACCTGAGTGTGCCTGGCTGTTTGCCAGTTGTACGGTGCTGTATGTTCTTGGATCTTAGTTCATTTATCATTTTGCTTTGCTTTGAGAGTTGACGACTTTATTTTCACTGACATTTCAGTGTGTTAGTTTACAGATGTTCTCAGCATAGGAGTTGAGTGGGCTTTCTGGTTGTTTGTTTGTTTGTTGGTTTAAGGTATAGCAGTTAAAACAGAAAATAAAGAAGCAGAAACCAAATCCCAGTGCACCTGTTCTGTTCTACAGACAAAGGAGTTACGCCTGGTACTGTAACACATGTTTCTCCAAAGATGAACATGGTTTTCAAATATTTTTACTTGCATTTTGTTCTTGGTACAGCTGAATGTTCAGGTTGTTTTCAAATTTCTGATATTTTAAAAAATAAAAACGAATTTGTTCTGTAAAGTTTGGCATTCTGTACTTTTTTTTCCTGTCCCATATTAAATGACTTTCTATGTGTATGGTATGTTTATCAGAAAAATGCTTAGATGTATGATTGTGTATCAAAAATCCAGGTTCATAATCCCAAGAAATAAAGATGCTAAAATTTATTCATGAATAATTAATACTAAATAAAAAGCATGTTTAAAATATTTACTTCAGAACAAACACCAGCCCCATACTGAATTTCATTAAAAACTCACTGACTGGCCTTTGTGTCATTTCTGTTCCTGATCTGAACAGTATTTAATCTGCTTGAGTGGGCTGATTTCATAAAGACTAGTTATGCAGACATCTTACCACGTCTCCCAGACAGCCCACCTTTACTTTGAATTAGTCAGGACAAGATGAATAAGGCACAGATCGGTGGCATGTCTCACGTTGGAGTCGTTAGACCCTGGCCATTTTAAACCCTTCACTCTGTGTTGGTTTGAGCATCATAACATTATCCTTCTCAAATATGTTTAGATTTTGCTGTTTTTTTTTTTTATTGTTTAACTATATACAATACAAAAACTTTTCTAACAGGAAAAAAGCAAATCCTAATGCATTTAAGAACAAGTGTAGTCACTGAATTTTCAGGAAGCAAGTACTAAAACAACTGTGCCCTAACATAGTTCCTCCTCATTCTCATCCAGCTATGCTCGGCCCCACTCCTGGTCTCTTAGCACGTTGCGTTTGATTTTCCCAGTGATCGTCTTCGGGAGTTCTTGAACAAATTCCACCTAATTGATAGAAAAACACACTGTGAGGCTCTTGTTCCGTTAGTCTCATCCCCACTGTCTGTGCAGCAGGAGACACTAAGGCTCCCAGCGTTGTGTGTCCTGCCAAAATAAATAATTGCTTCACCACCCCCCCCCTTTTGACTTTCCTCTGTTTAGACCTAGAACTCAACTGTCTTCTACATCTAATTCAGAGAATGGCCCCCCTTTTTTAAAACCTTGGGTCTTTAAGTGCTGGGAACTAAAGAATCTGAGGAAAATCTTAGGGGTAATTTATCAAGTATGTAGAGTTTTCCCCTGATTTGCCTATAAACTTTTGTTTTGGATTTCTTCTCTCGAGATTATACTGTATCTTTAAATGCCTTCACATCTCTTTTCTGAAAGTCAAAAGAGTTACCAGTTTACTCATTTTAATGGAGAAAGTGTAAGGATGGTTGGATCAAATCACATGAACCTAAATGATGCCAGCAGAGATGGCGTGGTCTTGTCATCCTGTAGCAGCTGACAGTATTCCAGTGCTGGAAGGTTCTGTGGCCATCTTTGTCTTTATATGTGCTTGTTCTTCTGAGAGTTGAATGAGGCCACTTGAACATCTTGGGCTTATAGGCTTACCATAGCCTAGTTTACTCTTTAGATCGGGTGCCACTTCTAAAAATTAGGGACGTGGTGATTCATTCACTTCCATTCGTCATCCCCTTTTAAATGGGCCTACTTAATCCTGAAAACAGTCTTAGCATGTGTTTTCTTTGCATGTGTGTGAGCACAGCTATGTGTGGGTACACATGCACATGTATACTTCTGTCTGTGGAGACCTCGTATTGGGGACAGAGATCATCCTCAGTTACTCTTCCACCATTTATGGAGGCCAGGTCTCTTAAATCCAGAGTACTAAGATATGACTAGTCTTGCTAGCCAGCCTGTTCTGATGTTCTTGTATCTCCACCTTGGTCAGCTTGTTCTAATATTCTATCTCTGCCTTCCAAGGCTAGAATTATAGGCAGGTGGGCCAGCATACCCACCCCGCATTTGCATGGGTTTTAGGTCCTCACCCAGGAAGGAATCATACCTTTAGCCCCTGCAGTGTTTTTTTTTTTAAAGTTCTTTTTTAAAAATACCATTTGTAGTATTCTAAATATAAGACACTTTAGAACAAAAACTTCCACAGTAAAACAAACTCAAAAGGAGTCTTTTAGGATACATAACAAGTCTAAAGTCAAATCCAACACAGACAAAGGTAACTTGCACTTGCCTTTCTTGGGTACTTGTAAGGTGCTGTTGAATTTTTCACGTGATCCTGAAGCTCAGCAGTTAACTTCTCACGGTTGGAGGACTTGAAGGGTGCAGCTAATACTACAAACGCTTTCACCACCTGTGCAGAAAAGCCATTGGTTTGTAAGACACACGCAGTGTTTGGAACCATTGCTGAACACAGGCATTGACTGTTTATAGCAGTGCAAAACCCAGAGGTGCTGAGTGAACTTGAGTCCAGATTATAAAGTACAGCGGGGGATCTCTTTCCAGAGGACTGGACTGTGAATATGGGGGGGGAGGTCATGAGTTCTGTTTCTGTCACCTGGACTTGGCATTTATGCTCAGCTGATTGTATATGGCAGTCCTTGATTTAGAGGTGATCATTTATGCCATGACACTTCTACAGGGAGAGGCATGTTGAGCAGGATGAATGGAGATTCTAAAGAATGTGATCTGAAGGAGCTCTGACAGAAATTCTGGAATTGAAATCAGTTACATTGGAAAGATGCGGATGTGGTGGCAGGTGAAAGATATTTTGGAGATTGGAGTAGATCAAGAGGAGGCTTCAGAATACCCCTGTGGAAGGTCACTGGCATGTGAGAGGGGGGCACAGAAAAAGATGGGAGGGGGTACTGATAGCCATACTGATCCAACGTTTTTCTGCTTGCTAAGTCTTCAGAAAACCTCCAGGAGGAAAGGGAGATGTTCCTCTAAAATAGACCCACGGGAATTTTTTTTTGGGGGGGGGGGACCTTGGCAGTTTTCTGTTTTCATTTCTGTAATGAGCTGTAATAGTCGTGTGGGAGTTTAAGTCTGATGCTTTTGCTTATGAGGTGTCTGTTGCCCACAGAACAGCAGCACCCAGGTTGTCTAAGCTATATTCCCCTTGCCTTGTTCTGGCAGGACGACCAGCACTTACCTCCCTTGACCAGCATATCATCCAGGTCTAGCCAGTTGGCTACACCATTACTGAGACACACTGGCTAGGTATGTGATGGGATTGAAACGGTTGCAAGAGAACTCACTCCTTCCTGGTGGGGTAAGGATGAGTTATGCTTACTTGTGCCTGGAGCTGCCTGGTATGTGATGGGAAGAAGTCGCGTGAAGGATCTGAGGCAGACAAGAGAGACTGAGCCTCTGTAATATCTCAGGAGTGCTTGGGTGAATTAGATCCCTGAATTGAAGGGTGTTTCTGCCTGTCATGGGCCATCCAAAGAATCCCAGACTTCTTTGGGATAGAACTCATTTGTAAAGTGGATTTCATGCATACATGTACCCTATGATGAGAATCTAAGGAGTAGCCGTGAGTTGGCCTTTGCCGGAGACACATGGACGGAACTGGATAATGAAATTGCTGCGTTAGTTCTGACAAGCGCTCTACCTCTCCTCGGACGGGATCCGGACTGCTGACAACAGCAGACTCAACTACTGCTGGGTGCTCTATCAGTGCGCTCTCCACTTCAAACGGTCCAATCCGGTACCTGCAGAGGAGAGAGAGCCTTTGACTGCCACACTCCCCAAGCAGGGCATCTCCCACCCCGCCATGTCATCCCTTTCTAAGAAAGCAAATCTACAAACCCAGAGGATATAATGACATCATCAGCTCTGCCGACAAACCAGAAATACCCGTCATTGTCCATTACTCCTCTGTCTCCAGTGACGTAAAAATTTCTTCTGATTGTGGCATCCGTCTTTTCTGGATTGTCCTACCAATCAAAGATGGCATTTGGGGGGCTTAGTCTGGCCAGAACAGACGAGGTGTGACATCACACCCCCGAGTCATCCACTGAGTGACTTTCACACCATCATTCTAAGAGAAGTCAGGGTTTTTAGAAAGGGCACGTCCTAGCATAGAACACAAAAGATGTGAGAACTAAGCCTTCCTGTGAACTCTGGGACTTGCCTTCAACTTCTCTGGTCCACCTTTCCTCTCCGAGGAGAGCCATTATAATGGGTTTCTTACATGTAGAATTTATGTTCATGTTACTCTCACGGAACGGATATCATTCTCCATTTTACAGCTAATGAAGTAGACCTGTATTTAACACTTGCCCAAAGACATAGCAAGCATGGTGGATATGAAATTTGGGCCCATTTCTGTATTCAGGCATGACTAATATGTTCTTCGTGTTCATACCACATATTCAGAGAAGAAGCAGAAGGGCCGAGTATTCTCCAGCCTGAGGGCAATTTCCCCTTCCTTGCCAGCTGGTAGGATATTTCCATTTTCATCTATAATCTGGAATAAAATAAATAATTTGAGTCCTTATCCCCGTTTTCTTTTCATAAAATGGAAACATCATGAATAGTGGTTCAAAGAGGAGAAAACCAAAGCATTCTTTCCTCTTTCTTGCTCCAGCTATTTTCTCAACCCACCTGCACATCGTAGGGCACCACTCCTTTTCCCATGGAGCCCGGCTTAATTTCTTGTCCTTTGCGATTGGCACAAATTATTCCCTATAAAGAGGACATATTTTATATAGGTGCATAAATTCTGACAAACAGGATTCAGTTTTGGAGATTGGGGAGATGGCCAAGTTAATAAAGCGCTTGTCATCAAACATGGGGACCTGAGTTTTGATCTCCAGCACTCCCGTAAAAAGCTGTGTGTGGTGGTTATGAACCTGTAAGCCTAATACCGGGGAGGTGGCCAGCCAGTCTAACATAATTGGTGAGTTCTAGGTTCAGTGAGGGAGCCTGTTTCAAAAACAAAACAAGGAAACAAAAAGATGGAGAAGGCTGGAGAGATGTTTCAGTGTTTAACAATGCAAACTGCTCTTCCAGAAGACCTAAGTTCAGCTCCCAACATCTATGCCTGACAGCACACAGCTGCCTGTAAATCTAGTTCCAGGGGGTTCAATATTCTCTTCTGGCCTCTGCAGACACTGCACCTGTCCCTTCCCCACTATTTTGCCTGATTTTCCCAGAATGCAGGGTTATCTTCTGGGGCGAGCCACACCCTCAAGGTTCTGGTCCAGTGATGTTGGATCTAAGGATTTGCATTCTGCTACATTTCTATATGGTATCTATAGTGTTGTTTTGAGAACCATACTTCTTGCTTATTGTTACGGTTTGGACAAGGTCTAAAGGTCTTATAATTGAGGGTAACCTTAGACCCATGATATAGCCGAGGCTAGCTTTGAATGTGAGGTCCTTTTTCCTCAGTTGCCTCTGTCCTGGAATGACAGGCATATCCTGCCACACATAGCTGAGGACTACTCAGCTGCCAAGCCATGCCTTCTAGGCTCCATTGTATACACATTGGAATAAGTTCTCCCAGAGGCTCTCAGGGGTAGGGAGGTCCTTCTCAGTGCAATGGAAAAGCCCATCAGTCTCGAAGTTTTCTGAGATAGCTCCTGGGCATGGAGGAGGCAGAAAGGCCAATAATAGTTCCCCTCTAGGCATCCCAAGCTGAGCAATTCACAAATTATGATAACTATTTGCAACAAGATATTCTGAGAAATGTCATGAAGATTTGGAGTGTAAGTGGGGCACTTCAAAGACTCTGGTCAATCCTGGGGCTGAATAAGCCCCATTAGACAGCCAGTGTTCCATATGCATAGATTCTGTATCTCTGGAATCAACTAAAGGTTTGAAGAATGCAGGTTTAACAACTTCACCTGTTGGGAGGTGTTGGCACATGCCTTTGGTCCCAGCACCCAGGAGGTAGAGGCAGGTGGCTCTCTGAGTTCTGAGTTTGAGGCCAACCTGGTCTACAGAAGGAGTTCAAAGATAGCCAAGGCTACACAGAGAAACCCTATCTTGAAGAACCAAAATAAATAAGCAAGTAAGCAAGCAAACAAACAAACAAATAAATATTGCACCTATATTGCATATATTCAAGCATTGCTGTCCTGTTATTTCCCAGTTAACACAGCAGAACAGCTATTTAAATAGTAACTTCAAGTAGTAATTTTACATTATATTTGGTGCCATAAGTAATCTAGCAATTTAAAATATAAAGGAAGATGTGTTTAAGTTCCGTGCAAATCCTGTCCCATTTTATATAAGGAAAATGAACATTTGAGGATTTTGGTATCTTCTAGGATCTTGGACCCAATCTCCCATGGCCATTGAGGAAAAACTTCGAAACTTAAGCTTTGCCCTTCAAATGTACCACTTCAGTCTGTCCATAGCCTTCGTAGAGCTCCAGCCCGGTCATTGCCTTCCACTGCTCCAGCACCTCTGGGTTGAGTGGCTCCCCTCCTGTCAAGCAGTGCCGCAGGCTCTTGAATTGGTATCTGGAAAGACAGAGTTGCCTGGTCTTTGGGGGAGAATATTTCATCACAAGTTCAGATGCTCAAGCAACAGAAGAGCTAGGAGAAATGGGTCCCAGAAATGTTCATGACTAAAGTATTTTCTGAACGGCTCCTATGTTGCTGGATATCTTCTAGTCACGCGAGGCATGTGAGTGATGAAAAGAGGGTTCCTGGAGAAACTTGGATTTGGCAGGTGGAGAAGGTAGAGGGGAAAAGGGTAGAAAAATTCTAATAATAACACACAGTATTATAGTTATGGTGTGTTATATCATTTATAACATAGATTAGGTGGTAGATCTAGGAACACTTAGATTTCTCACAGGCCCCATTTTACAGATGGGAAGACTGAGGGGCCTAGAGAGATTAGGGAAGTTGTAAAAAACCTTCCCAGTAATGGAGCATCAAGTAGGATGCACTGTGACCAGATTCAGGCAGATTGCCCAAGCACATCATCCACACTGAATCCTTGTCACAGACTCAGACATGAAATGAATAGGGTCTTAGTGAGGTCAAAGCATGTAGCAAAGCCCTGTCTGCTTGACTTTTGATCTTTTGTTTTTAACTAGTGGCCAATTGGATCCCTACAAGAAAGCCTGGGACAGTCTGACTCGGCATACATAACAGGACCTCAAAGAAACAGGAGGCTATGTGGGCAAAATATATCCTCTGTCTTCAAGTAACCCCTATATAGCTTTGGGTTATGCTTGAAATGTGAGCCAAGATGTTCACGTTGATAGCCACAAGAAGGCGACACTGCCAAGAAAAGAAGGGATGTCTGTCCGAGTCTCTCACAGCATCCCTCCCCTGGACATCCATCCTTAGTGGGAAAGGAAGACAGCCAAGCCTACAGGTCTCAAGGATTCTTTTCTTTCTCTTTCCATGTGTTGTGTGACTGTTTCCTTCAAGACTGAGACATTCCTTCCTGCAGGGAAGCTTCTTAAAACTGTAAGGAAATAACTCAAACTAGCTTCAGGAAGTTCCTGAAACTTACCAGATTCACACCCCTCCCTGCCAGAGTAAGCAATAAAAGTTGAAAAGAAGACTCAAAGACAAACTGATCTGCAGAAAAGGCTGAGACCACAACAGCTGTCTGGAAGGAACAGAAAACATCCGAGCTGCCCGCAAGAGGTTTAAACCAACCATGTTACTTGGAAAGGACACTCTCCAAACTGTAGAGCTGCTGTCAGGCTGTGCAGTGAGTCCCAGGTTCCCAGCTTTTGTGAGCTGTTACTGGTACTGGGGTAGACTTTGGTGATACTGCTATTTCTGAGTCATTTCCGTTCCTGTAACCCCTACTCAAGCTCAAGTAAGTAACCCCAATAAAACTCGTTGGTTCACTAAGTTAAGCTTCGGTGGTATCTGTACTCTGGTCTGCCATTGACTGCCTATCTGGGGTAAGTAGATGTGTGCTGTTTTGTCTCCCCAGGAAAAGCTTTTCACACAACACCACGTGCTAAATTTTAACTAGCTGTATAAAAAATACATTGCAACTCTACCTGACAGGCAGATGGTTTGACCAGCACACTTATAACCCCGAAGTCACAAGTTTTATTAGCTTTTCTTCAAGGACGCAAAGGTATGCTTTTTGCTTTCCTGTCTTGCCTTGAAGTGAAGGGGCTGATTCTGTTCCCATGTTTCTGGGGATCAAACACAGATCCTCATGCTTGAGTGGCAAGCATGTGACAGATTGAACTATCTCCCTAACCCTTCCCCTGGATCCTAAGCGGCTATGTGATTTTGTCCCCATAAGGTACTAGGTAACATCTTGGGACATTTTGATTATCATGAATGTCGGGAAAGGAGTGACAATGCTACTGGCTCTACTCAGCACCACACACTGCACAGAATTGCTCCAGGACACAATCTTTTTTTTTTTTTTTTTTTTTTTTGGTTTTTCGAGACAGGGTTTCTCTGTGGGTTTGGAGCCTGTCCTGGAACTAGCTCTTGTAGACCAGGCTAGACTCGAACTCACAGAGATCCGCCTGCCTCTGCCTCCCAAGTGCTGGGATTAAAGGCGTGCGGCACCACCACCCGGCCTCCAGGACACAATCTTAGTTGGTCCAGATGTCAATACTGTGAGATACAGGCTCGTGGGCCACCCTGAGTGGTAGAGGAATCTCTGTAATGCTGGATGACAGTGTCTGCTTGTGCTTCCAATGGAGAGTTCTGCCCATTACCTCTTAAGGTCCTTTTGTACGAGCATCCGGTACACAGTAGGAGCACTGCACAGGGTTGTGATGGGATACGTGGTCAGTGTCTGGATGGCAGAAAGACAGACATGTCAAGAGTGGTCAGCTAGAGACCAAGCTGGAGATAACATTTCCAGCCTCTCTTTCTCATTGCTGCCTGCTAATCACATGGTATAAAAAAGTAAATATTCACCAGCTGTCATTAGTGGTATGATGGTTGTTTCTAGTTAATAGAAAAATTTACCATCCTAACAAAAAGAAAAATATACTGTCAGCTTCAGTAGGTGAAGTGCTGAGTTTGACAGCAATCCAAAGCATGAACTGGTTTATTCAACTTCAGAACTTCATATGGTGAACTCTTGTGAACTCATACCCATATTTACCCACGTGACTGTGCTGCACTGAGCCCAGACACATGCAGCACCATTTCTGTCGAGGACAGCCCACCTTCAGAGAACAGCAAGCAAGTGTGGGAACAGGCACGTTAGAGGGCTTGCTCCACTTCCAGTTCCTTAGGTCAAGCCTGTAAGTCTACTGAAACTGCTGTGCTTCAGGGCAGCCCTTAGGGGAGGAGCAGGCTCCGCTGCATCGGTCAACATGTTCACAGATGGAATTAAACATAAGCATTCTGGGCAGTGTTGTCCTCAAGGGTGCAGGGCAGCTGCGCTGTCATGATGCCAAGATTATCTCCTAATTTGTAACACAGATTTTCTTGCTACGTGTCAGAGGCTTAACATTTTAGTATGGGTAAGATATACCTCTGAGAATGACACAGTCCCCTAGAGATTTTTACAACTACATTCTCTTTGTAAACTAAAAAATGCTCTTATTTTGCAAAGGAGGTGTTGAAACTGAGGAGTAAACTGTTCTTTTTCAGAACGCTTACTAAACTTGATGCAGAGAGCCCTCTTCCTTTACCTTATTAAATTTCTCTTAAGGCCTTCAATCTATCTTGTTAGATCAGTTAGAAAAAAAAAATCACACAGTTTGTACACAGCTGTGTTTAAACTTCAGTCTTCTGCTTTTTAGAAATATGCTCCTCCGCTACCATGTTTTATCCACATGTGTGAACCCTGAGTGACCTACAGCTGCTGCCTGGACTTCCCTCTGACAGTGTGGGTAGGTGATTTCCCTCCACCCACAAACTTTCAGAAGTCAACTCCCCGAGACCTTGCTCCTTGAAAAAAAAAAACCTGATTTCCAGAACCTTGGGAAGCCCTGGAGTCTGAGGAATCCCTTCTTTATGGTTTTGTGGGATCAAGACTTACATCCAGGAAAATGTCAGTGTTGAACTGGGCCATCCGGTGTACAAAAACACAGGCACCCCGAAGCCATGTAGAAAACACACTACCAATGGCAGCCTTGATCCAGCCAGTGTCTGACATGTTCCACATGATATCTGAGGGTTTCAAGTCCAGCCAATACCTACACACAGAAAAACAATAGACCAGAACGAAAACCAACAAACAAACAAATGTTGTATTAAGCCGCTTGTTCATTTCCCCGCCGCCCAGACTCCTGAAATAATCACACAGAAACTGTATTGTTTAAATCACTGATTGGCCTATTCTAACTTCTTATTAGCTATCTCTTACATATTAATTTAATCCATTTCTATTAATTTGTGTATTGCCGCAGATCGTGGCTTACCAGAAAAATTTCGACGCGGTTGTCTCCGGCTGCAGCTCCATGGCTTCTCTCTGACTCTGCCCTTCTTTCTCCCAGCATTCAGTTTAGCCCCCCCACCCCCGAGCTTTACTCTACCCTATCACAGGCCTAAGACAGTTTCTTTATTAACCAATGTTATTCACAGCATACAGAGGGAATCCTACATCAAACAAACAAGCATAGAACTGGAAAGCAAACAGCAGTGGTTTTGATGAGTAGCCTTGCCCTATAATACAGTGGAAGCAGCCTCAGAGCAAGTGCAGGGTTCTAGTCCCCCTTCTACCTAAAAGTATTTTTCTAAATCTTATGTCATCTGGGAGTAGACTGGAGGGCTGGGTTTGGTTTCTTTTATGGGATTTTCCATTGCTATACCAAATATTTAATTAGCAAATGGTGTGTAGAAGGCACTGCTATCGTGCAGCACACAAACAGATCTCTTCTTTTAGGGAAACAGAGTAGGGACAAACACACAATAATATGAACTAAGCATGTACATGTTATAGAAAGAGTAGATAAGGTGTTTACTTTTAAAGTGCCGTGATAAAATATGGGGACCAAAGAAGGAAGGGCTTAGTTTTGCTCCCAGCTCCAGGGTAGACTCCACCCTGCTGGGAAGTCCTGGTAGTGAGTACCTGAGGGAGCTGGTAACACTTGGTTCATCATCAGGAAGCAGAGCCTGATGCATGGCTCGTGCTCAGCTCACTTTCTCCCTTTTATACAGTCCAGGATTCCAGCCCAGGGAATGGTGCCACCCACGATGGGCAGGTCTTCCTACCTCAGTGAACTTAATCAAGATAGCAACCTCCTAGGCACACAGAAGACAATCCCTTGGGTATTCTAGATCTTACAGGTCAATGATTGAGATTAACCATTGAGTACTATAACTTTCAGGATAAGGAAAATTAATCAGAGCAATGTGACAGTTTTAGGTAAACATGTTTTTAAAGATCCTTCGGGGTAGGTAAATTCCCCTAGCAATGAGGAGAGGAAGGCAGACATGCTATGAATCAAGGACCAGTCCTAAATTCTTGCTTGATGCATTAATTAGATGGCACCATTTAGCTAGGGTGGGGATGGGACATTGAGTTCTGTTAGAGATATCTTAATAGCCATGCAAGGAGAGGTGTCACATGGGCAGCTGGACACCCACCCTGGAAAACTGAATACAAAACAAAGAGTGGGTGTGGTTGTGCACTCCTGCAATGCCAAATTTGGGGGGTGGGGAGAGGAAGATTGCTGTAATTTGAGATCAGTTTATGCTGCACAGTGATTTATTTACAGTCCAGAGTTAACTACAGTGTGAGAACTAGCCGCAAATAACACAGGAACAAAACCACAGTTTTCTCTCCTACCTTCCACAAAGGGCATACCCAATGCCAAGGCTGCTCTGTGAGTGCTGAGCCATCTTGGGGGAGCCTGTGGTCCCACTGGTGAAGTAAATGGCCATCGGTTCTTGACTTCCTGTATCCACGCAGCTATGCTCTTCAGAAGCCGATCTGTAGATGAACCCCAAGATGGAGGCTGAAGACAGACCAGTCCAGGCTGTCATTCTTCTGCTCTCGCTTCCCGCTCACTACAAGGGAGTCCTGAACTAAACCTACCACAAAGCTTCCCTGAGCAGAAACTTCCAGACCTTTTTAGAGGGACTCTAAAGATCAGGGCAAAAATTCAACAGCATAGGTCCTTGTTTTAAAGCTCATTTCTCTGTAGGCCAAATAGACAATCAAGGGAACTTCCAAAGTCAATAACAAAAGCGCATACACTTTATTTCAATGTCTTTGTAATTTATATAAGAAATTGAAAATAGCATCGAATCTTTGTAAATCAATACCATTTCAAGAACTGTGGCATAGAGGAAGACCTTTAGACTTAAAAGTCAAATACACTGAGATCAGACTTAAAAATGTTTTTGTTGTTCAGTATCAATAACTCTGACAGAAACAGCTAGTAGCTGACCAGTATACATCCTCTCCTTTCCCTGAGCAAATAAAAGCCTGATTTTGTTCAGGTACTAGGTAGAAACTTGCGTTGGGGGTGGGGGAGAATAAGTCATAATTAAGCTAAGCCAATCAAGATTACTCTTTCCCTTTTTAGTAGTTGGTTTAAAAATGGGCCTGGGAGAATTTTAGTCAATACGTATAAAGCCCTACTTGTAGGAGACTTTTGCTTGTTTTACAAAAGGGTAATCAAGGCTGGGAAGATGGCCCATGAAGGCCAGAGTTTGGATGCCACCACCCATGTAAATACCAGGCAGGTGTGTGGCCCATCTGTAATTCCATTGCTTGGAAGGTGGAGACAGGAGCCTTAGAGCAAACTAGCTACCCAGACTAGTACCCAGACTAGTGACATTGGTGGGTTCTGAGTTCAACAAGAGACCCTGCCTCAGTGAGTAAGGTAATGAGAGAGATTGAGGAAGACATCTTATGTCAGCCTCAGGCCTTTACTTAAATGCACATACATGTGGACTCTCATATATATGTGTACCTGTATGCATGGGAACACACATACACATGCACGCATGCATGCACCCTATGCATGTATCTTCATGAGAAAAGGAGTAATGGAGACAGGATGCCACACTGTCCACCTCCCATCCCATCCATCCTGTCTCGCAGCCCATGAATACTATGCGTGTATAGAATGTATGCTGCACATACGTCTGGGACTCTCCTGGTCATGCTGGCATCATACCAAACATAGGATCATGAAAGACAGTTAAGCTGGGGTCCATGCTAGCTTTGTCAGCCAGTTATGGCAGCCCTCTGTACTGTTTGCATCCTCAGTACTTGGGTCAGTACTAAGGTGGGAAGCATTGATTTTAGGTGGTACCAATCTGTATAAGGCTGTCTGTGCAGACAGCTCGCCAGCTCCTCCCATACCTGGACAAACACCACTCCCACACTGAAGGATGGAGCAGAGTCCTCCATCTTTAAATCCAGTGAGACTTACGACTTAATCTGGCACAACAGAGTGCCACAACAGATTCTTGGTCAGCTTGCAAAGACTTTACAGTTGTTTTTCTGCCCTTAGGGACAGGAGGACAGCCTCAGATGACGTTCAGATTGTCTTGCTTGAAGGAGGGGCCCTGTGAATGGAACTCAAGAGCCTCTGCTGTCAGTCAGCACTGCTAGCTTATGAATAAACCTGTTTCCGATATGCTGACCCCAACAAGATGATGTGGCACAGAGACTAGCTGCCACTGGTGAATCATGGATGAACTTCTGACTCACTGCAGTAAGTAAATACAATATTACTTTCAATATACATCAGTAAGTATTGAATAGGCTCTTGGTCAGTGATGGATAATTGATACATATTCCAGAATATTTGAAGTACACACACACACACGCACGCACACACACACACATGCATGCGTGCACACACATCTCCCACTATGCAGCTCCTAACTGCCCTGGAACTCACTATATAGACAAGTCTGGCTTCAAACTTAAAGATACCTGCTTGCCTCTGCCTCCTGAGTGCTGGGATTAAGGGCATACACCACCAGACCCTGCCTCATGCATTATATTTTTCATTTCCCTTTTTGAAAAAATTCCAAGTGAAAGATTTCATTTCAATGAATTTAATTTGTGCTATCATTTTGTTTTGAGGCATTGTCTGTAGACCCCAGGCTAGCTGAAAACTGTACATTTGAAAATGATGCTAAATAGCCTCCTGCCTCCTCTTCCCAAGTGCTCAGATCATATACCCACATGCCACATCGTCCAGAATACAAGGCATGAAGTTCAGGGCTTCACACAGGCTAGGCAAACTCTATCATCTGAGTTACATCTCCAGTCCTCAACTAATTTTAGTGATGAATGACGCCATTCCATTGAACTGTAAAATAGAGATCATTATGTAATAACCATACTCAGCTCATAATGCCAAAACTAGTTTCAAAGAATATTGAGATAGTTTTGATAACTCTCTTTCTTAAAAATAGAAAAAAGATCATTGAATTTTTTTTCTTTCAGTACAAATATTGGGTGAAGTCAGATGTTGTGGGAACCAGAGCAGGGAATATTTATCTACCATCCTAGGTTAGGGAACTTCTCTTGTCTCTGGACATTTCTTAATTCAGTAAGGAAACCTACTAATTCAAGGCTTTCATTACACGTTTACTTTTTTGCTAAGGGGAGAGACATTAGACTCTGAGAGGCAGGAAGATGAGCAGGGGGTTGTGCTGAAGTCTGCTTTTCTCTCTTCCCTGAGTCCCAAGCTCTGGAATTTCAGAGTTGACTCTTTCCTGGTAACTTTCAGATTTTTATCTTTACACCTGAGACTCACATGTTCTCCACCTGCTAAACATCTGGATCTTCTTAGACCCCTGATATAATTATGGCTGGTGGTTAACTTTATTATCTTAAGGCATGCTTTACCTGCATGTTTGTCTGTGCACCACATGCATGTAGACCCATGAAGGCCAGAAGTGGGCAGTGGATCCTTTGGAACTGAGCTTACAGATAGTTGTGGGCTGACATGTGGGTCCTGGGAATCAAACCTGGGTCCTCTGGAAGAGTAGTCAGTGTGCATAACAGCTGAGCCATCTCTCCCTCCCCTAAACCTGAACTTACTATCTTATAGCCTTCTCTGCTGTTCTCTTCCTTCCCTCCCTGATGGAGGAAGGTCATTGGTTAATTAAAAAAGAAACTGCTTGGCCTTCATAGGTTAGAACATAGGTGGGTGGAGTAAACAGAACAGAATGCTGGGAGGAAGAGGAAGTGAGCTCAGATGCAGGGCAGCTCCTCTCAGAGCCAGACGCCATGCAGCTCATCGCCAGAGCAGACGCAATGAAGCAAGCCGCCAGGTTGGACATGCTGAATCTTTCTTGGTAAGACTGATGCTACACAGATTATTAGAGATGGGTTGATCGGGATATGAGAATTAGCCAGTAAGGGCTAGAGCTAATGGGCCAAGCAGTGTTTAAAAGAATACAGTTTGTGTGTTGTTATTTTGGAGCATAAGCTAGCTAGGCGACCAGGAGCTGGGGCAGCAGGAACACAGCCCGCAGCTCCCACTACACCTCCCTGCCCCCTCCTTTCTCTCTCTCCCTCTCCCTCTCCCTCTCCCTCTCCCTCTCCCTCTCTCTCTCCCTCTCTCTCTCTCTCTCTCTCTCTTTCTCTCTCTCTCTTTCTCTTAAGCTGTGTAGCTTAAGCTGGCTTCTAAGATCTCCATTATCCTGCTTTGACTTACTGAATATATCCTTCCTGCTTTCAATTTCCATTTTTGCAGTGTTGGGATTGGAGTCCAAGGCCTTGTCACTCTAAGGCAAGCACTGTACCACAAAGCTGCATTTGCAGTCCCATCTTTCTCCAAATTAAATTACGCCAGGCACCCAGTCAACACAAAACCAACCAACCCCACTCCTTCTTTCTTCATCCTCTGTGGAAATCAGCCTTCAAATACAATTGTAATTGCTATTTGTTCTTGGCTTGTCTGTGGTAGTTTGAATGTAGTTGGCTCCCATAAGCTCATAGGGAGTGGCATTATTAGAAGGTATGGCTTTGTTGGAGAGGGTGTGGTCTTGTTGGAGGAAGTATGTCACTATGGAGCTAGACTTTTCAACTCATATCCTGAAGATACCTGCCCAGTGTCCCTGACCACTTCCTGTTGCCTATAAGATATAGGACTCTTAGCTAATTCTATAGCATCATATCTGAATGACTTGTGCAAAGGCCCTGAGCTAGAGCATGTCCAAGGAATAAAAGCAAGACTGGTGATAGCTGTGGCCCAGGAGCTGGGCAGAGGCCAGTTTCTATAGCACACTCATCACCAGCCACGGAGGAAACAGGAAAGTCAGGACAGAGCTGTGTTCCTTCCTTTTGCCAGTAAGTCATTTAGTTAAATGGTTCTTTGGGGGGTTGGAGAGATGGCTTAGTGTTTAAGAGCATCTGTTATTGCAGAGAACCCAGGTTCAATTCTTGACACCCACAGGACAGCTCACAAATATCTGTAATTCCAGAAGATCAAATGCCGTCTTCTGGCCTTTCTGGGCATTGCATGCAGGTGATGCACAGAGGGGAAGACACCCAGATCAGCTCAAGATACTGCTAAGTCACTGGATAAGCAGATTCAGAGATGGAGCTATGATTCGTGTGGTGGCGAGCACCTCCCACCTCACATACTCACTGAAGTAACTCCTGAAAGTTGAGCCACCCGTCCCAGCAGTGCGGAGACACCAGGAGTTTAGTCTTCAGGTGGGGACACTCTGATACAATGGAGTCCACCGCGGGGGCCACTTCCTCACTGGCCACTATGCACTTGGCCTTGGATGCTTGCAGCCGGTAGAGAATGTCTTTCCTGGTCAGTTGGACGGTTCCTGGCATGAAGACAAGCCCTGAAACAGAAAGCAATTCCTGAGTTCTGGAGATTATGGGGAAATGTCGGTCTTGTTGGGGGGGGGGAAGAACTCAGATCTCAGCTGTGTTTTGGTTCCCTGGGACATCCCACAGGAGCTGGGCGTGTAGGATCATTAGAGCTCTGGCCTTGGAGTCTGACAGCCCTTGGATCTAGTCCTGGTCTTGCAATTTACTAACCTTGAGGCTTTGGTCTCTCTGGCCTTCCCTTCTTTACCTATAACATAGGGATAGTGACAGCATCTGGTTGATAATGATGGACTGATCCTAAGAGCCATTTTAATGTCAGGTTTGAATGTGATTATGCAATGATTATGTAATACTTAATCATTATGTTGCATTTTATGACATATTTTCTATTAACATTATCTCATTCAATCTTTTCAACCAGGGTGAGTCTTGCAAGATAAACCCCTGTGACTGAGAGGAAAAAATAATAGAAATTTAAAAGGAACCAAGATACTAGAATTTTTTCCATGTGCCACCTTTTTTTTTTTGCAAATGTTTTCTAATATATACATCTTACATCAGTACAACAGAACAGAGTGAAAAACTATATGCGGATGTAAAAATGCCTGCCCACTATTTTTTGATATATTGTACAGCTCAGATGCTTAGTGACTACTCTCCAAAGACTTAAAAAATATATATTTATTTATCTACTATTTTTGTGCGTGCATATGCGTGTGTGTTTCTCATTGAGGTCAGATGATATGTTTGTGAACTAAGTTCTTTCCTTCTACCTTTTTGTGGGTCCTGGGATTGAACTCCTGTAGCTAGGCTTGCGCAGTAAGCGCCTTTACTAACAGAGCCATCTCAGTAACCCAGGATTACCTTTCAAAGCAGCCCTGCTAGGTGCAGGCAGCTTTTGAGATTGCTGGTGGGTATCAGGGACAGCCTGCTGATCGCCGATGCAATGGTCTGGTACTGCCAAGATTTGCCTAGATGATTAGGGCAGTGTTTGATTAATCCCCCTTCATCCTACACACTAGCCAGAGACAGGTTTTCAAAGCTCTCCATGAGAACACACGGGGCAGGATTAGATGTAAGGCAGAGAGGTTTGACTCTCTCACGTGAATTCATGAAGACAACGTCACGCAGAACCAATAAGACACTTCCATTATTCCCAAGACCTGAGCTGGATAGTTATGTAGTCCTTGCTCAGTATTCTGTTTTGCTTTTTTTTAAAAAAATATTTATTTATTATGCATACAATATTCTGTCTGTGTGTATGTCTACAGGCCAGAAGAGGGCACCAGATCTCAATACAGATGGTTGTGAGCCATCATATGGTTGCTGGGAATTGAACTCAGGACCTTTGGAAGAGCAGGCAATGCTCTTAACCACAGAGCCATCTCTTCAGCCCTTGCTGAGTATTCTGAAATCAGCTAAATAGGAAGTTGTGCGTGTGTGTGTGCGTGCGTGTGTGCGTGTGTGTGTGTGTGTGTGTATGGGGACTCTCATGCTATGGTGTGCATGTGGACAGACAGCTTTTGTGAAGTCCCTGCTCTCCTCCTGTCTTTAGGCCTCAGGGTTTAAACTCAGGTTTCTGGACTTGCATAGCAATCACTTTTACCTGCTGAGCCGTCTGCCACCCCAAGACTATTTTACTGAGTAGATTTTAGCTGGTTAAGATCTTATTCTCTTAACAAAAACATGCTAAAGGACTGAATAGATTTTAACTGGTTAAGCTCTTAATAAAACATGCTAGAGGATCTCAGAATGACCAGTGAATATAAAACTACAAAACGATTTCTCTTACACATCATTTGTTCTCAATGATCGACAAGTATGGTTTCCTTGGTGGGGTTGTGAATGTTTTCAATGGCTAGACTGCCACCTTGGGAGTAGGGGCAGGGTCTTCTCATGGATTTCAGACAGAAAATATTTGCTGGATGGCAAGTGTCTTGGCTTTACTGTGTATGCCTTGAAGCCAAAATCAAAACAGTTTGCCATGTAGGGAGTGCAAGCAGTTAAAAAATTCCCGTAAATAATTTGACATTCTGTAGAGAAAACAGGTCTGAAGATGATTTCCTTCACTAAATGAACTGTTTTTTTTTAAACACTAGCTTATGTGTTTGTATTCACAGATTTCATAATTTAAATAAGCTATAATATTAAGTGCATATTTTATGTGACAGGTAAGCCACTCTTAACCTTCTTCCAACCATGGTTGATTTCCCCTTGTGTCTCCTTTTTATATTGTGAATCCAAACATTTTTATATTCCTGCTTCCATCTGTTTTATTAGCAGTAAGAGCATCTTAAATTCTATGAAATTCCCCTGATTATATTATTATTATTATTATTACTATGTTATCCTTAGGGTAAATTGTCTTTTAAGTGCTACTCCATCAGGAGTTAGACAGTCAATCAGCAATCAGCTTCTCAACTAAACTTACATCTTTGCTAGGTTATAAATTATTTATCATTTTCATTTAAGTTGCTTCCTTTTCTGTATACGTTTTAATACCATTGCACAGACATCTTTCTGTTCTCTGTAATAATCTATCCTTACGCAGTCTCATTTATTTTATTTGCTGTCTGAAGTTTGTGGGTTTTTTTAGAGCAGAAATTAGAGAATTCTTTAGGTAAAGGGCCTGGTGAGAATGTTAGACTCTGTGGATTGTAGGATTGATCTTGGTCTCAGTCAGCATGTTTGCTGCAGAGCAAAAAAATTCTATTACCCAGACGGGGGAGCCTGCAGGCTACGGCTCACTGACCCCCATCAGAAAGGTCAAGCTTTTACCTGGGGTGCACTATATGACTACATTGGGGAAAATGTGTGATTGGATGTAACAGTTCTTTTGAGTGGATGTTTTTCCAGCTTGGGTCCAGAGTACTTCATATTCCTGCAAGTTTCTGCTTCCCCCGATACTTGCTCTTCTTTTTGATTTTCATGTTGCAGAGAATCCAGATACACACTCAGAAGAGAGCTCTCTGGGTTGAGGGGTGAGCACTGCACTCTGTGCTGTGAAGAAATACTGACATTCACATTCCCTTCTGTGGAGCTTTGTGTGTAACGCTGAACCGTGGAACTCTGGCGTTCAGCTTTGATTTGTGTGTGGGGGTGTATGTTTGTGAGCCTAGAACTCTCTGTTTTGACTAGACGTGGCTAGCTAGTGAGCTGTGAGGATGTGCCTGCTTCTGCCCCACATTACTGGGGTCACAGCCACCTGTCTCTCGATGCCAAGCGTCTATGCAGGATCTCAGGTCCTCATGTTTGCACAACAAGCATTTTACCCCCTGAGCCATCTCCCCAGATCCCTAACTGTGTAACTTTCAAGCGGCACGACTTTTGACAAAAGTCTTAACATCACTGGGCCTTGCAAAATGATCACAGTAACACCAATCACTCTCTAAAGGTTGTTATTATCATTACATAGTGGTTGCTCTTAATTTCAGCTTCCCTTTTTCTACTGTCTTTAGGGATAGCTGTACAAAGCTGAACGATCAGAAAGTCCTCAAGTTTTGGTCTCTTTGTTTTACCGCTGTGATGTTTGTTATACTGACCTGTTCTCATGCAAGCCACATTGATGAGCCACCATTCGGGGATGCGGGGCAGAATCACAGCCACCCGGTCTCCTCTTTGCAGGCCGCAGGGCTTGGTGAGTACATTAGCAGCCTTCCGGGACAGGGAGCCCAGGTCTCGGAAGCTCCATTTCACTTCCTCTCCTTTGCCATTCACCCACCACAGGGCGGGGTTGGCTGGCCTCTCTCCAGACTGGCCAGGAACACATGGGAAAGAGAAAGTAATGTGCTAAGCTCCATTTCACTTCCTCTCCTTTGCCATTCACCCACCACAGGGCGGGGTTGGCTGGCCTCTCTCCAGACTGGCCAGGAACACATGGGAAAGAGAAAGTAATGTGCTATGGTTTGGAGGTGTCAGCTAAAGACACGTGTGTTAAAAGGCATGGCTCCTAAAGACGCGTATGCTTAAAAGACTGGTCCCTCTCTTGTGGCCCTAGAGCCCAGTGGAAAGAAGAGAATAATCAAACCCCAGCCCCTGGACCTTCCCGCTCAGCTGCCCTGGAGTGAGCGGTTTTCCTCACAATGCATTTCCCTGGGATGCCCTAGGCTGCCACAAGGCTAACTGCATATGCTGAAATCTCTGCACCCATGAACCCAAAGAACTCTTTCTTTCTTTAAGTTGTGTATCTTAGGTCCTTTGTCACAGTCACGGAAAGCTGACCCCACAGAAGGCAGATAAGACTATCTGCCGCTGGGTGGTGGTGGCGCACGCCTTTAATCCCAGCACTCGGGAGGCAGAGGCAGGTGGATCTCTGGGAATTTGAGGCCAGCCTGGTCTACAAGAGCTAGTTCCAGGACAGGCACCAAAGCTACAGAGAAACCCTGTCTCGAAAAACCAAAAAACAAACAAACAAACAAAAAACCAAAAAAACAAAACAAAGACTATCTGCCGCTACTCCTTCTCCATGCCTGCTCCCCAGTATGCCGGGGAAGAGATTTTCCTCTCCAGGTCTTGTAAAGACACCCCTTCTGGGGGTTTGCCTATTTTCGACAGGGAGGGAGCATGTTTCCAAGGTTAAATTAATCTGATCCTATCTCTGAGAGGAACAAAAAGATAGAAACTGATTGTAATGAAGAATGTATGGGTTCTTGGTTCTTATAAGTCCCCATGGAGCCATCCAGGTTCCTGCCCTCACTGAGATAAAGAATTGATTTGAACTGGACACAGTGATAGACGTGTAAGACAGAACAACAGGGCCGGTGGAGAGCTGCTGCCTTATACCTTCTCCTTTTGGGACCACTGGTCCAGCACATCCGCAGCAAAGTTAAAGTTTTTGGGTAATGGCTTCTCAAGGCGATTTATGGCTTCAAAGTCAGCAAGCGTCAGAGGCGTCCGGAGTTGGGGGTCTCTGTGAAAGTGCCGGCCGGCTGACTTGGTGAGCCAGATGAATCTAAATCTCTGGTAGTGGAGAAGAACCTTCATGATTACCAGAGGACTTCGTCTTTTGATAAGACGTGGGAAATGCCTGTGGGGTAGATGAGTGGGGAGTGTCAGCTGGAGGTTGGGAAGTGGATTCCTGTAGAACGCTCCATCCTCATATAGATCTGTCACCACAAGTCATTATTGGTGTCGTTCCCCTCCCCCCACGCTTCTTCATTCTGCCTGTGACCAGATCAGCTCTAAAAATCTGGACAGCTGTAAAACCATCAAACATCCACTTCCACCATGAAGAGACAGTCTGCCAGTCCCCTTGATTCCAGCTAGCTTATTCTCCTCTCCCCATGATCCCTCTTACAGGTCACTGAAAACTTTCGCCGCAGCCCTGAACCACATACTTCATGGCCATACAACTTTGGGAAAACTGTTCCTCTTCCCGTATCGCAGGGTTCTCGTTGGTAAGGGGGTAACCAACCTTACTCCCTATTATGAAGATTTAATGAGATAATGCACGTGAAATGCAACTTGTCCAGAGGACTCTCCAGCTATAGATCCCTGACTGTGGGTAGTGTTACAACACAGTTTCATGGAACACTGTTAGCTCGTGAATCAGGATACTTGGATTGTATTCCCGATTCTTTCCAATTAGCTTGTGATAGCAATAAAATTACCCACCTGTTCTTCCATTTGTGTTTTCATCTAATTCTATAGCTACTTCTTCCTTTGCTCTTCCATAACTCACCTGTATCATCCAGACGACAGCAGTCTGCCATGTGCTATCATTCCCAAACAGGAGCCCTGTTTGTCTAACCCAGCTGCTGTGAATAGAAGCTACGTAGCTGCGCATTTCATTCTTAGCACCAAGGGTGACTTAGAGCCAATAAAAAGAGCCACGGTTCGTGCAGCTCTCGCTCTAGAGCGGCCAGCCTATTCCATCCCTGCTGTTACTTTACATGCGCAATAAAAGCTTGTGAGGCTGGAGCTGCTGTTGTTTCCCCTTTGCAGGTAAAGATGTGGAGACTGAAGTAGCTTGCCCAACATGGTCTTGCTCATGGTGGCAGAGCCAATGCCAGGTGCTCCTGTGGTATGGGACCTTGTGGACAATGTCCTTTGTGTTTCCTTCTCAATAGGCCTTCGTGTCTATTGTGCGCACCCTCACCCTTCTGCATTTAGCTCCAGAGAGTTAGTTTGCATAGAATGGAAAAACATGCAGGTGCAAAGGGAATCCAGGTCTGAAGCAGGGCAACAACAAACAACAGAGCACAGGGCTCAGGCTGCTGTGTCCTTTCCTTGTCCCCTTTGCTCCAGAATGCAGTTGGCCCCAGCCCTTGATGAGCTATGTCTGTTTTTATTGTTGGTATTAAACTCTCTTGTGTCAGTGTAGAAAGAGGGATCATGCATGGAAACATTATAATGAAACGAATTAACTTGTGTAATTAATATGTGTTGTTAATTATCAATATGATTTAAGAGCCAGGCGGTGGTGGCGCACGCCTTTGATCCAAGTCCTCGGAAAGCACAGGCAGTCGGATCTCTGTGAGTTTGAGGCCAGCCTAGTCTACAGAGCTAGTTCCAGGACAAGCTCCAGAACTACACAGAGAAACCCTGTCTCAAAAAACCAAAACAAAGAAACAAGCAAAAAACCAAAGTAGCTAATATGATTCAAAAAGAGAAGAAACAATAACAAAAGAGAGAATTTGTGGCTTCCCCAGGCAATTTTCTGGAAATGGATTGGAGGTATCACAATAAAGAGGAGAGGAAAGGAGGAAAAAAGTGGGCTGTGTTCACAACTGAACATGCTGCAGAATTGAGCCACCTTTCACTCTTCCAACATACGTGCACATGTGTATACACATGCATACACACGTGCAAACACACACACACATATATATGCCATATAGCATGTACTACATACACAGTTGCCCCCACAATTTTATAACACACACACATACACACACACACATACACACACTATTCACTTCTCACTCTCATCTGTGCAACAAAGTAACAATAATACCTTCTGTTTTTCTTTTTTAAAAAATATTTATTTATTTGTTTATTATGTATACAATATTCTGTCTGTGTGTATGCCTGCAGGCCAGAAGAGGGCACTAGACCCCATTACAGAGGGTTGTGAGCCACCATGTGGTTGCTGGGAATTGAACTCAGGACCTTTGGAAGAGCAGGCAATGCTCTTAACCTCTGAGCCATCTCTCCAGCCCACCTTCTGTCTTTCCTGGCTGGTTGTGGGCTTCTGTAAGTTCCTGCCCACTGCCTGGTACATTGCTAAGACTCAAAATTGCTGCATGAGAACAGCCAAACACAGGCCTGGCGGCTCATGCTGTGATCCTAGCGCTCAGCTAAGGCGGGAGGATTTTCATGAGTTTGAGACCAGATGGAGCTACTTGAGACCCTCCTCAACAAAACCAAAACCATAATAAAACAAAATTTGAGCCTCACCCCATTTTTCCTGGAAGACTGTAGTAAAAAAAAAAAAAAAATTCCACAAGGACAAAAGCTGCCGTTCATCCGACTCTTCTACCACTGTACCCTGCATCTCTGGGACCAACTCCTGCTCCATCACCCAAAGCATCTTCACCTTCACGTCCATTCATTTCACCTTTTCTTGGTCTCAGTTTAATGAGCTGGAAAGACTTTCAGGACATGGACACCCAGAAAACTCTTCTATCTACGAACAGTATCAATCTTAAAGGAAAAAATTATCTTCATTCCTTCCTCCAAGTGAAAACATAATGATTTTTCATGGAGCGTTCTTATTTCTCACATCCCAATGAATCACTAAATCAACCTGCATACAAATCTAAAGCGACATGCTGTGAACAGATCTGCACTGACTACATCCTGGTGTCTTCTGCATTCTGAGCACACATAGAGAGTGAACACTGTGCACACACACACACACACATAAGACTGAGTAGGTTCTCCATTGGCCTGGGGATATCTTTTGCCAATAACATTTCTTCGTTCCCATCCTTTGTTCTGTTTGATTTGGGGGTTGATTTTGGTAAAGATGGGCTTTAAGAGAGAACACAGAACTCCGGGGAGTCGCCATTTTGCTTTGAACAAAGCCATTTCCTGATTTGAGAATCGCGGGGAAGTGTATGCAGTTCCAGGGTAAAATCTGAAGTCTATTAAGTATTTTAAACTGAAACAACACCTTTGGAGAAATTGATACATAAATATGCTTTTAAAAATGTCTCCAGAAAAATCTCTGTGAAATTGAGAGTTGAACCAAATTGTTTCTAAATACTTCATAATCTCCAGAATTTAAAAAGAAAACTTAATAGTGGGGAAAAATTATTGAGCAACAGTTGGCCACTCAGGTGAATACTTCTATGGTATATCTCTCTGAATTCTGAATTTTGCTTTTACTATGTAGAACTATCAAAGGCAGTCATTCGGCCTTGGGTCTGTAGGGCTCTGTCACGGTGACATAGCCTGTTTCCTTACTGCTGCCGAGCTAGATACAGTCCTCCTACCCCATGTTGCCACTTGCATCTCCCTTACCAGCAAAGATACCGCTGATCTGGAAGGCCTCCTGCTCCTTCTCCAAGGCTGCTTCTACCACAATGCTGTCTCCTTCCTGCCTTCTCCTCTTTAGATGGCGTCTATGCCACTGTGGCCTGGAGCCCCTGGTGTACAGTTGGGAGGATCATAATCCCTTGGGAGGAGAGTTTTTGTTTCTCTGGACAACCTGTGGTTAAAGGGGCAGGCATGGCTAAGAGAGAGAAAGAAAATGCAGGGCACCCTCCTCCCCAGGCTTAGTGCCAAACAGCAAAGACTAAGCCTGCTCATTAGGGGATTAGTCTCATTCCCAGAGCTGATATTGAGATCTATAATGCCCATTCTGAGTGCCCCAGGATGTTGGCATAGCTGGATCTGACCTGCAAACCTGCCAGTTTAATATAGTCCAAAGAGAGTCTAAGAACTGCTTCAAACTGCTGTCTTTCCTTGAGCACCTACTGTGTGCTACCCTCTACTAAATGTCCTGATAATGTCTTGGGAAACCACCTTAAAACAATGTCACTGATTGGTATATTTTTTATATTTTCCAAAATCATATATATTGTCTATCACAAGTACAAATTGCTAATTTTTAATTGTAAATTATTTCTACTGTGTATGAAATATACAGTTCATAGTAACATCTGAGAAAAATGCAATCTTCCTTCTCTACAGTGGGGCTGTTTCTTTTTTTTGTTTTTTTAATTTTGGTTTTCGAGACAGGGTTTCTCTGTGGTTTTGGAGCCTGTCCTGGAACTAGCTCTTGTAGACCAGGCTGGTCTCGACCTCACAGAAATCCGCCTGCCTCTGCCTCCCAAGTGCTGGGATTAAAGGCATGCGCCACCACTGCCCGGCTCAGTGGGGCTGTTTTTTTCACTCTTCAATCCCCATTTGTTTTCAGAATAGAAGATTTATGTGGCCACTGCCAGGAGACTCTATCACATTAAGGTTTCATCCCAGGAGTTTTTTTCTTCCCTAAAACACACACACGCACACACACACAGAGAGAGAGAGAGAAAGAGAGAGAGAGAGAGAGAGAGAGAGAGAGAGAGAGAGAGAGAGAGAGAAGAGAGAGAACCAATCCCTTTTCTTCTTTTCCTATTCTTGAAAATAGAATATTTTCTAATGTGTTGTTTTGGGATTGTGGAACAGAATCTGATTATAAGCATCCATGGTCCATATTTACTGATATCTGTCTATAGGTGACTTCCACTGAAATGTCTCACACTTGATGACTTTTTGTCCCTGCACCATCCTGCTGTATTCACAGTGAGACATTTGCATAATGACCTACTCCATGATCACTATGGCCAATGGCCTTCTTCAGGGCAGCCCCAATCCTCTAATCTTCTCTAAGCTACTTCTGAACCCCTCTTGGTACGTTCTGAGAGGCTTTTCTGAGTCATGCTGCAGGCTAGGGTTGTTTTTGGTGCTTTTCTATGCCACGATGAATATTGGTGTGTTTCTTTTCATCTTCACCCAGAAGTGAGGCCCAGAGCTTTACGCCCCATGCCCATTTCTTGTTTGTCGTTGGGAGTGACTGACACTGGCATGTCTAGAGAGAGTCCTTTCCTGGACAGTCTTCTTCAAATGGTCTATATTCAGATGATTGAATCACACCCAAACTACCTCCTAGTTAACCTTTATATTGTTTGGGGCAGAAGAAATATTTTCTTTTTGCATAATTACAGCATCTTTCCCGGCCTTATGCTTTGAGTCATCCCGAATTCTGAGTCTTTTTATATTCACAGCCACATTTCTGTGACCCTTCTTATACCTCGTACCACCTAGGCACACAGTGTTTGTAGAAAGCTGGCTCTTCCATTGTAAGCCTTATTTTCAAGATTATTATTGCTGTTAGAATTTCAGGAGGACATTTGGAACTCTGTCAGGATCTTCAGCCATCAATCAACCCAGCATTGAACCATTTTGCAAGGAAAACCAAGTCATGAATTCATGGGTTCCAAATATGATGATGTTCCAGAGGGAGGCAAGAGTACCTACCCCATGGCCTAATGATTTGATTGTGCAGTGGGGAGTGTGAGGAGGTGGAGGAGAAAGTAGTCTTGCAGTGAGATATGGAGTGTGGTCCTGTAGACTGGAGAAGGGGGTTTAGCATAGTCAGTGTGAAGTCAGGCTGACAGCATGTCCATCACTCCATCTCAACAGCAACCTCAGCCTAAAGAAGAGGAAAACACCAGACAAAGCAGAACTAAGAGATAGTTTACAAAATAGAGATTGGGGCTGGTGACAAAGTTTGGTGGTTAACAGCACTGGCTGCTCTTCCAGAAGACCAGAGTTCAATTCCCAGCACCCACACGGTGGCTCACAACCTCTGTATCTCCAGTTCCAGGGCATCCATCTAACACTGTCCTAGTGTCTTTATGAGCACTTCATGCATGTGGTACAAGACATATATTCAGGCAAGCATTCATATAAAATAAATGAAATCTCATTCCCTGCGCTCCCCGCCCAACCTCAAAACATCGAAGATCATCAGAAACACGGAAAGCCACAGATAAATAAATAATTTAAGTCTTCAAACCTGATGGATGTCATGTGATCTTCTAGATGGGAAGATACTAAGGAGAAACTAGGGAAACAGGAACCAAGTGTAGAGTTTGCTTAGTAAGGGTGTTCTACCTTTGTCTTTTTGGCCATGAGCAATGCATGTTGGTGAAATAAGATGTTGACAGTGGCTGAGGGATGTAACTAAACTCTTTTTCTGTTTCTGCGACTTTCCTGTCAGTCAAAAACTAAAATAAAAATTATGGCTAAAATTGTATTTGTGGAAGTAGGATAAAGAATAAATTGTGTGTATGTGTGTGCTCAAATATATATGTTTGAGTGTATGCATATATGGTTTCTGTACTTCCTCATGTGGATGTGTATGTGTGCACACATATGTGCAAGCACATGTTGGTGTCTTTCTCTATTACTCTCCACGTTATTGTTTGTGAAGGAGTCTCTCACTGATTCAGCATGGTTGGCTGGCCAATGAACTCCAGGCCTTTGTCTGTTTCCACAATCCCCCCTCAATGTGAGAGTCCCCTCTGTATGCTGTGACTATGTTCCATTGCCATTGGTTAATAAAGAAGCTGCTTTGGCCAATGGCTTAACTGAGTAAAGCCAGGAAGAAAATATAACCGGAAATGTAGAGAGAGACAGAAGACGGTCAAAGAGACACATGTAGCTGCCAAAGGCGACAGATGCTGGAACTTTACCTGGTAAGCAACAGTCTTGTGGCGATACATAGAATAATAGAAATGTGTTAATTTAAGATGAAATAATTAATTAATAAAAATCCTGAGCTAATAGGCCGAGCAATGTTTTACTTAATACAATTTCTGTGTTATTATTTCAGGTCTGGGCTGCTGGGAAATGAACAAGCAGCCTCCGCCTATATCCCCTCCCCAGTGCTGGGATGACAGGTGCATGCCACCATGCCTGGCTTTTTATGTAGGTGCTAGGAATCCAAATTCAGGTTCTCATGTTTTTCAGGCAGGTACTTCACCAATTGAGCCTTCTCCCCAGTCCCAGGAACACCCTTCTTTTATTTCTGTCCCTAAGCTATTGGAAATTTTGCAGTGTAACATCTTAGTAAACTCACATCCTATGGATATTTAGGAACTGAGATGTGGGTGATGTCATCTCTTCAGTTCAAATGCTCTGCTGAGGTGGGGATCAGTTCCCCTTAGAAAGTCAAGGTAAGTCTGGCAGAGACTCTGTCAGCTCCATCCTGATGATTTGCCAGGGGACTGAATACTCAGTGGACACCTGCAGGATTTCAGGAATGCATGTGGAACTGGGGTATTACAGTTGCCTGAGCCCGGGCATCTGACCTGGAGAGTGTAACATTTTAGCTGGAGAGAGATGGGAAAAGAAGTTAGTGGAGGAATTGTTACATGTGATGTGATAGCTAGGAAACAGGCTCATGAAAGGATACTCTAGGGGCAGGAGGGAATGACACATGGAGGACAGGAAGAATCTTTCAAGGAAGAAGTATTCAGACATGATCAGGCACAGTCAGGGTGGCATGGCCTTAGACAAGGAAAGACATTTATTTATTCTGGCAATAACATGAAAGTCACACAGCAAATGAAGAATTCAGAGAGAGAAGGGAATTAGGAATTGTTACAAACGTGAAGTAGAAAGGTTAGTTGGCTACTGAGTTCCTTTTCTGTCCCACAAATGGTATTTGTATTCAGTTAATAATAAATAATATATTATTTAATGGGCAGAAGAGATTTCCAGTGGTTAAAGATATTTGTTGCTCTTGTAGAGGACCTGGGTTTAGTGCCCGGTACCCTCATGGCAGTTGTAACTCTAGATCCTGGGTACCTGTAGCCTCTTCTGGCCTCTGTGGGCAACAGGCATTCACACAGTGCACATACATAAAATGCAGGCAAAATATCATCCAAATAAGAGAAAATCAACAAATTAGTCATAATATGTCTTAATTAAACTAGATGATTCTAAGTAATAGAAACCCAGTCTGCGTGGCTTTGAAGAGAAAAGAAACTTCCAGGTTGCCTACTCAAGAATGTATTGGTTAGTTACTCCATAGGATGATTAAGGTACAGGTGGACATTAGGACGTGCAGGGTTCAAATATCATCTGAAGTCCTTTTGGGTCTCTTTTTACCCAATGTAGCTTTACTGAATTGGCTTTCACTGAACACATAACAGAAAACACAAGCTCCTGTTACAATTCCTATATCTTCTTCTTAAAGATCCCTACACTAAAGAGGTTGGCTACTCAGTCTGTAATTTGGAAAAGTCTGGAGAAGACCTGTGAATCAGGTTAAGTGCCACCCATAGGTCCAGTCAAGAGAATTAGGGATAAGAAGGAGGTCAGTAGGAGACAAGGACCGAGATTCAGACAGACCACCAAAGCTATCATGCTGATCATATCATTGACAACAGACTAGTCTAAGAACTCGGTTGCTGGGCAGACAAACCAAGGCATTTGACTCAGTAGACAATGGATGTATGCCACATTCGGGTGCAGGAGATGGGAGCGTGAGACAGCACTCAATTTTCTCTCTCAGGGTTATCATGAATAGAAGTTACTAAATTTTGGCCTACTTGCTCCTAAACATTCAATTCCTTGTTTGTTTTCTCATGTCAGTGCCTTCAGACAGCCCTGAGACTGAGTAGGCTTGTGGCTCACACCTTTGAACAACTGCTCTGGATTTTAGACTTGATCCTCTCTCCTTACGAAGGGCAGGCTGGATTCTGTTTCCTTGGCTGCTTAGTTGGGCGGGGACTTCTTACTTCAGCTAAGCTGGTAAGATAATAAGTCATGGCTGGATTGAGGCCAGCCCTCAAGGTAGCATCTGAAAGCGTTGGAGATTTCTCCCGATGATGATAAGCCACAGGGACCTCATTAAGCAACAAAGCCAAGGGGACATACAGGGCATGAAGTTTAGATCATTCTCTGGGCTTTTGGGAGTTCCCTCCATTTCTGGCAAGGTGTGGCTTTAGTATCTCTAAGGCAGCTTAGCTTTTAAGACATCAAGTTATAGTGGATTAGAGAATCTACACGTAGCCCCTTAGTGAGTCATCTCCCTGACAAGACGAGACAGAGGGCACGGAATCACCTCTGGCTCTGCACCAATTTCCAATCCTAAGATTTCTGTGTCAGTTAGAAAATGTTTACCTAGTAACTAGCAGCTAACCTTTACACAGATATACTACTCTAATGCCTGGGATCACTCACTCCTCCAGTTTAATGCTCACAAAGATCTTGCGGAGCCAGCACAAGTAGTGCTACCATTGGATAGAAAGGAGTAGATTCTGAGAGGCTCATCTGTCACCTGGAGCCGCATCTTATCTTGACGCCTGCTTCTTCCTCTTTGTTGTCTGCATCAGTTTCAGCTCGCCTGGTACCCCTGACACCTGTGATAATAACAAGTAATTTGGGGGGATTTATCTATTTTATGTGTTTGAGAATTTTGTCTGCATGTTAGTCTGTGTGTCACATTTGTGGCTGGTGTCCAGGAAGTCAGAAGAAGGTATTGAATCCCCGAGAGCCTGGAGTTACAGATGATTGTGAGCCACCATGTGGGTGCTGGAAATTGAAACAAGGTCCTCCACAAGAGCAAGAAATGCTTTTAACCACCGAGTCGTCTCACCAACCCCGATTAGTGCAATTTTAAAGAATGGTTCTGAGCTTATCAAAATGATTAGATGTATATATACATGCGCAGTATTTAAACCTATGACATTCATTTTTTTCAAATGTTCAGATTGTTCAAATGCCTTTTCGGGGTCACTTGAGGTTCTTTTCACACAATCCCTTGGGCCTTTGCAAACTTATTTGCTTCCATGAAAAGATGCTCCAGATTCACGTTGCACATTTTCCATCCCAGTTCTGAACTAAGCCCTTTCTTCAAGGAATGCCTTATCAAAGCAGTGGTGGGAATTGAGACAGGATGCTGCACACCACCTTGGTTTCTTGGAGTGAGAAATGGATTGTGGTAATCAGTTAATCCACTATCATTTGCTATAGTCCTTTTCTATATAAGAATGACTTTAGGGGCATGGTAACTCATGTCTATAATTCTATCATTTGAGAGACAGAGGCAGAATTGTAAATTCAAGGCCAGCTACATAAGCCCAGTCTACATAGTGTTACCTAGACTCGAAAACAAACAAACAAAATGAACAAAAAGAATAGCTAACCATGTTTCGTCTTATAGTGCTTAGAAAAGTTACTTTTCTTTCTTTTTGAGAGAGAGAAAGAGAGAGACAGAGACAGAGCCTGAGAGAGAGAGCCCCTATGTTCTTGGCTAGCCTGAAGCACACTACATAGACCAGGCTGGCTTCAAACTCACAGTGATCTACCTGCCTCTGCCTCCTGAATTCTGGTATTAAAGGTCCGTGACCCCATCCACATCCAGCTAGCAAAGTGATAGTTCAGCCCACAGTGTAGAAATGATGCATAGAGCAGGACAAGGAGTCAGGTGGTCTAGCTGGTCGTTATCTGTGCTGTAGTCTGTGTCTGTCCACCTAGCCAGATTTTCCTTCGTTAGGACTCATTTGTGCCTCAAATATTCACACATTAATCTGCTTTGAACCAGTGTGTGTTCAGCATCCCAGAGACAAATGAGATAGGAATGATGAGAGAGAGCTGGGAAGTCCTAGCTTTGTCCTTGCTGGGACTAAATAAATAAGGACACATTGTAGTCACATATGAGTTGCATCTTTTATTGGGATAGAGCAGTTAGAGTCGAAGGCTGTGGTCCCACAGGCTTCCAGCTCTGTATGGTGAGCCATATTGGCCTTAGCGACCCATCGCCCAGGAAAGAATCTCCGAGCCACTGTTACTGTATCATCAGAGACATCCAAGGGAGGAAGCAGCTTTTGCATGCTAGATTAATTCATCACAACATTGAAACATCAACACATCAAAACATCCACTTCTTTTCCAGGCCTGTGGAAGTATTAGAGGTGCGGCCAGGAGAAGAAAGAGCTGTTGTTTCCTATGAATGGAAATACAAAACCAGTATTTAAGTATTTAAGGAAAACCAAGGGCACTGCATTCCAGGGCACCAGGTGCTGTAGGTTGGATTACCACATTTATTGCTATAGGCATTACCCTAAAGATTGATGAGAGGGTGGCTGTTGACTTGACCCATCTCTGGTTTATTCAGCTGGATGCTCAGCTCATGAGAAATGGGCAGAGCCTCTGCTGGCACCATAAGTACCCTTAGAGCCAAGTTATCATGTTCCTTCTCTATAGAACACAAGCTGGAAAGGAGGAACTTTTGTCTGTTCCATTTATTATTCTGTTTTTATCCTATTGGGCAGTGCATAGTCCTCAAATAATATTTGCTAATTGCTAGTTGAATTAACGTCTTTGTCCCAGAGCAACAGTGTTCTGTGTAGGTTCTTGGGGAACCTTCCTTTTCTCTCTTTTCTGGATCACATATGGGAAGTCTCTGTGGCTGTAATAATAAATTATACTATGATACAAAATTAATAAGTCCCTGGATGCTCATGCTCCTCAAAACACAACTTTGAGGCCGGGCAGTGGTGGCACACACCTTTAATCTCAGCACTCAGGAGGCAGAGGCAGTCAGATCTCTGTGAGTTCAAGGCCAGCTTGGTCTTCAGAGCGAGTTCCAGAGTTGCGACCCAAAAGTCGAGAACCACTGGTCTAGACTTTTACCTTGTTGATTGTAATCCTGCAAAGTACCTCGTTAGAACCACCCTGTAATCTCATCAGGGTTCCCTGGAACTGTTTAGAGGTAATAGTGTCAGGTACTAGAAAGATGGCTAAATGGGTAAAAGCATTTGCCACCACCTGACAACTGACTTGTCCCCTGACCTCCACATTCATGCCCTAGAATGCCACATAAACAAACAAATAAACAAGCAAATAAACAAATAAGTAAGATAAAGACAATGACTCCAGACTCATCTAAATGATGTATGTGGCTTTTGTAAGATGCTGAAGTCAGGCTCCCTCTCTGAGGAGCTCACACCCACAGTCTCAGGTGTGCTTGGCTTTCTTCCCAAGTACCTTCTTTCCTTTAACTTTCATGTTTAACATGCATATTAAAGATGCATTTTAAGGCCTGGGAAGATATCTCAAGTGAAGTGTGTGCATTCACGTGAACTGAAGAAATAAAAAGGCTGAGCATGGTGTTGTGTGCATATCCCCGTACTTGGGGGGGGGGCAGAGTCAGGTGGGTTCTGTCAGCCAGCCTTGCCTACTTAGTGAGCTTTCAGGAAAGTAGAGATCTTGTCTCAAAACAACAAGGTGGGTGGCACATGAGGAATGACACTGGAGGTTGTCCTGTGCCTGTCAGACATGACACACACATACATATACACACACATACACAGACATGCACACATATACACATATACACACATAAACATACATATACACAAATACACACATACATACACACACATACACACTGGAGGTTGTCTTCTGCCTGCCATACACACACACAAACATACACATACACACACACTGGAGGTTGTCCTCTGCCTGCCATACACACACACACACACACACACACACACGAGGTTATCCTCTGCATGCCATACATGCACACACACACATTCAAACACACACACACACACACACACACACACACAGAGTCTTTTACTGCCCTCCAACTCTGCTTCCTGCTGATTTCTCATGAAATTCTTACCTACAGTGAATCTAAGGATACAGTTTAATGACTAAGAGAATCCCTCAGACTGTGAGTGACAGCTTAGAGCTGCATCATCTCTAGCCCTGCCGTGCATCCCACAGCTCCAGATAACAGCAGCTCATTAGCTAAAACTCTCTGTGGAGCCTGAGAGCTACTTCCACCCCTTAGTGCAGGGATGATAGCCAGGTGATAACTAAGAAAGGTGTTTTACCAAAATGTTCTAGGTTTATTCAATTTCTAGAAGATTTTCATAATAGAATCTAAGAGTACCTTTCTAAAGAGGCAGCATTGGAAAAACTATACTGTATAGCCGGATGGTAATGGTGCACACCTTTAATACCGGTACTTGGGAGTTAGTTCGAGGTCAGCCTGGTCAACAGAGCGAGATGGACAGCCTCCAAAGCTACACAGAGAAACCCTATCTCAAAAAACAAAACAAAACAAAATGAAAAAGACCTATGCTGTGGTAGAGCACAGCATTAGGTCCTATGGTGTAGACAGAGACTTCTCATTAGTTTCCTGGCCACCCAGACCTGAATAATCACACAGAAACTATATTTATTACAACACTCTTTGGCCAATGATTCTAGCGTATTCCTAGCTAGCTCTTAGATCTTAAAGTAACCCATTTCTATCAATCTGTATATCACCACAAGGCTGAGGCCTACTGGAAAGGTTTCTAAAGTTCCTGATGTGTCCTTCTTTGGCAGCTACATGATGTCTCCCTGACTCTGCTTGCTCTCTCTTTCTCCCTCCCTCCCTCCCTCCCTCCCTCCCTCCCTCCCTCCCTCCCTCCCTCTCTCCCTCCCCCTCCCCCTCCCCTTCTTCTTTCTTCTTCTTCTTCTTCTTCTTCTTCTTCTTCTTCTTCTTCTTCTTCTTCTTCTTCTTCTTCTTCTTCTTCTTCTTCTTCTTCTTCTTCTTTTCTTCTTCCAGTCTGGCTATGTTCTGCCCTGCCATAGGCTGAAGCAACTTCTTTATTAACCAATGGTAATAAAATATATTCATGGCATACAAAGAGAAATCGCACATCACTATTGGGTCTTGATGAAAAAAGAAAACATAAAATAAAACAAAACTTAACATCTCAAACTGGTCATTTGTAACCTCAGCAACTTTGGACTCACATACAGTTTATAGCAATAACTATAGGTTTTTAGAGTTGGGAACCTAAGTTCAAATCCCAGCTGTGCAGCCTAGAGGCTGTGTGGCAAACTAGAGGGGTTACATGCTTGCTAGGCTCTGAGTTTCACCCCTAAAACATGGGACAAACAAAGCTGTGTAGCCTAAGTGAAGACATGCATCTCTCCAGGGATAGCATTGCCTCTAAGTTGGGTCCACAGCACCATGGGATGAAGCTGGAAGGAAGAGAGGATGCGAAGAGCACACAATGCCAGGCACATCCTTCATGTCCAGCATTTTGGCTAGCTTGGAAGGCGGAAAGACTAATATTTTATTAGTTGGAGTCTCTTGGGCCAAGTTTTCTTGGCAAGCAAAGCTTTCGTGTTCTCAGGAGGTCTGGCTATTAAGGTTGCTCAAATTTCTCTGCAGGGGAATGCTGTTTGATATTATTTCACTCTTAGGGACTCTGAATCCATGCATGGTTGTTCTCACTGTTTCTGCAAGTCTCAGTCTTGGAGAGCATCAGCCTTGGCCAGCTAAAGAGTCCCTAGGGATTTCAGTTACACTTGAGCCTGAGGGCCACGTCAGAATGATCTAGTCACCCATGGTGCTTTCTGTGCTGGGTTGTGCAATGAGGGTTCTGTGTTGGGTCGTGCGTGGGGGTTTTTTCTGTGCGGGGTCATGGGTGGAGGATTCTGTGCTGGGTGGTGTGTGTGGGTTCTTTCTGTGCGGGGTCATGCATTTTTTTTTTTTTTTTTTTTTGCTGGGTCCAGCATGGAGGATTCTGTGCTGGGTCGTTTGTGTGGGTTCTTTCTGTGCGGGGTCATGCATGTTTTTTCTGTGCTGGATCATGTGTCAGGTTTTTTCCTGTGCTGGGTCATGGGTGGAGGATTCTGTGCTGGGTTGTTGGTGGAGGGTTCTGTGCTGGGGTGCTGTGTGGAGGCTGGTGGGGGTCCAGGCACCTCTGAGGCAGACAAACACCAGAACTTGTTCTCACTCTCAATGGCAGCCACTCCTCCCCCTCACGCGTTTGCTGTCAGATGTGGAGCTGCCTTCTGGCTTCTTCCTTACTCTGGTTGTCTCTCTTTTCACTTGAGATTTTTTTCTTTGCTGTTCTTTGCTAAGAGTTTCTTAGTTTGTCAGAATCTCATTTTTTTTTTTGCTTTTTGCTTTTGTTTCTTGTGATTTGGAGGTCTTAGCCAGAATATCACCGTCTATACCAACACCTTCAAGTGGACCCCCTATTTTTTTCTCTAGCAGTTCAGTTTAAAGCCCTACATTAAGGTATGGTCTATTTTAAGTTGAAAAAAGTTTTTAATTATTTCTTTTATTTTTTGTGGCTAGAACACAATTACATCACTTCCTTTCTACTCCTCCAAACCCTCCCATCTGCCCTTTCTCTTCCTCTTCAAACTTATGGCCTGTTTGTGTTAATTGTTCATTTATAATATATATTTAATATTTAATATACTGAATGGAAAAAAAGAAATAACAAGGAAAGGAAATATGATAGGTCCTAGGAATGGTGGAGGAGAAAGTTTATTATAGACATGTGGGAGAACATAGCCAGAGGCAGGGACATCTGGGAGAGTCCAGGGTGGACATGACCAGACTGAGCTCAGCCAATTGAAGAGAAGGAGAGAGAAAAAGGAGAGAGGTGGTCCAGGTGTAGCAGCTAGAAGGCCCAAAGGTACAAAGAGAGGAGACAACCGAAATAGTTGGATTATATAGGGAAGGGCAGCCCATCACCCTGGCTGCAGAGTTGAGAGAAGAGAGTAGGGTATACCAGCCAGGAGGACCTTGTAACAGGTAGGGTCTGAGAGATGCAGGGAGAACCTGGTAGCCAGTGTCCACTTTGGTACATTGTTCAATAGGCAGCTCAGCCTTTTTGGAGTTGGGAACCTAAGTTCAAATCCCAGCTGTGCAGCCTAGAGGCTGTGTGGCAAACTAGAGGGGTTACATGCTTGCTAGGCTCTGAGTTTCACCCCTAAAACATGGGACAAACAAAGCCGTGTAGCCTAATCGAAGACATGCATCTCTCCAGGGATAGCATTGCCTCTAAGCTGGGTCCATAGCACTATGGGATGAAGCTGGAGGGAAAAGAGGATGTGAAGAGCACACAATGCCAGACACATCCTTCATGTCCAGCTTGTTGGCTAGCTTGGGAGGTGGAAAGACTCATATTTTATTAGTTGGAGTCTCTTGGGCCAAGTTTCCTTGGCAAGCAAAGCTTTCGTGTTCTCAGGAGAACAAGGTGTTCAAATCTTGTCCTGGGTTTGAAATCTCACATATACATAAATGCAACCTGTGGAGTCTGTGTAATGTTACTTGCATGTGTTTTTTTCAGAGCCGACAGTCTGGAATAGGAAAATCAGTTGGTGTGCTCTTTCTTGAAGAGAACCTCTCTCTCTCTCTCTCTCTCTCTCTCTCTCTCTCTCTCTGTCTCTGTCTCTGTCTCTGTCTCTCTCTGTCTCTGTCTCTCTCTCTCTGTCTCTGTCTCTCTCTCTCTCTCTCTCCACTCTTTGGTGACCTGTAAGTTCTTTGTGTAGGGTTGTGGGCTTTCCTGTCCAGGTTAGTGTGTCTATCCTTGTCCTTGTTTAGCTCATGGTTAGGAGGTCAGGCTGGTGACACTTCAGATATTACTAGAAGACATAGTCTCACAATGTCGGGTATCCTACAGAGAAGATTACTAAGACAAGGGATTAAGCCCATAGAAAGTCTTTATTAGTCATCTAGCTACAGCACTGGGTGTTTTGGGTCCGAGTGTATCCCTGAGCCTTTCTGTTAACCACAAAAACTTTATCCTGGGTTGACATAGTTCAGTTAACAAAGCACGATTAGTATAGACTTTGAAAGATTAGGTCTTTATTTTCATTTTGACAAGCAATACTGTCTAGGTGCTGAGTTTTTTGTCTTGAATGATACTTCCATCATGGAGTCAGTTGTGCTAAGGTCTAGGGGCCTTTTACACAAATATCCTGATGCTCTGCTCTTCAAATCTTTCTGTCTCCTCTTCCACCATGACCCTTGGTCCTCAGGTGTGAGAACTGTATGGTAAAAGTATCCTTGAGTTGATTTTTGACGAAATCTGCTTTCTGTCCCAGATCCAGAAGAAGAAGCAAGATGATGGCGGTCTGATTTCTGCTGCTCTCCCTCCACAGATAGTTCTTGCATTTCAAAATATCTTTTATCTCCCACCTCTCTCTCAGTGACTCTTTCCCATAAACTCATAAACACAGGAAACTGTTTCTGATTTTTAAAGTTGACGTTTCACCCTCTGGATCTCTTCTCGCTTCTGTTTCTCTGCATTAAGTTTGAAACAGAAAAGTTGAATGAAGCCTTTTCTTCTAGTTCGTCCTCAGTGCACCCCTCCATCCCCCACTGTTGGCCTTCTGGCTCAAAACTCTCTGGAGACTGTGCTGGCCATAATCATAAAGACCATCTTTGTCACAGACTCAATACTTTCTCATCCATCTTCCTGTCAGCCCTATTTGATGTTATTGGCCTGTTTTTGCAACTCTCCTATTTCCAGTTAGATCTCATTTCAGAATGACTGACAGAGATAACTTATAGAAGAAAGCATTTAACCTATGGTTTCAAAGGGTTTGGTCTATGGTTTTTGGTCCCATGGTGTCAGATGTGTGGTGGAGAAGGTTCTCTACCTCATAACAGACAGAGAGAAAAAAAGAGGAAGAGACTGGCACCCCTATAACTCCAAATGCATGGCCCTCATGGCCTGTTCCTTCCGTGAGGTGTTGTGGGATATTTCAGTTGTACTCTGACACTTCCAAAACTGATAATAAAACTACCATAAATCAGAAGCCAGAGTTAGCTACTAGCTGACCAAAATTAGCTATCGTGGTTTTGGAGGACCCAGGACATATAGAGAGACACAGAAAGTAGTGGGAAGGGGCTTTAGAAAGATTTGTGGATCATTTTGGACCAAGGAAGCAGAACCAGAGGAGGTTGCTGGTCACTATTCTGCTGCTTCTCTGATCGACCAGGTTTTTACCCTGATCTCAGACTCCTGATATAAGTAATCTCTTTAGTGAGGCACAGCTTACTAAAGTTTTCACATAAACTGTCAGTATCTGCAGACCAAGTGCTCAGTCACCAGCTCATGGTGATATTTCACGTTCAAACTGTGTCTATGTAGGTTTTCTCATACCTCTCTGACTTTTTCCTGAGTTTCACCTTCAGCTTGTTCTTTTGACACGATATGCTGTGCACGGCTAACCTTAGTCACGTTCAGCAATCTAATCTCTTTTTATACAAAAGTTTGCCAAGGCCTATCTAACTTCCATATTATGCCTGGGATTTAAACCAATGAGCATGTTGAAAATTCATCTGAATGATTCTTGGATTTCTTTATTCTCTAGTTCTTAGAATGACCACTCAAGAAGATAAGAATTTTAAAAATTACTATTTTATTTTTCTTTTGTGATTTAAATACAACACTTTTCTTTCCCTTTCCTTCATCCAAACCCTTCCTCATAAGAGAAGGAATCCTGTTGCTACTGTTTATTGTTGGTCTCCAAGCCCACAGCACTTTCAGGCACATATGTGATCCAAGTGACAGTGGTTAAACAAATGAATACATTCTGTTTCCTTCACCAGTCTTTTATGAATGGGGGTTCTCATTCACAGTAACCAGGGTTTCGTATCACCTTTCTATTCTTTCATGTGCACACCCTGTTGGTGTCCTATGTTGTCTGTATTCACCTGTCTTTACAGCAAATTCCATCCTGACATTTCAAGCTTCTATAATTTCCCTCATTTATGTCATCATTGATGATGTGAGATGTCCTTCTGTATATGTGTTGCTTTTATTGGTTGATGAATAAAGCTGATTCGGCCAATGGCTTAGCAGAGTACAGCCAAGCAGGAAATCCAAACAGAGATAGAGTATGTGGAGTCAGGGAGACACCATGTAGCTGCTTAAGGAGAAAGATGTCACTGTCGGAACCTCATTGCGATACACAGATGAATAGAAATGGGCTAATTTAAGCTAGGCAGGAATACACCTAAGCTATTGGCCAAGCAGTGTTATAATTAATATAGTTTCTCTGTGATTATTCAGGTCTGGGTAGCTGGGACACAAATAAGCAGTCTCCTACTCCAAAATCCCCCTATTTATGTATGACGATAATAATCTGACCCATCTCAGAAGGCTGTTGTAAGGTCCAGAGAGATTATTCAAACAAATGCTACATTTTCTTCCTTGGTGACAATGATTTCAGACACAGTTTTCGGTTTTGATTTTTGTAGGAGTGGTAGCATCCCATTGTGTAGTAGTCTCCTCTGAAACAAAACATGGAAGTCAACAAGGTCCCTTTCTCTCTAGGGGCTGTTGAGGGAAGACTGTGACCCGTGGAGCTGCCTGAGAGTCACCCGGAGTGTTCCAGGCCACCAGTTTTTTTGTCACCCGCCATGATGCGCCTGACTTTGTACTTCTAGCCCCTCCCCTTGAGTAAATTCATTGGTTCACCATGTTGTAAAGACTTTTGTCGCTCTTTTTATCTGCCATCAGTTTTCTGCCTGGGGTGAGTAGGGGTTCACGTCTCCCCAGGAATAGTGTCTCACAACCCCTCATAGTGTCCATTTCCACAGTGTATCCTCTAAATTCACCGAGGAAAATTAACCTTTTCCTTGCCTTTCCCTGACTCCACCCTGAATATCACTATAGACTCATGGCATTGTAACATTGGAGTGTTTCAGTGCATACTTCCCTTATCATTCCCTTCTGATATGTCGCTGATTTCAGATTGACCCACTGGGAGCCCTTTCAAGTCAACCTCTGTGTCCTCTGGCCATTTCCCTGCCAGTCTTTGAACTCTCCTCAGTTTGACACAAGCGGTTCAGGCTTACCTGGCATTTTCCATGAGCCATAAATGGAGCACATTGGTCAGAGAGTCTTTTCATGGAGGATGATACTTAGAGAACAAATTCTGCAATCTGGATAGAGTCACTTTCACTAGAGGTCATTGCTGCCTCTAACCCTGTAGTTAAAGGGGGTAAATACAGAGTACAGAGCTAGGAAATATATCTGCTTTGGAAAACATTGAATTCATGAAGATATTTTTCAATGAACGTTTTTGATATTTTTCATGCTTGTGGATATTTCTTTAGCATTCCACACGAGTCCCCTAGCTGTCTGTTCTGCCCACTTTCCCCCAGCTTAGCCTGTCTTCCTTTAGCAACTTATATAACGAGGCTATTGGCTTTCAGTTTGTTGTGTAAGTTGCAACCATGTCTTAGCCCGTCTTTCATTCACAATGCCTGGCTTCAGCTCACCTGCCTGGGGACTTCTGAGAAGTACTCCTTGTTCACCTAGGTGAAGAAATCAGATCCACTGTTTTCAGGGCGCTGTGAGGGCGCTTTGTGACCCTTTCCCCAAATGCACCATTTGGCAAATCTTCAATTTTTTTAAATCTAAAATCGATATGACTAAAATGATTCAAAGGTCAGACACATACAGCATACAGAACCAAGTTACTCCTCTAGCAAGGAGCCATCCTGAAATCAACACAAAGGTTGTCGTGATGAAATATGAGTCCTTACTGACAGGGATCTGTAGACTACGGTTTTGAATCCTATCACAGTAGGTGTCTGCCAAAGGAAATGGGAAAACAGCTGGTTTTCAGGCTTTGAAACTATGGATGAGAGAGAGTGTACTTCTGTCGTTCTTTATAAGAAAGAGAAAGAACAAAATTAGATTGAAAATATGACTCTGGGGGTGGGTGGACGGAATTGGGAGGCGGGACGTGGAGGACACAAAGAAAAGCTTAAAAATGTATCTGATGGTCATCCTTTATATTTTTTCTTTTTGGAAAGGGCGGAGGAAGCAGGTGAGAGGATGGAAGGAGTCTTAGGGACACTGTGCTGCCTGTCACTTCTCTTCCTGCCCTTCCCTACAGCCAGGATGAGGGGGACTCAGGGAGTCCCTCTGCTCACCCTTCAACCAATATCCTCTTCACCCTTGTCCAGAACTTGTCTGGAGTCAAAGTCGCTCACTTTCCTAATGAAGCAGGCAGGGAAGTCACAGATGATGCTAGCTTCTTCTCTACCGCACAGAGCCACTTGGGTAGGTGACATGCATACAGAAATGTCTATTTCTTCAGCATTTCCCCAAATTCAAGTACGTTTCCTCATCTTCCTTATTTACTTGGGCTAATCCGACTGTTTATCATGTTTGTTTTTCTTACTTTTAATTTGTTCAAATTTACATTTTAAAATTGTGTGTGTATGTGTGTGTGTGTGTGTGTGTGTGTGCACGTGCCGCCATGTAAATAAGGATATGAGAAGACATTGGGTTTCTCTTTCTACCATGTGACTTCTGGACATTGAACTCTGATTTCAGGTTTGGTGCCTTTACACATTGAGCCATCTGACTCTTCCTTGTGTATCTTTTCAAAGAACCAATTCTTTGTTAGATTGGTCATTTGTTCGAAAGAATATCTACTGTGTAGCTTTCATAAGGATGAAATATGGTGACACTGGTAAGGCCCCAGGGCCTGCTTGGTACAGAGCAGTGAGAAAATTAGCCCCTAGGAAAACCCTTTCAAGCCTGAACACTTAAGTATTCATCCAATGCTTGGGAAAACAAGAATAGGAGAGTAAAAAAAAAAAAACCACACACACACTGTTTTATTGCAGTGTGGGAGGTGTTTTCCTGTTAGGCAATAAAGGGAAGATCTAAGTAAACGAAACATGGGTTAAACTATTGAATATGGGCTGTAGAGATGGCTCAGTGGTTAAGAGCACTGGCTGCTCTACCAGAGGACCTGGGTTCAATTCCCAGCACCCACATGGCAGCTACAACTATCTGTAACCCCAGTTCCAGGGTACCCAACACCATCTTCTGGCTTCTATAGATACCAGGCTTTCATGGTGCACAGGCATAGATACAGGAAAACTCCCACATAAATAAAATAACTTTTTAAAAATACTGAGTCGAGCTGGGCAGTGGTGGCGCACGCCTTTAATCCCAGCCCTCGGGAGGCAGAGGCAGGCAGAACTCTGTGAGTTCGAGGCCAGCCTGGTCGACAAGGGCTAATTCCAGGACAGGCTCCAAAGCTACAGAGAAACCCTGTCTCAAAAAAAAATATTGAGTCATTTTATCTGAGACGTTTTATAATTTATACACAATCAAGGAAGAACCATGAAATGATGTACTGAGCTCTAGAAAGTTATGAGGACTGTGCCACCTTCTGATAGCATAGGGCATACACATTTAATGGACCTATTATAAAGGCACCGACCGAATCTGTGGTCTTTACTGGTAATGAATCTTCAAATTGTAAATACAAACTTTTTTTTGATAAGAAAACAGACAAGCATTACAAATCTAACAAACTGAGTGGGTTATCTAGAGGAGGCATTTTAATGATGTTTAAAAAATTAATTCTAGTGTGATGAAAAATTTTAAATTTCACTCTGTGGATTCCTTATTGATGGTGTACAGAAATGTAATTGATTTTTATGCACTTAATCATGTACTATATCTTTGGTGACGTTCCTTACTGGCTCCGACACTGGTGTGTTTCCTAGGAATACACACCATCATATCTGGGACTGAGGAAAATGTTACTTCTCCCTTTTCAACTCAGATACGGTTTTCTTTTCTTGGTGAACTCCTTGTCAGCTTTCATCTAAGGAAGGACACTTCCTCTGCTGTTGAGAATATTTCAGACAATGAACAGCAGACTCTGCGGTCAGAATGCCAGCTGAACTAGAAACCCATGAAGGAGTTATAAACCGAGCTTTCCTAAGTTTGGGAATGGTGTGATACCCTTTTAAATGAAAAGCTAGTGCAAAGCACCTTCTTCTGGCTTCGGGATTCCACTTTGGGTTGAAAAATTGCAGTTTTCAGATCATCCACCCATAATGCCTTAAGTAGCTCCCCATTGTCCCCTGGGTATGTCACTGCTAGCTTGGGTGTTAAATTGTGCTCTAGGGCTCAGGAGCATCTCTGGGTTCCTGAGCCTGAAGCTCCCCACAGCCCTCTTGTGGCTCACTGTGGCGCTGTGACTCTGGCTGCTTCTTGCTGCTCATGCGGTAATGAAATCCTGAGATTCCTTCCTGAGAGTCACCAAACCCTATAAAATAATGCCACGAGTTATGCCAGTTCCATGCCATGAACATGGGCCTATACTATGGGCATGTGTTAGGGGCTCTTTACTGTGATGGCAAGATACAGATGAAATCCAAAGAATGGAGTCCCTTTGAGGTCTCAGGCACTCCCAGGCTTTCCAGTCCTCTTTTGCATGAGCTCCACCCCCATGAGCCTGATAAAAAACTGACAAGAAAAAAATCATACAATAAACCTGACTAAAATAGGGATTCTCTTTAACTTTCTTGTTTTGCAGCTATTTAACCATGAGGTATGAGACACAGCCAGTGTGGCTGAGTATGTGCTTGAATCCTAGTGAACAGCTTCACTTCATTTCACTGAACAACTGAACGAAGTCAAACACATGGAGCTTATAATGTCAAGGGTGTTTAAAACCTCAATCCATGATTCTGTTTAAACAATTGAAACAGTAGACCAGGTTCTGATTGGCAGACTCTCAACTGTTAGACTTTAAATGATATAAAATAGTCTCTAGTTCTTGAAGCTAAAATATGCCTAGAGGTGGGACAGAATTCGGCATTGTGATGAAGGGGGCTGTAAGCTGATGTCACAGAGGGTGGCTTGGAGCTGGTGGTAATTTCTAGCATCCCTGGCAGACCTTATCCTTCCCTCGGTGGAATACATTGGTCTGTCTCTGAACTGCTCTAAGAGAGTTGTTTAGATCCTTTTCTCAAATCACAGGTTTGAGAAACTGCAGGTTTCTGAAGCAGCCTATATCAGAAACCTTTTCCTTTTATTTGGAGGTGTGTGCGCACACGTGCGGGCGCGTGCTTTAAATAATTGTCGTTAATTCAGTGCTAGACATCTTGACTTTGGTAAGTATGCTTTGTAGTCATATTGTTTTCTGTAGTCTCTGGGCTTGCTGCTCCCCAGTTTCTGATGTTAGACTAAGTCCAGCAAAGGGGGACTTGGTGGGAGGGTTAAGTGTTTAGCAGGGAGCCACACAGCCTGCTAGAAGACAGAATGAGGCACAAAGAAACTCCTGAGAAAGCTGACTCATGGTCTCAGCAGGTCTGTTTCAGGCTCAGCAAGGGGTTGACTAGACACCTTCAGAATCCTTTTAACCCTGAGATAGCATAACCTACTTTGTTTCTGGGGGTCTCCCACCCCTCAAAAAACTCTGCTTTTAACTAATCTTTTTTCTCAGCAGTTTAGGGCAGTAACATTTTGAAGTGTAATTCCCTAAGTCCATGAAACAGGTCTGCCCAATGTACTTGGTGGAGGAAGTTCTGACTCAGGGAGCACAGTTGGGAAGGTGTGGGAAGCTCCAGTGCAGGCTTTTCATTTGCTCAGGGTCCTTCACTGCCTCTGAACAGTAATTACCTTTTCTGTCGTTCTCATCTCCTGGTATCTGGATTTTACTATCAAGTCACTTTTTGTTGTTGTTTTTGGTATTTTGTTTGATTGTTTTTTGTCTTTTTGAGACAGGGTTTCCCTGTGTAGCTTTGGAGCCCTGTCCTGGAAACTAGCTCTGTAGACCAGGCTGGCCATAAACTCAGAGATCTGCCTGTTTCTGCCTCCCGGATGCTGGGATTAAAGTCTTGGGCCACTACTGCCTGGCTCAAATCCTTTTCAACCACAAATAAACTCTCTTACCCACCTGAGGTCAGCGTGGACTTCCCTGGACAGTGTTCCTTCTACTTACACACATGAGGATCCATGTTTGGGACCTTTCTTCTTCCCTGGGGGATGGGACATGGGGCAACAGAGGCCAAGTGGCTGCTGAATTTGGGAGTGAAGCCACCTCCTCTGCCTGATCTTCTCTTTCAGGTGTGAAAGATGTTAGACATGAAAATGAAGATTCTTATTGGGATTGCTAGTGGTCTGCTGGTTATTATGTATATGCTGTTAATTTCTCTTTATTGTCTTGCCATGAAAGCAATCAAGGAAGCCAAGTAAGTCACATGAGTAGGGGTGAAAACACTTCTGCACTGGGACACTGGGCCTTTTTGGAGCAGGGTCATTTTTACTACAGTGGCTTCTTGTATGGAAACTCAAGGCCACTGTCAGATTTGAGAAGATGTGGACAGATGGGTACAGAAACTTGAGGATTTTCCTTCTAGCTTGGAGCTGAGACTTACAAGTCCACTGTTCTCAGCCTGGATTGTGTGTGAATGTGTGTGTGTGTGTGTGTGTGTGTGTGTGTGTGTGTCTGCCCATGCCCGAAAGCATGCATGTGCCAGCATTGCTTTCTGTCACCAGGGAGTGTGCCTTCAGGTGTTTAACAGGACCCTGGCTGAGCACCCTTTCCCTCTCTGACACTGTAGACTGGAGAATCCACAGAGGATGCCTTGGGCATGAGCTGTCTCCTGCTCACACACAGTATGGCTATAGCGACCTCTTCCCACTCACTGGGGAGCTCACATGTCCCCTGATTCATCGTCAGTGGCTGTGGGAAAAGTGAAATGGGTCAAGAGAATAGACTCCATGGAGGACAGCACACAGGGATGGAAGAGAGACAAGAGATGTCTGAAGTTTGGGAGAGGCAGGCTGTCAGCAGTAATGGTGTCCTTTTCTCGGGACTTAGGTAGTGGAGACCAGAGCTGAGCCCAGCCAACTTCAGCGCCTTCTTCATCATTCTCATGTCTCATAGGCCTGTAGCAGCCACTGGGGTACAAGTCACTCTTCCTTGCTTGAAGTGGCAACCTGGGTTCACATGCATAGCAACTGTAGGAGAGGAAAAGATACGGAAGGAGCAGAGAGCTTTACCCCAAGGCTGGTGTCACATGTGTGATGGGCTTCAGCCCCGGACTTTACTATATAGCCCTCATGACTGTAGAAGCTCACTGGAAAGGACAATTCTAAACTCATTGTGTGTGTGTTTTCTTAAGATTCGCAAATTGTGGAGATGTCGAAAGCTGTGTTGAATCAAGCAAACTCATTCAAGAAAAGACCATCGAGGTCAAACACATTACTGATGAGTATTGTACCCTCCAGTACTGTGATGAGTGTAGCATCTATGCAAATTCTGGCACCAAGCCACCTTGTTTATGTGGCCTCAGTGATGACTGAGGCAGAACCCAAAATTATCACAATTACCATTTCTTTGTCAGTAGAACATTTTATTTTTCAAATTATTTTCTGTTATGTTTGTACTTTTATTTACTCACTAATATGGTTTTTTGTTCTTTGTATAATTATTCAACAATAAAAATGGTATTATACCTTCACATGGTGGTGCTGATGGTTATGAATGTCGTTTTTTTCCTAATGTTTTAACTCATTTTTACGCTTGAGTCTATATTACTATGTTGCAATATAAGCAGAGAATTAGAGTAGAAAATAAAAAAAGTGGCATGTAGGCAATATTAAAGATGGGATATCATTTTGTGAAATGCCTAAATTTTAGAAGTATTTTAAAATTATGTTTAAGACTGAAACTTCCTAAGCCCAAGATAAAAATGATTCCTCTGGGATGACTTTTTCAGGGCTAAATTCTGATTGAATTTTCTTACATGGGTTCCTTTTTCTTTTTTCTTACTTACATCCTTTTTAAACCGTATTGTACATAAAATTTAATTTTTATATTGAAAACAGACTTTTCAATACAGTCTATTCTGATTATGCTTCCAAATGGCTCAATTCCTCCCAGATCCTCTCCATTCATTGAAATTCATACTCTTTCTTGCTCCCCTTCATTAGAAAACCTATAGGAATCTAAAGAAAAAATAAAATAAGAACAAATGAAATCAAATGGGCAAAAAGAAACAAACAGAAAAATAGAGACAAGGAAAATGTAGAAGAAACACATGCAGACCTAGAGACACACACACTGGCACACACAGAAATAGAACTTCTATGGAAGTCTACCGACAGAACCCAGTAGTTGTTCAGTCCATGAAGCTGGATGCCTCAGCTGGTCTTCAGTGCACACCAGAAACCTGCAAAACGCAAGCTCTGATGCCAGTGAAGGAATGGACTTTCCAGAAACAGTGGGGAGCAGGGGTGGGGGTGAGGAACAAAGGGCAAAATTCCTTCCCCCATGTCCTTATGCAGGCTACCACCAGGTGGTGGGGCCCAGATTAAAAGTGGGTCTGTCTACTTCAAATGATTTAAGAAAAAAGAATCCCTCACACCTGCTTGGATTTTAATTAATTCCAGATGTATTCAAGTTGACTACCAAGAATAGACATCACAAGTCTAACCCCTTCTCAACTTGACACACAATGATATCTCCTTACGTCATCCTTAATTCCCAAATGAACGCAATAGCCAGGTCATTATTACACCCAACCTGATATAACTACTCCATGTTCAAGTACAAACACATCCTATATTTAACCACGTCATAATTACGTGAAATGTGATATAGCTATCCCTCATACACCTGCAGATGCACTATACATTCTGGAATAACTGGTGATATCCCTTGAAGGACATTCTTTTAGTGTCTCCAACATAAACATAATAACCACTGGTATTCTCTTAATTGATGTTACAGAACCTGATACGAAATTAAGGAAGAAAAACACAAATACTTGTACAAACACATTCCTAACACGATTACAGAAACACTCATGTCAATTTTAATCCATAGTTTCATTCCTGATGGGTCTGTGTCCTTTGTCTCCCTGCCTGGATTAGGCTGTAGCTTCCCATTGACTTTAATTGCAGGGCATGGTAGCACCAAAAGACACCTAAAGTCTTACACTTCAGACATAATTTTTCTTACCTCCATTGTGGAGAATCAATCCAATGTCTCCACGGTAATCTTCATCAATCACTCTTCCTAACAGTGTCATGCCTTTGGCTCAAAAGCATCAGAAGCCCAAAGTGGCCAGGGGGAAGCCCTGAGTTTCCAGTCTAATGGATTGTTTGTTGTTGTCTCCTGGCCAGAGTGCTCCCCATCCTGGAACCAAAACTTCTAGGCCAGAAGAACTTAAGGTCATGGGAACTGGAAGCAAAAAGGTTCCTAGTGAACCACTTAGGGGCCACAGTAAGTGGAACCATTCCTTTTTCTACCCTTCGATTCCTGCACCCTTGAGTTCCTGCTGGAGGAGCACACATCCCACATACTGGATCTGAGTCAAAGCATATACCCTGTGGAGAACTCTACCCCAGCCCTTCAGGCTACTGCTACTTGATTGATTTTGTAGTTGTGTCTTCTGAAGGCCATTTCATCTTTCTGTGAGGGCAGCTGCTTCAGGACAGTGGGCCTCTTTCACACTTCTCTGGCTGGGAAGTACATTCCTGGGTCAGAAGCAATACTGTGTGGAATTCCATGGTGGAGAATAAGGCATTCTGTAAGTACACGGAGGGTGATTTTGGCAGAAGCGGTACATGGAAGAAAGGCAAATCCATAACCAACATCAGGATCTATGCCGGTAAGGACAGAACATTCTCCTTTCCATGGAGGAAGCAATGCACCGTAGTCAACCCTCCACGCGGTAGCTGGCTGCTCACCCCAGGGAATGACGCCATATCGGGTCAGTGTTATTCTCTGCTCTTGGCAGATCTGGCAGTCAGCCCTGGTGAGTAGAGGTCCATGTTATCAAGCCCCAGGCTCATCTTCTATTGCTGTCACCCTGGTCACTTTGTTCATGTACCCACTGCTCAGTGACAGGGACATGGTGGGAACCAGCACCCCTGCATCTTTCAAGTCCGTAATGGTGACACTAATTTCTGCAGTTCTTCCAAGGATGGGACACTCTCACATGTCATGGAAGCAATGTAAGAATTGGGCCAATTTCTCAGTATATCTCTCCCAACTACACATTCGGGAAGTAGGGAAATAACCACAGGAGCCCTGCGTGGTTGACCTGGGCACCTTTCCTCAACACTCAAGGTCTTTAAAGCTCCTGACTTAGTCATAACATCCGTGCACATTCTGGATTCTGGTCCCTAGTTTATAGCATGTAATTTTAAAACAAAAGCAAAAGCAAAAACAATTTCCTAGTCAAGTAGGGAACCTTGGTGCCAAGAGACAATGTCACACAAAACAATATCATTATTCTTCAGCAACTCCATAATTACTCATTCAACAAATGCCATCGATTGACTCTGTGCCAGGCGTAAGTCATGGTGTTGAGAGTTGCTGTGGTTCAGATGTAGGCACTGCCTTTGACGTCCATGTGTTAAAGCCTGGTCCCCCACATGGCATCATTGAGAGGTGTTGTGACCCTTTCAAAGGTGGGCCCTTCTTGGAGGTCCTTGGGCTACTTTGACCCCAAGAGAACTGTGAGATATGGCCTCTCCACTCCCTGCTGTCTCCACTTCATCATCTTTTCTGTGAAATCAGTATGTGAATGTGTGTGTGTGTGTGTGTGTGTGTGTAAGAGAGAGAGAGAGAGAGAGAGAGAGAGAGAGAGAGAGAGAGAATGCATGTACATGCGTGTATGTGGAGGGCAGACGTCAATGCTGTTTATCTTCCTCCATTACTCTCCACTTGATTTTTTCCTATCCATTTTTATTATTTTTTAAATTTATTTTACATAACAACCTCCCTCCTTTCCTCCTATTCCCTTCTCCTACCTCCTCTCTACCTGCCCCCCATGACCCCCCAGAAAGAGTAAAGCCTCCCATGGGAGTTAACAAGGAATGGCATATTAAGTTATAGCAGGACTAAGCTCTCCACGACCCTCACCCCCTGCATCAAGACTGAGCAAGGCATCCCTGCATGGAGAATAGGTTCTGAAAAGCCAGCTCATGCACCAGGGAAAGATCCTGTTCTCACTGCTAGGGACCCCACAAACTGCCCAGGTCCCACGATTGTCACCCACATGCAGAGAGCCTAGGTTGGTCCCATCCCGGTTCCCTAGCTGTTGGTCTAGAGTTCACATTTTTTTAAACCACTGAGCCTGAGGCTCATTGTTTTGACTAGACTGGTTGGCAGTGAGTCCCTGAGATTCTCCTGTCTCCATTCCAAGCGCTTCGATTACAGGCATGCAGAGGATTTGGGGGTGCTAAGCTTAGGTTCATATATCTGCAGAGCAGGCCCCTTACTCACTAAGCCATCTCCCAGCCCCCAGACAACTTTGAACCCCTAAGTGCCATTCCCTGTGGTTGGAAGAAAAGATCATTTCCTTCCCTCCCCTCTCTTTTCTCCTACTCTCTCCATCCTCCCTCACTCCACGTGTGTACCCTGCAACAGCACAGGCTGCAGGGAAGACTGGCTCTCAAGAATGTCCTAGGTATACCCTCTCATACCTAGGAACTTGCTTAGTGACCTAGGAATAGCTTGAGTAGGGTGGCTCACCTTACCAAAGGTGACCTTGTCACAGAGCTGCTGCCACGCTTTTTCACCTAGAAACCCTCCTTGAAGTTGAAATCAGATGGCTCTGACTGCTAATGATGCTGAGCGCCATGCCTTTCCCCTCTTACAACTTTTACCTTTGTAAATCCAGTTGATTCAGGCTGTGCTAGGCAATGGGGGTGGAGCTCATGCAAGAGAGGATAGGAAAGCCTGGGAGGGCCGGAGACCTCCAATGGACTCCATTCTTTGGATTTCATCTGTATCTTGCCATCGCAGTAAAGAGCCCCTAACACATGCCCATAGTATAGGCCCATGTTCATGGCATGGAACTGGCATAACTCGTGGCATTATTTTATAGGGTTTGGTGACTCTCAGGAAGGAATCTCAGGATTCCATTACCACATGAGCAGCAAGAAGCAGCCAGAGTCGCAGCATCACAGTGGGCCACAAGAGGGCAGTGGGGAGCTTCAGGCTCAGGAACCCAGAGATGCTCCTGAGCCCTAGAGCACAATTTAACACCCAAGCTAGCAGTGACATACCCAGGGGACAATGGGGAGCTACTTAAGGCATTATGGGTGGATGATCTGAAAACTGCAATTTTTCAACCCAAAGTGGAATCCCGAAGCCAGAAGGAGGTGCTTTGCATTAGCTTTTCATTTAAAAGGGTATCACACCATTCCCAAACTTAGGAAAGCTCGGTTTATAACTCCTTCATGGGTTTCTAGTTCAGCTGGCATTCTGACCGCAGAGTCTGCTGTTCATTGTCTGAAAAATTCTCAACAGCAGAGGAAGTGTCCTTCCTTAGATGAAAGCTGACAAGGAGTTCACCAAGAAAAGAAAACCGTATCTGAGTTGAAAAGGGAGAAGTAACATTTTCCTCAGTCCCAGATATGATGGTGTGTATTCCTAGGAAACACACCAGTGTCGGAGCCAGTAAGGAACGTCACCAAAGATATAGTACATGATTAAGTGCATAAAAATCAATTATATTTCTGCACACCATCAATAAGGAATCCACAGAGTGAAATTTAAAATTTTTCATCATACTAGAATTAATTTTTTAAATATCATTAAAATGCCTCCTCTACTCAGTTTGTTAGATTTGTAATGCTTGTCTGTTTTCTTATCAAAAAAAAATAAAAGTTTGTATTTACAATTTGAAGATTCACTACCAATAAAGACCAAAGATTCGGTTGATAGTGCCTCTATAATAGGCCCATTAAATGTGTATGCCCTATGCTATCAGAAGGTGGCACAGTCCTCATAACTTTCTCTTAACAAAGAACAGCAAAGAAAAAAAGCTCAAGTGAAAAGAGAGACAATGAAAGTAAGGAAGAAACCAGAAGTCAGCTCCACATCTGACAGCAAAAGTGAGGGGGAGGAGTGGCTGCCATTGAGAGTGAGAACAAGTTCTGGTGTTTGTCTGCGTCACAGGTGCCTGGACCCCCAACATCCTACACACAGCACCCCAGCCCATAACCTTCCACCCACGACCCAGCACAGAATCCTCCACACACGACCCAGCACAGAACCCTCCACCCATGACCCAGCACAGAAAAAAAAAAAAAAACATGCACAACCCAGCACAGAACCCTCCACCCACAACACAGCACAGAAAAAAAAAAACAAAAAAACAAAAAAAAACAACCCACGCACGACCCAGCACAGAACCCGCCATATACAACCCAGCACAGAAAGCACCATGGGTGACTAGATCATTCTGACGTGGCCCTCAGGCTCAAGTGTCACTGAAATTCCTAGCGACTCTTCAGCTGGCCAAGGCTGATGCTCTCCAAGACTGAGACTTGCAGAGACAGTGAGAACGACCATGCATGGATTCAGAGTCCCTGAGAGTGAAATAATATCAAACAGCATTCCCCCGCAGAGAAATGTGAGCAACCTTAATAGCCAGACCTCCTGAGAACACGAAAGCTTTGCTTGCCAAGAAAACTTGGCCCAAGAGATTCCAGCTAATAAAATATGAGACTTTCTGTCTTCCAAGCTAGCACACATGCTGGACATGAAGGATGTGTCTGGCATTGTATGCTCTTCACATCCTCTCTTCCTTCCAGCTTCATCCCATGGTGCTATGGACCCAGCTTAGAGGCAATGCTATCCCTGGAGAGATGCATGTCTTCACTTAGGCTACACGGCTTTGCTCGTCTCATGTTTTAGGGGTAAAACTCAGAGTCTAGCAAGCATGTAACCCCTCTAGTTTGCCACACAGCCTCTAGGCTGCACAGCTGGGATTTGAACTTAGGTTCCCAACTCTAAAAACCTATAGTCATTGCTATAAACTGCATGTGAGTCCAAAGTTGTTGAGGTTACAAATGACCAGTTTGAGATGTTTTGTTTTATTTTGTGTTTTCCTTTTTTTATCAGGACCCAGTGGTGATGTGGGATTCCCCTATGTATGCTATGAATATGTTTTATGACCACTGGTTAATAAAAAGGTTATTTTGGCCTATGGTAAGTCAGACTATACCCAGGCTGGAGAAGGAGGAGGAGGAGGAGGGGGAGGAGGAGGAGGAGGAGGAAGAGGAAGAAGAAGGAGGAGGAGGAGGAGGAGGAAGAAGAGAGAGAGAGAGAGAGAGAGAGAGAGAGAGAGAGAGAGAGAGAGAGAACAGAGTCAGGGAAACACCATGTAGCTTCCAAAGAAGGACAAATCAGGACCTTAGGAACCTTACCAGTAGGCCACAGCCTTGTGGAGATATACAAATTGATAGAAATGGGTTAATTTAAGATCTAAGAGCTAGCTAGGAATACACTAGAATCATTGGGTAAACAGTAGTGTAATTAATATAGTTTCTGTGTGATTATTCAGGTCTGGGTGGCCGGTAAACTAGTGAGCAGTCTCTGTCTACACCATAGGGCCTAATGCTGTGCTCTACCACTGAGCTACACTCCTGGCTCCACAGCATAGGTCTTTTTCATTTCGTTTTGTTTAGTTTTTTGAGATAGGGTTTCTCTGTGTAGCTTTGGAGGCTGACCATCTTGCTCTGTTGATCAGGCTGACCTCAAACTAACTCCCAAGTACCGGTATTAAAGGTGTGCACCATCATCATCCGGCTATACAGTATAGTTTTTCCAATACTGCCTCTCTAGAAAGGTACTCTTAGATTCTATTATGAAAATCTTCTAGAAATTGAATGAACCTAGAACATTTTGGTAAAACACCTTTCTTAGTTATCACCTGGCTATCATGCTTGCACTAAGGGGTGGAAGTTGCTCCCAGGCTCCACAGAGAGTTTTAGCTAATGAGCTGCTGTTACCTGGAGCTGTGGGATGCACAGCAGGGCTAGAGATGATGCAGCTCTAAGCTGTCACTCACAGCCTGAGGGATTCTCTTAGTCATTATTCTCTTAGTCATTAAACTTTATCCTTAGATTCACTGTAGGTAAAAATTTCATGAGAAATCAGCAGGAAGCAGTGTTGGAGGGCAGTAAAAGGTGTGTGCGCGTGTGTGTGTGTGTGCGCGTGTGTGTGTGTGGCAGGCAGAGGACAACCTCCAGTGTGTGTGTGTGTGTATGTATGTGTGTGTGTATGTGTTACTTCTATGTGTGTGTGTGTATGTGTGTGTGTGGCAGGCAGAGGACAACCTCCAGTGTGTGTGTGTGTGTGTGTATGTATTTATGTGTGTGTGTGTGTGTGTGTGTGTGTGTGGCAGGCAGAGGATAACCTCCAGTGTCATTCCTCAGGTGCCACCAACCTTGTGGTTTTGAGACAAGATCTCTACTTTCCTGAAGCTCACCCAGTAGGTGAGACTGGCTGACAGAACCCATCTTACACTGCCCCCCCAACACCAGTACGGGAATATGCACACACCACCATGCTCAGCCTTTTTATTTCTTCAGTTCACGTGAATGCACACACTTCACTTGAAATATCTTCCCAGGCCTTAAAATGCATCTTTAATATGCATGTTAAACATGAAAGTTAAAGGAAAGAAGGTACTTGGGAAGAAAGCCAAGCACACCTGAGACTGTGGGTGTGAGCTCCTCAGAGAGGGAGCCTGACTTCAGCATCTTACAAAAGTCACATACATCATTTAGATGAGTCTGGAGTCATTGTCTTTTTCTTATTTATCTATTTGTTTATTTGTTTGTTTGTTTATGGGGGCATGGATGCTAGGGCATGAGTGTGGGGGCTCAGGGGCCAACTTGAGCGAGTCAGTTGTCAGGTGGTGGCAAATGCTTTTACCCATTTAGCCATCTTTCTAGTACCTGACACTATTACCTCTAAACAGTTCCAGGGAACCCTGATGAGATTACAGGGTGGTTCTAACGAGGTACTTTGCAGGATTACAATCAACAAGGTAAAAGTTCTAGACCAGTAGTTCTCGACTTGTGCGTCGCAACTCTGGAACTCGCTCTGAAGACCAAGCTGGCCTTGAACTCACAGAGATCTGACTGCCTCTGCCTCCTGAGTGTTGTAGCACGGGGCCCTTTGTTCCATTCTCCTGCCCCACTATCTTATACCCAAAATAATCACACAGAAATTGTATTGATTAAATTACTGCCTGGCCCATTGTCTCTAGCCTCCTCTTGGCCAACTCTCACATCTTGATCTAACCCATTTCTAATAATTTGTATATTACCACGAGGTTGTGGCTTATCAGGAAAGATTCTAACCTATGTCCGACTCGGACTGGAGCTTTATGGCATCTGTCACACTTTCCTTCTTCCCAGCATTCTGTTCTGTCTATTCCATCCACCTAAAATTACTGCCCTATAAAAGGCCAAGACAGTTTCTTTATTCAATCATGAAAGCAACACAAATACAGAAGGACCTCCTGCACCACCTGAGTGCTGAGATTAAAGGCCTGTACCACCACTATCTGGCCTCAAAGTTGTTTTTTAAGGAGCATGAGCATCCAGGGACTTATTAATTTTGTATCATAATATAATTTATTATTACAGCCACAGAAACTTCCCATATGTGATCCAGGAAAGAGAGAAAAGGAAGATTCCCCCAAGAACCTACACAGAATACTGTTACTGTGGGACAAAGACATTAATTCAACTAGCAATTAGCAAATATTATTTGAGGACTGTGCACTGCCCAATAGGATAAAAACAGAATAATAAATGGAAGAGACAAAAGTTCCTCCTTTCCAGCTTGTGTTCTATAGAGAGGGGACATGATAGCTCTAAGTGCACTTAGGGTGCCAGCAGAGGCTCTGCTCATTTCTCATGAGCTGAGCATCCAGCTGAATAAAGCAGAGATGGGTCAAGTCAACAGCCACCCTCTCATCAATCTTTAGGGTAATGCCTACAGCAATAAATGTGGTAATCCAACCTACAGCACCTGGTGCCCTGGAATGCAGCGCCCTTGGTTTTCCTTAAATACTTAAATACTGGTTTTTTATTTCCATTCATAGGAAACAACAGCTCTTTCTTCTCCTGGCCGCACCTGTAATACTGCCACAGGCCTGGAAAAGAAGTGGATGTTTTGATGTGTTGATGTTTCAATGTTTTATTGAATTAATCTAGCATGCAAAAGCTGCTTCCTCCCTTGGATATCTCTGATGATACAATAACAGTGGCTCGGAGATTCTTTCCTGGGCGATGGGTCACTAAGGCCAATATGGCTCACCATACAGAGCTGGAAGCCTGTGGGACCACAGCCTTCGACTCTAACTGCTCTATCCCAAAGATGCAACTCATATGTGACTACAATGTGTCCTTATTTATTTAGTCCCAGCAAGGACAAAGCTAGGACTTCACAGCTCTCTCTCATCATTCCTGTCTCATTTGTCTCTGGGATGCTGCACACACTCTGGTTCAAAGTAGATTAATGTGTGAATATTTGAGGCACAAATGTGTCCTAACGAAGGAAAATCTGGTTAGGTGGACAGACACAGACTACAGCACAGATAACGACCAGCTACCACCTGACTCCTTGTCCTGCTCTATGCATCATTTCTACACTGTGGGCTGAACTATCACTTTGCTAGCTGGATGTGGATGGGGTCACGGACCTTTAATACCAGAATTCAGGAGGCAGAGGCAGGTAGATCTCTGTGAGTTTGAAGCCAGCCTGGTCTATGTAGTGTGCTTCAGGCTAGCCAAGAACATAGGGGCTCTCTCTCTCAAAAAGAAAAAAAAGTCACTTTCTTAAATACTATAAGACCAAACATGGTTGGCTATTCTTTTTGTTCATTTTGTTTGTTTGTTTTTTAGACTAGGTGTCATTATGTAGACTGGGTTTATTATGTAGCTGGCCTTGAATTTACAATACTGCCTCTGTCTCCCAAATGCTAGGATTGTAGACATGAGCTACCACCTCAAGTCTTTTTTTTTTTTTTTTTTTTTTTTTTTTTTTGGTTTTTTGAGACAGGGTTTTGCTGTAGCTATCAAGCCTGTCCTGGAACTAGAACTTTAGACCAGGCTGGCTCTGCCTCCTGAGTGCTGGGATTAAAGGCATGTGCCACCACCACCCGGCTCTTCAAGTCATTCTTATATAGAAAAGGATAGTTCGTTAACTGATTATCAAAATCCATTTCTCATTCCAAGAAACCAAGGTGGTGTGCAGCATCCTGCCTCAATTCCCACCACCGCTTTGATAAGGCATTCCTTGAAGAAAAGGCTCAGTTTAGAACTGGGATGGGAAATTTGCAAGGTGAATCTGGAGCATCTTTTCATGGAGGCAAATAAGTTTGCAAAGGCCCAAGGGATTGTGTGAAAAGAACCTCAAGTGACCCCGAAAAGGCATTTGAACAATCTGAACATTTGAAAAAATGAATGTCCTAGGTTTGAATACTGCGCATGTATATAAACATCTAATCATGTTGAACAGCTCAGAACCATTCTTTAAAATTGCACTAATCGGGGTTGGTGAGACGACTCGGTGGTTAAAAGCATTTCCTGCTCTTGTGGAGGACCTTGTTTCAATTTCCAGCACCCACATGGTGGCTCACAATCATCTGTAACTCCAGGCTCTCGGGGATTCAATACCTTCTTCTGACTTCCTGGACACCAGCCACAAATGTGACACACAGGCTAACATGCAGACAAAATTCTCAAACACATAAAATAGATAAATCCCCCCAAATTACTTGTTATTATCACAGGTGTCAGGGGTACCAGGCGAGCTGACGACTGATGCAGACAACAAAGAGGAAGAAGCAGGCGTTAAGATAAGATGCGGCTCCAGGTGACAGATGAGCCTCTCAGAATCTACTCCTTTCTATCCAATAGTAGCACTACTTGTGCTGGCTCCGCAAGATCTTTGTGAGCATTAAACTGGAGGAGTGAGCGATCCCAGGCATTAGAGTAGTATATCCGTGTAAAGGTCAGCTGCTAGTTACTAGGTAAACATTTTCTAACTGACACAGAAATCTTAGGATTGGAAATTGGTGCAGAGCCAGAGGTGATTCCGTGCCCTCTGTCTCGCCTTGTCAGGGAGATGACTCACTGAGGGGTTGAGTGTAGATTCTCTAATCCACTATAACTTGATGTCTTAAAAGCTAAAATGCCTTAGATATACTAAAGCCACACCTTGCCAGAAATGGAGGGAACTCCCAAAAGCCCAGAGAATGATCTAAACTTCATGCCCTGTATGTCCCCTTGGCTTTGTTGCTTAATGAGGTCCTTGTGGCTTATCATCACCGGGAGAAATCTCCAACGCTTTCAGATGCTACCTTGAGGGCTGGCCTCAATCCAGCCATGACTTATTATCTTACCAGCTTAGCTGAAGTAAGAAATCCCCGCCCAACAAAGCAGCCAAGGAAACAGAATCCAGCCTTCCCTTCGTAAGGAGAGAGGATCAAGTCTAAAATCCAGAGCAGTTGTTCAAAGGTGTGAGCCACAAGCCTGCTCAGTCTCAGGGCTGTCTGAAGGCACTGACATGAGAAAACAAACAAGGAATTGAATATTTAGGAGCAAGTAGGCCAAAATTTAGTAACTTCTATTCATGATAACCCTGAGAGAGAAAATTGAGTGCTGTCTCACGCTCCCATCTCCTACACCCGAATGTGGCATACATCCATTGTCTACTGAGTCAAATGCCTTGGTTTGTCTGCCCAGCAACCGAGTTCTTAGACTAGTTTGTTGTCAATGATATGATCACCATGATAGCTTTGGTGGTCTGTCTGAATCTCGATCCTTGTCTCCTGCTGACCTCCTTCTTATCCCTAATTCTCTTGACTGGATTTGTGGGTGGCACTTAACCTGATTCACAGGTCTTCTCCAGACTTTTCCAAATTACAGACTGAGTAGCCAACCTCTTTAGTGTAGGGATCTTTAAGAAGAAGATATAGGAATTGTAACAGGAGCTTGTGTTTTCTGTTATGTGTTCAGCGAAAGCCAATTCAGTAAAGCTACATTGGGTAAAAAGAGACCCAAAAAGACTTTCAGATGATATTTGAACCCCACATGTCCTAACGTCCACCTGTACCTTAATCATCCTATGGAGTAACTAACCAATACATTCTTGAGTTGGCAACCTGGAAGTTTCTTTTCTCTTCGAAGCCATGCAGACTGGGTTTCTATTACTTAGAACCATCGAATAATTAATACATATATATGATTAATTTGTTGATTTTTCCTTACATGGATGATATTTTGTCTGCATTTTATGTATGTTCACTGTGTGAATGCCTGTTGCCCACAGAGGCCAGAAGAGGATACAGGTACCCAGGATCTAGAGTTACAACTGCCATGAGGGTACCAGGCACTAAACCCAGGTCCTCTACAAGAGCAACAAATATCTTTAACCACTGGAAATCTTCTGCCCCTTAAATAATATATTATTTATTATTAACTGATTACAAATACCATTTGTGGGACAGAAAAGGAACTCAGTAGCCAACTAACCTTTCTACTTCACGTTTGTAACAATTCCTAATTCCCTTCTCTCTCTGGACTCTTCATTTGCTGTGCAACCTTCATGTCATTGCCAGAATAAATAAAGTTCTTTCCTTGTCTAAGGCCATGCCACCCTGACTGTGCCTGATCATGTCTGAATACTTCTTCCTTGAAAGATTCTTCCTGTCCCCCACGTGTCATTCCCTCCTGCCGCTAGAGTATCCTTCCATGAGCCTGTTTCCTAGCTATCACATCGCATGTAACAATTCCTCCACTAACTTCTTTTCCCATCTCTCTCCAGCTAAAATGTTACACTCTCCAGGTCAGATGCCCGGGCTCAGCCAAGTGTAACACCCCAGTTCCACATGCATTCCTGAAATCCTGCAGGTGTCCACTGAGTATTCAGTCCCCTGGCAAATCATCAGGATGGAGCTGACAGAGTCTCTGTCAGACTTACCTTGACTTTCTAAGGGGAACTGATCCCCACCTCAGCAGAGCATTTGAACTGAAGAGATGACATCCACCCACATCTCAGTTCCTAAATATCCATAGGATGTGAGTTTACTAAGATGTTACACTGCAGAATTTCCAGTAGCTTAGGTATGGAAATAAAAGAAGGGTGTTCCTGGAACTGGGGAGAAGGCTCAGTTGGTAAAGTACCTGCCTGACAAACACGAGAACCTGAATTTGGATTCCTAGCACCTACATAAAAAGCCAGGCATGGTGGCATGCACCTGTCATCCCAGCACTGGGGAGGGGATATAGGCGGAGGCTACTTGTTCGTTTCCCAGCAGCCCACCTTGAAATAATAACACAGAAATTGTATTAAGTAAAACACTGCTTGGCCTATTAGCTCAGGATTTTATTAATTAATTATTTCATCTTAAATTAACCCATTTCTATTATTCTATGTATCGCCACAAGACTGTTGCTTACCAGGTAAAGTTCCGGCATCTGTCGCCTTTGGCAGCTACAGGTGTCTCTTTGACTCTGCCTACTCTCTCTCTCTCTCCTCATTTCTATTTGGATTTTCTTCCTGACTTTACTCAGTTAAGCCATTGGCCAAAGCAGCTTCTTTATTAACCAATGGCAGTAAAATATAGTCACAGCATACAGAGGGGACTCTCACATTGAGGGGGTCAGGTGGGAACAGACAAAGGTCTGGAGTTCATTGGCCAGCCAACCATGCTGAATCAGTGAGAGACTCCTTCACAAACAATAACGTGGAGAGTAATAGAGAAAGACACCAACATGTGCTTGCACATACGTGTGCACACATACACATCCACATGAGGAAGTAAAGAAACCATATATGCATAAACATATTCTCACGGGGGCTGGAGAGATGGCTCAGTGGTTAAGAGAATTGCCTGCTCTTCCAAAGATCCTGAGTTCAATTCCCAGCAACCACATGGTGGCTCACAACCATATGTAATGAGGTCTGGTGCCCTCTTCTGGCCTGCAGGCATACATGTGTATACAAAATAAATAAATATTTAAAATAAAATAAAAAAAAGAAAGAAAGAAACTGGGAGCCACAGCTATCACCAGTCTTCCTTTTATTCCTTGGACATGCTCTAGTTCAGGGGCTTTGCACCAGTCGTTTTCCTAGTCATTTTAATACTTGTTCCTTCTGTCGGATTTCTGTTCACATTTTACCATTAAGTGTTGATGCCCCTGACCAACTTGATGAGAGCTGTAGGCTCTTTTCATTTCACATCTCTGGTCCCTCTGAATGATCAGACTTGTCTCTTCCTCTCACAGATTTATCTTCATCTAGTTCAGCATTTGGTTTTGTAAATAACGTTTTATTGGCACACAAAAACAAATTATTGCTAATTTATTTTTATATTGTCTGTGACTGCTTTCATGCAATGATGGCAAATTTGGGCAGTTGCAATAGAGACCTTATTGCACACCGAGCCTAAAATGTCTGCCATCTGGCCCTTTGCAAGAAACATGTCAGCTCCTGCTCTACATTATATGTTCAAAGGAAGCCAAGGCTTTGCTTGCATATTTGGTTGATGCTTTTGTCTTCTGCATCTAACCATACGTAGCTGGGTGCTGATGAATATTTAAGAAGCAGTTGAACAAATGGATAGTTTAACCTCGGTTTTCATCATATGTAAAACAGGGATAATTACACTGCAAACATCTGATGACATTTGAGGAGAAAATAAGTTAACATACAAAAAATTTTCCTAAGTTTTTAAAAACTGAGAAAAATGATCATTGATAGCATTACACTTATTTAAGTCACTGATGTTTTGTAAACATAAGTTGTGAACCCAGTTAAGTTAAATGACATTTCTTAATCTATGAAATCAGGATAATGACAGTATAGAGTTGCAGAAAAGACAAATGGGATAAAGTAAGGATTTCCATGGTAAAGAAGCACCATGTCCACAACAACTCTTGTAAAGTAAAATTTCAACTGGGCTGGCTTACAGTTCAGAGATTTAGTCCATTATTATCATGATGGGACATGGCAACACACAGGCAGATATGATGCTATAGAATTATCTAAGAGTCCTACATCTTATTGGCAACAGGAAGTGATCAGTGACACTGGGCGGTACCTTAAGCATATGAGACAAAAAGTCTGGCTCCATAGTGACACACTTCCTCCAACAAAGCCACACCTCCTAATAATGCCACTCCCTATGAGCTTATGGGGGCCAACTACATTCAAACTACCACAGACAAGGTCAGCACAATGCCAAGAACAAATAGCAATTGCAATTGTATTTGAAGGCTGATTTCCACACAGGATGAAGAAAGAAGGAGTGGGGTTGGTAGGCTTTGTGTTGACTGGGTGCCTGGCGTACCTTCATTTGGAGAAAGCTGGGACTGCCAATGCAGCTTGGTTGTACAGTGCTTGCCTTAGAATGACAAGGCCTTGGACTCCATTCCCAACACTGCAAAAATGGAAATTCAAAGCAGGAAGGGTATATTCAGGAAGTAAAAAAAGGATAATGGAGATCTTAGAAGCCAGCTTAAGCTACACAGCAAGACACTATCGAGAGACAGAGAGAGAGAGAGAGAGAGAGAGAGAGAGAGAGAAAGGAGGGGGCAGGGAGGGAAGGAAGAGAACAGCAGAGATGGCTATAAGATAGTAAGTTCAGGTTTAGGGGATGGAGAGATGGTTCAGCTGTTATGCACACTGACTACTCTTCCAGAGGACCCAGGTTTGATTCCCAGCACCCACATGTCAGCCCACAACTATCTGTAAGCTCAGTTCCAAAGGATCCACTGCCCACTTCTGGCCTTCATGGGTCTACATGCATGTGGTGCACAGACAAACATGCAGGTAAAGCATGCCTTAAGATAATAAAGTTAACCACCAGCCATAATTATATCAGGGGTCTAAGAAGATCCAGACGTTTAGCAGGTGGAGAACATGCGAGTCTCAGGTGTAAAGATAAAAACCTGAAAGTTACCAGGAAAGAGTCAACTCTGAAATTCCAGAGCTTGGGACTCAGGGAAGAGAGAAAAGCAGACTTCAGCGCAACTCCCTGCTCATCTTCCTGCCTCTCAGAGTCTAATGTCTCTTCCCTTAACAAAAAAGTAAACGTGTAATGAAAACCTTGAATTAGTAGGTTTCCTTACTGAATTAAGAAATGTCCAGAGACAAGAGAAGTCCCCTAACCTAGGATGGTAGATAAATATTCCCTGCTCTGGTTCCCATAACATCTGACTTCACCCAATATTTATACGGAAAGGAAAAAATTCAATGACCTTTTTTTATATTTTGAAGAAAGAGTGTTATCAAAACTATCTCAATATTCTTTGAAACTAGTTTTGGCATTATGAGCTGAGTATGGTTATTACATAATGGTCTCTATTTTCCAGTTCAATGGAATAGCGTCATTCATCGCTAAAATTAGTTGAGGACTGGAGATGTAACTCAGATGATAGAGTTTGCCTAGCCTGTGTGAAGCCCTGAACTTCTCCAATGCCTTGTAATCTGGATGGGGTGGCATGTGTGTGTGTGATCTCAGCACTTGGGAAGAGGAGGCAGGAGGCTATTTAGCATCATTCTCAAATGCACAGTTTTCAGCTAGCCTGGGGTCTACAGGCAATGCCTCAAAACAAAATGATAGCACAAAATAAAATGAAACTTTTTACTTGAAATTTTTTCACAAAGGGAAATTAAAAATAAAATGCATGAGGCAGGGTCTGGTGGTGTATGCCCTTAATCCCAGCACTCAGGAGGCAGAGGCAAGCACATATCTATAGGTTTGAAGCCAGAATTGTCTATATAGTGAGTTCCATGGCAGTTAGGAGCTGCATAGTGTGTGGTGTGTGTGTGTGTTTCAAACATTCTGGAATATGTATCAATTATCCATCACTGACCAAGAGCCTATTCAATACTTACTGATGTATATTGAAAGAAATATTGTATTTACTTACTGCAGTGAGTCAGAAGTTCATCCATGATTCACCAGTGGCAGCTAGTCTCTGTGCCACATCATCTTGGTGGGGTCAGCATATCGGAAACAGGTTTATTCATAAGCTAGCAGTGCTGACTGACAGCAGAGGCTCTTGACTTCCATTCACAGGGCCCTTCCTCCATCTGAGGCTGTCCTCCTGTCCCTAAGGGCAGAAAAACAACTGTAAAGTCTTTGCAAGCTGACCAAGAATCTGTTGTGGCACTCTGTTGTGCCAGATTAAGTCATAAGTCTCACTGGATTTAAAGATGGAGGACTCTGCTCCATCCTTCAGTGTGGGAGTGGTGTTTGTCCAGGTATGGGAGGAGCTGGCGAGCTGTCTGCACAGACAGCCTTATACAGATTGGTACCACCTAAAATCAATGCTTCCCACCTTAGTACTGACCCAAGTACTGAGGATGCAAACAGTACAGAGGGCTGCCATAACTGGCTGACAAAGCTAGCATGGACCCCAGCTTAACTGTCTTTCATGGTCCCATGTTTGGTATGATGCCTGCATGACCAGGAGAGTCCCAGACGTATGTGCAGCATACAGTCTATACATGCATAGTGTTCATGGGCTGTGAGACAGGATGGATGGAATGGGAGGTGGACAGTGTGGCATCCTGTCTCCATTACTCCTTTTCTCATGAAGATACATGCATAGGGTGCATGCATGCGTGCATGTGTGTGTGTGTTCCCATGCATACAGGTACATATATATATGAGAGTCCACATGTATGTGCATTTAAGTAAAGGCCTGAGGCTGACATAAGATGTCTTCCTCAATCTCTCTCATTACCTTACTCATTGAGGCAGGGTCTCTTGTTGAACTCCGAACCCACCAATGTCACTAGTCTGGGTACTAGTCTGGGTAGCTAGTTTGCTCTAAGGCTCCTGTCTCCACCTTCCAAGCAATGGAATTACAGATGGGCCACACACCTGCCTGGTATTTACATGGGTGGTGGCATCCAAACTCTGGCCTTCATGGGCCATCTTCCCAGCCTTGATTACCCTTTTGTAAAACAAGCAAAAGTCTCCTACAAGTAGGGCTTTATACGTATTGACTAAAATTCTCCCAGGCCCATTTTTAAACCAACTACTAAAAAGGGAAAGAGTAATCTTGATTGCCTTAGCTTAATTATGACTTATTCTCCCCCACCCCCAAGCAAGTTTCTACCTAGTACCTGAACAAAATCAGGCTTTTATTTGCTCAGGGAAAGGAGAGGATGTATACTGGTCAGCTACTAGCTGTTTCTGTCAGAGTTATTGATACTGAACAACAAAAACATTTTTAAGTCTGATCTCAGTGTATTTGACTTTTAAGTCTAAAGGTCTTCCTCTATGCCACAGTTCTTGAAATGGTATTGATTTACAAAGATTCGATGCTATTTTCAATTTCTTATATAAATTACAAAGACATTGAAATAAAGTGTATGCGCTTTTGTTATTGACTTTGGAAGTTCCCTTGATTGTCTATTTGGCCTACAGAGAAATGAGCTTTAAAACAAGGACCTATGCTGTTGAATTTTTGCCCTGATCTTTAGAGTCCCTCTAAAAAGGTCTGGAAGTTTCTGCTCAGGGAAGCTTTGTGGTAGGTTTAGTTCAGGACTCCCTTGTAGTGAGCGGGAAGCGAGAGCAGAAGAATGACAGCCTGGACTGGTCTGTCTTCAGCCTCCATCTTGGGGTTCATCTACAGATCGGCTTCTGAAGAGCATAGCTGCGTGGATACAGGAAGTCAAGAACCGATGGCCATTTACTTCACCAGTGGGACCACAGGCTCCCCCAAGATGGCTCAGCACTCACAGAGCAGCCTTGGCATTGGGTATGCCCTTTGTGGAAGGTAGGAGAGAAAACTGTGGTTTTGTTCCTGTGTTATTTGCGGCTAGTTCTCACACTGTAGTTAACTCTGGACTGTAAATCACTGTGCAGCCTAAACTGACCTCAAATTTACAGCAATCCTCCTCTTCCCACCCCCCAAATATGGCATTGCAGGGGTGCACAACCACACCCACTCTTTGTTTTGTATTCAGTTTCCCAGGCTGCCAGGGTGGGTGTCCAGCTGCCCATGTGACACCTCTCCTTGCATGGCTATTAAGACAACTCTAACAGAACTCAATGACCTGTCCCCACCCTAGCTAAATGGTGCCGTCTAATTAACGGATCAAGCAAGAATTTAGGACTGGTACTTGATTTATAGCATGTCTGCCTTCCTCTCCTTATTGCCAGGGGAATCTACTTACCCCGAAGGATCTTTAAAAACATGTTTACCTAAAACAGTCACATTGCTCTGTTTAATTTTCCTTATCCTGAAAGTTACAGCATTCAATGATTAATCTCAATCATTGACCCATAAGATCTAGAATACCCAAGGGATTGTCTTCTGTGTGCCTAGGGTGTTGCTATCTTGATTAAGTTCACTGAGGTGGGAAGACCTGCCAATCGTGGGTGGCACCACTCCCTGGGCTGGAATCCTGGACTGTATAAAAGGGAGAAAGTGAGCTGAGCACGAGCCATGCATCAGGCTCTGCTTCCTGATGATGAACCAATTGTTACCAGCTCCCTCAGGTTCCCACTACCAGGACTTCCCAGCAGAGTGGAGTCTACCCTGGAGCTGGGAGCAAAACTAAGCCCTTCCTTCTTTGGTCCCCATATTTTATCATGGCACTTTAAAAGGAAACACCTTATCTACTCTCCCTATAACATGTACATGCTTAGTTCATATTATTGTGTGCTTGTCCCTACTCTGTTTCCCTAAAAGAAGAGATCTGTCTGTGTGCTGCACGATAGCAGTGCCCTCTACACACCATTTGCTAATTAAATATTTGGTGTAGCAATGGAAAATCCCATAAAAGATACCAAACTCAGCCCCCCAGTCTACTCCCAGATGACATAAAATTCAGAAAAGTCATTATAGGTAGAAGGGGCAGTAGAACCCTGCACTTGCTTGAGGCTGCTTCCACTGTGTTGTAGGGAAAGGCTACTCATCAAAAACACTGCTGTTTGCTTCCCAGTTCTATGTTTGTTTGTTTGATGTAGGATTCCCTCTGTATGCTGTGAATAACATTGGTTAATAAAGAAACTGTCTTAGGCCTGTGATAGGGTAGAGTAGAGCTGGGGGGGGGACTAAACTGAATGCTGGGAGACAGAAGGGCAGAGTCAGAGAGAAGCCATGGAGCCGCAGCCAGAGACAACTGCGCTGAAATTTTTCTGGTAAGCCACGACCTGTGGCAATACACAGATTAATAGAAATGGATTAAATTAATATGTAAGGGACACTATGACCTAGGCACTTTATAAAAGAAAAAAAAGCATTTAATTAGTGGCTTGCTTATAGTTTCAGAGGGTTAGTCCTTTTCCATTATGGTGGGAAACAGGTATGGTGCTGGAGCAGTAACTGTGAGCTTACATCTGATCCACAAGCAGAAAGCAGAAAGAAGGCAAGGCTGGGCCTCTGGTTTGAAACCTCAGAGCCTCCAACAAAGCCACAACCTCCTAATCCTTCCTGAATAGTCTACCAATTGGGAGCCAAATATTCATCGGTCTATGGGGGTCATTCTCATTCAAACCACCACAGCACCCTATAGAAGTATATGTTACTATTTAAACTTTTGAGGCATAGTATCTGCCTATATATATAATCTGCACTTCCCATGAGGGTTAGGTATGCTTCTAAAAGGCCATTAATACAGCATATCTTGTACCTTCAGTGCTTAGCAGATAGTAAATGTTCAGTAAAATATTTGTTGAATTGATGTTCTAGTTGTCATAATATATCGCTGTATTATATCATTAGAGGACAGCTGACATATTCTATTTCATATACACATATGAATTATACGTTGGAAAAGCAGAGCCTGTTTCCAAACAGTTTTTTACAAAACGAGTGCACTCATGATCATTGCTTATGTTCACTTTCTTAGTGAAGCCCTGACTGGTTGGCAGAATCAGGTATACATTCATATTAATTCAATAAAGGAGGCAATAGAATGGCCGCTGGAGAGTCTTAGAGAGGGAAAAATGGTACACAGGGAGCAAGGGGTTTGGAGGCAGACTCTACCCAGGAGCCTCTTCCTCTGTTTGTCCGGAAGCCACTGCACCCCTTCTCTGTGTCTTTCCTATGTGCTGCCTCTTTATTCCTCTCTGCCAACATTCCTCTCCGGTCGGGCTATGTGCAGCATTGGTTTCTATTCAGATGCTTCTGGACCCCATGTGAGCCATCTGGCACTCCACTCAGGATCTTAAATATTTAAGCAGAATCTGATGGGTACAACTTTAGGATAAGCCAGGCAGAACAAGTCAGAGGCAACTTTTCCTGATCCCAACATGATTCCTGGGGCTCTTGATGGGAAGGGAAGCAAATTACCTTAGACAGATGAGAGGGAGACAATGAACCAAAAATCCAGTCGTCTTAAGAATGTCAGTGTTTGTGGCGCATAGCCATTTCTCCCACTTAATAAGTAAACAGCTAGAGGCTGGGAAATGACTCGGGGTTAAGAGTACCTGCGGCTTAGTTGTGAGGACCAGAGCTTTGGGTATCAGAACCTAGCTCAGGCAGTTTACAAATGCCTGGAACTCGAGTTCCAAATGATGTAATACCTTCTTCTGGCCTCTGCAGGCACCTGAACACACATGTGTACATTCATAAAGACTCAGACACAGCACATACATACATCAAAACAAACCCTAAAAGTCAGATGTGGTGGTACACACCTTTAATCCCAGCAAAGGCAGGTAAATCTCTGTGTTCAAGGCTCCATGGTCTACAAAGCAAGTTCCAACACAGCCAAGGCTGTTACATATAGAAACCCTGTCTCAAACACACACACACACACACACACACACACACAAACTAGTTGTAAATGCATTTTTCTTTGGGCTGCCAGCTCACAGATCATGACACAGAGACTTACTATTAACTATAAAAGCTCAGCCTTAGTTTAGGTTTGTTTCTAACTAGCTCTTATAACTTAACCCATAGTTTTTAATCTACATTTTTCCACATGCTCAATACCTAACCTTCATTAGGCCCATCCTAGTTATTCCATGTATGGCTGGCAGCTCTTCCTTTTTTTTCTTCCCAGGGCTCTCTGTCCCCAGAAGTGTCGCCTAACCTCTTCCTGCCTAGCTAATGGCCATTCAGCTCTTTATTAAGCCAATCACAGTGACACATCTTCACACAGTGTAAAGGAATAATCCACAATAGCTAGCTAAAAATTGAAGTCTTAACTCAATAGAACTTGTATATTGCTTAGGATTCTACACATAGATGATAACAAGATGAAGAAAGGCAAAGATATGGTTGATACATAAGTCTGGATAAGGGCTGTCTCGGGGTGACTGTGGGGCAGAGAGAAGGACGGGGGTAGGAGACCTCAACATATTGTTCAATTCTGTTTCTTACAGAGAGTGGCATATATTGCTTATTTGCAAATAGCAAAAGGAAGCTGTCCATAAATTTTTTACATTTTCATTTTCACATGTGGTATGCTTTGAAAATTTAGAGGAGTGTAACTGTAAAGTGACTTTAATGGAAGTTTTGCTTCAACTATTAATGTTCTTTCTTTCTACCGTGAGATGTGGGGATTGAACTCAGGTTGGTATTCTTTAACAGCAAGCACTTTTACCCAGTGAACCATCTCTCTGACCCTTTGAAGGAATTTTAAAGTGTTTAAGAAGACACCATTAAATGGCAGAGCAGTCCAGTGAATTTTAATGTGCCTTCAAAACAAGGGAGGTACTTGGCAATGAAGAAGAGCAATGCTCACCTGCAGTTTAAAAGTGTGACGTTGGCCCAGTGGCATAGGTATCGCTGGGAATTTGCCAGAAACAAATTCTGAACATCTTCTAAATCTAATACTCTGGCACATGGCCTAGAAATCTACATAGATTTCTGGGTCTCTGATTCACATGTCACTTGGGAAGGGTAAGAAACACCCAGAGGTAAATGCCATCTACCATCTCTTAAAGACTGGGGGCTAAAAAGAGTGCAGCCCAGAAGACAGATGTAGGGTAAGTACAGAAGTAGGTAGGTAAGTGATAGAAACCAAGATAGATGGCAGGTTCCTTTTCTAAGGATTTATATTGTGTGTGTATGCATGTGTGTGTATGCCTGTGTGCATGCATGTATGCATGTGTGTGTATGCCTGTGTGCGTATGCCCATGTGCACGCATGTATGTATGTATGTATATATGTATGTATGTATGTATGCATGCATGCATGCACAGGGTCTGGAGTCACATGGGTTATTGTGAGCTCCCTGACGTGGGTGCTGGAAACTAACTTAGGTCCTCTGCAAGAGCATTGGGTGCTCTTTACCACTGAGCCATTTTTCCAACCCAGGTGGTAGATTCTTTTATTTTCAAATTATTTATTTTTTATTTTTAATTCATTTTTAATACACTGTATTAGTCAAGGTTCTCTAGAAAAACCCATACTGTTAGGATGGCTATATACGTCCATATATACTCATATATATGGGATTTATTAAAGTGGCTTACAGGCTATGATCTGACAATTGCAACAAAGGCTGTTTCTCAACGGAAAGTCCAAGAATCTAGCAGTTGTTCGGTCCACAAGGCTGAGTGTCTCAGCTGGGCTTCCGTAGACATCAGAATGCTGAAGAGACAGGCTCTAGTGTCAGTGAAGGAATGGACTTGCCAGTGAGAGTGAGGGCAAGCAGGGAAAAAGCAAGCTTCCGTCTTCCGTGTCCTTTATAAAGTTGCCACCAGTAGATGTGGCCCAGATTAAGGGTGGATCTTCCCAGATTTATAGTGGGTCTTCCTATTCAAATGATTTGATCAAGAAAAACCCCTTACAGGTATACCCAGTCACTTGGATTTTATTTAATTCCTGATGCAGGCAAGTTGACAACCAAAAACAGCTCCCTTCCTTTGGTTTTCAAAAAGCTTTAAGCCAAAAAATACTAGGGATTTAATTGAGCATCATTCATTGTATTCAATATTTAAATTTATAGAATGTAAGGAAAGCTGACTGGGCAGAGAAACATGAATATTTTAAGAATGAGAGGATCTTGAGAGCTAGTAGATCTGTATGCTGTACAGTAGATAGCTAGGTTACACGCGGGTAATAAATGAATTGGCAGAATGGATAAATACATCTGGAATATTCGGTGTTTTTAAAGAATATATTTAGTAAGCAAAAGAATACTTTGAAATGCTTATTTACTTTACTATTATTCGTATGAAGCTCTAATTTGGAAGACTGAATAACTATAGACTAAATAACCTCACAATCACAGACGTGGTCAAGAAGCATGTGAGCTATGGAGAATCTACTGTTGAGGGCCATTGTTTCCTGCCTATGATCTAGTGAGAAATAAGAGACAAGGACTGGGAAAGAGGGCTGCAGTGATTGGTAAAACTCAGTTGGGAAAGCACTCGCCCTGCAAGCCTAAGACACCGACTTCAGAACCCCAGAACCTTGAGAAACTGGTGCTGGATTTGTGGATACATGAGGATGCCTAAAGCCTGCTTGCCTGCAAGTCTAGGTGAATAAGTATACTCCAAGACAATCAGTCAAACACAGTGGAGATTTGGGTGAGAGAATCTGTCTCCAAAGCTGAGGTGGAGGAACCACAGGTTCATCAGTGAGGTTCATCAGGTGAGGGCACCTACTGTCAGACCCATTGGCCCAAGTTCAATCCCCAGAACCCACAACATGGCAGAACACAACCGTCAAATGTAGTTCTCTCCTGACCGTCACACACTTACACTTGGCATGTGTGGGGCACATGTGGACCACACACATATGATTTTTTTTAATGAGATGAAGAGAAATTTTCGAAGAGAACGTGAACCACTAGCCTTCACATATGAACCAAAGCACACACAACTTGTATATAAAGGGCTGGGGGACAGAGTTATAGTTCAAGTTGGAAATTTCCTTATGAGATCCCTCAGCAAGCATGAAACGACATATGATTTCTTGGTGATTTTTTTTTTTTTTGGCTTCGAGTTGACATTTTATGTGAAAATTTATCTCATGATACAATTTTCTGTGTTGCATATAACATATAGCATTAAAAACATATACATTAAGGGCTGGAGAGATGGCTTGGCATTTACAAGCTCTAGTTTTTCCTGTAGAGGACCTGGGTTTGATTCCTAGCACCCATCTAGCAGATCACAAGTCTGTGACTCCAGTTCCAGGAGATCCAACACCCTCTTCCTATGCGTGCGTAGCACATTGAAAACACATGCAGGCAAAACACTCAAACCTCAAAAAGTTTAAGTGTACATATAAAAAAGTATGTGGTTTCCTTAGCTAAATCCCTTTAAAGCACCCAATAAAGTGCTCTAAACGAGACAATGTAAAAGGATTTGTAAACTAACTTAAGTTCTTTGTTTTGCTTCTCGTAAAGAAAGCCTAGGAGCTGCTCTTCCAAGATGTGCAGGTTTCAGGTGCCTAGGAGCCTAGAGCAGGCACAAAGCCCAGTGGTCTCCATGAAAGGAGAGCCTTAAGTGGCATGACATCTGCCCTCCCTCAGGCTGCAGGTCTTGAATGTATGTTTCTCCCTGGTAGACCCTTACTGTTCCCAACAGTTTCTGCCCCTCTTGCTGCTCGCCCCTCCCCAGGCCCCATTACCTGCCCCTCCTGTCGTAATCATTCACGTGGTATACACCGCCTGTCGTAATCATTCACGTGGTATACACCGCCATTGATGAGTCTCTCACCTGAAGCCACATCACCCACACTGGCGAAATTAATGCCGTTTCCCACCAAAGCACCCATGACCCAGGCATGTGGGCCACAGGCGGGTGTACCAGCAAGTCCGCTGAGGGGCTCTAATAGTAAGGGTATCGTATTCAAAGTCCTCCTGCTTGGTGAGCCTCAAGGCTCCACAGGCCCTACTGGCTGTCCTGCCCCCTCCCCCACCTCCTCCTTTAGCCACCCGCACCCCTCTCCCAAACCCAACAGTAAATGTTCAAAACACTGGTTAAGTCTCCCCACTGAACCAAATAAGGGGTCCTGCCAGGGCAAGTCCTTGGTTCAGAGTGAGCTGAACTCAGCTTCATCCTTAGCAACACAGTTCCACGGGCATAGTGATGCGCTGTGAGCCCATGTCAGACTCCAGCGACAAAAGCCTACAGCGTTCAGCACATGTAGACAAATATTGTATGTTTTCTCTTTTAAGGTTCTGATGTGGGAACTACAATCTGAATAGCCACAGAGGTCTGGAACCTACTAAGGACCAGGAGGGAGGAGAGTAGCTGTCAAGGCAAGGAAGCAGTCTAAGTGTTTGGAAGCTAAAAGGAAAGCTAGATGGGACAGAAAGGTAAAGGAGGGAGAAGGGAGAGGGACAAGCAATACTAAAGGTTCTTTGAAAAACTATATGGAAACCGAGTACCCTAGAAGCTTCCTATACATATGTGAAAGGAACCCTCAGTGAGGCAAAAAAACAAGGGAGAGAAGGCTTCAACTAGACATCTTGTACCACTAAATTAAACCTCCAGTGCCAGGAACAGGTTACAGCCTGTTGTGTCATTAACCAAAGGGACCCATGGAAACCACCAAATAGCACAGCTATTGCCAAGGCTCTTGGTTGCTCACAAAACCTGATGTTAAGGTCTTGTTTCTGAAGGTAACACTTCTGCCACTGAACATGGAGAAGCTGAGCTGGTGTCTAACTAGATTATTCACCTGCTGACCAGAGTTCACGGTACTGGAAGGTACGCTGCATGCCCCTGTGATGGAGGAATTACTTTCATTTAATAAAGAAACTGCCTTGGCCCATTTATAGGCCAGCCCTTAGGTGGGTGGAGTAAACAGAACAGAATGCTGGGAGAAAGAAGCTGAGTGAGGGGTCGCCATGATTCTCCCACTCCAGACAGACGCAGGTTAAGATCTTCCCTGGTAAGCCAGCTCGTGGGGCTACACAGAATATTAGAAATGGGTTAGATCAATATGTAAGAGCTAGTCAATAAGAGGCTGGAGCTAATGGGCCAGGCAGTGTTTAAAAGAATACAGTTTCCGTGTAATTATTTCGGGGCATAAGATAGCCATGTGGGCGGCTGGGTGCCGGGGACGCAGCCCTGCCGCTCACACTTCAACAGAGTGGCGCCCAGCGTGATAATGAACTCCACGTCAAACCTGAGAGGGCTTGAAAAGGAGAGAGAGAGAATTTAAGACAGCTTTTTGCTGTTTCTGGGTTGCGTGCCGCAAAGAAATTGTCCTGACTCAGCAGCAGGAAAAAACTGGCTGTTTTAAAATGCCAGCTTTCTGGGCTGTGCCGCCATTGCGATCTCTGTCTGGCTCCTGCAGGAGACAGAGTTTTTGAATGGAGCATTTGGAGTGAAGTGCTACGGCTTGCTTGATGGCAATGTGGACTGCTGTGTGCCTGGAACTGTGTGTGGCTCAGGGGCACCAAATGGCTCTGAGGCAGGAGCGGCTCAACTCCGCCATGCTGAACTATGCTGGTCTCAGGCAGGAACTACCGTAATTACCATAATAACAGCGCAGTTAAGGTTTAGACTGAGCCGGACACAGGCGGTACCATATTACCCCTACATGGTGCAACTTAAGTTTTTGAGAAGTGCTTAACATTTTAAGAAATGCTCCTGGATAGTAAAAAAATTACAGATTCACAATAGAACTGATTCAGACACTGTTGGATGAATGTACGTAGGCTTGAGAGAGAGAAAAATATATATATAAAGAATAAAGTTAATGTTTTAAAAAAAGGGTAAAGTCTTTAAAGAGACAGAGTACAGATAGTTATAGATTAAAAGAAATAAAGAAAAATAAGCCACGTAAAAATGGAAAATTCACAGAGAGTCTGGATTCTTTGTATTATTGTGTTTTCTTTAAAATTTTTGACTGTAAAGGAGCTAAGTGCAGAGAGACATTTCATTACATGGGCTGCCAAGCTAAACCAGAATGGATATAAGTGTGTTATGATTTCAGAATATGGGTCTAAGGATATGATGCTTTGGAGAAGGTCTTCTTTTGTTTTCACAGAGGACGAGACCCTGTTAATTGCTTCTATCCCAATATGGTATGATAGACCACGCCCTCCTGAAAGGTTACTGTGAACACCCTCAAAAAATTACTTCACTCAACTGCCAACTGAGATGACCCTGTCACACAGGTTACACCATGAAAGATGTGAATACAGCGCCCCCATTCAGCAGGAAGCAGTTTGGAGAGAAAAAACTCCGCCCATATTCCCAAATATTGTTTATAAATATTCTTTTACATTTAAAGGGGGATATGATATAGATATGAATAATTTGCATTGGTATGGATTTTAAGGTCAATTTTGTTATATGTATTTCTGATCTTGATTACTGTATTGTGATTGTATAGTTCATTTAAAATGTAATGTATAATTAGGAAATATAGGTTGTTAATGGACAATCATCAATAATAGTCAAGCTTGTAGTCATGTTAGTTAGATTTTCTAGATATATAGAGATATATTTCAGTTAGATAGGCATTCTTCATATCTTTCAAAGACTACAGAATATGGCATTTTAAATGTTTTAATAATTTAGGGCTTTTCATGACAATGAGACACGTCTACTTCTGGCAGCACCAGCTACTTCAAGAGGAAGATGGGCATTAAAGAGGCTCCTTATGGAGTTTGATAGCCATTTGGGCAAGAAACTGCTCTTGCATGGAGTGATGCATAAACTGGACATAAAGAACCCACAGAGAGAGGACTGCTGAACTTGCCTAAAGGTGAGATGGTCTTTCGGGGTTCCTGACTCATGAAAGAGTCTGCGAGACATTCTGCAGGACACAGCAAATAGTGACTGAACTGTCTTTGGAATTTCCTGCTTGATGAAAATGTCTGCTGGATACTATGGGCCTGAAGGCTGAAGATGAATGCCCCAACGGTACAAAAGAACTTTGGGTGACTGTCCAGGCAGTGAGATGTCTCTGTCATTTCTAAAGTTTTGGATCTCTTGTTTACTTAGGTAATATTATATCCTTCTGGAGTCTTTGATGGAGTTAAAGAATGGATAGATAGTTATAATTTTCCTTAGTTATGATAAAAGATAAAATAGATATAAATATTGTAACTGTAATTCTTGCTTGATAACCGTTTTGTTATATGTAATTTTACTATGTTAAAGTTACAGCCTTTCTTTTTTGTTTAAACAAAAAAAGGGGAAATGATGGAGGAATTACTTTCATTTAATAAAGAAACTGCCTTGGCCCATTTATAGGCCAGCCCTTAGGTGGGTGGAGTAAACAGAACAGAATGCTGGGAGAAAGAAGCCGAGTCAGGAGTCGCCATGATTCTCCCACTCCAGACAGATGCAGGTTAAGATCCTCCTTGGTAAGCCAGCTCGTGGGGCTACACAGAATATTAGAAATGGGTTAGATCAATATGTAAGAGCTAGTCAATAAGAGGCTGGAGCTAATGGGCCAGGCAGTGATTAAAAGAATACAGTTTCCGTGTAATTATTTCGGGGCATAAGATAGCCATGTGGGCGGCTGGGTGCCGGGGACGCAGCCCTGCGGCTCACACTTCAACACCCCTGGAGGAGAAAGGGAGTCCTCAGTACCTCAGCACAAACCCTTCAACCTACAACCACATCCACATGGAAGGAAGCTCACAGACATCTGGAAACGTATTTCTAGGGGAGCCAGCACCCTCTTGTGTCTTTTCAGGCACCAGACATGCACACAGTGAGCATACATGCAGACAAAACATACACAGACATGAAAGAAACATGACCTATAAATACTGAGAAGTAATACATTTATGTAGGAAGTTCACTCTTAAAGTATACAACCCAGTAGTTTTTTTAGTATGTTCTTAAAATTATGCAACCATCACCCTATTGATTTTTAAAATATTTTTGTCATTCGAGGAAAAACAACCCTTATTCATTAGTAGTTACTCTTCATTCCTCCAGACTGCACTCCCTATCAGTTACCAATCTAACTTTTTGCTTCAAGTGTCTCATTTAATAGAAATCAAATCATCTAATAAAGAAGTGTCCCATTCTTCAGTCCTTTGGCTACTTTCAACTGAGCTTAATGTTTGTGATACTTATTCATGTTATAGGACTATCAAGCAGTAGGTAATTGGGGCTTCTCCCTTTTTATCTTTTAAAATGGCCAGGCGCTAGTGCAACCTCCCAAGGTAACTTGAAGCACAGGACACATTGCAGACATTCTGCCAGCAGCCACTGTGCCCTGGAACAGGGACCACAAAGCTTTGAGTCTTCAAGAATTGATTTTCAATACCTAGAAACAGATGACTTTCTAGTAATGACTATCAAATCCTTAAGTTCTGAATTCAGGTCACTGTGCAACTAGTTATGACAATTTGACACAAGCTAGAGTCATTTTGGAAGAGGGAACCTCAATTGAGGAAAAAAGTCAAGACTGGTCTGCGGACAAGACTGTGGTATGGGTGAGCCCAGCTCCCTAGGGGCAGTGCCACCCCTGGGCAGGTACGGGGCTAGATGATATAAGGTAGACTGGCGAGCCATGAGGAACAAGGCAGTAAGTAGCATTCCTCAGTGGTTTCTGCTTCAGTTCCTTCCTTAGATTCTGCCCTCTTGAGTCCCTGTCCTGATTTCCCTTGGTGTTGGAGTGTGACATGAGAGATGTAAGCTGAAATATAGCATTTTGTCCCCGGGGTGCTTTTTGGTCAGTTTTATCATGGCAGTGGAAATCCTAAGACACATAACTATGATCATATTTCTGCAGTTGCTGAACTCCCAAAACACATCTGCACTTTAGTGACTGAAAAGGTTTTTGACTACAGTTTTGTGACCTGGAGCATTTATCCTGACTCTGTCCAGATTATGGCTCATTTTCACCAACAGATTTAAGGTACCAAAGCTTCACTAATAATCTTGGTAACTAGTCAATAGTGTGATCCCATCTTTAAAAACAACAACAACAAAAACGCTTTCATTTTAAAGCTTTATTTTTCATGGCATGTCTGTGTGTGCGGTATGTGCACGTGACTGTAGGCACTCTGGGAGGTCAAATGAGGGAATCCCCTGGACTGGAATTACACAAGTTGTGAGTTCCCTAAGACAGGTGTTAGGAATCACACTGGGCTTTTGGAAGAGCAGCAAGGACTCTTACTTCTGAGCCATCTCTCCAGCACCCAAATGTAATTTCTTAAATACTGAATTACCTCTGGATTGGATTTAAACGCATTTCTAGCAGCAGCAGAAACCGGTGTTCACATAGCCCACTCTGTTGTCTTTGATAAGATGCAGGCTACTCAACAGAAACAAAGGAGGAAATCTGTACAGAAACACCAATACCCAGGTGGAGAAAGAAGTCGGGAAGAAACTCCTCCTTGCTCAAGGTTTATGTGTTAAGCCCTCACAATTTTTTAGACATTTTTGGAAATACTTAAAATTCTGGAGATTTATAAACGTAGAAGAAAAATCAAGTCTAGCTTGAGGTGATACTCCCCTCGGGAATAAGCAGTCATCAAGGCTGAAGGTCAACAAGTCAGGATTCTTTTTTTTTTTTTAAATTCTAAAGCAAATGTACCTAACCCAAAGCCCAGGAAGACGGCTAATCTCTATCTAGTGCTGGATCTTAAGCTACAATTTGACAATAGCAATGTTTCATGATGCTTTGTAATAATTCGTATTCTAACACTTGTCCTAAATCAGAATAAAGCTTGTCCCTCATCACTGTGAGGAATCTGGTAAAGCAACAAAAAGCACTCACTCATTTGTCCTGAAATGGTTTAGCATCCCTTCTATTACTAGTCTAAGCATTTCAGGAAATTCACACACACACACACACCCTGAAATTAATGGGGACAAATGGTATTTCTCCACACTTTCGTAACTCTTAAAAAACTGTTTTAGCTAGGCATGGGAACTCAATGCAGGAAGCTGAAGCTAGAGCTGGGCCACCACCACTAGTCCCAACAAAGAAACAAAACCTCATACCAACACCATGACTCCCAACAAACAAAACCTTAAAATGTGATTTACAACCTTCTGATGGTTAACATTAAAGGTTTAATTACTGTGCTTAAGATAGCTCTCTCTTTCTAGCCGGGCGGTGGTGGCGCACGCCTTTAATCCCAGCACTTGGGAGGCAGAGGCAGGCGGATCTCTGTGAGTTCGAGGCCAGCCTGGTCTACAAGAGCTAGTTCCAGGTCAGGAACCAAAAGCTACGGAGAAACCCTGTCTCGAAAAATCAAAAAAAAAAAAAAAAAAAAGAAAAAAAGAAAAAGAAAAAAGATCTCTCTTTCTCTCTCTTCTCCTTCCTCCCTCTGTATGTATGTATGTATGTATGTATGTATGTATGTATGTATGTATGTATCTATCTATCTATCTATCTATCTATCTATCTATCTATCTATCTATCTATCTAAATGCCTCTAGCATGTAAACTCCTAACTTGTACAGGATGTCAGGCCACTCCTCCCACCCAACCCATTTTTTTAAAATCAGATGTTGAAGATTTTTAAACTGTCTGATCCTGTTGAATCTGTTGTTCTAGCAAGATAAGACAGTGATTTTTGCTTTTGTAATCAAACTTGCTTACTCTGCTCAAAAAGAAGACTAGGACAACTGCAAGACATTTATGTTAAAAAAATGAGACCCTGCCTACATTTAGTCAGGATACATGTAATCTTGTGGGTTTTGTCGTTACAATCCTGGGCTGATATGACTAGATGCTGCATCTTGGGAGCACTCTCAGGTGCAGACCTGGTCCCAGAAATTAAAAGCATCTTATTATTCATTCATGGTCACTGCAGTGGTTTGAAAGAAAACAGCCCCCAAAGGAGCGACCCTAATGGGTGTGGCTTTGCTGGAGGAAGCGTGTCACTTGGGTGCAGGCTTTGAGGTCTCCTATGCTCAAACTACTCCTGGTGTCACAGACCACTTCCTGTGGCCTGCAAGATGTAGGACTCTCAGCTACAGGTACAGCACCATGTTTACCTGCATGCCACCATGTCCCACCATGATGATAATGGACTGACCTCTGAACTATAAGCAAGCTACTCCCTTTCCTTTATAAGAGTTGCCACTGTCATGGTTTCTCTTCATAGCAATACAAACCAAAACTAAGACAGTCTGGTGAATCTCTGAGCAACTGCAGATCCTAACAATCTGAACTGGCCATTATATTTACATATAAAATGTAACATACTGAAGTACACTGTGGACAAGTGGGAGGAAAAATTTTAATCTATCTTACTAAATAGAATTTACCTAGCAGGCCTAGGCTACGCAGCGAGTTCCAGGCCAGCCAAGGTAGAATAAGACCAAACAAACAAACAAACAAAAACCAAGAGGGCTGGGGATGTGGCTAACTTGGTGGAAACTTGCCTAGCATACATGAAATTCTGGGTTCAAACTCCAATCCATGCCTACAATCCCAGCAACCAGGAGGCAGAATCAAGAGGATGAGGAATAAGGTCATCCTCAGCTGCAGAGTGTTTTTGAGGTCTGGGATACATGAGACCCTGTCCCAACAACAAGTGTAGGAAGGCTCAGGGGTTTTGGGTCAATCTATTTTAGTCAGAAACTTGAGCTTGTCACCAAGTCTAACCAAACTTACTCAAATTGTGCTCCGACATAAATGCACAAGCACACACACACAAACACACACACAATAAAAACTAATTTTAAAGGTTTCAACTGACAAATGCAAAACAGTTCTTTATTACTACAGCATATAAAATATTTATAAGTAAACATGTAACATAGTTCAAGTTTAGAGGAATCTACCAGCCTTCTTCATATAGACATACAGAAATGTCTGGTTGTTTGTGCCTAGTATATAATCTTAGTTTTCTTATGTACCTCAGTGAACACTAAAGGAAAGGCCGTCTAAATGCCAGCAATGCATTCAGACATTGAGGTACTTACAGATAGACAGATCACTGTCAGAGTTTCGATTTAGTTTATTTCCCTTTAGAGAGAAACTGTATTTTACCTTGGGCATCAGGCTCAAACCCTAAAGTCTGGTGACGTTCACAGCAGCTTTGAAAAAGCTCTAAACGGCCATTTCCATTTTAATGGCTGGATGTGGATCATAACCTTCAATCTGAAAGTCTTCAACTCTGAAATCATCAATTGTCTCAACTTTTCGAAGAATTTTGAGCTTTGGGAAAGGTCTTGGCTCTCGCTGAAGCTAAAAATAAAAATCATGGTTTTACTTTATATCTGTTCCCGTGTCTCCTTTCGAAACAACACAGTATTTTATCACAACGTACTTCTTTACAACAGTGCAATACAGTATTGTTTTTTCTTTCTGCAAGATTAGGGATTGCGCCTAAGGCGTCAGGAGAGCTACATTAGTAATCTACCATCAGCTATGGTCCAGCTTTGTTTACCTTTTCATTCTGAGACAGGGTCTTAGTCAAGGTATCTAGGCTTACGTTGAACCCACTCTGTAGCCCAGGCAAGCCTTGAACTTGGAATGCTCCTGCTCCAGCCTAAGTAGCTGTGATTACAGGCTGAAGCCACCAGATAACTCCTGAGAAATACATTCAACATAGGGATGCAATTCTTGACTTTTCTGAGTCTAACTTTTTTCCTTAATGTTCACAAAACATTTGACACTCATATACTTACTACCATTTCAATTCATTTGCTGGCTGCTGTATTATAGGAATTTGAAAGGAATTTAAAAAGACCAACTTTTTAAAGTTTAGTACTTAAGCATAAAACTAAAGTCAAACGTTTATTTTTCAGCTCTTCAAGTAAAATTATGAGTTAATATGCATATCTCCTGGCTCTTCTCTCTGGTACTGATGCTTAGTACCTTACAGTGTCCTGTGCTTGTGGTTGCTAAGGCCGATGATGGCCTCATTCCTGCTTATCTCCCTTATTAAAAGCCCTGCATTTGGAGTACTTCAATATAAGACAGCATCAACCAGAGTGCTTGTGATTCAAAGGATGCCCTGCACCCAATCTTTTGTCAAGAGAAGGCACCAAGCTCAAAAAGAAATGTAACAGGTATATTTCTTACCTGAATTTTCAGGGGCTCGATATGATTCAGGTAAATATGTGCATCTCCCAAGGTGTGGACAAAATCCCCTGGCTAAAAATGACCCACAGGAGAGAACACAGGAGTCAATATTTTCGTGTAAATTCTTTAAGAACACATGTTAAAACAGACTAGGGCTGTGAGACGGCTCCATGGGTAACGGCCCTTGCCAAGCCTGACAACTTGAGATTGATTCCTGGAAGCCACACGGAAGAAGACAAAGGACTCACACAGACTGTGCTCTTGTCTACGCACACACTGTGGAAAATGTGGACCCCAGGTGTACACACACAATAGTACATTCTACAGGGGACGCACATAGTTCAAAGCTTTCCACAAAAGTAACTTTTCCAGTGCTGTTTTTGAGAAAAGTTAATTTTTTAGGTTTTCAGGTTGTGCGTGATAGCTTACACACATAGTCCCAGTACTTGGAAGGCTGAGAATTGGCATCGTGACCCCAGGAGAGGGGGGCCTAAAGTCTTATGCAAAAGTCAACTTTATTCAGAGCATCAGACTATTTATACTCTGAGGGTTAAGAGTCCCGTGAGTAAACTATACAATCACAAAGACCAGAAACACATGGCAAAAACATGTTTTTCCATCAAGACACATGAATAACAACAGCTGAAATAAACTCACTCCTATCTGCTACACCTGGGAGGAATATGAAACTACAGTCCATGAACAAGTCTGTGTATTGAGGAAACTGAAGTCACAAGACTCTTGTTTTCTTGGAGTTTTCTCATACGCACTGAAAGTTCTCAAGACTCCTGACACTGAGACAGGAGGATCACTGTAGGTCCAAGGCTAGTCTGGACTAGAGAATGAGACCATGTCTCAAAAACAAAACAAAAAAAGCTACCTATATGTTTCCTTAGGCAACAAGGTACCAGAAAGCTCCAAGGAGGGTTATAAGGTGACCCAGTACACGTCTTATTTGCATGCATAAAATTTTAATACTAATCAGACTGGATTCCCTGCTATGAGTTAGTTTATTACTTTGGCTATAACCACGTTTTCTGAAAGCAGCTCACCTTTAGGCCTGTGATGTGTGCAATCATGTAGGTGAGCAGGGCATAGCTGGCAATGTTGAAGGGCACGCCCAGGCCCATATCTCCCGACCTCTGGTAGAGCTGGCAAGACAGCTCCCCATTCGCTACATAGAATTGACAGAGGGCATGGCAAGGAGGCAGTGCCATCAGGGGAAGATCTGAGGGGGTCAATGGTAAAAGAAGGAGGGGTTTTAGAGAACAGTTATAAAAAAGGTAAAATACAAAACAAGCCAACCACGAAAGAAGCCATGAAGTTCCAGATACGTACAACTCACTTTCCCATTCTGTCAAAGTCAGACCATTTTCCCAGCCCCTCTACAAGTGTACATTTATGCTGAAGCAATGCTCATCCAGCTGAGCTAAAATTAAGGATTTGGGCTGCTGTTGATGGCACCAAATAAAAGGAAATTCTTCTTTTTGCAAAAGCCACAGGAAACTGGAATCTGAAGCACATCTTTCTGTTTAAGTATCTATTAGAAATATGAAACGTTCCTTCCTGGATACTCACTATACCCTGGTAGAGTTTAATTTTATACTCTACTTTCAAGTTAACACTCGAAACTTTGTGTGCTCCAAATGAAAAAGATAAAACCATAGGTGCATTTTACAGGCAATTTAATGCTCCTTTAATGTAAATGCATAAAGACCGTGTGGGTCTAATGAAGGTAGAAACAGAGCAAAGTGTGACTGTGTTGATCAACCACGTGACCGGAGACAGTTCCCGTGACCCGCAGCGCCTCCAGCCACCTTGCTCCCTTTGGCTAACTGGCCAGTTTAGCCAAAGGAAGATGGCTGGGATGCTGTCTACCTTTTGGGTTCCAGGCGCAGATGATGATTCTTCTGTCATCAGGGCTGGTTTTGATGGTGTCAATCACTTTTTGCAGCTGGTCTACTCCTTGACCTGAGTAATCTGCAGAATTGTCAAGAGAGCACATGCGCATTTACGTCACATCAGTCACAGCCTCTCGTGTGATGGACCCTGACAGCATGCACTCAATGCCCCCCCAGTTCTAATGCCCAGCAATTCTGAGTATTTCAATGTCCTTACACTAAAATCTAAGTTCTTTTCTACACAATATTTAGTTTGTTACAATGTCACTCCCTCCCCTTGATACTGCCCCTGTTGCTAACTGCTGTTTAGCTATGGTTTGAATGTGTCACTCAAAGGTTCATGAGTTGAAACGTAATTCTCATTTTTGGGTAGAAATTTAAATCAATTACAGAGTCTTTAAGAGGTGATCAGGGGGCTGAAGAGATGGCTCAGTGGTTAAGAACACTGGCTGCTCTTCCAGAGGTCCTGAGTTCAATTCCCGGCAATCACATGGTAGCTTACATCAGTCTGTAATGAGATCTGGTGCCCTCTTCTGGCCTGCAGGCATACATGCAGGCAGAACACTATATGTAATAAATAAATAAATCTTAAAAAGAGGTGATTAGGATGAGAAAGTCATCAGGGTGGAGTTCCATGCGTGAATCCTGGTGGCGTCACAAGGAACCAAAGGAGACACACTTCTCACCTTTCACACCTAATACTGTGTCACCTGGTGTGACTATCATCAAAATGTGGGCACTGAACCACCAGGACTCAGACAGATCTAAGTTTCCTTATCTACTGCGTAAATGAATGTGGGGCTGTGAAAAACTAAACATACAACATGCAAAAACTAATCCAAATTTAAACGTATAAAGGAGCAGAGGTGGCTGAGAGCTTCCCAGTACGGCGTGTGGCCATTCACTGCAGACACGGTTCTGAATCCAGACACGCTTCACACTGGACACGCTGGTATAACACGAAGCACCAACAAATGCCGCCTGAAACACTTCAGCTCGTATTAAAACAGCTGAATATGATAACTGTGGCATTTTACTGTACATACAGCTTGCTGTTTTTGTAGAATCGTAATGACCCAATTATGGAAAAGCAGGACTGCTAATATTAACTCTCATTCTTTGGCATATATTCAAATTAGTCTATCTTTGGTTTCGTTGGATGGGAGGGTTGTTCTTAATTTTTAAACTAGTATTATTTCTGTATGTTTCTGATGTGTGTGAGTAGGCGTGCACATGCCAGTGCACATAGGGAGGTCAGAGGACAACCTTCAGGAATTTTCTCATTGCACTCAGCGTTCTAGAGAGTGGACCCAAGTTGTTAAGCCTTGGGTAGCGAATGCTTTCAGCCACTGGGCGCTCTCACCAGCCCAAATCAGCGTGTCTCTGGATTCTATTACGGTAGAATCTCTGGTTTTCAAATGGTCTTTGGTTTCATAAAAACATCATTCAATGAATTCTGGCTTGAAATGAAAACAGAAATGCCGGCAGTTTCTGAGATGGCAAACGTGCTTCTGTCATTTTGTACTACAGCTCTGTGTGTACAGCTCTCATCACTGACAAGTCTGGAATCAAACTGTCAATAAACTCTGAAAATGCCCTACAACCTACTTTCCGACAAGATTTCATTCTTTATGTTAAAACTGATAAGCACACCCCATCTCATTAATGTGTAAACTTTCTTTTCATCGTTAATAAATAATAAGTGTTATTTATTAATAAATGCTAAAATTACATGTATGACAAAACTATTTGGTTTGTGTACTTGTATACCTTGGGCTACATAAAAAATTTCTTGGGCAAAAAAAAAGTCACAGTGAAAAAAGTTGAAGAAACCTTTGCTCTAAATAAGCCTCTTTTCTTCAAAGTTAGTTAGCTTTAGATATTCTGGCATGGTAACAAAAAATATACTAATAAGATCCAATCCCAGCAGTTTAAGATTTTCCCTGCGTTCCTATGTGATATAGTTTCTATACCTAACAAGCACCATGGTCACACTTCACCAACACAATCTGTTATTGTCCCATAGGACACTGGATCTTAAAATTGAAGACAGCTTGTCATAGACAGCCAAATGACAAACTATAAAGAACTTTCTAGGGCTTAGGCACTGTCCTACCCACACTTCCACTAAAAGGACAAGACAATTTATCACTAAGCACAGCACTGACTTACAACTCCCAGGCAAACTGTCATAAGATTATGATCTTGCACTTTTTCCAGTTCTCGTCCATGGCCTTTAATCCCCTGTCCCCTGTTGAGGTGTGGAAGCTGAGAGGTGATTTATTAACAAAGACCAGAACTCCATAGACTCTCCTCTGGATGCATTTTTACCAAGGTTAGTCAGTCAGTGTTCTGGCAGAGTTGGTTCTCTGAGGGAGGGGTTCCCAAAATCCCAGCTCCAAGAAGGCAATATTAAAGACTTGAGGAAATGCTCTACAGCTAGACTGTGGTGGTGACTTTGTAATCTATAAGTGTTAAAAAAATCTGATAAATTTCAGAAAGGATTGTAATTATTTCCTGTAGGGGAGAAAGGGAGAAAGAACAGGAAAATTATCTGCATTAAAAAACATTTAAATCTACAAGAGCTAGTTTCAGGACAGCTAGGGCTATTATACAGAGAAACCCTGCCTTCAAAAACCAGAATAAATAAACAAATAAAAATAAGACAATTAGCTAGGAGTTGTGGTTTATGCCTTTAATCCCAGCACTCAGGAGACAGAAGCAGGAGGATCTCTGTGAGTTCGAGGCCAGGCTTGTCTACAGAGAGTTCTAGGATCATCAGGGCTACACATAGAAACAACATAATAAAACAAACAAAATAACCAAAAACAACCAAACAAAAAATGGTCAGGTGAATGATCATGATGGCTCATTGCTATAATTCCGGTAGAGACAGGAGGATGAGGAGTTGAAGGCCAGCTATGGCTCAGAAGACCTAGCTGCTCACACCTCCAAGACAAATCCCAGCCCTTGGGGAGGGCAGAGGCTGACAGTTCAAGGGCAGCCTTGTCTATAATTAGTTCCAGACTAGCCAAGCTCTTATAGTGAGATTCTGACTCCAAATAATAAGATAAAGTATGCACACACATTAAATTTACCATTAAAACTATTTTTGCATTTTTACTATATTCCTTTATTTTGTTATGTGTGGCATATGCTATGGCACGTGTAGTCTAAGAAGCTGTGGGAACAGATTCTCTCCTACCACATGGGTTCCTGAGGATCAAACACAGGTCTCCAAGCTTGGAAGCAGGGACTTTGGCTGCCGAGCCGTTCACACTCCATGCAGCATCGCAGAACTTCTCGAGTAACTCCATGCCCGCTGACACTGTCACATCACACTCCTAGCCCAGCAACCTCTTCTCTTCTGCCTTTTACCAATTTGCCCATTCCTAGTCCACAAAGATGTCCACAACTTCCAAACATCACCAGCAGTGAAAACATCGTGATTGCAGGCAAACACAACTGAAGAATTTGGGCACTAGGCCTGTCTTAGTATTCCATCACTGTGAAGAGACACCATGACCATGACTTATAAAAGAAAGGGTGTATTTGGGGCTTGCTTATAGTTTCAGAGGTTTAGTCTATTGTCATCATGGTGAGAAGCATAGCAGTATCCAGGCAGACATGGTGCTGGAGAAGCAGCTGAGAGTTCTATTTCCAGAACTACAGAGGCAGCAGGATAAGAGGCACTGGCTTCCAAAACCTCAAAGCCCATCCCCAGTGAGGCACTTCCTTTAACAAGGCCATAGTCTTAATCCTTTCAAATCACACCACTCCTAAGCATTCAAAATGCTTACTTGAGCATGGGGGCATTCTTATTCAAACCACTACGAGGCCCAAATTCTTCCCACTGGCTAGAAGGAGCTGAAGAGACCTTTGAAAAGAAAAGCATACTGTCCAGGCTGCTGGTGTCTGCTCAGCCAGTAATTTATTTCTCCTGCACACACGAGCATACATATACATACACTAGTGAGACATTAACTTTAGAACCTGGCCTAGGGAGGCTGGTCTCTGCGACACTCAAACAGTACCCAGAGAGAGGAGACGCCAGTCACTACACGAGGAGTTTTCTTAACCTCTGTCCCCACAGAGCAGAAAGGGAAGGGTGAACAGTACAGAGACACCACACCACACACAAGTTTGCAAGTGCTTCAGCGTTGCAAAGGGAAATGTTCATCATGGGTAACTCCTGCACCTCATCCCGGAGGAACCTCCTTCTATCCTAAACCCTAACACGGAGAGGACAGACCAAATCTGCCACCACTGGTCAATGACACAGGTAGAGAAAGTTCCAAGCATCCAATAATGCCCAGTAATGCTAGGCACCAAGAGTATGATTTGGCCTTTGTGACATTTTGCTGTGTCTTCTCCACCATTACCCAGCACAGCTTCTCAAAAATCAGTTACTTACCAACTCCCACAATGTGGACTTATCTCCCACATCTAAGATGGATCTTTGAGGAAGAACACCCAAAAAACCTGAGGCAATAATATCACCTCACCTGATTCCATATCTTTGTAGTCTGCGCCAAAATGTCTCCACTGGAAACCATAAACTGGGCCCAGGTCCCCTTCCTGTCGTGCAGAGAATCCCAGGCTGTCCAGAAAATCTCGGGACCCATTGGCATCCCAGATTCTCACTCCTTTGGAGGACAGTTCTTTAGCATTTGTGGATCCCTGAAAGATTGAGAATAGGCACACAGGAGGACTCTGCGTCACTCATCCTCCACCCATGGCACACTAACCATGTGCAGCCTAGCTTTAAGCAGGCTGGTCCTGGCCAGGCTTCAGAGGGAGTAGAGAATGGTCTTACCCTATTAAAAATTTCCTCAGGGCATTTCTTCTATTCTCTTCAATTTTCAAAAGTCTTTGTGTATGTATACGTACATGTAAGCATGCCATGGTGCTTGCACACAGGAGCTGGTTCTCACCTTCTACCTTATTTGAGTTGGGTGTCTCTCTTGTTCCTGTTGCTATAATACCTACCCCAAGCTAGCTAGCTTGTGAGCTTCCAGTAGATTTCCGTCTCCATCTCCCATAGAAGTACCAGATTAGATGGCACTACCACATAGAGCTTTTTTGTTTTCTCAAGACAGGGTTTCTCTGGGTAACACTCCTGGCTGTGGCTGTCCTGGAACTTGCTTTGTAGACAAGACGGGCCTTGAACTCACTGAGCTCTATCTGCCTCTGCTTCCCAAGTGCTGGGATTAAAGGTGTGGGCATCAGCGCCTAGCCCAAAGAGCTTTTTAGGAGGACTCCAGGGATCCAAGCTCAGGCTATCAGATTTGTGTGGGGCCAAGTGCTTTACACCCACTGAGCCATCTCCCCAGCCTTCCCTTCAATTTTTTTTTTTTTAGTTTTTCGAGACAGGGTTTCTCTGTAGCTTTGGAGCCTGTCCTGGCACTAGCTCTTGTAGACCAGGCTGGCCTAGAACTCACAGAGATCCGCCTGCCTCTGCCTCCCGAGTGCTGGGATTAAAGGCGTGTGCCACCACCGCCCAGCCTTCCCTTCAATTCTTTAAATACCTCCAAGTTCCTAAAACATTTCTACCTCATCTGCAGCTTTGAATTCCTTCATAAAACATGTTCCAGGTTGAAGTGTGATACTCCGAGTGGACTTGTCCAACGCTCCATGTGCGGTCTGTTCATGTGTCATATCTGGCTATCTGGAAAATGTGTATGCGTGGGTACCCAAGCCCACGGAAGCCTGAGGGGATCCTGGCTGTTCTACTCTATTACTTCCTATCCTTTCCCTTGAGACAGGGTCTCCGAGTAAAGCTAGAGCTTATTTGGGCGAGACTTGCGGCCAGCAATCACCAACATCCTCCTGTGTCTCCCTTCCCATTATAGCACTGGGGTTACAGACACATACAATCACACCCAGCATTCTTTAAGCTTCATTTCTGTGTTATGTGTATGTGTGTTTTGCCTGCATGTGTCTGTACACCGTGTGCACACAGTACCCAAGGACAGTAGAAGAGGGAGTCAGATAGCTTGAACTGGACTTACAGATTGTTAGCCACTAACTGTGTTAAATGGGTGCTAGGAACTAAATCCTAACCCCCACCCTGAACACGAGCAACAAATGCTCTTCAGCACTGAGTCATCTCTCCATCCCACACCCGGAATGTTTTATGTGACAGCTGGGGCAGGATGAACTCAGGCCCTCTTTGCCTACTGAGTCAGCATCCCAAGGACTCTAAAGAAGGGGCTGAACTTGTAGTATTGCCCAGAACTCATCTTCTCTCCGGGAGTACTCTAAGCCAGCACTGGACAGAACCTCACTTTTTCTGGACCAGGATACAGAGCAGGAATTTGGGGCTCCTGCCATTTGTCACCACGCCACTCCAGTATAACCCAGGTACCTACTTGACCCTGGTATCAACCAATTCAGCCATCAATAGTGCTGAGCACCTACCATGTGGCTGGCTGTATTTTAGTCCTGAGATACAACAGGAAAGAGGAGAAGCAGATTTTCTACCTTGGGGAACTCACAGGACATTGCACTTATTTATCTCCCACCCAGAAGAGGGAAAGCTGAAGGCTGATATCTAGGTCAGCAAATGATGTTTCCCTACAAAGAGAAACAAAGAGGTGACATGAAGGTCAAGGGTGTCAAGTGGGACTGCAAGGAGGAGAGAACCATCCTCCATATGCAAGGAAAGGCACTAGGTGATGGGAATGGCAAGTGCCAGAGGCCTGGGCAGGATTCTCCCAGTGTGCTCAGCTCAGTGATGAAAGCAGGATGGGAGGACACAGAAAAGCATCTAAAGCGAACACTAGAAAGTGAGCCAGTGGAGTGGGAACGGCTGAGAGCTACAGGTTTCACTACTACTTCCTCTTTTTTTTTTTCTTTTTTCTTTTTGGTTTTTCGAGACAGGGTTTCTCTGTGGTTTTGGATCCTGTCCTGGAACTAGCTCTTGTAGACCAGGCTGGTCTCGAACTCACAGAGATCCGCCTGCCTCTGCCTCCCGAGTGCTGGGATTAAAGGCGTGCGCCACCACCGCCCAGCCTTTTTCTTGTTTTTTTACGACAGAGTTTCTCTGTGTAGTTTTGGAGCCTGTCCTGGAACTTGCTCTGTAAACCAAGCTGACATCGAACTTACATAGATCCACCTGCCTCTGTCTCGGAGTGCTGGGATTAAAGGCCTGTGTCACCACCACCTGGCTCACAGTTTGACTTCTAAGGCTTGTATTGTGAAGACAGGCAGCTTCCAAAAGCAGCAGCACCCTTACCTTGATAAACCACAGCAACTCCTCCAAAACGCCCTTCCAGAACACTCGTTTGGTTGTGAGCAGAGGAAATTCATCTGAAAAACAGGTTGTAACACAGTTAAAATGTGGTAAAATACAGTGAGCCATCATTCAGCTTTCTTTGTGGAGGGAAACGATCTGGGGGCGGACACATACACACCTGGAGTGGCTTCAGGAAAACTGGGAACTCCCACCCAGCTTCGGGCTAAGTCAGTGAAACCACAGGTCTGCATTGACACAGGGGTACCCATATGGCAAAAGAGTCCTCACCCACTACTGAGCCACTATCACTGTCACTGGTGTTTAACAACAACACCCAAAATGTGGCCTAGACACAGCCTAAAGGCTCTAATACCCAAGTCCATCACGCTCCAGGAAGAGCGATATCACTCTGGTAAAAACTGAAAAAGTTTTCAGACATTTGGGGAGCAAACTGACCTAGCATCTGAAAACAGAAATGTTTATGCCTCGGAACCCGAAGGCAAAACAGAAGAGAAACAAAGGGGAAGGGCAGGAGCTCAATCAACAGACAAGGTAAAGAGGAAAGGCTCAGAGGATATGTTTGTCAGAGAGCAATACTTTCCTCTTTACCGTCTACATGGGAAACTGGATGAAGACTAGAGAAGCAGAATAACTTGTCTACAGTATCAGCAGAGGAAAGAGACTAAAACCGGGCATCAGAGTTCACTGTTCTAAGAGGCCCTGCACACTGGGTTAATCCATGCAGTAGCTGCTCAAGTTCCCACCTCCAGAACATGCTTGAGATAAGTATACCCTCACTCAAAGTCTTGTGCTTGACGTCTGATGCCAGGAACCCCAAAAGAGCACTTCTTCCCTGGGGCCACTCTGTAGGCTTACACATCCTCTGAGTTGCTCTATAAAAGCCAAGGCTGTTTGGGGAAACCCCACAGTTTCCGCCTCAGGCTTGGGTTCTTTTTTCTGTGCCGCTTAAACACTGCCTAAGCCATTTTCGCGCCAATTTTTAAAACAGTTGCAAAGGGGAGCAGGAGATCAGGGGAAGGAAGAGGAGGAGCACAAGTCGGGACCTCAGGGTAAGGTTTGGATAGGTTTCTTCTATTCTGACCCTCGGAGACGCACGACCAGTTGGAACCTAATGGGGGTTAAGAACAAGAGGCCTTAAGGACCAGGTTTACCTGCAGTAGCTATCACCTTGAGGCTCTAGCGCGGGAAGGCAGAGCTCAGGACTCTTTGAGCCCGGGTCAGACTAACCGCGGCCGCCAGCCACGCGCCTCCGCGCCCAGCCCGCCGCTCGTCCTCCCGCAGTCCCTCCCGGAATAACAGTGGGGACTAGCCGCGGTCACCTCTCAGGTTGTATCTCGCCTGCATGCCGAACACCGACAAGGTGCCGGTGCCCGTGCGGTCCTCCTTCTTGAAACCGCAGCGCATAATGTGCTCTACCTGCCCCAGATACTGCAGCTCCCCGTGGCGCGGTGCCTCCGCGCCCTGCTGCTGAGCAGCGGGCTGCAGCTTCAGCTCGGAGCCGGCGACCGGCATTGCGGACAGTTAGAGGCGGTGTCGTAGGCGCCAAAGACCCGGACCTTCCGCGCGCTCTTTCCCCCTACGTTTGGCGCCTCCCGCCCCTTCCTGCTGGGAAGCTTCTGACTGGCCACGATCGTCAGACCCCCGCCCACGCGCTAGCAGAGCAAACACACGCTGGAGTTCCCAATTCTCTTGATTTATCCTGTCTTTGCATTAAGAGCCTATAGGAGGTTCAGGGCGTGGTGACGCAGGCCAGTAATCCCAGCTCGTGGGAGGTCGAGGCCAGAGGATCTGGAATTTAAGACAATCCTTTTTTTTTTTTTTTTTTAATTTTTTTTATTGAGACAGGGTTTCTCTGTAGCTTTGGAGCCTGTCCTGGAACTAGCTCTTGTAGACCAGGCTGGCCTCGAACTCACAGAGATCCACCTGCCTCTGCCTCCCTTAAAGGCGTGCGCCTAAGACAATCCTTTGTTTCACATCAAGTACAAGGCCATCCTGGGTATGAGAAGATGAACATTTTTTTTTTATTATTATTATGTATACAATATTCTGTCTGCGTGTGTGTCTCCAGGCCAGAAGAGGGCACCAGACTTCATTACAGATGGTTGTGAGCCACCATGTGGTTGCTGGGAATTGAACTCAGAACCTTTGGAAGAGCAGGCAATGCTCTTAACTGCTGAGCCATCTCTCCAGCCCGAAGATGCACACTGTTAAAAATAATGGTGGAATATGAAGAATAGGCTTGGGGCTCTACCGAAACGTACTAAACACTACCAACTTTTTCTTCTGCTGAGCACTGAACCCAGACTTCCCACATTTTCGCACCACCCCTGAGCCATAAACCCAGCCCAAGCCTGTATTTGTTTTTCCCTGTATCTTATGTTTGTCATTTTTGCATATGGTATACATTGGGTAAGAATCCCCCCAAAGGCCTGTGTGTTAAAAGACTTGCTGACCAAGTGGGGTCCAGTGACCAGAAGTAGTCATTTTCGAAGGCAACACTGGGATCCTGACTGCTCCCTGTTTTTCTTTGCTTCCTCCCAGCTATGAGGCAAGCAGGGTCTAACTTCACTCCAGAGAGACATGATAGCATGGTGTGTATGACAGAGTCAGGGGCTGTTCCCAAGACAAGAAGACAACTAAAACAAGCAACCATGTTCTGAAACCTTCAGCCAAAATAAAGCATCCTAAGTTGACGGTCACAGTGGAAGGAAACCGACAGCGCCATTCTCCTGTCTTCCTGCTAAAACTCAGCCTCAAAAGCTCCAGTTCAAAATGTCTATTTTGTTGGACTGGACAGCAGGCTCGGCAGTTGAGAGCACTGGCTGCTCTTCCAGGGGACCCAGGTTCAGTTTCCAGCACCCACATAGCAACTCACAACTGTCTAATTCCTCTTCTGGCCTCTGTGGGCACCAGACACCCACATAGTACAAAGACATACATGCAGGCAAAACACTATATGCATAAAATAAAATAATTGTAATAGAGATAAAAATTTTATGATGGAATATGTACTATAAGATATTACATAATCATCTTTTATTTGTAGCCCTGTTTATTTAGTTATCTAAGATACTGTCAAATGTTTCTTTGTAGTCTTGTTTTGTAAAAAAAATTCAAATTTCAAAGAAATTTATAGAAATGGTTGGCCATTTTGGCTTAACTACAAGTACCATGGGAAACATTTCACAAGCTTAGTAGTGGGAAATTGGTATTCTTGCTGTATAATTGTGAGCTGAAATGAACTGAGTTATAGGATAACAGAAAGTTGAAAATCTATTTAGTTCAACACAATGTTAGTCTGGCTTTTCCTACATCAACTCTTCACCCCACTGTTTCTCCACCCAAACTCTTACTAGTGCAATGCAGTTCTTCCAGATCATTAGTGTTTCCTTTGGGAAGTCAGATCCTCCTTTATGAAGGAGGGAAAAAAGAAATATATTTTCTTTACCTATCACAACGTCATGACTAAAGCTGTATAATAGAGGTTAATAGAAGGCTAATATAAGTTTATTAATATGTTTGCATAACACAGGAGACTTCATGCCAAAGGCTAAGAATATCTTCAGGTAACACCCAATGCCTATAGGGAAGACTTCCCTACTTTACTGTAATTTTTTGGTTTTGGATTTGAGGGGTGGAGGGCAGTTGTGTAGACAATGACTGAGGATAAGAGTCTGCTCTCATGGCAGTAGGGAAGGGGGTGGGACTTGGCAACACCTATCCTTTCAGGTTTGTGTTGACTCTTAACAGGGTAGGACTTTCCGTGATAGTCCTATTTCCAGGAAACGTAGGCCAAAGAATTCTTGTAAGGCCTGCTTTATGTGAAAGGTAGGACACAATGAGAGCAATCTCCCTACTTCTTTCAGCTAAAAATACACAACACGTAAATGTGGCGTATTTGAAGACTGTGTAGATAAAAGTTTCTGTATCACCTGGTCCCACAGCCATTCAGTCCCAAATAAACACACAGAGGCTTGTATTAATTATAAGCTGTTTGGTCTACTGCTCAGGCTTATTTCTAACTTGCTTTCACAACTTAAATTAACTCATAATTCTTATCTATGTTTAGTCACATGGCTGGGCACCTTTTCTCAGAATGACATTCTCATCCTGCTTCCTCTGAGTCTGGCTGGTGACTGCATCTCTGCCTTTCCTCTTCCCAGAATTCTCCTCGTCTGGTTGCCATACCTATACTTCCTGCCTGGCTACTGGTCAATCAGCATTTTATTAAACCAACACAAGTGATAAATCTTTACAGTGTACAAGAGCATCCTCCCGCAGCAGTACTGTAGCTGAATTCTTCTAGTGTTGTGCTATGTACTTTCTGATGATTGTTTCGAAAGGCATGGGTGCACTGTCAGAAATCTGAGCAGAGAAAACAGTAGATGGGCTGGTATTCATTTGAGGAGAACACTTCTAGGTGTACAGAGATGAGGGACTGAGTGGGTTGAGGTTATGGGTGTCAGGGAACTGTAGGATTTCCTTCAGGAAACTTTTTCTGGGGCTTTGAATGTGACTGAATGTGACTGTCTATCATAATGCAGGATGACAGTATGCCTTCAGAAAACCAGTCAAATATATACATTTTTTTCCAACCAAAAAGTGCCCACATACTTTTTAGCCACTAGCAGCATCCTAGGCAGAACATATCCCAGACTATCCAGTTGCATGTTACTTTTGTGCTAGTTTTCTCTATGTTGAGTCTGCTCTTATTTTTCTACCCAAGATCAGCTGATCAAGGTGAACTAAGAACCAAGAGTAGGGTATCCGACGCTCATGAAATAAAATCCTTCACCATGACCTTCTTTGAGGCCCTTGTTTTGATGGAAAGGGTCCTTCTGGCTACGGAATACAAGTTAAGCCAGAATAAATGATCCCCAAACAAGCATCCATGAACTCATTTAACAAACATCTCTATCGCAATGCCTTGCTTATTTACGTCAACAAAGAAAAGACAGGCAAGGACCTGGTCTTCATGGAACTTGTTTTTCAGCAGAGACAATCAGAAAGTTCCCAAGCAAGTGTTCTGCAGACGAGCCCAGATGAGACACAAAGCAGAACCTAGGTTCACTATTGAGGTTTATGTTGGGGTTAAGCCCCACTAAACCTCTCAAGATTAGAAGGATCACTATAGCAGGCAAGCCTGACTAATAAAGTCTGAGGATACATAAAGTCCCTTTACCAGGCCCCATTTGTTCTTCCTGTGCTCTCCCCAATACTCACTTGATGCTTCCCTTTGATGTTCCTAGCTGTCCGCAGGTTTCCAGTTTGCACACCCACACAGACATAGTTAGCAAACACTTGTTTTTCCACACTGATGCCTTCTCCTTCCTGGCATGCACAGAACAACACATGACCCAGTCTAGAAGCTAAGAAAATAATCTTGGACTTCCCACTCTCCAGAATTGTTCGGTAAATAAAGCCTCATTCCTTTGAAAATGGTTTTGTCTTCCATTTCCTCCCTCACTTCCTTTTCACCCCATCTGCCTCACAACCTGTGATGCTAGGGATGGAGCCTAGATCTTCACACATGGGGATGGGGTGAAACGGACTCATCTTCTGTAGCCCTGGATAGCCTTGTACCTGTTATATCCCCCTGCTGGCCTTGAACTCTCTGAAATTCTCCTGCCTCAGCTTCTAACTGCTGAGAGTATAGGTGTGCATCCCACCTTTGGGATTGCTTTGATTTCTTGAGACAGAGTATTCCATAGCTGAGGCCAGCCTTGAACTCCTTATCTTCTTGTCTCTACCTCTTTACACTTTTTGTTGTTGTTGTTCTTTCGAGACAGGGTTTCTCTGTAGCTTTGGTGCCTGCCCTGAAACTAGCTCTTGTAGACCAGGCTGACACAGAGATCCACTTGCCTCTGTCTCCTGAGTGCTGGGATTAAAGGCTTGCCTCTACCTCTTCAGTGCTGGCAAGATCACATACAGGCATCTGCCACAACACTCAACCCTCCTCCCTTTTTAACATGGTTGTTGTTATGAGTAGTTAAACTTAGTTTTCAAATTAGGCTACAACTTGCAGGTTGACAAAGAGAAAAAGGTCAGATCCCCTCAAAACAGGCTGAGTCCCAATGTGAGTTGATAGCTAAAGGGATGCTCTCAGGTAAAACCTTTATGAGGATGAGTAAAGCATCCTGGGAGGAGAGAGGGATGCCAAATAAGAATATTGCTATAAGACATCTCTTGCTCTACCTGGGTGCAGCAGGGAGTTCTAGACCACAGTGGCTGGAGCAGGAGCTGGTACAGGAACCTGTGATGGTTAACCTTGATGTCAACTTCCCTGGGTCTGGAATCAACTAAAAGACATGCCTCTTGATGGGTCTGTGATAGCATTTCCTGAAGAGATGAATTGGAGGGGGAAAGACCCTCCTGCGTGAGGGAGGCACCATTTTGCAGCTGCCCTCATGTATAGATCTGAGGAGGAAACTGTTCCTTTTTGCCTGCCTGCCTTCACTCCTTCCTGGTGAGAGCAACAGATTTGCTGCTGCCTCCAGCACAGCTGCCACAGCTGCCAGCACCACCACTGTAGCTGCCAGCACTGCAGCTGCCAGCACTGCAGCCGCCAGCACTCTAGCCACCACAACCACTGTAGCAGCCACCAAAACTGCTATCATCTATAGATAGCAAAGCTTCCAATGTAAGAATCCAAGAATCCCCCCTGCCTTCAACACTAGGGAGGGCTTGCTGAGGTGTCTATCCTAGTGGAATCAGTAGATGCTGGTTCTCAACCTCTTGAATATGCGGACCGCCACTGTTAAACTACCCAGAATACAGCATGTAAGTCAGTGTGCTAAACCCTGTGTAATATCTATTCACTCTATCAGTTCTTTTCCTCTACAGAACACCACATATTACACAGAGCACTGCAGATTTAGTTGGTAATCCCAGGACTTCTTGTACCCAGGTCTTTTTAGGATCCTCCTACCTCAGTGCTAACCCCATAGGAATGAATGTATACAAAAAGGAATTCCTTTTGTGGAATTAAGGCAATTTGTGCATGGTCATAGGGATGTCTGGCTCAGGATGAAGAGTCAGCCATTGTTCTATGCAGCAGAGTGTTAGTAATCAAATGTGGGAGTCATAGCACAGGTGCAATTTAAGTATGTTTTCAGAGGATGTCAAATGTTAAAACTTTTTTAGATCTACTTTATACGTACGGGTTCCTTGACTACATTAGGTCTGTGCACCAAGCACGTGTGTTGCCTGATGCCTGAGGAGGTAAGAAGAGGGTGTCAGATCTTTAGGAACTATATATAACTGGAGTCAAAGATGGTTGAGCCACCATGTACTTCCTGAAACCAAACCTGGATCCTCGGCAAGAAAAACAATTGCTTTAACCACTGAGCCACCAATGTTTAATTCTCCAGCCCTGATATTAATTCGTAAGGTGCCTTAGTTTATTGCATAAAAAGTAGTAAGTGCTATAATTTACTTCTTAAAAAATTAAGGAGCCTCACTGGCTTTACAGACAAACATTTCAAGGTGACTTCCATTGTTCCCATCTTAGTGAGAAAACAGGCCTAGAAAGGTTTAGGACTTTTTCCAATCTTTCTAAGCTGTTAAGTTTTAGAGTCTAATTTAAATTTTTTATTTACTTTATGCAATGGGAGTTTTGCCTGAATTTATGTCTGTACATCACTCGCAGGCCTGACTCCTCAGGAGGCCGGAAGAGGGCATCAGATGCCCAGGAGCAGTAGTTAGGAAGGCTGTAAACTTCCTTATGGTACCGGACATCACATCTGCGTCCTCTGCAAGAGCAGCAAATGCACTTAGCTATTGAGCCATTTCTCCAGCCCTGGTGTCTAATTCTGAACTTTACTTTACCTACAAGTCTTCTTTCTTAAAATCTGTATTAGCCAGTTGAAGGTTGTCACTATCAGCTACAACCCTATCGCAACGAGAAGAATTAGCCATTTTAGATTTAAAATACTTTTGTATTTTATGACCTTATCCCCACTCAGTACGGAGCCCAGATATGCTAGGCAAATCCACCACTAAGATACATTTCTAGCCCTTTTAGTATTTTTGTTTTATTATGTTTTGAAACAGGGTCACACTAAGTTGTCTAGGCCGGCACAGAATTCATTACGTAGCCCATTCAGGCCTTGAACTAAAGACCTTCCTACCTCAGCCTTATGGGTAGCTGATCTAAAAGACTGAGCCATCTTTCTAGACCATGAACTGTGTTAAGTCAAGTGGGCTTGGATATGATCACCATGGAGTGACACGTATTTCTCTTCAGCTTGTTTTCAAAGTCAGCTGTAGTCAGTCAGTAACTAGCAGAATAGAGATAACACACGTCATTTCTGCTCTGGGGCCCTTACCTTTGTTGAGTTAAAGATGCCCTCAGTCACTGGGTTATGGGTTGCTAGTTGAGACACCCATCCAAACTGTTCTTGCATCTCTTTCATCAGATGTGTAATGTCTTCCATATGATACTGAACCATCCAAACAATCTGATCATATTGCTGAGTGGATATGTTGACTAATTTCAGAGCCTCAAGGAATTCAGGTACGTCAGGGCAGTCTAAAAAGGAGGTAAAGAAATAGTGAAGAAAAGGTCCAGAAACTTGGAAGTGGTGGTGTAGGCTTAAGACCTAGAGTTCTTAGTTAGCGCTTGTTGTTTGTAGTAAGGAATTATTGCTGATATCACCTTCAAATGAGACTTGGATTAATGAATTGTTATTTATATGGTTTTATAGAGCAGAAGTGGGTGGATAAAGAAAAGAATTTTGTGTTAAAATCTCACATGCCTACCACCTATATTTTAAGGGGAGCAGTGATTGGGGTGTGGCTCAGGACTAGACTGCCTGCTGGACAGTGCAGAGTCCTGCTGACCGTTAGCCCTTTGCCCAAAAAACTCGGCTGAAGCCGAAGCCTCTGCTTTGCCCCTTCCACAGCACATTCTCTCCATCCCATGGGGGGGTGTAAATATATAAGCACAAGTGGAGGTGTGAGAAAACGGAAATTTCTATAGTGAATCTAGTTAAGATTGGGACAAGAAGGAATAGTAAAACAGTGAAAATCATGTCTAGTGATGTTTGGAAAAACATTTTATCTTACATGTACAATATTAAATATGATATTATAACTATAGCCATGGGATTATTCGTAAAATAATAAGATTTTCTAGATGTACATAAATATATTTTAGATAGGCATTCTTCATATCTTTCAAAGATTATAGAATATGGCATTTTAAATGTTTTAATAACATAGGGCTTTTCATGACAATGAGACACGTCTGCTCCTGGCAGCACCAATCTACTTCAAGAAGAAGATGGGCATTGAAGAGGCACCTTATGGAGTTTGATAGCCATTTGGGCAAGAAACTGCTCTTGCCTGGACTATTGTATAAACTGGACACAGAGAACCCGCAGAGAGAGGACTACTGAACTTGCTAAAGGTGAGATGGTCTTTCGGGGTTCCTGATTCATGAAAGAGTCTGCGAGATATTCTGCAGGACACAGCAGATAGTGACTGAACTGCCTTTGATTTTCCTGCTTCATGGAAATGTCTCTGGATACTATGGACCTGTAGGCCGAAGATGGATGCCCCAACGGTACAGAGGAACTTTGGGTGACTGTCCAGGCAGCGAGATGTCTCTGTGACTTCTAGAGTTTTGGAAGTTTCTTACTTCTTGTTTACTTAGGTAATATTATATCCTTCTGGAGTCTTTGATGGAGTTGAAGAATGGTTAGTTATAGTTATAGTTTTCCTTTGTTATGATAAAAGATAAAGTAGATGTAAATATTGTAACTGTAATTCTTGCTTTCTGTTTTGTTATATGTAATTTTGCTATGTTAAAGTTAAAGCCTTCCTTTTTTTGTTTAAATAGAAAAAAGGGAAATGATGAAGGAAGGTCATTGACTAATAAAGAAACTGCTTGGCCCTCATAGGTTAGAACATAGGTGGGTGGAGTAAACAGAACAGAATGCTGGGAGGAAGAGGAAGTGAGCTCAGATGCAGGGCAGCTCCTCTCAGAGCCAGACGCAATGCAGCCAGCCGCCAGGTCAGACATGCTGAATCTTTCCCGGTAAGCGCACCTAGTGGTGCTACGCAGATTATTAGAAATGGGCTAAATTAATACGTGAGAATTAGCCTAGAAGAGGCTAGATATAATGGGCCAGGCAGTGTTTAAAAGAATACAGTTTGTGTGTTGTTATTTCGGGGCATAAGCTAGCCAGGCGGCCAGGAGCCAGGTGGGAATGCTGCCAGCAGCTCCTTCAACAGCTGAGTGAGAAATAGTTTGCTTTTCATGATATTTTTGTTTTTGTTGTATGACCCTGGCCCAGGACCTCCTGCATACCCTTAACTATACCCCCAGTCTAAGCAGCGTGATTAAATCAAACAAATACTACACTGAAAAGTTAAATAAATTAAAAAAATATTTTATAAGTTTCAGTATCATTCCGTGTATGCGTACATGTTTATTTATAAGGAAAATATTAGAAAATGCAGAGAAGGGTGTGAAACTCATCCTTAACATTACAACTCAGTAGTAACCTTGATTCTTATTATGGTATATCTAGTGACATCCTATTTCTAAAAATCATTTTTTATTTTGAATTATGTGGGGTGTCAGGGGTGTTTACATGCACATGAGTGTAGATGCCCATGAAGACTGGAGATACAAGTGCTGTGAACCATTGGATTTGGATGCTAGGAACCAAACTCAGATCCTCTACAAGAGCAGTTAGCACTCTTCAGCACTCAGCCATCTCTCCAGTCTCTCTAATGACATATAAAAGTCAGTGTGTCTTTTATATCACTGTGTTCAAGAATAGGAGAATTCTGTCCTTCCTCATTTCTAAAGAGCTACATTGGCCAAGATTCACTCGCTGTTGAAGGGAAGAGGAGAGGCAGCAGAGAGGATAAAGGTTCCTGTTGATTGTATTGTGACTCTTCCTGTTGGTAGAAACACTTCAGCAGTCTTTGTTTTGTGAGGAAGCTGAATGCAGGAGCTTTATAACTTTGCAATTAAAGAATCTCGTCTTTCCTGAACTTTGATTTCATTAACTTACCCTATTTAGATTTAATTGTAAACAAAGCCTAGAATCACCTGAGAGAACTGCCTAGATTAGATTGACCTTTGGGTATATTTTTGGGGATTATACTGATTATTATTTAACGGAGGAGGGCCCAGCTTACTTGGGTGGCACTGTAGCAGGCTCCCAGACCTTAGCACAACTATTTCCATGATGGAAGTATCATTCAGACTGTAAACTCTTTAGTAGATAGCACCACCTGCCAAAATGAAAACAATGACCTAATCCGTCAAAGTCCACAGTTCTGGGAAACTCTAAATATACTAACCTTGAGTTTTAGTTTCTGTAGTTCTGCTTCTGGCTAACTGTCCTTGTTAACTGAAGTATGACAACACAGAGCATGGGTTTTGTGCTTAAGAGCTCAACCCAAGAAATGCTCACTGGTGCACCACAATTCCAAATACCTATTGTAGCTGCAGGTCAGCTACTAAAGACTTTCAATGTGCTTACACTCATGTCAGAGCAGTGTTCTTTGGGGGATCCCTTACTACAGCACCATCGCCTGGGCTGTATGAAGAAAGCTAATCAAGGTCCCCGAGAGATGGTTAAGAACACTGGCTGTTCTTCCAGAGGACCTGGGTTTGATTACCAGCAATCACATGGCAACTTACAACTGTCTAGAACTCTACACTCAGGGAATCCAATATTCTCTTCTGGTCTTTGCAGGCACCAGGCATGTGTGTGTTACACAGGTATACATGTGGGCAAAACATCCATACATATAAAATTATTTTTTACATACTTAAACATAAAACTAGTTAAGCATGAGGCTGTAGCTGGTTATAGTAGTGCATGTTTTAATCCCAGCAAAGACAGACAGATCAGTGTGAGTTTGAGGCCAGCCTGGTCTATATAGGTAGAGTTCCCAGGACAGCCAGGCCCTCATAGCAAGACACTGTCTCAAACACACAGACACACACACACAACAACAACAACAACAACAACAACAGAAAGACATAAGGTCATGAACAAGGTAGCAATCAGCATTCCTCCACGGTTTTTGTTCAAGTTCTTGTTTGAGGTACTGCTATGACTTCACTCAATGATGGTATCCTACTTACTTTTCTATTGTTCCAGTAAGAAGACACCATGACCAAGGCAACTTATAGAAGCATTTAGTGAAGGTTTGCAGTCTCAGAGGGTTAGAATACATGCCCATCATGGTGGGGAGCATGACAGCAGGTGGCATGTTGCTGGAATAGTGGCTGAGTCTTTATACCTTTGTCCACAAACACGAGGCAGGGAGAAAGCTAGCTGGGAATCACATGGGATTTTTAAACCTCCAAGTCCACCCTCCAGTGACATAACCTTCTCCAAAAAGGCCACACCTCCTAAATCCTTCCCAAACAGTTCCAACAACTGGGGACCAAGCATTCAAATATATGAGCCTGTGGGAACCATTCTCATTCAAACCACCACAGAAAGACTGGAATCTGCTATAGAAATAAGCCCTTTTCCCTCCTTAAACTGGTTCTGGTCAGAGTGTTTTGTCCCAGGCACAGAATGAAACAAGAACAGAAGTCGGAACGGAGAGCATGACTGTTGCGGGGATGACTTGGTCATAGCTCTCTGTATCTCTGGGCTATTTTGTTGGAGGGCTGTGGAAGATTTTGAAACTTTGGGTCAGAAAAGTGGTTGAATACTCAGAACTTAACGGGCTGTTCTAAAAGGAGCTTAGAAAACAGTAATGCTGAGAAATGCACTGTCTGTGAAGGCCTGTCTTGAGTTTCAGAGGGAAGTGAAGACTATCAAGATCTGAGACACGGGCCATCCATGTAATTTCTGGCTAAGAACTTGTATATTCTGATCGACTGGGGCCAAAGAATCAGCTTTGATTAAAAAGAAAGCAATGCCATTGAGTGAAATTTTCTGTTTCATTGGGGCAAAAAAAGATTATCACCTCAGAATTTGTACACAGAGTCAGTCTAAGAGGAGCAGACTATTTTTTGAATTGTCAGGGTGGTATTTATTTTGAGACTACAAAGGGGTCACAGAGAGCTTCAGAGGCTTGGCCCCATATGGAAGAGTTAGACTCTCTGTACAGAGGCTGGAAGAGGTCACTGGTAAAGGTTCAACCTCATTTACAATGTAAACCCCTGAGTTATTAGAGATACCAGGACCATGAGACATTTGGCAAGGACAGCAGTATTTGTGGAGTGGAGCCCACCTAAGGCTACAATATGAATTATGTGTGCACAGCAGTGTGTGTGTGTGTGTGTAGAGCCCACCTAAGGCTACAATATGAACTATGTGTACTGCCCATAGATCTTCTGGAGTCAGAAGAGTGAGGGAGTCTCAGGATTTGGATTCACGCTGCTGGACTCTCGTCTTGCATTGACCTGATTTTTCTTACTCCTTTGTTCTTCCCTTTCGGAACAAGAAAGTACTCAACTTTTTAAAATCAAGCCCACAGTTCAGAAACTTTGGAATTTTAAAGGGACACAGAGTTTTTAAAGAATGCAGAACTTGGGGCTGGAGAGATGGCTCAGAGGTTAAGAGCACTGGCTGCTCTTCCAAAGGTCCTGAGTTCAATTCCCAGCAACCACATGGTGGCTCACAACCATCTGTACTGGGATCTGGAGCCCTTCTTTGGCGTGCAGACATACATCGAGGCAGAATGTTGTATACATAATAAATAAATAAATAAATCTTTAAAAAAAATACAGAACTTTTAAAAGTTAGGTTGTGTTTTACTTTATGATATTAATGTGAGATCGCAGGGACAAGAAAGGAAAGGTTAGAGCCTGGTTATCTACACGTTACCTCTCACTTCTATGAGTTTTCCTCCATCAGGGGATTTCCCTTTTCTTCGCAGCAAAAGGAAGTCGACCTAATTTGCTTATTGTTTTTCTCATCTGTAAATGTTTGTGTTTCTTTAATCTTTAATCATACATCCCAAAGTACCCACTGTGGATGGAACTGATGAAAATGAAAGGATTGGTTTACGTACACTGGCTGAGTAATATTTGTAAACCTTTATCAGGAACACCTGTAGATAGAACCAAGTGTGCAAAACCAGAGCTGGGAGCTGCTCAATTGGTAAAGTGCTTGCTAGGCAAGCATGAGGGCCTGAGTCAAATCTCAAGAATCCCATTTGAAAATGTCAGACATGGAGGTGCACCTGTAATTCCCACATTGGGAAGGATAAGACAGGTATATAGCTACAGCTCACTATCTGGCCACCCAGACTATTTGGAGAGTTCCATGTCAGTGAGAAACCATGTCTCAAATAAAATGAAACAATGCATGCAACCTGTGAAATAACACCTAAGGTGTTATTTGATCTCTGAATGCACAGGTTTATGTGTGCTCATGTGCCCCCACACATGAACACAGCAATGCACACACATGAAAGACATGATAAAACAGTAATTATTTACCTTCAGATAGGTCATTGTGACAATTTGGGCATCTTCTGTGAAATTTCATACATCCAGATAAATTCTGGTTAAATTCCTCGCACATTCCTCCATTTGGCTCAGGTAACATCTCTGAGGCAGGTCTCTCTGACCCAGCTCTGAGGGGAATACAACAATCATGTGTGAACACTACGGGAATTTCACCATGCAGGGCTGGGGAGAGGGTTAAGTCAGTAAAGCACTTACTCCACAACTAGGAGGACCAAAGATCCCCAGAACCCTTGAAAGAAACCAAGTATGGTAGCCTATGATTTAATGCCAGGGCTGGGGAGGTGGAGACCGGAGAGATCAGTGGGCTGACTGGCCCAGCTTGCACCGCCTTCTTGCTGAGTTCCAGGGAGGCAGTGCAGGTGATCCTGGAACTGGAGACCAGTCAGGGCTACACAGTGAGAGCCTGTCTCAAATACACAAAACCCCAAAACACAATGAAATAGAAAAACTAACAAAAACAAGTAGGGTGACTCCTGATGAGCAATTCTCTCCCACACGTGTATGCAAACCTGAACGGACATTAAATAAAGAAATTTATGTGATAAATAAGTCAAAATTAATTAAAATTTTAAAACTTTAGAAGCTAGGCATGGTAGCCTATATCTGTGGGATGTCTCCTATATCACAAGAGAGGTAGAGGCAAAGGATTAAGAGTTCAAAGTTAGCCGAGGTGAGGGTGATATAGTAGTCAGGAGAATAGTAGCATAAAGAGTTAAAACAGAAAAATCAGTAGCCTTTATCAACAACAGATGTACCAAGAAAGAATCAAGGAAACAATCCCACAACATAGCCTTAAAATCAACCCACACCATAACCTTAAATATCAGTCAATCTTGGAATAAATTTCACCAAAGAAGTGAAAAGTTTACAATGGAAACTTTAAAACACAGCAGTCACACTCTGTGACCTCTAAGTCTGGAAAGACCTCAGCTGTCTTTACAGCACAGAGCTAGAATGTTTTGGGTGTCAACAGCTATGGAATATTACTCCTGAAGCATGAGTTTCTTCCTGTGCAAACAACTATTCTGGAATCTGCACAGGATCTATGCCTGTCCCAGAAAGAAATCTGGATGGATTGCCTGCCTCTGCTCTGCCAGCTTTTGTTTACTGATTCCATTCATAGAATCAAAACTTTAGAGCTGGACAAGACGGCACATGCCTACAGTTCGAGCTCCTCCAGGGGCTGAGGGGGAGGGGACTTTACTAAAGCCAAGGAGTTGAGACAACCCTGTGTAACATAGCAAGACCCAACCTCAGAAAACAAAACTACAAAACACAAGCCCCGAGAAAAGTTCATAAAGTTGCATGTCCGACACACATGAGAATGACTTCCAATATCCTGTCTCCAGCACTCATCTCATTATACTCTGGCAATCAGAGAAGGACCATGGCTGTAAAAGTGGAGCGAATGCAATCAGCAATGGTGTGGTGGCATTTCACTTGTATTTTAATAAATGAAGCTTGTCTGAATCTCAGAAAAGTAAACAGCCACACTGGCCAGCCTTACACACCAGGCAGTGGTGACACACACCTTTAATCCCAGTAGCCACACTAGCTTGCCATAGAATCCAGGCAGCAACAGTGCATGTCCTTAATCCCAGAGCAAGAGAGGATTATTAAATGGGAGGGGACAGCTCTCAGCCTCAGTCTCATTCTGAGGTTTCCTGGAGGTAGGGTCACCAATTTTTGGACTGAGGTCGAGGTAAGAGTCAGTGACTGGCTGCTTTGCTTTTCTGATTTTCAGGTTGAACCCCAATATCTGTCTCTGAGTTTTTATTAATCGTGCTTTACAATGTCATCAATTTAACTTGGCATAATCCCTATCCTAGAGGCTGCTGCTCTTTTGTAATTGAGTGTGGCACTGCCAAGCCAGAAGAATACTATGATTATACATACACTAATACAAAGAGGAAAATTTCATTCCATTTCATACATGGCTCACTTCCTGAAGTGGGGAGGAAAATCCAGGCCAATCAAAGAATTTACTGGGCAGAGCACATCCTTTATGGGTCACCACCCTCTGCGAATTTCTCTGCCTAAAAGACAGCCAAAGGGCGTAAAAAGAAAACGTGCCAGTTCTGCAGGCCACACATGGATAGGGCAAAAGGAGACCTGAAGGATTCAGAGGAGGAGAAGCACACTGACATAAGGATGGTGTGCACATCTGTAGTCCTACCACGTGGAGACTGCAGCAGGGGAATAACGGACTCAAGGTCAACCTAGGATACATCTCCAGAACAGACTTTTACCATGAATCACGAGACAGGGAGAGAACAGTGAAGCTAAGTGTTAAGGCGCACATCTGTAACCCAGCCCTTCAGTAGTGGAATAATCAGGGTCAGATGTGGTGGCTACATACTGAATTTGAGCACAGCCTGGGCTACATGCAGAACTGAGAGGGAGGGAGGGAAGAAGGGAAGGAGAAAGAGATTCAAATGCATGATTTCTAGGATAAGCTATAAAAGAAGACTGGAGTAAACGGCTGTAATGCTATAATTGAAAATGCAGTTAGGCATGTCTATTGGAAGCCCCCTCAAAGGAAGACACATAAAATATGACCCTTGGCATCAATGGGTTTACTATCTACTTGGAACATGCCCACAAACAGTGAATTCAATGCAAAGTCAGGGCTTCTGACTTCTATTGGAGTTACAGAGTATAAGGATAGGGGAATAAACACTGCTGGGTATTCTAAACTATAAACGGTGCACACTCAGGTGGTGATATGTAGCACTGGTGTTAGATTCCAAATCATAAAAGAACAATGTCAATCATTTCCATTTTAAAAATTAACATAATCTACAAATCAAGATGGCTTGGATGTCTTAAGACCCTATAATGGTGAGTTCCCTTTTCCTCTTACCTATTTTTCCACAGAGGACCAAACAGGCTGGCAAGCTGTATAAAATCTCATGCAGTTACTGTCCAGACATGGCCTGCATCCATCCCAGGAATCCACAGAAGATGCCTGGCATAACTCTTCTTCTTCCTCCAAATGTTCTTGCACTTCATTCATGAGTTTCAGGGCCCCCTGGTTAAAACGTAAAAGCACAGGATTCATTTCCGTTTCCCGAGTCTATGTGAACCTTAGTTGGTTTCCTCTTCTAAGTGTATATTAGCACCAGGGGTTGCCAGATCAGCTCGGTTGATAGGGTGCTTGCCTTGCATTCCCAATGCCCTGGGTTCAATCCCCAGCACCATCTAAACAGGCACGGAGGCACAGACCTATAATCTCAGCTCTCAGAAGGTTGGAGAAGGAGGATCAGAAGTTAAGGTTATCCTTAGGTACCTAGTAAGTTCAAGGTCATCCTTTGATACATTAGGACCTGGTTTCAGCAGAAATTAAGACCCTCTAAATGGCTTCAGTTTTCATCTTCACCATCCTTACTGCTGATGGATCTGACACACTGATTTCCGTTTGATAAAGAGTCTTCTGAATGAGCCTTTACTGAAGGTTATGAAAATCTCATTGTTCGCTCATTTGTCCACAAGTATTTATTGAATAATTACTGCATGATGAACATTGCACTAAATGTGGATGAGCCAATAGTGAAGACATCATCCCTATGGGGAACCACCGTCATTGCCTTCTGAATTCTCTATCCGCATGGCTTACCTATGAGGGATACGAGAGGTTGGCTGTAAGGCTTAGACAACTGATATTTTCGGGCCGGAGAGATGGCTCAGTGGTTAAGAACATTGCCTGCTCTTCCAAAGGTCCTGAGTTCAATTCCAAGCAACCGCATGGTGATTCACAACCATCTGTAAAGAGATCTGATGCCCTCTTCTGGCCGCAGACATACGTGCAGACAGAATACTGAGTATACTGTATATATAGTAAATAAATGTTATTTATTTATTTATTTGTTTGTTTGTTTATTTATTATGTATACAAGTTCTGTCTGTCTGTATGCTTGCTGGCCAGAAGAGGGCACCAAATCTCATTACGGATAGATGGCTGTGAGCCACCATGTGGTTGCTGGGAATTGAACTCAGGACCTCTGGAAGAGCAGTCAGAGTGCTCTTAACCTCTGAGCCATCTCTCCAGCCCCCCATAATAAATAAATCTTTAAAAAAACTGATATTTTCTTTCATTTAAGCTTCCTTAAATTATTGTATTGTGTAAACACTGCAAGACAGCACAATTCTTGTATATATTACAGTGATTGGCTTCTTTCTTCTTGTCTGTATTCCAAATGCGCCCCCTTGTGGTGCTATTTGTACTTAGCTAGGGCCTGTTACTGTTGGTAAGGAGCCAACTGCAATGACAACTGTCTCAGTTCTGTCCTGTACCCTCCCTGATTTGACCCCTGACCTTACTGCACACATGAACTTCTTGCCTGAGAAGGAGTTCCGGAGAATGAGGCCTATACCAGGCTTCATGAGACAAAAAAGCTCTCAGGTGGAAAACAGGTGAGAGAAGTTTTGTTTTTAAAACCATTTTATTTTATACCTTTGTTTGTTTGTTTTCTGAAAAAGGTAGTCCAGGCTGGCTCTGGTCCTCCTGCCTCAGCTTCCTATGTGCTGGCACTATGGACATTATAGATCATGCGTGTGTGCATGCACACATGTGTGTATATGTGTGGTATATGTAAATTTATGTGTTTGTATGTGTGCAGATGTGTGTGGAGGCTGGAGGTAGAAGATGGGTGTCTCCCTCTACTGCTCTTTTGATCCAGTTTGTTCACTAAACTCACAGAGATCTGCCTGCCTCTACATACTCAGTGCTGGGATTAAAAGCATACCACCACTGTCCAAATTTAAGAGATTTATCTTTTTTTTTTTTTCAGGTAACTTTTTGAGTACCCAAACTTAGAGTCTAATGCAATCGATTCTTGTGTAATGAATAAAATGTTAGGAATAACATTTCTACTAGTTGCTGGGATTTTTCAGGACCTGAAACCCAATTTGCTTCCTTGGTCCTCGCAGGAATTTTCTTTTCCTAGTGTTGTGGTAGGTGGCTTAAGAAAATAAGAACAACCGTCAGTCAGTGGGTCCCACATGCTCACGCTGCTGGCTTCCTCAGGTTCATTCAGATCAGTGTTGGAGCAACATGTTAGCTAACAGCTTTAACCTCAACTTTCCTAACTGCAGAGATCAAAGTGTGTTTGACCTAGATGTGTGAAGGATTCCAAGAGATGATGTGTTTTGTATTAGACGTTTAGTGTCACTGTTCCCAGACGGTCAGACTATAAGCCCACCAGGGAAGAACTGGCATGGGGCCTTCCTCACAGTCCTAATGAGCAGCTGTTTTAGGCTTCTTCACCATCTTTGGATTGCTGCCAAAAGGGAGGGCTTCAGCTGCCAGCTGGGCCATCTCCTTCCTGCCTGGTAAGCGACCATTACACAGGTTTGCGGTCAGCTTGGCAGCTTCTGCCCTCACTGCTTTGTGGATTCCCAGAGATCACAGTGCTCAAGAATGATAAGATGCTAGACACTGTCTGGAATTCATCTGCTCCAACTTTATAGGAACTTAGGTAAAGATACAGTTGTGCATTGGAATTCCATTGGTATTTCTCTTAATTATGCATGTGTATGTGTGTTATTTGTACACACGCACATGTATGGGGCCCAGAAGTCAATGTCAGATGTCTTCATCCAGTGCTAGGGTTTGGTCACATGCCACCATACTTCTGTGTTGCTGCTCTGAACTCAGACCTCCAAGTTTGTGCAGCAGGCACTTTACCAGCTGACTGAGCTATCTCTCCAGCCCCCATTTGTGCTTTTTAGTTAATCATTTAATAAAGGGGAGGTTTGATGGAAGAGAAATAGGGTGCTGTTTGTGCATGGATCTCAGCTCTTGCAAAATGAGAACAATTCTGGCAGTGTTGCGCAGCATCCTGAATATAATCAATACTACTACACTGTACTCAGAAATGATTAAGACAGAGGTGGGAGCAGAGCTCCATCATAATGTGTGAGGTCCTAAATTTTATCCTTAGCACTACAAAAAGGAATTTAAAAAGAAAAAGATTGAGACGATAAATTTCACATAAACATTTTTTCCCAAATTTCAATTTCTTTAAAAATAAAAAGTAACTGTGTTAATTAATTTATTATTGCAATTTATTTATTTTTGCTTTGTGACAGGAGTCCCTCTTCTGTGGCCCAGACTGACTTGGAACCGAATATTTAGATGGTCTTGAATTTGTGGTAATCCTTTTGCCTCAGACTCTGACACCACCTAGACTTTCCAAACTATTCTATTACAGTTTTTATTTCTGTTAATTATGTTGATTAAAAGTAGTATTAAAATATAACCTCTTGAAAATATTTGCTTTGAATGTTCTATTAATTGTTACTATTATTAAACTATGAAGCGTGTAGTATAGTTCTATATAATAGTTAAGGAATATTTTTTCACATCTTCCAAGGATACTTGGATATAATATTTATTTTTTATTGGAAAAATACATATCTGGACTATAGCCATATATAAAGTTGTTTGAATTTTAAAAATAGATTGGAAATGTGGCTCAGTGGTAGAGCCCAGCATGTATTCTAGCCCTAGCATCTCAAAAACTAAAAATAGAAAAATAAAATGGGACCAGGATGTAGCTTAGTAGTAGAATCCCCTGTTACAACCACTGGCAATGCTGATATAAATGTAGAAAATGGGCTAGGCCAGTGTGCTATTTAATACACTCTGGTGTCTGTGAGAACGCTGGCAGACATTATGTCTGCAACTCTATGAGGAGCCAGAGGTAGGGGTCCCTGCATTCCATAGGTATTGGCCAGGAGCCAGAGGTAGGGGTCCCTGCATTCCGTAGGTATTGGCCAGGCCTCCCCTAGTTCTCTGCTTACTTTTCTTCTAACTATAATAATGAGGACCCTTCTCAGAGGACTCAAGTGTACTAATGCATTTTTATAGAGCTGCAGCTAGACTAACTCTCAATTTTTTCACCTCTGTTTACTTGCGTGTGCATGTGCATTTACGTGCATGTGTGGGTACAGGTGGCCATGGTGTGCACGTGGAGGTGAAAGGAGAACTTGTGAAAACCATTCTCTTCCCACTGAACTCGGGTCATCAGGCTTGGTGGCAAGTGCTTTTATCCACTGAATTATCTTGCTGACCTGCAATTCAACTAAGTCTTAAAAAAAGAAAGGTTAGGGGGCTTTAAAGGATTCTTGGGGGAAAGAAATCTAGAGGGAAAGCCCATGGATCATTTAAGTGCAGTGGTCAAGAAGTAGGGCAGACTGACTGTCCTTCATTATAAGCTCCTTATTGTGTCAGGGTGACAGCGGTGCTCTCATAAGATCTGCAAAATCCGATGATATTTTCTAAAAGCCAGGAAATGTACTCAAGTGTACTCAAAATGTAGAGTTCAAAGCTGGGTGTGATGGTAGATACACATAATTCTAGCACTTAGGAAATGGAAAGGTTGATCAGCCTCAGTTACAGCCTGGGTTACATGAGACCCTGACTCTAAATAAATAAATAAATAAATATTAAAAAAGGAAAATAAATATGGAATTCTTAACCATCCTCACCCTAAATATATTTAGGAGTAGTGTCTAATTATTTATTTATTATTAGTGATAGGGACTAGAAATCCTTGATCTAATCAAGACCTCTCCAAACACTTTTGACTTCTCAGCTTAAATGAGACTAAAAGTGAAGAATTTGGAGAAAGCAGTCTTCTTAACTAGGTATCAATCCCTAATCATTGTGTTCTAGTTACAGTGGAAATTGATTAGACAAGAAACGTAAAGCTTCCTGCAGCTTCTCCAATCTAAACTGCTCTCCAGAAATATGCTGTAGGGAAGGAAGTCACTCATGAATTGCACGTATTGTTGTGATTGCCGTAGCCTGGAAGTGCTAAGAACAGGTAGTTTTCAGTGATGGCGCCTGCCTTCTTCTTTACATTTCTTCAAGGTTTCCATCACTCATGCCTGCTCCATCTCTCTCCTTTCCATCATGATTTTCATCTGCCTAGCGCAAATCAAAGCCTTCTTCACCTCTCCTCCTGTATCTATCTCCCCCGCCTCTAGAAGACCTAGAAGACATGTTTGAGGTTTCTTTTAACTTTACTAGGAAACAGTAACCTCGCCAGTTTTTTGTGCCCCCTAAACAGCAGCTGGATTGCTCTTGTACAGCCTTTTAACCTAAAGCGCTTCATGATGCATTAGCTGACAGTTGTCTTGGTGACCTGCCTTCTGATTGTCACGTGAGAGCTCCTGAACAAACCTGAGCTTATCTGATCTCAGTCTGGTCATTTTCCACAAGCTCTGTTTTCCTTTATCCACTTTTCTCTATCACTGGGTACTCAGGGATGTTTGTATTAGAAAAAAAATGGAATTTCATTTATAGTTTATATGAAACATTCAGAAGAGGACTTCAGTGAACAATTTCTCTTTTTCAGTTTAAATTACCTTCCAAGAAGCCATCAGACTAAGAATGTATGTTATATAATACAAACATAGTAACTTTTAAGTGTAGCAACTCAAGAGATTATAGAAAAAAGTTCTGAGTTCCTAGTCTAAATGTGATTTTATGTCACATAAAGCCAAATCTGAATTATTTTCTAAAAGAAGAGAAAAGAACTTGTTATGGGGATGGAAAGAGGGCACAGCTCTTTTGTCTTAGCTCCATTCTAGACATGACTAGATAGGATACTGTTAACACACCCAGAGGCATGGATGATGAGAGAAGCAAGAGAAAGAAGCCGCTGCTCAGTCTGGAGTGTCACCTTAAGACCACAGGTGGTAAGACAGGACCACTAACCAGAAAGAGCAAGGAGCAGGCATTGCTGACAGCACTGTGGAGCCACCACGCTGCCCCAGAGAGCCTACATCTGACTTCTCACTCCTGAGGAAGCATCCTGGAACTTGTTGTTTGTTGGTTTTGTGAAGTTAGGGATCTAACTCAACCCTGGCTATACAATAAATTTAAGGACAGTCTGGAAAATGACTAAGGAACAAAGTAAAACAAAATAAAGAAGGAGGTTATGCATACGAGTGTATATACATGTGTGCACACACAAACCATCTATCCTAACCACGTGAGTAAAAGCACACGGAAGCATTCACACTCCAGTAGCAAAGAGGATTCTTTGTTATAAATACCTATTGTCTTTACAAACCAAAAACCAAAAGCAAGCTCCTTGTAGAAACGGCTGTCAGATCATTTTGAGAAGGTAAATAAGATACCTAAGCATTTTCAGGATAATGCAGAGAAACTCCTGCGACAATACTACGCTGACTCTCAATCTTTTTTTTGACAATATGTGCCATATAAAACTCAATATTTGAAAAACTTAAAAATTTAACCTAGATGAATGATATATGCAGCCTCAAAGGGAAAAATAAACTATTAAAAGCACTGAGGAAAGTTTTCACTTCCACCAATGGAGAATAATTCATACTCCTTCCATCAACTGTATCTACTCATATATGAAAATACCTTTGATCTTTTACCTATGGGTAAGCTGTATAAATATATGCACTTCATTCACAAGTGAACACACCCAGGATAGGAGAAGGAAGACAATCAACTCTCTCAGAAGTGAGGCGTCCCACAGTGTATTTCCAGAAGACAGTTGGAGCTACATCTTCTGAGCCTGCTTAATACTAAGGCCTGTGAAGTGCAAACTTACAGAATGGAACTGCTAAAAAAATGTTGGGAGGGAGAGTGACTTCTCCCTGCGGGGACCGGCTGGATCCCACAGGCTGCAGGTCTCCTCCTCCGCAGACGCCTCCCTCTCCCGCCGAGCAGGTGACCGCGGGTCCACCGCGCGCCCCGTCCACCCGGAGCCGGAGGATGCGCGCTGGAGGCCGAGGGAAGCGCTGCGCGAACCCGACCGCGGGAGAGCTCACACCGGGCGGGCGCCCCATTCTCCCCGGCTGCGCCCCGCTCTCAGGGCAGGAGGAAGGGCCTTGGCGGCAACGGCCGCTCGATCAAGTTCTAACAAAGATGCATCGGTTGTCATTGTTGACATTAAAATAGTACCAGCGCTTTATTTATATATTTGAAAATCAAGTATATGAGACTTTTAAGGCGCTTTTATTTGAATTGTTTTTCTTTTCTTTTCTTGGTGGATAAAGTGTTAATAAATCCATACTTGGTCTAGGAGTTCCAGAGTACTCAAAAACCCAAATTCCCAGACAGAAAAAATGGCAGTGAAGCATGAGCAGTATCATGGAAGACAAGTACTGTTTTGGCTTCACTCTAACTGGCTCTCATAACTTGATGTTGAAATGCATGTAGGCAGTAAGTAAGCAGTGTGGTCACGGGCCGACAGCCGCACAGTGATAGGTCCTCTTTATAGATGGATCACTTCTGTTTTGACGTAACGTGAGTTTCCTCAACGTTTATACTGTCTTAATTTCTTTTTTATGATTAGAGAACGGCAATGGGTTGATGATTTTCCTTTGCATCAAAATGCCTGTGAAGGAGATTTAGAATTACGAAGCCATCTTCTCAGTGAGGGATTGCAGTCAACCAACTAGATAATGACCACTGGGTACCCATTATGCATGCTGGTAACTAAATTATTCTTTTTAGGAAAATTAAATTCATAATATTATTTTTTTTAATCAGAAAACTCTTCTCATTCCAGGCAGCATCTGTGCCATGCTTGTCTTTTGAGCATTCTATTCTGATGTTTTGATAACTGTGTGTATGCTGCTGTTCATAATTGCCAAGTCTACCACAAGGAAAGCACTGGCAGTCTTCTCAGCCATAGCAAGCCATACGGAGAGATGGCCAATAGTTAGTACATGTCAGTGCAAACTGTGATATTGCCCTTCCTGATACCAGTGTTTGGTATTACACTGGTTTATTCCTTATTAAACATCAATTTAAAATTGATGCTTGTTAAGTACATGGGATTGAGCCTATATCATGTTAGAAAATTACCCACTAGACGCATGATGTGAAAGACAAATTGAATAAATAAAAAGTAATAAAATATTATTCATTTAGATCTTTCAGAATCTAAGGTGTCGAGAAGCCTAGCAAGCCCTTCTTCAGAGATTCTTAGAATCACCCCCTTCTTTTTTATCAGATGTAAGGTTGGAACACAACTGGGGTTTGTTCTTTGTGTTCATTCCCGGTGTATATACCTCTTGGCACTGTTCCTCTTCCCACATAATAATGCTGCTTAGCTGAACTGAGTTCTTACTTCATGGCATAATGAACTGTTGGAGACTGTTGTACACAGACGTCATCATTCCATTTTTATGAGATTGCTTGTAATGTATTGTTTTGAGTGATTTAACTTTTGTAAAGAATACTACATTCTTCTGTTGAGAATTCTCTGTTTATATCTGTATCCCCTTTTTAACTGGATTATTTGGTATTTTGATGTCTAATTTCTAGAGTTCTGAGATCAGCCCCCTCTCTTATATATGGTTGGTTGTCCCGCGCAACCGTCTCGCCAGCAAGAACGACGTGGCACACACAGGATCCTTCTGCAGAAAGCTTTAATGCATCTTGAGAGGGAGAGCATAAGCTTACAGAGCGGAGACCCCAGAGGACCAAAGCCCAATCCTTTTATAGGTTAATAGTCCTCGCCTCCGACGTGTCACGCTCCGACTGGTTGCAGCTCGTCAGCCCATATGACGCCACGGGAGAGGCAGAGAATAAGGGATGGAAATTTCAGTTGGTGCTGCCGAATGCAGGCGCCATCTTGTAATGGAGTATGCAGGGGCGGCTCCCCACAGTTGGTAAAGCTATTTTCCCATTCTGTAGGCTGTCATTTTGTCTTATTTACCATATTCTTTGCCTTACATTAGCTTCTCAGTTTAAAGAGTTTCCATTTATTAATTGTTGCTCTCAGTGTCTGTGCTACTGGGGTTATTATATTTAGGATGTGGTCACCCTGTGCCCATGCATCCAAGTCTTCTTACTTTCTCTTCTATCTGTGGTTAGTTTTATGTTGAGGTCTTTGATCCAGTTGGCCTTACTTTGTGTATGACAATAGATATTCTTCTATATGTTGACATCCAGTTATGTTTCAAAACATGTCATGAAGCTTCAAAAAAACTCCATCCTATTCCTTTGTTCTCAGAAAATTGGAGTTGAAAGGGGTTTCTTTATTATTATTGAATATTACATTGTTGTTGTTGGTGGTGTTATTGACCCCTGTTCTGTAGTCTCTCCTATCGACTTGAGAAAACCAGGTTCTCAGTGGCTCATAGTCATAACATTGTGGATAAATTACATAACTGATTCAAACCTCATTTTTCTAGTCTGATACAATTACCTCTACCTAACTCATACTTTGTTGTGAGAACTCCATTAAATAGCTGAAAAAGAAAGGTTTAAATGTCATACAAAACTCACGTTTGTAAGTTACCCTCCTTGCTCTTGGAGCTGTTCTCTCTCACGCACTCTGTCCCGTCTTTTCCTGAAAGGGTGTTTTTCTGAATGGAGTTTAGTGTTGTAGGATGAGTATGTTTCTCTAAGTTTTTTGTTAAGGATTATACATTCTCTCAGACTTACCAACAGTTATGCTCAGTTGGAGCTTTTACATATTCTCAGGTAAACACTCTAGGCCTTGCCTCTCTCCTCAGTACTATTCATGCATATTTTAGTTGCTACTAAACAGTTTAATCCCTTCTCTTAGGGGTATAAAGCACATTAAAGAATACACTGACACCAACCTAAGGGATTCCCAAGCTGATAGAGAACAAAGCACATAAAAGAAGATGAAACCGCAAAAAGAGACAACTTCAAAAGAGAAACAGAAATAAAACGCTGGAATGTATTAGGAAGATACAGTGTATCTTAGCTTAGAATAATTATAGTGTGTTAGACTCTGAACAAAGTGGGGGGGGGGAGGAAAAAACATATTAAAAGTAGTAAAAAAAAAAAAAAACCTCAGTGGGAGGTGATATGACTAAGACAGGACAGAATACAAGTGCCAGTTCAGAGTACGAGGAAACCATGGGGCTTGTGAAGGGGAAGAGAGCAAATGCTGAAGGCCAATCACAACCCATTTAATATGCGATTTCCCCCAAATGTACTACAGCGAAAACCAAATTTCCCTTCCCTTCTTCCTGACTATTCTCTTCTATCCAAACAGCAAGTCCTTTTCTGCCTTCGCTTCAGATCAGCCTTCAGCATGTCTTTGGTCTTGACCCAGTGTACCTGGAACGGGCTTGGTACTCTCCTGAGATCTTGTATTGCTTACTCCTTTTTACCACACCTAAAATACTTTACTTTCTTCACCTTTTAAGTTCTGTCCTATTTAAAATCCAATTCAAATTTTTTTTTTTTAATTTTTTCAAAATACGACTTAAAATTTCCTTGGAAGCCGGGCGGTGGTGGCGCACGCCTTTAATCCCAGCACTCGGGAGGCAGAGGCAGGCGGATCTCTGTGAGTTCGAGACCAGCCTGGTCTACAAGAGCTAGTTCCAGGACAGGCTCCAAAACCACAGAGAAACCCTGTCTCGAAAAACCAAAAAAAAAAAAAAAAAAAAAAAAATTCCTTGGACTAGATTTGTGTCTTTTCTCTTTTCCAATAATTTTTATTTTGATCATTAAAAATTTGAAGTACCAGAGAGATGACTCAGTGGTTAACAGCACTGGTTGCTGTCAGAGGAGCCGGGTTCCATTAACGGTGCCCACATGACTTACAATCATATGTAATTACAGTTCCAGGAGATCCAAAGGCATTGCATGCAAGTGATTCACAGACATATATGCAGGCAAAACACCCGTACACATAACGTACACATAAAATGGAACATACGAAAGTGTCCTAATCTTACTGATTTGCTATGCTAGCTATCTACTTAAAACTTACAGCATTCTATAACTTACTTGGTGTAAGCTTTTTTTATAACTTAATTTTGGATTCTCAGGTGCTTTTTATGCTGTTATTTGGTTTGGTTGTTTCCCATGGTGCTAACAACTGAAGCCTGGGGTGTTTGATGCATATACTTCCAAGTGAGCTATACCTTCTCACCCGATTTTGAACTAAAGATCATGTCTTCTGATTTCTAACTTTTGTACTTTTTTTTTCAGGTCTCTTGCCTCCCACCCCCTTTGGGTTTTTCAAGACAAGGTTTCTCAGTGTAACTTTGGAACCCATCCTGGAAATTTCTCTGTAAACCAGGCTGGCCTTGAACTAGAGAGATCTTCCTGCCTCTGCCTCCTGTGTGCTGGGATTAAAGGCGTGTGCCACCACCCTGAGCTAACTTTTGTACTTTTTAATGGGATAATTATGCCATCTTTTTCTCTTGTTTTGAGAATATGTTTCTCTTAGTTGGTCAGAAATGGAAATAGTTAAATTAAACCAAAGCAATACATGAAACATTTCAAGCATTCCAGACACTTAGGTCAGTATCTTAATACATTGTTTGTCCTCTAGATTTCCTTCAGGTATTCTGTAAATTTTGAATTTTTAAGCATTTCAGATGGGTCATTTTTATGTATTTTATTTTTTATAGGTATGGGAAAATTGAGGCCACTGGCATATTACTAGAGTAAGAAAAGTGCAATCCAAACCTCTTAAATGACCAGCTCAGCTCACCTCTTCACTTTGCTGCTGGAGGGGGACATGCAGAAATAGTGCAGATCCTCCTAACCCACCCAGACATTGACAGAGTAAGTTATTTTCTGTTTTTATATTTTAATTTTCAGCAACTAACAAATAGTGATACAACAACATTTAATTGTATACTTAACATGTCAACTAACACCAACAAATTTTACTATATAGAGTATAATGTATATTTTAATTGTGCTTTAATCATAAGTTTTGAATTGCTGTTATGATAAAACATACTTCACCTAAAAGGTATTCTTTTAACAATTTAGATGCAAAGTTCATAGCATTCAGTACATGTGTATTGTTATATATAGTCACTGCATACATACATCTCCAGAAACTATGTAAAATTTATTTTCATCTTATTACCCCCCCCGAACGTCTTAAGGAAAGAAAACGATTTACCAATCTTCTACAATTTGTGCTAACAATCATTTGGTAAAAGGAAAGTGAAACTGTGGAAACCGTTATTAAATCTATGACTTAAAATTTAAAAAACATAATCCTACTAATTAGTGCTTTGAGTTTTTTTTAGCTTTTCCAATTTTTGTTTTAGTATGTATTAAGTATGGTTAATATTTACTTAATCCTTAACCAGAGTATTTTTATAACACTTTAATTGAATAAATTCCTTTAGAACAGCATGTATTTGTAATAACTTTTGGCCTGTTGCTTCCTCCATCCTAACACATAACAGACCAACAAGGCAGATCCCTGTTAAATATTTGTGAAGAAAACTAAGTAACTGGAAAGAAGCTACAAGATTGTTGAAAGATGTTGTTAACAAACCAGTAAGAATTGTCTGAACAGCGGGAGGCAAACGCGTAAACTGATCGTTTGCTGTTGCCTGTTTCACTCTCTACTCTCTTGGGGGCCGGCCACCCAGCTCCCAGATAACACACAGGTGATCTTCTTTCCTATCAATTCCCGGCCTTAGCTTAGCTTCTTTCTAGCTAGCTCTTCTTAAATCATCATCTTTTGCCTCTGACTTTTACCTTTCTCTATTTGTGTATAACTTTTCTTTCACTCTTACTCCATAGCTTGCTGTGTAACTGGGTTACTGGCCCCTGATGTCTTCCTCTCCTTGGTCTCTTGTGCTCCTTCTTTTTCCTCCAGATTTCTCCTTCTCTTTATTCTCTTAGTCTGCCAGACCCTCCTATCTTTTCTCCTGCCTCGCTGTTGGCCATTCAGCTCTTTATTAGGCCATCAAGTTTTTTAGACAGGCCAAGAATCACAACTTCACAGAGTTAAACAAATGCAACATAAATGAATGCAACACATCTTTGCATCAAATTATGTATGATTGTATTTACTATGCTTTAATATAAGTAGTTCTGCTCATTTATGTGTATTTTCCTCCAGCAACATTTGTTTGTAAACAGCAGAATTATACACCATTCATTAATAATCTTCAGCAAGTTGGTGCATACGTACATTGTGTGGTTGGTTGTGTTCAGGTGGAGACCAGAGGGTAATGTTAGGAATCTTTCTTCACCACTTCTCCATTTGTTTTTTGAGACAGGGTCTCTCTCTAAAACTAAAGCCAACCATTTTGTCTAGCTTCCAGGACCCTCCTCTTTTCTCTCTTCTATCCCACCAACTCTGGGGTTAGAGACACAAGCAGCCATTCCCAGGTACAGGCGGGGGCTGGAGCCTGGGGTCCCTATTGGGTGCCAGGCTGCCATGGGGGGCAGATTGTAGCCCCCGAAGCCGGCAGGGTGGGCCGGCGAGCTTGCACTGCTGGCCGCTGGAATTAGCCTCGCCCCGCCCCGCCCGCCATCTCCGGGAAAGCAGCCTGAGCTCGGCTCTGGCCACCCCCATCCCCACAGCCTCCAAGTCCCCGAGCCGCCCCCTCCGCCCCCGCCTTGGAGACCGCGGATAAATCGGGGAGGCGAGCGCACGGGCGCCGCCTTTTCCACGATCGCCCTTGATGGTAGCGCAGGCGAGGCAGCCTAGGCACGGAGCGGCCACCACGCGTTAGAGAGTCCGCCCGCCCGCCCATGCCCTGCCCTCCTCTCCCCGTGCGCCCACCCGCAGAGATCGGCGCCCTAGCTGGGTCCCCCGGTCGCAGCACGCAACTCCGCTGCCGCCTCCAGGCCGGATCGCGAAGACGGCAGGCCTTGACTCTGACCCATTTCCAGTCTTGCCTGATCGGCTCCTTGAGCCAGGAGCTCTTCCCTTCGGCCGTCAGGTAAGTCGGCAGCAGGTCCGGGCAGGGGTTGGAGGCCAGACTGCCGTGGGGGCCGGAGTGCGCGGCACTTTGCCGCCGAGGCCGGCAGGGTGGGTGGGCGAGCCTTGCACTGCTGACCGCTGGAATGAGCTCGGAACCGGCGTGCGAGCCTCGGTCCGCGGAGCCCACCTCAGCCGGGTCTCCAAGCATGCTCCACACTAAGACTGTAGGCGGACTTGGGGAAAAACTTTGCAGGCATACCCAGCTCCCACCAAGCCAGGCCAGATGAAAAATTGTGTTTCCGTTAGGTATTTCACAGAGTTAATTTCAGGCTGACCCGGGTAGCTTGCGCTTCTGTACTTGGCCCCTAGGATGGTAATTACTGTGCTGTCCAAACTCATTTAGAGCCCAAATTGCTAGGAGCGCCTGGCAGCCTTCCTGGTTTCCAGCCAGTTCACTCCCGGCAGCTTAACGTGCTGTCCGCCCCAGAGCTCACAGGTACCAGGGCCACCAAAGCCAACCTATCCAACCCTTTATTTGAAACGTCTAAGAGCTGACAGACAGGACATTTGTTGTAATAAGAGCAGCGGGGCTGCTTCTCGGCACCCAGCCGCCCGCATGGCTAGCTTATGCCCCCAAATAATTACACGGAAACTGTATTCTTTTAATCACTGCCTGGCCCATTAGTTCCGGCCTCTTATTGGCTAGCTCTTACATATTGATCTAACCCATTTCTAATATTCTGTGTAGTACCACGAGCTGGCTTACCAGGAAAGATCTTAACCTGCGTCTGTCTGGAGTGGGAGAATCATGGCGACTCTTTACTCGGCTTCTTCCTCCCAGCATTCTCTTCTGTCTACTCCACCCACCTAAGGGTTGGCCAATCAAATGGGCCAAGGCAGTTTCTTTATTAAATGAAAGTAACTTCTCCATCATTTCCCCTTTTTTTGTTTAAACAAAAAAGAAAGGCTTTAACTTTAACATAGTAAAATTACATATAACAAAATGGTTATCAAGCAAGAATTACAGTTACAATATTTATATCTATTTTATCTCTTATCATAACTAAGGAAAACTATAACTATTTATCCATTCTTCAACTCCATCAAAGACTCCAGAAGGATATAATATTACCTAAGTAAACAAGAAATCCAAAACTCTAGAAATGACAGAGACATCTCACTGCCTGGACAGTCACCCAAAGTTCTTTTGTACTGTTGGGGCATCCATCTTCAGCCTTCAGGCCCATAGTTTTCACCAGACATTTCCATGAAGCAGGAAAATTCCAAAGACAGTTTAGTCACTTTCTGCTGTGTCCTGCAGAATGTCTCGCAGACTCTTTCATGAGTCAGGAACCCCAAAAGACCATCTCACCTTTAGGCAAGTTCAGCAGTCCTCTCTCTGAGGGTTCTCTGTGTCCAGTTTATGCAACAGTCCAGGCAAGAGCAGTTTCTTGCCCAAATGGCTATCAAATTCCATAAGGAGCCTCTTTGGTGCCCATCTTCCTCTTGAAGTAGATTGGTGCTGCCAGAAGCAGATGTGTCTCATTATCATGAAAAGCCCTAAGTTATTAAAACATTAAATGCCATATTCTGCAGTCTTTGAAAGATATGAAGAATGCCTATCTAATTGAAATATATCTCTATATATCTAGAAAATCTAACTAACATGACTACAAGCTTGACTATTGTCAATGATTATCCACTAACAACTAATTATACGTTACATTTTTAAATGAACTACACAATCACAATACCTTAATCAAGATTAGAAATATGCATATACATATAACAAAATTGACCTTAAAATCTATACCAATGCAAATTATTCATATCTATATCATATCCCCCTTTAAATGTAAAAGAACATTTATAAACCATATTTGGGAACATGGGCGCAGTTTTTCTCTCCAAACTGCTTCCTGCTGAATGGGGGCGTCGTTAATTAGGTCTTTTATGGTATAACCTGTGTGCCAGGGTCATCTCAGTTGGCAGTTGAGTGAAGTAATTTTTTGAGGGTGTTCACAGCAACCTTTCAGGAGGGCGTGGTCTATCATACCACATTGGGATAGACGCAATCCACAGAGTCTCATCCTCTGTGAAAACAAAAGAAGACCCTCTCCAAAGCATCATATCCTTAGACCCATATTCTGAAATCATAATACCCTTGTATCCATTTTGGTTTAGCTTGGCAGCCCATATAATGAAATGTCTCTCTGTAGTTAGCTCCTTCACAGTGAAAAATTTTAAAGAAAACACAATAATACAAAGAATCCAGACTCTCTGTGAATTTTCCATTTTTATGTGGCTTATTTTTCTTTATTTCTTTTAATCTATAAGTATCTGTACTCTGTCTCTTTAAAGACTTTATCCTTTTTTAAGACATTAACTTTATTATTTATATATATATTTTTCTCTCTCTCAAGCCTACGTACATTCATCCAACAGTGTCTGAATCAGTTCTATTGTGAATCTAATTTTTTTACTATCCAGGAGCACTTTGTTTTGTGCTTTTAAATCGCTAAGCACTTAATCTAAGCTGTGACATTCCTAGGTCAAAAACAGGTACTGCCTGCTTGCCCCGCCCAGTCCAACATGGCGGAGCCGCTCGTGCCTCTGATCCTTGCACATTGCACCAGTAGCAGGGTGGAGCTGTTTGTGCCTCTGAGCCGCAGCACAAAATGACTTCCTTTTAGGCACACAGTGAGTCTAGTTGCCATCAAACAAATTGTAGCACTTTACTCCAAATGCTCCGTTTAAAAGCTCTGTCTCCTGCAGGAGCCAAACAGAGATCGCAATGGCGGCACAGCCCAGAAAGCCGGCATTTTAAAACAGCCAGTTTTTTCCTGCTGCTGAGTCAGGACAATTTCTTTGCGGCACGCAACCCACAAACAGCAAAAAGCTTTCTTAAATTCTCTCTCTCTCCTTTTTAAGCCCTCTCAGGTTTTACGTGGAGTTCATTAGCACGTTGGGTGCCACTCTGTTGTAATAAGAGCGGTGGGGCTGCTTCTCGGCACCCAGCCGCCCGCATGGCTAGCTTATGCCCCCAAATAATTACACGGAAACTGTATTCTTTTAATCACTGCCTGGCCCATTAGTTCCGGCCTCTTATTGGCTAGCTCTTACATATTGATCTAACCCATTTCTAATATTCTGTGTAGTACCACGAGCTGGCTTACCAGGAAAGATCTTAACCTGCGTCTGTCTGGAGTGGGAGAATCATGGCGACTCTTTACTCGGCTTCTTCCTCCCAGCATTCTCTTCTGTCTACTCCACCCACCTAAGGGTTGGCCAATCAAATGGGCCAAGGCAGTTTCTTTATTAAATGAAAGTAACTTCTCCATCAGACATTAATGTTCTTAGAATGAATAGAACCCCTATTCTTTGAGGGAGGAACTATTTTCATAGTCTCCTACAATTTTCTCTTATTTTCAACATTTCTACAATAACTTTAAAGAAAAAGCCGTTGCTGTTCTGGAAATAGAGTGTTGAAAGGTAGCTATAGTCATAGGGCAGAAGGGAAGGCAATGCAACCGTTCTCTGCTCTCAGGCTGCAAGAAGCAGAGTCTGATGCACATATAAATATATACATATTTTTTAAAAGCGCTGAATAGCTTATCTGGCATCCTGGGAAAGCATTTGTTTTGGTTCTTGAAGGTACTTTAAACCTTCTCACCGTAAGTACTCTTAAGTGAGTGAGTCACATAAATGAATTTTACATAACAAAAACAAAGCCCAAGGTAGCCTTCCCAGCTTTTAGGCTGCAGGAATCACTTGCTGTCCTTTGTTGGCAGAAAGCTGGATCCTGGAGTTTTGTGGGGGTACACTAGAAGTGCACCCTTACAAGAGTCCTAGCTGGAACCCGCCAGCTGCTATTTATGATTAGGCCTAGAACATTTGTCAACTTAGGCGTCAGTGCAAGCATCTGGAGATGCGCATTCCAGCCCTGAGAAAGGGGGTGTCTAATATTTTTGTCGTCGATTTACAGTAATGTTCTCTTTAGGTAAACTTCCATAAAGAGTGATTGCACATCACTTTTGTTATGAAGCAAAAGGGTGGATGCTATCTGTAGAGCTTCGTTTAATTGACGGAATGTTCCAACGGTTTAATTTTAAGCATGAAAAGTCTAAGAATTTCCAAGATGCTACAAAACCATTCAGTCTTATTAAGAAATGACGTTTTTGCTAATTTATATTTTTAGTACATAAGATCGTGCATTTTGTGTCAAAGAAGTTGCAGCTCTTAGGAAGTCATATTCCTAACGTGCTTGGATTACACCGTTTTAGTGTTGTTTGAAATTGATTTGCCAATATTTCTATCATTTAGGGAGGGTGCTTCTTCATATTAAGGAAAAGAAAGTGCAAAAAAACCCCACTCATTATTAGCATCTCATAGTAAAATATTGCTGTAAAAATTCTCGTTAGAAGAACATCTGCAATAAATGCTTTCCCCAATTTAAGTAACTTCATTTCCTGCTCAGATAATGTGCTAAAGATTTGGGAGTATGAATGGGTCTTCCAGTTCCCTCATATCGTTCTCCTTGAAGTGACCTTCTTTTAGGCATGGCTAGTGTCAACTTTAATTTTGGAGGACTCTGCACACTGCCTTACCTCCGTACCAGCTGTGCACAAGCACCCCACTTTCTTTAATCCTCAATGCTGTTCTGCTCGCTGTTTTGAATGGAGACATGAGTTTTGTGATGAGCAGGACACTTGTTTTGTTGGCAGGAGCGTTTCCAGACAGTTTCTCACTCTGTTGCCTAGGCTAGCTTGAAACTTACTCTGTAGCCTAGGCTAGACTATTCACAGGAGTCTTCCTGCCTCAGTTTACCCCCAGCTGGATTGTATGTCTAAGTCCCCATGCTCAGCTCTGACTGTGGATTTCATCTGCATTTCTTTCTAATAGTGGCGTTGCCCTTCTCATGAGCTCCTTAGCCACCTGTCTTTGCTGAAGAGAATTTACCTTTGCCTAGCTTTTAACCAGTGTCTGCTTTCTTGTTCCTTTTGCCTCCCTTTAGGACTGTGCTCCTGGGTACCACAGAGGGAAGCTCCCAGAAAATGATGGCTGGGGACCCTGCCCTCTGTTGCCTCCTTGTATGCCCTGCAGTTGCAACAACCACAGTGATGTCTGTGGCCCAGAAACTGGGCAGTGTCTGGTATGTTTGCTTGTGTGGGAACCAGGCAGACCCTCCAGCAGGTCCTTGCCACATGGCTGCCGCCATAGCAGTCACAAAGACATTGAAACCTCCTCTTCCTGTCTCTGGGAAACTGGCAGGGTTTGTTTCTGTGTCTCCCTCAGCAATGGATGCCTCACTCTAGTCCTCAGTAGCTGGTCCTTGTTTCTCCGCTACTCTCTGGGGTAGCTCGTTGCCATACTAGTCGGCTATACAGGCAGGCAGCGATAGCACACACCTTTAATCCCAGCAGCCATACTAGTTAGCCATAGAGGCTGGGGGAGGGTGGTGCTAGCCTTTAATCCCAGCACTAGAGAGGAATATAAGATGAGAGGAGACAGGTCTCAGCTCAGTCTCCGGCTGAGGATTCATGGGAGTAGGATCACCCATTTCAGTCCGGGGTGGAGATAAGAGCCCCGGGATGGCTGCTTTACTTTTCTGATCTCCAGGTTGAGTCCCAGTATCTGTCTCTGGGTTTCTATCATTCGTGCAGTGTGGGCTCTGCATTTCATTTGAAAAGGCATGATGGCCTCTGGGCAGAGCTGGTGCGTGTGTTCCTGGTTGGCGCAGACTGCCCTGTCTATACCTACTGTCCCCGTTTTGGTAGGTGCTCTATAGGCTATCATGGCAACCCTCGTGCAGCAGGTGGCAGCTGCCAGAAGTGTGACTGTAACCCCCACGGCTCTGTCCACAGTGACTGTGACCACACATCTGGGCAATGTGTTTGCAAACTGGTATGGGATTGTTTGTGACTTACGACTTCAAGAGGGTTAGAGGGGATGAGTATCAGGGAATTGGGAAAGGTTTTTCCTTTCATTCTGTGACTGTTATAAGCAAGTACTCCCACAGGTGTGTTCTCCGCTGCTCTCTGAGGAGGAAGTACTGGCACACACTGAGACCCTGGGGGTGGACTTTAGAGGGGGATACTGAGACAGCTTGAGTCAGGCCCAATTCTAGATGAGCGGTGGCACTGTAAAGGTTCAAGTGGTGGGAAGGCATGATGCCTCGGCCACTCTGAGGCTCGGCTCCTCCTTTCCCTGTGACTTTGCTGAGTTTCTGTTACTATTGGAGAATTGCAGCTCCCCTGTGCCTGGAGTGGAATGAGGCGTGTAGTTCATGGAGCCCCACTGTGTGTTCTCTAGTTTCCGAGATAATCCCTCCTCCAATGTCACGGGTTGTTGCAGGAATGACTTGTTATCATATTACTAAGTATAGTTATTATAAAATTCATGCTCCGTGCTTCAGTCTGGGTAATCAGCTTTGGCGCACATGCCAGCCATTCAGTCAGTGCCAGGCCACTGCCATCTTCAGGCACCTACTGCAGTCACGGGATTCACAGCACTTATGGCTGAGAGTCTTTAAGGCTGTGCGTTCAGATGAGGAAAAGGAAGCCTGCAGGGGAGGGTGGGAAGGAGTGCGTGAGAGGTCATCTAGCCCTGTCGATGCTGAGGCATGCATTGGCAGTCCGTATATAGCGGATCTATTGCACTTGTCCATGTTGGGTTTCATGATCTAAGTTGATGAGGATGACTGACCAGGTCTCTTCCTCAAGAGGGCATCAGATGTCATTACAGATGATTATGAGCCACCATATGGTTTCTGGGAATTGAACTCAGGACCTTTGGATGGTGGCTCTGATGGCTCAGCAGTTAAGAGAACTGTCTGCTCTTCCAGAGGTCCTGAGTTCGATTTCCAGCTTCCACATGGTGGCTCACAAGCATCTATAGTGGGATCTGATGCCTTCTTCTGGCATGCAGGCATCCATTCAAGTATAGTAAGGGCCAGACCTTAATGTGCTCTGAATTCTGCATATTTGACATGGCACTTATACGTCCCTTCCCTCATCACACACACATGCACACAAAACATATAAAGAAAAAAAATTACTTCTAGTCTTCAGCAATCAGGATCCATGCTAAGCTTGGTCATTTACACTTTTAATCATAACAATGAGGGAGGCTGAGGCAGGAGAATTTTTTTGAGTTAAAGACCAGCCTAAGTAGTATAGCCAAGACCTGTCTAAATAATAAATGAATAAATAAATAAATAAACAAACAAAAAACAAAACAAGAAGTAAGTCGCTCTATATTCCTAGAAGGAACTATGATCATTTGAAAGTCTCTTATTAGGGTTTCAAGACCCAAGTTTTACTTCCTAAGTGGACCATTTCTGCTTATCAGGACTGCTAAAGAGTTACGATTTCAGAAGAGGTTCCAGAAGCCCCAGGAAAAGCTGAAGGCATTGAAGGAGGCAGCCGGTGGCCTCCTTTCAAACCACAGCGAAGAACTGCAGGCGGCAGAGGAACTTCTGAGGGAAACTGAGACCAAGACCCAGGAGAGCAACGGCCTGCTGCTCCTCGTCAAGGCCAACCTGAGAGAGTTCAGCGTGAGTCATATGTCCCTTGTTTTGACTATCTCTTCCCCCACCCTCTTGTCTCTCCCACCTTCTGTTTGAACCTCTGCGCCCCAAGTTTCCCACCCTTTCCGTGCTCATATATGTCCCTTCTGCCCCTCTTCCTTAAGGTGCCCTGCCCTGTCTCCTCTCTAGTTTTCTGCTTTCTAGAGGTTCTCCATGTTAAACACATGGGACTGAGGGGTGGAGGGAAGCTAGGGCACACACGGGAGAGAATATGCAGCGTTTGTCTTTTTGTCCCTTGGTTATTACCTCAGTACAAAATTTCAAGCTTCCTTGGCTTTCATACCAATCTCATGATGTCAGTTTTGTGTCTAGCTGAATAAAATTCCCTTTGGTATGTATGCTCTATTTTCTTTACCCGTCCATCTGTTGATGAGCAACATTACCAAATGGGACTGAGAACCCGGGGTGTTAAGATGGAAAGAATGAAACTCAGTCCCTACACCTTAGGCTGTACAAAACTCAATTCCAAATGGTAGGGTTCCCCCTTCTTTATGTTCAGATATACTCTTTATTCTGCTTTTGAATCTTCTCAGTAGCACATTGTTGATCCCCCACATCACAAATCTGTGAACTTTTATTTGCCAAAGGTGGTTCACTTATGTTTATTGTAATCTTTGATATAGTTCGGCTTAAATTTATCCTTATTTGATGATGATTTACTTAGTGTATTTTTTGAGAATCCCTTGTCTAATTCCCCTTTCCTTACCTCTTCCTTTCTTGCATTTCCCCATTCATTCCTCAGTTTACTTAAGATGTATACATCTTACTGTGTAGATGTAGCAAATACTTTTTAAAATGTAAGGAAAATACTAAAATTTGTGACTTTGGAGTTATTTAGTGTCTACTCTCTGTTTCTAATTGATTCAAGAATTCTCAACATGATTTTCTCTTTCTTTTGCCTTCTTGTACTACTTGCACTGGTCCAGCCAAGCCTCATGTTGAAGTACCGTGGAAGTTAATGCCTTGATTTTTTTCGCTTCAGGTGATAAAATTTGCAATGTCTGCATATCTGTCATTGGACACACTAACTACCGCAGTACTAGGGATATAAATCGTTGGCTCTGTTTTTATTTTAAAGCAGATTCTCTACATAACTCTGACCTGGAATTTACAATGTAGACCAGGCTGGCCTCAGACTTACAGAGATCCCCCCATGTCTGTCTCTGGGGGCTAACCACACCCAGTCAAATCACTTTATTAACTTTATAAAATATTCCTGTCCATTCTGCAGCCATTGTTATCTCTGATTAACTTTTCTATGTAGATGCAGTCACTCCTTGAAGTGTCTGGTGAGAATTTTGTTCAAACCCGAGTTTATTGCTGTTTCAACTATATCTTTTCCCTTATTCAATACTCACTAAATGTTTTTTTATGCTGGTTAAATATTGATCATACAGTAACTTCAAAGTCATCCTTACCTTTTCACTGGTACCGCTGTTCCAAGAGTTTTAGTTTCTCTCCCCATTAAACTCCATGCTTCTCTTTCATGGTTTTATCTTTTGTGAATTGTGACTTTAGGATTTGTACTCATGCTTTTATTTGAGAAATCTGCCAGCTTATTCTATTTCGTTCACTTGCTTCTGTTGATTGTAATTACATTTTCATTAAAATAAAACTGTTAAGAAAAAAAGCCATGGTTATACCCTTAGGTTTAATTGCATTTTTCTGATGACTAGGGATGCTGAATGCAGTTTTAAATATTTGTTGGCCGTTTGTAATTGTACATTGTCATTTCTGTAGATGTTGGCCAAATCTTTGCTTTGCCCATCTAACGCAGTGACCTCATTCTCATCTGTCCTTTCTGTTTTTATAAAATTAAGTCTCCCCTTACTTTTCTCATGTATACGTAAAGGTTTCTGCTATTTTAATCTATTAGTTTTCTCATGGGTTTAGGGTCATTTCTCTGGAATTTTACTCCCAATTGCATTATGCCATTCAAGATCCCTCAAAATAAAGCCGGGCGGTGGTGGCGCACGCCTTTAATCCCAGCACTCGGGAGGCAGAGGCAGGTGAATCTCTGTGAGTTCGAGGCCAGCCTGGTCTACAAGACCTAGTTCCAGGATAGGAACCAAAAGCTACAGAGAAACCCTGTCTCGAAAAAAAAAAAAATATCTGGTTAGATAATTCTTTTTTCAAGATCATGAACTATTAGTTTTGAAGAATGTATCATTAGTCACTGTGTTGCGTTTGGTGTGGGCTGGGGACAAGAGAACACAGTATTTTCATTTTTAATTAATTGCTACAGTTGGAATGCAAGTCATGGGCTTCTTTGTGACCTGTCATTCATGTGTATCATTGTACTTTCTGTATTTGACCTCCCCGCTCTTCTCCCCTGCAACCTCAGTGTACAACTTTCTCCCTGTAAGTAGTCTCTCCTCTGCTTTCGTGTGTGTGACCAAGTCTAGATTCTGCATATGAGGAGAAATATGGGGTATTGTGTTTTCTTCTTTCTCTCTTTGCCCTCCCCCTTTCCTTCCTCATCACAGTCTCTCTTATTTCATATCTGTATATGTCCTACATATGGCCTCACACACGCACATAAATATGTGTCCATATATGACAGGAAATATGGTTCATGTATTTCTGAGTCTGACTTGTGTTGCTTATGTTATTTTTATTTTTACATCAGATTTATCATGTTAATGATAATCTCTATTAGTTTTTTTGAAGGTGCTATATTTTACCTTCTTTATGGCTGAATAAAACTCCACTGTGTGTATGAACCATATTCTCATCAAATTAATATGCTGCTCATCTTGTGTATTGTGAGTGCCTCCCTTCCATAGCAAAGCCACCGGGTTACAGTCTCACCAGGGTAAAAGTGCGTGACACTTCCCTAGCATTTTTGTCCTGTTTTCCTGGTGACAGCCGGTCTTATGGCACCACAGTGTTGTTTGATTGCATTTTCTTGACGGCTAAGGATGTTGAACAGTTTCCACATACTGGCTGTCTGAAGTCCTACCCTTGAGAACAGTTCTATTAATTCACCTACTTATTGATTAGATGGGTTTTCATGTTTAATTCTTTGAGACCTTCTTTATTGCCTATGTTAATCCCCTACCACATACCCAGTTGCAAAGATTTTCTCCCATTCTGTCGGCCATCTCGCCACTCTGATGCTCGTCCCCTTTGCGGTGCAGACAACCCTCGATTTCATTTGTCAGTCCTTAACAATTTTATCACCTGTGAGAATGCGAGGTTAGGATGATCAGTTATCTCTAGATAGTATATGTTATCTATGTGATTTGCTGATGAAATATGTTGGAGGAGTATTTTTCTGACTAAGTATTATACAGTCATGATTTGCTGTAGAGTAACATAATATTCCCAGCATCAGCAGCTGTATAATAATACATGTATAACTACAGTATTGTTATAACTAGAAAGTCATAGATAAGATGACCATTCTAATAAAACTTTGTGTGTAATTTTTGTACAACTTTCATGTATCACAAAATTTTCTTCTTTTGGTCCCTTCTCAAATAGTGAAACAAGGTAACAATTATTCTACGTCAATGGGATGTATAAAAACATGGGGCAGAGTATGTTTGACTTGCATATACTATTTTATTAATTATAGTTTAGAATATTGTGCCATAATATGGAAAATGTTCATAACACATTGAATGTGAGAACACAGGTCATAAAGCATGTACATTGAATGTGACGACATCTCTATTAACAATTTCCAACAAGATAGCCTTGGGTGATATCAAAATATTTACATATCAAAATATTTACAGGGCTTCCTTGGTTAGATTATGGGAAAATATAATTCTCCGTGTGTTTGTATATTCTGAATTTGTACAATGATTGTTTATTGCCTTGTTTTAAAAATATTCTGATACCATAAAATGTTACTTACTCATTGTCAACAAATTGGTACTGAAACAATCTGTTTTGTTTTGCCACTGTTTTGTGTTTAGCCAACAACCCAAGTTTGGAAAAGCTGATTCCTATGAAAAACTGGAGAAACTAGGAGAAGGACCTTATGCAGCAGTTTACAAAGGGAAAAGCGAGTAAGTTAAATATTTTAAAGAACAAGTCAAGGGAGAGAGAGAGGGCAGCTGAGGCCTAGGAGTTGGAATGGCAGCAGGGGTCGCGCCAGGCCTTGGGCCAGAGGAGTCGCGGCTCTTGGGGCTGCACCGCGCCTCGGGCTGGGAACTTGTGCGCCGGTCTCCCGTGCCTCCTCCGTCCAGGCGCCACCTCTGTTACAAAGGAGGGCAAAGGAGGCGGCGGCGGCGGCGGCACGGCGCGGGGCACCCCAGGGCGGCGGGGATGGCAGCCGCCCTGGGCATCACCTAAGACGCCCCCATGCTCCTGGCCTCCGCCCAGGCCTGTCGCCCGCAGCCCTCAAGGAGGCAGAGGAGCAGGATGAGGCGCCGCCTTCCCCAGGCACTGCGCGCTGGACCAGTTTCGCGAAGTTGCCTGGGCCCCGCGCACCCCAGATGTGGACCTCATGGAGCCACAGTCAAACGAGAAGATCTGCAGGATGAAGAACTTTGTCAGAGAGTTACAGCAGCATCGGTGAGTGTGCTCCTCTGTCCCCTGCACCGCACCCCAGTGCACTGCCGGCTGTCCCGGGCTCGCTCCATGCTCTGTGCCGCCACCAGTGCTCCTTGCTCCCAACACCTGCCAGGCAGCTGCCACCTTGGGCGAGCTGTGGACCAGGGATGGAGGGGGACATCGCTCGGAGAGCCGCCCCCTCTTCCCCAGGATCTGGGCTTCATTTGTGGACCGTCCCAAGCCTTTAATTTGGGGTCCTCCTCTCAGCCACTAGTATCTTTCGCCTCAGAAAAGCCTATCAGAGTGTCCAAGCGTACCTTCTGGCCCTTGGTTCGCTGTGATCATGTTCATGAAAGTGTTAATTAATCATAAACAAGCTAATTCCTTAAAACCCTGATATGCCAGTGAATGTCAGCTGTCTGTCGACACATGCAAACTGTCTTCAAGTGAAAGTAAACATTTAGTCAAGCTTATTAATTATTATTATTATTATTATCATTATTTTGGTCCAATTTATTAATATTATTTCTGAGAACACTCTAAGTTATGTGCAGAAGCCAGAATAACCCAGCCTTTCCACATTGTGTTTGAATGCATACAAACTCACTCTTCTGGATTAGGCATTCCAATGTGGAGTCTTCCATTGAAATGAAGTTCGAAGCCCAGAGGAGTGGAGAGTGAGGTGTGGAGTCCTGTGTGTTATTCACAAGGATGTTTCTGTGCTGGGCCTAAAACATCACCCATGCGGGTTCTGGAGTCCTTTAGGGCCTGTTCTAAAGCGCATTAACTAGATATTTACCAATGTTAATGATTCCTTTGGAGCCTCTTCAGTTTTGTGTTAAATAATCCATTGCAGTTGAGTCTCAGTAAGAAACCAAGGCCATTAGTAGAAAAATTCTGTATGTCGAAATAATTGTAGGGTTTGATGGCCAATCATTAAAATTTGGAGTAACTGCAATATTGGCAAATGGGTAATATAGTTAATTGGGCTTCCTAGATTATTGAGATTTAGTGATGGGAAAGCTCCTTTTGACTGGAACTCTTCTCACAAATGCCTTCTATGATTATGTGGCGAATACATGTAGGCTTCAGGTAATAACAGCTCAGGAAAGGAAACACGTCATGTCATGTGTTGAAAGAGAGAACATACTGTGGTATATTGTGGAAGAAATTATTGGCATTTTTAAGTGATTTTAATGTTGGGTGTGCACCAAAGCCAGGGTGTTTATTAGAAACAGCACTGCCGAACGCGTATCGTTCTCCTCTGCTTTCCTTCACACTCAGAGGCAGTGAACTCATTCTGATGACTGAAGGAGTTTTTGAGGAGCTGAAGACAACGGATTGAGAGTTTTTGCAGGGAATGTGGTCTGTGTATCAGATGGGGTTCCTGGTGTTGCCACTCCGAGCTCAGTGACCTTGGATAGGTCCCTTAACTTTTCTGAGTCTCAGATTTCAACTTGTTTGTTGGCATTTAGTGAAATAATGATTCAATGTCTTGTGTGACGTGCAGTGTGGATTCAATAAATGTCTGCACCGTGTTTTGTCGTCAGGCACTAGACCATACTGGCGTGACTCTACAGAAAACAAGAAAAAGAAGTGCTGACAGATTTGTACTATAGCAGCTGGAAATCGGGGTAGAATTGGACCGAGCTGGGCCTGGCCATCTCTTTTCCTGCTCGACTTGGGCAGCCAGTAATCCTCTTAAAGGCCTGCATTCTCACCTCCACACATTTGTGTGCTTGTTGTGGAGATTGAGCAAGACAGAATAAAGTGATCTGATACATCTGCTGCATGGTGGACATCGGTACTGGAAGCTCTGGCTAATTCTTCTGATTTCTCATTGTCCCTTCCTGTCCGCTGTTTTCCCCCATGGAGAGGTAGAAGAAGGTTTATTCCCATTGAACAGTCCAACGCTACCATGCATTCTCTTTCATTGGCACATCCGAGAGAGCCTCTTACCTATACATACCGACTTCATTTCCTTTTCTTAGCACAATTCAGGTGTAGCTTTCGTATATGGTGAAATGTCCATTATCACTGTTCAGTCATTAAAAAATCACTAATCATTTACCTAGAAAATAATGACAGTTCACAATACACATGTATGCAGTGAATGGTTATTCTTAACAGTAGTTTCGAATACAAAAAGTAATAATGCTAAATTTGACACACATCATAGATGATGCTAACTTGGTTACCATCTTCCCCAAACATAACTGATCTGAGATTACTGTATTATAAAAGGTCAGATCAAACACATTGGGTTTCAAGCCACAGGGCTCTGAGTATGCCATCTGCTAGGCAATGACTCCAGTGTAGCTGGAGTTCTCATACAAGACGAGTGAGATTGAATTCTATGGTCAACCGTCCATTTCACAGTGAGTGTTCACAGCTTCCTGCTCAGTGACGTCAGTGTGGTCACCATTTAGAAATCGCTATTCTTGTCTTATACCTGATTCCCTCCCATTTCCCACTTAGGACTTTTAGGCTAGCTGAACAAACAGGAGCTTCATGGTTAGATAGCTGAACTCTGCTACAGACTGTCTTTCCCCTGGTTCTTTTTCTTTTTCGAGACAGGGTTTCTCTGTAGCTTTGGAGCCTGTCTTGGAACTAGCCCTTGTAACCAGGCTGGCCTCGAACTCCCAGAGATCCACCTGCAGCTGCCTCTGGAGGTTGGGATTAAAGGCGTGCTCTACCACCACCAGACTATTTTTTTCTAATGTAAGCACTTATAAGTTTCCCTTTTAGGACTGTGATTAGTACGCCCCAGAGGTTATTTTGCATTGTGCTTTCATTGATTTACAGGAATACTTTGATGTTCTTCTTACGTTGTCTTATGAACCTCTCTTTATTTAGTAGTGTGTTATTTCTTCTGCCAAAATTGCGTAATTTCTAAACCTTCACTTTTCCTTATTTCACCATGGTCATCTAAAATAAAATTGTGAAGTCATTTGCATTTTTATTTGTGGAAAAAAAATAAGCAGACAAAGAACCAAGTACTCTGTTTACCAAAGGCCAGGGTATTCACCTACAGTGATATCTCTGTCACCCAGAGACAGTACTGGGGGGGGACACACAGGAGTCCTGACTTCTGGAAGTTCCAGGGGACGGTTTCAGCTTTTGCAATTGACTCCATTAAAACGGGGCCTCTCCCTCCCTTTGGAGCATTTGCTTTCTCTGTAAATTCAAACCTACCAAGCAATTCCATAAAGTCTGTCCTAAAGTGACCAGGTCCCTGAGGACAGCTAGCACGGGCTCGCACCCTCCCCAACCCTTCTGTACCAGGGGTCGCCATCACAAGGAACCCACAGCAGCAGGTTGGCTGGGTCTGCATGGCACCCAAAAGTCCGGCCCTCCTTCCAAGGGCCTCTGTGGTGGAGTCCAGAGGATGAGAGAGGCTTCAGGGGCCAGAGCAGGACCAACTGAGAGGGCAAAGGGCAGGTCCTGGAGGGAGGGAAAGAAGGAGAACAGGCAGAGGCCTAGGAGTCCTAGTGGCATCTGGCTTGTGCTGGGGTCCTGACTGCCAGAATACCTTTCCATCTGAGCTGTAACAGACTTAGCCCACTGGGGGTTGTGATAACACTGGGCAGGATGCCCTGGGAGGTAGAGGAAGCTGGCTTGGTCAGGCATTGAAAACAACACTGTCAGCAGCACTCATCCCTCTGGTCTCCATTCCATTTCCTACCTCAGGGTCCCTGCCCTGGTTGTGTTCCTCCCTTGACTTCCCTTCAATGATGGTCAATTATAGTGTTTTGTTTGTCTTTTTAGAAATAAAGCTTGCCGGAGATCAGAGCTCAGAGCCACCAGAGGCCAGACAGTGATGGCTCACACCTTTAATCTCATTACTTGGGAGTCCCATGCCCTTAAATCCATTACTTGGGTGTCTCATGCCTTTAAATCCAGCACTAGGGAGGTGGAGATGGGAAGGGATGTGGCTGGGCAGAGAGAGAAATGTAAGGAGGGAGGAGACAAGAGCTCACTGCAGTCTGAGGCTTGGTAGAGACAGATACATTCTGTAATGCAGGGTCATTCTGTAATGCAGAACAGGATCCCCCTTCCTTTCTGAGCATAAGAACTCTCTAGGGCTTGGCCTCTTACTTCCCTGACCCTCAGCATTAACCCTTATATCTGATTCTGGGTTTTTATTCAGGCAACTAGAATTCGTGTTAGAGTAGATGGTAAGGATATGTGAGTCAAATAAGCCTTCTCCACCCCAAGTTACTTTTCTTGGTGATGTTTGTGACATTAATGCAAAGTAACCTAGGACAGACATGTATTTGACCATTGGTCCTGCTCAGAGGCAGGGGTACTTTGGTTGCAGAGAATGAAGGAGAAAGGTAGGCTGAGAGACACGCCCCATTTGGGAATGGCAGTTGGTGGGCAGAACTGTGGGGGATGGGCAAGCCCTAACTGCCACAAGCTGGGGTTGGTTCAACTCACTTTATGTGACCACTTCTGCAGAGGTGGTCCTCATATAGGTTGCTCTATCTCCTCATGGCATTTTCTAGTTTCTACACACATCTCAAAAGCATGAAGATTATTTCCTTTGTTGGTCTGGGGGTTTCTTGAAGAATTTGCCAGTGTAGCACACTGAATACATTTGGGGAGAGGCAGGGAGGGGAGCAGAGAAAAATGTAGAGCTCAATAAAAAAAAAGAAGTTCAAAGTTGTTTTTGTAGAGGATCTTTGCCTCCCTTATTAGCTATATTTCTAGATCATAAGCTGTACTAAAGCTATTGTGCATGGGATGTTCAAATGATCACTTTCTCTGCATGCTTGTTGTTATAGGTATGAAAGTACTAATGATTTTTGTTAATTGATTTCATCTCCTGAATGCATCAGTAATTTCTAGAGGTTTTAGTTTTTGATTTATGTATGATATAATGTCTTCTACAAATATGGATGATACAAAATTCTTCTTTTGCTGCTTCGATTCCTTTAATTTCTTTATCTTCCATGACTGATCTATCTCAGGCTTCAAGCAGTATGCTGAAAATGAATGAGAATCGTGGACAGCCCTGTCTCTTTACAGATTTAATGTAATTAATTGCTTTGAGTTTCACTCCATTTAGAATGACATTGTGAGTTTTGTCATCTAAAAACCTTTATTATGTTAAAGTACAAACCCTGTAATACTGGTGTCTTTGGGACACTTACAATAATCATCAGATTTGTCAAAGGGCCTTCCTTTTTTTTTTTTTTTTTTTTTTGGTTTTTCGAGACAGGGTTTCTCTGTAGTTTTGGAGCCTGTCCTGGAACTAGCTCTTGTAGACCAGGCTGGTCTCGAACTCACAGAGATCCGCCTGCCTCTGCCTCCCGAGTGCTGGGATTAAAGGCGTGCGCCACCACGCCCGGCCAGGGCCTTCCTTTATCAATAGAAAATATTGTGTAATATTCACCTTTAAATTAATTTCTATAATTTTTAAATGTATAAATTTAAGTATGTGAACTTACATTTCCTGGGATAAACCAAAGTATTTGTGGTAGATAATCATTTTGATGTATGCTTTCCTTCAATTTGTAAGTGTTTTGCTGAAAATTTTTGCACCTGTGGTTTTATGTCTTTAAGGATATTGGCTTATATTTTCTGTTTTTCTTGTACTTTTTGCCTTGCTAGGGTAGTGGAATTTTACTGGCATCATAGAAGGAACTTGTGAGTGTCCTGCTGTCCAGCATGGGTATGCTGGTAGGGCCTCCATAGGCACCAACAGGGATGATACCCAGGTCAAGGATTCCACTGTAGTTTTGGACATGAGCACAATAGTAGTCAGATGCTTTCCTGGAGATTAAGACTGGGTTCAGGCTGAGCTCCCAGTAGTAGAAGGGAAAGAGATTTCAGAAAGCTGGGGACAGAGTCTGAAGAGAAGGACAGGGACCCGTGCACTGAAATGCTGTCTGTCAGAACTGGGGGACAAGTGGGATGAGCACAAAGCCTGTCCACACTCAGAAGGAGCCTGCCAGAGGGAAAAATACATTGTCTGACTCTGCAAAACTAGCTTGGCCATTCTCATGGGGAATCCACTGGCTAAAAAACATCCAGAAAGACTCCATAAAGCCAGAAAATTATCAAGTGTCTTGAAAGCACTTTCCCTTCCTTGATGTGTCCTGGTCTTCAGCTTCTTAGTGATTGCTCAGGGACTAGAGGAAAATGCCTTGAAGGTAGAAGGCATCAGGTAACACAGAGTGGGCTCCTGGTGAGGACCCTTCCTGCTCTGCAGGAGCTGCTTCTCTCTTGGTCCTCCTAGGACAGGGACTTCTTTCTAGCTGCACTTAAGTGCCTGCTAAACAACTTGCCCTCGGGCTAGAGAGATGGCTCAGAGGTTAAGAGCCCTGGCTGCTCTTCCAGAGGTCCTGAGTTCAATTCCCAGCAACCACATGGTGGCTGACAACCATCTGTAATGAGATCTAGTGCCCTCTTCTGGCATGCAGGTAGACATGCAGGCAGAACACTATATGTGTGTGTGTGTGTGTGTGTGTGTGTGTGTGTGTGTATGTATGTGTGTATATATATATATATATATATTTAAAACCTTGTCCTCATCGCAAAATCTGTCTCTGCCTCCCTCTTGAAGGCCTGTCTGGAAACTCTATTACACAGGTTGAGGGCCTGGCCATTTAATCTGGGAAGATACCAGTACACACCTCTTGAGCTGCAGCAACAGAGCTATGAAAGGCATGCCTTCATTCTGCAGCCCTCCTTCTGGGGCGCCTTCAAAGGTGGAAGCAGATTAAATCAAGGTGCTGCCCAGGTGACAAGGGCATTGCTTCTGAGAGTTGCTGCATCTCATGCAAAGGGCAGGCACAGCTGAACACAGCGGAGCTGGGCTCTACCAGGGGAGAACTGGGAGGAATTCTTTCTTGGGAAGATAGAAGTAAGTGAAAACAAGGGGACACTTTTATGCAGCAGAGGTACCCATCGCTCAAAACTCAGACAGGATCCTGCCAAAACGCCACCCGTCATTCTTACTGCATCCTCTTCTTAGAATATGGGAGCAGTGAAGGGTCAGTTCTAGCATCCATATCTACCCTTAGAATTGAGACCAATGTCAATGGCCTTGAAATTGTAGTCTGTTTCCAAGTGAGTGGTTTCAGCTTTGATCTGAGGCAGTATCTGATCGCTGTTATGATCTGTTCAGGTTGGTTCGTGCCTCTTCTTCCTGCAGCCGTCATCCTCTCTACCACGTTCAGTTACTAAGTGAAAATCGATGCCACTGTAATGTGGGTAGGCAGCTTTGGTTCAGATGCTGTGAGCTTTGGAGAATGGGCGTCTCTGATGAGGATGTAGCACAGGTCCTTCTCCGTGCTTTCTATTCATGTGTTCGACAGCTTTTCTGGCCACCGGGATGCCTCTTAGGTGATGATAACACAAACTGAAAAAGCCAAATGCAATTTGGCCAGTTATGCATAGCACTTTTTTTTTTAAATTTTATTTATTTATTATGTATACAACATTCTGCCTCCGTGTATGCCCGCAGGCCAGAAGAGGGCACCAACTCTCATTACAGATGGTTGTGAGCCACCATGTGGTTGCTGGGAATTGAACTCAAGTCCTCTGGAAGAACAGTCAATGCTCTTAACCACTGAGCCATCTCTCCAGCCCTATGCATAGCACTTTAAATTGATTTTTCAGGCTGTTCATTCAGGGGATGCAGGCCATGAAGCTAGATGGTCAATGTGCTCCTGTACAGACAGGTCCTGATGAATTCTCACCCTGATATCATGGGGGAGCTGGGGTCAACCTGATGAATCTCCTTCCTTGGACAACAAGAGAATAAAACTTAAGGAGACAGTTCCCGCCCCTGTGACATTTCCTCGGGTACTCTAAGCAAGTATCACGCTTCAGTGGCCTTTTCAGTGAGAATCTTATGTCATTTCTGCTTCGGGAAGGACGTTTGTGAGGGGAGGTGCAATAATAGACCTACCGAGCTTGGATGCCCAGGAACCACAGCAGTGGCCAGCACGGGACGATATCTAGCTCCTCAGGGAGTTCCTGAAATGAGCTTTTCTAAGCTGAAACTAGGGCTGGAACTGTCATCGTGGGTTGCAGCTGCCCTTGACTCTCCAAAGCTGAGCCTTGCTCAGGGGGCATAGCTATAAGTGGGGCTCTTCTTCTGGAGCCTGCAGAGAAGCATGGAGGCACTTGTGGTCATCTGCCCTGGTGGGACATCAGGCGTGTGCCGTTGTGAAGGCTGGGTGTGGAAAAGGCCACAGGTGGGGTCACCCAGTGGCTCTTCCTGTTAAGTGACGACCTGATATAGAAAGTAGGTACCGGAGATAGTGGATGTGCAGGGCCAGGGTCTTCCGGCTCGACTGAAGTGCTGGGGTCAACCTCCCAGCTCTTCTTGTACCAATTCTTTGAGTGTTAGTTCTGCCCCCATAATCTCATCATATTTACAATTCGGCAAGGAGTCTAAGATCTTGTTGACAAGATCCGTGGGAAAAGAGCATGTCTACAATTATAGATAGGGGGTTTCGGCTCACTAGGGATGTTTCCTTCAGGGTTCTTGACCCATGGATGAATATCTCTAATTGAGGGTCTCCTATTTAGGGCAACTGTTAAAATTTGGTTAATGAGAAATTTAGGTTGCCCAGAGATGTGAACTGGGATGTTACATGTGCCATTGTTTGTGTTCTTTTCAGTCTCTTTCAGGGTCCTTCCTCTCAAGGGGTGGTTCCCCGTGGTGATAAAATAGAGCACCATACCCAGAGTCTAGATAACTGCCTTCCTCCCATCGTCCCCTTTCCTCAGAAACAGTTCTGGAGCATTGTAGATCTCAGTCTCACAGCGCCCTTGCAGCACAGTGCCAGCTCCACACCTGGTGGCGAGGCCAGAGTCTCCCAGCTTTATGTTGCTCTCTGCATCGAGCAGGATGCTGTCTGGCTTCAGGTCTCGATGGACAGTACCATGGCCATGTGCAGCACTTTACGGCTAACACTAGCTGCCCGGACATCTCCTGCGCCTTTTCCTCACGCAGCCTGCCCACTTCCAATATTTGCTTCCTCAGATTTCCTCTGGGCACATACTTCATCACTGTGAAAGTGTAATTTTCTGTATTTAAAATCTAGAAGAGGTGAATGATGTGTGGGTGTTTCATCATTTTAAGGACTACCACTTCAGGCATGACTAAATGATGTTCGTTGTCATTTCTACCATTTTTATTGCCACCAGGATGTAAACTTGGTGATGGCATGCCAGTGCCACAGTGCCACGTCCGCCCTGGCTGATGGTGCACACGCAACACATTAAATTGCCTCTCTATGATTTTATTCCTGGGGAAAGCAGGCCTGCCCTCTTCCAGTATTTGCTTCCTCAGGTTTCCTCCCGGCGCATACTTCATCACTGTGAAAGTGTAATTTTCTGTATTTAAAATCTGGAAGAGGCGAATGATGTGTGGGTCTTAAGGACGACCACTTCAGGCATGACTAAATGATGTTCGTTGTCATTTCCTTCTGTGGGAGTGCCTTCTGCTCCTTCAGCCAATAGCTGCTGAAATACCAGCCCACTGGGGCGTGGTCTGTTTATCTTTAAAAAAGAGCGGCAAGCCTGGGCACCGCTCTCTTGGTTCCAGTGCTTGGTTCTGGCTCCTGCTCCAGTGACTAGCTCCTGATGGGTGGTGTATTGTGAGTTTTACCCCCCAAATAAATACCCCTTTAAATCTTAACTGGTGGGGATTGTTTCATGCATTGTCTTCCACCATTTTTATTGCCACCAGCATGTAAACTTGGCGATGGCAGACCAGTGCCACAGTGCCAAGTCTGCCCTGGCCCATGATGCACACGCAACACATTAAATTGCCTATCTGTTTTTATTCCTGGGGAAAGCAGGTCATGAGGCTTGTTGTTACTGGCCTCCTGTCCTGTCCAGAAACAGTTGTGCCAATGCCTGAAACCAACAATTAGAATGAAGATACCAATGAGTCTTACAGGTCACCAAAATTAGCTCCCTGGTCTGTTGGGACAGAAATGTAGCTCAGCCTACAGCCTTTTATATACAGGATACTCGTTCTTCAATCTCAGTGACTATTTTTGAGGTAAAAGCTTGAAATGTTCCAATCACAGCAAGCTGTAGCCTGTAGTGATTGTCTCCATGTTGGGCCACAGGTACCTTTCCCCTTCTTATGAAAATGCAACTAGCATACCCCGGCTACTGCTTCAGTGGATCAAAGAGACAGATTTACTCATTTAGAACTTCCAACCAGCACAGTGGCAGCGGCCTTTGTAGCTGGGTCTTGAGAACCCCAAACCATGTCTGGATGTTTAAGGATGGTGTGCAGTTTGAACAGGTGTCCTGCAAAGAGACAGAGTCATTAGCAGATTCTGTCAAGGCAGTGTTTACAGCCTTCCATTCTTGGGTCCGGAGGAATAAAGGCAGAAAGATAATAGGGCATGGGGAGCTCTTGCTCACACTGGCCACACTCTATCCTGAACAGCTTCTTAGTTTTAGACCTTGTCCAAGGGCTTGCTTCTGGTGTGGACAGAAGGACCACTTTAAGTGTGAAAGCTCAGAAAGTAAGAGGCTGTCCCCTGGGGTCTTTTGAGCATGGGGTTTCCATCCTCTCTAGGCAGCAGTGATTGTTGGGGGTGGGGGGAACTAGGCTGCTTTTGTGCGTGTTCACCTCATGGCTTCTTGGGCAACCAATATGGCAAATAAGCTCCTTATTGATTGGAGATCTCCGCCCAGAATATGGTGTAGGAGGTCCTTCTGCATTCGTGTGGCTGAAGATGGAAGCAGAAAACACTGTGTCCTCCAAGCTAAAGGATGATCACGAGGTCTTTGCTGGTGAGAGACACAACACAGCTGATGCAGATCCAGGTATCCTGTCTGGTGCAGGCTCTTGGCATCAGAGAAGTCTAGCTGATCAATGCAGGATTTCAGTGGGTTGTTTGCCCGCACAAAACATCTCCTATGGAGAAGGGAGCTGGGACCCACAAGTTAAAGAGTATGCGTAATTTTAATGGAGGGGAAGGGAGCTTGGCTGAAAATAATGTTTCAAAGTTTAAAGAACAGATCCCACCAGTGGCTTGTGAAAGGTTTCAATTCAGAAATCCCTTACTGGGCTCCTCCTCCTGCTGCCTCTTCCAGTGGGGCCACTCTGTTGTTAGTCAAAGGCAATGCCTGCCTATTAGACAACCTGGCACAGCAGAGTCTCCACAGGCAGTCCCTGGTTGCTCTTATTAGTGCCCTGAAACACCCGATGTTGTTAGCTGAAGATGGTCCAGGTGGCAGGGACACGTTGTTTCAGCAGCCGACACATGGGGCAGACGCAGCCTTAGTCAGTGGGGTGTGGGCAGAAGTGGGGATCTTCTTCTGGGAACACCATAGAGGCAAGGGGGTCCTTCTGACCATCATCTGCCCTGATAGGCCAAAGGTGGGCTTACTGGCGTTTCGTTCCAGGTAACGACCAGTTGTTGAAGGAGGTACCGGAAATGGAGGAGGGGCAGGGTCTGCCCGCGTGGCTGAGGTGGTGGAGTGAAGCCTGTGGTCTGCCAGTTCTTTTAATATTAAATACATCCCCATTATTTTGTCGTGTTTCCTGTTCTTCAGGGACTCAAAGATGATGTTTCTTGGACAGCCATGACTAATTAGGTTGTCTGTTATTTTTGGATCTAGTAGGGCTCCCTCCGGATGCTTACTTTAGAAGACTTGACCAGTGGGTTTTGGATGATGGCTTCGATGAAGGGTCTCCTCTCTGGAGCAACTGTTAGAATTTGGTGAATAAGGTTTTCTAATGGTGCAGACATGTCACCTGGGATTTCGTAGTTGCCAATGAGAATTGTTTTCCTCAACTTCTGTCGGGGTGCTTCCTCTGAAAGGGTGGTACCCGGTGGTAACCAAATGCAGAACCACTCCAAGGCTCCACACATTTGCCTTCCTTCCATCATATTCTTCACTTAGTACCAGTTCTGGGGCGTTACAGATTTTGGTTTCAAACATTCTTTTAGCACAGTGCCAGCTGCACATCTGATAGCAAGGCCACAGTCCCCAGGCTTTTATTTTGTTCTCTACATGTAGAAGAATGTTTATCAGATTTTAGGTGTCGGTGGACGATGTTTCGGTCATGGCAGTACTTTACGGCTGACACTAGCTGTCCAAATGTCGTTCTTGCCTTCGCTGTTCTAATGATAGGTTGTCTCCATCATCTTAGAGGTATAAGCTGGGATGGAATCAAGATGCTGCCTCCCCGTCAGAGTCAGGTCTAGGTGCCAGGCGCATTTCCTCTTCTAACATGCTACTCAGACACATGAGGTAGATGTAGCATAGATCAGTGGGGCATGACTCCATGTCATAAGGCTGGTGTCTAGGAAACAAAATTGTTATTGCTAAAGATGAGTGTGCCAGAGTGAAAAGCAGGTAGGCCCTTCATTGTGGCATCTTGGAAAACCAAAGGGTAGAAGGTCTTGTCTGCTGGACAGACCAAGTATCCTGAGTAGGCACCCACTTGAGCCTGGATGGATGGTACCACCATGGGTGTCCCAAGAGCTTGGCAGCCGAGGGGGTGGTGAGGATTACTGTGTGAGGTCCTGTCCATCGAGGTTTGAAAGACCTACTAGTTAACTGTTTGAGGAGTACTCTGTCCCCTGGGTAGAGTGGGGCAGGCTTAGGGGCATTAGGTTCCACTGGTGTCGTGGCAGGAAGACAACTGTCAGCATGTGAATGGAGAACGGACCTTAAAAGTGAGAGGTAGGGTAGGTACTCTTATTCTTAAAATATTGGAGTTCCCCCCACCCAGCGGGCTCACGGAGCAGCAAGCTCTGGCGGGTCCCCAGCGGTGCCGGGCTCTGGCTCCATAGTCCGGCACCCGAGCAGCGGCAGAGGGAATCCATGCAGCAGAATTCCCAATGCGCGGTGGTTGTGAGCAGACCCATGGACACAGAAAGTAGCCATAAAAGCATTTATTGAAAGGGGAGAAAGGGAAGGAGGGAGAGAGAGAGAGAGAGAGAGAGAGAGAGAGAGAGAGAGAGAGGGAGGGAGAGAGAGGGAGAGGGAGAGAGAGAGAGAGGGAGAGAGGGAGAAAGAGAAAAAGAGGGAAAGAGCCAGAGGAAACGCGTGCGCATGCCGAAGAAACAGAAGAGGGAAGGGCAAGATGGCGCGGGCAGGTCAGAGGTAATGGGAGTGGGCGTGGCTTGTCCCTTAAAGGGACAGGAAAGCACAACATTCCCAGGTCTTCCTTATAATAAAAAGCAGGAGATGAGACACCACAGCCCAAAGGAACTGGGGCGGCGAACTCTCAAGATTGCTTCCGGCTGATTGTGGGAGTCGTCTTTTGGCGGGGGAGGCGCGAGAGAAGGCTCGGTGCTGGTCGCATCCTGGCATGGCTGGTCTCTTTGCCTTTGACTGGTGTCTGTGGCATGAAAATTGTCTGGTGTCCCTAAGGTATTGGAAGAACAAAAACAAAGTTAAATTAAGAAGAAAAAAAATTGAGGACCAGGGAATTGAGGGGGTATCTGACCTGTTTAAGATGGATTTTTTAATTCGGCTCCCTGGAACTCACGAGAACTCCTTGGGTTTGTGAAAACAGAAGTTTTAGACATAATGACTGTGGCATAAGAGATAAATTTAGTTTGAAATTTGTTTGGTGAGATCATCTTGCAAAACCTCAACCTGGCGAAACCTCTCAGCTGTCAAACTGTCAGAGATCTTTGAGAAGGATAAGATTTTACTTGAGTTACTGATTAAAAAATGACAGAGAACTTACTTGATTGGCACCCAGAGCTACTCTTTTTTGGGTCCTCCGTGGTCGCTGAAGGTTGCATTTGACCTTTTCTGTTTAGTGCAGGCTCCAGAAGACCCTGTGGGCTAAGAAATCTGTAGGAAGACAGGCCTACCTTGACCTGAGCAGCTAGGCTGTCGATTCCAGCGATTTCGTCCACGTCTGGAGGTCTTTAGTTTAGACGAAAGGCAGGTTTTCCCAATGGTCAGTGCTCTGCAGTCGAAGCGAAATGCAGAAGGACGTTGTTCTGCGCGTGTCTGTCTTCTGTCTTCTTTGGAGGGAGCAGAGAGCTGCTACTAGGAGCCAACCTGTCTCTTTTTTGTTGTGAAAAGTTTTTAATAATTAAATATTTAAATATCACCTTCCCTAGATCTCTGAGCAGTTGAGGGCAAAGAACTGTTTGTAATATAAGGTTAGTGGCGGAACTGACAATGGTAGAGAACAGCTTAAGAGACTTAAAGGTACATACCAGTTTAAAATATGAGACTCATGTTTTGTAGTCTGAAATGAGATGTAATAAACAATTATTATATATAGAAAGAGTGAACAGGAATTGGGCAATGTGGACACCTCTAATGGGCCCTATTAAAGGCATTTGAGCATTGCTCAAAGCACATTTAACCAAGTTAACATGAGGAGTTTAGTGAGAACCGGGTGAAGAAGCTGGGATAAAACTGGGAGAGTGTGGTCACGTGACCTGGCCATCAGCTAAGATGGCGACTGCCAGTGTAGTCTGCTCTGCTAGAGAGCCACCGTGCCATAACAAAAGCCGCAGAGGGGCAAAAGGCTGGAACTGAAAAAAAAAAACTGCACCATGCCATGGCTGGAATTGAAAAAGCCAGGAAGCCAGTTGCTATCCAGAGCCAAAATCGTGAAAACCCGCAGTACGAACACCCAGGACCGCATGGAAAAGCATCCTTTGTCCACGGGTGGGGTGCTATGGCCTAGCTGGATCCTGGCAACCCAGAAACCAGGAAGGCTGGGGGCGCCGCTCCGAGCGACGCTTAACCATAACCGTCGAAAGAAGAGAAAAAAGGAAAGAAAGGAAATGGAAAGAAAAGATAAAGATGCTGAGGACCCGGTCCCCAGTCGAATGCACTGCACGGGAAGAGTGCGGTGCAAACGCGGGCGGACCAGCCCCGGGACCCGATCCAAACACGGCTCTGACAAAGGAAAGCAACCGCAGCAGAACAAAAGCAACCAAAGCAACCGTAGTAGAACGGGAGACACTCACCAAAAGAGCCCGGTTCGGGAGTCACACGGCACCAATCTTATTCTTAAAACGTTCCCTGAGGCGGGCTGTTGGAGCCAGTGAGCCAGTGACAAGCGGCGACAAGCAGCTACAGTTTCCCACCAGCGGGAGGGCCGGTCGGCGACGGGTCACAGACACATAACACAAAGATAGGCATAAAGCATTTTATTGGGGGAGATAGGCAGAGAGAGAGAGGGAGAAGAGAAAGAGAAAAAGAGGGAAAGAGAGGAAACGCGTGCGCACGCTGAAGAAACAGAAGAGGGAAGGGCAAGATGGCGTGGGCAGGTCAGAGGTAATGGGAGTGGGCGTGGCTTGTCCCTTAAAGGGACAGGAAAGCACAACAGGTACCCCGTCAGTGGAGGAGTGATGGTTAAAGAGAAAGGGCCTGCCATAAAGCAGCAACTCAAAAGGGCTCAGGCCCATAGGGGAATGTGGGGTGGCCCTGAGACAAGTCAGGGCAATGGGGAGAAGGGAGGGCCAAGATAACCTGAGTTCAATGGAGAACTTGTTTAGTTGTTGTTTGATGAGTCCCATTGTCCACGAGATGGTGAGAGCTTCTGAGATGAGCTCCATCACACCTGCTGTTTCCCTGGAGACCAGAAATGCTTCTATCCATCCTGTAAAAGTATCCACAAGTGTTAAGAGACAACAGAGTTTTTTATGAGTAGGCATGGGTGAAATTAACCTGCCAATCTTTGTCCGGTTGGTGTCCACGAAGCTGGTGTATGTGGAGAGCTCCTTGTGGGTTGGCCCGGGCACACGTCTGGCAGGAGGAGTGAACCTGTCAAATAGAATCTTGGAGATGGGTGGGGTTAAAAGGGGCTCCAAAAAAGCAAAACAAAGCTTTGGGGAAACGGCTAAGGATATCTCCACCCAGTAAATGTGCTGGGCAAGCTGGTATCACTAAGAAAGAATGAGAAAAAAACATGTCCTGCAAGATGGTAGGGCAGTGGCAAAGTTTTAAGTGGGGAGGAACCGGTCCTGTCTACCCTCATAGCTGAAATTGGTGAGGGAAACTTACGGCCCAAGTGAGAATAAAAGTCATGGACTTACCCTGCCTTTGCAGCATGACCCCTAGGCTCAGAGAGAGTTACAGTATATACCTAGTCTGGGCAGTGTCAATCCTCTTTAAGGCTGGCACAGTTTCACTTGTAGATGATGATGAGGCTGGACCTCCGTGGCTTAGCATAGAGGACAAGCCTGCACGGGGGCATTGTGATTTCCAGTGTCCAAGTTGTTGGCATATAGGGCACAGCCTTGGAGCAGGTGTAGTGCAATATCGTGCCATGTGCCCATTTAGGCCACACTTGATAGAGCCCTGTGGTTGGCTTCCCTTGTCCCCCTTCCTGTAACCTTAGGGCAGCTGCTAAGGCCCGTGCCTGTAGATTATTGTAGCTTTGTCCTTTGGGAAAACTCAGCTGATTCCTCTCGGGCATTAAAACTTTAAAAGCCATTTTTACCAACTCAATTTGGGGACTATCCTCAACCTTTCTTAACTCTTTCCTAATATGTGGTACTGACTGAGGAAGCAGAATGATTAGTAGAAAAGGAACCTAGTCTCTTTTCTACCTGAGAGAGATTTGGAAGAGAAAAGGGAGTACGGGAGGGGCTAGCCCAGTGCGCAGAGGGGGTCCAGGAGTGGAGCGGTGAGGTAGGAGGGGGAGGGGACGGTGGAAGTTCACCTGTAACCTCCGAATTGGGAAAGGGAGGGGATTGGGAAGTGTGGACTTGAGGGAGTGGGGGAGGGGCCAGTGCCTCTGGCAGTGTGGTGCTGTGAGACACTGGCTACTAAGGGGGGGCAGGGGCAAGAGCACAGAGAATATATGTAAGCTCTGTTCATTTGTATCAGACAGGCTTATTTAAAAAAGTTTTTGGTGGGCTGGAGAGATGGCTCAGTGGTTAAGAACACTAGCTGCTCTTCCGAGAGGTCGTGAGTTCAATTCCCAGCAACCACATGGTAGCTCACAACCATCTGTAATGAGATCTGGCGCCCTCTTTTGGCGTGTGGGCATACATGGAGGCAGAATGTTGTATACACAATAAATAAATAAATCTTTAAAAAAAGTAAAAATGTTTTTGGAAGAGACTTACAGTAAAGTGATCCCTGCTGTTTATCTTGTGGGTCCCAGCTCTCTTCTCCATAGATGTGTGCAGGCAGATAGCCACTGAAACAGTGCATTGATTAGCTAGACTTCCCTGATGCCAAGAGCCTGCACCAGACAGGGCACCTGGATCTGCATCAGCTGTGTTGTGTCTCTCACCAGCGAAGACCTCGTGATCATCCTTTAGCTTGGAGGACACAGTATTCTCTGCTTCCATCTTCGGTTACCTTGTCTTCTCAACGGCCATTGCCTGGTCCTAGGGTAAGCCTTGCTAATCCAGGAACATGGGGACAGCCTATATTCCCGCACCGTCTGTGCGGTCTCTGCTGTCCTTTCTGAGCACTCTGTCCCTTGTGACTCCCTGTGTGGATAATTCTTCTCTTTGTCTGTGCCTTCATCTTCCTTCAGGATCCGTCTGTCCATTGTCAGGGCCTCGGGAAGGTGTGGGCTGACTTACGTTCAGGGTTCTTGGGAATCACCGTCCTTCTCATCCCATGGTTTTCCACCCTCTCACTTCTCCCTCAGCCTGCTGGTGCATGTGGACTCCTGGCAGCCATGGTCTCTGTGTGCAGGACAGCAGGCCATCATTGCTAGGTCAGACATTCTCATCTGCGTCGTCACCACCATCTCTAGTATGGAGGTAAATGGGTGCCGGCCTCTCTCTTCCTCGGCCTGCCACTATGCCCTGTGACACAGGTCATTCCTTTCTATGCCTAGACCTAGAATTCCTCTGAAGATCGACTTGGCAAAGGGCCACGTGGTCAGAGGTCCTGTTTTCAGATGACTGGTTATTTTTGAAATGGGAGAAATCTGGGGATCCTGTAGGCCCATATTTCTACATGGTGTGACAGCCAAGTTAGTGGTTGTTACCCCTGCCAGACAGGCTGTCACTACCCTAACAAAAGCTCAAGATGTGTTGTTCCTTTTCTTTTGTAGATTTGTAGATCGCCTGAGAAGAGTTGTGATTTCCATGCTAGTGACTGAGCTGCAGACCTGACTGTAGTCCTGCTGCCCGGAAACAGAATGTTAATGAACTTCCACCTTAGTTTACCATGGGGAATAAAAGGTGTTTGGATAATAAACATGGGTGATCTTCAGTATTTGAATGAAGCCTGAGACTCCCTTCTGATATCGCTGTGTGAACTGCTTCTCAATTATTCCTGCGCCTCCACGCTGGTCCAGAGAAGGAAAAATGGTTTATGTTGGGACATGGGGCCCCAATAGGATCCGTGCTCTTTACTCGTGCTTCAGTCAGCGTGCTGGAGACAAGTTCCCTCAGTGGAATGGCGGTGTGAGAGCAGCAGGAAGAGGCTCACAGGCTTTCCTCTCATTGAAACTGCTTCTCCTTAGAAGGTCACTACTGGAGGATGCTCAGGGCCTCTGAAAGCTCCTCCTTGCTGTCACCTGACACGTGCCATCCCTCAGCTCCTTGTCAGAACTCCTTAGGCCGTGTACTCAGGGTGCCACAGAACACCAGTTGGGAGCCAAACTAATGAGATGATCATGAGGTTTGTATTTTTCAGTGTGTTTATATGGTGGGCTACTTAGACAGATTTTCATGTGTTGAACCATCCTTGCATCTCTGGGATAAAGCCAACTTGATCATCGTGGATAATGGTTCTGATGTGTTCCTGGATTCGATTTGTCAGTATTTCATTTAGTATTTTTGCATCAGTGTTCATGAATGAGATTGGTTTTTAATTCTCCTTCTTAGTAATGTCTTTCTGTGGTTTGGGTAACAGGGTAGCCTCATCAAGAGTTTGGCAATGTTCCTTCTGTTTCTATTGTGTGGAAATACTTGAGGAGTATTGGTATTAGTTCTTTGAAAATCTTGTAGAATTCTGAGCTGAAACCATCTGGTCCTGGGCTCTTTTTGGTTGGGAGACTTTTGATGACTGTTTCTATTTCTTCAGCAGTTATAGGTCTGTTTTATTTGCTTATCTGGTCTTGATTTAATTTTGGTAAGTGATATCCAGAAAGTTGTCCATTTCCTTTGTTTTCCAATATTGTGGAGTACAGGTTTTTGAAATGTGACTGCTGATTCTCTGTATTTCCTCTGTGTCTGTTGTTACGTCCTCCTTTTCATTTCTGATTTTGTTAAATTTCTCTCTCTGCCTTTTGATTAGTTTGGATAAAGGTTTGTTTTGTTGATTTTTCTCAAAGAACCAGCTCTTTGTCTCACTGATTCTTCGTATTGTTTTCTTTGTTTCTATTTTGTTGATTTCAGTTCTCACTTTATTTCCTGCCATCTAGTTCTTTTGGGTGAGTTTGCTTCTTTTTGTTCTAAAGTTTTCAAATGTTCCTGTTAATTTACTAGTGTAGGATCTTTCTAGCTTCTTTATGTAGGCATTTAGTGAATTTTAGGAAGTCTTTAATTTCTCCCTTTATTTCTTCCTTGACCCATTCAGGTGAGAATTGTTTAATTTCCATGTGTTCCAGAAAACCCACAGCTTTAAACCATGGTGATCTGATAAGGTACATTGGGTTATTCCAATTTTTTTGTATTTATTGAGGTTTGTTTTGTTACCAAGTATGTGGTCAATTTTTGAGAAGGTTCTATGAGGTGGTGAGAAGAAAGTATATTCTTTTCTGTTTGGATGGAATATTCTATAGATGTCTGTTAAGTCCATTTGAATCATAACATTAGTTCTCTTATTTCTCTGTTCATTTTTTGTCTGATTGACCTGTCCTGTGGTGAGAGGGGAGTTACATCTCTCACTATTAGTGTGTGGGGTTTAAAGTATGATTTAAGCTTTAGAAGTGTTTCTTTTTCATTGGGGCATAGATGTTCAGTATTGAGATTTCCTCTTGATGAATTTTTCCTGTGACTAATTTGAAATGACCTTCTTTGTCTGTTTTGACTGATTTTAGCTTCAAGTCTATTTTGTTAGCTATTAGGATGGCTACACCCACTTGTTTCTTAGGTCCATTTGATTGGTGTATTTTTTCCAACCCTTTACTCTGAGACGATGTCTGTCTTTGAGGTTGAGATGTTTCTTGTATGCAGAAGAAGGATGGATTCTGTTTTCGTATCCAGTCTGTTAGCCTGTGCCTTTCCTTCTAGTATTTTTTTTTTGTAGGGCTAGATTTTTGGCTAGATATTGATGAAATCTAGTTTTGTTATGGAATATCTTGTTTTGTCCTTCTATGGTGATTGAAAGTTTTGCTGGGTATAGTAGTCTGGGCTGGCATCCATGGTCTCTTAAGGTGTGCATAACCCTTGACAACAACCTTCTGGCTTTCATTGTGTCCACTGAGAAGTCAGGTGTAATTCTGATGAAATGTCTGCCAGCATTCTCACAGACACTAGAGTGTAAGAGTGTATTATATAGCACACTGGCCTAGCCCATTTTATTACATTTATATTAGCATTGCCAGTGGTTGTAACAGGGGATTCTACTACTGAGCTACATCCCGGTCCCATTTTATTTTTCTATTTTTAGTTTTTGAGATGCTAGGGCTACAATACATGCTGGGCTCTACCACTGAGCCACATTTTCTAATTTATTTTTAAAAATCAAACAATTTTATATATGGCTATAGTCCAGATATGTATTTTTCCAATAAAAATAAATATTATATCCAAGTATCCTTGGGAGATGTGAAAAAATATTCCTTGTATAGAACTATACTACACACTTCATAGTTTAATAATAGTAACAATTAACACTTCATTCAAAGCAAATATTTTCAAGAGGTTATATTTTAATACTACTTTTAATCAACATAATTAACACAGAAGTAAAAACTGTAATAGAATAGTTTGGAAAGTCTAGGTGGTGACTAATGTCTGTAATCCCAATATTCAGAGTCTGAGGCAAAAGGATTACCACAAGTTCAAGACCAAGTAAATATTCAGTTCCAGGTCAGTCTGGGCCACAAAAGAGGGACTCATGTCACAAAGCAAAAATAAATAAATAAATAATAAATTAATTAACACAAAAGAAATTTAGAAAGTATTTTAAATGTTAATGCTGACAGTTACTTTTTAATTTTAAAGAAATGTTGAAATTTGGGAAAAAATGTTTATGTGAAATTTACCATCTTTATTTTTTCTTTTTAAATTCCTTTTTGTGGGGCTAAGGATAAAATTTAGGACATCACACATTATGATGGAGCTCTGCTCCCACCTCTGTCTTAATCATTTCTGAGTACAGTGTAGTAGTATTGATTATATTCAGAATGCTGTGCATCACTGCCAGAATTGTTCTCATTCTGCAAGAGCTGAGGTCCATGCACAAACAGCACCCTATTTCTCTTTCATCAAACCTCCCCTTTATTAAATGATTAACTAAAAAGCACAAATGGGGGCTGGAGAGATAGCTCAGTCAGCTGGTAAAGTGCCTGCTGCACAAACTTGGAGGTCTGAGTTCAGAGCAGCAACACAGAAGTGTGGTGGCTTTAATTATATTTAGGTATGACCCTTGTATCCCTAATCTCTCCAAGACTTTTATCATAAAGGGATGTTGAATTTTGTCAAATGCTTTTTCAGCATCTAATGAAACGATCATATGGTTTTTTTTCTTTCAGTTTATTTATATGATGGATTACATTGATAGATTTGCGTATGTTGAACCAGCCCTGCATCTCTGGGATGAAGCCTACTTGATCATAATGGATAATTTTTCTAATGTGTTCTTGGATTCGGTTTGCCAGTATTTTGTTGAGGATTTTTGTGTCGATGTTCATGAGTGAGATTGGCCTGTAATTCTCTTTCTTGGTTGAGTCTTTGTGTGGTTTTGGTATCAGAGTTACTGTAGCTTCATAAAAGGAATTTGGCAATGACTCCTCTATTTCTATATTGTGAAATACATTAAGGAGTATAGGTATTAGGTCTTCTTGGAAGCTCTGGTAGAATTCCGCATATCACCATAGAACCTTCATCTAGCGATGGATGGAGATAGAGAAAGAGGCCCACACTGGAGCACCAGACTGAGTTCCAAGGTCCTAACGAGGAGCAGAAGGAGGGAGAACATGAGCAAGGAAGGTAGGACCAAGAGGGGTGCACCCACCCACTGAGACAGTGGGTCTGATCTATTGGGAGCTCACTAAGGCCAGCTGGACTGTGACTGAAAAAGCATGGGATAAAACCTGACTCTCTGAACATGGCGGACAATGAGAGCTGATGAGAGGCCAAGGACAATGGCACGGGGTTTTGATCCTACTTCATGTTCTGGCTTTGTGGGAGCCTAGACAGTTTGGATGTTCACTTTCCTAGACCTGGATGGAGTGGGGAGGACCTTGGACTTTCCACAGGGCAGGGAACCCTGACTGCTCCTGGGACTGGAGAGGGAGGAGAAGAGGAGTGGAGGGAGGGGGAGAGGGACGGGAGGAGGGGGAGGGAAATGGGAGGCAGGGAGGAGGCGGAAAATTTCTTTTCAATAAAAAAAAAAAAAAGAAGTATGGTGGCATGTGACCAAACCCTAGCACTAGATGAAGACATCTGACATTGACTTCTGGGCCCCATACATGTGCATGTGTACAAATAACGCACATGCACATGCATAATTAAGAAAAATACCAATGCACAACTGTATCTTTACCTAAGTTCCTATAAAGTTGGAGCGGATGAATTCCAGACAGTTTCCAGAATCTTATCGTTCTTGAGCACTGTGATCTCTGGGAATCCACAAAGCAGTGAGGGCAGAAGCTGCCAAGCTGACCGCAAACCTGTGTAATGGTCGCTTACCAGGCAGGAAGGAGATGGCCCAGCTGGCAGCTGAAGCCCTCCCTTTTGGCAGCAATCCAAAGATGGTGAAGAAGCCTAAAACAGCTGCTCATTAGGACTGTGTGGAAGGCCCCATAAGGGCTTATAGTCTAGCCGTTTGGGAACAGTGACACTAAACGTCTAATACAAAACATATCATCTCTTGGAATCCTTCACACATCTAGGTCAACCACACTTTGATCTCTGCAGCTAGGAAAGTTGAGGTTAAAGCTGTTAGCTAACATGTTGCTCCAACACTGATCTGAATGAACCTGAGGAAGCCAGCAGCGTGAGCATGTGGGACCCACCTACTGACGGTTGTTCTTATTTTCTTAAGCCATGTACCACAAGCTAAGGCTGCAATACTAGGAAAAGAAAATTCCTGCGAGGACCAAGGAGGCAAATTGGGTTTCAGGTCCTGAAAAATCCCAGCAACTAGTAGAAATGTTATTCCTAACATTTTATTCATTACACAAGAATCGATTGCATTAGACTCTAAGTTTGGGTACTGAAAAAGTTACCTAAAAAAAAAAAAAGATAAATCTCTTAAATTTGGACAGTGGTGGTATGCTTTTAATCCCAGCACTGAGTATGTAGAGGCAGGCAGATCTCTGTGAGTTTAGTGAACAAACTGGATCAAAAGAGCAGTAGAGGGAGACACCCATCTTCTACCTCCAGCCTCCACACACATCTGCACACATACAAACACATAAATTTACATATACCACACATATACACACATGCGTGCATGCACACACGCATGATCTATAACATCCATAGTGCCAGCACATAGGAAGCTGAGGCAGGAGGACCAGGGCCAGCCTGGACTTACCTTTTTCAGAAAACAAACAAACAAAGGTATAAAATAAAATGGTTTTAAAAACAAAAAGTTCTCTCACCTGTTTTCCACTTGAGAGCTTTTTTGGCTCATGAAGCCTGGTATAGGCCTCATTCTCGGAACTCCTTCTCAGGCAAGAAGTTCATGTGTGCAGTAAGGTCAGGGGTCAAATCAGGGAGGGATACAGGACAGAACTGAGACAGCTGTCATTGCAGTTGGCTCCTTACCAACAGTAACAGGCCCTAGCTAAGTACAAACAGCACCACAAGGGGGCGCATTTGGAATACAGACAAGAAGAAAGAAGCCACTCACTGTAATATATACAAGAATTGTGCTGTCTTGCAGTGTTTACACAATACAATAATTTAAGGAAGCTTAAATGAAAGAAAATATCAGTTTTTTTAAAGATTTATTTATTATGGGGGGCTGGAGAGATGGCTCAGAGGTTAAGAGCACTCTGACTGCTCTTCCAGAGGTCCTGAGTTCAATTCCCAGCAACCACATGGTGGCTCACAGCCATCTATCTGTAATGAGATCTGGTGGCCTCTTCTGGCCAGCAAGCATACAGACAGACAGAACTTGTATACATAATAAGTAATTAAGATTTATTTATTATATATACAGTATACTCAGTATTCTGTCTGCACGTATGTCTGCGGCCAGAAGAGGGCATCAGATCTCTTTACAGATGGTTGTGAATCACCATGCGGTTGCTTGGAATTGAACTCAGGACCTTTGGAAGAGCAGGCAATGTTCTTAACCACTGAGCCATCTCTCCGGCCCGAAAATATCAGTTGTCTAAGCCTTACAGCCAACCTCTCGTATCCCTCATAGGTAAGCCATGCGGATAGAGAATTCAGAAGGCAATGACGGTGGTTCCCCATAGGGATGATGTCTTCACTATTGGCTCATCCACATTTAGTGCAATGTTCATCATGCAGTAATTATTCAATAAATACTTGTGGACAAATGAGCGAACAATGAGATTTTCATAACCTTCAGTAAAGGCTCATTCAGAAGACTCTTTATCAAACGGAAATCAGTGTGTCAGATCCATCAGCAGTAAGGATGGTGAAGATGAAAACTGAAGCCATTTAGAGGGTCTTAATTTCTGCTGAAACCAGGTCCTAATGTATCAAAGGATGACCTTGAACTTACTAGGTACCTAAGGATAACCTTAACTTCTGATCCTCCTTCTCCAACCTTCTGAGAGCTGAGATTATAGGTCTGTGCCTCCGTGCCTGTTTAGATGGTGCTGGGGATTGAACCCAGGGCATTGGGAATACAAGGCAAGCACCCTATCAACCGAGCTGATCTGGCAACCCCTGGTGCTAATATACACTTAGAAAGAGGAAACCAACTAAGGTTCACATAGACTCGAGAAACGGAAGTGAATCCTGTGCTTTTACATTTTAACCAGGGGGCCCTGAAACTCATGAACGAAGTGCAAGAACATTTGGAGGAAGAAGAAGAGTTATGCCAGGCATCTGTGGATCCCTGGGATGGATGCAGGCCATGTCTGGACAGTAACTGCAGGAGATTTCACACAGCTTGCCAACCTGTTTGGTCCTCTGTGGAAAAATAGGTAAGAGGAAAAGGGAACTCACCATTATAGGGTCTTAAGACATCCAAGCCATCTTGATTTGTAGATTATGTTAATTTTTAAAATGGAAATGATTGACATTGTTCTTTTATGATCTGGAATCTAACACCAGTGCTACATATCACCACCTGAGTGTGCACCGTTTATAGTTTAGAATACCCAGCAGTGTTTATTCCCCTATCCTTATACTCTGTAACTCCAATAGAAGTCAGAAGCCCTGACTTTGCATTGAATTCACTGTTTGTGGGCATGTTCCAAGTAGATAGTAAACCCACTGATGCCAAGGGTCGTATCTTATGTGTCTTCCTTTGAGGGGGCTTCCAATAGACATGCCTAACTGCATTTTCAGTTATGGCATTACAGCCGTTTACTCCAGTCTTCTATAGCTTATCCTAGAAATCATGCATTTGAATCTCTTTCTCCTTCCCTTCTTCCCTCCCTCCCTCTCAGTTCTGCATGTAGCCCAGGCTGTGCTCAAATTCAGTATGTAGCCACCACATCTGACCCTGATTATTCCACTCCTGAAGGGCTGGGTTACAGATGTGTGCCTTAACACTTAGCTTCACTGTTCTCTCCCTGTCTCGTGATTCATGGTAAAAGTCTGTTCTGGAGATGTATCCTAGGTTGACCTTGAGTCCATTATTCCCCTGCTGCAGTCTCCACGTGGTAGGACTACAGATGTGCACACCATCCTTATGTCAGTGCGCTTCTCCTCCTCTGAATCCTTCAGGTCTCCTTTTGCCCTATCCATGTGTGGCCTGTAGAACTGGCACGTTTTCTTTTCACGCCCTTTGGCTGTCTTTTAGGCAGAGAAATTCGCAGAGGGTGGTGACCCATAAAGGATGTGCTCTGCCCAGTAAATTCTTTGATTGGCCTGGATTTTCCTCCCCACTTCAGGAAGTGAGCCATGTATGAAATGGAATGAAATTTTCCTCTTTGTATTAGTGTATGTATAATCATAGTATTCTTCTGGCTTGGCAGTGCCACACTCAATTACAAAAGAGCAGCAGCCTCTAGGATAGGGATTATGCCAAGTTAAAATGATGACATTGTAAAGCACGATTAATAAAAACTCAGAGACAGATATTGGGGTTCAATCTGAAAGTCAGAAAAGCAAAGCAGCCAGCCACTGGCTCTTACCTCGACCTCAGTCCAAAAATGGTGACCCTACCTCCACGAAACCTCAGAATGAGACTGAGACTGAGAGCTGTCTCTTCCCATTTTATAATCCTTTCTAGCTCTGGGATTAACAGCGTGCACTGTTGCTGCCTGGATTCTATGGCAAGCTAGTGTGGCTACTGGTCTTAAAGGTGTGTGTCACCACTGCCTGGTGTGTAAAGCTGGCCAGTGTGGCTGTTTACTTTTCTGAGATTCAGGCAAGCTTCATTTATTAAAATACAAGTGAAATGTCACCACACCATTGTTGATTGCATCCACTCCACTTTTACAGCCATGGTCCTTCTCTGATTGCCAGAGTATAATGAGATGAGTGCTGGAGACAGGATATTGGAAGTCATTCTCATGTGTGTCGGACATGTAACTTTATGAACTTTTCTCGGGGCTTGTGTTTTGTAGTTGTTGTTTTCTGAGGTTGAGTCTTGCTATGTTACACAGGGTTGTCTCAACTCCTTGGCTTTAGTAAGGTCCCCTCCCCCTCAGCCCCTGGAGGAGCTCGAACTGTAGGCATGTGCCGCCTTGTCCAGTTCTAAAGTTTTGATTCTATGAATGGAATCAGTAAACAAAAGCTGGCAGAGCGGAGGCAGGCAATCCATCCACATTTCTTTCTGGGACAGGCATAGGTCCTGTGCAGATTCCAGAATAGTTGTTTGCACAGGAAGAAACTCATGCTTCAGGAGTAATATTCCATAGTTGGTGACACCCAAAATATTCTAGCACTGTGCTGTAAAGACAGCTGTGGTCTGCCCAGACTAGAGGTCACAGAGTGTGATTGCTAGAAAATCTTCCACTGAATGGCAGTCAAATTTCTGTGGCTAAGGTTCCATTCATTCCTTCAACTGTAACCAGCGGGGCATTATCGCTGTTAATTTACAAATGCCACTAAGAAGCCTAATATATAACCATCCCGATTCTATATCTGGCGTCTATGGCCCAATGTAGATGTGCTCGTTTTTTCTTTCCATGCATCAAGAAACAGGGTATAAAGACTGTAGCGTTCCACTAAATCATAAACAACAACAACATTAACCAGAAGCTAAAAGATAACAGCATTCTTTATAGTTCTAAGGCAAATTTCCCAGTAGCGTATAGTCAATGACCTATCAGCTGCTGTCATAATATCGGGTTATAATTTGTCTACTATATTTTGATCTTTTTAGCCGTCAGTGATCCATGGGGAGTTTCAGGTCCCATTTCCACAATTAAAGTTAAGACCTCCCATAAGAAAGGTGATATATCATTTCAAAGTCAGCTACGTTTTCCTACCTTGTACAGAACTTATTTTAGAATGACTACTATAAGATAACTTTAAATTTTGCAGGAAGAAGTGGAACAGAAAGGAAAACATCTTTATTTTCTTTCCCTGTTCCACACTAGCCCACAGATGGAGCAATTTCTCAGGAAGATGTGCTGATTTGTCTTGCCCCTCAGTGAAGATCAGGAGAAACCCCTGCTGTTACACAGCTGGCAAAGGAAGATTTACAAGTGGTACAGATGGGGAACCTGTTCAGTCATCTGGCTGTGGATGGGAAATCTCTCTTCAACATGAGCTTTTAAATTCCCACACAGATGAGGCAAGAATTTGACCAGAATTTCCAATCATACTTTATGTCCAATTTAACTTAAAGGAGCCATACTTTTCCCCAGTTTTTTTTTTATTGTTTTATTGAGCCATATATTTTTCTCCACTCCTCTCCCTTCCTCTTCTCTCTCTCCCCTCTCCCAGGGTTCCCATGCTCCCAGTTTACTCAGGAGATCTTGTCTTTTTCTACATCCCATGTAGTTTAGATCCATGTATATCCCTCTTAGGGTCCTCATTGTTGTCTAGGTTCTCTGGGATTGTGAATTATAGTCTGGTTTTTCTTTGCTTTCAGTCTAAAAGCCACTTATCAGTGAGTACATGGGATATTTGTCTTCCTGGGTGTGGGTTACCTCATTCAATATGATGTTTTCTAGATCAATCCATTTGCTCACAAATTTCGAGATGTCATTGTTTTTTTTTTCTGCAGTGTCATACTCCATTGTGTAAATGCACCACATTTTCCTTATCCATTCTCCAGTCTAGGGGCATTTAGGCTCTTTCCAGGTTCTGGCTATGACGAACAATGTTGCTATGAACATAGATGAGTGGGTGACCCTGTGGTATAATTGAGCATCCTTTGGGTATACCCCCAAAAGTGGTATTGCTGGGTCTTGAGGAAAGTTGTCTCCTAATTTTCTGAGAAATTGCCATAGTGATAAACAAAGTAGCTATACCAGTTCTCACTCCACCCACAATAGAGAAGTGTTCCCTTTACCCCACATCCTCTCCAGCATGAGTAGTCATCGGTGTTTTTGATCCTGGCCTTTCTTACAGGATGGAATCTCAGAGTTGTTTTAATTTTCATTTCCCTGATAGCTAAAGATGATGAACATTTACTTAAGTGTCTTTCAGCCATTTTAGATTCCTTTGTTGAGAGCTCTCTGCTTAGGTCTGTACCCCATTTTTTATTGGGTTATTTGTTCTTTTGATGACCAATTTCTTGAGTTCTTTATATATTTTGGAGATTAGTCCTCTGTCCAATGTGGGGTTGGTGGAGATCTATTCCCATTCTGTAGGCTACCATTGTCTTGCTGACCATGTCCTTTGCTTTACAGAAGCTTCTCAGTTTCAGGAGATTCCATTTATTTATTGTTGCTCTCAGGTGTCTATGCTTCTGGGGTTATATTTAGGAAATATTTTCCTTTCCGATGTGCTTAAGTGTACTTCCCACTTTCTCTTCTATGAGGTTCAGATGTGGTTGGCTCTATGTTGCAGTCTTTGAACCATTTGGCTTTGAGTTTTGTGCATGGCAATAGATATAGATCTATTTTCATTTTTCTACGTGTTCATGTACAGTTATGACAACACCACTTGTTGAATATGCCTTCTTTTTTCCATTTTATATTTCTTGCTTCTTTGCCAAAAATCAGATGTTCATAGGTATGTGGATTGATATCTGAGTCTTTGATTTGGTTCCGTTGGTCCTCCTGTCTGTTTTTATGCCAATACCAGGCTGTTTTCAGAACTCTAGTTCTGTAGTAGAGTTTGAAGTCAAGGATTATGATGCCTCCAGAAGTTCCTTTCCTGTACAGGATTGTTTTGGCTATCCAGGGTTTTTTGTTTTTCCGTATAAAGTTGAATACCATTCTTTCAAGGTCTGTGAAGAATTTTACTGAAAGTTTGATGGGCATTGCACTGAATCTGTAGATTTCTTTAGGTAAGATTGCCATTTTTTACTATAATAATTCTACCTACCCAAGAGCATGGGAGATCTTTCCATTTTCTGGTGTCTTCTTCAATTTCTTATGTCAACGATTTAAAGTTCTTGTCATACAGGTCTTCCACTTGTTTGGTTAGAGTTACTCTGAGATATTTTATGTTATTTGTGGCTATTATGAAGGGTAATGTTTCCCTGATTTCTTTCTCAACCCATTTATCATTTGTATATAGGAGGGCTATTGATTTTTTTTTAGTTAATTTTTTTTATACTGCTACATTACTGAAGGTGTTTATGAGTTGTAGAAGTTACTTGATAGAATTTTTGGGGTCGCTTATGTAAATTATCATATCATAGTAAATAGTGAGAGTTTGACTTCTTTTCCGATATTATCCCCTTGATCTCTTTTTGTTGTCTTATTGCTCTAGCAGTAGGAGAGAGTGGACAACCTTGTCTTGTTCCTGATTTCAGTGGGATTGCTTTGAGTTTCTCTCCATTTAGTTTGATGTTGGCTGTTGGCTTGCTGTATATTACCTTTATTATGTTTAGGTATGTTCCTTGTATCCCTGCTTTCTCCAAGACTTTATCATGAAGGGATGTTGTATTTTGTCAAAGGCTTTTTAAGAATCTAATGAAATGATCATTTTTTCCAGTTTGTTTATATGGTGGATTACATTGACAGTTTTTCATATATGAACTCTGCATCTCTGGGATGAAGCTGACTTGATGATGGTGGATGATTTTTCTGATGTGTTCTTGGATTCGATTTGCCAGTATTTTATTGAGTATTTTTGTATCAATGTTCATGAGTGAAATTGATCTGTAATTCTCCTTCTTAGTAATGTCTTTATGTGGACTGGGTATCAGGATAATTGTGGCCTCATAAAAAGCATTTGGCAATATTCTTTCAGTTTCTATATTGTGGAACATTTTGAGGAGTATTGTTATTAGTTCTTATTTGAAAGTCTTGTTGAATTCTTCGCTGAAACCCTCTGGCCCTGGGCTTTTTTTTTTTTTTTTTTTTTTTTTGGTTGGAAGACTTTTGACGACTGTTTCTATTTCTTTAGCACTTATATGTCTGTTTAATTTGCTTATCTTGTCTTGATTTAATTTTGGTAGGTGATGTTTATCCAGAAAGTTGTCCATTTACTTTAAGTTTTCCAATTTTGTGGAGTATAGGTTTTTGAAATATGACCTGATGATTCTCTGGATTTCCTTTATGTATGTTGTTATTTCCCCCTTTCACTTCTGATTTTGATAATATCTTCCTACCTTTTGGTTAGTTTGGATAAAGGTTTGTCTATTTTGTTGATTTTCCTTAAATAACCAACTTTTTGTCTCATTGACTCTTTATATTTGTTTCTATTTTGTTGATTTCAGCTGTCAATTTGTTTATGTCCTGCCATCTAGTCCTCCTGAGTTTGCTTCTTTTTTATCTAGAGTTTGCAAATGTTCTGTTAACTCACTACTGTGGGATTTTTCCAGCTTCTTTATATAGGTATTTAGTGCTATGAACTTTCCTCTTTACCACTGCTTTCATTATGTCCCAATAATTTAGGTATGTTGTGTAACCATTTTCATTAAATTTTAGGAAGTCTTCAATTTCTTACTTGACCCACTGATGATTCAAGTAAGCATTGTTTAATTTCCATGTGTTTGTGGGCTTTCTGGAATTAGTGTTGCTGCTGAATTCTAATTTTAAGCCATGGTGATCCAATAACATACATGGGGTTCTTCCAGTTTTTTCTTTTCTTTTTCCTTTTTTTTTTTTTTGGTATTTGTTGTGGTTTGCTTTGTTACCTAGTATGTGGTCAGTTATTGAGAAAGTTCTGTGAGGTGCTGAGATGGAATGTTCTATAGATGTCTTTTCAGTTCATTTGAGTCATAACATCTGCTAGTACCCTTACTTTTCTGTTAGTTTTCTGTCTGACAGATTAGTTCAGTGGTGAGAGTGGGGTGTTGAAGTTTCCCACTATTAGAATGTGGGATTTAATGTGTGATTTAAATTTTAGTAGTGTTTCTTTTACATATGAGGGTGTCCTTGTATTTGGGGCATAAATGTTCAGTATTGAGATTTTCTCTTGATGGATTTTTCCTTTGACTGATATGAAATGTTTTTCTTTGTCTCTTTTGATTGATTTTAGTTTGAAGTCTATTTTGTTATATATTAGGATAGCTACACCAGTTTCTTTCTTAGGTCCATTTCATTGGGAAATTTTTTTCCAAAATTTTACTCTGAGGCTATGTCTGTCTTTGAGCTTGAGGTGTGTTTCTTGAATGCATCAGAAGGATGCATTCTGTTTTCATATCCAATCTGTTAGCCTGTGTTTTTTATAGGTGAGTTGAGTCCTTTTATATTAAGGGATATTAATGACCAGTGATTGGTAGTTCCTGGTATTTTAGTTTTCATTGCTGGTGATGTTATTGTGTGTTTTTCCATTCTTTGGAATTTGCTGCTGTGAGATCATATGTTATCTGTGGTTTTGTGCATGTAACCAACTTCCTTGGGTTGGAGTTTTCCTTCTAGTACTTTCTTTAGTGCTGGAATTTTGGCGAGGTATTAGTGAAATCTTCTTTTGTCATGGAATATCTTCTTTTTTCCTTCTATGGTGATTGAAAGTTTTGCTGGGTATAGTAGTCTGGGCTGGCATCCATGGTCTCTTAACATCTGCATAACTCTTGACCAGGACCTTCTGGCTTTCATTGTTTCCATTGAGAATTCAAGTGTAATTCTGATAGGTCTGCCTTTATGTGTTACTTGGCATTTTTCCTTTGCAGCTCTTAATATTCTTTCTTTATTCTGTATGTTTAGTGTTTGATTTTTATGTGGCAAGGAGACTTGTTTTGTTTTGTTTTTATCCAGTCTATTTGATGTTCTGTAAGCTTCTTGTATCTTCATATGCATATTTTTCGTTAGGTTGGGGAAGTTTTCTTCTATGATTTTGATGAATATATTTTCTGTGCCTTTGAGCTAGAGTTTTTCTACTTCTTCTATACTTATTATTCTTAGGTTTGGTCTCTTTATGGTGTCCCATATTTCCAGGATAATTTGTGCTAAGCTTTTGCTATATTTAATGTTCTCTTTGACCGAGTCTGTTTAGTCTGTTGTATCTTCAGTGTTTGAGATTCTCTCTTCCATCTTTTTTATTTTGCTGTTTATGCTTGCTTTTGTGGTTCCTGATCATTTTCTCATAATTTCTGTTTCTATAATTCTCTTAAGTTTGTGTTTTCTTTATTGTCTTGAATTTGCTATTTAAGTCTTTAATCATTTCTTTTACCTGTTTGATTGCTTTTTCTTGGTTTTCTTTAGGGATTTGTTGATTTCTTCTAATTTTTCATGTCTTTTTCTCCATTTTTTGAGGGAATTTTTTATTTCCTCAAACATTCTCCTAAAGTTATTTTTAGGTCATTTTCTTCTGCTTCATCTATATTTGGTTATTCGAGTATTGCTGTTGTAGGGCCACTTGTTTTTATTGATTTATGTCCAGTGTTGTTGTTATCCCCCTCCATACCTCCCCTCTATCTGTGCAAAGGTCTTTGGTTCAGGCCTGCTCCCTCAGTGGTTCTTCCCTTGTACCTACTCCTGTGGGGGTTGCTGCCTCAGGCCTGCTCTGTCAGAGGTTGCTGGCTAGGGTCTCACTTTCCCCAGTTTTATTCAAAGAACTAATCAAAAAGGTGGGCAAAGGTGGAGCATTCTCAATGTCTTCCAGCTGTTTCATAATTTCAGATTCTCTTTTATAAAACCCCAAACCACGTGTCTATTGGCGGTACAGTCTACAGTGGGATGGGTTTTCCCACATCAATCATTAATCGAGACTATACCCCTACAGACTTGCCTACGGGCGGATGTGATGGAGGCATTTTCTCCACTGACATTTCCTCTTCTCAGATGATTCTAGCTGGTTGACAAAATAAAACTAAAGGAAAAGCTGAGAGACAATTATTCCTAGTATATAAACTAATGACATGACCACTCTGTGCTATTGTTAAGGAGAAGGTTTTATTGTAGGTAAGAGAGACATCAGCCAGAAGCATCTGGAAGAGTCCAGAGCAAGGGGAGAAAGAAGTTGACTGAACATGGCCAACAGACTAGAGCTGGGCAGGAGAGAAGCAGAAGAGCAGAACTGAAAGAGGAACAGGAACAGGGAGAGAGGGAGAACATAGGAGGACAGAGGGAGGGAGAGGAGGAAGGTAGAGGAAGACAAAGACAGTGAGCACAGACAGAACAGCAGGAGTAGCTGTGGGGAGAGAAGTCTGTGGGCTGGGGGAGTTCAGGGTAGGGGAGGAGGTGAGAAGGCTGGGATGCTAGCATTGACTTTGAAATGTGTAACAGGTACTTGTGATACTGAGGGAGCCTGGAGGCCAGCAAGGGATTTAATATAGTACTAGGGACCGCAGGTAGGCATTTGTCCATTCTGTCTTTTGGAAATTTGGGAAAATGGGGTTTCCTTTGAACCTGACACCTAGAGTTCCAAGCTATATCATTTTGGAAAGCACTGACGTCGTCATGGGAGTCTAGAAGACTGTGCACCATTTAAAGTTGTGTGCCTGAGAGGACTAGAAACACACCTACAGAGTATGCGCTTGTCCTAAGGTTCTGCATCTGGAGGATACTGGAGGCTCTTCCCAAGGAGGAGAGGCCTGAGACGTAGTTCTCAGCTGTTTGGCTCAGTGTTGCAGGCAGAGCCCACAGGTACCCAGAGCCCCTCAGCAAAGACTGGAAGATTTGGTTGTTCTTGTTCCCAGGAATTTCAAGAAATCTTTGCCTAATTATTAGCTGCATCTGGGAAAATCAGTATCTATACACAATAAAGGACACAGATGTTAGAGAATCTGTTGTGAGAAGCAGTAAGAACAGTCTTGGGGGATGGAAGACTAGCTTCCAAAAACACCATTTAAAATATCTAGTTTTCAAAATGACAATACAGTATGATAAAATAGAACTCACAAAAGACAGAGCAATCAAACAAAATGCTAATTGAAAAGGCCCAGATTTCAGCCCTACTTAAACAAAGATTTAATTTAGCCACTTTAAAATATGTTCAAAGAAAGCCATGTCTAAGGAACTAAGAGAAAGTATAATGTTATTATAAAGAATATTAATAAAAAGGAAACCACCATGAGGAGGTGGGAAGAGATTCCAGAGTTGGGAACTACAATAAACACAATGAAGATGTCACCAGCAGAGCTCCATTTCAAATGTGAACAGGCAAGAGAAAGAATCCACAGACCAGGAGACGGGCCAACGCTATCCCGAAAAGGGGAAGGGTGGGTAGAAAGGAAACTAGGGCTTTAAGTCTTTCCTCCAAATGTGTGAAGAATGTAAGTCATCACCATGCTCACAACAAGAAGCTGAACAAACTGAAAATCAACAGCTCTACAGAGGTCAATTAGAGAGTTGAAGTCAGGAGAGAGAGCCAGCCCACCCACACAGACAGGTTAATAGAGAAGCATGGCTTACCAGCAGCAGTAAGACCCTAAAATGGTCATTACCATATGTCCTGGAGTTAGGGGCGGGCTAGCTGCAGAGTTGTGACCTCCTGGATGCCTAGTCAGAAAGTGGGAAAGATGTATTTTAAATATTTTTTAATTTTACAGGATTGAAAATTAATAGGTTGCCTTGAGTCTCAGACATGGTCTTGGAATTTTTGATATAATTTAAAAATTATATATTTCTTAAACTGCATATAATTTTTACTTCCAGTCAAGATGCATACTTGGAAATCTATGATCCTAGGCGACAGGTGTAACGTTAGGCTCTAAAGGAAGGGACTCAGTTAACTTGATTCGAATGAAAACTGAACTTGTTCATCAGAGAAATACTTCTGTTCCTGCTAAGAAATCTGGCTTCTGAACAAAGCCTCAAACAAGAGTAATCTCAGTAGGAGGGATGGATCTTTCTCTTAGGTTATCTTATATTTTCAACTATAAAAAGATGGAGCCTGATAAAAAACTGACAAGAAAATAATCATACAATAAACCTGACTAAAATAGGGATTCTCTTTAACTTGTTTTGCAGCTATTTCACCATGAGGTGTGAGACACGGCCAGTGTGGCTGAGTGTGTGCTTGAATCCTAGTGAACAGCTTCACCTCATTTCACTGTACAAATGAACACAGTCAAACACATGGAGCTTATAATGTCAAGGGTGTTTAAAACCTCAATCCATGAGTCTGTTTAAACAATTGAAACAGTTGACCAGGTTCTGATTGGCAGACTCTCAACTGTTAGACTTTAAATGATATAAAATAGTCTCTAGTTCTTGAAGCTAAAATAAGCCTAGAGGTGGGATAGAATTCGGCATTGTGATGAAGGGGGCTGTAAGCTGATGTCACAGAGGTTGGCTTGGAGCTGGTGGTAATTTCTAGCATCCCTGGCAGACCTTATCCTTCCTTCGGTGGAATACATTGGTCTGTCTCTGAACTGCTCTAAGAGAGTTGTTTAGATCCTTTTCTCAAATCACGGGTTTGAGAAACTGCAGGTTTCTGAAGCAGCCTGTATCAGAAACCTTTTCCTTTTATTTGGAGGTGTGTGCGCACACGTGCGTGTGTGTGCTTTAAATAATTGTCGTTAATTCAGTGCTAGACATCTTGACTTTGGTAAGTATGCTTTGTAGTCATATTGTTTTCTGTAGTCTCTGGGCTTGCTGCTCCCCAGTTTCTGATGTTAGACTAAGTCCAGCAAAGGGGGACTTGGTGAGAGGGTTAAGTGTTTGTTTAGCAGGGAGACACATAGCCTGCTAGAAGACAGAATGAGGCCCAAGAAACTCCTGAGAAAGCTGCCTCATGGTCTCAGCAGGTCTGTTTCAGGCTCAGCAAGGGGTTGACTAGACACCTTCAGAATCTTTTTAACCCTGAGATAGCATAACCTACTTTGTTTGTTTTTGGGGGTCTCCCACCCCTCAAAAAAGACCTGCTCTTAACATAATTTTTTTCTCAGCAGTTTAGGGCAGTAACATTTTGAAGTGTAATTCCCTCAGTCCATGAGACAGGTCTGCCCAATGTACTTGGTGGAGGAAGTTCTGACTCAGGGAGCACAGTTGGGAAGGTGTGGGAGCTCCAGTGCAGGCTTTTCATTCGCTCAGGGTCCTTCACTGCCTCTGAACAGTAATTACTTTCTCTGTCTTCCTCATTTCCTGGTATCTGGATTTTACTATCAAGTCTCTTTTTGTTGTTGTTTTTGTTTTTTTGTTTGATTTTTTGTTTTTTGAGACAGGGTTTCCCTGTGTAGCTTTTGGAGCCTGTCCTGGAAACAAGCTCTGCAGACCAGGCTGGCCTTAAACTCAGAGATCTGCCTGTTTCTGCCTCCCGAATGCTGGGATTAAAGTCATGCGCTACTACTGCCTGGCTCAAATCCCTTTTCAACCACTTACCCACCTGAGGTCAGCGTGGACCTCCCGGGCCAGTGTTCCTTCTACTTACACACATGAGGATCCATGTTTGGGACCTTTCTTCTTCACTGGGGGATGGGACATGGGGCCAAGTGGCTGCTGAATTTGGGAGTGAAGCCACCTCCTCTGCCCGATCTTCTCTTCCAGGTGTAAAGATGTCAGAAGTTAATACGAAGATCGCCGTGAGCGTTGCATGCAGCATGCTGGCTCTTGCATCTGTGCTCACAATTTTTGTATTTTATCTTGTCGTGAAAGCAGTCAAGAAATTCAAGTAAGTCACATGAGTAGGAGTGAAAAACACTTTCACATTGTGACACTGGGCCCTCGGTGGGAGCAGGGTCATTTCTTACTATAGTGACCTCTTGTAGGGGAAAGTCAAGGGCCACTGTCAGGTTTGAGAGGATGGGGGCGGAGGTTTTCCTTCTAGCTTGGAACTGAGAGCTTACAAGTCCACTGTTCGCAGCCTGGACTCGTGTGTGTGTGTGTGTGTGTGTGTGTGTGTGTGTGTGTGAGAGAGAGAGAGAGAGAGAGAGAGAGAGAGAGAGAGCGAGAGAGAGCTTGCGCATGTGACAGCATTGCTTTCTGTCACCAGGGAGTGTGCCTTCAGATGTTTAACAGGACCCTGGCTGAGCACCCTTTCCCTCTCTGACACTGTAGACTGGGGAATCCACAGAGGATGCCTTGGGCATGAGCTGTCTCCTACTCACACACAGTATGGCTATAGCGACCTCTTCCCACTCACTGGGGAGCTCACATGTCCTCTGATTCATCGTCAATGGCTGTGGGAAAAGTGAAATGGGTCAAGAGAATAGACTCCATGGAGGACAGCTGACAGGGATGGAAGAGAGACAAGAGATGTCTGAAGTTTGGGAGAGGCAGGCTGTCAGCAGTAATGGTGTCCCTTTCTTGGGACTTAGATAGTGGAGACCAGAGCTGAGCCCAGCCAACTCTAGCACCTTCTTCATCATTCCCACGTCTCATGGGCCTGTAGCAGCCACTGGGGTGCAAGTCACTCTCCCTTGCTTGAACCTGGGCAACCTGGGTTCACATGCATAGCAACTGTAGGAGAGGAAAAGATAGGGAAGGAGCAGAGAGTTTTACCCCAAGGCTGGTGTCACATGTGTGATGGGCTTCAGCCCCGGACTTTCCCATACAGCCCTCATGACTGTAGAAGCTCACTGGGAAGGACAATTCGAAACTAATTTTGTGTGTGTCTTTTCTAAGATTCGCAAATCGTGTAGATGTCAAAAGCTGTATTGAATCACGCAAGTTCACTCCAGAAAAGATCATTGGGGCCAAACCCATTAATGCCAAGACTTGTACCCTCCAGTACTGTGACGAGTGTAGCATCTGTGCAGATTCTGGCACCCTGCCACCTTGTTTTCGTGGCACCAACAAAGGACTCTGACATGGCTGAGGTAGAACCCAAAATTATCAAAATGAGTATTTCTTTGTCAGTAGAATATTTTATTTTTAAAATTAATTTCTGTTATGTTTGTACTCTTATTATTCTCTAATATGGTTTTTTATTATTTGTATAAATGCACAATATTAAAAATAGTCTTATACCTTCACATGATTGTGCTGATGCTTATGAATGTCGTTTTTCCCTAACATTTTATCTCATTTGAGGCTTGAGCCTATATTACTATGTTGCAATATAAACAAAGAATTAGAGTAGAAAATAAAAAAGGGGCATATAGGCAATATTAAAGATGGGATATCATTTTGTGAAATGCCTAAATTTCAGAAGTATTTTAAAATTATATGTAAGACTGAAACTTCCTAAGCCCAAGAGAGAAATGATTCCTCTGAGATGACTTTTTCAGGACGAGGGCCGAGTAGAGATCTCTTACAATGGTTCCTGGGGCACAGTGCGTGATGACAGCTGGGACCTGACAGATGCCAAGGTGGTGTGCCAGCAGCTCGGCTGTGGTGTGGCCATGTCAGCCCCAGCTGAGAGCTACTTTGAGAGAGGCATGGGCCATATCATGCTGGATGATGTGCAGGGCATGGGGATGAAGCCAAGGTGTGGCAATGCACACGTCACGGATGGCCCTCACACAACTGTGGGCACCATGAGGATGCCAGCGTGGTTTGCTCAGGTGAGTGGCAAGGCTTGCAGCACCTCTCTGAGATAGAGCTTTGCCAACCCCAGCCACTGGGAAGGGAGATGTCAATACCAGCAGGCAAGCTGTCAGCAATTAGCGCCAGGATTTGAGCCTATTTTAAAGTCAATTAAGAGTTAGTTTTTGATCATAGATTCCAGCATCTCTAAGCTGCTCAGAATTTCACCTGGAAAATCGCAATTATATGAATGGTCAATATTAGCAGACATCTTATACCTGGCCTGGCATGGCTGGGTGCTGGTAGCAATCCAGCATCCACCAAGGATTCTGTGAATGACAGACTGTCCTACAACCAAGCATGTGAATTTTCAGTCTACACCCAGGGCTAACGTAGAGACGAGCACATCTGTACTCAGCTGATCAGACCCTCAAAGGCATATCCAACCCCACATGCAGGATCACATTCTCTAAGTATTGCCTGGCTGAGTTATGTGACTACTTTATTTAGTCTGTCTCTCACCGTGACATTTGTCTTTGAATAGGTATTGATGACACACCAAGCAGAGGACCAGCGGGTACTGTCTGTCAATATATGTACTCAGTTGCCAGGGCCCTCATGGATGAAAATCCCAGCCACCATTCAAGTTCTGAAACTAGAGGGAATGGCCCAATTAGATACTCTGTTTGTTATCACCAAGGCACTAACATATGACAGTGACAATATGGTGGGGCTGAACTGCTGCAGATGGTGGGAAGAGGAGAGAGAGTAAGGGAAGGGCTCAGATCCACCAGAGAGGAAATCTCATGGGTACTGGTTCAATAGAGAGAGGACCAACCAGCTGCTGGCAGTGGTGATCCTGTCATGAGATTCTAGATGGACCAAGGGAGCAGCAGTTCCAGGTTGTCTGCAGTGGCCCCTGTCCATATTCTTGAGGTTCAAATGTGCAAGCTCCTAAGAGTCTGGGCCAGCTCTGCTCACTGGGCACAGGGAGATGGGTGCCTGCAAAGGCCAATAGTCTTCCGTGTTTTAAGAAAAAATTAAATATGAATACAAATTCTTGATCACAACCTTTTTTTCTGTGCATTTTCTAGACTCTTCCAGTGTCATCATGACAGGTACTGCAGATCTTCTTGTATGTGCTGCTCTTCCACTGGAACGCGTCTTGTCTCTGGCTGACGCCCTTTCATATTTAATACATAAGAAGCTGCTACATAGGCGTCTACAGCTAATCACACACCAAATCTGAGAGTTTGACACTAACTGCAGAATTCACCTTGATCTTGATTTCAGCTCCAATTTGTATATAATTTTTAAAAGATAAGCTTTGGTGCCTCGGCACTTGAAAGAATTTGGGCTGAGCAAATAACTGTTTTAATATGAGAAGCTGCTAGCTGGGGTTATTTGGGGCTTCTTAGGGCAAGGTTGGAGGCAAGGCCAATGTTTGCTTGGTGAATGTGTGCCGATGTCTTCCTTTGGATCGCTAGAGTGGGAAGTTCCTAATTTGAGGTGAGTTGGCAGTTTCTAATTATTTCTGACAATCTATACCGAGTGACTTTGGTTTGCTTATGTAGGAACTGAGATGCCAGATCAGTTTAATAGCCTCCTAATTACTTCATAAAGTTAGTGTGATCCTCAACCTTCCTAATGCTGTGGCCTTTTAATGCAGTTTCTCATGGTGATCCCCATCCATAAAACTGTTTTGTTGCTACCTCAGAACTGTAATTTTTCTGCTTTTATTAATTATAATGTTAATATTTGATATGCAGGATATCTGATATGTGACCCCTGTTGGGGTCACAATCCACAGGTTGAGAATCACGAATCTAATGTCAGTTGTTTGTTTTACAGCATAGCATAATGGGTTTGCACATATAAACCTGTCTGGGGACCTATGCGCATAAGGCCTGTTCAGTTCTAGGGGCTATCATTTTCCTGACACAAAGGGAATGGTCTTCATCTGTCAGAAGGTGATGCTAAGCCTGGGGATGTAGCTCAGTTGGGAGAGAGCTTGTCTCGCTCACAGGAGGCCCTGGGTTCAGTCCCTAGCACTGTACAAAACAAGCCAAGATGGTACATGCCTATTTCAGCACTCAGGAGTGGAGGCTGAATGATCTCGGGAGTTCAGGGCCACCCCCTAGCTATATAGTCAGCCTCAACCACTTTAGCCTTGTCTCAAAAAAGAGTTTTGTTCCGGCTGGAGGCATGGCTCATCAGTTAAGAGTACTTGCTGTTCTTGCCAAGGACCTAGTTCTGTTTTCAACACCTGCATCAGGCAGCTTAGAACTTCTTGTAACCCCAGCTCCAAGGGATCCAATGCCTTCTGTTCTCCACAGACTGTGTACTCACACACTCACGTGCACATATGCACATGTGTGTGCGCGTACACCCCCCCCCAATAAAAAGGACATCAAAATGAAAAAGGAAAGCAGTCCTAGCCTAAGTCTTCCTACATCTTTTCGTTGGTCCAGCTGTTTTTCTTCCGACTCCACCACTCATACCCACTTCACATTTGAGATCCAGTCTCAGTGCTGGTTTATAGGTGTGCATCCTCAACACTCGGTTGTTTTCTTTACTTCTGCTTTCTTGTGTCTCTTCTTGATCTCATTAAAAACAAAACAAAAAGCACTATGTCTCCTCATGGGATTTTCTCACTTTTTTACAGATGAAAATCTCCAGTGTGGTGGTTTGCTCATAAATAGTTCAGGCTCCTTCTCCAGTCCTTGGTATCTTAAAAAATATCCCACTGAAGTGCTATGTGCCTGGGACATACAAGTGGATAGCAGCGCTCACATCAGACTCACCTTGAAGTGGTCAAGTGAGTGAATATTTTCTGTCTAGACAGTTATCATTACTTGGTTTTGTAGACATCAGTTTTACTGTCTCTTTGCCTGACACAACAATGCAGTTGCACACATGAACTCCTAACAGATGAAACTTCATGTACAAGACCAATGATATCAAGTCAGCCACAGTCCCAACATGCATGAGTGAGGGACTCACAAAGTCCCGCCCCTTTCTGAGAAGCTGTTGGCAATTAGTGGTTACTGGGGAAGTGAGAACACCTTTTCTTTAGGGATACAGGCACTGAGAGATTACCCATGCTCCTGTAGAATGCCCCATACCCATGTACATACAGAAAGCACAAAGTGTATTTAGTGGGTAGAAAATTTTAAACAGCTGTGGCATATGCCTTTTAGCTTGGCATTTAAGAGGCAAAAGCAGGCAGATCTCTGCGAGTTCAAGACCAGCCCTGGCTACATGTGAAACCTGTTTCAAAATAAGAACTAGGTAAAAATAAATAAAATTTAAGAGAGCTTGTGAAGTAGGTGAAAAGTGGGAAGGGAGATAATGGAGGAACTGAAGGGAAGGACTGAGCCAGCCTCTTTACACACTGTTACATGCATGCATAAATATATAAAACATAAAAAGCTATACTTCTCCCAAATGAGCTGTACCTTGACGTGCCTAGGAATGTTGATCAAAAGCCTGCGGCTTTCACACAGAGACAGTAGACTGGGATTAATCTACTTGCCCATCAGCAGATCTGCTAGACAGGTTTTTGGTACAGCCACATGTTACTGTCACAGACTAAGTGACTATTGCTACAGAATGAGATGCAAGAAAACAGTGGACAGTTGTCAGTCTGCCACGATTCTGGTGTAAGCTTTCTGTGAAAGGAATAAGAACCGCTTCTGGGAAGCAGGATAGAGTGGAGGGATCAGTGGGGATGGGAGATTTTCCTTTCTGACATAAGCCATCATTATCACTTAAGTTTTATGCCATGAGTTTATAGCACACACTGGAAAGATATTATTGAATTAAAACATGAACAAATCAAAAGAAAATGAATTTAATTGTATTTTTGTAGATTTTTGTCTCAAATTGCTTTGTTTAGAATTTTTTTTGGCTTATTGATCTTTTGCTTGTATATATAGATATATAGATAGATCTTTTGCTTGTATATATAGATATATAGATAGATACTGATGTTGGTTATGGATTTGCCTTTCTTCCATGTACCGCTTCTTCCAAAATCATCCTCCGTGTACTTACAGAATGCCTTATTCTCCACCATGGAATTCCACACAGTATTGCTTCTGACCCACGAACGTACTTCCCAGCCAGAGAAGTGTGATAGTAGGCCCACTGTCCTGAAGCAGCTACCCTGACAGAAAGATGAAATGGTCTTTAGAAGACACAACTACAAAGTCAATTAGGTGGCAGTCCCTGAAGGGCTGGGGTAGAGTTCTCCACAGGGTATATGCTTTGACTCAGCGTCCAGTATGTGATGTGTGCTCCTCCAGCAGGAACTCAAGGGTGCAGGAATCGAAAGGTAGAAAAAGGAATGGTTCCACTTACTGTGGCCCCTAAGTGGTTCACTAGGAAACTTTTTGCTTCAGGTACCCATGACCTTAAGTTCTTCTGGCCTAGAAGTTTTGGTTTCAGGAGGGGCAGCACCTCTGCCAGGAGACAACAACAAACAATTCATTAGACTGGAAACTTGGGGCTTCCCCCTGGCCACTTTGGGCTTCCAATGCCCTTGAACCAAAGGCATGAGAGTGTTAGGAAGAGTGATTGATGAAGATTATTGTGAAAAATTGGATTGATTCTCCACAATGGAGGGAAGAAAAATTATGTCTGAAGGATAAGACTTTAGGTATTTCTTGGTGCTACCATGCCCTGCAATTAAAGTCAATGGGAAGCTACAGCCTAATCCAGGCAGGGAGACAAAGGACACAGACCCATCAGGAATGAAACTATGGATTAAAATTGACATGAGTGTTTCTGTAATCGTGTTAGGAATGTGTTTGTACAAGTATTTGTGTTTTCCTTCCTTAATTTCGTATCACGTTCTGTAACATCAATTAAGAGAATACCAGTGGTTATTATGTTTATGTTTGAGACACTAAAAGAATGTCCTTCAAGGGACATCACCAGTTATTCCAGAATGTATAGTGCATCTGCAGGTGTATGAGGGATAGCTATATCACATTTCATGTAATTATGACGTGGTTAAATATAGGATGTGTTTGTACTTGAACATGGGGTAGTTATATCAGGTTGGGTGTAATAATGACCTGGCTATTGCGTTCATTTGGGAATTAAGGATGACGTAAGGAGATATCATTGTGTGTCAAGTTGAGAAGGGGTTAGACTTGTGATGTCTATTCTTGGTAGTCAACTTGAATACATCTGGAATTAATTAAAATCCAAGCAGGTGTGAGGGATTCTTTTTTCTTAAATCATTTGAAGTAGACAGACCCACTTTTAATCTGGGCCCCACCACCTGGTGGTAGCCTGCATAAGGACATGGGGGAAGGAATTTTGCCCTTTGTTCCTCACCCCCACCCCTGCTCCCCACTGTTTCTGGAAAGTCCATTCCTTCACTGGCATCAGAGCCTGCGTTTTCCAGGATTCTGGTGTACACTGAAGACCAGCTGAGGCATCCAGCTTCATGGACTGAACAAGTACCAGGTTCTGTCGGTAGACTTCCATAGAAGTTACATTTCTGTGTGTGTCAATGTGTGTGTCTCTAGGTCTGTGTGTGTTTCTTGTACATTTTCCTTGGCTCTATTTTTCTGTTTGTTTCTTTTTGGCCCACTTGATTTCATTTGTTCTTATTTTATTTTTTTCTTTAGATTCCTGTTGGTTTTCTAATGAAGGAGAACAAGAAGGAGTATGGGCTTCAGTGGGTGGGAAGGTGGGGAGGATCTGGGAGGAGTTGGGACATTTGGAAGCATAGTCAGAATAGATTGAATGGAAAAATCTATTTTCAATTTAAAAATTAAATTTTAAGTACAATACGGTTTAAAAAGGATGTAAGTAAGAAAAAAGAAAAAGGAACCCATGTAAAAAAATTCAATCAGAATTTAGCCCTGAAAAAGTCATCTCAGAGGAATCATTTTTCTTTTGGTCTTAGGAAGTTTCAGTCTTAAACATAATTTTAAAAACTTCTAAAATTTAGGCATTTCACAAAATGATATCCCATCTTTAATATTGCCTACATGCCCCTTTTTATGCTCTACTCTAATTCTCTGCTAATACTGCAACATAGTAATATAGACTCAAACCTCAAAATGAGTTAAAACGTTAGGAAAAAATGACATTCATAACCATCAGCACCACCATGTGAAGGTATAAGACTATTTTTATTGTGCATTTATACAAATAACATAAAACCATATTATAGAGTAAATAAGAGTACAAGCATAACAGAAATTAATTTCAAAAATAAAATATTCTACTGACAAATACTGATTTTGATAATTTTGGGTTCTGCCTCAGCCATGTCAGAGTCCTTTGTTGGTGCCACAAAAACAAGGTGGCAGGGTGCCAGAATCTGCACAGATGCTACACTCGTCACAGTACTGGAGGGTACAAGTCTTGGCATTAATGGGTTTGGCCCCGATGATCTTTTCTGGAGTGAACTTGAGTGATTCAATACAGCTTTTGACATCTACACGATTTGTGAATCTTAGAAGACACACACACAAAATTAGTTTCGAATTGTCCTTCCCAGTGAGCTTCTACAGTCATGAGGGCTGTATGGGAAAGTCTGGGGCTGAAGCCCATCACACATGTGACACCTGCCTTGGGGTAAAACTCTCTGCTCCTTCCGTATCTTTTCCTCTCCTACAGTTGCTATGCATGTGAACCCAGGTTGCCACTTCAAGCATGGGAGAGTGACTTGCACCCCAGTGGCTGCTACAGGCCCATGAGACATGGGAATGATGAAGAAGGCGCTAGAGTTGGCTGAACTCAGCTCTGGTCTCCACTATCTAAGTCCCAAGAAAGGGACACCATTACTGCTGACAGCCTGCCTCTCCCAAACTTCAGACATCTCTTGTCTCTCTTCCATCCCTGTCAGCTGTCCTCCATGGAGTCTATTCTCTTGACCCATTTCACTTTTCCCACAGCCATTGATGATGAATCAAGGGACATGTGAGCTCCCCAGTGAGTGGGAAGAGGTCGCTATAGCCATACTGTGTGTGAGTAGGAGACAGCTCATGCCCAAGGCATCGTCTGTGGATTCCCCAGTCTACAGTGTCAGAGAGGGAAAGGGTGCTCAGCCAGGGTCCTGTTAAACACCTGAAGGCACACTCCCTGGTGACAGAAAGCAATGCTGTCACACGCGCAAGCTCTCTCTCTCTCTCTCTCTCTCTCTCTCTCTCTCTCTCTCTCTCTCTTTCTCACGCACGCGCGTGTACACACACCGTCCATTCTGAGCGTCCAGGCTCCCTCAGTATCACAAGTACCTGTTACACATTTCAAAATCAATGGATTGTTTAGTGACAAACCCCAGAGAATACATCCTTTGGCTTCTGCCAATCTGAATGGATAGAGTAGACAGTGTGGCCAATGTCTGGCTTCTGAGTGGCCAAACATTTCATCCTGGTAAGAAACAGACCTTGATTCCCGCTTTTCGACTCACTCATGTGACAGCGAGAGAGATCATACCAGGGCCTTTCTCTTATGACCTGCTCTGTGGATGTTCAGTGGCCCCACTGTTTGGAAGTACTCAAATTGGTTCTTTGCTGGCCTCTGCAGAGCCTGTGCCTCTCCTCCCTGCCTTGTACAGCCTTGTGAGCATCGGGAAGAGTGGTCCACGATTCAGCAGACAGCACCTTACACTGCAGGTAGACCACATCGCAGCTTTTGAGGAAGCTGAAGACGTTGAACTTGGACTGGGCCACATTCTTCCCAAGGGTATGGAGGTTGGAGTAGGAATTGTCTTTGATGCACCCAATAAAGAAGAAAACCCAGACCTAAAAGACCAAAGAGAGTTCTTCCCAGTACCCTCGCCTTTATGAACAACAACTACTACTATACTGCTACACTACACTACTACCACCACCTACAGTTTTTTTTTTTTTAAAGATTTATTTATTCATTTATTATGTATACAGTGTTTTGTCTGCATGTGCATCTGCAGGCCAGAAGAGGGCACCAGATCTCATTACAGATGGTTGTGAGCCACCATGTGGTTGCTGGGAATTGAACTCAGGACCTCTGGAAGAACAGCCAGTGCTCTTAACGGCTGAGCCATCTCTCCAGCCCCCACCACCTACAGTTTTAACACCATTGTTAATGGAAACCCTATACCTAGTCATAAACAGAAGGGAGACGTTTAAATACACTAAAAACAAATCAGGGTTTTAGCTGTAACCTTTGCCTTCTAGCTCTACCGTATTTTGCCTAAAGGGCAGATTATAAGGTGGATGTTACATTTTAAAATGCACCAAGGTTATATAAAAAGTTTATCATAGGCCTGGTAATGCAGGGCAGTGGATGAGGGCTTGGTTACCTATGACCCCCAATGTTCTGAGTTCAATTCCCAGCACTACCCAAAGAAAGCAGATTGTAAACTGTAGGGTGACATAGGTGGTATATTAAGAGGAGATAAAGTGTTGTTATGCAAATGTATAGTTCAAAAGAATCAGACGTTAGAAAAGGTAGGCACAGGGCAGGGAAAGAACAAAAGACAGATGTAACGAATGGTGGTGGAGACTAATCCAACTGCTTGGATAAGAACGTTAAATATGAATGCTTCATATTTACACCAATGTAAAGACAGAGACTAGATTACAGGAGAATCCACAAAACCTCCATCTACGTGCTCTTTACAAGACAGCCATGTCAATACACAGACACTGGCACTGAGATGGAGGGAGAGCAGCCTGGCAGCTGCTCCTTTGTTCAGAACAAACTTCAGAGCGCGCACAACTGTCAGGGACAAGTGGGTGCTTTGCAACAGCAAAAGAAAGGGTCAACCCTCTACGAGCAGATCCTTACCCAAGATAATCGTGGTAAGGAACAATCTTTATCCCAATATAATAATCGTTAATATAATGCACCTGCAGGCAGATGGTTAAATATGGGAAGCAAAGGGAACCGAAGTGAGATGCCGACAAACCCACTGTAGTAACTGGATGCTTCACTATCCCTCTCTCAACCATAGATCCAGTGGGGAGGAATGCAGTAAGGGTATAAGGGACCTGAGGAACACTGTTAATCTACTAGATCTGTTGACATTAATTACACAGTCTATCCAACCACAGCAGAATGCTCATTCTCCTCAATCCAGGTAGAACGTTCATTAGGACAGACCATGTTCTAGCCCATAAGAAATACTTTAATAGTCTTTAAAGGATAGAAAGACATTGTCAGGTAACAATGGAATTAAACTTAAAATTAATGACAGCAATCTTTCTGGGAAATTCTCAAATACATGGAAGTAGACTATATATTGTCAGGCAACTTTTGTATCAGAAATGTTCTAAGAGAAATCTGAGACTGTTTTGAAAAAACTGAAAATGGTGCTTGGGTTGAAGGTGAGAAGAGCCCACAGAGGCTCAGTTTTGAATGCTTGGTCCCCAGTTGGTGGAACTCTTGGGGAAGCCTGGTTGGAGGATGGGTGTCACTGGGGGTAGGCTTTAGGTTTCAAAAGACTAGCGCCATTTCCTGTGTTCCCTGTCTGCCTCCTACTTCTGAATGGAGATGTGAGCTCTCCACTTTTCCTGCCTCCGTCCCTTCACACAGTCATCGTGGACCCTAACCCTCTAAAACCATAAGCCAAATTCAACACTTTCTTTACAAGTTTCCTTGGTCACCATGTTTTGTCATAGCCATAGAAAAGTAAACAATACAATACCTAACTTACCAAAATTTGTGGGATGCAGCTAAGGCAACACTTGGGAGGATTTATATAGTATTAAAATGCAAATAATTTGTAAAGGTGTCCAATCAACCAAAGATTTAAAGGCTAGAGAAAGGGGGACAAATTAAGCCTAAAGTAAGAAGAATAGTGTTCTGGTTGTGACGTTCTGACACCTAACTGAACTTGATAGTATGACCATAAGAGGGATCAGAAGGCAGGAGGAACCTTCTCCCTCTCGAGGGCCCTCTGGTCTATGCATCTCATGCCCAGCCCACAGAAACCTGTGGCAGGTGCTGTCTTGCTCCTCTGTTGATCTTTGGCAACAGGTGCCTCACTGTTCCCCATGGGCCTAAGGCTACTGTGGCTCTTACCACACTAAAGCTGCCACTGAGGAAACAAGTTTCTTAACTAGTCGCCAGTTATCCCTTCATGAGCATTTAGCCCCTGTCCTCCAGCCATGACCACTGCCAACTTGAAAGCAGAGCAGCCGAGATCATCTTTACTTAGGAAACCCCCACACCAGGCCATTAACATCCCTTCATACAGGGAGGGAACAGAAAGGCCATTAGCTCCTCAGTTGATTCCAGCCACTCCTTCTACCCAACCCCAGCTTCATGCGGACTCAGCAGCACTGGGGTAGGAGAGGTAGCGGGTTGACTGAAAGGGGCCCCATCATTCACATCATTCAGCAACATTCACAGGGCTATGCCATCTATGTTGGGGTGGCACACTTGGGGTGCAACTCCTTACTCTTGCTTCTGCAAATAAGCCCGGAGAACTTACTGGTTCACTAAGAAGGACACTAATGAAATTTTGGGTGGAGAGAGTTATCCTTTGTGTTATCAGGAGAAATTAGACATGTGTGTAATGTCCCCAGAGAAAGACAGGCAGTAACACCTGATAAGATATGAAGGAGCCACAGAGGCAAACAACTTCCCAGGGTTCTCAGTTGGCAAATCACTGCTGAACCAAATGAGCTCGAAGACATCTGGCTGGTTTAACTAAGAGCTTAGCTTGGAAAAAAAACATCAACTTATCAGTGTGAGCTAAAGTCCCAAAGATTTGCCCTAGGAGAGGGAAACTAGAAAGGAGGGGAGGGTTAGGCTAGAACAGATGGGGTGCCTGGCAAAGTACTGAATGAAGTCTTTGAGGAGTCAAGAGAGGTTGTCTAGGCTGCTGTACTCTCCATCTTGATCAGTGTCTGGTAGAGACATGTAGGGTGTCTGATAGAGACATATACTGATGGAGATATACTGACTGGGGTGTCATGGCATAACAGTCCCTTCATACATACATGGGTGTCCTTAATATCAATGCCACTGTTTCATGTGCTAAGAAGGTGGTTGCAGAGATTTAATAGACACATGTATTTAATGGCTCCAGAATATCCTAGATGTTTGCTTCCTATAGTGTGAAATATAACTAGCTGCTTAGTTAGAGACACAGCAGACAGACAACCTGTCCTCCCTCATCCCCAGCACCCTACCTTGCTCATGGTAGATATGTTCTAACATGCAGTCAAGAAGCATGTTATGAGAAATGCTGGCTTTGAAACTGGGAGAATATTGTCAGCTCAGTCATCATCTGTCCAGCCATCACACCCAACACGCTGTCCACATCACTGCATCCAACACACTGTCCACGCCACTGCACTCAACACTCGTTCTGCATCATCTCAGGATGAGCGTGTGTCTGAAATTCTCCAAATGGTGGAACATCAGACAAATCAGTGAGCCGCTTCAGAAACGAAGCAGCTTCTTCTTCTATCTTCCGCACATTTTAACAGGAAGTTTAAATTTTCTAAGCCTCCCTTCTTGGACTGCATCCATGAAGGTCATGGCTTCGCTGTCAGCCTCTTACCTGCCTGATGGTGCCACAGTGGCCATAAGGGATATTGAAGATGAGGTAACACCCAGTGACTTGGGGGCGACACATCCTGTCATTTAAATGAATGTCCCAGGAGGAGTAGTCTAATCTCTGGAGATAACCTCGGTCAATGATGGCTTGGAAGAGGTGAGGCAAACAGGATAGCTGAGCTACAGGAGAGAGAGGGAAACGGGTGCATTGCTGTGTAGCTCAGGGGCTGTTCGTGTGCTCTACAGGCAGCACTCCGGGGTGGGCTGGGCCTGCTCAGCATCCCTGACTCCATGGTTCTTAATGGTGGGCTGCATATCAGATATTTACACTACAGCTCATAACAGTAGCAAAATTACAGTTATGAAGTAGCAACAATAATTTTATGCTTAGGGGGTCCCCATAAAGTGAGGAACTGTATTAGAGGGTCACAGTGCTAGGAACCACTGATTTACTCTAATCTATCACCTTGGCTTTACTTTTACTGACGTGTGTGTGTGTGTGCGTGTGTGTGTGTGTAGGAGGTCATAGGTGAATGTTGGATATCTTCCTTGATGACTGTCTACTTTAGTTTTGGAGACAAGTTCGCTCGTTTAATCTGGAGCTTGTGAGTTTGGTTGACCAGTAAACCCCCAGGATCCCTCCTGTCTTCACCTCCCCAGGGCTGGGATTACAGATGTGTACAACTGTTCTTGGCTTTTATGTGGGTGCCCAGGACTAAACAAGTCCTCATGCTCACGTGACAAATACTTTACAAACAAAGGCATCTCCACAGCCCTGGTTTTCATTGACTATGCTAATATTCTCAAAAATAAGGCTTTGGAATCAGGCCATATCAAAAGGGAATCCTGCTTACAACCCATACCCCATAGGCCACAGGTCAGAGCCTTGCCCAGGAGACTAAAGGAGAACTCATGACATGCTCAGTCTGAACTTGTATCTGTCTGGACAGTCACACAGAGAAGAAGCTGGGAAAAGTGTGGGAATGAAAATGGGGAGAGCCCAAGTACAAAAGGGGCTTTTTCACCAGCCTTCTGCTGTCTAGGCACGTGGGCCTCCCTCCTAGCCTGCGTTTTCTCTCCACTCATCTACTCTCTTAGTTCCTTCCCCAATCAGCTTCAGACCCCAGGAGGAGGATGACTTTGCTATGATCCTTGGGCACAAGAGAGTCAGCGTGTCCTGTTTAGGAGAGATGAAAAGTGACTGTCCCAGGTCTGAAACACCAGAGGAGGACAGTCAGCCATCAGTAGACCAACCATCGCAGCTGGAGTGTGACGGCATGAGGGCATCCCAGAACATGCAACATAAAGAGACAGATGGATCCTGACCCAGGTGAAGTGGCGCTGAGAACACAGGTGTTATCAATATCGAGATCTGTGGAAGCAGAAGAATGGGGACTGCAAACCCCACTGCATGGGCAAGCTCTGGTTTTTGTCTCTTTCTACATTTAAGCTTGCTGTGCCTCCTGAGTGCTGGGATTTAAGGCATGTGCCACCACCACCTGGCGAATACTAGTGTTGTTAAGAGGCAACACCTTAACAACAAAGCTGTATTATGTAATTTAGCCATTCTACCCTTATACACAGACTGAGCTCCCACAGGATTCTCCGGGAGTCATACACCAGCAACAACCTTGGTGTTCATCCACAGGGCACTACGGCATATATCTACTTCAAAAAAAAAAAAAAAAGCTTAGTTTTGAATAGAAAACAATAAAAAAGGAAAACCTATATAACTACGCTGCTTAATCATGAAGATCCATCCTGAGAAATGTGTGGTTAGGAGACTTTGTTGTTAGACCCAAGAAGTTGGCCGTGGGGTCATTAGGACACAGTCTAAGGAATCACTGTTGTGTGTGTATAGGCATGTTCCATTGGTGACGGTAACATCCCTGTGGGAGGCATGACTATATTACCATATACACATGGCTCTATCTGTGAGCTGCCCTGCTTACAGACAGTTACCAGGTGATTTGCCTCTGTAGTAATTAGTCAGCCCTGCACTGTTAGGCCCAAAGAAAAGGCTTAGTGAGTATTAAATCCACAGGCATTAGTTCTGACTACGGCGTGAGGGTCTACGCTAGCTGCCCTCTCTTGACCTACTTGGTGTTATAATACCGAAAGCAGGATACTTGAGTCGCTAGGAGCATGGGCCAGGGTGCAGTTCATTGCAGAGGATGCTCGCCCAGCACGGGTGAGGTCCTGACTTCACTGAGCAATGAGGAAAGTATGACTCGTGAATACACACGGTGTCTTCTGAGGGAGGTCCTGAAGGTGACTGCCAAGCCTGTGTGACCATACTGTGCATGTGTCGGCGGGTAATACACTGACAGGCTCACGTTTCAGCTTCGAGCTGAAGGGGAAATGCTCTCTGTTATTTCAGATCCCAATCCGTCAGGCACAGGAATGCAGTCCGTGATGTTTTACTTAATATGATATCATGGTCTCAAACGGTGACGAATATTGTTATGTTTTGTGTATTCTCCAAGAGCAAAACAATTTGTTAAGTGCTCAAAAAAGAAGTTTATATGCTAATTTTTTGAAAGGAAAACAATTCAATTTTCATAGGCAACTTTTTTTTTGAGACAAAGTCTCACTTCTTAGTCCGGGCTAGCCCCTGGAACTTCTCATACAGAGTACGCTGATTCAAACCCACAGAAACTCACGGGCCTCTGCCACCTGAATGACCGCAATCAAGGGTGTACTCCACCGATCCGGCATTAGGCAACATTTTCTAAGGGCAGAGAACAAAGGGGAGGATGATATTCCTCAGGTGCACTTTTAAGTGAAAAAGAAGGAATATTCTATTAAACTACAGAGAGGGAAGCCAGGAAGAAAAGTTAGCAACAGACGATGAGATGAAACGGGATGGCGTAGAGAACGGAGCTTTACCCCAGCAACAAGCACGGTGATGGTTACCAGGTGGCCGAGTCACTTTTGTCAGGGCTGGAACTGGGTCTGGAAAAAAAAAGCAGTGTGAAGAAGGGATTCCAATGTGACTTCATTGACATTTTACATTAGACTTCAGGTCTACAATAATAGCTATTCCAGAGCAGTATGCACTTATGTGTTTCCACGTGTTGGCACGGCAGGGTGCATGAGAAGTTGGTGTTGTGGATCACGGCTTACGATCATTCTTTTGGTGCACAGTTCCAGCATGACAGATAAGCCACTCCCTTAACTCCAGATTAATCTGGAAAAATTTTATCACTGCTTTAGCATTGAAAGAAATTGAGACTTTAGAGGAAGTCTCCTGTGTAACAGGAACAGGTCATTCTCAGCATAACCCTCAAGCCCCAGGGCCCCATGCTCTTTCTAATTGCTCTGTAATTTGGGAGCATAAGTGAGGATTGCATTCATGCTGGGCTCAGGGTGGTGAATGGGAAAAGAGGGAAGGTAAGGGTTAACGGTCACATTAACGACAGACAGAGCATCAAAGGGCTCCTTCCTGAATGCTCTAGGGGAGCTGACTTGTCTCTCATCACCGATTTCATCTTTTGACTTCTGGAGAAGCAGGAGCTATGAGCAGTGCTGTTCTGGGCCTGTTTTTCTTTGGCTGATGATGCTCAGAAAGTGGCTCCCCTGGGGGCTGCAATGAGCAGGGAACACACCCAGGGAAGAAGGGGCCTCGGCTGAAGTGGAAAAGGGAGAAGAATGTTTTGGTTTGACCTACAGTATGGTGTAAAACAAAAGAACAAATAAAAAGAATTCTTGCCACAACCTCTTTGGGGTGTGTGTGTGTGTGTGTGTGTCTGTTCTGGTGTGCTGGTTGGATAGAAGCAAGATCTGAAACAACACAACCAATCAAATGAGATGTGGACCCTCTGCCCAGCCTCCCTCAGGTTCACCTGATCAAGACTAGGACATAGGCAGAAGGTGCCTGCCGTAGAAGGGTCACTTCGGCGTCTGTGACTGAGTGAAGAAACATGAAGACCGTCTCTGTGGGGAGGATTTGGGGTTTCTGTGTGTGTCTAACTTGTAGACAAAGTTTAGGACACAGATGTTTCATTCCCAAAGAGAACGAACAAAAGCTATAGTTGTATTTCAGTTAAGAAACGAGACAGGCTGAATAGATTCCCAGAGATCTCGGCAGCATCTCATTGTAAACCAGAGAAGACAGTGCTTTAAATGATTGTCATTGCGTTAACATTTATTTGATGGCAAGGGGATTGTTAAAGAGCCTCATTTTATCAAACAACACGAGAAACATGAAGCCCATTAACAAAGTTTAAAGACAGGACTTAGTGCCTGGAGCGGTCACTTCTGCTGAGGTTGAAGAAGTATCTACAGACAAAGAGTGGAAGAGACAGAGCTAGGTTCATTTGCCAGAAGAAAGCAGAAAGCCCTGAGTGTTTAACTTAAGAAATATAACGGGCTGAAAAGATTCCCAGACATCTCTATGCAACTAAAGTTGCATCTGTGTGAAAACCCGAAGAACAGGATGCTTGAAATTCTACGGAATGACACGGGGGGCAGTTTTCACTATCTTTACTTTGTGATCAATAGGATCATTAAGCAGCTTCAGTTTTGAAATAAATCTAATAAATAAGAAACTCATCTCTTTAGTTTAAATAGCACAATGGGGATTTGCCATTTGGAGAGCTCGCTTCTGCTGAGGTTGAAGAAGTATCTACAGACAAAAAGATGAGACATAACGATGACATTGGCCAAATAGAAAGGGAAAGGCTCTCCTTGTGTTTAAGAAATGTGAACTTCTGGATAAGATGGGGAATTAGAAGCTGTGTTGTGGGTGCATAATTGAAGAGAAGGACTAAGCATGCCCCTACAGCACTCCGGACAGTTCTCTGACCCAGTATCCACTGTAAGCTGTAGTTCTCAGAGAGTGTATCCTACAAGGGCACTATGGGAGACTAGATCACATGTGAATGGAGTGTGGACTGAAGCAGAAAAAGGAGCTGGTCAGCCTGCTGCTGGCCCTTAGCTGGGACACTGCCACCAGGGTTGACCCCCATGGCCGATATTAGCTGTGAACCGTTCACAGGACTGGCACTGGAAAAGCCAATGGAATTTCTGGAAGTAAAAGAGTTTTTTCAAGTGAAAGCTTGGTAGAAAGCATCCTCATTGGACAAGACCAAGCAGAGGAATGAATGTCAGGGTTCTACAACAAGCTGAGACAATAACACAGCCTGAAATACATAAAGGAGAAAAATTAACGAGTATGACTCAACTTGCAAGAGATCAAGCCTAAGAACCCACGGGTAGAAGTCCCAGGGGACATGCTCATCAGCAGAGGGACAACAGCATGCCTTCTGCTGTTGCAGACTGGACTGCCAGCCAACTCCTCTCACAGTCCTGGCCACCCAGTCTAGGACACCACTTTCATCTCCACTCCCACCATGGGAAGTTAAATTTGAAGGCAAGGCACAAAGGGACCATGGACATGAAGATGATCCACCAAAAGCTGAGTTAACCAGTCGTTAGAGGGATTGTCTTGAATAAATGAAAATCAAATGATGGGAAACTCTAGAGTCCAACAGCAGAATCTGTGAATTTAGATTTTGTTGTTTTAATTAGTGTAGGCTTGATGTCAGGTTCAAATATCCTCATGGCACTAGAGTAAAAAAGCTTGAGCTCAGAGATAGTAGAATAGCTATAGGTCTGGACATATTGAGAAAGACACGTTTAGGTCTCACACATCTAGATCTAAATGGAAATATGTGGAAAGATATCAGCACTTTAAGACCTTGGAAACCTTGGGAAATCTAAAAAAAAAAAAAAACCCTTGGATTTGTTGACCATGAGGACACTAATGTGAATAATTACTGAGAGAGTGTTCTCAATCTCCTGTCCCAGATGATTGTCACCGAGAAAACCAGGAATCCCCTGGTTCAGATACAGAGTTTGATTGTGTGCTGAAGAGAAGAAGGATGAAGAAGATGACAGTGAGAAAGAAGCGCTTGCTGAAGAAAAGAGTGAAGGTTAGAAGAAGATGGCAAAGCCCAAGTCATTGGTGAAGGAGGAGAACATGGACATGATGGAGAAGCTGGGGAAGGTGAAGATGAGGAAGAAGAAAACAGGTGGAGAGAGAGAGGGAGAGAGAGAGAGAGAACAGATGATGAAAGAGAAGATTGTTAATACTTCAAATCCCTTGCAAAACCATAATCAATCAGTTGATATGTATTGGTGGGTTGTTTGTAGCTTTGGTAGATGTTTAGGAAAGCCAAGACACAAAGTCCAGGAGACCCATCCACTTGAGGAGCCAATGAGTTCCCGTGACACTCTGCTCTCCCCCACTTAACCTCTCATTGGCACTAGTAATCTCCAACACCAATCTTGGGAACCCTGCTCCAACAAAACTGTAAAGGTTGTTAATTTTTCATGTAAGTCTCTTGCTGAAATACGGATAGTTACGATTGCTTGGTCAACTATGTTTACCAGTTACTCCAAGATTGTAACAACACTTTTATTTATGTTCAGCAACAAGAAAAGGCTTGGTAAATAAAATCTTAAATTTTGGGGTAAGGAAATAACACATGATAGAGAGAAAAGGCCTGGTCAACAAGTTGGGTGGCTACAGAAGAATAGAATTAGATCTGTATCTCTCACTGCAAAAAATCCATTCAAGATATTTCAAGGACCTTAAAGTAAAACATAAAATGTGGAAACTTCAAGAAGACAAGTGAGGGCAAAAACTGCTTATAGGTGCATAGATAGCCAACAACTTTCTGAATAGGACTCTATTAACAGAGTAAATAAATTATATAATTAAAAATGGGACTACATGAAATTTAAAAGCTCCTGCACAGCAAAGGAAACCATCAGCAGAGTGAGCACACAGTTCACAAAATGGGAGAAAATCTCCAGCTAACTCAGACAGGTGGCTGTTACCTAGAATGCATGAAGGACTGCAAAAATGAAATCCCTGGGTCCTCAAACTGTCAATCAAAGGATGGGCTGACATCAGAATAGACGATTCAACGAGGAAGAGATGCAAATGGCCAACAGATATGTCTGAAGTTGTTCACCATCCTTAGCCCAGCAGGCAAGTGCAAGGTAAGACTACTTCTAGGGCTGAAGAGGTGGTCAGTGCTTAAGAACAAATACTGCTCCTGCAGAGGACTCCAGCTCAGTTTCCAGCACCCACATCAGGGACCTCATCAGTGCTTGTGATGCCAGCTCCAGAGATTCAATAGCCTCTTCAGAGAGCACCTACCTTCACATCTTTACATACTTACATACAGACTCATACATATAACTAAAGACAAAACAAAATACAACAAAACAAAAAAACCTACTTCCTTCTTGACCCATTCAGAATGGTTGCCATCCGAGAAATTCAATGACCAAATGTTGACGAAAATGTGGGGGCAAAAGTTATCACTACTCATGGAAGTGAAAACAGGTAGAGCCGCTATGAAAATCCACGTGGGGAGCGACCAGGCAGTGGCGCGGGTGAGGTGCCGGGCAAAGCGTGTAGCGCGCGACTTGGAGGAGTTAAATCAGAGTGCAGCAGAAAATGTCCACTGAACGAACTTCATGGACAAGCCTGTCCACTATTCAAAAAATAGCCCTGGGTCTTGGGATCCCAGCAAGTGCAACAGTTGCTTATATCCTATGCCGCTGATACAGGGAAAGCAGAGAAGAGCGATTGACATTTGTTGGCGAAGATGACATCGAGATAGAGACGCGAGTTCCCCAGGTGGCTGTGAAGCTCGCCATTGGTCGACAAGGAGCCAATACTAAACAGCTGCGGAAGCAGATAGGCGCTCGGATTGATGTGGACGCAGAGGATGTAGGGATGAGCAAGAGCTGCTGATCAGCGGGTTTCCTGTTCAGGTGTGCAGGGCCAAGGCAGCATCCATCAGATCCAGAGAACACCCCAGTGTCTGAGCAACGCTCACTGCCCCCAGAGATCTGTGGGCTGAATCACAGGGAGAGGTGGCGAGACGATCCGCTCTATCTGTAAAGCCTCTGGAGCCAAAATCACTTGGGACAAAGAATCAGAGGGAACGTTACTACTATCAAGACTTATAAATCTCAGGAACACAGAAGGAAGTGGCAGCAGCTAAGCATCTGATAGTGGAGAAAGTTTCAGAAGATGAAGAGCTTTGGAAAAGAATTGCTCATTTTGCAGAAACCAGAGTCCCACGAAAGCAGCCGATCAGTGTGCGAGGAGAGGCAGTGACAGAACCAGGTGGAGCTGACGAAGCAGCTTTATGGAAGAATACCAAGTCTATCATGGGGCCAGCTGCGCCCCTGGAGGTTCCTCTCTGCAAAGAAGGTGATGATATGGTTGATACTGGACCAAAAGAAGGTTCCTGGGAGAAACCTAAAGATGACAGTTTTCAGAATTCAGGTGCCCAGAGCAGTCCAGAGACGGCCATGTTTGAAATTCCCAGTCCTGACTTCAGTTTCAATGCTGATGAGTACCGAGAAGTCTACCTTTCTGCTTCCGAACACCCTAACCACTCCTGGATCCAAATCATTGGCTCCCGCAGCCTCCAATTGGATAAACTTGTAGTGAGATGACCCAGCGTTATGAGAATAGTCTGCCTGAAGACTTGACTGGAGACATTATCGCAGCTCCTTTATCTTTAGAGGGCTCCTGGTATGCAGCTCAGATTCTTGGTACCTTGGAAAATGGCAATTTGGACCTCTACTTTGTTGACTTTGGAGATAATGGAGATTGTTCACTGAAGTATCTAAGAGCTCTCAGGAGTGACTTTCTTCTTTCTTTTTTTAAAATTTATTTTTATTTCATCTACATTGGTGTTTTGCCTGCAAGTATATCTGTATGTGGGAATCAGATCCCATGGAACAAGAGTTACAGACAGTTTGAGCTGTCATGTGGGTGCTGGGAATTAAACCCAGGTCCTCTGGAAGAGCAATCAGTGCTCCTAACCCCTGAGCCATCTCTCCAGCCCCCAGGAGTGACTTTCTAAGGCTTCCATTTCAAGCGATAGAATGCAGTCTAGCACGGATTGCCCCCTCAGGTGAGCAGTGGGAAGAGGAACCTCTAGATGAGTTTGAAAGACTCACTCACTGTGCTGACTGGAAGCCCCTCATGGCCAAGATCTCCAGCTATGTCCAGACTGAAATCTTTTTTTTTCTAGTTTCATGAAGTCCATTTATTAATTGTTGGTCTTATTGCCTGTGCTAACTTCCTGTTCAGAAAGTCTTTTCCTGTGGCAACGAATTCAAGACTATTCTCTACTTTCTCTTCTATCAGGTTCAGTGTATCTGGTTTTATGAGTTTTTTTTACCCGTTTGGAGTTTGTTTTGTGGAGGGTGGTAGATACAGATCTATTTGCATTCTTCTATATGTTGACATACAGTCTGACCAGGACTATATGTTGAAGATGCTGTCTTTTTTCCAGTGTGTATTTCTGACTCCTTTATCAAAAATCAGTTGTCCATATGTCTGGTCTTCAATTTGATTCCATTTGCTAACATGTCTGTTCTTATGCCAGCACCATGCTGTTTTTTTATTACCATAGCTTTCTAGTTCAATTTGAAATCAGGGATGGTGATAACGGCAGCAGTTTTGTTTTGTTTTGTTGTTTTATTTTAAATTCAGGATTATTTTAGCTATCCTCAATTTTTTGTTTTTCCATATGAAGTTGAGTATTGTCCTTTCCGGGTCTGTAAAGAATTGTGTTGGAATTTTGATGGGGATTGCATCAAATTTGTTTTTTTTTTAATTTTTATTTTTATTCTTTTTTAATTAAGATTTCCACCTGCTCCCCGTTTCCCATTTCCCTCCCCTCCTCCCAAATATTGCCCCCTCCCCCCACTCCCCTTCTCCTATCCCCACTCCTCTTCTCCTCCCCCCACACCATTCCCCCTCCCTCTCGATACTGAAGAGCAGTCCAAATTCCCTGCCCTGTATGAAGACGAAGTTCTTCTATCTACGTCCAGGAAGGTGAGCGTCTTCAATGGAGGAATGGATGAAGAAAGTGTGGAATATATACATATTAGAGTACTACTCAGCGGTAAAAAACAATGACTTCTCGAATTTTGCGTGCAAATGGATGGAAATAGAAAACACTATTCTGAGTGAGGTATCCCAGACCCAAAAAGAGGAACATGGGATGTACTCACTCATAATCAGTTTCTAGCCATAAATAAAGGACATTGAGCATATAATTTGTGATCCTAGAGAAGCTAAATAAGAAAGTGAACCCAAAGAAAATCGTATAGTCAGCCGCCTGGATAGGGGAAGTAGACAAGATTGCAGGGCAAAAACTGGGAACTTGCGGGTGAGGTGGCATGGGGCAAAGGGGAAATGGGATGAGAAACGTGAGAAGGGGAGGATGGGAGGAGCTTGGGGGATTGGGATGGTTGGGATATAGGAAGGGTGGATACGGGAGCAGTGAAGTATATATCCTAACTAAGGGAGCCATCTTAGGGTTGGCAAGAGACTTGACTCTAGAGGGGTTCACAGGTGTCCAGGGAGATGTCCCCAGCTGGTACCTTGGGCAACTGAGGAGAGGGAACCTGAAATGACCCTATCCTATACTGATGAATATCTTACATATCACCTTAGAACCTTCATCTGGTGATGGATCGAGGTAGAGACAGAGACTCAATTTGGAGCAACGGTCTGAGCTCTTAAGGTCCAAATGAGGTGCAGAAGGAGGGAGAACATGAGCAAGGAAATCAGGACCACGAGGGGTGCACCCACCCACTGTGACAGTGGAACTGATTTATTGGGAGCCCACCAAGGCCAGCTGGTCTGGGACTGAATAAGCATGGGTTGAAACTGGACTCTCTGAGCATGGCGGACAATGAAGGCTGATGAGAAGCCAAGGACAGTGGCACTAGGTTTTGATCCTAATACATGAACTGGCTTTGTGGGAGCTTAGCCTGTTCAGACTGAAATCTTAACTTGGCCAAAAATCTATTTATATGATACCAGCAACGGGAAGAAACTTGATATTGGGCTAGAATTAGTTCATAAAGGATATACAGTAGAACTTCCTGAAGACATAGAAGAAGACAGAACCATCCCAGATATGCTGAAGGACATGGTCACAGAAACAGATGCTTCTCTTACCATCACTGAGACCAAAAGAAGCCCTGAACAGTTACCACATGCCCTGTCCTGCCTCAGCTTATCAGCTGCCTCTGTGTTTGGTGATGATAACCCTGAAGACAATCTATGCTGAAGTCTAGGCTGCAGCTGCTAGACCAGCATCTGCTTTGCTGGGATTTGGTGCCAGGAGAGAGGAATCTGTGACAGGGAGCAGCCAGGGTTTGGGCATTTGAAGTGATGATTCTTCAGGTTTGTGACTCACCTTCCCAGTTGACTGTAGTAGTAGGAAATATTTGGTGGACTCAAGACTGGAGTCGTCAGGAGGCAAAGGGAAAATTGCTATAAATATGTTTAAAGGACTCGTGAAGAGGAGAGTATCACCTCCCACTCTCAGTGCTGAGGTGACTGAGGTGGTTCTTCTGAAATAGTCCTTCAGCTGCTTCTGTTTGAGCTGTAGTTAAGATCCAGGTAGGAGAAATGAAGAGGTGGCAGGAAATGCTGTAAATCTCTAGCAGGTGTCTATGTGTACAGCTACCTAGAGAGAGAAGGTGGAGTTCTGCTTAAATAATCTGGGGGATTGTTTGCCGAATAAAGTTCTTTATAAAATTATCTTTAAAGAAAGAAAGAAAATTCATGTGGATGGGTCTCACAAAACTAAAATTAGAACTACCATATGACCCAACTATGCTACTGCTGAATGCATACCCGAGGAACCTAAGTCCTACCAGAGACACTTGCACATTCATGTTAAGTGCTACGATATTCACAGGATCTGGGAATTCATTCCCAAACGGGTGGATAATGAAAGTGTGGTACATGTGCACAATGGAATTGTATTCAGCTATAAATAAAAATGAAATTATGAACTCCAAAAGAAAATGGATGGAACTGCAAGTTACTATATGATGTGAGTTAACAGACTCAGAAAGAGAAATACCATATTTTCTCTCATATGCAGATCCTAGTTTTAAATATATACATTTATACACATATGGGCAAATATAGGTCAACAAACAAAAGAAGGGTGTTAGGAGGAGAAAAATTTACCAAAAAAAAAGTGGTAATAGAACACGTGACAAAACAGAAAGAGGCTTCCTGGAATGGAATGTTACAAATACGCTGTGTTGGGGGTGATGACAACAAACTGTATAAAAATGACACACTGAAGCTAATCACCATATTTGCCAATTTTAAAAAAATGGGACTAAAATAAATTATGCTTTTTTTTTTTTTTAAAAAAAGAAATGTGATAACAGAAAATATTACCAGAGGAGCTTACCTCTTCTGCTGAGGTTGAAGATAGATCTGTGAGGAACCCAGAGAAATGAGCTTTAAAATGTACTTTAAAATGAGCTTTCTTTCATTGATCTGTATTTGATACCAAAGTGATCATTAAATAGTCTCATTGTCTAACACTAATATGACAAATGAGAAACTCAGCCCAGTATATCAAGCAGCAGGGCAGGGGGACTTACCAGTTGTAGAACTGGATTCTGCTGAGGTTGAAGATGTATCTAGAGATCAAAAGGAGACACACAACTGTATCCATTTGCCGAATAGGGGAAAGTCTGAATTGCGTTTACCTTAAGAGATGTGATAGAAAGCCTTACCAGAGGACGTCTCTGCTGCAGAGGTTGAAGATGCATCTGTGTACAAACACAAAGCATGATGCTTAAAAAGACAGTCTTTTCATTGACCTTTGGTTTGTGGTGAATACAACCATTACACAGGTTCATTTTCCAAATACAACATGAAAATAAGAAACACAGGTACATTAATGAAGACACAAATTCTTGGGGTGCAGGATATGAAATAAAACTGACCCTAAAAAAAAAAAACTGACCCTGAACTGGAAGTTTTCTCTCTGCTAACTGGTTTTCACAGTACTGGAAGGTTCTATTTAGGTGGCTGGGGGATGATTGCCATAAAAAGCCTTACTCAACTGTGAACCTCTAATGCTATGCTACCATCATCTTAGACACGATGTACTCACAGATGTAAGTAAGAGTTTGTGACTGTTAAAGGGGTAACCAACTGCTTTCTGACTGGGCTTGAAGCCTTCTCCAAGGAAGGAAATTTATAGCTAGTGTTGTAAACCTGGTCTGTGTAGGTGATCAGTCACAGTGGGGCAGGTACTGCAGTTGTCTTGCTAAGTGCATACAATGTGACTGTGAAATTGACTTCTAAATACTTACAATCATGCCCATAGGTTGGTATTGTTTCTGGCTTTGGCCAGAGAAGTTTACTTTTGAAAGGATTTGTGGGTTTTGCAGAGACTCACAACTCATCAAAGTGCTGAGAATAAGTGACTTTTATGCTTATCCCCAAATGAGACTTCAATATGACCTCCTACTTGCTTTTTCTATAACCAAACACCATTGCCTTCAGGGACTAATCCAAAGGGTACTCAAAGGAATGAAATCTGGCAAATGGATGTGTTTCACTTTGCAGAATTTGGAAAGTTAAAATATGTACATCACACCATTGACACTTATTCAGGTTTTCAGTGGGCAACTACTTTAAGCTCAGAAAAGGCTGATTCAGTAATCACACATTTATTAGAAGTTATATCCATCATGAAAATACCTGCACAAATAAAGACAGATAATGGTCCATCATATGCCTCTAAGAAAATGAAACAATTTTTTCTTATTATAATATTAAGCATATTACAGGTATACCACACAATCCTACAGGTCAGGCAATTATAGAAAGATCAAATCAAACTATAAAGGATATGCTAAACAAACAAAAAGGAGTGAAAAATACCCCCAGAAATAGATTACATAATGCTTTATTGACCTTGAATTTTCTTAATGTTAATGAGAAAGGAACAACAGCAGCAGAGAGACATTGGATAATAAAAAAGTCTTCTGAATTAAATTAGTTGGTTTATTTCAAGGATGTGTTACCTCACAATGGAAATCAGGAGATGTGCTACATTGGGGAAGGGGCTTTGCTCTTGTTTCCACAGAAAAAGAAAAAATATGGATACCATCAAAATTAATAAAGATTAGCTTTGAAAAGAAGAAACCTTTTGAAAAAAAGAAATGACAGCTCATCCACAATGATGACAACCATACAGGTGTAAGGAAACCTCATAAGGACCGGGGCAAGGTTCTGCTCTTATCTTTACATGAAAATACACATCTTGAAAAATTCAAGAGTCCCTGAATGTTTGGATGCTGACCAAAGGAAAAATAACTATCCAATAAGGATCATCAAGAAAAAGGAATACAACTTGTAAGGACAGTTGATCAAAACATACACATTATATATACTAATATATAGAGCTGGTTTTGGAGTTGGACAATGGCTATGTCCTTCTCTACATCCAAGCATGTTCTTAAAAGAAATATTCAGAGTTTCTGTCTCATGTCAACAGCTATCTGGTATGGGACAGAAAGAAGAAAGAATCTAGAAAAAAATTTACTTTTCTTCACATCTATTTTTGTCTCTATCACACCTTTTATTGAATATATATGTTTGTATATGTCTATATAAATAATGTTTAAGTTTTCCACCATGAACAATGAATTTTCCTGCAGTGATCTTTGAAGTTTCCAGGAAGAAGATGGGCCCCACAACAACAACTCCACCTGGTTGATATGACATCATGATGCCGATAGTACTACTATTAGGCTGCTTTGGGTACCAGCTGCTCAAGATGGTTCCAACATGGTTAGCTGAAATGGTATACTTGTTTTTTTTTTTCAACGTTTTGGCCAAAACTCCAAATAGGAACCTCAAAAAAAACCCTACCGAATACTCAGGGACTATTTGTAATTATACCAGACAGTAATCTTGAAGCTTAACCATCATTTTACTTTCACAGGATCCCATAGAAAGAACATCATCCCCATGGCAGCTGGAAGTAATTCTAGAAGACAATGTCCCCTCTCTTAACAAAGTTTGTCCTCAGGGTTAGGGACATCATTTACGGGTTGATTATAATTGGTATAGGGTGGGGGTTGGGGGAAATTTTGTAGGCTCAGGGATCTCTTTGAAAAAAAAGGGGGGGAATTGGATGGGATATTAGATTCGTGTGAGCTTATTCACACCAATAATAATAGTGAGTAATAGAGTGAATACTTGTGAGATATTATTTGTAGGCAATTTACACTGGTATAGATTCTTGTATACTGATACAAACTTAAATTATATTGACTATGTTCCCATTTTCATCTACAATATTTGTATAGCTAAGCAAAGTTATTTTGTCATATTGTATGTATGCAAGCTTCTACCTCTGCTTAAAACATTTTTGTAATTGATACAATTTTAGGATATATTTATCATATTTCAATGTACATTTCTACATCTGACCAAGATACTTACACATTGTTTACATTTTGAGGTCATTGTCCTCATTTGTTTCACAGTTGTTTACTGCATAATCTTTTAATATAAAGTCTTAGTCTTTAAGTTATATAGGTATTAAGAATTATAGATCAATAGTTATCTATGTTGTCATACTTATAGTTAGACTAATCAGGTTCTTAGATACATAAAGATTATATTCTGCATAGATAGATAATCTTCAACCACTTCAAAGAACTATAGAATATGGCTTTTAAATAACTTAGATTTCTGTTGGTGTGAGACATGATTGCTCCTGGCAGCACCGATCTAGTCCCGAGAGAATGTTGAACACCAGACACTTCACTTGGAGCTTGTTTTCTTCTTGACAAAATTGACTTTTGAGGCAAGGAACTGTCCATGCCTCAACCACTGACAAGGTACATGGTAGATATTTTTTATACTATGTTCATATGTATCTTTCTCACACCTTTTTTTTTTTTTTTTTTTTTTGGTTTTTCGAGACAGGGTTTTTCTGTGGTTTTGGAGCCTGTCCTAGAACTAGCTCTTGTAGACCAGGCTGGTCTCGAACTCACAGAGATCTGCCTGCCTCTGCCTCCCGAGTGCTGGGATTAAAGGCGTGCGCCACCACCGCCTGGCTTTCTCACACCTTATTATGCTTATTCCCCTCAGTCTTTCATGTTATTTAGGAATACTTACAGATATTTCCCAAAGGATTTTAAGTAAGTTCTGCATGGAGATTCTGCATAAGGCCTAGGATCCCTATCCACTGTAAGGTATATTTATTAGTTTCTCAATTTTTAAGTGATCTTTAAACTTGCAAATGAAATTGTATTTAGAGTTTTAAAAACATGGAGCTGAGGATGCAGCTCATTTGGTAGAGTCTTACCTGTCAGGCACAAATCCAGATTTCAAACCCCAGCACCACACAGACTAAGAATGCACAGCTTCAATTCCATTACTTGGAGGTGTAGGCAGGAGGAGCAAAAGTTGAAGGTCATCTTCAGCCATATAATGACCAGCCTGGGCTACACGAGACCCTGTCTAAACACACGAACAAACAAACAAAACCAAAACATAAAAGTTTATTTACTTACATTTTGCAGGAAAAACAAAAATGAGCATTTTTGGTCCTATATTTAACATGCTGGTAAAGTGTGATAAAGTCATGCATGGTCAGCAGAATCTTATTTTAAGTGTTTCCATTATTCGTTTTATACTTATACGTGCAGCAATGAATCACCCGTCTCAGGAAGGGACTACATCTGTCAGTCACAATTCCTTGTCTGTCTGTGCTTTCCCCATTGCACATCTCCAAAGCTTATCTACCTGTCAGACCCAGAGGAAACACCACTTCTCCCGATTCCAGAAGACAGAAGGAACAAATGGCTGCCTGTTAGCATACTGACCAGAGTACATGCTGGCTTCCGGGCTCCCTCAGTAACACAAGGACCTGTCAGGTGTTTCACCGTCCATGCTGATGCCTATCATAAACTCCCCCAGCTCACAAACTTCCCTACCCCCAGCTACTCATTCTCCTTATAACCCTGCTATTTTTGATATGCTCTCTTTCTCTCTCTCCTTCCCTTCTGTTTCTTTATGTCTCCCTTCCTTCATATTTCTAGTTTTCTCTACTCCCAACCCTCTCTCTAGCTCTCTGCACTGCTCCTGTTTTTCATGCCCAGGCCAGTCAGCTGACTCTGTTTAGCTGCTCTGGACTCTTCCAGAGAACTCTGGCTGTTCTCTCTCTCTCTCTCTCTCTCTCTCTCTCTCTCTCTCTCTCTCTCTCTCTCTCTCTTTTCTCTTTCTCTCTCTCTCTTACAATAAAAACCTTCCCTCTCACCATACCATGAACGGTCATGTTAGTTTATACATTACCTTTTACACATCCCTGAATCTTATGAAGGTGGGTCTCTTATTCTGTACCCCAGGAGTCAGTATTATAATTTTGAGGTTGATCCGTATTGTTTGTGTATCAACTATTTGATCCTTCTCGTTGCAGATGGCGCCTCCTGTTTGGATAGTACACACTTCCTCTTCCATCTTATAAAGCGATCGGGGCTGTTTTCCCCCTTGACTTTTTACCTTCAAAACAAAAGCTGGTACACCAACACCCCTGCAAAATATCCCAGCAGTCTCTGAAGTCTGAATTGACTTGGAAAAAAAAAAAACATCCAATTGAAGTGTGACTATATGTACTCAAGCTTCAGGAATTAATAACTATTTTTTAGGATTCTTGTTAAAGTGAAAGTTCACTGCGTTTTGGTTACTTTTCGAGATTTCCTATTAAGGCTGACATCATTCACTCCTTCAGGCTTTATTCAATGACATTGTCCTACTTTCCTATTAGTGTGAGGGATACTCTGATAAGAAGACTTTGCTCTCCATTGTGGTGAGGAAGACATAATAGCCATAGGCGAGAGAGGCTTGGTCTCAGGACCACCAGGTCCTTCCTCCCTCCTTCCGTCTCCCCTTTCTCCCTCTCTCCGTTCATGCATCAAGTATCATATTTTGGGTGTATCTCAAATTGAATCCCAAGTGTATGTCTTCTTAAATAGGTAATGGTGACTGTCATTATCTATAATTCATTTTTTACAGGTCTCTTTTTCTATAAAAAATACATGGAGAAAAAAATTTACAAACCTTCAATAGATATTATGTTCGAGAAATTTGTATTACCAGAGCAACTTGAGAGCTGTCAGCATCTGCCCTACACAGTACTGCACAAGGGGCCGTGCCCCCTTTCTACCATCATGGCTTGATCTTTCCCATTTACGGCGTGTGCTGCATGGGCCCTCGAGTCTGCCTTACTCCGCTCTGTGCTGTGGTTATGCGGTCACATTTCCCAGTGGAGCAGTGACCGTTCTTTTCCACTTGTGACTCAAAGTCTCACCCATTGACTGCGTATCCCTGCTGAGCTTGCAGTCTTGAAAATTGTTCAGAATCAATGTGCTGAATTTGAGGGTACGTGGAGACAAGTCGGGGGCCACCAGTCGAGGACGTCATCAGAGCCACGGGGAACTCACTCAGGGGAGTTGTCTTCATTCATCACTTCAGAGTCTCAAAGAGTGGCATCATGAAACTTGAAAACCCCACACTGCTCACGTCTCTTTAACCCCTCTTTAGCTTTCTTCAAGATGTGAGAATGTGATTATTTCAGAAGAAGGTCATCTTCTTTGTGTGTTTTGAATGTTTCCTGATCTTTAAATGGTAAAAGTCACCGAGTCTAAGAGAAAAAAATGTGACTCGGAGCAATTGTTAGAGTGTTGGATCCGAGAGCAGGTGAGCCATGGCGAGCTAGGAATTGGCTTCATTCAGGTGCTCTCACACACAAGGCTAATAATGCCTTAGCCATGAGAGAAGCAGGAGGCCGGAGGTGTCTCCTTGGATTGCTGGCATCCACTGGAGCTGGCCAAGGGGAGGCAGCTCTCAGAGACTGATGCTGGTCTGTGAAAGATGACTTTTTTTGGTAGCTATGTGTTCTAAATATCTTAAGGTTTCTTATTATTTAGAATCACATCATCCCTACTGATCCATGTTTTCTATAACTTTTGCAGCCTGGGTCTGATGTTCTTAGCTTCCTTAAGAAGACTTTCATCGCTGCCTAGTTGAAATTTCTATACAATCCATTTTATTTTGCATAATCTTTCTGTGAACATACTTTAGCACATTATAAATGTAAGCTTAAAATTTATGCAGAGCTTGTTTCTGACCCACTTGCAAGCCCTGTTTCTTGGCTTAGAACCATCTCCATTCCCGTGGCATAGATGAAGAAGCAGACTCCGGGCAGGAGCTGTAGCTAGGTAGAAAAATGGCTCAGAGAGACTTATGTCTAAGGCTCAGGGAAGTCTTGTAAGGTAGAGGAACAAGAGATGCTTTGCTTATAGCCCAGATTCTATGGTTGGGTATATGAGGTTGAGCCAATGTCCTTGTTTGTAGCTCAGTGCCTCTATTTGTCACTTGTGTGGTTAGTCATTACTATAAGGACGATGAAGTCATTACTATAAGGACGATGACATCTGATAATTCCAACATCTTATTGGAGATGGGGAGTGACACTATAGTTCTATGTGCACGGCACACTTTTATCATGGCCTATAAATCTTCTGAACCAAAAGCCACACTCCTCACGCTATGCCCACCCTGATCATGTGACCCTGTCTACAAGACCACTCTAATTAGACACTCTCTTGGCATCCAGCCGTAGCCCTACAAAATATCCTGCAGAGGTAATTGCCCAGCACCATATTTAGAATCCAGAAGACACCACCTTCAATAGGAGTCTAAAGCAGCAGGTCACATGAGAAATCATGTCATGTACGGGGCTGTGGAGGTGTTCCCAAGCAAGGCTGGGACTGCTATATGTTCTGCTTGGCTCTGTGCTTGCTGAACTGTATAATCCCCTGAGTGTGTGTATCTATCCAAGAATCAGGCAGATGTTGAAGGAAATCTCTCGATAATGACTCCCCTCTAAGGTGGGATAAAAGAAGAAAGGATGTTCTTTCCCACAACATCCCCTGACTGGGGACATTTCTCCTTCTGCTCTTCTTAACCTCTAGTTATACCAGATGGTCCAACCTCAGACCTCAAGGACCTGAGTGACAGAGAATCACGGAACTCAAGACCAGAAGGGGAAAAGGGCTTTGGGTCCCTAGAGGAGGTTATAGTGAGAAAAGAGGTCCTGTATGTAAAGGAATCTTGGCTGAAGAGTCCTGGGCCCTGGCAGTGAGTGAGTCCCCTGGGGAATCAGGTTCTCATTCTCATGCCTATGTTCACTCTGGAGGAAAGCCTGGGCTTAAGGCTTAGGTCCTTGTGCAGGGGGAGAGGATACCTACATGATTCCTGGGTTCCCAGAAGCTGAGCCTCTCACTCACTCATGGTAGGTAAAGTTAAGTTAGGAAGCAGCAGCAGCATTGCTTGGGAGTGGGGCAAAAAAAGATCCTGGACTCATCAAAAGCAGGAGGAACAGGATTGTTTGGCAGGTAAATGTTGCCACCAATTCGAGGCCGAGCTCAGTGGATCTCCTTCTGGCCTGAGTCTCCTTCTGTCCCTCCATGTCCTGGCTGTGGAATGCATGTTCAGGGCTCCTCCAGAAGCTGCTGTCAAAGGGGAGAGTCTAACCCTGGAGTGTCTCAGATTGACAGCTAGGATTATGGATGGAAGGCATCCCTCCACAGAAGGCTGCACGGCTTCTTTAGGAGCAGGCTTCTTGGTTCACCAGCACAAATGGCTCTGACTCTTTCAGGAAGTCTGGATATGGAGCATTTAAATGGAGTTTGTGAGAAGTCAAACTTTCGTTATTCACAAATGACACGATAGTGTACATAAGCGACTCCAAAAACTCTGCCAAAGAACTCCCACAGCTGATAAACACCTTCAGAGATGTGGCAGGATACAAGTCAGCTAAAAAAATCAGTAGCCTTCCTATACACAAAGGATAAAGTAGATATAAATAGTGTAACTGTAATTCTTGTTTGATAACTGTTTTGTTACATGTAATTTTACTATGATAAAGTTAAAACCTTCCTTTTTATTTAAAAAGAAGAGGAAAAATGGTGTGGGAAGTCCTTCTGCCCATGTGTTGCTTTTATTGGTTCATAAAGAAGCTGCTTTCTGCCAATGGCTCAACAGAGTAAAGCTGGACTGAAAGAGATGTACTGACATAGTAGGCAGAGTTAGGAGAAACCATGTAGCTGCCTCTGGGGAGAGACGCCTGCACTGGAACCCTCTGAAACTTTGCCAGTAGGCCATGACCTCATGGTGATGCACAGATTAATGGAGATGGGTTAGTTTAGGATATCAGAGCTAGCTAGAAATATGCTTAAGCTATTGGCTGAACATTATTGCATATAATAATACAGTTTTGTGGTGTAATTATTTCAGGAGTTTGGGTGGCTGAGAAACAAACAAGTGGCCTCCTCCAACAAGCGACCACACAGGGTGCTATTCAGGTTAATATTTTATTGCCCACAAGCCAGGTTTGAGAGCTCACTGTGGCCATGGAAAGGACAAACGACTTCCAGGAAGGGTGGTAGCTGAATTTGAAAACACAAAAATGTTGGTGGAGCGTCTTGCTTTCCCCTTCCAAACTTACCCTTGCTACAGTCCACCCCATCTCCACCCCCAACAGTCAAAGACCTGTGTCAGGTCACAGGGATGCTCCTGATTTTGCTGCTGATTTCTGACTGAACTCCTTTATTCGAAGTTCCTTCCTTTTGATTTTGCCTGTGATGGTTTTGGGCAATTCAGGAACAAACTCGATCTGGAAGAGAAGAAAGTCATCCTGACTTAGAACTGCTGTGACTTCCTTCGAGTTCGCATGCCCGGCTCCACCCCCACCCGCTGCACAGACTGACACCTGAGGTGACCTCCATGGGCTCCACTGAGTCCTGCAGGTCTCTCCTGATTCCTGAAGGAGGGTGTAGTCATGGAACTTGCTTTGCCCCATGAACTGTGAGTGGAAGTGGAGCGTGTCCTCTCCAGTCAGAAGAGTTTGGAGCCAGGACGAGGCAGGTGCCTCTGTGGCTACCCTATCCCAGGGTGAGGGATATGGGGCAGAGGTTATAGAAGAGCCGCGATAGACACGAACAAGGGACTATCAACCTCCATTGTTTGGGGCATTGTGCTTGACTAATGCAGAGGGGTGACCTTGCTGTCACACATCCTTTTGAATTCCAACCCTCCTCTTACAGAGTGCAGCCTCAGGTGGCTTCAGTTTCGTCTCTATCAAACATGCACACATGCTCTTGGACTGCGGTCAGGCTCGAATTGCAGTGCATTGGGGTTAGAACGCACACACAGTATTCTAGAACACGACACTTGTTAGCCCTGCAGCTTCTTAACGTGTGCCTTGGTGAGCATGGGGATGATGCAGGGATGCACTACAGTGGAAGGAAGCAATGACTTTCTGACAGGCTTGTCTCTTATTTTAAACCAGCAGGACAGTACTATGCATCTTCCTTCAAAGCTTGCTTTTTCTCTTAATATACTGAGAAGGTATTTTATGTCAAAGATAAAATAATATGAAACTCGACCTGATGGTACATGCCTGTGATCCTGACACTCAGAAGGCTGAGGCAGGAGGATTGACAGTTTGAGGCCAGTCTGGCTACATAATGAGTTCTAGCCCAGCCTGGTTTACAAAGAGACACCATCTCAAAAATAAAGGACAAAAATATTATGTAGCAGAATGAGAAATAAAATTAAAAGAAATCTTTGCCATCCTCTTAAATTATAGAAAAAAATTTCAATTTAGTGACTAAATCATTTCACTATTATTGTTTTTTTTTTACATACTGCACATGGCACTCAAAATGAATGTAGCAAAAGACGCATCCCAAAATAATTTTATGTTCTAAGAATAAATATTTTGTTTCTTTTTGTTTGCTTTATGTATGTATGTTATTGTGTTTGAAAATATGGCTTAATTTTTTACTATGAATCACATTTTAAAAGTATCAATTTTGACTTCTTAAATTTTATAGAATAATAAGTAACGTTAAAAATTCATTTTTTTGGATGCTTTTCTGATCTTCTTCTTTTGATTAGTGTGTATCAGTTAGTTCCTTTCTGGTACGGAGCAGAGATTTCCCCAAGAAACAAAACCTTTTGGCTGACTTCACTGTTCGCCTCCACCCCACCATGGCTGCTCCGGGCTGGAGCCCAGAAACTGAAGTCACCAGCTGGGTCCGTGTAGCCCTGCTCACCTTCCTGGGGTACTTGTACGGTGCTGTCACAGACTTCACGTGCTGCTGCAGCTCTTTGACAAGCTTCTCCTGATCGCGTGACCGGAACTCCGGGGTCAGGACAATAAACGCCTTCACCACCTTCAGAGTGGAAGTGGAGGTTCAGATGCGTGCCGGCTTGCAGAGCTTGCTAGACAGTGTTTACTGAATGGAAAAATCCACTGTAGCTTGAGTTGATGTTTGAGACTAAGGGTTATGTGGGAAAGGAAAGGGCCAGGTTCGAAGCCGTGTCCTCCCCATTTCCATTGCATGCCTTGGAAAAACACCTGGCCTTGCCTCACCTTAACCTCCATCTCTGTTAAATGGGCACAATACTTTATTCCTCACGGGGGGGGGGGGGGGGGGGGGTGTCACAAAGCTTCTGCGCCCCCTGGTGACCAAACCGTGTTAAGTGCACACACCAGGAACCATCCTCAGTTCCTAGCTTCGGCACGCTAAGGCCTTGGAAGTCGCCCCACCCCCTTTCTCTCCAGTCCCTGCAAGCTGGCTTCTGTGTCCTCCTACCTCTCCTCTCTTCTGGTCCGGGCTGCCCACCACGGCCGACTCTGCCACCGCAGGGTGCTCCGCCAAGGCGTTCTCCACCTCGGAAGGCCCGATGCGGTACCTGGAGAAGCAAGTGTTCTGAGCAGATGCCAGGGCTGCAGAGAACTTAACCTTACACCTTGTACTTGAGGGTCATGGACACTTGACACCGAGGGTGGAGGTCATAGACAGCCAGAGACTCGATACTAGTATTTTGGACACGCCCCCATGAAGTATTTAGTCCTAAAACTACCTGACTCAGGTGTTCCTGGGATGGCTTTCTTGGTGTCTCTTGTGAAGGAGGTGGCAGAATGATGGCTCCTTGAGGAGTGTTTGGCCCAAGTAGCTTCCCTCAGCACCAGAGCCCCCGAGATCCTCACGTTGTGTCCTACAGAAGGCTGTGTCCTTTCAGCACCAGAACCCTTGACATCCTCACTTGTGTCCTAGAGAAGGCTGGGTCCTCTCAGCACCAGAACCCTTGAGATCCTCACGTTGTGTCCTAGAGAAGGCTGGGTCCTCTCAGCGTGCTATTTCATCTTCTGGGCTTTGTTTCTCCTCCCTCCTTTCCTTCCTTCCTTTCACGGTACTAGGGACTGAGCCTAGGCCCTCACACATGGAAGGCAAGCTCTTTATCACTGAAGGGTATCCTCAACCCCCTTTAAAAAGTTGAGGTAGATAGTTTAGTCAGTTGCCCAGGCAGCCTTGGACTTGGGATCTTTTGCCTCAGTCTTTTGAGTACCTGAGATTATAAGCCTGTGTCACTACCCTCTTGGTTCCTTCTCATCGCTGTGGAATGTTTTATCCCCTTGAACTTCACTTTGATTCTATCTTCTGGTTACAGGGATGTGGAGGTGTCCACGCACCCAGGATATCTGAGACATAGCTCTGTGCAGAGTCAGGCTGACGGTCCCATCACCAAGGCATGAAGGAATATCAAGCAGGCAAGGTGCCTTGAGGCATTTGAGGGTGTCAAAGAGCCAGCCGAGGGCCAGCCTCACCTACCCAGAAGCATTGATGACGTCGTCACCCCTGCCCAAGAACCAGAAGTAGCCGTCTTCGTCAACAGAGGCTCTGTCCCCGCTGTTGTAAAAGTCTCCACATTCCACTTCAGCTGTCTTCTCCGGGTTATTCTGCAAGGAGAGCGAAATGCCCTTGGTGAAGGCAGTGAGCTTAGAGCTGATGAGTGTGGGGTCACATCTGGGTCTGAATTCTGCACCTGGTACCGGGACAAGTCCACACTGTGGGTTGCAGCTCCAGCCATGATCATATTTAAAACACAGCATCTTACTTTTGTGGACTCTCCACAGACTGAGTCTCCATTCTAGTGAGAACCCTGGTTTTATTCTGCTCAGTATGCGCAGTGCTGGGACAGCCTAGGGGGATCAGTAGGCAGGAGCGAGTGAATTCCCTTCTCCAAGTGCTGCCTAACCTGATTCTCTGATTCTCACTTGAATCCAGTGAGGCAGGGGCTTCCTATGATACTACAGTACAATGTAAAGTTAAGAAGAATAAGAACAGTACCTAGAAATTCGATACGCCCTTTATCTAGTCTCCTCCAATATCCCAATCAGTCAGGATATAGACATTGATCCTCTGATCTCTCTCAGATTTCCTGTGGTTTAAATGTGTGTGTGTGTGTGTGTGTGTGTGTTATGTAACTTGCTCACAGGCATGGACTCCTCATCCTACCATAGCAATCAATGTACAGAGCAGCGCCATCACCAGGAGACCCTTCCCAAGGCTTTGGTAAGCACTCTCACCTCTCTCTGCTCCATCCTTCCCCCATTCACCAGTTCTCACCCCTGACAACAACTAATCTCTAGGGATTTTTTTTTCATTGATACATAATAACTGAATGTTTGTGTGGGCTCCAGCTGACAATTCAACACACATAAAATGGGTAAAGATCAAATATGGAAAACAACTGAATTTAAAAAAATTCACCAGAAGGATTTAAAAGCATATTAAAACAGGCAGAAAGAACTAAGTCACTGAAAGTATAGCAACTGAAAAAAAAATAAAATCCCAAGAGGAAAAAATGTAATGTAACAAAGTGAACAGAGCCTAAGGGACTTGTAGGATTTATCAAAGCTGCCAGGAATGCACTGTCAGAAGTTCTGAAGAAGAGGAGGGGGTGGGGTGGTGTTCAAATACATTAGGGCAGAAAAAGCTTCCAAACTTAAGGAACGTGAGATAAGTGTGCCACATGATCTCACTGCTATGAATTTTCTGAAACAGGCAAATTCACAAAGTCGGAAAAGGGCTGAGAGGTAACGAGATTTTGGGGGTGAAGGGTAGGCTGTGGGTCTATCTGTGCAATAAATACAGAGTTTTTGTTTAGGGTGTAGATTTTCTGGAGACAGATGATATGAGGGGTTCACTCTGTCATGAAATCTTTAAATGCCACTGACGTGCACACTTGAAAATGGAGGAGTGAATTCTATATTCGACTTTACTTCAAAACAAATTACAAAATCGAGGTCTCCTTGAAGAAGTGCTTAATCATGGGGTCCAGGGGGCATTGCTTTATGTGATGGCTACCAAAACAAGAACATGACTCTTAGTCTTAAATTCCCAGAAACAAAACTCTAAAAGGAAGAAAAGGAAAATTAAAGCACACACACATATTATATGTTATATATAATATATGATACCTAGGTTTGGGAGTCATGGATGTGCATGTGTGTGAGACTCTCAAAACTGCCTATTGGAATAACTTGGGATCTATGAAAATACCCACAGGCACGCCCCTCGAGGCTGTGGTGTGAAGACAGCCATAGCTTCAGGTGAAAAACGTTTGGAGAAAGGAGATGGAGTCTGAGATTGGTTGAAGTCTGGTCACCTATCCATGGTCCATCTTGAAGCCTATGAATTCCTCCTGGGGTTCACGTCTAACCAGGATATCAGAGTTTGTTAGATCGGGAACTTCAGGAGGTTTTCTTATGATTCAACCCAGCTTTCCACAGTCCCCAGTTTCTCGCTCAGGACATGCATGACACCTAAAAGATGCAGACTCTACTGCTCTACTCAGTTGGCATGGGCAGGACATGGACCACTCCCAGCTTTCCCTCAGCAAAGGGGCGGTTGGACTTTAATGGAGGACCAGACTGGTGATGCTGAGGACCATCCTCCTCCGCCCCCATCACTTAGCTCTTAAATCCCGAGTGGGCTAGGACAGAAAGAGCTGTGATAACGTGCCGAGGACTTAGCGTGTAGTTAAATTAAAATGGCTTTCTTCAGGTTGGCGTGAAGAGAAGATGGCTTGAAGAAGTCTCAGGATGCAGAACAACCTGGACACACTCTTGAGGCAGGACGGGGTGGGGTACCATTACCTCATACTCCACAAAAAGGCCTAAAGGCCTGGTGGGCTTGATCCTGATGCCGAGGTAGCCTTCGGTGTTGGGTGGGAGGATGTTACCCTTCTCATCGATGATCTGGAACATGAAGCGACCGCTCAGCCCTATGTGCTACTGATTGGCCCCTCCCATGACCCTAACAGGATAAATGGGAGCCACTCATGGAGAAACTGTCAGACAAGAGAACAAAACTGTCAAATTCTTTCAAATCAGGAAATATGGAGCCCACGACCCGGGGTTCCTTGTTTCACGGGAATCTAGATATTACTGCCGTGTCTTCAAACTGGAAGACAGTATCCCCTGCAGGTATTATCTATTATTCTCTCACACCTATCATGTGCAATGCGTCTCCCTGCCAGACAAGCTGCATCAGGTTCCACAGTAATAAATACACTTCTCACCGAAGCTCGCCCCGGAAATCAGGAAGAAACGGGAGGCAGGGAGCAGGGTGACCAGCCTGGGAGTGTGGCTTGTTCCACTACCTGCTGTCACACATGACTCCAACCCCAGTTAAGCTATCCGCACCCAAAGACCAGACCTGGAAGTCGAAGGGTAATATGGCCTTCCCCATGGAGCCTTTCTTGATCTTCATATCCCGGAAGACACCAAGGCCTAGCCCCTGTTCACAAAAAAACACCAAGGTTGGCCAAAGCCGGGTCACACACATGACCTCTGATAGAAGCCATTTATTGAGATTAGGATTTAGGCTATAGGCTTGATATAGGCGTTGACCCAACTCTATCCAAAGGACACTTGTTATTCCCAATATGAGCTGCATCTGTACTATGTGTAAGGTTGATAGACTCTAGTGACTGAGGGAAAGATAGAAACAAAATAGGTAAGACCGAGGCAGTGGCATTTCAGGTGGGGTGTAGAATGCCTACCAGGGTGTGTGAGTTTGCCACAGAAAGGCTGTGAGTCTGCTGACCATGCTTATCCCCCTGGTTACTGGGTAGTGCTGGGAACCCTCCTCAGCATCTTGGGGACAGGTTGAGAAGGCTTAGATTTTTATGCCACTCCCTCTGCCAGGACTCCTCGGTATCATCTGCCTTCCCAGTGAATTCAACTCCTCCCTGTAGTTCTTTGTCTCTCTATTTTGAGTGCTTTCCAGCACATGGTAAAGTCTTCTTTACCCAGTGGGTCTTCTCCTTTGTCAAAAAGAGGCAAGGGGCACACTTATTTCTCACTGTGTTTAAAAATGTATGAAAACAACTCTCCCCTCCCCCTTTCTTGGTATTTTGTGATAAGGTCTCTCTATTGTGCCTAGGTGGGCTTGGAACTCGCTACGCAGTGAATTCCAACTGGCTTTGAACTTGGGATCTTTTGCTTAGCTTCTTAAGTGACAGGCTATGAGTATACACAGCACACATGACTCTATGGGGAAACTTTTTTAATACAGTGTGAGGTACACATCAAACACCCAGTGAAAGATTATTACTTAGTATTATTATTCAAATCCCAAGGGGAATCCATAGAGCATTCTTATCCTGTGGTATTTTCTCCATACAGTATTTTTGTGCAGTTCAAGTTCACAGACGTTATGAGTATTGTTTGGTTATCTGTTTCCCTCAGTGGACAAAAATCCCCAGAGTGCCGACTGTCCCATTCACTTATGTACACCTAGAGTCTGGCACAACGCCTACCTAAAATACACAATGACCATAGCGACTTTTGTGTGACCTACGGGCTTAGCATTGCAGCCAGAACTTAATGTATGATGATTCATCAATAATAGCATTATAATAACTTCCACTTCAGAAAGCAGAATGCTAACATTCAGAAAGATTGACCCACAGACTTATGGTCTTGATGTTTATAAAGGAAAGGGCTGAACTTCTGGGTGAAAAAGCTCTTCACATCTGCTGCTCTATTGCTCTTACTGCAGGTCTGTGAGGCCATTGCTGTCACTGTAGGTGAGGGACACAGGCATAAGTGAATGAAGAGCGCAGTGTGTTTGGAGGAAGAAAGTGCCATCTGCACAAAGAAGCTGGAGTCACCAGTGAGGCACATTGTTCTCAGCCACACTTCTCCTTGTCTCTCTCTAATGTCTCTATAAGCCATTCAACAACAGGTCCAAAGTCATAACAATTTTTCAGGTTGGAAGCAAATCAACTTACTGCTTTGTTTGTTTGTTTTGGTAAATAAACAGCAGACAAATTTGTGAACAATGTCTCAAATGTTCAATGTATTTTAGGGCCTGAAATGGTAGACATTCCTTTATTAGCTCAAGGGATACTGGGAAGTGGCTCCACCCAGCCATTAGACCCTCTGTATGCTGTGAATACCATCGGTTAATAAAGAAGCTGCATAAGACAGACTAGAGGCAGGCAGGGAAAACTAAACTGAATGCTGGGAGAAAGAAGGCAGAGTCAGGAAAAGCCATGTAGGCCCACTGGAGACGGATGCTGAACTTTACCCAATAAGCCACAGCCTCATGGCGATACACAGATTAATGGAGATGGGTTAGTTTAAGATATGAATTAGCCAGAAATATGCTTAAACTATTGGCCAAACAGTATTGTAAATAATATGGTTTTTGTGTGATTATTTCGGGACTGAGCATCCGGGAACAAACAAGTGGCCTTCAAATAACTTTAGACATTAATGGCAAATGTGTTGGAATGAAAGACTAATGAAGTCCTTGAGAGTCACAAGGTACATGACACTGTAAATGCCATGACCATCTTCTAGTTCAGTGACACTCTGGGATATCATTAAGCGTGCGCATGTGTGTGTGCTCAGGAATACATGCCTATGTGCATGTGGTATATACAGAAAGTCTTTGATTATTAATCTACAGTTTCGTAATTTAACCTGCAGTGTCCTCCTCAACACCTAGACATGAACTTTGAAAGCCGGTTCCCAACCACCTCTTCGTGTAGTTGATCTAGCATGTGATGGGGGAATTGGCAGGATCTGCTGATGGTCTCCGAACTACAGGAGAGATCGTTGTTTCCAACACCTCCTCTTCCCCATGTGACTCTCTGAGCTAACAATCCCAGGCATAGCATAAAAGTGTCTTTTTAACTTTCACCCGAGAACTTTCAATGCATTGGTTTCTCAGTAAGTTGATGAGCTGTACATTTCTTCCCCTGCCAATTTGGGTAGTGTATCCTTGACTCCAAAGCTCTCCACTGACTTTAAGCAGTGCTGTACACACAGAAGCCCCCAGCACACCCCGGGTCATGAGCAAAACGTTGGCTGTGCTCTGTAGCTGAGCCCATGCAAATGGTGCAGAAGGGGCCTGTTCACCTACCATTTCTGACTGTCCATACAGCTCGTGAATGAAAATGCCTGTCCTTTCCTTCCATTGCTTGAACTCCTCTGGCAGCAGGCTCTCCCCACCAGTGCTGCAATGCTCCAGGGTGGGAAACCTGAGACTTAAGGGAAGGCAAATATGTCAGGCGTCGGATGCTCTGTTGGAAATATAAAGCATCGAGAGCTTGACACTCTGTCATTGAGAGCATTCTTCTGTCTGCTTGCTCACTTCTAAATCCACCTTCTGTCATGCTACTGATGGCCTTGGATAGATGGGTGGCACACCCTGTCTGTAAGTTAATGTCCTGTACATTACTGTTTCTGAGCAGGGACTCGGTGGGTGATGCTGAAGATGCTGGGGCATATCAGTGATGCTTTGGTTAGGTTTGGATATCGATGTAACAAAGAGACAAGGGTACTCATAAGAACTCATGCTAGAACATTTTCCTATGGATCCAAGGTGGACACCTTGATAGACCTTAAAAGGAAGGGGATGAGACCCCCGAGGGACACTAGGGTGATACAGAGCCTTATATGGGGAGTGCGCTGTGCTGATTGAGGGTCTTTCTATTTCTGTGTGGAGGCTGAAAGTCAGGGCTGGAAAAGACTCGTGTAGGACATCATGGCAGGCTGGACCATGTGTAGGAAAATACAGAATGAGGACAGGAAGCAGAATTTGAGAGAGGTCAGAAATCCAGAGAAGAAGGGTTTAAGGGCAGTGCTTTCGGTGGGCATTTACCTTGGGTACATCATGAGATACAGTCTCCCTCCCATTTCCCGAATGTCCCTAGAGGGACCCCATAAAACAATAATTAGATTACTTGAGGAAAACGGGAGGGAAATACTGAGTTGGCTCGGTTTGAAGCCTAGCCGTCTGTTGGGGTTAGAGAGGTCGGGGCTTCCTACTTCTAGAATAGATGTACATGCCCATATCCAGGAAGATTCCAAGTTAGCTAAAGAGCAACCCCCCAAAACCAAGAAGCGAAAAGTAAAACTCCAATAAGAGAATACTGCATATGCGTCCACTGGGCCGTCAAACATTAACTGACGGAAGCAGATGGTGAAAATAATGTGGACAATGGAAATCCTTTATCTCGACGAAGAGAGCATAATATGGTGTAACACTTTGGAAAGTATTTAAGTTTTCTTGCATGACCTAGGGATCTGTGCCCTAGAAAAACATTAGAAAGCCTATTTATCTTCACCTGGGCTGCGAGGGCCACAATTAAGTGTAGCACTGGTCATCAACAGCCCCAGGCAAAGGTTAACCCCATCTCGATCAAAGATTGTGATCAAAAATTGTAGGATGATCAAAGAAATTGTGATACTTTCATAAAACAGGATATTAAATAGCAATGAAGATAAACTAACCACAAAGGCACACAATATGAATATATCAGAGATAAGTGATATTGGAAAAGGAAGCCAGATGCCATAATTGTATTGTATAAATAAACATTGAAAAACATGAAAAGCAGACCCATTTTCTCAGGAATATTTCCTTAGCTGCTATCAAGAAAAACAGAGGACTGAGCACTAGCCAACTGATGGTGGCTTTGTCCAGGGGACACAAGGAGGCCCATAGATGTCTCTGAGGCATGGACAAAGTTCTATCTTCTGACTCAGGTGAGTGATTGCACACATATTTCTAACAGTCCATTCTTCTGTAAATTTTCATCTTAGGCAAGTTCATGTTTTTGTTTTTGTTATTTCACAAATAATAAACCCACACACAAATGAATAAAGCTACAAGGTTACAGGACCGGGTCTTGAACTAACTAATTAGACTGAAAAATCATTACTAAACATACACACACACACACACATCAAAAACACAAAGGGGAAACAAACCATTGCACATCAGACACTTTAAAAATCCTAACCAGAGGGGGCTAGAGAAATGGCTCAGTAGTTAAGAGCACTGCCTGCTCTACAAAGGTTCTGAGTTCAATTCCCAACAACCACATGGTGGCTCACAACCATCTGTAAGGAGATCTGGTGCCCTCTTCTGGCCTGCAGGCACACATGCAGACAGAATACTGACAATACTGTATACATAATAAATAAATAAATCCTAAAAAAAAGAGAGGAAAAAAAAATCTTAACCAGAGACTGCCGTTCCCAGCCAGGGTTACATACTTGTCAACTTTCTGCTGAAGAATCATTCGGTAAACGGCAGGCGCAGCAAGGCACTGAGTGATGGGGTATTTGAACAGTGTCTGGAAATTAAGAGATAAGGAATGTTATTCTTGTAGCTAAGGTTAAAAACATCAGCCAATTATTAGCCCTTAGGTTATGATCTTTCCTCCAGGAAGGCCTACTTATTTTTGTGTTAATTCCTTTAATACACGCACACTAGGCGTGGATTTCATACATGGCATTGTGCCAGGTACTGAGAAGAATGAATCAATGTGCTAGACAGTGGAAAGGGTACAGACAAACAGAGGAGACGAAAAAGGCAGGCACGATAAGGTGGAAGTTGGCAGATGTCGTAAAACAGATGTGGGGTTCTGTCAAGTACCCAGCAGAGGGCAATGGATTGGGTGGGTGCTCCAAGCTTATGGAGGAGACAGCACTTAGTAGGGCATCATGAAACGAACACGGTGTTGACAGAGAGGTGGGAATGCTCATGAAATGGAGACAGAGGATACATAGGAAAGAAGTCTCATGAGTTAACAAACAATTCTCTCTCTCTCTCTCTCTCTCTCTCTCTCTCTCTCTCTCTCTCTCTGTGTGTGTGTGTGTGTGTGTGATTCTATTTAGGACTGACTGGAAATTCACAGTATTTTATTCTCTGTAATCTGACCAATTATGAGTCTCTGTATTGAGGGCCCCTGCAGCCACGCATACACTGGCCATACTAAATGGACTGGGTGTTTTTCTTTTGTTTTTGTTTTTGTTTTTTTTTTTTTTTTTTTTTTTAAAAAAAAAAGAGTACACAGGGTTGGGAGAGAGAAGTGGTGAAGGGCATGCAAGGAACTGGAGGAGAGGCAGTGGGGGATGGATTTGACCAAAAGGCCTTGTAAACATGTATGATATCAAATAAGAAATAAAAGTATATTTCAAAAGCCTACTTGAAAGGAAGCTAAGGCTGTGACTGGAAACTAACATGCTAACCAATATCAAAGGTGGAGTAAGAAGCTTGTCTTGTATTCCAAGGACTTAATTTTTACACTTTGTTGTAATGAGTAACATCCCACCCCATCCCCAACACCTGCTACTTGACCCTAGAAAAGCAGCACCCAGAAATTTGGGCTCATCTTCCTTGCTTTAGTTTCTCAACATGAATATTATGCGTTTCCTACCCACAAAGTCTGATCTATAGATCCATGAGATAGCTAAGAAAGATGCATTTTATTCTAGCTCACATTGCGACCCTGATTCCGTGACTCTGCTTCAGTGACCCACGTGGTGGGCAGCTCAAAACCAGAATGACTTGAATTACACAGTCTTCGTGGGTTTGCCTGAGCTTTGGGAAACCTGTATATCCTCTGAGAGGGTTTCAACTCTGGGAAGTTGGTTTTCTTACCTCTATAATGACTTTGGGGTCAAATTGAGGGAGGTGGTGGATGAAGACGGTAGCCCCTGATGCCCATGGATCTGTGAGGCACCCCACGCTAGCCAGAATCCATCCTGGGTCTGACATGCACCATAGGATGTCAGATGTCTTCAGTTTCAACACATTCCTGCTAACTCCAAAAGACAGCGGCCTCAGCTACGCCACCATGGGGGCATGGTGATGAGAGCTGGGGAGCATTTTCAGCTAAGGAATCACCTCTTTCGCTCACTTCAAGTGATCTGTGGGGAGGTGGGGGAAAGCGATCCAGAACACCAAAGGTGTTCCACCATGCCTTACTTCCTGGACAGAAGTCACTAAAAGCAGTGCTCTGACAATGGCCCTCAGACCTTTGCTAGAAAAGCTGGGGCAAAATCTCTGGCTGTCTTGCTGGGTCTGGATCAGTCACTGATATAACACTTGGGGACTCCAGAAGCATCTATGTGGCATAAATGGCACAAGGAAAACCCAGTCTAATCAGAAATGCGTGAAGCCTGACTGTGGACTGCTTCTAGGCCGCGAGCCAATACATCCTCCTATTTGTTCTTTGGCTTAAAGTGTTTGGTTTGGGCTCTCCGTCCTTTGCAAGGAGGAGGCAAGGAGTCAAAGGGCAATGGCCGGGAGCTGAAGAGGAGGTGTTCTCACTTGTCTGCCTTCTCCTGTTCCTGTTCTGGTTAATAAGCTGTTAAAAGTTAAAAGTGCTCAGCCTGTTTGTTCTGAATATTGCCAGTTGGAGAGGAAGTGGGTAAGGGGTAGAGACAATTGGCTGAAGGTTATTGAAATGATTCACCAGGGCTCCACATATTTTTGCTCAAAGCCAGAGCTGGCGCCCTGTTGGAGTTCAATTCCAGGTACTCCATTAGTGAGAAATGCCATGTCTGTCTTTCCCATACTACAGAAGGGAGGGGGCTCTCAGGACAGGTGTCTTGAGGACACAGCAACCTGTTACTTGTGTGGCTTGCAGAATGCCCTCCTGTGAGAGCGCTCAATAGGATCCAAAGGATCCTCTTGTGTTCCCCTGGGTCTCCTCTGTCAGCTAGTACTCAGGACCCCAGACTCTCCTCTCTCAGACCCTCAGAGGTTGAGGCAGAGGGACAAGATGGAGAGACTTCTATTCAGATGACCTTCTCCTCCACATGCCCACGGGCACACACCTCTTGCCTTAGAGCCGGAACCCAGCCTCGAAACAAGTGTTCTTTCCCTACCATGAAGTGACACAGGAGCGGAAAGCAAGTCCCTGGTTGTGCTTTGCCATCTTGGGGTGACCTGTGGTCCCACTGGTAAAGAAGATGGCCATGGGGTCCTTCATCTTTGTATTAATGCAGTTGTGGTCCGGGGATGCTGATCTGCAAAGAGTTGAGGCAAGAAAAGAAGAATCACACTGTTGCATTCACATCTTCCAACAAAGCAACATGGAGCGTCCAGTGGTGGGGCCTGGGGAGCTGCAAGGCTGGAGGCCAGATCGGTGTTCCTGCCGGCAGACAGTAGCCTGGCTGTGGAGTGATTTGGACAAATGGGGCTGGTGTGTCTTTAGTTGAAAATGGGAAAAAATGTATGGACTAAGAAATTGCAGAACCCTTAGCTAGCACTGTTTGCACTGCAGCACATCCCAAGTGGGTGGTGAGCTCGGGAAGCTGTGTCCCTTTGGTCTGCTTGCTCTCGGGGATCTTCCCAACAGATGCTTCTGAGCCTTCTCTGATTGTAGAACAAGTTGTCTAGTTATTTCTTTTTAATCCTGAAGATAACCTTAACGCTGAGGAAACACCAGCAGTGCTGGCTGTGTTAACTAGTACACGGCACCACACTGGCACTGGGTAATCTGAATGATTTCCCAAGCATTTTCTTGATTTTAAACTGTTTTCTGTGAAGTCTCTGGTTTTATGAGAGGCCATTCCCCTTTACCGTTGAAACAAATGGCTTAAGAAATGGAGATGTTACTCCAAGGAAGCAAGCCTCACATGGTTCGTGGGTCCTGCCATGCTGTGAGTATTGCGGGATACACCCCCATGCTCACAGGAGTTTTCCTGGCGGGAAAGGAGTCTTTCTTTAGTCCTACCTTAGACTTGCTAGTAAGGTGCCCCCAAAAGTAACCAGGAGAGGGACAGTCTTTGCCCCCAAAGTTGCTATCACACTGTCCCACTGAAATTATAAATTCAGTTTCTTATTCTCATTCTCTTTTGTTTTTGAGAAATGATCTCATTCTATGTACATCCCTGGCTGTCCTGGAACTTGCTGTGTCTGACTTTGATCTCACAGTGATCCACTTGTCCTGCCTCCTGAGTCATATTAAAGTCATTCACTACTGCACTATGTTCAAGGTGTTTTGAAGTTTCACATTTCACCTTGAAAATTCATTTTCATTAAACTTCTTCATATATGTGTTTATGCACACACACACACATGTATGTATAAAGGTTCCTTATTTACATGGAATAGGCAACACACTTGTCCCTGATTTTATAATGCTCCTTTGCGTGGCTTCAGGGCTGAGCGTACCTTAATGACAAAACATGGAAATTCAACTTCCTGATTTTACAAAGCACTAAGGGCTAAGGAAACCCAGGGAGGAGAAGCAAGATGCCCAGGGCTTCACAGCAGGTGAATAGCATCGCTAGGAAGAGAGTTTCCAGCACCCGGTCTTGAGGGCCTCCTGTCCTAGCTACTTGTCTCCAGTGCTCGGGTGTTGGTGGTCTCCTCCTCAAGACTGTTCAGAAACCACATTTATCAGACCAGAAACTCACTTCATCAGTGACTGAAAGTTGAGCCATCCATCATGGCTATGATCAGACACCACCAGCTTGGTTTTCAGGGCAGGACACTCAGAAGCCACAGAATCTACTTCCGGGATGAGGCTCCCTGTGGTCACAATGGCTTTGGCTTGAGATGCTTGTAGTCGGTAGAGGATGTCCTTGGCTTTCATCTGCGTAGTCCCAGGCATGACGACGATCCCTGGGGTTGAGAAAGGATGGCTTATTTTCACATCCAGGGACTTAGTCACCTGTTGAGAATTTCCACAGTACTATGAAAAGTATGATCCACAGACCACCAGCCTCTACACCATGGGGAATACAGAATCTCACATCCCGCACCAAGTCAGCTCAGTCATAATCTGAATCTTAATAACTCATTCATATGAACATAGAGATCGCAAAGCTCTTCCATAGTCCTTTCCAGATGAACTCAGACAGAGGGTGGCCGGACCCTGGTTTGCACACACTAAGGCCAGATCAGAGGACAGTGTTGTTGATGCTTAGGGCTGGCTGCATCTCAGTACTCCCTGCCTCATTTCCTCTTCCTCCCCACTGGTCCCTTGAAGTCATCTTCAAGGCACCTTTGTTCTTTTTACCTCAAATTTAGCCACGCTGTCCTGTGAGTGTTTCTGTGTTTTCTTTATCAATGCCAACACCGCTACCGGCAGTGAGTTCAAGCCTGGCTGTCCCACTGAAATCACATCTCTAGGAGATGTCTTTCTGCAATTCTCTGCCACATCAGGTCCACAAAGCACAGGCCATTTCCTTCTGCATTTCTTCTCTGCATGAACACCTGTGCCCTCTGTCTCTAGGGAGATACCCTACTTCCGATTCTGACATTGAAGGCCACTCTTTATCTTCCCTTCTTCCTCTTAGCTTCTCTTTCAAAATGGTTGTCTGTGTGCACCTGTGTACATCTGTGTGCACGTGCGTGTGTGCCTGCATGTGCATGTTCATGTGTGTGTGTACGTGTTATGCATGTGCTGTGGGACAATGGTCTTGCACCCCATAAAGATTTATCACTTGTATTGATTTAATGAAATGTTGTTTGGCCAGTAACCAGGCAGGAAGTATAGGTGGGGTGACCAGAACAGGAGAATTCTGGGAAGAGGAAAGGGTCAGTTTGCCATCATCACCCAGACCAAGAGGAAGCAAGATGAGAATGCCTCACAGATAAAAGGCACCAAGACACATGGCTAACACAGACAAGAATTATGGGCTAATTTAAGATGTAAGAATTAGTTAATAAGAAAGCCTGAACTACTAGACCAGTTTATAATTAATGTAAACTTCTGTGTATTTCTTCCGGACTGAATGGTTGTGGGACCGAGAGGGACAGAAAAGCCTCTCTTAACATTCATGGGCTTACATGTGTGTGCCTGTGTGCATGTGCTCACTCACGCATGTATATATGGGCACACGCACACTAATCCTGACTTTGCATGTGGGGAACCCACTAAGGACGGCCTTTCTTTACTTCTAACCTTCTTTAATTCTCACCTCAGGGGACTCAGCTGCAGTCTTGGGCTTCCCACTGACCATTTCTTAGTTCTGTAGATGCATGGGTTTTTTCCTATATTCTCTCTGTCTTTGCTATTAGTTATTGGTTCCATATTATATTCTGTTAGATAATGAAAGGGAGGGAATAAGGAAGGAAGGAAGGAAGGAAGGAAGGAAGGAAGGAAAGAAGTAAGGAAGGGAAGGAAAACACGGTACAGAAATATGCATGATGAGATAAGAAGGGTGATTTAAAATGGAAACTCCACTAGTCCTGCCACAGTTTGCAGATCAAGTATCCCCCCAAAGGCTCCTATGTTGAAGGCTTGATCCCCAGTTAGCAGATTCGGTGTTAAAGGGTGTTTGGATGACAAGGGCTGTGAGTCAATGGTTAATCTATAGATGAACTCATAATATCATGAGCTTTTGGAGGTGGTGGGAAATGGGTCTTTGTTGAAGTAGGTTGTTGAAGGTTATCTTGTTCCTGGTCTCCTCCAGACTCTTGTGTTTTGCTTCCTGGTCCCATGAGGGAGGTTACTTTGTTCCAGCACATGAGCCCATAAAGATCTCCCTCACCTCAGGCAGCCGTGGAACTGCCATGGGCTGGAATCATGAGACCAGGTAGACATTTCCACCTCTAAATAAATGTCTCCTCAACTATTGGCCACAGCAATGAAAGTCTGAAACACAAAGCCCCACATGGGTCCCAAATTACACATAAACATGGATAAGTAATTTTAAAAGGAAGGGGAATCCTTGCATGAGATTTTTAATTAATAACATGTAGATGCCATGCTACAAATGAACACCCTCCCTATGAGCCTACCATAGTTGTATTCAACATAGTTAATAGCTATCAATGCAGAGCCAAACCATATAAAAAGCCTATTGGAGAAAAAGAGTCACAGCCTCATGCAGGAGGAGTCAGGTGAAGAGTGTCTGGCTTGAGTGATGAAATACTCATCGTGGATGCTGGGAGGAGCCCACTTCACACACATGCTGACATGGTGCACTGAGGGAGACATAACCTGGTTTTGTAGAATTGCAGTCAAATACACTTAAGCTGAAGAGAACTGCAAAGAAAGAATTGTAAGTCCAAAAATTGAGCTGTAGTCGGCCAAGCAACTGACTTTGGACATTTCAAAAATGTTGCCACACAGAGAAGTCTGAAACACTGTAGATTAAAGGGCATGGAGGGGACCTGAGAACTATATGCAATGCATGGTTCTCGACTGAATTTAAAGAGAAATTGGTTCTAAAGGACAGTGTTTGGATAATAGTAGAATGTATGTTACTAAGGTGCACGGGTTACTAACTGCAGGGCACCGATGTTAGCCTTTGGGCTGTAACTCCATTGTGAGTTTGTGAAGGGGACACCTTAGGTTTTAGCAGATGCTCACGGGTACTTACCTGGTGCTTGTATGCCCCACAATATCCACAACAGATTCTTGAGAGAGGAAGGGAGGGGTACATGCTATGTTTAGCACATGTTAATGCCAGTGTGGTAGGGAAAGAGGAAGAAAGCATGTGGATGTATCTGAGCAGAAGGAAGAAGGACTGGAAGAATAAGGAAGATATGGGGAAGAGGAAATATTTTGTCTCCACCTTAGATGTCGGCCCTCAGAGGGAGGGCAGAGGCTTCCTCCGTGGTTCCAGCATAGACGCCAAGGCTGGAGTCCCAGAACTTCATCTGTACCCGGCTGGATGCAGGGCATCCACCATCCAGCCCTCGGGTCCCAAGGGTCCCGTGTAAATCACTTACCTGTTCGAAAGCAGCCCACTGTCACCAGCCACCACTCGGGCACGCGGGGCAGAATCAAGGCCAGGCGATCTCCCTGCTTTAGGCCACAGCTCTGCTCAAAGACGTTGGCGGTGCGGCGGCTTAGGTCCCTCAGCTCTCGGAAGCTCCACTTTATTTCATCTCCTTGGTTGTTCACCCACCACAGGGCCGGACCTGGGCCTCTCTTGCCCTCCTGGTTAAGATTATATACCAAGCATCACTTCCTGTTTCCAAGGAAAAGGACAATTCACTCCCACAGTTACATTCCACTGTGAGCCTAGCACAGTGGGATCCCATCTTAAGACATCAACAGACTCCAGAGAGGTAGGAAACCAGATTGTGGACTACTTGAAGTCACATGTGACCTTAAATACCCTTCAAGCTTCCCACCGAAGATAAGCAAATACCCCTCTCCGCATGTCTGTTCTAGGTTCATACAGGCCCATGGTGGATTCTCAATCCGTGGGTTGCAACAATTGGAAAACACGTATTTCTGATGATCTTAGGAACTGAGACACTGCTCAACAGCAAAATTACAGTTATAAAGTAGCAATAAAAATAAATTTATTGTTGGGTGTTGCTAAGACCATTGGAAATATGTGTTTTCTGGTGGTCACTACTCACAGGTTGAGAACTGCTGATTAACACAGTGAGTTCCTCTCTCCACCTCAGTTTTCCCACCTATGAAATGCGGACAACAATATTGCCTAAGCAATTTTAGATAAATAAACCACATTAATAGTGTTTGGAACAAAGTAGTTGTTCAACAAAATCGTATCCTAACAAAAGAAAAGAGGCTAAGGTAGTTGCTAAATGTTTGGTTAGTGTTTTGAAATTAAGGTATTTCTAGTGGTTAGGATTTAAAGACAGAAGAGCAGAAACCTGTACGTTCTTATTTCCTTACAGGAACATCAAACAAGCAGTAACGAATCGACTAAAGCAGCTTTGTGAGAACTCTCGACAATTTACCAACTGCCCACAGTTAAAGCCACACTCAGAATGTAGGGTATTTTGTGGCCTTCTCCCTTGCCCCTGCTCCCAAATCTCTGGTGTGGTACAGCACAATCAAGGGGAAGCCATCCAGTGCCAGCTCATGGAAAAGACTGGAACTGGCCTATTCAGGAGCCACTGGGTGAACGGCTTTGGGCAAACGACTTTCTCTCCTGCCTGATCTGCAGGCCACAGGGAAACGGCACCATTGTGTGATTCTTAGGTAGATGTGGGTTCTATGGTGTGTAAAGACTTGGCACCAAACACTGAGAGATGATGGAGGAAGTAACTCTACAGAACTGCCATGAGAAGAAGTACAGGCAAATTCCTAGAAGGAAGCAGGGTTAGTAACACTGGCCATGTAAATGTGAAAACTGTAGAGTGGGGAGGGACACAAATAGGACCAGGGGAGACAAATGTCAGAAAGACTTGAGATGACATTACATCTCAACATGACCACATTGGTGACGATGATCTTTCCTTACACAAGCTAGTGTGCCTGACTGGGAAAAAAGGGGAGGGGGGCTTTGCCTCTACATGTCCAACTTTCAACCAACGACCATAAGGCAAACAAAAGAACAGAGATGCCGTCTATTCAAAGGGACAAAACAGATCCCCAGACACAGAAGCCCAAGCTGTGTCAACTTTAGCTGTTAGACAAAGATGGTTTTAAAGACCTGTGTTAAATTTGTTCCAACAGCTAAAGAAAACCCCAAAGATGAAAAGGAGAACAGAAACACTCCAAATGAATCAAATGGCAATATCAATAGAGGGGCAATCTTCTGAAAGAGCCATGAATTAAATTCTAGGACCAAAAGTATAGTTGTTGAATGGTCACATGCTCGGGGTTCATCAGGAGATCCAAACAGGTAGGTGGAAGAATGGCTGAAGATGAATGCAGGTCATTTGAAATGGTTGAACCTAAGAAGCACACACACACACACACACACACACACACACACACACACACAAAACCCCTGCAGTTACCAGATCCATATTCGTATTTGTGGAGTCTCTCAGAAGAGTTATTCAGTTCATCTGAGGAAATGATAGCCCCAAACTGCTGGTTTGAGGAAAAGCGTACATCATCTAACACAAACAGCTTAACAACTCCAGGACAAGCCTAAGGAGACCCCTGTGAATTGTAGTTCAAATGCAAAGGCTGGGAACACAGGAGTGATCTACTGCTGTGGGATAATGCTTTTGTACACTGTAAAGATTTGTCCTTTACATTTGTTTAATAAAATACTGTTTGGCTGGCTAGGCAGGAAGTATAGGCTAGGCAACCAGACTAAGAGAATTCTGGGAAGAGGAAAGGCAGAGACACAGTCACCAGTCAGATGTAGAGAAAACAAGATGAGAATGCCTCACTGACGAAAGGTACCAAGGCACGTGGCTAAACATAGACAAGAATTACAAGCTAATTTAAGTTGTAAGAGCTAGTTAATAATAAGCCTGAACTAATAGGTCAAAGAGTTTATAATTAATATAAGCCTCTGTGTGTTTTTCTGGGACTAAACAGCTGCAGGACCAGGCAGGACAGAAACTTCCATCTATGAATAGCACCTGACATGGGGTAAGAATTTCCACACGAAGCCTGAGAAAACTTAAAAAAAAAAAAAAAAAACCAAAAGGATTCTAGACAGACAATAACAGAGTTAAACACAGCTTCTTGGTAACTGTCTTTATTCAGGTAGGCTCTGTTTGTTAGCCCCTGAGGATTGAACTCAGGTTGTCAGGTCTGACAGCAGCAAGGCCTTACCTGCTGAGATATCTCACTTCTATTCTTTAGTTATATTTAAAAGACAATGGTAAGCCCACATTAAAGTGGGTACACTATAAAAGGTGGAATTTGTGACATCAGGATCATAAAGTTGGGGTTGAATAGGATAGGACTGTGGAGGAGTAGGGTTTCTTTTTTTTCTTTTTTTCTTTTTTTTGGTTTTAAAAGACAGGGTTTCTCTGTAGCTTTGTTTCCTGTCCTGCAACTAGCTCTTGTTTACCAGGCTGGCCTCGAACTCCCAGAGATCTGCCTGCCTCTGCCTCCTGAGTGCTGGGATTAAAGGCATGCAGCACCACCGCCCGGCTTAGGGTTTCTTTCTTATGTGATTGAGGCTCAGCAGTCGAAAGTTACAAATAGACCCTCCATGCTACAGAGTGTTCTATGCAATCTTCACGGTAAGCACAAGGAAAGTAACTATAAAATACATGCAAAAGGAAATAAAAAGAAAGCCACACAAGTTACCATAGAAACTCAACATAAAATAACAAAGGACAGATTGAAGAAAGAAACAGAAAGTGGCAGGAAAAATGGAGCATTGTCTGTCTCATTTACTGTCTTATCCCCATGTTGGGCGCTCCTCAAATCTTAATTCTACAAATAAACAATCAAGTGAAGACTGTAAAAGACAGAATGAAAACAAGTTGATATGAATGTGATCTCTCATGAACACATTTGGGGACTGTTTCAGGACTCAATAGAAACTATATACGTAAGCGCCTGAGGATTTGATGATAATATATGCTTTAATTTCCAAGAACAACCAGGCTTATACATTGACAGCCTTAGTGAGTAACTGCATCCACTGTAAGCTGTCTAGCTTACAGCTCAATTTTTGTTTTCTAATAAATTATCTGCCCAAATCCCAGACTATTTCATAGGGGTACATTGTATTTCCATCTTATATCTTACAAGTTAAATACGTTCAAAAGCGAGTGGCGTAAACAGTGGCAGTTTGGGAAGAACTGTTGAGTGAACCAGGGATCAGTTTCTGAGTGATGCTTACCAGAGGTGGTGCAGAAAGTGGCAGCTTTCACAGGAACGCCAACAAGGAAGGACCCAAAATCAACCCATCCCACCAGTGTTTACTGAGTGCCTACCAAGCGTGAAGCACCAAATGTCACTCCAGGCTAACAGTGAATGGGTCTGAGTTACTAACCATGAGTGCGACAGTTGGAAAGGTTGAAGCAGACAGATCTAAGATATTGGAAATGAATATTCATGAGATGGGGTGCTTATAAACGGGCTTGAGGGTGTTGGAGATACAGATGATATGGCAATTACTGACAATAATATTATGAAATCCAGTCATGCTATACTTCCATATAGGAAGATTTGCTTGTTTGTTAATCCCATAAACTGATTTACAAGCTCACTAATCCGAACTCTATGGAGAAAACACGGAACAAGCTAATACCATCGTCTCCTTATTGCCACTTCCTTCTTTCCCAACCCATCTCAGGCTCTCAATATTCTTAACTAGATCTACGGTCTCGGCCAGTTTATCTCTGAAGCGAGGTGCTCTGACCTCTTAGAGAGCAACATTAGGCTAAAGGTTAGGTTGTGGAATCAGTCAGCCTGGATGCAAATCTTGTTGCCTTGTTTGTTAGATAGGTAGGCGTTTCCTGCGAGTCACTCAAACTCTCAAGTGCCCAGTTTCCTCATCTGGAAAATGGAAACAGCAGAAGATCAAGTGTACAGTGGCTGACATGGAACAGACACATGTTCTACCTGACAGAGGACTGTATTATTCTTGGCACTGTTGTGAAAGTTCTGAGGGAAGATGACAGAGAAGGCATGAGTCATGTTCCTGGGGAACTTAACACTTACAGCTACTCCCCAGCTTCATCTCCGTACAAAGACCGGGTGCTGCAGGGCTGGTCAGCTAGGGTTGGATGGCTCCGCACATCACACCTGTCTCCGGCAGCTCCCAGTGCCAAGCCTACTTTTCTAGCCGTCTGTGTCTTGGGAAAAGACAGGCCAAGGGGGATTTTCTGTACAGATACATGATGCATCTGTAGGCCACAGAGATTGCCCCTCTGGAAAAATCCTGAAGTCACTTGCAAGATCCGTAGTCTCAGGGAGACTTGCCACCTTCATCGGATGACAGGTGACATGATTTGGATAAATGTGGTAGATATTGTGTGATTTCTGAAAGCCTGTCCCCTCTCTAGGCATGGCTCCCAGACTAGCCCGAGTGTGGCGAGCTGAACAGTTCGACTCTCCCACGATCTGAAGGGGAGAATTCAGATAGCCAGTAACCTGTCTATAGGAACTTTGCACTAGATCATAGTTATGGAAGAATAAACATTCATCAAATGATTTTACCCACTGTACAAGTGAGTTTTAAGAATAAATCTACCCCAATTTCACAGAAAAACCATGTTCTCTGAAGCTCAGAGAAGTGAGAAAAATACCCAGACTAGGAATCAAGCCCTCAGATGTAGCCTTTCCCACGATACAGCTGCCTTGAGGAAGCCATACATTCCTCTGTCTCTCTTTACCTAGTTAGAGCAAGACAAAGCCACCAGGCCACTCCTGTTCCAATCTTCCATCGCCATGGCCCCTTTACCTCCTCCATTTGAGCCCAGTAGTCCAGCACGTCTCTCGCAAAGTTAAATTCCTCAGGCGAATCATAGTCATTCCATCTTTGAGGCCACACTCCTGATGTGGAGACGCTGTGCTGCTGAGATGGGCTTGAGGAGAAGCTGTGGAAGGACTTGTAGATGCCCCGCCAGATCTGGAACTTCTTCAGCCACAGCATATCGAGGTGGTCCTCTGGTATGAAACACAGAACCTTCAAGTGACTGTCTACCTTGGGAAGACATGGTTTCTATGCCCATCACCCCACAGGCACCTGCTCCATGTAGTGTTGATGTGTGGTCACTATCTGTTGCTAGGCTTGCCTCTTGCTTCAGATGGGGATTTCTCTACCCAGCTGAGGGATCACAAGGTGCAAAATGCTAGTGAATGGCTGTAGCTGCTACGTGGGATTGGGACACTTTCCTGAAATTCTCTTGCACCTCCCTCTGATTTGATTCCAGGATGATAGCCATGTGGTTATCCCAATTGCAAATCCTGTCCCATGGGACAAGTTATCTTTACTCTGGAGACCTTTCTTCCTGTCAAGCCCAATCTTGTGGTTTCCATGGAAACTGTTATATCATCATCTAAACCCATCCCCAACAGCTGATGATGGGTCAGAATCTCAATAGTCATCCCTGTGATTTTTAAACACAAGCTAGAGCGATCACAATACTTCTCAAATTTGTGTGTGTCTATATGTGTGTGTGTGTGTGTGTACCTGTATACTGTCTGCCTGTCTGTCAGTGTGTTTGGTACCAAAGAGTAGCTCAGACTGTCTCCTATTGGAGCAGCCATAGAGTGAAAAGTTGGGGGAAATTACTGAGGTTATGATATCTATCATGTGAAATAAATGAAGTCGATTCCCAGGGGCATAGAGAAGATGGTAGCGAGAGTCTTGTCCCTCTGTCCTTCTGCTATTATGAGCTTCCCCTGGGTTTTGCGGGCTTCTGTATGGATTCCTACAGCCATACACCTATCCTCGGAGCGGAGAGGGCTAGTGTCTCAGCTCCTTCCTGCTGATACTGTGCAGCTCTAAGATGCTCCCTAGGACAGAGTCCTGGGCAGCAGTTCCCAGCCTCAGAGTCAATATAGGCAATGAGCTCCACTGGCATTTCAGTGAGATCGTGAATTCAGGCACAGCCTAGATGATAAAGCCAGTCCTAGGATGGCCTGTGCTATATGGCAAGATCCCCTCTCCGAACCAAAACAAACAAACAAACAACAACAACAAACCCCCCCCCCCCCCAACCAAAAAAACAAAACTAAATCCTGTATTTGAAAGATCATGTAATTGGAGGTTGAGATTGGATGTTAAGGACTGGATGGAGTCGTCTTAACTGATGACAACAAAATTCGTCTTCTTGGGAACTGCAGCATCCTTAGTTCCACCGTGGAAACGAGTGTGTTGCAGGGGCAGATGCTGGGTGCAGGCTCCCATTGGCCATTCTTTTCTACAGCCGCTATATTTCTACATAGATGTCTGCATGACCTCGGCTCTTCCTTAAATAGTGTTTTCCCCAAAGGCAGGGCACACAGCCACTTAAGTAGTTAAAAAGGCTGGGCACATGGATCAGTAGGTAGAACACTGGTCTGTGCCTGGTCCAGTGTCTAGCACTGCAAAAGAAATAGTCAAAATAATCAAGTAATGGTTACTGACTTAAACAAAAGGGTGAGTTAGGACGAGGAAATATAGTAACACTTCATCACGGGCTGCTTCTGCGTCCCTCTGAAGTATCTGTGGGAGTACGAACCCCAATATTTCTTCTCAGTGTGACTGTCATTAGAGGAAGGTGCTTTAAAAAAGGAATTGAGTTAAAATGCGGTCTTTGGAATACATTATGGTTGGCGTCCTTTTAAAAGAAGGCATCGGTTGTGCACAGCTTTAATAACTTTTTTTATTTGAGATCCGCCAGGGATCCACAGGGAGGCAGTGTCAGAAAACAGGAAAAAGGAGATTAGCGTTCAGACTCAAGGTGGAGGCCAATGCTGTGTGGACAGGGAAACAGTGATCGACAAGTCAAGGAAAGAGGCCTCGAGTGTTGATCTTAGGTGTTCGTTATTCAGAACTTTGAGAAAACAAAAAGAAATGTCAAGTCACTCTGCCTGTTCTAATTTTCCATGGCAACCTTTTTGTTCAAATAGAGAATAAATAAATCTCTCTCACAAATAGTTTGCAGTTCTGACTTCATGTTTGTCATGTGAGTTGCCAAACCCAGGAGTTACCTAGATAAGGAAAGCTGTGTGTAGCCCAGAGGGTAGCCTTTAGCAATCAAACAACACAGGTTCAAATTCCAGCCCCTCCATTTGACATCTATGTAACCTGGAGCAATTTACTTAACCTCTCCCTCAAATACAGATGGACCAACAGCACCTATTGATCCAAGCAAAGGTATTGAGAGACCACTGACATTCTGCAAGGCCCAGCATAGGTAAGTACTCCGTCGAGGACCAGTCTTGACAAAAATACTTCTTACCCAGGTAGGGGCACGGAAATTTTAGAAATATAGTAAAGAATATGAAGAAATATTAAAAAAAAATAACAGGACACAAACCATAGAAAGTATCGGGATGGTGTTCCAGTGACTGAAATCCTGAAATCCCTCCAGAGTTTATTTTTCCACAGCTTTTATACCCAACATAAACAGGGGAGAAGGTAACAAAAGACTTTATTAACATGATACAAAGGATAACTCACACAGTCAATGGCTTTATCACTCTGAGACATCAAATCATTAGCATTCTGTGGTCTAGGTAGCAAAGGTGCTCTAGATCAGGTATGCTGAAGATCACCTGTCCCCAGGTGACCTAATAGCTAAAAAAGAAGGAACAGAAGTACGTTTGCATATCCTGACCATTTGTCAGGATGGCAGGGATTTATCTTAATTCAAAAGAACCAAGCAATTGCATCCTGAGTTGGGATGTGCAGTTTGCTTGTCAGTCTCCAAACTCTCCGACCATCAGCCAAGGTGGAAATGGGTCTGCATTTTCCAGCCTCCACAGTGCTCTAAAGGTGGGAGTTACTGATTGCTAATTATCTCTCCAGGGAAATGGAGTCATTAAACCTGACCCAAACAAACATCATCTTAACTTCTGCAACAGGGTTAGAGCGAAGAAGTGGAGATTGGTGCCTGAAACAGATGGCGCAGAACAGCTTTTGCACGGAAAGATACAGATAGACCACACAGCACAGCGCTTGCTGCAGCTTTAAGAGACACCCGTATCTACGTATTTCCGTGTGTCCTCCTGGGGGTGCACAGATCTCGCTCACAGCTGTGTCCATTTCTGTAACTATGTATCAATATCTAAAATTGCATCTCTCTACATTACTATCTATGGCTATATACCAAGACAGCAAGAATCACATCAATGTTATTCTATATATAGACAAATATCTATCTATTCACCCAGTGTTTGTTAAGGAACACTAAATAGTCAATGTAATGCTAGATTCTTCCCTTGTCATCTTTTGAAAAACTGAGGAATGGAAACTAGAAAGAGAAATTTTTATTTCGTCTATAGAATGTCTGAATCATAGAACAATTTCCCTTTCATTTATGAAATACTTATTATCGGGGCTCCACGTGTGGATTTAGATCCTGTCAACTGGAGGAAGGTCGACTGGCTGGTTTGGCTAGACAGGTTGTTGCAAGCCTCGGAGGCCCTTCTGTCTCTGATTCCCGCACTGGGATAATAGTGATGGCAAACACCGTGACCAAAAGCAGCTTGCAGGGAAACTATTTAATAGTTTACATATCCTGATCATGCTTCATCACCGAGGGAAGCCAGAGCAGGAACACAAACAGGAGCGGGAACCATGGAGGAGAGCTGCTTGCTGCTTGTTCTTCATGGCTTTCTCAGCTGGTTTTTAGTACCAGGCAAGATGCCCAGGGGTGGCACCACTCACAGTGAGTTGGGTCCTCCTACATTAACCATTAATCATAAACATGCCACCACAGACTTGCTTACTGGTCAATCTGATGGAGGTATCTCCTCAGTCGAGGTTCCTCCCTGCTTTCTAGATGACTTAGCTTGTGTCCAGTTGTCAAAACAACTAACGAACGTAAGGCACATGCTGTAGGGCACCCTACCTGAACTGTCATATGGGTACTGGAGATCAAATTTAGGTCCACACACTTGCTCAGCACCTGATTTACCAGGTTAAAGGCAAAGTAAACCAGCCTTTGCACAGCGTAGTTTGCTTGCAGTGACTCCTCCTGTCTCTTCTCTTCTCTGCTCATTCCCTAACACACCAGTCCCCTTCTATGAGCCAACCACCATGCTAAACACAGCTCATATATGTTTCCAGGTTTCCTGTCACCAACATGCCCATTGTACTCGAAGAAAGGAAATATCAGAGAAGTTAAATGATTTGACCAATGCCACACAATTTGTAGGTGGTGTTCCCAGAATTTAAAACTGTATTCTCAAGTTTAAGGCTTTTGTGGAATGTATAAATGCACACAGGCACACAGATAGACAGACATGTGCATGCATGCACACACACACACACAGACAGAGACAGAGACAGAGACAGAGAGAGAGGCAGGGAGAGAGAGAGAGAGAGAGGGGAGAGAGAGAGAGAGAGAGAGAGAGAGAGAGAGAGAGAGAGAGAGAGAAAGAGAGAGGCTTTGTCTTACCTGGTACTGTGAGGGAGACAAACGGGCTAGGTCTACCCAGGCAAGGAGGCCTACAGAGTCTGCCCTCCGTGTGCAGTCCTTGCCAGGGCTCGGAACACAGCAGCTGAACTTGGCCCCTGACTGAGGAGAATGTTGAGCAGAGAACTCCAGGAATTGGATGATGCTGTGGGGGGAGGAGACGTCCAGTGGAGAGGGCAGAAAGCAGTGCTGGCTTCCAGAAGGGGCAGCCAGCTAGGGGAAAGGACTGTGTAGAACCTTCCCAGTGTTTGTGGGCTACTCAAGATGGGACCGGAGAAGAAAGGTGGAGTCTTCACAGGTTTTCTGCAGCTAAAGTTCTCCCCTTTCCCAGTCTGCACCCTTCATTTTCATCTATATGACTGCTGAAGGGTCACATGGCTTCATAGCTAAGACCCATGCTCCAGAGCCATAGAGACTCAGTTCTGCCTGTGACACCCACCTCTTTGTGGATGATCCCCTCGCTCCATTCCTTGCTTTATTTGTAAAACAAAAATGATAGGTTCTAAGGATTTTGTTTTCAGGTTGGTGTTAGATGAGATAATTCTTGAGAGGCTCATAGCACCCCGGGGTAGACTCTGTTGGCCGTTTCATCTGGGATTCTACTCATGAGAAACAATTTTATATTCGGGCAGAAGGCAGGGTCCTTTGCAGTTCCAAAGGTTCAGGCTTAAACCCTGGATCTGCCACTCATAAGAAGAAACCCAGGGGAAGCCATTCCATCCTGAACTGTGGCATCTCACCGATAAATGAGGTTGTGGAGGTTATTGCAAGGTTGGGTCTGTGAATCACTGAAAGCAATATGCAGCTACTGACTCAGGAATTTAGATACAGGATGGATATCGGTGTTGCACTGATTGTTTAATGAAGGTGGTCATACACAGTGCCTGTAATAGTCATTTTCCATTGCTCCTGCTTGGCGGGGTATTGATGGAGAGTGGAGGACCTCCCTGGCTTTCCCAGCAGTCTTACTCCCCTAATCTTTGCTGAATCTGGAATAAAAATGCCTTGGCTGAAAGTTACCACTAAAGAAGACAGAGTGTAGGGCAAGCCTGGCAGGCCTTATGCTTCCTGGATGATGGACGTATGGTGGAATTTTTAGCACAAGGTAGGTTTTCTACTGGGGGAGAAGGATACAAAACGGCAGAGTGAGGCGGCCACCTCAGTAAGCTACATATTAAATGTTCAAAGTACCAAAGGGCAAAAGTCACTGAGAGTGGAGTGGGAGGGGCAGCAGCAGATCCCCAGAGACGCTTTCTGGACCCAGCAGGTGTCTGCTGAGTGACCACACTAATACATGGCCGTGGGCCAGGCAGTCTGAATGAGTCTAACTTTCACCAGATAGCAGCTTGGTGGCACTGTGAAGGTTCCTATCCCTCTGCCTCCATGACAAGTGAGTCTGCAGTAGAGAAAGCTCATCTCTGAAGACTCCATGTATACCCCTCTTCTACCTCAGCCCTGACTGCACTGAGCCTAACGCTACTGAACTAAAGTTCTAGACAGTGAACACAAATAACTCCCGGTCTTGGGCACATTAGAGATACTTACTAATCTGCCCTGTCTTGTAATTCAACTCTGCTGGAAGAGACATGACAGCCTGAAGTGACGGAGACACCATCAGTCATCCTTTCTAGATGACCTGTGGAATCTCCATCATTTCTACAGACTAACAGATTCACTCATCACAGACACTTCCTGAGCATCTTTTAGGTAGAGATCTGGTGTTGAATATGCCATGCAAGGTTATTGCTCTCCAGAGGTTTCCATGCCTTGTGATAGACAGGCAGAAGACAACAAAAATCTCAGGCTTTGACCTCTGCAATGATATGCACAGCAGTTCTTGATTTATACACAAACACACACAGAAGTTGAAGCTGTTCCAGAACATTCCTAGAGACACAGGGGGTATGATCCAAGGCAGGACAGTATTTGAATGTTATTTTATCTAAGCTAATTTTTCCAGCTCAAGTCTCTCAATAATTTTCTGTTTCTGCTGTGTCTGCTGTGCCTCCATTTCTGATTTTAATTTTTCACCTGGGGAATATATATGAAGAACCGAAGCTGTTCTCCTGAGGAACCGGACATTGGTTGGATGGAAAGAACTTTCATTGTCTTTCCATTCCCTGGTCAATTTTATTAACCAGGTCTGGGACAGACTGTCTCTGGAATGATACAAAATCTTCCTGTAGGTTGGTCTTTGTTGTGCCCATAATAAGGAATCAGTGACTTCCTCATTCACCTCAGATTTGGTGTGGAATAAGGTTTGGAAGACAGTTTGTTATTCAGGCATCTGTACTGGTCTGCCCTTGGGGTCCTGAGAGGATTCGTCCTCAGCTGCAGCCACTAAGAGCACCTCCTGTGCACATTCACTATGTTCCTTTTAAAAGGGCCCTGCCCACCTCCCGTCTCCTTTTCTCTCTGTCTGTCCCCCCCCCCCTTTCTCTCTCCCTCTCTCCTCCTCTCTTCTTCTGCACTTGTCTCCAGAGGGACCGGGCTCCTCTTGCCCCTCCCCCTTTCCCATTCCCTTTCCCCTAGTAAAAACCCCTTCAGGTGAGCTCTGTCACATGGTGTCTTTTTTTCTCGCACCTCTTTTTAAAATTATAACACACTTCCCAAAACCTAGCGCACAGCAAGCGCTTTTCAAATGGAAGCTCTCACTTTCCAAAGAGACTTCAGACTAGACGCGCACAGCTGAGGCCAGTGTTCTATATGGATCCTTACTATACAATTGTTCCGATTTCCTCATCTGGAGATGAGAGCGACAGAATTGATTCCATATGACCTTTGTGATAATTAAAAATTATATGTACACTACTTGGAGTGCCTGACAGGTGTTAATAGTGCTGTAAGAGTGCTGTTATTATTAATTATTAGGAGAGAGGAATAGGGAGAGGGCAGGAACAATCTGTTCTTTATTATTATTATTATTATTATTATTATTATTATTATTATTTAGGTGTATTCACGCAACACAGCCAGAGAGTTGACATAAAGTTTATTCACATCAATACCTTTGGTATTAGAGACCTACAAACGTCAAGATTTTAATTACTTAAATTTTCAAATTTATCCTCTCTCTCTTTTTCTCTGTGTATGTGTGTGTGTGCATTTGTATTCACATGAAATGTGTGAATAAGGTTGTGTGCATGCCAGAAGACATCAGAAGTCAGTTCTTTTTTGTTTTCTATTGTATTGAGGCAGACTTTCTTGTTTTTCTGCTAGCCCATGTATTTCAGGATATCTGGCCTTCAAACTGCCAGGCAAGCCTCTTGTCTTTGTCTTCCATCCTGCCTTAAGAGTGTTGGAATGATGGATGTGTGGCAGCAGGTCTTGAATTCCAGGTAATCAAGCTTGCACGACAAGCAGCCTCACCTACTAAGTCATCGTGAGGGCTCAGTATGATTTTTAACATTTTTTCTCCTTTCTTTTCTTCCTTCCTTTTTTCCTTCCTCCATCCCCCCTCTCTTTCACTCACTTTGTCTTTTCAGTGCTGGAGACTGAACCCAAGGTCTTGTACATGCTGGGCAAGCGAATACTCTGCTACTGAGCTGCGTCCCCAGCTTCATTACTAATGACTATCTTCTTACTCAAAGAAATTGTAAACACAGATCATTTAAACATATAGTAAAGCCTTATGACATGTGTTTTTTTTCATTGTCTGTCTTATTTATTTAAGACACCATGTCTGAATCAACTTATAAAAGAAAGCATTTAATTTGGGGCTCATTGTTTCAGAGAGTAGTAGAGTCTATGGCCACCATGGTGGTAAGTGTGGCAGCAGGCAGACAGGCATGGTGCTGGAGAAGCAGCTAAGAGCTTATAACTTCTCCACAAGAAAGCGGCAGTGAGTGGGAGGGGAAAGATTGGGCCTGGAATGAATGGGCTTTTGAAACCTCCAAGCCCACCTACAGTGACACATCTCTTCCAACAAGGCCACACCTCCTAATCCTTCCTAAGCAGTTCTAACTCTATCAACTGGGGACCAAGCATTCAAATATATGAGTCTAGGAGGGCAACTCTCATTCAAACCACCACAGTGACTAAATAATATGGGCTTAGCTTGCTTCCACTCCTTTTACATTGCATCAAGTTACATCATAAAAGACTATGTGGAAGTTACTATCATCAGCACCATTTTACTAATGTAAATGTTGACATTAGGAACTCCAGTCAGATGACTAAGCTCAATACAGACAGGAAACGATAGAGCATTCGAACCTAGTTTTATCTGGATGTAACTCTTAGCTGTTTGCCACTATGCTCACTAACACACATTCTTCCTGGAAATAGCTCCAACTAAAGGAACACACAGCCCTTCGCAAACCCTCTGTCATGATTTCTATTGTCAACATGTCCTGTTCTACTGTCAACAGTTTGAGGAAGAACAAAGCTCAGACTGGAGTCTGTGCATTGACTCAAATAGAAAATGTCCTTTTATATTATTCGGGGCACCCCTAAGGCATTTTACTATACAATAGCATTTGGGGAGTTATTTTTTAACTTAATTAAAACTTATACATGGATAATGCATGCCATAGGCTGGAAGAATTTCATCAAAAAAAATCACAGCTAGGAACAGAACTATGGCAATGGTTTCTGTAAGATCAACATTCCAGGGTCAGACATAGTGCATGCATGTCTTCAATTCCAGCACTCAGGAAGCTGAGGCAGGAGACACTCCAGGAGTCAGGGGTCAGTTTGATCTATATAGTGAGCTCTGGGTCATCCAGGGCTACATAGTGAAACCTTGTCTCAAAACAAACAAGCAAGCAAAGCAACATTCTAACAGATATCAATGATTAACCATCTACAATTAAAAACATCAGAAGGTATTCGTGAGCAACTGAAGCAGACCGAAATTAGAGTTACCTTCATGTGGGAGGAAAGAATGAACCCAAGTGGAGGTCTCACTGCATGGACAAAACCCAGAAAGGGAAAGCAAAAGAGAACCCATATTTTGTGAATAGACTTTGCACAAATTTCTAGTTGGTTTCTATGTACAGAGTCTCTGTAGCCTTGAGGTGAAGGAACGGAATATAATTTTAAGTTGCTAAATACTGCAAGGAGCAAACTGTTTTTGAACTATGAGTATGGCCAAATTCACTGCCAGTTTAAATCAGAGAGAGAGAGAGAGAGAGAGAGAGAGAGAGAGAGAGAGAGAGAGAGAGAGAGAGAATTTCAGAAGAACAAAATGAAACCTAAAACCTTCACTATTAACGATAAGGTTCAGCACAAAATCCAATATTACTAAGGCTGGGAGTGTGGTAGAGTATTTTCCCAGCACATGTAAGGTCCTGGATTCCACCATCCACACCACAGACACTCAGTTGCTATAGATACACAGATCTATAGACACTCAGACACACTTAGATGCTTTAGATACACAGATGTATAGACAGACACCACAGACTTATAAGCACTACAGATATGTCAGAGTTTTTCTGGGGAATCCAAGAGCCCCTCCAAATAGTGTAGGCTATTTCCTTGCCCTTGATTGCCCACCTCTGCCAGACTTGAAAGTAAGACCCCATTGATGAAGAAAGAGACCACGTATTTCAGACACAAAATTAGGAGGAACTGAGTTGAAGCGGACCTGATAGACTCTTCCCTGAGGACTAGCTCTCACACTGTGAATCTATGCCAATGGTCAAGGGAGGAAAGCATTGGGTAGTCCTACCCAACTCTAAAGCCTGCAAAACACAGCAATAACCAGCTTCAGGAAGATGCTTCCAAAGGCGCAATAGTGGTACTTATAACTGGGGCAACCAACAACTGTCTAATTGGACTTACAGCCTGCTCAGTAGGAGGGAATTCATGTCTAGTACTGCAAACCCAGTCAACTGCCTGTGGGTGATGAGGTAATGGACCTTAGAGGAGAACCTGCTTCTGCCGCTTTCCTAAACCAGCATAACTTCCAGCTGCATTCTAAGTAGTTATCTTTAGGTAAAGTAAGGAGTTCTTAATCAATGAAGCTTCTATGTGGAGCAGATGTGGACCATTACAGAAATCCACAGCCAGTCCAAATGCAGAGAACAACTGACTGCAGATGTGCATCCCCAGCTGACACATCTGCAGCCCAGCTCTTACACCTCATGCTCAGGCACCGCTGCTGGGGATGGCATAGAAAGACTGTAGGAGCCAGACGACCGGCATGTCTGCAATGATACGGGCTCTTCTGTCTATGACAGGGAAATCGCACCCATGAAATCATGAAGGTTGCTTAGGCAAGACCTGGAGGATGACAACATGCCAGTGTTGGTGGGAGAAATCTTACAAGGTCCTATCCCTAGGCAAAGGGCTGTAGACAATGAATGGCCGCGGAGAGGGGGAGAATCGGAGATGATAGGTTATTAAATCCCAAGTGATCATTCCTAAACACACCCAGGCAACACTAAATGGGCTCATATACATACGTCTGCCTGTGTGTGTAACAATAGTTTAAGGAGAGGTCGTGAATTTAAGAGGGAGTGGGGGGACATGGGAGGATTAGAGGGAGAGACGGAAGGATGGGAATGGCACAAAATAAAAAAAAAAACTTTAAAAAACATGACCCATTCTCAAGAAAAACAGGGCATCAGTGGGTAAAATTGCTGACCTAGATTGGGATTAGTAGATACTAATATTAATAAATGCCCAGAGGCAGATATTAGGGCATGAAAGTTGAAAGATTAGAGGAGCAGAGCAGCCAGTCACTAGTTCTTACCTCTACGAAATCCTCAGACAGAATGCGTATCCTGTCTGTACAAGTCCGCAGACTGAATGCTGTCTCTTCAGAACCTCAGACTGAAGCCTGAGCTCCTGTCTCCTCCCGCCTTATATTCCTCTCTCCACCCAACCATATCACTTCCCATCTCCCCCTCTCTACTGCTGGGATTAGAGGTGTGAGCCACCACTGTTTGGCTCTGTTTCTCTTTTAGACTGATTCAATCTTCTTTAGCCTAGGGTGGCCTTGAACTCACAGAGATCCATCTGCTTCTGTCTCCTGCGTGATGGGATTAAAGGTGTATGCCACCACTGTCTGGCCTCTATGGCTAACTAACGTGGCTATTTCCACACTCTGTGATCTTCAGGTGAGCTTTATTTGTTACAACACAAAAGAAACATCACACAGTAAAAGCTGTTTAAGGACTGAAGGCAAGTATGCTAAAGAGAAACAAAAAGAACTTTTAGCAGAGAAATAGAATTTTTAATTGGGAATCATTAACTGGATAGATTCTTCTTGTTACCTTAAATTAAAAATTAATTGACTCAACTTCCTGGCATATTCAAGATGATCAAAGAAAGTCAGTGAACCTGAAATTAGATCAGAAGAGGTGGCCACTCGGAAAAATAGAGAGAACTTTGAAACCAAGAGTAGGCCTGGGAATCATTAGTGAAGGGCCAGAAGAAAGCAAAAAGAGAAAAAATAATGGCCCAAACTATCTCAGATTTTGGTGAAAACATGAGTTTGTGGGCTCTTAGAATATCAACAGTGGAAATATAAAAAGTAAACCACCTAGACATATAACCACATTTATTTTTAATAAAAATGGAGACGGCAGCTGAAGAGATCTTTACAGAAACCAGATTTGGTTCCTAGTTTGTCAAGTGACTCTCAATACCTGTAGCTCCAGCTCCTGGGGATCTGGCTTCCAAGTGCACCCCCAAAACACACATGGATAGAGGGAGGAGGGGGAGAGGGGGAGTAAGGGAGACAGGGAGAGGGAAGAAGAGAGAGAGGGAGAGAGAAGACATAACTGTTTTTGAAAATGGAGAGAGAGCTGTAAAAGCAGACAGAGAAAATAACACAAGGAGACAAAGAGCATGGACAAGGCTAGACCTCACCCAGGTAGTTCATGAGGAAGCCCTCTTTCACGTACCCAAAGCACTTCTGCAGAAGTCTCAGAGGTTGGGTAGGAGTTTGTGACACCCCGAAGGTCTATGATCTGGACGACTGGTGTCAGTGAACACACTTTGCCCCAGGGTCAAGCTGTGGTTACAGGTTCTAGACCTAGAAATAGCACCATCCACCTGTAGCTTTGGCTGAATCTTTTCCAAGGGACCAGAAGTGAGTCACACACATTAGCACATTAGGCGGTCTGCTTCATTCAGTCTCAATTGCACAGATCTTGAAACGACACTCTAATTTGGCCCCAGTTCATCTCAGCTGTCGTGTGACATAAGCCACTGTCACATACAGATGCAGAGAGAATTGAGCCCATGCTGGTCCCTAGGGCAGGGTTGTTAATCTTAGCACCTCAGTAATTCCTGAACAGGCCCCCAAACATGTCTCTACTCCAATAGTAATCTTCCCTGCATAAAACATAGCTAAGACTTTCCCCGTTGCAACTCTGGGGACACATATACCAACTTCTGTTGCAAAGCACACTTAAGGGACCCAAATCTCAACCCCTAAGCTGTAGTCTGGCAGCAACTCTGCCAAACTATGCCAGAAGACATACCCAACTTACTCTTCAGGGCAGGTTTGCCAGCCTCCATTCCTCAGAGGACCCTAGACTAGCCCCAAATCTCAGCTCCACTTTCTCTCCGGTGCAGGTTGACAACAGTCTGAACTCTGGGTATATGCATGCAGAGACGGTCTTAGAGACTTTGTCTCTTAGATCCTGAAGCAGCCTTGCAGCTTGGTTGTGGGCCCTCTTAGCCTCAGATTGCTCTGGTACTGTCTGTCCCAGGAACCACTCCATGATCCAACAGCAGTCCTACCCGAGACTTAGAGGAAGTTACACTCGCCTGCAAACCAAGTAAGAGATCTGCTTTGCACCCTGGAGCAAACCCTAATCCTCTTGCTCTAGGTCCTGGAGACAGTCTAGTCCAACCACAGACCATACAGAACCCAGGTCTACTAGGGTCTTTGTCGAAAAGGGATAGCAACGAGAAGTCATGGGTCTGATTCTAACAATGTTTGCTTGTGATCCCAAAGGCAAGGCCACCAGCTCAGAGATCTAAGAGAAGACCCAAAATGGCTAAAAACACTTTCTAAGGAACTTCAAAGGTACAGGTCCACACACTGCATAAAAAGGAATCAGGCAAACCTAACACCATTAGAGAAAAATATCAAGCTTGTAGCTGCCTACCACAGGAACTGGAGACTTGCAGGTTGCCAGAAGGAGAATTCCAAAGGCTCACCTTACAGAAGCTCAGGGAGATGGAAGAGAACCTATGTCGACAACGCGACATATTGAAGAAGAAAAATAAATGAATTTAAGGGGAAAGTAAGCATATTTGTCACGAAATGAGACATTTTCTAGAGACAATCTTATAGGCAGGCAGAAACTATAAAGTATGAAACTATAATTTAATTTATGCAGAAATTAATTGATGAATCGAGAGTTAGAATTTATACATAATTTGAAAAATGATGTCGACAGCTACTGCCAATAAAGTGTCATGGTGCTATGAATTTTTATTAGTTTATTTATTTTATTTAAATAACATTTTTCATTTATTTTACATATTAATTGAGGTTTCTCCTCCTACAAGCCCACCCATACTTGTTTCCCATCTACCGGCCCCCACTTTGTCTCCTCCTCTGCCTCCACCCAGAAAGGGGTGGGCCTCCATGGCCTTAAGCAAAGCATGGCTCCTCAAGTTGAGGCAGGACGGAGCTCCTCCCCTTGAGTCAAGAAGGGGCAAGGCAATCCAGCATTAGGAACTGATTCCCAAAGCCAGCTCTGTGAATTTTACTGTATTCCCAATAAAATTATGGTTCATATTTCTTATACCTGAAAGGCATCACAAAAAAATAAAATACACTGGAATAATGGGGAAAGAAAAGACTATCTGAATGCTTTCATGTCTCTATTCAATATAGTGATGAAGTCCTAGCCAAAACCAGGCAGGAGCACACGGAGGCCCCCAGATGAGAGGCCTCGGTGAATGACACTGTCGAAGGCGGGGTTTCTGTAGGAAACCATGCAGACTGTGCCACCATGCTTCTAGTGCTAATAATTTGATGAATTTACAGGGTGCAAACTTAAATGACAAAAATAAGTACTACTATATTTATATGCGCTACCAACAAAATTATCTAAATTAAGCTAAGGTGGAAGAGGAGGAAAGAAAGAAGTTAACACCGTCATAGTAGCTTAAGAACAAAATAAAATCCTTGAAAATCAATTTAACTACAGAGGTAGCAGACCTGTGTACTATGCACAGTAAAATATCGATGGAAGAAGACACAGATAAGTAAAAATATATCCTGGATTTATGGATACGAAAATTATTGTTAAGATTTTAATAATATATACAGGGATCTGCAGATTCAATTACAATACTTATAAAAATTCCAACCAACTCATGTGACCTTGTCTGGCTAAAGCGACTCTGAGCTAAAATAACAAAGCCAAAAGCGTCGTATATCTGACTTCAGAATATGTTGCAGAACGTTAGTGATCAAACAAACATAACCCTGACTTGATGGTGGGTGTATGCATGAGTGGAACAGAGTGGATCTTAGAATAAACCCACACGTTGGCAGTCAATTCATTTTAGCCCAGTTGAAACACCTCAGGGAAGAGAATAGATCTGAAGTGTCTACACACGCACACACACACACACACACACACATCCCTCAGGAAAGAGAATAGATCTGAAGTGTCTAAACACACACATGCATACACACATGAGAGAGAGAGAGAGAGAGAGAGAGAGAGAGAGAGAGAGATTATGCAAAGTGATATATAAGCTAGTTAGCTTAATTTTGTAGTCTACAATATATATCTGTATTAACATATCATGCATATACCCTACATATATACAATGCATCGATTTATCAGTTATACTTCAATAACACTAAAACGTTTCAAACTTAAACTAAATAAAAACTAAATCCAAACCCGTCAAAGGCTTACAAATGTAGGGTGGTCATTGTTGCAAATTCTGGGCCTTCTGTTACGTTTTTCACTGTCTCTCAGTCCTCATATCCTGCTTTAAGGTGCTGTGACAAAATGACACAGGTTAAGAGACTTAAACCACAAGATGTATAGCCTCACTGCTCTGAAATTTAACCATATCCAGCAGTATTGGCATGAGTGGTTCCTTCTGAGGCTGTGAGGCCAGGCTCAGTCCCAGGCCCCTCTCATTAGTGAGGACGGATTGGCATCCTCACGTCCACCGGTGTTTCCTTGTGTCTGCCTTTATCTGTGTTCCGATTTCTCTTCTTGGTTATGACATCATTCTTAGTGGATAAAAGAAGCCCTCTTTACTGTAGGCAAGTAAAAACACACCAGGGAGTGGAGCCCATTCCTGAGTTTCTCAGTGACCCCTAACAGGGTCACTGATGATGGTAGAATCGGTTTTGAGTGTCAGAAACAAGAAACCTGCATGAAGCCAGTTTGTTAAGACAGGAAGCAGTCACTATCACAAATATCTCATTGCTTGAAACACAGGAACTTGCCAGTGTTTGTTAATTCTTCCTTAATTGTCTGTTGTGTGTTCCTCCTGGCACCTCTAACGACTACAGTTTAAATTCCATGGGAAAAGGAACTTCATTTTATATGAAATTTTGATTTATTATTAGCCCCCCCCCCCCCCATGCTCAGGCGTGTGCCACTATGTGCTTGTGGGTGTGGGCGTCACAGGACAGCTCTCCAGGCTGTGCCCTCCCCTTCCCCCCCCCGGCTCGTTTAGGCAGGGTCTTTCTTGTTTCGGCCAACCAGTGTACTCTTGGCTAGCTGACTGGTGAGCTTCAGGGCTATCCTCCTGACTCTTGTTTTCCGTCTCCTAAGAGGAGTGCTGGGATTCAGATGTGCAAACCAGCCAGTTTTTTTTTTTTTGTTTTTTTTTTTGTTTTTTTTTTTTGTTTTTCGAGACAGGGTTTCTCTGTGGTTTTGGAAACCAGTCAGTTTTTATGTGGATTCTGGGGATCGCTATCAGACTTACTGGCTGAGCCATATCACCAGCCTTGTTTGTCAAACAGTATCCCCAAGGCATAGGACACTTCAGAACCAAAACCCACCTATCGGCAGCTGAATAAACAAAAGTGAGGACTTGAGCGCCGCCTGGTGGTCAGACTAGCTGTAAATCGATGCCTTTGAACCTTGCTTGAATCTTTCTTGGTCTGCCTGGCTTCAGCCTGAGCACCTTGCCACTTTGGTAAGGTTGGCAATCTGAGCACAACCCTGACCGGGGCAATTGAAATCTTTGATGAAGGAAGAAATGAAACTTTGAAATCAGCAAGCTCACGTAAAAGACCGGAGCACTGAGGGAAACACTGGTTTCTAGAAACTTCTGCCTTCCGGCTCGTTACTGTCACTAGCCCAGGATGACCCGGGGCGTCACAGAACTAGCTTGTCAATGCATGAGATTTCCTCGGACCCTGCTCCAGCCAGGCTGCCAGGGAATAAAGAAACAATGAACACTCTTGGAGACCAGAGGGAGCTCACGGGTAGCGTGTCCCCCTAAGGAGGAAGAGGACCAGCTCTGCCTCCCACCAACCAGATCCTTCCAGATTTACCCCCCCCATACAGTCAGAAAGAAGCACCAAATGCTGACATAATAGTTGTAGGTGGGGAGAGATGACAATGGGTAATGACTTAAAATGCTATGCTAGCGTCTGGAACAGTCTTTAGTATTCTATATTTGCAAAGGTAAACAAATGATGAAACAACACTGTGCTTGGAGAGTTGTGTGTCGCCCCCTGGGAGTTCTTCTGTAGGACAGACTTTAGGTGTCATGCTCTTCCACCAGTCTCAATGCTCAGCTTGCTGGAAGAGCTGGACCTGTCCACAGTGGGCTGGGCCCTTATTCACCCTGCCTGCAGCCCCAGGGGGCTCCTCTGTTCTGATTTTTAGGACCTTCTTCTTTGTCAGTACCCAGATCTTGTGTGGAGCTGGGACATGGAAAGAGTTGGTAGGAGGTGAACAAAAAGACCGGATTCCATCAAAAGGGCGGATCCCAGGGTCCTCAAGGCCTCCTCCTGCCCATAGCTCCCATGTCTTCCCCTCCAGTTCCCTTATGCCGCAGATGGGCTCTTGCAGTGGGCTGAGCAAAGGAAGCCAAAAGGAAGCAGGGGGCCATTTTCTGACCATGCTGCCTGCAGCCTATTGGGCATCCCAGGCCTCACTACCCCTGAGGGCGAGGGCTTCAGTTCCCTTGCCTTGCCCCTCTACAGGGAGCCTCACACATTCACTCTCTCCCACTTCCTTACCAGAATCCGCGCAGACCTGTATCACTTGCTTTTGGCAGATGGGGAAACTGAGGATCTGATGGGCAGCGTATTCTTCGTGAGAAGAGAACTGGACATATCACCTTCAGCTCTGAACGTGAGAGACTTTCCCACAGCGCCCTATCTGCTTCCTTTTAGGTAAGGCGACACCATATGCCCTGCCCATATGGGGCCTTTTGGGCTTCCTCTTTGCATGATCAATTATCTTGATCTATTTTGACTCTGGTATTTCTCAAACTCTGGCTCGGATGGCTTACCTTTGTTTCACTTCCTGGTGAAATTGTTTTACACTGTTTACTTTCTTTTTTAGAGCTACAGATGGGGAGTGGGGGCTTGGTCCATGGTGTGTGTGTGTGTCTGTGTGTGTGTGTGTGTGTAGCAGGGGGTATTCAAGCGCTGACTACTTCTTAAAACCCTCAACATTTTTTAAAAGGAAAGGAATATTAAATCAACAAAAAAAACCCTTCTATCGCAACTCCAGTTTTGAAGTGCCACAACCAAGTGAAACTAAATACTTACGAAAACACAGATTGTTAGCTTTGCTAAATCCTGTTAGGTCATAGTATGCTGCCAAGTATTTGAAACTAGTTTTGCTACGAGGGTGAACATATTTTCACCAGATTTGTTGCCATGATAGCGCTGCACGAACAGGCAACTTTCAAATCTCAGAAAGTTACACCAACGTAGACTTTCCTTCCTCAGGTCAGCAGCTTCTGGGCAGGGAGCAGCTGTGATCTCTCTTCTGTTTTATCAGTCTTTGGTTGGGAATAACTCTCTAGTACAACTTTATTAATGGGACAGGTGGCCACAGATAGGTGAGACCAGGATGGCACAAGTGATAAGGACTGTGCTCAACTTCAGAGCCCCAGAAACTCTGCAATCTTCCCTTGGGGTGGAGGGGGCGTTGATAGTTGCAGAGTAACAATAGACTCTGCCGTCGAAACCCAGAGATGGCAGCGTGGAGCTTTCTAATGGACTCTAGGAAGATGATTTTGGTTTAGCCATAACTCCTGCTCTTGTACTGGGCTCACAGCGATCCCCCACCTCAGAACTCACTCTGTAAAGCAGGCTGGCATCGCCTGCCTCTGCCTCCTGAGTGCTGGAATTAAAGGCATGCGCCACCACTGCCCAGCACTCATGGCAATTCTAAACAGGCTTCTTCAGCAATGGATGGGGTGGGTAACTGGAGAAGGGACTGACTGTTGGGTAGAACACATGAGAGTTTGTCACATAGCTCGAGCCCCTTCATAGGTTACAACCCTGAATCTTTAACTTCTCTCTCGCTCCTTTTTCGTCATTCACGTTTATTGAAAGTATAGACAGAGCTAGTTGCACCTACCCTTTCATGTGCCATGGCTCAGCCAACAACTATCAGTATTCTGACCCATGTGCTCAACTGAATGTTGGTGGGGGGAGGGAGACAAGTGCCCAAATATTCTGCCACCGATGTAATGGGCCCTCTTCAGTTCTTGCTGTGGCTGTTCTTGGTGGTGCTGTTAAACTGTTTTAGGATTGTTTCCTTCCCTCTTTCTGATTCTGCACTGGCCTTTTGTCTCCTTCGTGTTCATGAGCTCTCCTTCTTCTTTGGAACCCTTACGTATTATGTCTCTTCAAGAACTTGCCCTCAGTAACCTGCCGCTCCTTTCCTTTCCCCCATCCCTACATTCGAAGTCCCGATTTCTCTCTGAGCTCCAACTAAGTTCCTGACTAATTCTTCAGTGCTATATATTGATACTAAATATACTAGACATTAATATTTAGCAACTAGCACTGTTAACCCGAATGAGCAAGGCCACTGAGCGAGACAATATTCCCATCACTCAACCCGCCTTTTTCAGTAAGTGCTGAAACCATAGACCCCAGTCTGTCGGGTTGAAACCCCAGAAGTATCCCTCTCCCTCAAACACTGTCATTAATTCAACAAATCCCACAAAGAAGAGGTTTCTCTAAGCCCCTCCCAATTCCCTTTTACAAATTCTCCTTTAGCACGTTTTCCACTCAGCCGCCAAGGTAATCGCCTAAAAAGGCATAGTTGACTCAGGCTTTGCCCCATGTTAGCCGCTTTCATGACGTTACTCTTTAGAATAAGTCCAAATCCTTAACATGTGATATGACGGCCTCCTCGGCCACGGTTCTTAGACCGCAGAGTCTCCAATGAGGTGATTCTCCTTCCCTGGGGGACCTTATGTGTTAGTTCTCTCAGTATGTGCTGACAAGTCTGTGGAGAAGACACCGGGCTTGGGTACTGCTGTCCTATGAGTCCTTCATGTTGAAAACGTGAATGTGCTCTTGAGAGGAGGTAGGACCCAGAGATGGCCTAGTGGGGCGTCTTTGGTCCTTGGGGGCACACTCACAGTAGGGGGATGAGGCTCTGTCCCTCCCTTATTCCCTTTTTGCTGGCTTGCGAGGCGAGACATTTTGCTCTGTAATGTATGCTTGCATAGGCGGAGGTGCTGCCTCATCGCAGGACTGAAACAGCGAGTCCAGCCCACCATGGGCTGAGAATCCTGAGACTCTGTGTCCAAATTAAGCTTTTCTCTACAGAAGTTGATGAATGCAGAATCTCCGTTGTAGAAAAGAAACTGAATGCACTTTGAATCACACTTGCGTGATGGTGTGAAGTGGGGAAACTTCACACCTTCAACACAAAAGCAAGTGCTTTACCCCTGAAGCTCCTCTAGAGCCAAAGAGAGGGCTTGCCCATCGCTGCTTGTTGACACCAGGCATTTCTAGGGGAAAAAAACTAATTTTAAGAAGATTCATTTATTCTATTTTATCTGTATGGATCTTTTGCTTGCTTGAATGTCGGTGCTCCATATATACACTTGATACCTGAGGAGGTAACACTTCAAATAAAGGAATCAGAGTTATGATTGGGTGTGAGCCACCATTGGGTCAAGAAGCAAGCCTAGGACCTCCGAGAGAGCAGTCAGTGCTCTCAACTGCTGAGTCATCTCTCCAGCCCCAATAGGAAGGGTTTGCTGGTGTGAATTTTTCCAGCATTTTGGGGAGCTATTAGAATGCTGCATGCTCTCCCCCACAGTAGAGTTCATTGTCTGTTCTAGCAGAAGAGGAAGCCCCATTCTTTGTGTGTGTGTGTGGGGGGGTGGGTATGAAAGTATGTTATCACCCTGAATGTCAGGGATGCTTGCACAGGGGAATTAATTGTCTGCCTGTTGGTTGTACTGTCCTTTGAAGTCGCATTAGGAGAGAGATATATATGGTTGCTAAAATAACATGCTCCAAATACAACATGTACAGAAATTAAACAGTGGGCACCAGGCTCCATTTTCCCATAGACTCCATGACCTCTCTTAGCAATTGTTTGAACTGTTGTTCTCACAGTCTGTTGACAGGCCTCCACTCTTATTGGACTAAATACATCAGTAATGGAAAAGCAAATTAAATTCTTGGTCTGTGTGGCTATCAATGTGCCAACCTAAAAATAGGTTGGATGATGGCCTACTTCAGAAAAAAACTGGGACAAAGCGATCACTTGACAACATCTGGAGATGTTCCTTAAATAATTTAGGCAAGAATGTCGTAATCAAGAGACTGTAACTCAGAGTCATAATGAATCATAACTGGTTAAGCCATTAAGGCCAGCCTTTCTCTCATCTCCCCTCTCTCTGTGACATTCCCTCTGTCTACTTTAGCTCTTGAGCACTCGAGCCTCTCCTTAGGTGATGTCACTACCTCAGTGATGTAAGCTGGCTGTGCATCCCCCGAGGCTGGGCTGTTGACAAGTGGAATAAGTCTCCCTAAACACAGAATTGGACGTTATTGCCTTAGCACGGGGCTACGCTGGGGAAGGATTTCAGTTTTGTAATGTGCCTTTGGCTTCTGTGACTCCATGAAGAGATAGAATTTCTGTCCCTTCCTCTAGAATCTGAGACAATATCAGTGACTGGCGGCCTCTCTGACCTTTGAGGGTAGGTGGAAATTTAATCTTGTGTAGGTGTGTGCAGGTGTGTGTGGCAACCAGAAGAGAACCTCTGGCGTTGTTCCTCAGGTGCTGACCACCTGAGGGGGACAAGGCACCGCAGTGGCTAGGGACCTAAGTAAGTTAGGTTGGTTGGTCCGTCAGTCCTAGGGATCTGTCTGTCTCTTCCAGAGATAGGATTAACATGTAGAATTTTATTTTATGGGGTGTCTTGCAATTTATCGGTTGAGCAACAATCCTACCATGATTTAATCTTAATTACCTATGTAGGTATGACATCTGAGACAACAACACTGTAAGGAAATTCTGGCCACATAAAAGGTCTCTCTTTGTTATTCCAGTCCACTCAGGTTCCACGTTAGTGAAACCTTCTAGATGACAGGTGACTGGACACCGTTGGGCAACTGGAATACCAGAAGCTTCTTTTTCACAGTTCTGGAGTCTATGAAGTCCACGAGGAAGTGGGTAAATAATCTGGCTCTCTGTCAAGACTCTTGAGCTATGCAGACACCTGCTTCCTTGCTGTGTCTCACAGGATTGGGAGAGAATGATCTCCCCCCCCCCATTTCTTATAAATCTGCTAATCCCACCACTCCCTTGTGATCCACCTTCATGACCTCCTCTTATCCAGGATAAGAAGGTTCAGTACAAATATAGTCAACATATGAATGGGGGCAGGGGGAAACAACATAATCCCATCCATCAAATTCTCTCAACTCCTAAATCCTTCAACTGGAGGTCCTAAATGTATTGGAGCACTGACATAAAACAACAACAACAACAACAACAACAAAAAATCTCACTGTTCCATTCTTTTTTTAAACTCCAAGCCCACAGAGTTTATAAGCATAACAAAATTGCTGCGTTAATCTGCACTTCCTTAAGTTAATTTGTTATGACCTAATGCACACTCATGACTGGTTGTGTTCATGTGCATGGCTGGGGGGGGGCGGCGGCTGATGCACCTGCTTTTGAAAAAGCGCTGTCGGGTATTACAGGGAGAGAACAGAAGAACAGAGGATAAGGGGGTCAAACGCCATCATATGCTGGAAAAGACAAGGGCTGGCGACTTCTTCACAGCCCCATACACTAGCCTCTACTAAAGGTACAGACTACTGGGAATACTGGTGTGCACAACAGCCAAGGCAAGGCTCCTGCATTGGACACAGCAAGGGAATGCAGTAAAAATCATCCTCAGGGTAGGAGAACCAGCACAGAAAGTAAAAGAGCAGCATCTACTTGCGACCCCAGGGCTAGGGAGGTGGGCACAGGAGGATCCCCGGGCCCCACAGGCCTGGCTAGTCTAGCCTAACTAAGTGATCTTCAGGCCCGTGAGAAATTCTCCCTTAAAGGAGACCCATAGTGTTCCCGAGAGTGATAATCAAGACTTTCCCTTGGCGTTCACAAACGTGAACACTAATGTGCACGCACACTTTCACACACACATGTATACACACGCACGCGGACACACACACATACACAACTGGACACACATGAACATGCTTCCATATACACAGTCATTCTCACTAGGGGATAATGATAGTAGGCCACAGGTTAAGAAGGACCAGTCAGGATCGAGAGAAGAGCACGGGACACAAACAACTGCTACTTAGATCGGATAGTGTCACTCAGCTAAAACCGCCCAGTGTCCTCCACTAGGAGAAGCCTTTGGCTGAACAGAGAGTTTTCTCTAGCCCGAGTTTTTGTTAGATAAAATTCTGAGTAAGACCATTTAAGGTCTAAGCCTTCAATCACAATTTAGTATGAAACATGAGCCGTGAGTAAGTGCATCAAGAAAAGACTTTGGAGAGGAGGGAGAACGGAGGCGCTGGAGAAGGTCCAGGGGCACGTGCAAGCTTCCCAAGAGCTGGGCAGTTTGTGTCTAAAGCCAGAGGAAGCTAACCTTAGAGGTTGTGTGATGCCATCCTTAATTCTCTTTATTCTTCATTATTTCACTATAATTATTTACTTATTTATTTATCTGTGTGTGTGTGTGTGTGTGTGTGTGCCTATGGAGGTCAGAGGACAATGGGCAGGAGTTTTCTCTCTTTTAACCTTGGAGATTGAACTCAGGTCGTCCAACTTGGCGGCACGTTCCTTCACCTGATGGTGATCTCATGGGCTCCTTTTTCCTTTCAGAGATTTCTTCTAAGGCAGCATGTTGGGTACCTGAAGCCGTGTTTGTGTCACATGATGCCCACACTTCATGCAAACAACTCACACTGTCCTTTTGAGAATTGATCTGGGACACTGACGTGGGAAGGTAAGAAGCCTAACAGGGTAGGGAATGAGGAAGGCTCATGTGTGGCACCACCCTAGATTTTCACAGAGGACAGCACGGATGGGCGAGAGGAGAGGGACTGTGACCTTCTGCCCTCATGGAGGTGGGTGAAGTGGCTGCCTGCTTCCTTGACCTTCCAGCATCTGCCTATACCTTCACGAGTCCTTGACAATTCACAAAATGTCTTATATTTTGAAACAAAGTACCATTTCAAGTCTAATAGGCTTATAATATGAAACCCAATGAAGCTCGATTAAAATAATATTTATGAGAGACCTAGACTAGGGCTCATTTCCAACTCTTACTGGCTAATTTATAGATTATTTTTTTATCCTTGCTAATGTCATCTTTATAACATTTCAGGACATGGCAATCACTGTGAAACCCGAGTAAACAGCATGAGCCCCTAGCTTTTCTTTAACACAAACATCCGGAGTATTGGGTTTTCACACTTTCATAGGGAGAGAGAGAAAGGGAGAGAGAGAGAATTGGGGGGGGGGGCGGTCAAAAAGGGGGTGTTAGCTTTGACTGACACAGACTGTAAAAGCCAATGCAGACATACTGGTGGGCTAAGGGATGATGATCACGGCACAGGCCTTCCACAGACAGAACCTGTCCCTGTGTTTCCCCCTCTGTGAAACTTCAGATGATGGCTCTAGTCAGAGTGCTAGTGGCTAGCTCCTGGCAAATGTTGGGTAAGCATTGTTCTTTCATCGTCACTGAGTGTTCTTCAGAGGAGGCACTGGCTCTTGAGAACCTTTGCCTCCATCTCCTGATTGCCCAGTTCCAAGAAGACTCATTTACCCTTGATCTCCAGGTTATAGGTGATGCTCCCGCCACATCAACATCCCCTTGCACCTGTAGAGCTGCTGGTCAGGAAACTATAGTAACCAAGCCATTCACATCATCTGTCAGTCCTCTATGGTTTCCCCAGTCCATAAGCTGCTACAAACCCCTTCCTTTCTACCCAAAGAGTGGCCGCAGAGTTTTGATTTGGAAACGATTTTAATGTTGATTCCAGGAAGAGTAGACACAATAAGAAATGTGAGCCACAGGGAGTGGTATGTTGGGAGGTGCAGAAGCTGAGCCTGCAGATGCCACACGCATGAAGCAGGATGGCCTGTGACTTGTGCAGAACAGTGCCTTTGTGCATGACAAATGTTGTGTAAAGGGCATTTCCTCCTCATTTGGACATGATGTCCCTAAGGATTGAAGCAACCTGGAAAGACTTTGGTGTCTTGCTCAAGTCTCCTCTTCTCCTAATTTCACTCCAGTTCCTTCTCTTCTCTTTTCTCCCCCTCCCCATTCTACTTTTTCCCTTCTTCCTTCCTCCCTTCCTGCTCACTATCATTTATAATTGCTTTTCCTTGCTGTTTTAGATTTTTCTCACTTGATTTTTTCCCCTGCAAATCTCTCATTCCCTCTTTCTTCTGTTAGCATCCCACATGTCATTGTTCTGTGTTAATAACTCAACAAAGACAGAAATCACACACGCACCTCTGTGTGAGTAATCTTTTGTCTCTATAGGAAGGCTGAAAAGTCACAGGAAAGAATGGGGAAGACAGAACCCCAGTGAGGGCCTTGGGAGTCTCACTGGGCCTGGCCTTGTCTTGATGTTTTCCATTCTTCAGTTCGGAGCTTTGCTCGATTGATTTTCCCTGTGATGGTCTTGGGCAGGTTCGAGACAAACTCCACCTGGTGTGAGAAATCAGATCAGCGTGGGTTGACCACAGTGGCATTGGATTTTTTTTTTTTTTTGAGGAGTTCCTGTAAGCATCAGCTCTGAAGGCTGGAGGGTCTAGATACATAAGGGGGAAGTATGAAGATGCTCTAACGTCAGCTCTGTCTGCTAGAAGCCTCAGAAGGTCTCTGGACACCAGGGCAGGAAGAAGATGGCTAGCCCAGAGCAGGGAGGACCAGAGCACTGGACTTTATATGTAGTCTTGACGAGAGAAGCAGTAAAATGAACATGGCGTGGCCCAGAGGCAGACACCTGAACTTCCCTAACAAGCTCTGTAGGCTTCAGTTCCTACTCAAGTCAACTTTGGAAGGTCCCTGGACGTCTCCAAGACTCATCTTAACTATTAAGTATATCTTTAGGTTGTTGTGAAGATATTAAGAGGTTGTTCATGGAATGGAAACGCATAAGTGTGGCCATTCATCTGAGCTAGAAGAGACATCTGAAATAGACATCTAACTGGGACCTGGTTTTGAATTTTGTTTCAGTTCTTCTGTGTGGTTGGCCAAGCTACCCAGTCTCACTGATGTCAGCGTTCTCTCGTTTGAAGTGAAGGACCCACTCGGATATCCCCGAGTATTAACCTGTAGATGTTGACAATTCATTGAGACTTTCACTTGAGTGACTCCGTTGGCTATGGCATTTATCTGGGGTTGGGTTGTCTGTAAAGCTAATGAAAGGTATTCACTGGGACTCTGGTAAAGAAAACCTATATTCTTGGCAGTTGCTGAGTGAATGCTTCCATAAGAATTGTTGAGAAAGGAATTTGCTCAAAGCACATTGGGATGGAGCAGAGGCTGAAAAACCTGTGGGCAGAATACGTAAGCATAGTCTCAGCCATTCAGTTAGCCCCTCTTCGTCCATGGCTTGGTTTCAGTGGGCTTTAATTACCTGTGGTCAACTGCATCCTAAAACAGACGATGCATATTCTAGAAATAAACAACTTGTAAGTTTAAGTGAATCTTTAACATTTGGTTGTTCTAATTAGTTTATTTTATTACCTTTGTTGTTAATTTCTTATCGCCTTTGAATTTTAAACTGTATTTGTCAGAGGCATTCATATATGATGGTTAATCTTGTCAGCCTAATTTGATTGACAAGAGCCTAGGAGGTTAGATAAGAGCATCCCATGGGGATGATTAGACCATGAAAGCTCTGTGTTAATGAATGCTTTAGTCCGTTGATGATTTCACAACACAGTGCTGTTATTAGGAGGTAGTGAACCTTGGAAGCTGGGGCCTAGAAGGATGGAGCAGATCACAGGGAAGGACTGTCTCTGGGGTTGTATATTGGCCTTGGCCCCTCTTGTGTTTGCACTTTGCTTACTTTCTGTGTGAGGGGCAGCCTCTTCCTCCACAGGCTGACACTACCATGTGTTCCACCTCATGCTGGGCCCGGAACCAACAAAGCTGAGGACTAAGAATGGAAATCGCTGAAACCAACATAAGTTCTTGCTTGTACGAGGCGTTTTTCAGGCATTTTGGTCATAGTTTGAGAAAAGTAGCTGATACAGTGTACATAGGAGGAAAAGCCCCTAGTTTACAAGAAGTTTGCTACTACTGAACTGCCCAAAGTCGTTCCATTTTATTCTTGTCGAGCTAGTTCTACCTGCCCACTCCCACACCTTAGTGACCATACCCTGCCCAGCTGAACATTTCCCTGCAGCTGCACTTGGAGGTCTACTCTCTTACAACTTAAAAAAAATCATTTTTATCAACATTTGGACCTTTCGAAGTCCTGCCTGCCTCTGGCATGGTGTGATTATGATTATTGGCTTTATAACTCCACCCTGTGGCAAAAGCCTGCTCTTGATCTCTGGCCTATAAAGTCATGGTGGTCTGTAACTTTCTTATTTGTGGTGATTTCTTATTTACTGGTCATCCTGTTTTAGAAGGGATATTGTTTCTGAGTGATTTAGCATTTGAAGGGCAAAATGTAACAATTGCAGCAAAGACCAACTGTTGTAAAGTATTTACTATTTGGTACCTGTAAGACATAAGGAGTGGAAGGAGGCCACAAGGAAAAGTTCAGTGTGATGCTAAGAAGAAAGCTACCCTGTTTTACCGTGAATGAGGAATAGAGGATGTGGCTGGTAGGGAGGGCACTGCAGGGGAAAGAACCTGCTGCCTTAGGGACTCTAGAGGACAAGAACAGGGCCAGTACTTGAGTGATACACTCATTGTGTGTGTGATGTGACCGGGTCCCCTTTCTTGGTCTTCCAAAATGTCCAGTAGCGATTCAAAATCCCTCACATATGGCATGACTGGATATCTTTCTTCTTCTTTAAAAATTAAAAATAAAACCATTCATTTTTGTTATATGCTTATGGATGTTTTGCCTGCATGTTTTGTCTTTGTACCGTGTGCATGCATTACCTGAAGAGGCCAGAAGAGGGCGATGGATTCCCTGAAACTGGAGTTACAGCCGGTTCTAAACTGCCTTGTGGATTTTGGGAATCCAGTAAAGAATCCCCAGAAGGGCAGCTAGTACTCTTTACTGTGAAGGAATCTTTTCAGCTCCATGTAACTTCTTTAAAGCAACACTCATTAAACATTTACTCTGTTCCAGACACTTTTCTACATGTCCAATGCTTAAAATCTTAACCGCTCCGCCCCCGTGTCTAGAGAGGACATTTAGTTCTCTATTAACTCAAACGAACCTACAACAGATCAGAGTCCCACGCTAGTTCCCAGGCTCTTTCAACAACATGGCAGACTCCCCAGGTGCCTTAGTCTATTCTCCCTCTCTCATATACAATAAAACCCTCCCAGGTTAATCAGGGAGCTGCCATGTCGGTGGTTTCTTCAGAAATAAAGAAACCGCTCACATACAGAAGGGAAAATCAACATCCTCCGACTTCATTTTCCAGACGAGGAATCTCGGGATCAGAGAGGCTATTGGGCAGCTAGCAGAAGTGGGTTTTGACCCACAGTGTGACTCCTGAGACCGTGTGGTGCTGCCCCCTTTCGGTTTGAGGATGAAAGTCTGGTTGCTTCGCTGCGTCCCTTTGCAGGAATGGAGGACAGGACACAGTGCCCCACCAACCCTTTTCTAGTACCTTTTCAAAGGATTGCTGTCTTGCTAGGGTCATGGCCCTTCCCACAGCAGCGTGCATTCACGCCTGTTCTACATGGGGTTATAAACAGCCCTTTCCAGCTCCTCACTCCAATTCAGCACATTTCTGAAGTGACCTCTGAGCTTCCCATGGGGAGGCCCAGGTTCCAGCTGACACCAAAAACTCAATGTGCTTTCACTATGCCCTTCTCTCCCCCTTCCTACTTCCTTTCCCCAGAGGTACATGTCCAACACTTTCTTAAAACCCTTGCATATGAGCATTCCTCCCTGGGGTCTGCTCTTAGAGTGCCCACCTATGAAATTAACCTGTAGCAAGCCACTGGGCACACAGGATACCTAAGAATTTAATTGGCTCTAAGCCTAATATGGTTCCTCTCACGTTGCATCCCAGCCTCAAAATATTTTCCCCATTTTCTGGGACAAACTCCTATTTTGTGCAAATTCCAGCATTGGGGTTATTGTGGTTCGGACATGAAGTATCTCCTAGAGAAGTTCATGTGTTGAAGGCTCGTACAGGGTTCAGAGGAGGAACTGTGAGGGTGTGATTGGCTCATTGGATTAATTCATTGGTGAGTTCAGAACCTGGTGGCATCGTTGGGAGGTGGTGGACTCTTTGGGGGTGGACATTCTGTCAAGGGTTATCTCTTCCCGAGTCCCTTTCTCTGTTGGTCTGTTTCTTGACTGCCGTGAGGTGAACAGCTTCTCTCTCCCATGCTCTCTCACTACGGCATTCCTACCTTGCCCCATGTTGAAAACTAATGGAGTCAGTTGACCAGGGTTCTACCTCGCCACACGTCTAAAACAAATGGAGTCAGTTGACCAGGGATTGCAACTTCTGAAACCATGAACCCAAAACACCTACTTCCTCCTTGAAGTGTTACTCGGGCCCTTTGTCTCGGGGATGAGAAGCTGAGCAGCCCCCATCTTCCTGCCCTAGCAGTGCACTTGTCTTAGCACCCAGAGTGAAAGTCCCCGGCGGTTCTCTGTGGTCCCTTTGCTCTGTCACTCCCGTCTGCCGTCCCTTTATTCTGCCATTGCCAGAAGGAATATTTCCATTCCTAGGAGAACCCCTATTCCTCACTCAGACCACATTTGGGGTGTAAGGAAGAACTCTCTCCCATCCTTCCTCCACTTTCTGCAAGGATGACCACATGACTCAGAACTGACCAGTCAGGATATCTCATTGTCCTGGTCCCATAGAATGGTTTAATAATAGCAACTTCAAGACCTTCATTGGTCTTTGGGGGACATGCCTGCAATGTCTTTACTTCAGTTTGCCAAGCTGCTAAGACTGTATACTTGGAGAAGATGGCACCTCAGAGAAAGAGAGAGCATTTCAACAAAGAAGCCGATCCAGAAGGCAAGTGAAGAAACGAAATAGAAATGTCTGACCACATTGTCCATGCCGGGGACTCACCATGAAGAAGGTTTGCCCACTCACGGACTTGCCAGTTATGCAAGCAGCAAATTTTAAGTTCTATTTCTGTCATTGCAACCGAAAGCTGTGCAGTTCTGAATATTTTTACAAAGCCTCACTCTGCAGAGTGAACTTCTCTGAAAGCATTTGGTTCTTAATTCAGAGCGAGTCAAAGGCTGTGGCCACTCTTCGGGCACTAAGAGGATTACTGGGTGGTTTGGGGGTAGTTTCTGGTCACTGCAAGGAAGACTTTTAAGTCAGAGGCCTTGTTGTCATGCCAAGGAAGAGACATATAATAGGCGTTCTTCTGCATGCACAGGGGACACGGCTGGTGAAGGCCTTACCTTCCTGGGGTACTTGTAGGGTGCTGTCACTGACTTCACGTGCTGCTGCAGCAACTTGGTGAGCTGGTCTGGGTCATGGGACAGGAACTCAGGGGCAAGGACCACAAATGCCTTTACCACCTGCAGCAAGGACGGAACCCAAGTGGAATCAGAATACTTATTCATCTCTTGGGATGAAGCAAAATCAGTATCAAGATAGCCACCACTGCCACAACTAAATGCCTGCATCCATTCAAACGTCTGGGTCAAAGGAAGGGAAAATATTGGAAGTGGGTGAGAACAGCCAACGGTCCAACTTGTCCTCCAGGGACTTATCTTTCAGAAGGAGATGTGAGGATGAGAGACCCCGGGCTCACCTGGTTCACTTATGATAGAAAGGACTTCTGGGGGGAAAAGGAGCTGCAGAGAGGAAGGACAGGAAAGCCAAGACTGGGGGCTCTAACTTTAAATGGTTTGTTCAATCTCTTCAAACTTCAGTTTACCCATCTGTAGGGTGGGATGAAGTTTTCACATTTAATTCATGGGAGGTAAAATAAAACCATCTGCTACTCAAAGTTCAGCAGAAGGCCCTCTTTTGCTTTCCCAGTGGCTGTTGCTGTTTTACGGGCCACGCGGTCCATATCTGTCAGTCACACGACATCACCAAGCTTGTGCTATGAAGAAGTGCACTGGGACCCACATCCACTCACCCACCTTAAGCCCTCTCCACACACACAGTGAGCTCTGCACAGTCCTGTCACCTCGATGTTACAGGGTCCTCCTCCTGCCTCATGCCATGGTTCAAGGGCTGCATCTTCTAGACCAAGTCCTCCCCTACTCTTGTCAAGAAACAGATCCTTACAGCTGACTGTGTGCTATGGTGCTATGTCTGGTCCCCAGCACTTTGCAAATATCTACCACATTTCATGCTCATGACAATCCCTCGTCTTACAAATGTGGAAACTGAGGAAAACAGTGGTTAAGCAGCTTGGTGAAGGTCATCCGGCTCATTGGCAAGACGGCCAATATTTGAACCCAAGCTGCCTAGCCTGTGAATCTGTGTCCTTGACCGCGGTACAACACTGTCTCTGTGCTTCCCAATGGCACTGTCACCTCTCCTCTGGAAGGGTCCGGACTGCTGATCACAGCTGTCTCGGCCACGGCAGGATGCTCCATCAATGCGTTCTCTACCTCTGATGGTCCAATACGGTACCTGCGAAAGTACATCCTTCAGAGGAGGCAGGACGCCCAACCTCGAGGCCTGAGAGTCAGGCAGAACAAAACCCAAGCTCGCCCGTCCTGGTCCAGAAACAATGCTCACCCACTGGAATTAATGATATCGTCTGTCCGCGCTATGAAGTAGAAATACCCTTCTGGGTCCTTGATTCCCCGGTCTCCCAGGAGCCAAAAGTCTCCCCGTATATTGGCTTCTGTCTTCTTGGGATTGTTCTAGAGAAACAGAAACAAAAAGGCTACTGTGTCTGCAAAGTCTAAGACCCCTGCCCCAGGACTTCTGTGAACAGTTACTTCATTCAGTTTACCACGTGAGCAGCTCTATGTTGTGTAAATTGACCTACCTCAGATCCCCCAGTCAACTTGAATCTTCTCTATTTATTCCAGTCCTTCCAGTCTCTCACTACTACCCTGAATCTAATCTTACATTTAACACTGATATATTCATTGGTCCATATATCCTAGGGTGTTCTCCCCCCCCCCCCGTATGTTCTCTTTTCCCTTCCCCAGACAGTTTAAGCTCTGGTCACTGCACAATACCTAACCCAAGGTTATTGAGTCCATTTGGCCTTTTCTTCCTGGCTCTCTCATTATAAGTGAAAGGGCTAGAGATTGGCCAGCAAGATTCCAAAGCCTCAGCCAGTGTTCACACTTCTGCCATGGCTGGGCACCTCCATTAAGCTGAGTCACAAACACATGGCTAATTAGGGAGACTTGAGGGCTACCTGTTGTCTGGACATTTTTATAGCTTACTCTGGTATGGGAGCATGGGTTTTAAGCTGATGCTCAGTTACAAGGTTGGAATTCTTCACCTACCTATATCATTGGGGATGTCAAAGGATGTTCAAGGGGTTTGTCTGAAGCCAAACTGCTATTCTAAGTTATAGAACTGAGACAACAAACCAGATTTCATGACCACAGATTTCTTGTAGTCACCATGCAGCTTCTGCTGGCAGTACCAACATGGCCTTAAATATATCTGCCAATGTGACTACATCTGTTTTCTGTGTATTTGCTGGGGACACCCATGTCCTAGCTCCTTTGCTAGCATGTGAGAACAAACGAGGAAAGCGTGTGGGCCATGTCTGGGGAAGAGTGCGATGTAGCTGTGTCCTGGTTGCAGAGCCTCAGTTTCCCTGTGGAGATGATAGTTTGCACCTGTCATGGTTTCTTTATTTACTACACGTGTATGTGGCACAGTTGTAAGTGCTTTATAAATACCATTGCCTTTGCATTCCTAATGTGATACCATATGACACCCAACTCACCAATGAGGAAGTGAGACAGGGGGATAGATAACTTGCTTCCGGTCATCCAGCAAATACCAGAGTAGCATTTGAATTTAAGCAAGCTGGCTCTAAAAATTTTACATGGTGTCTAAGAACATTAAATATGTTAAAGGTGTATCAGGAGTTTTAAGAGTGCTGCCTTTGTTGTACATACTCAATAATCCTTCCTAGTGCTGCAGCCTTTTAATACGGTTCCTCATGTTGTGGCCACCCCCAACCACAAAATTATTTTCATTGTTACTCCATAACTATAATTTTGCTACTGTTATAAATCATAATAAAAACAACTGTGTTTTCTGATGGTCTTAGATGACTCCCATGAGAGGGCCATTTGATATCAAAAGGGGTCATGACCCACAGGTTGAGAACTGCTACAATAAACAATAGGAAGAACATTATCATTGGATGTGCTCACTTATTATCCTGGGTACAAGCCTTCGCCACATCTCCAGAAGGTGTGTGTTCGAGGTTGTCTCTGACCACTTCCCAAGATTTGTAGCTTTGACTTGAGCTTATAATCTCTGGTTTCACCATCCCTACACGGTAAGAGAGCCGGTTCTATTCAGATTCTATCTGTGAGTGGTTTCCGGAAATCTGAACCTTAGATGCTGTCAGTGCTACTGTGATTCTTGCCGTGGAGTTGCCCAGCATGGCTCTAAAGCTCCACAATGCCTAAAAGTCTGGGTCCAGGCTTTGTGGAGAGAGCAGGGAGCATGTTCAGAGGCAATAAAACCATGGGCACATTGTAGAAGGTTTTATTGTTGCAAAGGCTTATGGGTAAAGGTGAGTTTTTTAGTGATTGCTTAGTACTCGGCTGAGGATGACGAGAGAGAATGGCCAGGCTTCAGCTTCTCCCTTCATAAAGTGCTCATTCTTTTTGCTTCTAATTTAACATTATTGTTGGTTTACACAGAATTAGGTGTCATCTTAAAGTGCCGATTCTTGAGCCTGACAACTCTGACTCTCACCAATACCTCTTGAGGGGTCTCTACAACATTTGGCATCCCTCATCTATGTGGTTCATCTCATCCTTACGGGGAAACAGAGGGAGAGCATAGGTCCTCACCACGTATCCAGAGAAGATGCCTACTGGCCGGATGGGCTTCACCCTGATGGCTATGTCTCCTTCCTTGCCAGGGGGCAGAACGTTTCCATGTTCATCTATGACCTGAAGGAAGAGGAAGATTGGATGGATGACCCATTGAAGAGAAGCTACTCACACAGCGGTGTGACGGCAGAGTTGGCAAGGGGAGACCGTTTTGCTCTCAACAGGAATCAGAAATCAAGAGGAGCCTGTGGTTTAGGCTCAGATTCCTGGTGCACCTGCCTGGGTTTGTGTCAGCCAAGCCTCTCAGTATACGGGGCCAGAGGAACCTAGGCAGGTGCCGTTGGCTCTAAGAACTCAGAAGAAAATGCCTATTATCATTGAGAGACTCCTCACTTGCAGACTTAGAGACTGAAAATCAAATGCTACCTTGCCCACTGAATTCAGCTATGAGGCACTAAGCTCGGATGCTGGCCTCTGTAAAACAGAAGTGCTTATGGTGAATGAAATAGAATACTAAAAATCATTTCTGTATAGTTACCACAGTCAGTTACAGGAGAGATCATCACACATGATTATAAATTAGACATAAGTTATTATACTTATAATAAACAGAATTCTACATGTACTCATAGACCCATAAACATAAATTCAAGTTCTTAGAATTCAGCCAAAATCAATAAAAAGAGAAAACACTTTAGCTACAGTACAGTCACTGTAATGCTAACAAAAATGAGTGTCATCCACTGATATACAACAGAGAGTGGTGAAATTCATTGTCTCATCTGTCACTGGGCTCTGTGCTGCAATGGGTACCTACTGACCCAGAAGGAAATGTGCGGGGTTGTCAAACTAGAAACCCGAGCTACAAAACATTAGGCCAAGCCACTTCTATTTTTCTTTCAAAATCATGTTTAGTGATGCAACTCTTTAGACAATTTGCTAGATGAGCACAGTGGCTCCTGTTTTTCTCCTCCCCATCCTTCCCTTTGCCCTCCCTCTCCCTCTCCCGCAAAAACTAAAACTAAAAACAATTCATTCATTCATTCATTCATTCATTCATGTGTGTGTGTGTGTATGTATGTATGTTTGTGTAGGTTGTGGTTTGTCCTCTCTTCCACCATATGAGTTTCAGGGAATCAAACTCTTACACACTGAGCCAGGACACTGGCTCTCCTCCTCCTTTTAAAATAATATCTTAATATATCAATATTATTTTTAAGTTTAAGCCTGTTATTTTTGAGAACTTCATACATTAATATTTTATTTACATCATTCCATCCCTTTTATCTCTTCTCAGATCCATGATATTTCTTCTTTAATTACTGTTACGTACATACGTATGTAATAAACACACACACACACACACACACACACACCATGCTGAGTTCATTTGCTGTTGCTCAAGTATGCTTGTGCTAAGGGGTTGACTGTTTGGGATTGAATACCCTATTAGGAAGCTTGTCCCTGGAAAACTGGTTCTCTCATTCTCGGCAGCCACTAAGGGCTTCTACTTTTTCATGCAGGTGTGAAGTCTTGTGAAATCTCCCCATTCACATTGGGCAAGGTCATTATGCAGGTTTTGTCTTGGCAACTGTGTTGTTGAGATTTCCTGGGAGCAGCTTCTGCTATGATTTCTAGAAGATAACTATCTCACAGCATGAACCCTGGTATCCTGGCTTTTGGTTTTCCTGACCCTTTCTCACGATGTTCCCTCAGCCTTAGGTGTGGGGTCTCACTAAAGATGTAGCAGCTGGGGTTGAGTACCCCACTGCCAGTCACTCTCTTTGTTTGGATAACTTGTGGATCTCTGTAGTGGTCTCTGTCTACCGCGGAGTGTGCGTGTGTAGGGGGGATAAGTTAGGGTTATCTGTGGGTAAAAGGATAAGCAAGCATACTAGTTTAGGGAAATGGTAGTAGTGGGTTATCCTTTAGAATCCATGTCCTCTCCAGTCATAGGTTTATAGTGCCGGGCATGAATTTCCTCCTCTAGAGCAGGCTGTATATCAAATTTTGTTATCTCTAAGACAAAACTGCCATGATTGCACCGTTGCGGATCTCTTGCTGGGACAGTACTTGTTATTAGACTTATAGCTGAGTAGAACTATCGATCGCTTTTCTCCCTGGTCAGCTTGCATGGCACCTTCCGATACTGGGCGAGTGAGGTCTCAGGAAGGAGAATTTCAGGTCAGTTCCAGTGAATTTCTCCAAGTCTTGTGCCCAAAGTGTGTGGTGTCTTCATCAATTGGCTCTTATTTTCAGGTCCCGGAGGGCAACCAAAGGCAATAGCAATAGCCTCTTTTGTTTGGGAATCTCTCAGAGCCATACCCCTAGCCAACAACTCCAAGGGAGAATTCCCATGCCTGGCATTAGGGTTTTGTGTTTTGTTAATCTTTGGCTCTCGAGGGAAGCATTAGCACCCATGTTGTATGACTTCATTGAAACTGTATATGTATACACACACACACACACACAAACACACACACACACAAAGACACAAACACCCCTACATACATATTCATTATATATGCTCTTAAATAAACATAAAATAACATGCTTCCCTTTGGCTTTTTCAAACATCCTTAGTGTAATTTGTCTCTTTATGTTCACTCCCCTCTCTGTATTACCCGTCACGCTCCTCTCCAGCCTCACCAGTTAAAGCCTCTCCATTTTTCTCATTTTCCCCTCATATCACTCGTTTTTACTACCCCCCCTCCACCGTTTCTTCTACTCTGCCCCCCCCAATCTCTTCCTACTTTCTCAGTTTCTATAGTTACTCCATGTTATGTACACAAACCTAAAGATTTGTAGCTGAGTAAGACTCCAGGAAATAGTGGAGAGGGTGCTCGAACTGGCCTTCCCCTGTAATCAGATTGATGAGTGTCCTAACTGTCATCATAGAACATACATCCAGAAACTGAGGGAAGCGGATGCAGAGATCCACAGCTAAGCCCTGGGCCGAGCTCCCCAGAATCCAGTCACAAAGAGGGAGGAGCAATAATATGTGCAAAGGGGTCAAGATCATGATGGGGATATCCACAGAGACAGCTGACCCGAGCTAGTGGGAGCTCACTGACTCTGGACTGAGAGCAGGGGAACCTGCATAGCACCAAACTAGGTCCTCGGAATGTGGGCGACAGTTGTGTGACTGGGGAAGTTTGTGGGGTCACTGGCAGTGGGACCAGGATTTATCCGTAGTGCATGAGCTGGTTTTTTGGAGCCCATTCCCTGTAGAGGGATACCTTGCTTAGTCCAGATACAGGAAGGAGGGTTTTGGTCCTGCCTCAAGGTGATGTGATAGACTTTGGTGACTCCCCATGGGAGGCCTCACCCTCACTGAATAGGGTGTGGGGTGGGAGGAAGGAGAAGGAGGAGGGGAGGGAGAGGAAACTGGAATTTGTATGTATAATAAAAAAATACTGTTTTTAAATAAAAAAGTAAATTTAAGAAAAAAATTTGCAACTTGAATTCTGAAATAAGAAAGAACACACAACATTTGTCTTTCTGAATCTGGGTTATCTCACTCAGCATATTTTCCATCTATTCGCCTGCGAAGCTCGTGATTTCATTTTTCTTTACAGCTGATTGTATCCCATAAATAAAATGTATGCACACAGTGCATATCTAACGTGTGTGTGTGTGTGTTAGATTCTCATTTTTCATTCACCAGTAGAAGAACATTTATGTTGTTTCTATTTCCTGGCTGTGGTGAACAGAGCAGCAATGAACATGGCTGAACAGCATCTTTGGAGTACGATGTTAACCCTTCAGGCATGTGCCAAGACGTGGTATAGCTGGGGCATAAGGCTGATCTACCTTTAGCTTTCTGTGGACTATCCGCATTGATGTACCGACTGGATATACCATTTCTCTATCTACTGACATCGACCAGGAGCTCCTCTTTCCTCATGTGCTCTACAGCATTTGTTGTTGGGTCTTTTCTTGGTCTTAGCCGTTCTTACCAGGGTGAGATGACATCTCAAAGTAGACTTAGTTTTACATTTCCCTAATTGCTAAGGATGACGAATATTTTAAAATATTTCTTAGCCATTTTTATATTTCCTTTTGAGAATTCTCTGTTCAAACCCACAACCCATTTTTTGAAGTGGGTCATTTGCTTTCTTGGCCTTTTGTTTCTGGAGTTCTTCGAATATTCTGAGTAGTATTCCTCTGTCATGTGTGTAGCTGGCCAAGAGTCTCTCCCACTCTATACACAACCTCTCCACTTGGCTGGTTGTTTCTTTCGCTGTACAGAAGCCTTTTGGTTTTGTGAGGTCCCATTTGTCAGTTGTTGGCCTTAATCCCTGCATAAGTGGAATCTCGTTCGGAGAGTCCTTTCCTGCTTCTTTACCTCTTGGCCACTGCATAGGCTTTCTTCCAGCGGTTTCAGAATTTTAGGGGTCTCATCGAGTTCTTTCATCCACTTTATGTTGGGGTCTGGTGCAATCATTTACCTGTGGATACCGGGTTTCCCCAGCACCATTTGCTGATTGCTGTCTTTCCTCCACTGTACATTTTTGACATCTTTGTCAAAGGGAAAATAGCTACAATTACATGCACTTATGTTTGAATTAATTTTGTTCCATTTATCTACACGTCTGTTTTATACTGATGCTATGTTCCTTATTACTGTAGCTCTGCAATATAACCTGGGCCTTGGTATGGTAACCCATCCAATGCTGTTCTTTTGGCTTGGGGTAGCTTGTACTATCTGGAGTCTTTTTTTCTTTTTTTTACGTCCATATGAGTTTTAGGACTTTTTTTTCTGCAAAGAGGATCATGGGGGTTTTAAGCAGAATTTCACTGAATCTGTGAATTGTTTTCAATAGATGGTCATTTTCACAATATTAATTCTACCAATCCATAAACATAGGAAGTATTCCCCTCTTCTAGTGCCTTCCTCAATTTCTTTCTTCAGAGAGTTAAAGTTTTCACTGTGAGAGACTTTCATCTTCCTCGTTAGGTTGATTTCTAGGTATCTCCTTGAGGGTACTGTGAATGAGAGTGTGCCCAGGGTCTCCTTCTCAGACGTTAGATGTTGGTGTATAGAAAATTACTCACGTCTGCAAGTTTATTTCGGATCTTGACACTTTGCTGGAAGTGTAGAACAGTTTTAGAAGTTTTCCAGTAGAATTTTTGGTATCTCTTATGTATAATCTCATATCATGTGCAAATAGGGATAATCTGACTTCTTCTTTTGCCATCTAATTTTATTCTCGTCCTCATTACTCCTGCTAATGCCTCCAGTACTCTAAAGAAAGGGGTGGGGGAGTCAACAGCCCAGTCTCATTTCTGAATCTAATCTGATTTCTTCAAACTTTCTTCATTTAGGCTGATTTTGGCTGTGGGATTCTCATATATAACTTATTACATTGAGGTTTGTTCCCTCCAGTCCTGTTCTCTACAGAACTTTTACCATGAAGTTGGCTTGGATTTTTTTTGTCAAAGGTATTTTTAAGCATTATGGAGATAATCATGCAATTTTTGTCTTTGAGTCAATTGATATGATTTATCATACTTATTGATTTAGGTATGTTGAAGCATGTCTGCATGTCTAAATAAAGACAACTTGATCATCGTGCATGATCTTTCTTATATGTGCCTATGTTCAGTTTATAAGTATTTTATTGAGAATTTTTACGTCTGTGTTCACCAGGCATATTTTATAGTTTTGTTGTAGTGTGTTTACCTGGCTTTGGCGTTCAAGTTATTATGGCTTCACGGGTGTTTGAAGGTGCTCCTTCTGTTTACATTTTTAAAGTAATTTTAAAACTTTACTGCATGTACTGGCTTTTTTGGGATCCCGTTCTCTTTGGATGTATACTTTGCTCAACCTAGATGTAGTAGGGAGGGCCTCAGACTTTCCACAGGGCAGGGTGCATTGCCCTCTCTTAGGATTGGAGGAGGTGGGGTGGGAGGGTGTGTGGAGGGAGTGGGAGGAGGGAAGGGAGTGGGAATTTGGATTATAAAATATAATAATAATAATAAAAAGTATTGGCCATAGTTTCTGTTTGAAAGGCTGGTGGAATTCTGCTGTGACTCCATCTAGATCTGGGTTTATTATTTTTTTTTAAGTCAGAAGGTGGGGAATCTGGGGAACTCACCCAACTGGGCTGGCATACCTAACAGTTCACTCAATGAAAATGTAATAGATGACTACATGACCACAAATGCATGTTTCCCTCCCTCCTTATCACCCTCAGCAAACCTGTACATCATAATTGGTAATGGCTGTTCCGAGGGAGCCTGGTTTGACCTTCATTGTCCTGGAAACTCTGCAGGTGATTCCCTGTGAGGAGAGACAGAGAGAACAGCGGGGCTCAGGAAAAGCTGCACAGTCAGCGGAAGAAAGGGTTCAGTGATCGGGTCTCACTCCTACCCGAGTCATTCTCACTCTTGTCTTCTCCACGCCCATCCTCCGGTTTTCTCCCTTTCCTGGAACCCCAATCCTAGTGGCTTCACCAAGATATTTGCTCAGAAGACAATCTGGCTACTCCCCAGGGAAGAGAAATGAACAGCTACTCTCCACAAATCCAGCTAGATGAGAGAATGGGTTCTCATATTTTCCAGCACAGTACAGACTAAAATTAGCAGCAATGGACCCCACATCTCCAAGCTGGAGCAGAAGAATAAATGCATGAGTAGGTGGGTAAGCCTAATACCATGATAAGTGGTGCATAGATATAGAAATATCACACAATAGGGGAGGGCAGAGCTCGGTGGTAGGACAATTGTGGGTCCTGTGCAAGGTCCTGGGCTTGGTTCTCAGTTTCTCAAGAAGGAGAAGAAGAAGAAGAAGAAGAAGAAGAAGAAGAAGAAGAAGAAGAAGAAGAAGAGGAGGAGGAGGAGGAGGAGGAGGAGGAGGAGGAGGAGGAGGAGGAGGAGGAGGAGGAGGAGGAGGAGGAGGAGGAGGAGGAGGAGGAGGGAGAAGGAAAAGGAAAAAGGAATGGAGGAGGAAGGGGAGGAAGAAGAAAAGGATGAGAAGAAGGAGGAATTTTATGTTCAATTCTTATGTATCAATTAACTTTTTAAAATACAAAGCTAGCCATCTACAGTCCAAAAGACCCACAAGATCTTAAAGACAGTTTGCTTGAATCCTGAAATGAACCCTGCCCTCAGAGAGGCTGTGGGACAGGGTAACCCTTTCTGTACATGTTCTCTGGGTGGATGGCAGCCCTTACTAGGTGTGCGCTCCATGTACTGTGGTCCTCACCTGTATTAGCAAGCTATTCTTGACTGCTCCATATCACAATACTGCCTCCGACCTGCTGGTGGGAACACTACTGGGGGTCTAGTAGCCAGAAGAGGAAGATAGGTGACAGGGAAGGGAGCATAGGACAGGACAGAACAGGACAGGAGAGGAAAAGAGAGGACAGGACAGGAGAGAATAGGAGAGAAACACTGAGGGTCAAGAGAGAGGGAGACACTCAGAAAAGGAGCCAATAAAGCCGGGGGACAGACGCTCAAGGCTGTTCTGGTGAGTGGCACAAAACTACAGATACATGCTGTACACATGCTGCCCATTAACTGGCAGGGGTGGTAGGGATGCAACTGGCTTCTCCCCATCCTTGACTTCTGTTTGACAGCTGAGTGTTGTGCCTGACACATCTGAGAGCTGCAGTTCTCTGTGAATGTGTGACTCCATCACAGAGAAATTCCATGATGGTCTTGTCTGAATGAACAGTTGACGATGCTGTGCTGGTGGCCATGTTGGGAGGGAGCATTTCTAAGGTCCGAAGAGGACTCAACGCCTTTCTGATGAGACTGAGTGGTGGCTCCCTTAAGACTCTGTCAGTCACACAAGAATGGGTTTTCTACAAAGCAAGGCTGCCCCTTGCTTTAGTTTGTTTAGCCCATGTCTGTTTTCCCAACCATTTTCATCATGAGTTGAAGCATTGTGGGGATGGGATATGGAAAGTATGAGCAGATGCCAACATTCAATCTTAGATTTCGCAGGCTTCAAAACTATGAACCAAAGTATCTACTTTTTTCATAAACCTCCTCGCCTCAGTTATTATGTTATAGCAACACAGAAGATTAAGTCTCTAGCTCTTGACTCTTTACCTCTTTTCATAGTTCTTTTCATTGCCTACTTTGGCATCGACTTCTTGATTTTCTGCCTTCCTCCCCCACTAGACTGCAATACTCATGAAATCAGGAACATTGTCATTTTGTTCCCATAGTAGATGTTCAATTAGTATTTCTCAACCAAAAGAGTGATACATTATTTCCCAATAACCTGATTAGCAAACAGAATTTTTTTTTCTGGCAGGAGCACACAGCCATGGTCCCCCAGGGAGTAGATACCGTTTCTGTCTGGCCGTAGAATTCTCGGATGTCCAGGCCTGTCTTGGCTTTCCAGTCCTCCAGAGTCTCTGAGAGAAGGCTCTCACCTCCAGTGAAGCAACTATGCAGATGTGGGAACTTGTAACTAAAGAAGAGATTTTATTTTCCCTCAGTGTTGTTGAAAATGAAGTCTACCCAGGCTTGGAACTGAGTTCTGCTATGTGATGACCCTGGGTTTATATAGGTTCAGTGTGTCCAGATAAATACGCATAGGGATGGGTGTAGATGCTCCTACCAGTCCCCAAATGTCCATCACCTGGAAAGATCCTGTTGCAGCAACATCCGGTAGATGAGGGGGGCACCCACCATGCTGTTGATGGGATAGCTGGACAGCACCTGCAGGGAGAGAACCTTCTGAGACACTGCTCGCTAGAGCAGCTGACAAACTCAGCAAGGCAAGTATCACTGTGACAGTCACGACTCCTCAAGTTGTAGTGCTACAGACTGAGATCCTAGATGGTCTGTTGTGTTCGTTTCAGACTTAACAAGCCTCATGATTCTCATCCATGCTCACAACACCACAGAGGAATGAATGCAGACAGAAAGAGGTACAAGATTTATTTGGAATACTTTTGTCAAAGCCTGAGTGGCTCTTGCCATTCAGTTTAAGACTCACCTTTGCAACCTCAAACCTATCTCACCAAAGGATGTGTAAAAGCGTCTCTCTGCTCTCCAGGGGAATAGACCAGATATGGGGTAAAAGGACCAGGGAAAGAACTCCCTGACCCCGACTTGACCCAGAGACCAGGGACAAAGAAAACTACCCTGACTCTAACTTGACCCCAAGTTGGAGACCAGGGTTGTATTGGCTGGTTTTGTGTGTCAACTTGACACAAACTAGGGTCATCAGAAAGGAAGGAGCCTCAGCTGAGGAAATGCCTCCATGAAATCCAACTGTAAGGCATTTTCTCAGTTGGTGATCAATGAAGGAGGACCCAGTCTGTGGTGGGTAACATCATCCCTGTACTGGGGGTTCTGGGTTTCATAAGGAAGCAGGCTGAGCAAGTCAGGAGAAGCAAGCCAGTAAGTAGAACCCCTTCCATGGCCTCCGCATCAGTTCCTGCCTTCAGGTTCCTACCCTGTTTGAGTTCCTGTCCTGACTTCCTTCAGTGATGAATAGCAATGCTGAAGTGTGGGCCAATTAACCCCTTCCTCTCCAACTTGATTTTTGGTCATGGTGTTTTGTCACAACAATAGAAACCCTAATTAAGACAAGGGCCAAGGGGAAAATAAAACCAACCCCTGAGCCTGTCCCAAGATCAGGCTACAGAATCCCATCCATCCCTTAGCACAACATCCTACCAATCTCCAAGCAAGAAATCCCTCTAATCCCTGAGCTTCAAGATCAGGCCACAGAATCCCACCAATCCCTGAGCTTGCCCCAAGATCAGGCCTCCTAATCCCTCCAATCCCACGTCACCCTGGAAATTTCCACCCTCCAAGAAACTATATAAACTCTGTCTTCTTCTCACCTAAGCAGAGGCAGCCATCCTCTTGGGATTTTCCCTCCCAATAAATCCCTTGTGTGAGGTTTGTTGTGTGGTGTGGCTTTGTGGTATTCCTTGGCTCCCAACTGCCAGGATACCTTTCCCTTCAGAGATGCAACACTTGCATTGGGAAAGTCCCCCCACCCTGCAGAGCACTTACACCCGATGCTGCAGCAAATGAGTTATATGAACTTGGCTCAGTGTCTTGACCTGCTGGAACTAGGTTTGTTATAGGCTATTTCCATGAAACTAATAGTGAGAGATTACAGCGGTCAAAAGTGGCTGAAAGCATTCTACAGCAGTGTCCAAGGGAGGCCAGGAGCCGCATGCTAACTCTGCCCTGTCCTTCCTCCTGAAGTCCCCATAATGATCTCATGCAGCATGGTCTGTGATCCTGTGTATGAACCTGAGCTCTGCAGCGTTAAGTGGCTCGCAAGCAGCTGGAGGAGTCGGCGTTTGCTGCAGGGATGCAATGCTGTTTCCCTCACCATGTTAGCTTTGTGCAGAAATAAACAGTGATCCAAGTGAATGTTTTGAAAAAAAGAACATTTGAGTATTACCCAATAGCTTCCTCTACGTGTAACTGATGACTCTGTCTAGTTCTGTAGTATATTTTTGCCATCAAAATGAAAGCACATTTATTGCTTGTTACTATGCGGTGACATAGAAGATTTACTTGATGACTACCTCAGACTCTACAGGGAAAGCAATCTTATTTGCTCTTTAGAATTCCCAAACTGGACAGAAACAAAGCACCCATCTGTAATATGATGGGAAAGAAATGGTGACACATTCTTAGAATGGAATACTATAGGACAATTTAAAAGAACAAACCAGACATAGGCAAAAATATGGATTAACCCCTCACACAGAAATTTGCTGAGTGGAATAAACTAGACACAAAAGATAATACATTCTACACTCACATTGGTGAGAGAAGAGAGAGAGGGAGAGAGAGGGAGAGAGAGAGAGAGAGAGAGAGAGAGAGAGAGAGAGAGAGAGAGAGAGAGAGAGGTGAAATTTAAGCCTGTAGAAATCAAAAGAGTTATTGACTTTTGAGGTGAGGGTGTGGCCAGGGGAGGTATGGCAACATTTGAGGCTTCCATCTGGTGATGGTTACATAGGTGTCTGATATGAGTCATACATCCATATGCTGGATGGAGCCCTAGGCTGGATCTCTAGGTCTCATGTGACTGGATTTGAAGATAATGATGCCAAGTACTGAAAAACCTGTACCAATGGCACATTAGTGTTAGAACAAAAGGATGAGATTCTCTCTCTTCCTTCTTCCCTCCTTCCCATCTCTCCCTCCTCTGAGGCTATAGCAAGAAGGTGATCTCCTACAAGTCAGCATGAGGTCCTTCATTAAGCAGGCAATTCCTCCAGCACCTTGATCATCTTTGAATCCATGCTTCAGAAGCATGGGAAGCATCAGCTGTGAGAGCCTCCCAGTCTGCAGAATTTCTGGGTAGTAGCCTAAGCTGACCAAGGCAGTGTGTGACCCAAGTGAATTCTTTCCAAACTGTACATTAGAATAGTGGCATCCCATACCTTTTAACCATCATCTTGTGTTACACTGCAAAGGAAGAAGGAAATAGGACACACACACACTCATACATAGACACATGCACGTACACAGACACCCATGCATACATGCACGTATACACACTTGTGGTGAGGGAGATGGTATTACCTCTCATATCTTTGTCTGAGATATGACAGCAGAAGTGCCTCTTAGTTGAGAGAACAACCACCTAGTCCCCCTATCTCTTGAACACATGCCACTCATCAAAGCCTATGTCCATCTCTGTCCCTAGACCATGAACTTTGTTAAGTGGGTGCAAACTTGCATCTTGCTTCCTGCTGTCCATTGCTCATTCATATGGCTGGGATTTTAACAGTTTTTTTTTATGAATTGAAATCAACTGCCATGACCTGGAGTGTGTAGACCCGAGCTTACTCTGACTAACCAATGTGGATGGTTCTCTCTTACCTTTAGAACAGTCTGTGCATCAAACTTTGGCAAAAAATAGATAAACGTGCATGCTCCCAGTGTCCAGGGTTCCAGAAATGCAGCTATAATGTTCACTATCCAACCCGTGTCTGAGATGGTCCATACTGTGTCAGAGACATCCATGCCTGTCCAGGAGCTGAGAACACAGAACACAGGCACACAGAGCTGAGTGCACATGGATGGATGTGGTCCTTGAGGGGCCGTGGGAGGGAAGGGTGAGGTGTGGGCATGTCGTGTGTGTGAAGGGGTGGCAGTGCTTTTGAAAGTGTGACCCTAGAAGACACAATTTAGCAGATAACTGGGTTTTGCTCTTACTTTATTTCCAATACTAGGACAGTGACTGACATGTGAAACCACCCAGGAAAAGCTTACTAACAAAAGGCATCAAAGTAAACAATCGTGTGTGTGTGTGTCTACACATGTGTGTCCAGGCATAGACATGTGTGGAGTGTGCAGATATCTTTATCCATTACTTTCCAACTTAGTTGTTAAAAGTGTCTCTCACTGACCCTGGAGCTTACTGATTGGCTAGACTGGCTGACCAATGAGCTTCAGAGAGCGCCTGCTGGCTCTGCTCCTCCAGTGCTGGGGTGACATATATACACCACCACACTTGGCTTTTTATGTGGGTGCTGGGGGATCCTCACACTTATGCAAGCGCTTTGCCCACAAAGCCATCTCCTCAGCCTCCAAGTCAACATGCTAACAGTCTTGCCATGTCCAAAGCTTGGCTGAGTAGGCCTTTTTGGCCTTTGGTTCTCTTTGCTCCAAGCGTCATGGACTGCCCAAGCACAGCTGCAGTTTTCCTTGTACAGGAAAAAGCTTATTTCCTTTCTCTCTTCAGGGCAAAATAAGAGGCATCAAACTGGGGTTAAAGCAAAGATGTTGTAGGATAGACAGGAAGAACTTCTTGCAGCTGGGAGTGTGCTATGGGATTCCTCTCTGAATGCTGTGATTTTGCTTTATTACCATTGGTTAATGAACAAATCTGTTTCAGCCAATAGCTTAGCAGAGCAAAGTCAGGTGGGAAACTAGTGCGCAGTCTCCGCCTACACATACTGAAGACGATAGATCTCTTTAGGAAAGTAAGTGTATTGGAACTGATTTGGGATGGCAGGAGTGAAAAGTAATGCCTTAGTTTTAAAAGTAATTTCAAAATTGTACTTTAGTCCAGCTCATGTATTAAGTTATTTTGTGTGCAATTCTGTGCATGTGAAGGCAGTGTGTGTTCAAGGGAAGAGAGCACACACACACGTGTGTGTGTATGTCTGTTGAGGCCAGAGGTGAACATCAGGTGCTGTCCTCAGATACTGTCTGCCTTGATTTTTGAGACGGGGTCTTTCACTGCCTGCCTTGGGGTTTTTCAATCCAGCTAAACTTGCCAGCCTGTGAGTCTCAGGAGCTCACCAATTGCCACCTCCAAAATTTAGCATTACAAATTCAGGTCACCAAACTCTACTGTTTAAATTTTTTAAAAGCATAAATGTCCTACCTCCAAGCCAACAGTATCAGCAAACTAAATTAGTTTAAATTAGGAGTGTGGAGTACAGCCTCGGAAAACCCTTGTCTCACAAGCTTGGGGACTTGAGTGTGGCAGGTCACCAAACTCTATTCTTTAAATGTGGATTCTGGGGACCATACTCAAGCACCCTTGCTTGTGTGACAAGGCTTTTATGAGGCTGTACTCCGCACTTATAATTTTATAAGTTTTTTAACATTAAATATTTCCAATTCTGATAATAGCATGATCATTGCAGGAAGAACCTATGGAGAAAGAGCACAGAGGTCTTCAGTTATTAGTTCATGAAGACCTTGGCACTGTACCCTCTGGTTCCACAGGTCATGTTTACCCAGTAATGAAATTGGTGCTGGCTTGAAGCTTGTGTTCTAGAAACTCCGATAACTCTGTTTACTTCATTCCTCTGATGATACTTTTCATAGAAATCAATTTGAAAAGTAATTTGTGGTTGACAAAAAAAAGATGTCCTCCTGGAATCTGGGTATCATTAAAGCAAACCGCCAGGAACCCAAAGATAGGGCAGAGAGTGTCTGGGAAGAGGATGCCTGCGTCTGTTGCTATTTTTCGCCCTACTAGTGTGGTTTGAAGCAAGGAAGAGGTCTTGAGACCTTGTGTTGTCTGAAACAGAGACACCACTCTGGAGAGTTCCCAGTATTTAAGCCTTGCCCTTTTAGCCTCCCTTCTCAAGTTGTCTTTCTAGAAGTCTCCAGGGCAAATCGGACCTGACTTCAGTATCATCACCCTGAGTCTATAGAGGGAAAGGCTCAGCTTACTCAGCGTCTATCTTGGCCTTGATGCCCAGGCTGGAATGGGAGTGCTCCGCCATCTTGGGAGGGCCACTGGTTCCACTAGTGAAGTAGATGGCAGCTGGTTCATGGCTTCCAGTCTCCACACAGCGATGAGTGCTGGATGCATCCCTACAAGACAAGAAAGTCAGTGTCTCAGAGCTGCCTGGATTCTGGGACTCAGCATCCCTCACTAGCCCCCAGGCTGACAAGGGCAAGTCAGAGGGCTTGTCTCTGAAAGGAAGATCTCGAGTGGTAAAATTCCTGCATCCTGGAGTGAGTCAGGCTTAGCATTTGGTTAACTATGTAAGTATGAACAAGCTACTTTACTTCTGTGTCTCTCACTTGCAACATCTGTGAAATGGGCACAACACAACCTATCCCAGAGAATTTAGTGGGAAAATTAACTCTACAACAAAGAGAGAGAGCGAACATACTTAGCTGGGACTGAATGTTATATGAATTGTCCTTGGCCCCAGCACGATGTCAGAAGCACAAAAGGTGAGCAGTTAGTTTTCCAAGAGCTTAAAAAAATTTATTTTATATCTATGAGTGTTTTGCCTGCATATATATGCATGACATGTATATGTTTCGTGTGGAGGTCAGACAAGGACATTGTACTCCCTGAAACTAGAGCTATTGATAGTTGTAAATTGCCATGTAGGTGCTGGGAATCAAACCCAGGTCCTCTGGAAGAGCAGTCAATCTATTCAGCATCCTACATGGTTTCTTGACACCCACTTTTATTCTCTGTAATAACTCACAAGACTTTTAGAATCTTGAATTTGAATCTTTCAAAACTGTGTTTATTTTATTGTCGATTTTCATGGGCATTATTTTAAAGATTAAGGCAGTAGAAAGGAAAAAAAAACAACTTTATGGTCTCCCCGATGTTTCCTAAGGCACATGTTTCTAATGGAAGGATCTTAGACATGCGGCAAGAACCCCATTTATTCAGCTGGTCTTGCTATGAAATTCTGGAAAGATCATTATTCTGGAAGGACCACTATTCCGGAAGGACCACTATTCTAGAAGGACCACTACTCTGGAAGGACCACTATTCCAGAAGGACCACTATTCCAGAAGGACCACTATCCTGGAAACTATATCTAGGGATATGGAATGTGGGAAGAAGAAACTGGAAGTCAGTGCACCAGGCATCTCTTCGATACTGCCTCTCATTTGTTCTGTGACTGTGGTGAATGGTTCTGGATGCCTTTCAGCCCCATGCAGATCAATAGCATGTTGTTTCTAGCATGTGCAAGTGATTCACCTTAATGCTATTTGTGTGTGTGTATGTACCTGTGTAATGTATGCATGTATATGTGCCTAGGTAGTGTATTTGTGTGTGCATGCATGTTTATATTATATATATGTGCCTGTGCAGTGTGTGTGTGTGTATGTGTGTGTGGTGTATTCATGTGAGTGTGTGATAAGCAAACATCTGTATGTGAACATTCAAAGACCAAAGCAGAGTGTCAGGTGGCTCCCTTTACTGCTTTCCGTGATATTTCCTTGAACTCTCAGTGAACCAGAATCTTAGCTTTTTGACTAGGCGAAGCTGACCTGTGAACTCTTGGGATCTGCTTGTCCTCACCTCCTAATGCAAGAGTTCCAGGCATGTGCAGTCATGCTGGCATTTTACATGAGTGCTGGGGATTTGAACTCAGGTCCTCATACTTGTACTACGAGTGCTCTTACCCATTGAGCCATGTGCTCAACCCTCGGTCTCCCGGGGTTCTCTTTTTAAAAATGTGTCCATGGCATGGGCTTCAAGGGTACAAGACGAAAGTGAGTGGTAGACAATGGCCCTTACAACCATCAACACATGAAGTTGAAAGTATTTGCCAATCCCTTGTTAGAAAATCCTGGGGGCACTCTATCTTCTTATCAGAAGGTTTCTGCATATCCAGCCCCACCCACCTTAGGGATGATTAAACACTTGTATCTGCTTTTCTTTCTTCACGGTCTCACTCTCCTTAGCCTTGATTTCCACTTTGGATGAGAACCTGGCTAAGGCAGGAGATACTCACTTCAGCAGTGCCTTGAAGTTCAGCCATCCTTCTCGCCTTTTTTCAGACACCAGCAACTTGATTTTCAGAAAAGGGCAGTCAGGGGTCACTGTGTCCACTTCCTGGGCCACTTCATCGCCAACCACAATGGCCCTGGCATTGGATGACTGCAACCTATAGAGTATGTCCGTGGATTTCATCTGGATGGTTCCAGGCATGAAGACAAGGCCTGGCGAAGACAAAGAGTTTAAAGGAATTGTCTTCTTCCACAGAGAAGGGCTGTGAACATCCACGGGGGCCGGCAGGGAAGGGCAGGTGGGATGTGAGGGGCAATAGGGAGGAAGGACAGCGTGTTCTATTTGGGGGAGAGGAAGCTGCATTTCTCTGCCTTCCATTTCCTTTACAAGAGAGGGTGCCCAGCCTGTGTGGGCAGTTACTAACCAGTCCGTATGCAGCCCAGGGTTACCAGCCACCACTCTGGGACTTGGGAAAGTACCACCGCCACTCGGTCCCCACGCTGTAGGCCACAGGCCCCTGAGAGGACATTGGCTGCCTGTTGGCTGAGTTCACTCAGTTCTCGGAAGTTCCACTTCAGCTCTTCCCCGCTGCCACTCACCCACCACAGGGCTGGGCGGGGAGGTCTCTTGCCAGTCTGACAAAAGAGAAGACACCCGTGGGGACACAGCAAAGAGAACAAATTGCAAGTGTAGGGGTAGGCTTGTTGATCCGAGGACATCCACACACTATTGCAAAGTGTTGAAAACCTTCAAAAATTTGATTTAAGGGAGGGTTAGGTCTAGCAACACTATATTAAAACGGGGACTTTCAATCTGCATGCTTTAAAAACAACAATTAAAATCCAATCTATATTATTGTGATAGATAATTTTGATTGCTAGCTGGATTGGCTTGAGGAGGCCTAAGAGATGAGCAGAGTGCACCTCTGAGGTGTACCTGATGTGAGCCACAGGGATTATACAGTCAGAGCACACAGACATAGACAGAGCCACAGGGCTATGATCTGGTGGAGAACTCGATTTGCAAAGCATCGGGACCACTCGTCTTTTGCATAGTCACTGTCAGTTCTGTAGGAATCTGGTGAAATCATGACGTTTCTCCTTTCCATAATGGGATTCATCCCAAAATATCCCAACAGTGTATAAATCATTCTTTTAAACCTGACTTTTCCTGTACTGGCAACTGTATGCCTTTCTTCACACCACAGGGCCCTAGTATGAAAGCATTCACACAGCCAAACCTTTGTTCTCATAGTCAAATCCACATAAAGCTAGACCCTCACAATTATCCTTATTGACAGGACTATTTGACAGGAAAGGAGCCCTAAGCAGGAGGCACTGAGCAGAGAGACAGTGTGTCTAATCTAACTGATAAACAGGTCTAGGTGGCCCTGAATTATCTAGCAGTCAACTCAGGAGAGTGTAACCTGCTGTCCTTTGTTCTACCCTAACAAGCTAGTAACATTCTGTACTAACTTTCACCTTTAATTTGACACAAGGTCTTAGTCTAGGAAATTAACTCTTTGTACCTTTACCCCTAAGATAAACAATAAAAAACCTTGGGCCCTTAAAGCAGCCCCAGAGAAAGAAATTCCTTCTCACCTGGGTACCAGCGGATACAGCACCAGGATGCTTAGCCTGGGGGCACAAGCTCCATCCTAATCCTCTCACAGCCAGACCCCCTTCTGACACATAAGGTGCCTGCCTTGTCAGTCTTTTATCCATCCTGGTAGCCCTAAGAAATGCATGCTTGATATCACTGCTATTTACCAGAAAGTTGTTAACTGTCTGTGTGGGTATACAAACTGGAAACCTTGTGGGATAGGAAGAACAATGAAGAACAAGGAGGATCATCAAAAGGGAAACATCAAGAGAACATTAGAGAGAACATAGGAAGAATAAATGGGATATGATGAAAAGATTTATGTGGTCTAATTTCTTTCGTTCACTCTCAGACCTTATTAGTTACATTTTTGCCTGCTCTAGCAATCCTGAATCCTGAGAGGTTTCGTGGGGGCTTAACCCCAGTATAAACCTTGATGTATGCCTGGGCATTTCCAGAGATGATCGGATGGTGTGGGCTCTGATCTAATCAATGGATTAATGGCTTGATGGGTTCATAATGCGGCCCTGGGGGATCGTGAAAAGCAAGAGGAGGGTCTTAGGTAGAGGAAGTGATTTGGGAGGCATCCTTGCAGGTGGATCTTCCCTCCAACCCTTCTCGAATTCTTGCCATCAGATTCAGTATTTCCCCCTTGATTTTTATTAGTTTCCAGTTTTCTGGTTTATGTAACTATTTCTTTCATGGATTTCAAATTGAAAACTGTAATAGAAAGACTTTTCCTCAGTAGTCCTAGGAGAAATAACTTTAAAAAAATCAAGAAGCTAGCTGAGGAGATCACTCACTCAGGAAAGTGCTGGCCATGGAAACTTTAGAACCTGAGTTCCACCCCCAGAACACACATTAACCAGAACCAGTCCTGGTGACACACACACGCTTGCCATTCATGCACTGGGGAAGTAGAGTCAGGCAGGTGCCTGAGGCTTGCTGTCCAGTCAGTCTAAAGTTCTTGATGAGCTCCTGGTCATTGAAAGACCTTGTCTCAAAAACCAGAGTGGTGGGGCTGAGGGAGGGCAACTGAGGTTGACCTCTGGCCTCCACGTGCACTAGCACAGATCAGCATGTACACACACATACTTTAGTCCATGCAAGCACACCTACAGGCATAGAAAAGACACTTGTTTGTGTTGTTAACATCACCCTTGTCACACAGTTCTTCCTCTGCATCTAAACACTCTTGTGGATGGAAAGGCGAGGCTCAGGGGCCTGGGAAACTAACTAAACAATGAAGTCTAAGTCTGCAAGATGTGCCAGGCATGTATGTGAGTCTTCCACAGGTCAATGCAAGTTGTTACATGTGTGGCGAACAGCTGCTGGTGCTGTAGTTGCCTGCTAGTTGTTCCAGGAGCATCACCGATACACGGAGAAGCTGAGGGCTTCTCAGAGGCACACACATCCTTGAGTTACTCATGCTCCTGTAACTCCTCCCCCACCCCCATAATTAACTGTTACAGGCTCCTTGCTTCATCAGTCTTGATCTGGATCATATCAGCCCTTCCATCTGCCATTACACTGTTTGTCTGGCACGGGCAGCAATAGTCTTCCAGGAAGAGCCACACAACAACCTTCCACCTTGTTCCATCTTTAGCCTAGAGAGTGATGCAATCTCCAGGCGAAGGTCATGTCATGGGGCCAGGACCTCAGAACAGCACTGTCACAGCTGCCTCTGGGCGGTCCTGTTTGATACCCCTGCTGGTTAACTCTGGCCTTTCTCCTTCCTTAGCCCATGTGAGCTGGTCCATCCTCCAGAAATGTATTTGAGGTAAAGGTAGGTGGTGGGCAGGTAGCAAATGAAACTCAGAGATGGACAAGGAACTTGGAAGTGTCTGCCTCCCCTCCCTCTCCATCTCTTCTGCGGAAGCCCTTTATTCCCTGCCGGGTGGGCATCTCACTTGCACACTTGGGCACCAGAGACATGTGACTTAGCTTTTTTAGAAGACTGGCTCAATCTGGAGTTGTTGCTGATTTCCTACTATAATCCGTGCTAATCAGACTGGCCATCACTGATAAACACCTTGGTATTTCTCTTAGCTCTAGGGTTCAGAGGCTTTGATCATTATTGCTTGGACCCATTACTCTGAGCACATGGCGAGGCAGGGCGTCGTGACAGGGAGACAGGGTCTACTCACTTTGTGAGGAGAAGCAGAGACCACAGACTAAGCAAAAACCCTCGGGTTATGTTCCCAGTGACCGAATTCATCTAGTCCCACCATTTAAAGCCATCACCTCCCAAGCTGTTGTCCCCAGCTGGAGACCAAGTGTTTAAACTGAGCCTACTAGGGCACTATACGGTCAGTCCATGACAAGCTCACCCGTCCCATCTGCGCCCCAGCCCACTGTTCTTTATTTCATGCTAGGAAGAAGTCACACTGGAGAGTGTGTTTGGGATTACTAGGTTCTTCACCATGTCCCATGTGCCTTAGACCTTCTTTTAAAAAATATTTGGAGTAGCATGTATTAGTTATACGCGATCGTAAGTTTTATTACATTTTCATGCATGTGCTCAATGCATTTCAATAGTATTCATCCTCCGTCACCTTCCCACCCTTTCCCATGCTTCTTGATTGCCTTCTTTCTCCCAACTGGAGATGGGGATGATGTGTGTGTGTGCGTGTGTGTGTGTGTGTGTGTGTGCGTATTTGTGTGTGTGTCTGTGTGTGTGTGTGTGTGTGTCTGTGTGTGTGTGTGCCTGTGGTTCCCAGGAAGTTTTATTAGTGTTGCTTCTAGCTTTGTTTATAGAAACATGGACACATTTCTAGTGGCTACACTACTGAACAAAATGTCTCTCTATCCCTCTGTAACCTTTAACTGCATATAAATCCTCTGGGAGGGGTGGGGCCCTCTGAGCTCCTCCCTACTCCATGAAATCTAGTACAGGTAATTGTTAGTCACTGTGAGTTCAAGAGTAACAGCCACCTCGTGCCCAGAGATCACATTCCACACCCCCACCTCCTATGTTCCTTCTGCCCCTTCTCCCACAGTACTTCCTGAACCTGCGAGAAGGTGATAGAAATGTCCTATTGATGGAACATTCAATAGTCACTGCTTCTCAGCCCACTGGCCAGCTGTGGGTCTCTGCAGCCACCACTAACAACTGCATACAAAGCTTCTCTGACAGAACCCCAGAACTCTCCTGCCTTTCTTTCTCCCAAGTCGCCCTACACTGCTTCAAAGATGAACATCCTGTTCACAGCTCTTCTCCTGTCTGAGACGTAATAAGCATCCTGCCAGTCCCAACGGAATGAACTGATTAGTGAATGAAATCAACCCAGCTGTGCCGATCTTGCTCCCATTACCTTCTCCATGTTGGCCCAGTGGTCTATCACATCACTAGCGAAGTTGAACTTGGCAGGTACTTCTTCCTGGTTGCCCCACGGTATGGGTGTTAGTTTCTTGCTATTAATTTGGAATGTACGAATGGACATCTGAGTACCCCAAAGGGTACAATATCTTGGAATTTTCCATAGCCAGTGCATGGTTGGAGCTGTGAAGGAAGGAGATGTAGGTGAACTCTTCCCTACTAGACTGTGAGACTTGCCGTCAGCTAGCGAAGAGGGCTGTTTCCACCCGCCAGGGTTGTTTGATTGTATTTGTGAGTGGATTGAACTGACACTGAGTGCCTGGTTTAGACTCCTCTGTGTGCCACTCCCCTACGGCACCGCCCTCCAGATCCTGCCGCAGTGGATGTCCAATCCCAGGTAACATACTATTTTAGCTTAAAGTATGAGTGCTGAATTATTTTGTGGCTCCTTGTAGTTAGGCCCACTCACTGCCAGTGCAGTGTGGAGGGAGAGTCTATAGTCTCCTCATATTGACTTCAGCTTGGTAGTGAGATACGCTCTGGTTAATAGGATGACTATGGGTTGGTCAGATTTGCATTTACAGCCCCACCCTGTGTGTGTGTGTGTGTGCACTGTATGCATGTGCATTTATAGGTGTGCACATGAGCATGCCCGTGAATGCGTGCAGAGGCCAGAGAAAGATACCGAGTAACCTTCTCTATGTCCCCCGTGACAGGGTATCTAATTGTATCTAGAACCTGCCATTTCCCAGGTAGGCTTGCTGGCCAGAATGCTCTAGTGATCCTTTTGCCTCTGATCCCCGAGCACTGGGCTCACACAAACCCAGGTTTTTACAGACCTGCTCAGCTTCTGAACGTAGGTCCTCATGCTACTGCTGTGAGTGTTCTTACCCACTGTGCCATCTCCCTAGTTCCGTTGCTGGGACTTCCCCTGAGAACTAGAGATCTCAGATGAGCACTACCCTTCTTCCTGGGTCCCAGAGTGATGTCATAAGGAACTCACCTAAGCCCAACCTGGCCACTTCCAACCTTCCATTATTCTTCAGCTAAGTTTGGTAGGCACATCCTAGATCTATGTTTAGAAGGAAACATGTATATATTTGAACGCTGTGGCAATGCTTGGGATGCTTGCCAGTGCACCAACTGTTGGCTAATACATTGATGTTGGAGTTAGTTTTGATTGACGTGCCTGAAAATGTACACTGCAGGATCTAACATAAACAGCAGCTTGCAGGATTATAGCTGCCATTATTATTGTTTTCAGTTGTATTAGCTCTAGGGAAAGATGTTCTGAGGCTATATACACTGATCTTTGAAGTCTGTCCTGTGCTCTTGCAGACATTGCAGAATTTTAAACCTGATGACCTTTGAGTCAGAGAATCCAACCAATCTATCCCCTTGGTCTAGGCAGAAGCCTTGAGAATGCTCATCTGTGGCACCTCCATGTTCTCTCCTGCATTCTCAAAGATGAGGTGAGAGTTTCCTTTCCAGGCCTGGCCAGCCATACCTAGTGCTTTCCTGGTTGCTGTTATCTCCTTTTCGATAGCTGACTCCTCCTTATTTTCTGGCCACACTTCTTCAAATAAGCATGTACTCCTTCACCCCAGATACCCCTTAGTTTCTGCCTATGCTTCTGCCCAGCTCTCTAGCTCTCTACTTTTGGTTCCCCTTTTCTCTATCCAAAGTTGTACCCCTATTAAGACCCTGTGACATAACCTTTGTGACTCCTATGAGTTTTAACATCTTGTCTTCCATGGGGAGTTTTTACCCTCCCTGACAACTGTGACTCCTCATGACCGGTGAGAGTCATCATGGTGCATGTGCCCCCAACCTTCTGTCTCTTGCAGGAACACTTACTTGCCAAGCTGCTTCTGGAACTCTCTCTGGAGGTAGCTTCGTCTACTTCCCTCTTGGGAAGTAGTTCCAGAGCTCCTGCAGCCCTGGAGGAGAGAATAGCACTGAAGCAGATGGTTAACAGATCAGATCCTCCGAGGGCTCAGCTAATCATTAATGGCGCATAACTGTGGGGCGCTGCTACTCCTCCCAGTAAAGTTTGTGTGCAGCACAGTTTTTTTTAAATTTATTTATTTATTAAAGATTTCTGCCTCCTCCCCGCCACCACCTCCCATTTTCCTCCCCCTCCCCCAATCAAGTCCCCCTCCCTTGTCAGCCCTAAGAGCAATCAGGGTTCCCTGCCCTGTGGGAAGTCCAAGGACCACCCACCTCCATCCAGGTCTAGTAAGGTGAGCATCCAAATGCAGCACAGTTTTTGAGTCTGTGGAGGGTGACTCTTAACCCAAGGGGTCAAAATGAGGTTTATTCTCATGGATTGACAGCAAGTATTTTCTCTTACCGGGAAGAGAAGGGAATTTCAGAGACACTGTCTCGTTGCCTTTAATCTCTCTTGTTTGGCTTCCACCAAGGGTCTCTTTCCCTGTCCTGCCTGTGACACTGTTATTCAGTGTCACAGCTTGGATCCAGGCCTCTTGCTAATAACTTACAAGTGTGTCTCTGGGCTGGATCTCTCTCTTGGGTGTTCGTCTATTTGATGACTCTACTTGGCTATCTAACAGGTTTTTAAGAGTAAATGCAGATAGTTCCAGGCATTCTAGCCCTGAAGCAGCCACTGTATCGGCGGCCTTTACAAAAGGATGGTCACCCTGTTCCTCCCACTCTCTTTGCATGAAATCTCAGGCTTCTAACCCCTTATGCCTAGATCTGGGGAATCTAACAGTTCTGCCTTGCAGCTGTGACTGCAATCTGCCTCGCTCTCTTCAGTGTTCCAAACCACCATTCCCTATCTGTTTTAGGGTTACCAGCACTGTGATCAAACACTGTGACCAAACGCAAGTTGGGGAGGAAAGGGTTTATTTGACTTACACTTCCACATTGTTGTCCATCATTGTAGAAAGCAGCACAGGAACTCAAACAAGGCAGGAACCAGGAAGTAGGAACTGATGCAGAGATCATGGAAGAGTGCTGGTTAGTGGCTTGCTCAGTGTGCTTTCTTGTAGACCCCAGAACCACCAGCCCACAGATGGTACCACCCACAGTGGGCTGGACCCTCCTCCATCAATCACTAATTAAGAAATTGCCCTACGGCTGGATTTTCTGGAGGGATTTTCTCAACTGACCGTCCATCCTTTCAGTTCACTCTAGTTTGTGTCAAGTTGACGTAAAACTAGTCAGCATACTGTGCAGAGGAGCATTTTTGTGCTTTCTTTTCCTTTCTTCTTGCCTCTGCCCTTGACCCTCGAAATCTGTTCCCAGAATGAGCCTGACTTAACTCAGTCAGACCGTGGAGCCTTCGGAGTAAAATACCAGGTCCTTGCTTGCCATTATCTACAAGGTCATGACCTCAAAGACTTCCCAGGACTCTTTGTCCTGCTTCCCCAGTTCAGTCAATGGGCCTCTTTGTCATCCTGTCTCCCAGACACACTCTGGCCTCAGGCCTTTGTGAATATTATTCTCTTTGCCTAAAATCCTCCTCCCTAACATTTAGATGATGTGCAAAGTTGTCTGTGCTGGGTAGTTTTTTGTCAACTTGATGAAGCTAGATTCATCTGGGAAGAGGGGACCGCAACTGAAAAAAATGCATCTGTCAGATTGGTCTATAGGCAAGACTGTGCATAATTGCATTATGCATAATTATATAAACATTCTTGATTAATGGTTGATTTGATAGGACCCAACACACTGATGTGGTATTACCACAGGGTGGGTGACCCTGAGTTGTATACATTATTTATAACATATTACATATACAAACATAAATTATGTAAATATATAAATAAACACCATATAACTACACGCACACAATTTCACAATTTCCTGAGCAGGACATGGGACTGAGCCAGTCAGGAGCTTTCTTCTATGGCCTCTGCTTCAGTTACTGCCTCCAGGTTCCTTCTGTGAGTTCCTGCCCTGACTTCCCTGCATGATGGACTGTAAGTTGTAAGGTGAAATGAACCAAAGTATTTTCTTAAATATTTACTTTTGCTTGTTGTTGCTGTTGTTATTTATGTGTGTGTGATGTGTCTGCCTGCAGGTTTCCAGGAAGCCCAGAAGGGAATGGCAGATCCCTGGAGCTGGAGTTACAGGTGGTTGTGAGACTGATATGGATGCTGGGAACTGAACTCAGGTCCTCTGAAAGAGAGCAGTACGTGCTCTTAAACACTGAGCCATCTCTGTAGCCCCTTAGGACATCATCTTCATGTGTCCTTTCTGCCCACCTGATCTAACATCACAGACTCCATCTTCTCTGCCATATTCCTTCTCTCTGGCCATATAGATCTCATTATGCATGTTTTCTTATTTTTTTCTTTTTAGCTTTTACACACATGCTCTTGAGGGAAGAAATTTTTATGTTCCGTAATTCTTGTTTCCCAAAGCTCCAAAGCAGCTGCAAGTAAATTGACACAGTAAATGTATGTCAAATTAATTGTCCTTTATTCTCAAAATAACCCTGTAAAACAGGGGATTACTTCCCCAAAGTCTCTAAACTCCTGTATAGGTGAAGGCTCTGGGGATCATGCCTGATGATCTCGTGCATGGGCAAGATTGGAGGGTCACAGTCCAGGGAATAGCAGACAAAATCACATACATTCAAGAAAACACACACAAAAAAATTTATTTGTTCTCCTAGAAAATGGGACAAAGGGCTTACAGAGGTATTAGCTGTGATACTTCCAGGTATATAAGCCATGGAACCCTGTCCTCAAAGGGATATTTGTCTCTGTCAATTAGTCAGTAAATATTTATGAAAAAGACACAGACATGATCAAAACACATCTCTTCCAATTTGAAGGAAGAACAGATAATAATGTATAAAATGATTTAGCTAATTTTAGATACTGCTAAGAACCAGTCAGAAGTCAGATCACATCGCATTTTCATTGAAAACCAAACAGTGAATCTTAATATAAAATAGACATTTGAGTTTTGCCATCATCATAAAAGGACCATGTTATGGAATATTAGTTTAAAATATTTTACATTTATTTGTGCTGTGGAATATTTGTTTAATGATGTGTGGCATTCTTTAATTTTGCATTTTTTTTAAACTCTGAAACTGTGTTATTTTGCCTCCCTAAAACATCTGTTTGATCTAATAAAGAGCTGAATGGTCAATTGCTAGGCAGGAGAGGGAGGGGCAGGTGAGGCTGCCAGGCAGAGAGAATAAATAGAAGGAGAAAAAGAAAAGGGGGGGGGCAAGTAAAGGAGGAGAGAGGATGCCAGGGGCCAGCCACCCAGCCACACAACCAGCCATGAAGTAAGAAGGAAAGAAAGGTATACAGAATAGAAAAATGTAAAAGCCCAGAGGCAAAAGATAGATGGGATAATTTAAGAAAATCTGGCTAGAAACAAAACAAGCTAAGGTCAGGCGTTCATAAGAAAGGATAAGTCTCCGTGTATTCATTTCAGAGCTGGGTGGTGGGCCCCCAAAGAGCAAAGGTTAAAAAAACAAAACAAAACAGCTACAGGACTGCCACTCAACTCAGTGCTGGCTTCTCACCTCTTCACACCCCTTCTTAAACTCTCTCTCAACCTCAGTAGGGCTGCTTCCTGCCTGCTCCTTGAAGGCACGCCTGGCCCAGCCTTTGTACAAATGACTCTCTCTTGTCAGATTGCTTTTCTCCAGATTTCTACTTGAATATCCCCCTCTAATCTTTCAAATCTTTGGCAGATTTTTTTTTTCACTATCTCAGTCATCTCAGTAAAGCTCACCTTAACCGTCTACCTACTTAAAAATGCAAGCTGCCTCCAGACTGGTTCTCCTTCCCTCCTTTACTCTATTATCAGACTCTATGCTCCTTAATTCTAATTGCTTTTAACTTTATAAAAAGAAATTTTAAACAGTTTTGCTTCTGTCTCTGTTCCTTAGGATTTAAGCTTTGTTAAGACAGAGATCCTTGCCTGTCTTGTTTATTGAGTTAGCTAAAGAGCTTAGGATAGAATCTGTCTCAGAGAATTCAGTGAATACCTGGTTATATAAATTAGCACCATGAGGAAAATAAAACATTTTGATATTATAATGAACACGACTGCCTGAAGTGTGTAGCTGCATAAATGACGGCTTCTGCTATGTATGAATGTGCCTGTGTGTGTCTGTGTGCACAACAGTTATGAATGTCTGAACGTCTGGTTATATGTATGAGTGCACATAGCTGTGTATGTGTGATTGCTCATGTGAATTTGTGTGTATGTGTGCATGAGAGAGTGAGAGGAGAGAGAGAGAGAGAGAGAGAGAGAGAGAGAGAATTTGATTTGGGATTGGCTAAAAAACACTCCTCTGGGAAAGTCTGTCAAGTTGATTGATTCCAGAGATATTTAGTGAGGAAGGAAGAGTCTCTTCAATGTGGATGACACCACACTGTGATACAGCACTTCAATAAAAGAGGAAGCAGCATGAATACCAGGTTTCATCTGCCTCTGCTCCCTGACTGCACACAATGTGACCAGATGCAACACGCCCCTGACTGCACACAATGTAATCAGATGCAACATGCCCCTGACTGCACACAATGTGACCAGCTGAAACATGCCCCTGACTGCACACAATGTGACCAGATGCAACATGCCCCTGACTGCATACAATGCGACCAGAAGCAACATGCCCCTGACTACATACAATGTGACCAGCTGTAGCATGCACCCTGACTGCATACAATGTGACCAGCTATAACATGCTCCCTGACTACATACAACATGCTCAGCTGCCACATGCTTTCCCCACCACGAAGAACTGTGCTCCTCAAGCCACTGGCAAGCTTGAATTATTCCTTCTTAAACTGATTTTTCTGTTTTTTCATTTTCTCTTTTCCTTTCTCAAGTTGCTTTGCTCTCAGGGCACTGGGACTGAGTTAGACTGTGGATATGGGCGTGATGAGCTCACAAGGCAATGTTAGACACATGGTCTCATGTTCATCGTTATTTTGACGTGTATTAAAAGGAAGATGGCATTTGTCCTTTCAGGAGTATTATATCAACTGACATGATGTGAATTGATGAATTGCACAGATGGTATAAAGTTAGACCTATAATCATAACCTTGCAGTGCGAGTCAGGAAAAGCTGGGAGAAGCCTAGGTAAATGACGCTGGACATACAGTAAGTTCTTGGGGACGGGGTACAAATGGTCATCACTGCGGAGGACTACTAGGTCTGGTGGGGAAGAGTGGCCACTTGAGCGGTGGAATCTGGTTCCTAAAGGCCACAAGGTGGCTGGGAATTTTGTCCTTTCCCTTTGGGAGCTGAGTTGGGCTGAGGTCCCTTGAGAGGAAGCTAGTTGAGGAGTGGGAGTCAGCAGGGAGCTCCAAAACACGAAACACCAGGAAAACAAAGAAACAAAACCATTAAAAATGGGCCATGAAACCAGAGATCTCCAAGGATGAACTATAGTGGCTGAGAAATATTTTAAGAAGTGTTCAACATCCATAGCCACCAGGAAAATGCAAACTAAAACTGCTTTGAGATTTCATCTTACCCCAGTCAGAATAACTGACATTTAAAAAAAAATGGAGACAAATGCTGGCATGTATGTGAGGGAGGGGAGGGGAAGACTTCTTTATTGCTGATGGGAGTGCAAACTGGTCCAACCACTACCGACAGCAGTGTGGGGGTTCCTCAGAAAGTTAGAAATAGGCTTACCACATGATCCAGTCACACTACTAGAAACAGAGCTTATATATATGGGACACAGTGGAATGACTTACAGGTTGTGGCTCGTCGAATCCCACAAGGGCTGCCTATGAATGAAGATCCAAGGATCCAGTGGTTGTTCAGTCCTGGAGGCTGGACATCTCAGCTGGTCTTCAGTGTTCACTGGGATCCTGAAGAAGCAGGCTCTAATGCCAGTGGAGGAATGGACTTGAGAGGATGAGAACGAGCAGGCAAAGACTGAGCGAACTCCTTTCTTCTATGCTCTTTATATAGACTGTCAGCACAGTCTATATAAAGAACGATGAGTCTTCCCACGTCAAAGATCCGGATTAGGGGTTGGTCTTCCCATCTCAAAGATCCAGATTAGAGGTGCGTTTTTCCACTTTAAATGTTTAAGGAAAAAATCCCTCATGGGTGTGCCCAGTCATTTAAGTTTTTGTTAATTAATTAGTCAAGTTGACAAGCAAGAATAGCCATCACAAATCCATCCCTGTCAACGCGACACAATTGTATCTCCATATGTCAAGCTGCCTTTGTTAGGATTACTGTCGCTGTGATGAAAACACCACCATCAAAGCAAAGCAGTTCTGCAAGGAAAGGGTTTATTTGGCTTACGCTTCCATATCACTGTTCATCATCAAAGAAAACCAGGACAGGGTCCAAACAGATCAGGAATCTGGGAACAGAAGCCGATGTGGAGGCCATGGAGGGGTGCTGCTTAGCGGCTTGCTCAATGTGGCTTGCTCAGTCTGTTTTCTTATAGATTCAGGACCACCAGCGCAAGGGTGACACCACCCACAATGAGCTGAGGCTTCCCCTATCAATTGCTAATTAAGAAAATGCCCTACAGCCCTAACTTATGGAGGCATTTTCTCAATTAAGGTTCCCACCTTTCAGATAATTTTAGCTTGTATCAAGTTGACATAACACTAGTCAGCACAGATACTTAATTTCCAAATGAAAATAACCATCAGTTCTTAATTACACCCAAACATGATATAGCTATTCCATATACAATTACAAATGCTTTGTACATTTCACCAGGTCATAAGCATTCCAAATACAATTTAACTTTCTTTTGTACAAGCGCAACCACATTATAAATTTAGAATAGGTGTCAATGTCTCTTGAGAGACATTCTTTTAGTATCTCAAACTTAAATTGGTTATCAAACCAACTGATATTTTCACAATTGATAAAGAAATTGAGGAAATAAAACATAAATATCTGCACAAATGCATTCTTTTTTTATTGATTTTTATTGAACTCTACATTTTTCTCTGCTCCCCTCCTTACCTCTCCCCTCCCTGCCTCTCCCCTCCCCCTTCAACCCTCCCCCATGGTTCCCAAACTCCCAATTTACTCAGGAGATCTTGTCTTTTTCTACTTCCCATGTAGATTAGATCTATGTAAGTCTCTCTTAGTGTCCACACTGTTGTCTAAGTTCTCTGGGATTGTAGTTTATAAGATGGTTTTCTTTGCTTTATGTTTAAAAACCACCTATGAGTGAGTACATGTGATAATTGTCTTTCTGTGTCTGGGTTACCTTACTCAAAATAATGTTTTCTAGCTTCATCCATTTTCCTGCATAATTCAAGATGTTGTTATTTTTTCTGCTGTGTAGTACTCCATTGTGTAAATGTACCACATATTCTTTATCTATTCTTCGGTTGAAGGGCATTTAGGTTGTTTCCAGGTTCTGGCTATGCCAAACAAAGCTGCTATGAACACAGTTGAGCACATGTCCTTGTGGCACGATTGAGCATCCTTCGGATATATACCCAAAAGTGGTATTACTGGGTCTTGGGGAAGGTTGTTTGCTAATTTTCTGAGAAATCGCCACACTGACATCCAAAGTGGTTGTACCAGCTTGCATTCCCACTAGCAATGCAGAAGTGTTCCCTTTTCCCCGCAACCTCTCCAGCATAAGTTGTCATCAGTGTTTTTGATCTTGGCAATTCTTACAGATGTAAGATGGAATCTCAGAGTTGTTTTGATTTGCATTTCTCTCATGATTAAGGATGTTGAACATTTCCTTAAGTGTCTTTCAGCCATTTTAGATTCCTCTGTTGAGAGCTCTTTGTTTAGGTCTGTACTCCGTTTTTTTTTTATTGGATTATGTGATCTTTTGGTGTTCAATTTCTTGAGTTCTTTGTATATTTTGGAGATCAGACCCCTGTCTGAGGTGGGGTTAGTGAAGATCTTTTCCCATTCTGTAGGCTGTCGTTTTGTCTTGTTGATCATGTCCTTTGCTTTACAGAAGCTTTTCAGTTTCAGGAGGTCTCATTTATAAATTGTTTCTCTCAGTGTCTATGCTGCTGGGGTTATATTTAGGAAGTGGTCTCCTATGCCAATGCATTCAAGTGTACATTCCACTTTCTCTTCTATAAGGTTCAGTGTGGCTGCCTTTATGTTGAGGTCTTTGATCCATTTGGACTTGAGTTTTGTGCATGGTGATAGATATGGGTCTGTTTTCATTCTTCTACACGTGGATATCCAGTTATGCCAGCACTACTTGTTAAATATGCTTTCTTTTTTCCATTTGATATTTTTTGCTTCTTTGTCAAAAATCAGGTGTTTGAAGATGTGTGGATTGATATCCAGGTCTTCTATTCAGTTCCATTGGTCCTCTTGTCTGTTCTTATGCCAATACCAGGATGTTTTCAGTACTGTAGCTCTGTAGTAGAATTTGAAGTCAGGGATTGTGATGTCTCCAGAAGTTCTTTTATTGTACAGGATTGTTTTGGCTGTCCTGGGTTTTTTGCTTTTCCATATGAAGTTGAGTACCGTTCTTTCGAGGTCTGTGAAGAATTTTGCTGGGCATTGCACTGAATTTGTAGATTGCTTTTGTTAAGATTGCTATTTTTACTATGTTAATTCTGCCTACCCAGGAGCATGGGAGATTTTTCCACTTTCTGGTGTCTTCTTCAATTTCTTTCTTCAAAGATTTAAAGTGCTTGTCATACAAGTCTTCCACTTGTTTGGTTAGAGTTGCTCCGAGATATTTTATGCTACACAAATGCTTTCTTAACAAAATCCAACAGCAACACTCATGTCAATTATAATCCTCTTTTCTGCAACTAGTTATACGGCCTTGGCTGACATCTATAACTACCCTCCCCTCCTAACCATTCTGTATTTCCTCCACTCTCAGCAAGTACTTCAGCAGGTCTTGGCTCTTTTCCTGGAAGAGTTACCTTACCTTCATTCCCAAAGGGTCTGAGCCCTCTGTCATCCTGCCTGGATTAGGCTGTTGCAGTTTCCCACCGACTTTAATCACTAGGCATCGAAACACCAAGAGACGCCCTAAAGGATCTCCTGCATTCAAGACATAATCCCATGATCCTTCTCACCTCCATTATGGAGAGGCAATCCAAGTTCTTCCTTGGTAATCTGGATCAATCATCCCTTCTAACTCTCTTACTACTTTCTTAGCCTGTTGGCTTAAAGACATTAGAAGCCCAAAGTGACCAGGAGGAAGTCTGAACTTCTAGTTCAATGGAATGTTTGCTGTGTCTCCTGGCCGGGGCACTCCCCTCTCTGGAAAGGCCAGCAGAACTGAAGGTCATGGGAACAGGAAACAAAACATTTCTTAGAGGGTCACTAGGGGTGAGAGTGAGTGTAACTTTTCCCTTCCTCACCTTTGACTCCTGGACCCACGGATCCTGGTTATGGGAGAAACTGTACCATAATTAGATGTTGATTCAAAGCATATATCACCTTCTGGAAAGCCCTGGTCCTAACTTCCAGACTACTGCCCCATTAGGGGGATTTTTTTTCAATCCTCCTATTTCAAAAGGTTTTTCTGTCTGTCAGGGGAGCGGCTTCGGAATGGTAGGGAACATGGTAATACCAGTGGATTCTATGACCATGGACCCCACCATCACACTTCCCTGGCTGCCAAATGAGTTCCTTGGTCAGAAGCAATACTGTGTGGAATATCATAATGGTCGAGAAGACATTTTGTGAGTCCATGTATGGTGGTTTTGGCAGAAGCATTTGTGCAGGACAGGCAAATTTATAACTAGAATACATATCTACCCTTGTAACTGTCAGAACAAAGACATACCCAAAGAATGACCCTTGATGAGGAGTGGGTTGGGGAACTGTGAGAGAGGCTCCAGGGAAAAAGGCAGAGGGACTTTTACCTCAGGTGCATCTTGTCCCCTGAGTTGTTCTTGGACGTGATTTTGAGCCTCCTGTGACATAAGTCTACATTCGATTACTAGGGCATGTTTATTTCTGTTGCATGTCAGAACATAGTTATAGAACCCAATCTGGTTAGTGTACCCCAAATCTGGACACCTTGCATTAATGCTTTCCCAGATATAATCGATAGTACATGCTTAAACTGGTCTGTGCCGAGGGAGTTCTGGGAAAGGGCTGCTCTGTTAATATTTAGTGTGTGCTTACTGACCTTTATTTACATGTTTTCTGATCACGCTTTCTGAACTCAAACAACCTTCCTTGGATCATTGCTTTCTTTGTTATGTTCGTGTATAAAGCACACTGAAACTGAAGTCAGGCTGTCTACAGCATTAGACTGTAGTCCACCCCATTCTTTCAGGTCCTAAGATCCCAGGTCCAACAGACAACATCTGCCAGGACTACAAAAGTCGACAGAAAGGACAAAGTGTTGTCCTTTCCACAAAGGAAGTGGTCCAAGGTAGCAAACCTGCCACCAGGTCACAGGTTGGTCACCCTGGGGAATCGTGCCATATCTGGGGCTCAGTGTTGGTCTATGCTTTTGGAGACCTGGCATTCAGTAGCAGTTTTAGCCAGATCAGCTTTGGAAGTCCATATTGTTAAGTCCATGCATAACCCTGTCTCTGCTACTGTGGGCCCATGGGGGAATGACAGGAGTAGCTGGGCAAAGAGGCTGACTTCCACAAAATGGGTGATCCTATCTACTTGAAGATCCTATCCAAAGATGTGTTGCTGTGATTGGTGTAACAGAAAGCTGAATGGCCAATAGCAGTATAGGCAGGACTTCCAACCAGAGAGGGAACTCTGGGAAGAAGAAAGGTGGAGCTGCCAGCCAGATGTGGAGGAAGCAGGCTGTGTAGTACAGAGATGAGTTAACAAGCCTCATGGAAGAACATAGATTTACAAATATGGGTTAAGCCAGGCGGTGGTGGCACACGCCTTTAAACCCAGCACTCAGGAGGCAGAGGCAGGTGGATCCCTGTGAGTTCAAAGACAGCCTGGTTTACAGAGTGAATTCCAGGTCAGGCTCCAAAGCTACACAGAGAAACCCTGTCTTGAAAAATCCATATATAAACACATATGTATGGGTTAATTTAAGTTATAAGCACTACTCAGGAATGAACCTAAGCTAAGGTTGAGGTTTCATAAGTAATAAGAAGTCTCTGCATTGATACTTGTGGGTTGGCATCCCAAAGAAAATTCCAACTAGAAATGGCACCCAACATCCGGCATGTAAATCCTCATAGGCCCTGAAAAAGTGGACTCTGGGGTAGGCTCAACATACAGAGCACAGCTCTTTTTAGAGGCCCTGCTGTGCAGCTGAGCACTTGAGCAGCCAGCACTGGGTACAACCTCAGACACAACAAATTCCCAGAGCTGGGGCAGTAAATGCGGCTCTGGGGAGATACCCTCTGGCATGAGGTTAGGCTGTCAGGGAAGCTGAGGGGAGCGGAGCCAGCTGCCAGTGTCACTCCTTGGCAGCAGCCTAGAGTTTAACATTGCTCCCCTGCAGTCAGAGAACACTGCAAACACACAGCAACAGATGCATAAAAAGTCAGGTCCAGACACAGGGAACCTCAACATAGGTGTACTATGCTTTAAAAGGTGTTTAGGTTATGAAGAAAGAAGAGAAAATGTGTATGGACAGTCCCAGAAAAAACAGATTAAAAATAAAAGAGTCTTTAAAGAGAGAGTAAGAGTAATAGAAAACATAAGTCACATGGCAAGAACAAGCAGGCAAAGACAAAGCGCTTTCTTTGCCCACGTCATTTATATAGACTGTCAACAGAAGGCGTGGTCTTGGTGAAAGACGAATCTTCCTGTCTTAAAAGATCTAGATTAAAGGTTTATCTTGCCACTTCAAAGATCTGGATTAGAGGTGGGTCTTCTCCCTTCAGATGATTAAGGAAAATCCTTCACAGGTGTGCCCGGCCATTTGGTTTTAGTTAATCCCAGGTGTAGTCAAGTTGACAAACAATAATGACCATCACAAGCACGCACCCAAGACTCTCTGTGCTACTCCAGTGCATCACAGGCACGCACCCAAGACTCTCTGTGCTACTCCAGTGCATCACAGGCACGCACCCAAGACTCTCTGTGCTACTCCAGTGCTGCTTGCTTGGCCATGTTCATTCTTGTTCTAGTCACGATAGCCAGGGAAAGGAAACAGCCTAGACGTCCATCAAATGAGGAGTCAGTAGTGGAAATGTGTTTCGTTCACACGATGGGAATCATTCAGAAAATGATTAAGAAAATGGTTAAGAAAGAATGAAATTACAAAATTTGCAGGTAAATGGATGGGGCTTGAAGCAGTCTTTCTGGGTGAGGTAACCCAGACCCAAAGAGATAAATGTCATATTTTCTCATATTTCTTGTTCGATTTTGAATTTTTAGATGTGTGTATTTTATTGGAAAAATCTCTAGAGGTTAGGAAACTAGTAAGGAGTTAATGTGGGGAGGCTTGCACTGTAGGGGAGCTAGAATGCAATGATATGGGGGGAAAGGAAGGGGAGATAGAATGCAATGGTATAGAAGGGGGGACAGGAAGGAGAGATAGAATGGTATGGGGGGAGAACAGGAAGGGTTAAATTGAGTAGGAACTATGAGGGTGAGGGGGTGAAAAGAGGGTAAGAGCCAGAAGCTGTGGACAAGGAGACTTTTCCAGATGCAACGGGGCAGCTGCACATCTGGACACACAGTCATTGGGACAGCATGCTCAAGGTCTGGGCAAGCTCCAGGCTGATTCATCATGGAGTAGGGGTGGAGGGGGGATGGGAAAGGTGGGGTAATCCTACCCCTAGCTGAGAGCTACTGGGAACTGACAGCTGCTGGCAGGAGAGTCGGTTTTCTTTAAGGGCGTGGCTATCCTTTACGTTGATAGTGCTACAGCGGATGGCCCACACCCACGAGTATATGAACATCAGAAGTTGGACCTGATAGGCTTAAAGAATGAGGACATAATGTTGGGTGGGTAGGGAAAGAGGGATGGGTCTAGGAGGAGTCTAAAGAGGGACTTGAACATAATCAAAACACAGTCTATGAAATTCTTAGATAATTAAACAATAAAAATAAATTAATTAAGTCAATAGTGGTATATTCCTGTAATCCCAGAAATCATAAGACTTATACAGGAGGTTCTAGGCTTTAAAGCCAGGCCAGACTTACTGCAAGTGTGGTAGTTTGAATGTAATTGGTCCCCATAATCTCATAGAGGGTGGCACTATTAGGTGTGGCTTTGTTAGAGTGGGTATAGCCTTGTTGGAGGAAGTGTGAAGGAGTGGGATTTGAGGTTTCCTATGCTCAGGATACCACCCAGTATCTCGATTGACTTTCTGTTGTCTGCAAGAGGTAGGACTCTCAGCTATTTCTCCAGCACCATGTCTGTCTGCATGCAGCCACATCCCACCATGATGATAATGGACTGAACCTCTGAACTGTAAGCCACCCCAATGAAAGGTTTTCCTTTATAAGAGTTGCTGTGGTTGCTAACCTGAGCTGGTGAGAGCTCACTGACTCTGGACCGATGGCGGGAACTTGTCTAGGACTAACTAAACTGAATATGGGTGACAGTTATGTGACTTGGGCAGATTGTGGGGCCACTGGCAGTGGGACCAAGATTTATCTCTAGTTCTTGAACTGGCACTTTGGAACCCATTCTTTTTGGAGGGGTACCTTGCTTAGCTTAGATATAGGAGGGAGGGCCTCAGTCCTGCCTCAAAGTGATGTGTCAGACTTTGTTGATTCCACTTGGGAAACCTTACCTCTCTGAGGAAAGGATGGGGGTCTGGGGTCGGGGGAGCGGGAGGAAAGGAGGGCGTGGGAACTGGGATAGGTATGTAAAGTGAGAAAAGATTGTTTTTAAAAATAAATTTAATTAAAAAAAGAAAAAGAAGAAGAATTGCTGTGATCAAGGTATTATTTCAGAACAATAAAAGCCCTAACTAAGACGGCAAGGCAAAAGAAAAAACAAATTTCTTTAACAAATATGGCATTCTACATTGCTTTAAGATTTTATTTTCTAAAATGATGTCTATACTTCTGATATACACAAAGACTCAACACCTAAATTAAACCACCCTGAATTCCTCACGAAGGTGAAGCAATGGCCGGTTGACTTTAAATACTAGCTCTGGGGAATACCAGCTGTGTGGATGTCAGCTCATGGCTGGGCCTACCAATGCCATCTCTAAAGTAGGATACTATTAGTATCTGCCCACAGGAGGGCAGGCGTGGAAGCACTGTGAGCTGCCAGGGCATGGCAACTGGCCCAACCTGGGTGTGGCTGGCCCAACCTGGGTGTGGCATGCTCCCAGCAGCACATCTGCTCTTTCTACCTCACCTGCATCCTTTGTCCAGAGGGTGCACTCTTTCTCTTTACCTGTGTCCGTGTTTCCTCAATCCCAGCTCACTGGAGACTTCCCTCCCTGCCCCACCTTTCATGGGCATGTGCATCATCTGCACATATAAATAATGCATGTTTTTCTACACTTGTGGGGACACATGCATGTGTGAAGGAGCGTGTATGAATTCTTGTGAGGCTATGCATGCACACTTTGTGGGGCAAGGGTTGCACATGCATGTGGAGGCCTGAGTTTAATGTCAGAACCATCCTCCATTGTTCTCCCACCTTACCCATTGCGGCAGGTTCCCACAGTCAATCCCCAGGGCTGGCTGATGTTTTGTTTCTCTACTCAGCTTTCTCCAGGGATCTCCCATCTCTGCCTTCCAGGGCTGGACCACCACACTCCATGAGCATCAATTTGTGAACAGAAAGCTAGACATGAGGCATGGGAGGCTAGAAAATTGTTTCTTTTGGAGGATACTTATATGTGTATAGTGTAGTATATGTGTGTGTGTGCACTGTTCATGTGTGTACACATGCATGTGGGGGACAACAGTTAATGTTTTACTATCTTCCACTCTTGTTCTTCACCTTACCTTTTTGAGATGAGACCTCTCAATGAACATATAGCTCAGTGGTTGGCTAGGTTGACTGACCAGCAAGCTCTGGGAATCCTCTTGTCTTCTTGTTGCCCCCAAACTGAGGATATAGATGAGCATAACCATAGCTGACTTTTACATGGCTATCAGGAATCTGAAAATAGGGCGTTCATGCTTACACAGCAGTTTTATGATCAGCGCTGTCTCCCAGGCCCAGGAGAGAAGATTGTTTCTCTAAAATAACTTGTTCGTTGAAATAGTTGTTTCTGATTCTTAAGAAAACTTGGGAGAGTGCTATTGAACAATCCTCTTGTACACTGTAAATATTTGTCATTCAGATTGTTTTAATAAAATGCGGATTGGCCAGTAGTCAGGCAGGAAGTATAGGCAAGTGACCAAACTAAGAATGATGTGAAGGAGAAGGGTGGAGTGAGGAATCACCAGCCAGATGAAGAAGGAGCAAGAAATAAATGTGTCATGCAGATAAAGGTACTGCCACATGGCAGAGTATAAATAAGGAATATGGGTTAACTTAAAATGTAAGAGCTAGTTAGTAATAAGCCTGAGCTATTGGTTGAGAGTTTATAATTTCTATTAAGCCTGAGTCAATTATTTGGGAAGTGGCTGCCAGGTATTTGGGAACAGATGAGAGGGAGAGAAACATCTGACTACATATGGTGCCCAAACATTCACCAAGAATTTCCACATAAAGCCTGAAAAAAGGTTTTAAAAGGATTCTAAACACAGCAAAACAATCAAACTTGCCTTTTTGGTAACTGCTATTTATTGGGTAGGCTGTGTTTGCTGGTAGGAAGCAGAGGCACAGGTCTTTTAAGAGACAGTATTCTGGCTTGGTACCAGTGGCTAAAAATGGACAAAAAATGTTTTAAGAAGTCCTACTACCAAACACTTATATGGTGTTTATGGGCAGTGGGTGGCACCTAGAAACTTCCTAGAATTGGGGGTGGTAAACATGGCTTTTAGAGCTAGACTAGACTCTCAGGGAACTGAGGGAGAGGAGCCAGTCATGAACATACCATGATTTAAGTTACACACCTGCGTCTTTTGCTGATGCAGACAAAAAGTTTACAGATACACACTAAGGACAGATTCAGGTAAAAAAAAAAAGACAGCCTCTAAAAGGGTCACAGTATGTTTGAAAATATATGTAGACTTAGGAGAGAAAAAGAAAAAGGGTAGAAAAGGTCCTTAAAAAATGAATAGAGTAAAAGATATAATAAGCCACATAAAGATGGAAAATACACAATCTGGATTGTATATATATTATTGTGTCATCTTTAAAAATTTTGGCCACTTAGACAACAAAGAGAAACCTAAGAAAGACATACATGGATCTAGTCTACATGGGAAATAGCAAAAGACAAGATCTCCTGAGTAAATTGGGAGCATGGGAACTGTGGGAGAGGGGAGAAGGAGGGGGGGGGAAGAAGGGAAGGGAGCAGAGAAAAATAAATATCTCAATAAAAATAATAAAAAATTTTGGCTGCTAAGAGATTTTTGATTACGGAAACTGCTATAGTAAACCAATCTATATATCTTAAAATTATCTTGACTTCAAAATTTAAGTCAAAAATATGCTAATTTGTAGGAGATGTTATGCTTCTGTTTCCATAGAAAATGAGGGGCTATGGATTTATTCCAGGTTAAGAAAAATTTCAGGAAAATCCCCTGAAATATTTCCAATGGGGTCCAATGGCCCAGGTGATCCATCATTCAGAACAGCTTCTGGGCTGCTGTCTGAGTTGACCCAACCTCTCAAAATACTCCTGTCAGGATTTGACCAAAATCTTAAATTTTCTCCGGGTTCTTCAAAGATTAGCAGTGTCCCCAATCAGCAGAAAGTAGTCTAGAGAACTATGCCCATAGTCCCAAAATATTGGTTACAAATATTTATCATTGCTGAAGGGGTTGGTTACAAATTGTTATTGGTCATAGTCAAAACAAAGGCTAATCAAAAGGGTTAAATTCAGAAGTCTTTTCCAAAAGAAAAAAGGGGATATGACATATTAATTATAGGATAAAAGGGTAGATTACTGAATCTACATTTAAACAAAAAAGCATCTACTAGTCTTAAATATTTTGTATGACATGGATTCTTGTATATTGATACAAATTTAAGGTTGTTTTTGTTATATTGCATGCATGTTTCTACTCTTAAGATATTTTTGCATATTGATACAAATTTAAGGCTATTTTTGTTAGAACATAGTGTATATAGATTTCTACTCTTATATTAGGTATTGTGCCTATGCAATTCATTTAACAATGTAATATAAATTTCTAGTCCTTAAAAGTTATGATTACAAACTATTTAGGATAATAAGGAAATGCAGGTTAGTAGTTAGTCACCTATTACAATCAAACTTGTCTTGCAGGTATGTTTTCAAGATCAAACATGGATATATTTTAGGTAGACAAGTAGCCTTCAAACACTTCAGAGATCTATAAACTATGGTATTTAAGATGTTTTAATAGCATAAGGTTCTTTTTTATGAAGTGAGACATGTCTGTTCCTGGAAGCACCAATATTCTTCAGAGAAGATGATGGACATCAAAGAAACTCCACATGGAGTTTACTTTCTTTGTCACAAAAGTAAGCCACTGCTTTTGTTTTGAATGCTGACAGCATACTGTCCAAATTGGACAAGCATAACCCAAAAGAACATGACTGTCAAACTTTGCCAAGACAAGGCAGGACAGTCCTTAAAAAAATCCCACTTTACAGAAAAGTCTGTCAGACATTCTAAGTCTGTAGGCCAGAGACAGATGTCCCAGTGTTATAGAGGAACATTGTGTGACTATATAAGTAGCCAGCTGTTTCTGTTATTTCTTAATTTTGGAAGTATTTTGCTCAGCACTTCCTGTTTAATCAGGTAATATAGCCTTCTCAGGTCTCTGATGGAGTTGAAGACTAGATAGTTATAGTTACAGTTTTCTTTGTTAACAAGTTCAGTAAAGAAACTCAAAAAAGAGTTTAAAGTATATAAGATTGAGAGACATAAAAAGGCAGTTTTAAGTTGGTAATGCAAGTTAGGATAGAAATCGAACTAGATACAAAACCTTTGACTCACCAAGATAATATAGATAATTAAGTATTTTCCCTAATTTTGCCAAAAACAAATAGACTGGATATTGTAACTGTAATTCTTACTTGATAACTGTTTTTGATGTATATAATCTTACTCTGTTAAAGTTAAAACTTTCTTTTTAATTAGACAAAAAGGGGGAAAATGCTGTGGACTAATCCTTTTGTACACTGTAAAGATTTGCCACTCAAATTGGTGTAATGAAATACTGATTGGCCAGTAGCCGAGCAGGAAGTATAGGTAGGGCAACCAAAGTAAGGATGATGGGAAGAAGAAGGGTACAGTGAGGATTCTCCAACCAGACACAGAGGGGGCAGGAGATGAATGTGTCATGCTAATAAAGGTACTGTCACATGGCAGAGCATAAATAAGCAATATGGGTTCAACGAAAATGTAAGAGTTAGTTAGTAATACGCCTGAGCTACTAACTGATTCTTTATAATTAATATAAGTCTCCGTGTGGTAATTTGGGAAGTGACTGGCATGTATCTAGGAACAAATAGTCAGACAAGAAACTTCCATTTACAGGAGAGGGTAAATGTCTAAGAGAAGGGACCAGCGATGCCTCCAGTGTGCTTCCTTACAGCTGCTTCCCAGTGGCAGTTTTCTATTTAGACTAGAGCATGATTTTTAGGCACAAAACATGCATAAGTAATTGAACAGTTAAATTAATTGGACAAACTAGTGTTAATTAGTTTATTTCTCAATTGTGTGCATGTACTTTCAGTGATAAACAATGCTTCACTGAATATTTTTGTATACCACATATTTTCTGCATTTTGAATTGTTTCTTTTATAGTGAGTCCCAAAGGTGTGATTACTAAATGGAAGAGTATTGTCAACGTTATGGCCCAGATGCCATTATCAAATGGCTTAATCCAAAGGGTCAAGTTTTACATTCCCACTGGCATAATGAGACCACAGATACCCTCAGGTTGTGATGATCTGTCTGTCCCACGAACAGCAGAATTCTCTTAATAAAACCAATGGATGGACGGTGAGGATGTCTCCAGTCAGGGAAACCATGGGACACTGGATGGATGGGGCGGTGACTGTGAGCTCTGGACCAGATGCTCTCACCTTTACCAGCATCACCCTACAGTGCCCATTCAGAAGCTGACCATCTTTGATACCTATTCTTTGAAGGGATGGGGCTCCAAGGAGGGGCTGGCCAGTCCCACTTCTGTCTTCTTTCAGAACCGTCAGAGCATCCTGTCATCTTCCTTGGGTTGCACCTTATCTCCCCCATTCTTGGTTTCTCAGTTTACTCCTTAAGATCTTTCCAGAAACAGTCTTTGGCAGTTCTGAAATGAAAGCCACCTAGTAACCAAACAAACAGATATAATTACGCTTACAAACCGTCATTTCTCAGAATGACCCTTTTCTTACGTTGTTACGTTTACTACTTCATTGGAAAGTTGAAACTGCTAGAGCTTAGAGCACATGTCCCTCACCTCTCATCAGACCCTTTGGCTCATCCACAGAGCAGTTCTTAGAGCAAGAACATAATGTATTTTCGGAAATATCTACTGAAGAAAGACAAAGCCGAAGCAGCATCTGTGGTGTGTGTACCTCTGGCACAGAGCCTTGCCCTATACAGGAGAGCAGACCAGGGAGCAGGCGCCCACCTGATTCCTCTTAGGCTTATGTCTTAGGGCCCTCCGTGCTTACCTTCCTGGGGTACTTGTATGGAGCAGTCACCTTCTTCACGTGCTCCTGGAGCTCCCGAGTCAGTGCTTCCGGGTCATGAGATGTGTAGGCTGGAGAAAGGACTATGAATGCTTTCACCACCTGCAGGGAGGGAATCCCAGAACCCAGCCTTCAGGAATGATGCTTTTCTCCTCAAGCTAGCCTTGTGCACACGTGGCTGCTTATACCAGCCTACCATGGGGGTCCTGCTAGTTCCTGCTGGTTCTACTGGTTTGTTGAGCACAGACAGTGATATGAATAACATCCATGTCCCTACTGTCTGCCTGTTACGAATTAACAACTAAAGAATTGTTGGCTTTACTGAACTCATTTTGGTGCTTTATTTCCCATGCCACTTCCCAAACTTGAAATGACTCCATTAGGAGCCAGCATGGATTCCCCTAAGATGCAATCCTCCTGGAGAAGTAGCTTCACAACAACAATGGTCATTTGCTTCCAAGTTTTCCTGCAGGAGGACAGAGCAGGACTGGGTTGCCCAGGCTGAGGAAAACATAGCCCTGTTGTGGGACTGCTGGGTCTTTGGAGAACGCCTTCATGTGCATTTCCCATCAGCAAACAGGAAGCTACACTGTTTCTATTTCAGTCATTCCAGGGGACACTCTGCTCCTTGGCTTTGTCGCCAGGGGTTTCTCCTACAGTTTGCCTCTTGATAAAGAGGGAACAATTGTTCAAAACATAATTCCTGGGCTTATGAGATGGCTCACAGGGTAAATGCATTTGATGCTGCGCCTGCCGGCCTGAGCTCGTTCCATGGACCCCGCATGGTTTGTTTGTCCTCTGACCTCTACACATGTGCTGTGATACATATGTGCATTTATTTACACAACACACAGTAAATAAACTTTAAAATACCTTCAAAGCTGTCCCCTAAAAATGTCAGAAAATGTACCCATAAAGTCTTACCAATATGACTGCCTCAACATGAGCTGAACAAGGATGAAACCGATATAAATGCCAAACTGGTCAGGGGGAAAACCCACAGGTGTCAACCCTATACAAAGAACCACAGGCAACCAGGGAATGCTGAGAATGGGAGAGTGAGTCTTCCTAGGGAAGACTACTGGTACTGTCCAATACCAAATGATCAGTCCTGGAAACATATATACAAGTCACATTATACAGACTGAACCGGTTATATTTAGGAATATATATGTACATGTAATAACAATTAGTGAAAAAAGAGGTCACAAATTTGAGAGAGGGATAGAAGGGTTTGGAGGAAAGAAAGGAAAGGGAGAAAAGTTGATTATATTATAGTCTCAAAAATAAAGTGGTTTCTAATATCAATAAAAGAGCTTTAAAGGTCACTTGGTTGCAGGTCTCTCCAACAATAAACTGTACCAACTCTTTTTTGTGAAGGGGTGGTTGTCCTTGCACACATCCCAGAGGTGTAAGCTCACTAACATCTTGTGTTCAGACAATCCTGGCCATTCAGAAGAGCTGTCTCTGGTCATGAATACTGTGACACTGTACTATTGAGCATCTGGTATGTGCACACCATGTTCCAAGCCCTCTCCATGGAATAATGTGAGCGTGTCCGCGTATCAACACTCCAGCTAATCCACAATGTTCAGAACAATGTGTTCCTTGCCAGGTGCGATTTCTCCAGTATGCTCATGAGAGTCACACTTCTCTCTTCCTATAGCAAACTCAAATTTTAGGGAGGAATCACTTGGCAAAGGGCTTCAGGCCAAAGCAGGTGATCTGGACACCTCTCCAGTCAATATGATCCAACAAATCTGACTTGAAGTCTAAAAGTTGGTATTTTAAACCAGAACTTGAATTCAGAAATTATGAATCATTTGGGGACCAGACTTTGAGAACTGCTGGCCCCAGTGCTTCCGAGAACACACACTTGCTATCCCTCCGACTTTCTAGAGTAACTGATTTGCCTTAGCATCATGTGGCAACCACAGCTCCTGTTTGAATCTGAACTGTCTGCCACACATGGTTTGAATGCTTGTTCCTCAGCTCCTGGCCCTATTTTGGGAGATTCTGAAAACTTTGGGAGGTGTGGCCTAACTAGTGGAAGTGGGTCACCAGAAGTGGGTCTTTGAAGGTTATGTTGGGTCCTTGGTTCCTGCCTGGATATCTACTCCCTGGTCTGCTATGATCTGAAGAACTTCTACCACACACTTGCACTCCACCCCTATCAAACTATGAACTTCCTTTCTCTGCTTTTCCTTTCCCACCATGAAGGACCAAACCCTCTGATACTGTGAACCCAGGTAAGTCTTCCCCCTTTGGGTTGTTTCTGTCGGGTATGGTGGGCACAGTAGTGCCTAGGATCTACTCTTTCCCTTCTCTTAGAACCCACAGAAAAGGGTTTTGCCTTTGTGCTGTGAAAGCCCATTAAATTTGTCTCATCCTTCTAATATATCAAGGCCATCTAGAAACATTCTGTTATCCCTCAAGTTAGCCATCCCTTCCAGCTACAATCCTCATAAACCATGTCCAGTGAGCTTGTAAAGTCTTTATCTGAAACAGATGGACCTTTTTGCCCTACTGGAGAGGATTAATGGCAGTCTGTCTTCCCTTCCACCGAGATCTCCTGCCCAATCATCAGGCTCATTTGGATTATCTGATGTCCTAGTGAAACACTACACTTTGTATTTTCCCATCTTGTCGTCATAGAGTGTATTTATTATTTAGAGGTATGTTAATCAGGAGTGAGTGACTGCGGATAGGGATTCAGCTTTGAGGTACTAGGGGTGGGGCTGAGATTGAAGGAGGGACCTGGCAATCCTGCTTGTTTCTTTGGGTCCTACTAACGAGGAAACACTGCAGCTATGTTCTTCCTGGACCACTTACCTCTCCCCGAATGGGGTCCGGGCTGCTGACCACAGCACACTCAAGGACAGCTGGATGCTCAGCAAGGGCACTCTCTACCTCAACAGGCCCAATCCGGTAGCTGGAAGAGAAAAGAAACTTCCAAATGGCTTTCCTTCCCCTATAGAACCTCAAGGAGAAGAAAGAGCAACCTGCTCGACCTTGAAGAGTTGATCACGTCGTCATTTCTCCCTAAGAACCAAAGATATCCATCCTCATCCATGTGGGCTCGGTCCCCAGTAATGTAAAAGTCTCCTTTCTCTGATGAGGCTGTCTTCTCAGGATTTTCCTAGAAGACAAGGGAAGACCATGGATCATTTGGGCATAACCCTTTAGGCTAGTCCCTGCCTGGGGAATCCAACGCTGGGGGCCAACAACCCTTCAACAGGTGGTCTATTGATTCTCAAGGCTCATTCCCTATAGGGCAGGAGGCTCAAGTGCTGCAGATTTGTGACTTCCTCTCTTTTAATTGGATGAAAGCTTCCAGGTGTGATGGCGAGAAAATGCCCACTAGCATCCTTGGAAGAGTTGAACTCAAGGAAGATACACACACACACACACACACACACGAGGAAACTGGTCTGAATAAGTGAACACCCTGATGGTAGAAGACAGGAAGTAAAGGGTTGGCTTGAAACCCCACTGGCAGGAGGCAAGGGTAAAGAAAATATCAAGCTATGATTTTAAAAATTGCTTGTGTGTGTGTGTGTGCGTGCGTGTGCACGCATGCACACATTGTGTGAATGTGGACACATTAGTGTCATGGCACATGTGTTGAAGTCTGAGGACAGCTTTGGGTGTCAGTCCTTTCCTTCTACTTTGTTTTAGACGGGTCCTTTATTGTTTATTTGCACTGCATGCACCAGCTAGCTGGCCCGTGAGCTTCCAGGGATTCTCCTGGGTCCATCTCCTCTTTGGAGCTGGAATTTCAGACACTCATGCTACTCTATCCAGTTTTTGGTAGATTCTGATGGTTCAAACTCAGGTTCTGACACTTGCAGGGCACATGCTTTATTTGCAAAGCTACTTCTCCAGCCCAATTCCAAAAAAAAAAATTAAAGTTACTATTTGTTATAGAAATAGAAATGCTAAGCAAATAAATTATCCTGAGTTTAAGATACATTAAAAATGGATCTCTTATGACTCTATGTATAGGTTTTAGAGAGGAAACAAAATGACTATATAGTTGTATACAGTATATAGTAAATATTTAGTATGTGTAATGCTATCTAATAACAATAATTTACCAATTGCCTGAGGTTTGGGGTAAAGAAGGTTGAATGTAAAGGAACTCACAGAACACTTAGAGGTGATGACAATGTTCCTGTCTTAACTGCAGTGGTGACCACATAGATACACATAGTTGCCAGAAATCATTGGCCAGGACGCATTTTTTAACAAGTAAATTTTATTTCCACTCAAAACTACATTTTGAGGAAGAGGTAAGCTATTAATGAATATCTAAGAATATAGCTTAGAAGAAGTCTATAAGGTAGAGACATAGAAGTCTTATCAGTTTATAGAGCATTAGGGGATAGATAAACGAATGGAAAGATAGAAAGAGTGAGGAGGAGCTGCTGAAATAGATTGGTGGGTAGATCTGTGTGCCACAAAGTTCAGTCCAAAAACCCACATGGCAAAAGGAGAGCACTGACTTCCCCCAAGTTGTCCTTTGACCTCCACACATATGCCCTGGCATCATGCACACACACACACACACACACACACACCACACACAATATAAGAAATTAGAAAGAATGGGCAGAGTGCCAGTTTTCTCTGGGTTGATTTACAGACAATGCAAAATCCAATTAAACTGTTAACAAATGTTTTTGTGGATCTTGATGAGTTGATTCTAAAATGCACATTCATTCAGATTAGTATATGAATGGCATGGTATCTCTGTGACAAGTGGTTCTCAATTCTTGACTGCCCTTTTGAATTACCCAGTGGCCTGACCCTTATCATTCAAAAATTTAGTTGATTTGGTTTAAGTGGTAAGTAGGCATCATATAATTGAAGCTTCTTGGGTGTTTCTGATGCACATCCAGGTTTGAGAGTTTTATACAAAAGAGTCTGAAGAGACTCTAGCCAAAGCATATCTAGAGGAGAGAGAATTACTGTCTTATTTTGGAATCTTGGACTGAAATCCAGGATACAAATCCAGACAACAAACCAGAAAGAAACATCCTGAAAAGTTGGCACTCATATAAACTTGCAATTGGCTCTTTGATAAAAGTCTTCACTTCCTTGAACCTAATCTTTTTTTATCGTAAGAAAGTTGTCATGGGTTTGTACTCTCAGAACACTCTTGCTAAAGCCTCTGACCTTGTATATTAGTTACGTGACACTAGAGAAGCCATTTAACTTTTGTAGTTTCCTTATCAACAACAGTGCTCCTGGTCAATAACAATAGTAACCAAGTTCATGCAGTTACTGCAAGGGTTAAACTAAAGATATTCACAAAGTGTGCTTCTCAGGGGTGTGCATTCAATGACTGCTGTGCTTTCTCACAGCTGGTCCCCACCTCTTACCAGATAGCAGTTGAAGAAACAGAAGGGTCTGGTGGGTTTGATGCGGACAGCAATATTCCCCTCTTTCCCTGGAGGCAGGACATTGCCCTCTTCATCCACGATCTGATAGAGAGATCATTCCATGGCCTCAGAGCATCATTTACACAGCCAGGGTACCCACCAACCTGTACTCCCAAGCACATGGATAACTCCGTGCACAGCGGGCAGAGGCTACCTACCTGCACATCGTAAGGTGGGCTTGCTTTCCCCATAGATCCAGATTTGATTGTCGAGCCTCTTGAATTGCCACAGATGACAACCTGGAGAGAAAGTCGTGACCACTAGGGGGAGCCTCATCCTCTTCTTTTCTGCTCCATGCTTGCTCTCCCTGCTAGCTCCTTCTTCTTTCTTCTGTCCTCTTTCTTGCCCTCCCTCTCATACTCTTCTCTCCTTTCCCCTTAATTTTTCTTTGTCATCTTTGTAGCCAACAGTTTTTCATGAGGTTCTCTAATTAATGTTCATGGATGGAGAACTAGATTGTATCATTAAACTCAAAGACTCACCCCCACATCCTGCCAAGATAGCTGCAGATTTTACTGCTTAACTAAAAATACATGGTAGGCTATTCGGGGGTGACAGACAATTTCCTTGAGTGACTATGAGTATTTATCCTCATTGTCAACTGGATTGAATCTAGAATCATCTAGAAGTCAGTGTGTCTGAGAAGAGAAGACCAATCTGAACATGAGTGTCATGATGGGACCTCTTCTGTCATAAGCTCTCACTGTCTTAATGCTCATGGGACCTAGGAACCATGACTGGACCCTCTCATATTATGAGCCAGTGTAATTCTCCCCTCTCTGTTTCTGCAAGATATCTTGTCACAGCTACACAAAAGTAATTATGGTATCAGAAAAGCTGCTTTGCAGGCTGAGGTATATGTGAAATTAATCACCTGAGACTGCCTTTTAAAAGGAAAAATGGGTAATGGTATTTCATTGTCATTGTCCCCTAGAGCCCATGCAGTGTCGGGCAGGTGTCAGGGAGAGGTGAGTCCCTGCTGCAGGTGATGGGGAGAGGTGGCCTGGGACACCAACTCACTGTTTCCGATTGTCCATAGCCTTCATGGAGCTCCAGGCCTGTCTGGCTCTTCCACTTGTCCCTCACATCAGGGTTGAGGGCCTCTCCGCCCGTCACACAGTGCCTCAGGCTTTGAAACTTGTACCTTTCTCAAGTAGGAAGACAAGACCATCTACGTCATGAACAAGTTCTACCTACCCCCTAGTACAGCTAGAGGTTCAGAGTCCCACAGACACTAGAGGACAAACTCCCTTCTGTTCCACAGCAGTTCCCTGAGGTTCAACCTCTCTCTGCAGATATGGTTTGCAGAAGCAAGTAATTAAAGCAAACCTATACTATCTGAATTCTGGATAAAATTGGATTCACGTGGTAGGATTGGGCATAACAGTGGATTTTCCAAATTAATTTACCTATAAACAAACTGATTGATAAGAAATCAAGGCAATGATCCAAATCAAAGTAATAAATCAGTAAAAATTTAAGAGATTAAAAATAGCCTTCTAAGAATTCCCCCAATTTTGAATATTAGATCTAAAATTTCCAGAGCTATTAAATAAATAGCAAATGTATCTCTCAGTTCAAAAATTATCCTAAGTATAAATACATTTTCAATCATTTTTCTCCTCCCGGGTGGAGTCCACTGATTCAACTGAATTACTTCGTATTGACAGGCAGCATCTTATTGGTCTTGAAGAATTATCCAAGGACTGCTTCTAGCCAGAATTACAATGTGGAGATATTCACAAGAAATGAATGAATGAGATAGATTTTTATAGTTAGAAGAATACATTCAAAATCATGTAAGTACTCCCTTCTTTTGGATATTTCATGGCCAGGGAGGGTGATTAAGGAAGATAAGAACATATGAAGAGTATGTCTTGGAAAAGAAAAGGAAAGAAAAGAAGAAGAAAAGAAAAGAAAGTGGTTGGGATCAGTAAGTTACTGATCGAGGAGGGAATTCACCCAGTAGCCCAGCAAATTTGCCAGGATAAGTGTCATCCACAGAGTGTTGTCCCCAAACACAGATAACCAGGAATGGCTGGCTTGCATTCATTTGGGGATAGGAGATGTAGTGTATACTGTGGTTGAGCTTGGTAGTCCAAGCAAATGAAAACTCCTTAGCTACCAACCCCCTTCTATAGATGGTCAGTGGGAATATAACAATTTCTGTGGCATAACTCACAGACACAATGCCAAGGGTGTGGTATATGGTGGTGATAAAGTTTACCTCAAACGTTGAATATTTGGATTGCCTTAAATCCTTTCCATTTTCTCTGGGTACAAATTCTGAGGAGCAACAAAATTGTCTTTAAAGCCTTTGTGTAAGGTATGGGGGAGTGTTTCATGGGAAAGACAGCAGATAGTAGCAAAGAGACACATGAAGGCATAGAAAGAGGCAGAGGTGACTCAAGAGAGTCATGGGAAGACAAACAGAGGAACATGGAGAACAAGAGTTGGGTTAGAAAAGGTGAATTAGCACATAGGTCCTCATATGAGAACCCCAGAATTGGCAATCAGAAGCTGTACCTTGTCAGATCTTCTTGTACAATCAGCCGAAAAAGGGTTGGAACACAGCAAAGGGTGGTTATTGGGAACCTGCAGAGAGTCTAAACAAAGTAAGGATTTTAGACAGTTTTCTTAGAGACTCTCAAATGTGATGAGAGGGGTGAATTAGATATTTATAGTCTCACTGTCAAAGCAGAGAAGTAGAAAACTAAGCATGGCATCCATCAAAATGACCTCCATGATCTCTACCTGCAGGTATTTGTACCCAAATGGAATCTCTTCTTACACCACACCAAGTTGGTCCCGGTTGACCTGGTGAGAGTCAGATTAGATTATAGGAGCAGAGCAGCTTCTGTCTTGGATGCTCTCACCTCTCTCCCTCTTTTGAGTGACTCACTCTGGAGGATACAGGTACCAGACTTTGAGTATGTTCTAGCTGCCATTGGGATGAGGGCACACAGTGAGGCCAGTGTCCAGTGCACAACTGATAAAAATTACAACCCAGAAGTGAAACAGCTTACTCAGGCTTATCTGAGATGATTGCATTCCTAGAGGATAGCTTTGTAAAATTTATTATTGAAGATCATGGGAGATGGCTCCATAGTGGGAGATGGCTCCATCAGTAAAGTGCTTGCAGAGCAAGCGTAAGAGCCCGAGTTTGCTCCCCAGAACCCAGCCCATGAGAGAAAGAGTCAAGTGTGGCATTTCTATAAGTTTATAAACTTAGCACTGGGCGGCAGAGACAGGTGGATCTCCAAGACTCTCTGGCTAGCACTCTAGCCCAATAAAAAGCTCCAGCCTAAAGAGACCTTATCTCAGAAAACGGGGGCGGGTGCCACCTGAGGAATGCCATTTGAAGATGACCACTGGCTTCCACACATAAATGTACATCTATTCCTCCACATGTTCATTTACCTGCATCCATGTGAATATAACACAGAAACATAAATTCTCCTTGGAGACATATGTCAGACATTTAAGTACTTCGTTCATTTTTAAGGTAGTTTTACCCTGTGACACTATTCATCTCCAGAATTATTTCATCTTTCCACACATGGTCTTGTACCCATTATGTGATAAACTCCCATTACCTTCTTCCCAGACTCACGGTAACCACCATTCTCCTCTGTCTTCACGAACATGACTATCCTAGGTGCCTATTATAAATGGAGTCATGTTGTATACGTCCTTTGAGGCCTGCCTTCTTTCGCTTAGCATGAGGTCCTCCAGAATCATTCGTACTGCAGGATACCAGAATTGGCTTCCCTTTGAAGGCTAACTAACGTGTGTGTGCTCGCACATGCACATGGACACATGTGCTGTATTTGGACTACACATTCAGTTTTTGATGAGTGTGCGGGTTGCTCCTGCCTTTTCTTTACTGTGAATAGCAACAATGCTGCAGTTAGTGTGGGTGTGGATTAGTGAAATCTTGACAGCAACTTTACAAAGCTGCTTTTCTCCGAGACAACCCGGTCACTATAGCTGCTCCCAGGTTCCCAACCACGGGAAGTTGTGAGATAATAAATGCTTATGTTAAGGCTGCTAATTTTCATCTATAGCATAGCAGTAGATCATAAATAGAGTGCTTTGGCTGGGGACAGTGAAAAGAAAAACTGCACACGTGGCTGACAATTCCTACCTGAACAATGATGGGGAGTCTGCAAGAGCTAATTCATTAGGACCCCAGGGTCTTCTCATTGTCAGGACAGCTTTATGCACTTTATTCTGGAGGTAGAAAGTGGGGCTCATGAAGTCAGGAGACTAGGATGAGAGTCCGAGCATGGCCAATGGTGAAGCCCGTATTTCTAGTCACATATAACCTAGCTTGTCTCAAAGAGATGGGTATGGGGAGATAGGCGCATTGATGTCTTAAAAATTGCCACTTGAGTAGAGGATAGAACAAAGGTACTCAGTGTCTTCACTGGGGTGGTCAGTCCCCCTCCCTCATGATAAGACTGCAGAGGAAGAAGATGGGAAGGGCCAGGTCTAAGACCTGATAAGGTTGGGGACAGCCATGCATACCTTGAGGAGTAGACTTGATTTTACCTAAAGTTTTGACAGATAGCTTGTGCTTTGACAAGAGCATAGGGAAGAAGATTGTGGAAAGAGAGGCATGGTGTATAGTCAAAGGCCTTGCTAGGGTTTGGAGAGATGAAATTCTTTTGTGCCTAGGGATTTTTATTGAGCATGAGCAAAGACTGAAGGGGCTTGGTGAACAGGAACCAGATTAGAGAAGGCCCTGAGTGAATTTGTCATCAGATCCATCATTTGCTCATGTTACCTTAAAAGATGTATTTCACTCATCCTGCTCACACCCAGGACACAAAAGCTGCTCCAGAGCTTGGCATAGTGGTTTACACTTACAACCTCAACCCTTGGCGTGGTGGTTTACACTTACAACCTCAACCCTTGGGACTCAAATACAGAAGACCTCTGGTTCAAGGTTGTTTAGGGTTATATAGTATGACTGCTTGAAAATGAGGGCTTAGTGATAGGGCATTTGCACAGAAAGTGAAAAGCTTGGGATTCCAGCACCAATATTTTTTTCCTTACATTTAGGATAGTTTTGGCATCAACTCTGGACAGCTCGTGTACAAAAATGCAAGCTCCGTTGGACCAGGCAGAGAAGAGAGTCCAGGCTGCCTTCACCCAGCCAGTGTCAGTTGTGTTCCAGAATATGTCAGATTCAGTCAAGGCAATCCACCTCCTGCCAAGAAGTGAAAGTCAGAGCATCCCCATCAATGGCTCCACCTTTAGAATGGATTACATTATTCACGTTACAATTCTACACAAGATCTGTCAGCTCAACTACTATCTCAGCGAACTCTCACTCAACACTTTCTCTGTATTTGTATCCTAGGCTAAGGAGACTAAATTAGGAGAGCAGGTCCCGTACTTTCAAGGAGGTCACCATTTAGTGAGAGCAATTTGTACGGGAAAATTAATCTCATTGCATTGTGATAAGAGCAGTTTTCCATTCCACACTTATCTGAGTTAGTCTGGAGTTAGCACTGGGGATGTAGTAGTTTAGTAAGTATAAGTATCCAAGAAGCGCTGGAAGAGCTTTATTTTTATTCACTCTTTGTGTCTTTCGCTTTATGCCTCTCGATCCCACCCATCTCCCTTCCCCTATCTCCCCCAAAAAGTGAGATTTAAGAGAAAAAAGGGGGGAGAAAGGTGAAATCCTGTCATGGAAGCTGCAGTGTGACATGCTGGGTCACACAGTAAACTCCTTTATGCATACATTTTACAAGTAGGCCTTCATTGCCAAGAACCAATGGCCTGGTTCAAGGTCCCTGTTCTCTGCTATACCATCAAGGCCTCTTGCTCATCACTGCAAGGGGTCAACTAGCCAGGTCAATGCTGGAGAGCTCACCCTGGTGGTGAAGACAGGGAGAGCTGATAGGCTGACCAACCCGGCAACCACCCAGGCCCAAAGTCAGGGTTATGTGTTGACCCACCCCAACATACACCCCATCTGTGATCTGCTGGAGCAGGATGGAAATCAATCCTGTGAACCCAGTGCTCCAGGATCTCAATGACACAGTGCAGCAACAGGATGTCCAGTAAGAGTTCCCACTGAGGGCCAACTGAGGGCCCAGTATCAATGGGAGAGCACATTTTAAGAATTAAAATCAAAGTCATGTATGATAGTAGAGAATAAACACTCAACTTAGAGCAAGGAGATCATTATCGCAACACATGGTGATTGAGCATCTATTAAGAGACATCCCATGTTTCCATGGTGTCCATGGTGAGAGTGGAGATGGGTCTGAGAACAGCTTAAGTGGGAAGGACATTTGAATAGGCACCACTGAGGTGCAGGAACCATGGTGGTAAAGCAGAGGAGGGACATCCTGGGAAAAGGACATGGTGTCTGCAAACACAGGCTATACTTTGGGTTCCAGGACATACTTTCTTCTGGTCCTCATCATGAGTGTCTCCCTCTAAGTTGGTTCCTATTCCCCCCTTCACTGCAGAAATGCATCTATATTCTCTTCAAATCTCACCCAGCCTCAATATATTAATTGTCATCTGTATACTGAAAACCTGAGAGGAATCTCATTACCTCTACACACGCAGGTCTGTACTCTACCTGTACATCTCTGCTTCAGTTAGAAGGATGGAGACATTTAATCAATTCATTGAGTTTGCATTGCCAATGAATAACTCCAGGTTTTCTTCTCTCTGCCCATCTTACTCCATAGATTTTTTCCCCATTATTCTTGGAAGAATAAGCCACATAACGCTCACTCCATATTGAACTGTCAGAAAATGTCATTAGATCCATGCTTAAGTTGTTCATAACCTCTTTACTCTGTCACCTCTGTTCCCCAAGAAAAGTCAATATGCTTTTGTTTTAATGTGGTGTCTTCTTTTCTAACTCTGCTTCATTCCTTGATCCTTACTATTATTTATTATCAACTCAACATCCTTAGGGACACTTTAAAAACTAAACTGAATCATGTCATATCCCTGCTCACAATATCCAATATTTCTTATGTAAACCAAAAAGCTTAACATAAAATTGTCATATGACCAAGCAATTCTACTCTGGAGAGATACCCAAAGAAGTAACAGCGGGGACAGTAGGTACAATATGGAAGTAGCCCATGTATCTACCAACAGTTGAGCAGATTTGAAAATGTAATATCTTTGAGTCATAAAAGTAGGGAAATTTCCCTGAAATTTTCATTTTTGTACGGCTGCATAAATTCCACTCTGAATATGTGCCACATTTTTATTATCTATTCTTCTGCTAATGGGTGTATAGTCTAGACCTATTTCCTTGCTACCATGAATAAAGCAACCATTAACATGGATGTGTAAGCATCCCTCTGGTAGGAAACGGAGTCTTTGGGTATCTGTCCAGGAGAGGTAAAACTAGGTCACATGGCAAAAAAAGGATGGATTTGAAAAATATATTAAATGAAGTGGCTAAATCTCAGAAAGACAAAACCCACATGTTTTCTCTCATGTGTTTCTGTAATGTGTACATGTATGTACGTTAAGTATATGAAAACTCGCAAAACTAGACATGACACCAAGACGATCCAAGGACAGTAATGAGGGAGAATGGGAGGGGGCAAAAGGACACGTGAGGCATGACAGAGGAGAGGAGACAGGATGTTACAGAGGTAGCAGGGGTCGGGGAGATGAGATGGGAGGAAAATTTGCTGAAACACGCTATGTTTGAAAAGGCCATGGTGATATCTGGCACCTTGTATGCTAATTAAAAACAAAAAGGTAGCCGGGCGATGGTGGCGCACGCCTTTAATCCCAGCACTCGGGAGGCAGAGGCAGGCGGATCTCTGTGAGTTCGAGACCAGGCTGGTCTACAGAGCTAGTTCCAGGACAGGCTCCAAAGCCACAGAGAAACCCTGTCTCGAAAAATCGAAAAAAAAAAAAAAACAAAAAAACAAAAAAACAAAAACAAAAACAAAAAGGTAGATGTAAGAAAAATTTAATAGAAAATGAATGAACCCTGACAACACTATCCTGGGTGAAAGGAGCCAAATTTCATGATCTTGTATTGCTCACACGAGGTGTCTGACATAGTTGGAGTAGTAGAGATAAAAGCAGAATAGAGGGTTCCAGAAAGGTAGGGGAGGAGGGGGATGGGAGGCTCTTATATAATGGGTCTGGAGTCTCTGCCTGAGAAAAGTAAAAGTTCTGTAGATAGATAGTGGTGATGGGTACACAAAATATGGATATATATTATGATATTAGACGAGATATACTTAAACTGATACAATTTCCTAGAAGAAAGGATCTTGAATGCTTAATTTTACCACAAATAAATGACAAATGTTTGAGCCCATGAATAGTTTTACCATGACTTAAAGGTTGTATAACATATGCATTTCAAACCGTCACACAGTGTTCCGTAACTATGAACAATTTTTATATATCCCCTAGAACAATTGAAGAACAACGATAAAAGGTATGCACAATATATTTTGATTTAATTTTAAAATACCCCACAGTTTTCTCTTCCTCAGTGTAAAGCCTTCAAGGCCTTCCTGACTTAAGCTCTGCTTGCCCTCTGGCCTCCATTTCCACCCCTTCCTCCTCCACTCCCTCCCCTCTGCTCACTCACCCCCCTTAGGTTTGGACCTTCTAGACAAGCTGACCCAATACCTTCCACTGGCCACAAAACCCAATCCATAGCTGCACTGGGAATGTTCCACCATCTTGGGAGCCCCTGTGGTTCCACTGGTGAAGTAGATGGCCACGGAATCTCCACTCTTGGTTCTCACACAATTGTGCTCTGTAGAGGCCTCCCTGGAAAAACGCAAGAACGCTAGGTGACACCGCTAATCCAAACACACCAAGCCGTTCCCAAAGCTCTAACAACGGTAGGACTGCCATTTCAACATGCCGTGATGGCGTGCAGTGTGTGCGGAGGACTGGGCCCCCTGTGCACACCTTGATAGATAGATAGTCTCTACAACAGTGCTGTAGCCATGGGAATTGAGGCTCCAAAGGCCCAAAGGACTCATTTGGAAGATCTATGAGGTTGGCTAGATAGTTCAGTCAGTAAGGGCAAGGCCAGGCATGAGTTTAGATCTTTAGGATCCACAAAAAAGCTGATTGCATGTGTAATTTCAGGTTTGGAGATGCAGACACAGGGGATCCTTGGAGATCACTGGGCAGCCATTCTGCCTAGCTGGTGAGCTCCAGGGTCAGCGAGAGGCCCTGTCTCAAAAAACAAGGTGGTGGAGAATGATAGAGGAAAACAGGTGATGTTAACATCTATCCTGCACACACACACATACACCTACATGAACAAGCACACACACATACATACAACACATTCACATGCATGTGCGCGCACCCGCGTGCGCACGTGCACACACACACACACACACACACACACAGATTTCTATATTCTTTGAGTAGGACTGAGGAGTTTGTGGTAATCACACATACATTCTCATGCGTATAATTCTGTTCATTTATGAATAGTTCTATCCCTAATTTAATGATCAATGTGGAGATATTTTTCTAAAATATATTTTCTAAGGTATGTTTTCTCAAAAATATGGGGGTTTGAGATTAGGTAAATTTCCAAGTTCTGTGATTTGAAGACTCAGGTAGTTCTTGGTTCTCAGTCCTGGCTGTGTCTCAAGATGTCTGAGTTAATTTTTAAAATAAATTCCATTACTTGTGCTCCACCTTGATCAAAATGAAATCAGAAGTTTGTTTTTTTTTTCTTAAGATCAGGTAATTTTAATGACAGCTGAAATTAAAAGGATATATCTGGATGAACTAGATTAACCTGACAACTCTCCAGAGTGTCATGTGCTGATCTTCAGAAATGAGGACTCCTGGGGCCCTGCTTCAGATATGCCTGGCTAAGTAGGCCAGAAGCTAGATTGTGCAATTTGTATTTCAAATACTCAAGTCCCTCTGGTCATCCAGGTGGCCACTCCAGGTTCAAGAATCCAGCACTCAGCAGCCTGTTTTGGATCATTCCTTTTTTGTTTTGCAACATGGTCTGGCTGTGTAGTTAAGTCTGGCCTCAAAACTCACGGTCCTGCCTCAGCCTTTTGAGTGCCAGGGTGAAAGGAGTGAGCCACCAGGAGAGGCAGTCTGGTCTCTGATCAGGACAAAACTCTCAAATCCCCAGATAAATCCTTGTTGGAAGGCAGAAGTAGTCATGATATCATCCTAATTCTGACTTTATTCCTTTCCAGCATTTTAGTTGAGTCAGTTTACCCTTCCAACAGCGGTTTCTCACCTGTGGGGCTCCTTTCAAGGATTAAGCAGTGTTCTGAGCACCAAAGCACAGAGTTCTCTGAGCTCCAGAACAGAGCTCATGAAATCTTTCTTGTGCAAATAAACGTAGGTGAATGCTTACTGGGCATAGAGCCTGGCAGACAGCAAGCACCAATATAAGGCAGCCATTTCACTATTGACAGCTTTCTGTGAACTAAATGTATCACTAAACTTAGCTCATCTGCTCTGGCTGAGAATTCTAGCGATTTTTGCCACCAATTTTAAATGACATTAGGATGAAGTAGCACATACAGTAACTGAGTGGCCTTGAATGTTGAGGTGGTCACAGGATGATGTCTCTGTCTGAATCTCTTTGATTCAGTCTCCTCATGCTCAGTCCTGATGCTGAAAAGGAAAATACCCAAAGCCTACCGCATCAATAGATACTCTCCTGGAGACTCCTATTTACCGAAGCTGTTCCCGGAAATTGATCCATCCAGGACGACTGGTGTCAGACACCAGAAGCTTGGTTTGGAGGGAGGGACAGTCAGCGCTGATGGCGTCCACTTGCGGAGCTAGGGCGTCACTGGTAACGATGGACCTGGCCCTGGCTGCCTGCAGCCGGTACTTCAGATCCTTCGCTGTCAGCTGGGTGATTCCTGGGATCATGACCACACCTTGGGCCACACAGAGAAGGGACATTGTTAGACAGGAGGAAGACTCTAATGCAGAGTCCAGGGAAACAAGTGACTGAAGAGGGTTGGAACACCCGAGGGAACAATAACAGAGATGAAAAAGGCATTGCCTAGGGTAAGAGCTTTCCTGGCATTCCTTCACTTAGGTCTCATGATGCTCAGAAATGCATGGTATTGTGATAAACACTCTGTACAGAGTACGTTTTTAAAGAGTACGGGTCTTTAGACTTCAGTGCCTTAGCTAAATCAAATGGCTTGCCCAAGAGTACAGAGCCGATGTAATAAAGGCAGAATTGAGAAGCTGAAACAGCAGGAAAACCTGTTCTGTTTTGGCTGGATTTATGTCAACTTGACACAAGCTAGAGTTATCTATCTGAAAGGAGGGAATGTCAATGGAGAAAATGCCGCCATAAGACATTTTCTTAATTAGTGATTGATGGGGAAGGGCCCAGCCCACTATGGGTGGGGCCATTCCCAGGCTGGTGGTCCTGGGGTTTATAAGAACCCCAGGCTGAGCAACCCAAGATGAGCAAGTCAGTATACAGCACCCCTCCCATGGTCTTTGCATCAGCTCCTGCCTCCAGGTTCCACCCCTGCTTGAGTTCCTGTCCTGGCTTCCTTCAGTGATGGACCACAGTGTGGAAGGGTAATCCAAATAAACCTTTTCCTGCCCAAATTGGTTTTGCTCATGGTGTTTCATCACAGCAATAGAAACCCTGACTAAGACACCTTAGAGTCCATGATCTTGAACATATTACATTGTATTGCCTCAGCAACTTCTTAGTTCAATTGTTTTCCAAGTCCTTCAAATAAATTGTTGCAATAAATCCTTTTGTTGTATGTGATCACTCACTGATAGAGGAGGTATAGCAGGCAGAAACTCGAGAACCCCCCACATGGTTTCAACCAAAGTTGCGCTAAAAGTGGTAGAGTCCATTTACCTCCAAGGACAAGGAATAAGGACTAGAGGGGAAAACTTGACATTTGAAAGTTCTTGATATCTCAGAATGCAAATTGTTAGTCTTTTCTATTGAGTTTTAACACGTTCGTTTCACAGAGGAAAATATCTAGTGAGAAGAAGAGGCAAAGGGAAAGGTCAGTTCAGCACAGCACCAGAGCCAAGCTCATGTTCTCATTACTCTTTGCCCTGTCTCCCAAGCTCTTGCACAATTTAGTTCCCAATGTGAACACTCTGAGTTGAATGGTGTTCTTCTTTTATGTATGTAATTGTGTGTGTGTGCGTGCACACACACGCGTGTGTGTTCATGTGAGTGTGGGTGCTATATACGTATGTTGGGGCGGAGGTAAGAAGACAACCTCAGGTGTCACTCTTCAAATGCCATCTTGTTTTTGAGACAAGATCTCTTACTGGCTTTTAAATTGCCTCATATGCCTGGCTGGCTGGCTGTGGAGCCCCAGAGATCTACCTGTCTCTGCCTCCCCAAGGCTGAGATTGTAAATATGTACCATAATACTTGGTACATATTGACTTGGCTTTTTTCTTTTTAATATGGTTCTGGGGGGGTCAAACTGAGGTCTTTGTGAGCTCTTCCTCCAGTCCTGACATGCTTCTTCATTCCGCTACTCTGTTAGCACATCCAGTAGAAGTTACTTGTTTGTTATGTCTTAGGGACTGTGTATAAGCCTGAGGCCTAGGAAGATGTGGTGGTTTGAAAGAAAATGGCCCCCAAAGAAGTGGCACTATTAGGACGTGGGACTTTGTTGGAGTAGGCATGACTTTGTTGGAGGAAGTGTGCCACTGTGGAGGTGGGCTTTGAGGTCTCATATATGCTCAAGATACTGCCCAGCACCTGAGTCCACTTCCTGCTGCCTACTGTTGCTAGTACCATGTCTGCCTGCATGCTGCTGTGTTCCCTGCCATGATAATAATGGACTGAATATCTAAAAATGTAAGCCACCTCAATGAAATGTTTTCCTTTATAAGAGTTGCCACGGTCATGGTAGCTCTTCACAGCAATAGAAACCCTAAGACAGAAGATGATTGACAGCTGTAACTGTCAATAAGAGAAAGTCAATCACTATAGCCTAACAAGTGCTTATGACGAAAATCTAGAGGTGTAGAGTTGCACTGACAACAACTTTGATATCTTCTGCAGTGTTGGAGTGGAGACGATGCCTCACCCCATAATGTGAAATATAGTTGGGTTATTTTGTTTGAGTACCAATGAAAGCTGTAGAGTAGGCAAAAGTGAGAAATTTCTTATCAAAAATAAATAACACTTTAAACAAAGTTTTGATTATGAAAAAAATCTCTTAACACAGTGCCTAGCACATAGTAGGTGCTTTAAAAAACCTGCAAGGCCTCTTTACATGTCTGCCCTTACTAAGCAGTTTAATTTTAAGTGTCGTATCATTGTCTAGCCTCCGTAAGCAGTCAGGTTGGTGACTGCTGGGCAAAGGGAAAATGAACCCCATACAGGGTTCTCTTTGTCCCATCCTCCAAATTTCATGGGATCTGCAAAGCTCTGGTGGGCAGTACCAGTCCTACCAAGGAGCCCTAACCTTGCTTACTGACCTGTTCGCATGCAAGCCACGCTGATCAGCCACCAGTCTGGAAGGCGTGGAAGTACCAGCATCATTCTGTCTCCAGGTTTCAGGCCACACACACCCTCTAAGACATTGGCTGCCTTCCTGGACTGCTTCCCCAGCTCCTCAAAAGTCCACTTGACTTCTGCTCCTGAGCCATTCACCCACCAGAATGCAGGATTTGGGGGCCGCTGCCCTACCTGGCCAGGGAATACAGTGAGGAAAAACATAGAAGCCATCATTGGGTGTTTTTGCTCATTTGTTTAAAAAAAAAGCGTAATAGTTATATGTTCACAGAGTTCAAATATCAAAATGACGGGCCGAGGTGTGACTCAGTGGGTCAGAGTTCTTGTTTAACACATGCGCAAAGTTCCAGGTGCTGTGTGGCATGCCTGTAGCCCCAGGACTTAGGGGATAGAACAAGAGGATCAGAAATTCAAGAACATCTTTGACTACGTAGTGACCTTAAGGCCAGCTGTGTCCATATGAGACCCTCCCTCATAAAAGAAAAAACCAGTCAGTTAGACACAAAACCAAAGGGCTGGGTCCCCCCAGGTGCTTCCAAGAGTGACCAGTTGTATTTGCTACTTACACATTTATCCTCCCAGTGTTGAATTTAGGCAAACGCAAGCAAATTTTCCATACCAACTTTTGTAACGTTAAAGGTAAGATGATTTATGCTGCCCTGTGTCCCTTCCTGTTTAACTGAAACATGACTCACATCACCTACTAATTAGCACATAAAAGTACATAACACGTTGGTTTTGAGTATAGTCCTACAAGGCTGTAGAGCTGCACCACTTATTGCTTCTTTAGTTAAAAAAAAAGTCACGACCAAAAGCAACTTAAGGAAGTGTTTGTTTTGACTTAACGCTCTAGAGAGCTAGATGTCTATGATGGTGGGGGAAGATACAGTGGCCAGAGCAGGGAACTGGGAGAGCACCTAACTGCACAGAGAAAAAAAAACTGGAAGTGGACAAGGCCATAAACCCCGAGAGCTTACCCAGGGCCTCGTCAGATCTTTCTGAGGCTCATGCATGACCCTGGTGATGCTCACGGCTCTAATCACACCATTTCTGAGATGCTTAGGAGTATACCAGAGGCTTTCAAAACACATGTCCATTTCTCAGTCCCTATCCATTCTTTCCTTTGACTTCTTGGTTATTCTACTAGCTTCTGGTTTATTTTTCTTTTCCCATGTGGTCTTCTGACACATCATCTGCTTCACACAATCACAAGGTTAAACTATCTGCCTATAATTGCTTTTGGCAAATGGCTTCTAGAGTGCAAATTCTAATTGGTCTTAATAAGAAAAACCCAGAGTTAGCTATTAGGGGTGAAAGTTGAAAGATCAGAGAAGCAGAACATCCAGCCACTAGAATTCTTAACTATATGAAATCCTCAGGCCAAAAAGTGTGATCCCATCCACAAGAGTCTTCAGACAGAAAGTGCTGAATTCCTGTCTCCTCTTGCCTTACATTCTCTCCACCCAGACATATCCCTTCCTGTGTCCACCTCCCTAGTGCTGGGATTAAAGGTATGTGACTCCCAAGTACTGGGATTTAAGGTGTGTGCCATTATTGCCTGGCCTCTATGGCCAATTAGTGGCTAGCTCCCTACTCTGATCTTCAGGCAAGCTTTATTTGTTACAGCATAAACAAAATATCACCACATTTCTCCTTTTTTGTCTAAAATAAAAAAGGTTATAATATAAGAAAAACTATATACAATAAGTATAATAACTACATAATGTATAGGCAATAAATAAATCAACAATGTTTAGTTCATTGCATTTGACAGGTTCAGAGAAAATACTCCATTATCTATCTTATATTTGTGAGTCCAAAGTCTTGTACCTAATTCACTTTCTGTGCTAACTCACATTAACTTCCAAATCATCTTTTGATGTTTCTCAACTTTATATAGTTTACATATCTTTAATGAATTTCTTTCTGAATGCAGTAAACAAGGAAAACTATAACTATCTAGTCTTCAACTTCCTTGGAGACCCAAGAAAGAAATAAAATTAACTAAGTAAGCAGGAAAAGCAAGAAAGCAACTTCCAAAATGTGAAAAATGACAGAAGCAGCTGGATGCCTGGACAGTCACTCTAGGTTCCTCTGTAACATTGGGGCATCCATCTTCGGCCTAAATGCCTAGAATATTTGACAGACTTTTCTATGAAGTAGAATTTTTAAAGGACTGTCCCACCTTGTCTTGGTAAGATTTGGCAGTCACTCTCTTTTGTGTTCTGTGTGTCCAGTTTGGACAGCATACCAGCAGCAATCAAGGCAAGAGCACTTTCTTATCTAGTGGCTTACTTTTGCCACAAAGAAAGTAAACTTCATGTGAACTTTCTTCAAGGCCCATTATCTTCTCTGAAGTAAATTGGTGCTGCCAGGAAGGAGCAAACATGTCTCATTATCTTATAAAAAGAGAACCTATGTTATTAAAACATTTCAAATGCCACATTCTTTATCTCTCTGAAGTGTTTAAAGACAACGGGTCTATTTAAACTATATCCAGTTGACCTTGAAAATATATATAACATGACTACAAGTTTGGTTGTAATAGATGACTAATTACCTACCTTCATTTTTTTATTATACTGAATAGTTGGTAATAATAACTTTCAGGGACTAGAAATTTGCATTACATTGTTAAATGAGTTGTACAGGTACAACACAGAAACTTATGTACAGTATGTTCTAACAAAAATAATTTAAGTTTGTATCAATATAAAAAATTTTGTATACAATATACAAAAATCAAATCCAATGTATAATATTTAAAACTAGTAGTTGCTTTTTAAAAGTAGATTCAATAATCTAGCTTTTATCTTATCATAGCTATATCCTCCCTTTTTTCTTTTCAGAGTAGATTCAATAATCTACCCTTTTATCCTATCTTATCTATATCCTCCTTTTCCATTTTCAAAATAAGAACCCTGAATCTAATTCCCTTTGTTTAGCTTTTTTCCTGACCATTACCAATAACAACTTGTAACCAACACACTAAACAATAACACATATCCGTAAGCTACTGAATAACCAAAATCCACTCACCCTACCTCTTGGGAAAGTGGGTGTTGTGTTCTTAAAATTATTTTCTGCTGTCTGGGGGTGATGGTATCATTAGGGATCCCGAAAAGACAAATTTGGGTTAACTGTCAAGTCCTGGGAGAGGTATCTGTATCTTTTGTTGTTCAGTTTCTACATAATGAGAAAGTGCAGGGTTTGTCTCAAGTCCTGATTAGAATAGTCTGTGAGGCTGGATCATCTCATCTAGCCACCTCAAAATAATCCTGAGAAGTTTTTAATCCAAAGCTAATCTTTGGGTGATGCTTATCAGATTAGTGGTGTTATTACAGTCATGGTAGACTTGTCATTGTGGGATCCCATTACCATTTTGGAAACTTCAGACTTTGCATTAGGTCAGATTATTCCTTGTCTTGGTAATTTCTTTATGGGTATTTTTCTTCTTCTTTTTTGGATGCTTATTTGTCCAAAGGTCTTTAAACTCTTCAAGATGGTTGTTTTATTTTCTTGAAAAGACAAAAACAAAGCCCTCGCCAATCCCTAACTTTGGGGAGTTTCTCTTTTGGCAAGTTATATTTGATTGATCAAATGAGAAGCATTTGTTAGTCATATAAGTTAGTTTAGGTTGAATGGTATGCTGTTTGATAAACTATCACCTCTTCTAATCAAGAGGTCTCTCTTGTTCAAATCTGATCTTTATCAATTTTGATTTATGGTTTCTTCTGAAATTTTTGCTTTATTTTCTAAAGCTGTTTTATCACCCAGAGACGTATGGTTTCTTACAATAGGCATTAGGTTCTTTAAATGCACTGGGAAGGAGTTTCCTCCATGGTGACAGGAAATGACTGAACTGAATTTGACATGGGGGCCTGGGTGAGGACCCTCAAGGAGTTTCCCAATGGCAAAGGGTTGCCCTGACTGTTCTTTGTTGACCTACTTTCATTAGCCCAATGTCTGTCTTTACCACAGCTTCTGTATAATACAGAAGGGAGGGGAATCTTGTTTGCATTATGCTTAGAAAAAAATATTTTTTCTAGGAATGCCTTGTTTACAATCCCTTTTAGGTGACCTTGTTTACCACAATTGAAACATTTAACATTTTGATTTTTCTTCAAACCTCTGGAAATCACCTCTCCTATCCAAGCACCATCATGGTCATAAGATTCAATATTGATTATATCTTGCATACATTCCTTCAAGGGTGATGATCTTGCATTTAAAGGCTTAATTATCCTTTTGCATTAAGAACTAGCATTTTCAATAAGTCAGAGATTTGATTATTATTTCTCTAGTTTCTGAATTTGGTATCATTCTATTTGTCACTGAAGTCAATCTTTGTAAGAAATCAGTGAAGGTTTCTTTTTGGCCCTGTATGACTTTAATAAATGACTCAGTTTTCTTTCCTACTTCTTCAATTCTGTTTCAAGCATTCAAAGCTGCTACATGGCATAAAGCCAGGGTGTGGACATTATATAGAGATTGCCTTTCTACATTAACATACTCTTCTTCTCCAAGGAGTTGGTCTTGAGAGATATCTATACCTCTAGCCCTAATTTGTTGTTCAATGGTCTCAGCCTCATCTTTCCACCAAGTCCTACATTGTAATGAGGACCAGGTTCTAAGTCATCTATAACAAGTCTCTCCAGTTTTGAGGGATAATTCTACTACAAGTTGACCATGAGTTTAACATCTGCTTCACAAAAGGTGAATGCATGCCATGTGAGACTATCACTTGTGGCTAGAAGTATTCTCTGTTCCACTGGTCCTCCTGGACTGTTTTCTCTCCTGCTCTAGTGAGGAGAGAAACCTGTCCAGTTGTTCCTGCAGCTTCTTATGGAATAATTACTCAGAGGCTAGTATATTAAATGTAATTGTTTGGTCAATAGTTTAGACTTCTTACTAACTAGCTCTAACAATAAATTAACCCATTTCTATTAGTTTATATTTTACCATGAAGCTTATGACTTGTTACCTTACATCTTGCTTTCCCAGCAGCTACATGGTGCTTCCTTGACTTGGTTTACTTTCTCTTTCTATCTTTGTTTAGACTTCCTGCATAGCTTTACTCTGTCCAGTTATTGGCTGAAACAGCTTTATTCATTAACCAATTAAAGTAACACATATACAGAAGGACATCCCACATCATCTCTCCCTTTCTGTTAAGTTAAAAAGGAAGTTTTTAACTTTAACATAGTAATATTATATATACAACAAAATAGTTATCAAGTAAGAACCATAGTGACAATATTTAGTCAATATATATTTGGCAAAATTAAAGAAAATATTATATATCTTATCTTTATGAGTCTGAAGTTTTATATCTAATTTATATTTTATTATAACTAAGAAAAACTATACTATCTATCTTCAACTTCATCAAAGACCCTAGAAGTATATATTACCTTAGTAAATAGAAAGTACATTGTAAGCAACTTCTAAAATTGTACAATTGACAACCTTTTGGACTCACCAAGATAGAAGAGATATGTAGTGTTTTCTCTGAATTTGTCATTGTTAATTGACTAGACATCATTTATATATTTATTGACTATATATTATATATACTTATTGTATATTTTACATATAGTTTTTCTTATATTAGTTATAACATTCTTTTTTAACATTTAGACAAAAAAGGAGAAATATGGTGATATCTTGTTTGTACAAATAAAGCTTGCCTGAACATCAGAGGGTGGAGCTAGCCAGTAGCTAACCATAGATGTCTGGAGGTCTGTACAGACAGACAGGAAGTGATAAGATGAGAGGAGACAGGAGTTCTGTCTCTTTTCAACTGGAAAGTTGATTAGGTAAGGTGGCTGTGGTTTGACTCCGTCTCTGGTCTCTCAGCATTTCCCCCTATATCTGACTCCATGCTTTTATTATTAAGACCTATTAGAACTTATGCTACAATTGCTTCCTTGAATCTCCTTAAATCTAACATTTCCACAGGATTCTAGTGAGTGCTTATACAGCTTTGGGAATATCTGTCATTTGGTAGTAAGGTGACTGGATATATTAAGATTGGTTATTTGAAAACCTTAGACTGTTCCTCTCTAACCTTAGAGTGCAATGCTGAGATTGGTTCTCCCTTATATTCCTATGTCTGGTTCTGAATATCTCTATGATCGGTTTTAATAAGTTTTTCTAATGCTTGTATCTTGACACTCATATCAACCAACTCTTTTAGAGATAAACCAAGAGTTATTAAGATTATGATTAACATAATGCCAATCTCAGTTAAGTTTATTATCCCTTCACTTAATTGATTTAATTGTTCCAATTTTAAATCATGCATTGCATAATCGTACAGAGACCTAACTCTCTCCATTATAATAGCTTTTCCCATATTTTGTTTTGTTTTGTTTTTTGTTTTTTGAGACAGGGTTTCTCTATTGCTTTGGAGTCTATCCTAGAATTAGTTTGTGTAGACCAGGCTGGTCTTGAACTCACAGAGATCCACCTGCTTCTGCCTCCCAAATGCTGGAATTAAAGGTGTGCACCACCACCACCCAGCATGTTTACCACTTTTAACACAGGAAAAAAACTTTCTCTTTTAAGTAATTCCTCCCTTTAAGAATTCCCAATTGCTTCACTAACTCTGCGAATGACGATGATGATGAGGGCAGGAAGCTGACTACTGCTTTGTCGAACTATAGAAGCCTGAGTGGGCTTCAAGGCAGCAGCCAGAGAAGGGGATCCAGGGAAGGCAACAATCCACCAGGAGAAAAGAAAGAAAAACCTCGTCAGTGGGGCAGTGATTATGGCCATGTGTAGCTCTGGCCTTTGCCAATGGCTGCAAAGTCACAGGCAAGTGACTTTTTTATGTATTTATGCACCAAAAGTTGGACCAGATGTAGCCTGAATTCTATCTAATTGGTCTTAATAATAAAAACCTAAAGTCAGCTATCAGGGGGGAAAGCTGAAAGATCAGAGAAGTAGAGCATCCAGCCACTAGAATTCATAACTGTACGGAATCCTCAGACTAAAAAGGGTGATCCTGTCCCTATGCATCCTCAGACTGAACGCACTGAGCTCCTGTCTCCTCCCATTTTATATTCCTCTCTCTGCCCGGCCATATCCCTTACTGTCTTTACCTCCCTAGTGCTGGGATTAAAGACACATGACTCCTAAATACTGGGATTAAAGGTGTAGACTGGATCAATCTTGTGGAGCTCAGGGTGGCCTCGAACTCAGAGACCCACCTGCTTTTTTCTCCAGAGTGCTGGGATTAAAGGTGATGCCACCACTGCCTGGCCTCTGCACCTAACTAATGTGGCTAGCTCTGCACTCTAATCACCAGGCAAGCTTTATTTGTTACAGCACAAAGTATCAGCACAGGCTTCCTGGGAATAGACTTTTTACTGGTTAAGTTCCAAGCCGTGTCAAATCTAGACAGCCTTGTAAAACTAACAAGACAATTGGCTGCCCAATACCAGGTGGTTATCCCTGAAAATATATATACAAGTAACATTCTTCAGACCGAGAAGGCTATATTTAGGAATGAGTGAGTGTGTGTGTGTTTGTGCACACGTGTGTGTGTGTGTACATACATAAACATATAAGCATGTAACAATGGAAAAAGAAAACATGAGGCATTTGGAAGAGAGCAAGGAGGAGTATGTAACTATATTACAATCTCAAAGGTAAAAGAAAAAGATGGGGTATAACACCAAATAATGACAACTCTTCAGAAATGAAGCTTTGAAAAAGCTTTGTCAGCATTCTTGGCCTTCTGAGGCTGCCCAGCTCCACTGGGGGCAAGGGTTGCTGTTTTCTAGGTGACTAGAAAGTTGAGTTAGGACCAGGAGCTCAAAATGCCTCCAGGCTCATTGATGCAGCTGAGGCTCAGCCATGACTGTGACAAACACTGGGCTGCGAAGGGCTCCACTTGTTCTGAAGATGCCGATCCTGAGCCCTCCCCGGCCCCCCCCCCACCCGTGTTGTCCTTGTCACCGTGGCTTTCATGACGCTAAGAACTTTGGAAAACCCGGTTTCATTTTTATGACTTACTCCTGTCTATTTTGTTTCTGTCATCAGAAGACCTCTAATACCTTTAATCGTAACAACTGGAAGTTAAGCCAAAGGATCATTAGTTCAAGGCCAGGTTGGGCTGTGCAGCAAAAGTCCTGTCTCAAAGAAAACAAAATAAACACCAAAACAAAACTTTAAATTCAAAAATAAGATAAAACATTGGCCTAACAGGTGCAAGGCTCTGGACTTCATCTTCAACACTGGAAAAGAAACACAAAGAAGGGAAAGGAAAAAGGAAAATTCCTCTAGAATGGGAAAAAGGAGCTTGCTTTTTGCTGATAGCTAAGGCTGGAGCATTTGGCCCGAGTCACATGTGCCTTCTCATTTAATGTTCACTACAGCACGGGGTAGCGGATGCCTTGTGCTTCTCATTCAATGCTCACAAGAGCACGGGGTAGCGGATGCCTTGTTTCCTAGTTTCAGGAGAGAAAGCTAAGGCCCAGAGATCTCAGCAAATTTGCCCAAGTTCACATTTAAGTTTGTGGAGGACGCCTGTCTAGACTGCAAAGGCTGTCTCTGAGTCTCTGTTTTTACCAATTTGCCATATTCCGTGGTAGTGCAGTATTTCTGTCTACTGGTGGCAGAATTGGCAAGGTTGAAAGGAACACAGATAAGATAGTCTGTAATCATAACACCTGGAAGTCTGGGGCAGGAAGCTTGCCATGAATTCAAGGCTAGGTTGAACTACACGTTGACTATAGTTCCAGGCCAGTCTAGATTTTAGTATAAGCCTATCTCAAAAACAAAAACAACAACACCAACAAATAACATACTCCGGAGGTAGGCAGACAGATCTCTATGAGTTCAAGAATATCCTGGTCTATATAACAAGTTACAGGCCAGTCATACACCTGTTTTATTGTTGTTGTTTTTGCTTTTACTTTTTTAGAGCAAACAAAATTAATCCTAAAATTTCTTTGGAATCAAAATTTATATTTTCTTATTAGCAATGAATTATTAGCATCAAATATAATAAAGAGAGATTTCCATAATAGACACATAGAGAGGGAAAATAAAGAAGTGCATGCAGATAAGACACACAGTGAAATCTGGATTTGTTTGTTTGTTGTTTGTTTTTGTTCACTACTAGGTGAAAACCCAGGACCCTGAGCTTCTGTTTCTCCTGCTTGGGAGGGAAGTCTGTAAGAGTGAGAGACAGGCTATCTTCAAAGCAAAGCTCCTTCTGCTTGTCTTGGGTTCCACGACAGAAGGATGAAAAAGCATGACTACCCTGTGTGGTTTGGGCTCAGGGACCAGGGACACGGTAAGTGCTGTGTAAGGTGTGTCTGGTTCATACCGCCTGGGTCAGATCTGGCCCCTTCAGGCTTGTGTGCTAGCCTGAGTCAAATTTGCCCACCCCTTAGGCTTGAGGGCTAACAGTTTGAGTTTCAGGGCTTGCCAGGATCTCCGGTCACAATGCTGAAATGCCCCTGTCTTACAGTCCTGAGTCTCACTGCAGTGTCTGAGAGAGTTCAGATGCCCTGGTGGGATGCCAGGGCAGGGTGAGCCTCACCTTTTCCAGCCGACTCCATGTATCCAGCACGTCGTGGGCAAAGTTGAAGTACTTAGGTACTGGCTGTCTCCCCAGGCTGATGGCTTCCCAGGTGGCCACAGCCTCAGGAACAGGTGGAGGTGGTGGCTGCCTGTGAACCCTGCAGATGCCCCAGGAGCTCCTCAGAGCCTGGAGGACCAGGCCTCTCCGCCATAACTTCATGTCGTCTGTTGCCTCCTGCCTGTCACCAAAGAGGAGAGACTGTGGTCTTGCATTCGTGATTGGGTTGAGGAGGAGTCTATGAGCAGCTCTGAGAGCGGTATAGCGCCTACTGATGATAGGACACGTCACTGGCGTCATTCAGCCAAGACAATGGTAGAGTCTCTTTGCTGAACAGGAAGTACTCTCTTACCTTTCCCTATGAGGGAGTCTGCATGTTTCTGAGGTCATGTACAAGCAGAACCTTGACTGCTGTCCCTTAGGCATTGTCTTTTGTTGTTGCTGAGACAAAGTCTGTCATTGGCTTATACACATCTCACCAGTTAGGCTACGGTGTGCTGGGCACAGCACCCTAGGAATTCACCATCTCCAGCTCTTCAAACTGGGTTCTGGGATCAACTTAGGCCCCATACTTGCAGGGCAAACACTTTATTGACTGAATTATCTCCCTAGACCCTTCACGGATATTTTAACTGTTTAAATTGATATATAGTCACACAGATTTAGGGAGCACACTGTGACATTTCAACTAATTTGTGCAATGTGTGATGGTGGGTCAGTGTAATTAACATAGCTGTCACCACCAACAGCCCAACACTGCCCAGCAGAGACAAATTATTAGCCACACACGCAACTCACAGTTTTCTACTTCTTAGATGCAGAAAAGTAAAAAGAAACATAAGACAGTAATTAGAATAATATCTTTTACTTAACTGAACCCAGGAATAACTTTATTCCTTCTACATGGCACCCCGTGAGAAGAAATCATTTAGGAGATACTTGGTTTTGTACAAAGACGGCAAACGCAATGTGCAATTCACTCTAATGTGCATAGCTGGGTTTAGACCAGCCCTGTGTCAAGTGCCAGGAGTGGGCAGTGGCCCGAACAGGGCGGAGCTGTTTTAGGGCCTGGCTGCTCAGAGTTTGGGCCTTGAAACATGAGTAATCTCCAGAGTCTGTGACAGGCACACAGCCTCAGCTGCCATCTGTGAGTGCCACTCTGTGTGTTCCCGGGATCACAGATATGTCCATAGCCTGGGGACACTCCCAGCTTCAGTCCCTTGGCCCAAGTTCTTATAGCGATCATGGAACAGGGCCAGAAGAAAACAATGAGTGTGTGTTTCAACCACAGGAGGATCCCATCCCCACAACCACTGAACGACTTTGAAAACACGGTGGGGGAAAAAAAAAGCTATAAACATTAATTTCACACCAATACATTGCCCAAGCTCCTGGAACTAACCATTCATGGTCCTGTAAGCAACCCGTAATAAACACACTGGGTTCCAGAAATAATAACTTAAAAGAATAAAAATGTCAGCGGGAATAGTTGAGAAGAAGGGGATTGGTGGGGTGGAAACAGATAAAGGTGGGGGTGGGGTTGGTTTTGACGAAACAGCAGTTTCTATGTGTCTGACAGAGCTGTAGTGAAGGCCATTCTTGTGTATAATAGCATATGCTTAGTCAACAATAAAAACTATAAAAAAGCTTTTCATTCCACCCCATGACAACTCTGCCGAGAATGGTACTTTCCCCAAGAGAGGAAAAGTGATGCCCAGCCTTCACTTTCCAGGAAAGCCTGCATTCCGCCTTTGTCTTAGCTGCTTACCCGGGATTTAGGGCCTACGGGTTCCAAGCATAACCCCTGTATTCTGTCCCGGGCCTTTCCCTTTGGCCCTCCTTGGGGCCCCAACTCCAGAATCTCCAGGCCTTTCCCCACATTTTCCTAAGGTCGCTCCATGCTGTGTCTCTCCTTAATTTAATCACCAAAGACCTCTGGGCTGGTGACACCTGTCGGTGAAGGATTTCTTGCTCAGTTACCTGGTTTTAAAATCCGAGGCGGACACAAGGCATCTGCTCTCGCCTTCAGCAGCTGGGCAGACCGGAAGGCTCCCGAGAAGCTTACCCAGAGGCTGATGAAGAACGGATTCTGACTTGGAGCTTTAGCCCTAAATGCAGTCTGGAGAGAGAAGGATTAGAAGTCAGCAGAAAACATGCGGCTTCAACTTCTAATGGGACAGTGGCTCCCTGCCAGAGTTCCCCGGGCACACAGTGCCTGCAAGACTAAACCCTGACCTGGACTCCGCCTCCGCAGGACTGGTGCCTTTGCTCCCTGGAATTAGGTCAATAGCCTGAAACTGGAATGAGAACTTGCTCTGCTTTAACAGAAAGGACATAAAACCAAACCCCGGCTTGTTTCCTAATTGAAGTGGAAAACCCCCACACCAGCTACTATCCCGCCCCCTTTCCCCGCCCCTACAAGATAAAAGATAGAAAATGAATGCTAAGGACAAGAGCAGGATTGTTGGAGTTAATGAAATGGCTCTTGGATGGGGGCCAAGGCAGCACAACTACATAAATTTACTGGGGGGGTGGGGAGAAAGAAGAAGAATTGGATCTTATCTAATAAAGCTGTTGAACTTAGATAAACAGCCTTCTAAGGCTCTCAATTTCTGCAAGGGTCAAAGTCAAAGTTGTGACACTGGCGCACAGCGGGCTGCTTCCTTGAGAACAGCAACAAAAACCTCCGCTCCCTAGCCTTTGAGATGCCGCTAGTGTGGCTATGTATCACCAGAACCTGCTCTAGCAGCTTCCCCATTAATCTGTGTCCCGGCCTCCTCACTGTGATCCGTTTAAGCATAGCACTGCTGCATGCCTGTGTCTTCCTGTCTAACCATTCCTTCTACGTGAGTGCTTCTCAATCTTCCTAGTGCTGCGACCCTTTAATACAGTTCCTCATGGTGTGGTGGCCCCAACCATATAATTATTTTATTGCTATTTCCTAACTGTAATTGTCCTACTGTTATGAATGTAAATATCTGATACGCAAGATATCTGAGATGAGACACACCTCTCCCCGGGTCAGGACCCACAGTTTGAGAACCATTTTTTCTGCTTGATTTTCTGCCACAAGGCTCTCCCTCAGACTAGAGCTGTCTCCTTCAGCCATACTTCCCCACACCTTCTTGGACCACCATTCCTTGCTAGCTTTTCCTTTCTAGGACAGCCCCCTTCTAACTCTGTATGTTTTCAGTTAATTTGCTGTGTTTATCCCCTTCGCACGAGAACTCCATGTGGCTGTAGCTGCAGAATCCTCTCACTCCCGTATCCCCACACTTAGAATAGTTCTGTGTTTGGGGGAGCTCATGATTATTTGTGGAGCTCACAAGCAGCAAATGCAAAGATTCATTCAATAGTTTTTTACCGCCAGACACTGGGCTGGGGTTTTCCATGAGTAATGACTACAAACTGATTTCTGACACCGTAGGTATGAAAAGGTGTGCTTGGCTTTTGTTTTTAGAATAAAATCTAACCTGGTGAAGTTCCCAAACCCCAGTACAGGGAGAACTCAGAGCATCTTCCTTAACACTAGAAGTGGATGAGGGGCTGTCATAGAGAAAATGCTCAGTCTCACACAGGGTACCTAACACTAATGGTGCCATGCTCCTTGTCTCATTTGTTGGTCTGGTCAACCTGGTCCATTCCCACAAGCCTAGCTTTCCCTTTCTCCCTATATAAATTGGCCACAGATTCTTTACTGGGCCCTAGGCAATAAACTCATGCCTGAATTTGTAGCAATTTCTAGAGATGTGACCTTCACGCCCAGGAATATGACAAGTGAGCTATCTTCAGGTGATATAATCTTAATATCTCTATTTCTATCAGTATTTGATAAGAGCGAGGCCAGCAGAGAGCAGAAGGCTGGAAACTCTGGCTGTAACAATGACATACTAATAACACAAATAGCTTTTGTTTAACAAATATTTGCTGGGTGCCTCACATGTGCTAGACAAAGGGAATGGCGTGTAATTTAGGAGGTGATCAATGCCCAAGATGGGGGTGAGACTGTTATCACGTTATACAAAGTAATTGGGAAAGGACTGTTACCATGTTATACGTTATACAAAGAAATTAGGACAGGGCTAACTGGGAAAGCGAAGCTTCATTTGACTGGAAGACGCCAAGAGAACGAGACTTGGGTATTCCTGGGTAAAGAGCTCTCTGACTGGGGAGACCTCAAGCACAAAGGCCCTGCCGTAGGAACGTGGTCATCGTATTTGAAGACGAAGAGGTTGATGTGGCTGGAGGACAGCCAAGGGAAGGGTGTGGCTCAGTGTAGGCTAAGAGGTAGAGTACCCGCCAAGTATGCGCAAAGCCCCGGGCTTGATCCCCAGTACTTCAGAAGGGGAGGGGAGAGGAGGAGGGAGAGGAGGACTCAGAGATGGGTAGTGGCAGAGAGGAAAGAGGGTGCTTATGCCTTCAGTACACTCAGCTGCTCATTTTGTACCTATCAGTTTGTTTAACCCTTTCCACACCCAGAGAATTCCATGTCATTAAACAGTAGAAGCCACGCCTCAGAAAGAGTAAACTACATGTTTATGGTCACACTGGTTAGGGCAGTGCTGGGACTCAATCTCCAATCTGTAGACATCAAGACCCCTACAATCAATTCGACTTCCAGTCCCATGGGAACTCTGGTCCCTGGTGTTCATGGGTACACTCTTTTAGCAGGGCTGCTCTGCCAGGCCCCTCTTACTCAACAATGGCCCATTCTTCTCCAGTCCCTCAGCCTGGTTCTCTAGAACCCCAGAACTCAGAGCATTGTTCCAGAGGCAGCTGTGGCTTCCATGTGCTTAAATAGGGTTTCTTGGGAACACCCATTAGCAGACAGGTCCTGCTTTCATCACAAGGGGGAACTTAAGGCCTGCCCTTCAGACCCCCACATCCCTTCTGAGGTGCCACGGAGCTGACTGCCCTAGTTCAACGTGGCCCCACAGCCTGAGAGTAACCCAGCTCCTTCCAGGTATGAGCTTGCTCTGATTGACAGGTGTTCTGCCTTCTGTTAAAGATGGCTACACATTAGGGTCGGTGCAATATCTTTATAGGCTCAGCATAACCCTACCCAGGCCTCTTAAATCGGAACCTACTGGGTTTGGAGTCAAGCATCACTATTCGTGAAAAACTCCACCAGGAAACTGTACTGTGGAGTGGTAACTGAAAACCCACTCAAATAGATGTTGTCATGGGAATTAAATGAGGCCATCTAGTCACTCCAAGTCACTGAGCATCAAAACAGGGCCAGGCATGGGTCTGGGAGGTGGGGAAGGTGGGAAGATCACACGTATCTAATCAGCGTGGGCTACCAAGTGAGTTCCAGACCAGCCTCGGCTACTTAGTGTGTCCATGTCTTTCAAAAGAAAATTCAAAAATGAAGCATAAAGTACCCAAGCAAAAACAAACTGAAATATGAAATAAATACTGGCTACTGGGAGGGCAGAGTGTTACAGGGGCAGGTGGATGAGGTGAGCGGGCTTTGGAAGACTCCTCACCAGATGGCTGTTTTCTGAGCTGGGGTGCCTCCTGGTGCCCGTGGGTGAGTGCTCTCAGCAGGGGGCTTCTATGCAGGAATCTAAACAATCTTATGAGTTGCAAAGGATAAGATAAACAAGTTGTAGGCAGAGGCAAAGTCCTAGGGTGCAGTAGGGGAGGGACTGAGGCCACAGGGCATTAAGGGCAAGGTCTAGAGACATTGGACCCAAGAGAATAACACAAGTTTTGGACGATTCATTCTGGCAGATCACAGGAACCTTTCCAGAAACAGAAGCAACTTGGTTTAGTTCATATTTAAAATGGAGATCTTTGACCACTGGGTGTCTGTCAGGGATTGAGGATGACAAAGAATAGAAGACCATCAAGCATCACATGGTCTGGATAAGAGCCAATGGTGGTTGGGATATAGGGGCCTTGACAAAGTCCTGGTGAACAAAATCCCACACACAGACTGTTGGAGAACATCCCTTTAGTGCCAGCTCTTCTTGCTAAGGAAAAGTCTCTTTCCAGTCACTTCCCCTGAATTGGGGACTGACATGGAATCTGAGCTTAAAATTTTTAGGACTGAGCAGGTAAGAGGTGCTCAGGTGAGAGGGCTCCAAAGGGGCCCACAAAGGATTCGGGCCACAGAAAGAGACAGGGACAGAAAGAATGAGGTCCATACTCAGGTAGTGAATGGGCAAGGCAAGGCAGAGGATAGATGGCTGAAGGCACAGTGCCTGCATGGATGCAGAGTTTGAGGATCTTCCAGAGATGATGTAGAGGCATGCTTAGGTTCAGGGGACTCCCCTTAGAAAGAGCAAGAGGGACAAGAAGTGACAGCTTGGAAGAGGGATTATTTCCTCTTCACTCCTAGAGAATGCAAACAGTTCATTTATTTGCTTGCTTTAGCCCCATGTTCCATGAACAAAGCTTTCTATCATTACCCTGCTTTAAAGGCTAAACTGTCCCCTTCCTCTGTCATTTTTCAATCTTTCCTGCTTGCTTTTCTCCCTCAGCCCTTATCAGCTTCTTCTCTGACTTGCCTGCTTGTTTCCTGGCAGAACACAAAGACTCTAATCTGTTTCGTTCACTTCTGTGTCTTCTGTGCTTAGAAGGGACGTTAACTTGTGTCAAGAATATTTAGTAAACAAATGAACGAGTGACTGTGGTCGTCTGAATAATAACGGTACTCATAGGCTCATAGGGAGTGACACTAACAGGAGGTGTGACTATCTTAGAGTAGGTGTGGCCTTGTTGGAGGAAGTAGATCACTGGGGATACATTTTGGGTTTTCAGATGTTCAAGCCAAACCCTGGTGTGGACAATGGTCTGTATTTTGTCAATTATGCTTTAAATAAACACTGATTGGCCAGTAGCCAGGCAGGAAGTGTAGGCAGGACAACCAGACAGGAAGTAGAGGTGGGTCAAAGAAAACAGAAGAATTCTGGGAATAGGGAAACTGACTCCACAGTTCTTTACTGGCCATAGAAGAATCAAGATGTGACTGCTCCACTGAATAAGGTGCCAAGCCACGTGGTTAACACAGATAAGAATAATGGGCTACTATAAGCTATAAGAGCTAATAAGAAGCCTGACCTAATGGGCCAATCAGTTTATGACTAATGTAGACCTCTGTGTGATTTCTTTGAAACTTAATGACTGCAGGAACCAGGCAGGACAGAAACCCTGACAACAAAACCCAGTGTCATTCTCTCTTCCTACTGCATAGGGATCCAGATGTAAAACTCTCAGCCCCCTCTCCAGCACTTGTCTGCCTCCATACTACCATATTTCCCACCATGATGACAATGGACTAAATCTCTAAACTATAAACCAGTCCCAATTAAATGTTTTCCTTTATAAGAGTTGGCAAGGTCATGTCTCTTAACAGCTATAGAAGCCCTAAGTAAGACAGTGAGTGAATTAACTAGACAGCAAGGTTGACATGGTGACAGCTGATGAAGGTGAATATGGTGGTTTTAATAAGAATGACCAATACAAGCTCATAGATTTGAATGCTTGGTCACCAGGGAATGGTGCTATTTGAAAGGATTAGGCGATGAGGACTTGATGGAGGAAGTGTGTCACTGAGAGTGGTCTTTGAGATTTCAAAAGCCTAAGCCAGGTCTAGTGGCGCTCTCTCTTCCTGCTGGCTGTGGATCCTAGTGTAGAACTCTCAGCTTTTCCAGCACCATGTCTGCCTACGTGCTGTCAAGCTCTCTGCCATGATGACAATGGACTAAACCTCTAAAACTGTAAGCAAGCCCCTATTAAATGTTTTCCTTTCTAAGAGTTACAGTGGCCATAGTGTTTCTTCACAGTAATAGAAGCCCCAACTAAAATAGAAGTTGGTACCAGGGACTAGGGTATTGTGACGGGCCTAACCATGCTGCTAGTGGGCTAAATGTCAGCTTCAGGACTTTAGATTAGGAAATCAATTGAATACTTTAAGTGGAGCTTAATGGGCCATCCTAGTAGGAGCATGGAAGAGAGTGTTTCTGAAGGTGATCCTGAATATAGGGGCTCAATTCAGGAAGTTTCAGAGGGGAAGAATATTTGTAAATGGTCTAAAGTCTGTTTTGTGATATTTTGGTGAAAGAATGTGGTTGCTTTTTGCCCTTGTCCAAAAAATCTTCCTGAAGCTAAATTGAAGAGTTTTGGATCAATGGCACTGGCAGAGGAGATTTCAAGACAGTTTAGTATTGACTATGTTACATGGTTATTAGTGGTCAAACTTTTGCAGATCTATAATGAAAAAGAGTAAGCTGAGCAAGAAAAAAAATACAAAATGTACAGTTTGAGGAGGAATGGAACATCAGGTAGTGTGATGGAGAGGAGTCCCTCCTGTGTTTAAGGAGATAAACAGATAAAGAAATGGAATAAAGGGAGTGGTGATTCCAGGGCAGGATCCCAATCAGCTAAGCTTCCAAGTTGTGAAAAGGAATTGCAGAAAAACTTAAGCAATGAAGGAAACCATAGAAAACAGAAAGCTGATGAAAATGTTTGAATGAGTGGGCTAAGTTTCAGTCCCATTAAGTAGCAGAATTTGGCAGCTCTGGTCACATGGTTCTATCTGTAGAGTCAGGGATAGAAGAAAGAAGCTGTGAAACCTCCCTCTGAGAGTAAGGAAAGCCGTTGATCCAAGCATGTGCTAGGGGTGTCTCTACATGGAAACTTAGAAAGGCCATTGTGTGAAACTGTGAAGGTGAAGCCTGGATTGTGTTAGATATCCCAAGATGCTGGAAATGCCAAAGTTGTTTTATACCTCCCGTGAAGAGCTGATTACAGGGAGTGGAACCAGCACAAGAGAGAGAAGTGTGTTGCAGTCAACAAAGCTGAAAGGAGTTGGAGATCTGAAGAGCACTTTGATATCATACATGGAGATGGAGAATTGGAAATTTTCCCAACTGATTTTTGGTTTTATTTGGCCCAGTATTTCCTCATTTTACTTCTTTCCCACCTATTGGAATGATATTATATATTTTGTGCCATTTTTTGTTGAAAGTGTATGATCTGCTTTTTTTAAAATTTTAATTTTACAGAAGGTTACAGTTAAGAAATTGCCATGAGTCTCAAATGAGACTTTGAACTTTGGATCTTTAAACAGTATTGAGACTGTTATCAACCACAGAGACTTTTGAAGTTGGACTTAATGTATTTACATTATGATATAGCTACAGCTCTATGGGGGACTAGTAACTGGAATGTGGGGGTTGAATAAGAATGATTCCCATAGACTCATATTTAAATGCTTAGTCATTAAAAAAGTGGAACTATTTGAAAGGATTAGGTGGTGTGGCTTTCTTAGAGGAAATGTGTCACCTGGGAGGCAGAATTTGAGATTTCAGAAGCCCAAGCCAGTCCCAGAGTCTTCTTGCTTGCCTTCTTGAATCAAGATGTAGAACTCTCAGCTACTTCTCCAACACCTTGCTTGCCAACATGCTCTCCACCATGATGATGATGGGCTAAACCTCTGAACCGGTAAGCCAGTCCCAATTAAATTCTTTTATAAGAGTTGCCATGGTCGTGGTGCCTCTTCAAAACAATGGGACACTGACTAAGATAGTGAGTTTGTCTTACTAGCTAGTAGGGTCTGTTCTCCATGTTGTAGACCTGGGGCTCTGGAAGCAGACACAGAGTGCTTGCCATCAGTAAGGTAGAAAGTGAAAAATGACACCTGAGGTTGTCTCTCTGACCTTCACATACAAACGGTAGCTTGCACACACCCACACATTCACAGGAATATGTGTATATACTATACATGCACATAATACACATACAAACAAGATTAGCACAGACACTGAGATCAACAATTTATAAATGGGACCTCCTGAAACTGAAAAGCTTCTGTAAGGCAAAGGACACTGTCAATAAAACAAAACAGCAGCCTCTAGAATAGGAAAAGATCTTTGCCAACCCCACATCTGACAGAAGGCTAATCTCCAAAATATATAAAGAACTCAAGAAACTAGATATTAAAATATCAAATAATTCAATTAAAAATGGGGTACAGATCTAAACAGAATTCTCAATAGAAAAATCTCAAATGGTCAAGATAGACTTAAAGAATTGCTAAACATCCTTAACTACCAGGGAAATGCAAATCAAAATGACTCTGAGAGATCATCTTACCCCTGTCAGACTGGCTAAGATCAAAAATACTAGTGACAGTCTATGTTGGAGAGGGTGTGGAGTAAGGGGAACACTCCTCCATTGCTGGTGGGAGTGCAAACTTATACCGTCACTTTGGAAATTGACATGATAACTTTTCAAAAAGTTGGAAATCAATCTACCTCAAGACCCAGCGATACCAGTCCTGGGCATATACCCAAAGGATGCTCAATCATACCACAAGGACACTGGCTCAACTGTGTTCATAGCAGTGCTAGTTATTCATAATAACCAGAATCTGGAAACGACCCAGATGCCCCTGACCTGAAGAATGGATAAAGAAAATGCGGTCAGCAGTTAAAAACAAAACAAAAAACACAAAAAACAAAAGGAAACAAGCCAATGACATCATGAAATTTGCAGGCAAATGAATGGAACTAGACAAAATTCATCCTGAGTGAAGTAACCCAGACCCAGAAGGACAAACATGGCATGTACTCACTCACAAGTGGATATTAGCTGTAATGTAAAGGACAACCAGGCTACAATTCACAAACCCAGAGAGGCTAGGTAAGAAGGAAGACCCAAAGAGGGACATGTGGATTTCCCTGGGAAGTGGAAATAAAAGAGATCTCCTGGGTAAACTGGGGGCAGACAATGCGGGGGAGTGTGATAGGAAGGTGGTAACATGAGGGATTAGGTTGAGCAGGTTGGTGGGATGGAGGCGGAGAGTAATGAAAGATACATCTTGAATGGGAAGTATTTTTTGGTTTGGGTTTGGGATTAGCATGCCAGAGAAACTCCCAGGAATCCACAGGGATGACCCTAGCTGAGACTCCTTGCAACAGCAGAGAGGGTGCCTGAACTAGCCTTCTCCTGTAGTCAGATTGGTGACTACCCTAATTGTCATCAGAGAGCCTTCATCCGGTAACTGATGGAAGCAGGTGCAGAGATCCACAGCTAAGCACTTGGCTGAGCTCCTAGAGTTCTGTGGAAGAGAGGGAGGAGGGATTGTACCAGCCAAGGGGATCAAGGTCATGACAGGGGAACCCGCAGAGACAGCTGACCTGAGCTCATGGGAGCTCCCAGACTCTGGACTAATAGCTAGGGAGCCTGAATGGGATCGATCTAGGCCCTCTGCATGTGTGTGACAGTTGTGTAGCTTGGTCTGTTTGTGGGGTTCCTAGTAGTGGGATCAGTACCTGTCCTTGGCACTTGAGCTGACTTTTGGGAACATAATCCCCACGGTTGCTTAGCCTTGATGCAGGAGGAGGAGCTTGGTCCCGTTTCAGCTTGATGTGCCATGCTTTGTTGACTTCCATGGGAGGCCTGTGCTTTCTGAACAGAGACGGAAGAGAATTGGAGGGTGTAGTAGAAGGGAGATGAGGGGAAAAAATGGGAGGAGAGGAGGAAGGTCGTATATAAAATAAAAGAAAATTTAATAAAATAGAAAAGAGTACTGAGAACTCAAGAATATCTATAATCTGTATTTGTTTTAAAATAATGCATACAGGTATTTTCAACATTTCAACATAATGGGAATTCATTACCAATGAGTAGTTTTCTCCACAGAGGGATCATGGGATAGATCTTTATTTACTTGACAATTTGTGTTGTTGTTGCTCTTTGCCTGTTTGGGATAGTATTGTACCATGTAGCTCAGGCTGGCTTGGAACTATGTGGTCCAGTATGTATATTACAAGGCTGGGCAGAGTTGGAGGAACAGGCAGCGATGTCAGTATCTATCAAGGGGGGTGTGGTAGGGGACCAGTCAGAGGCTCACTTTGGGATTCTGGAACAGGGCTCATCTCTACAAAGTTCCCATCACGTGGCTGGGAAAACAGTGGACTCCAACGGGCTGTTTGATTCCAGGCTTTAGGAATGGGAGCTCTTCTAGCTTCTCTTCTGCAGTCAATGCCCAGTGGTGGAGGTTGGCCACACAACGTTGTCTTTTGCTATAGGGTTGCTACCACGCTGTGTGCATTGCAGAGTGCTGTGAGCCCTGTTCCTTCCATATTCCCCTCAGGCATAAAAAAGTTTTAGGTCATCCAAACAAGCTAGGATCAAAACCTAGTGCCATTGTCCTTGGCTTCTCATCAGCCTTCATTGTTCGCCATGTTCAGAGAGTCCGGTTTCATCCCATGCTTATTCAGTCCCAGTCCAGCCGGCCTTGGTGAGCTCCCAATAGATCAGTTCCACTGTCACAGTGTGTGGGTGCACCCCTCGTGGTCCTGACTTCCTTGCTCATGTTCTCCCTCCTTCTGCTCCTCATTTGGACCTTAAGAGTTTGGATGCTCACCTTTCTGGACCTAGATAGAAGTGGGAGGACCTTGGACTTCCCGCAGGGCAGGGAATTTGGACTGCTCTTCAGTACTTAGAGAGAGGGGGAATGGAGTGGAGGGAGGGGGAGAGGAGTGGGGAGAGGGGGAAGGGAGTGGGGGGAGGGGGCAATGTGTGGGAGGAGGGAAATGGGAAAGGGGGAGGAGGCAGAAATTTTAATTAAAAAAGAATAAAATAAAGAAAAAAAATGAATACAAATGCATGCAGAGATACAAAATGAGAATGTTAAATGCTTATATATTTATGTAAAACTTTATTAAGTTAATTAAAATATGGGTTGTGCAGACAAAAAAAAAAGGTTTAGGTCTGAGAGAGCTCTGCTTCCTCTTCTGCCCCCTGCAGGCCAATTATGAAACTGCTCTGGACGCTGCAGCTGCTGGTGGTTGTTTGCCTCTCTGAGGTCCTTGGCTCGCCAGGGACAGATGCTGGCGTTAACATTTCCCGGCCTGTGCACATCTTGGAGGACCAAAGCTTAATGGTACTGACTCCTGCAGGCCTGACACAGACGCTGAATGAGACGCGCTTCCTAATGGTGATTTTCCGTGAGTATATCCGGCTCTGACAATGAAGGGCAATGCCTGTCTCATTGATCTGGGGATGGCAGGAGTCCTACATGATATCCAATGCATAGAAAGATGCAAAAATACTGTTGGCACTGGCAGCTGGGGAAAGGCCTGTCCTCATAAGAATGCAAAGCTCCGCTCTCTCAGCTGATTTTTATCACAGTGGGAGACCAAGTTCATCTCTCTCCTTTGACCTTCGACCACTGACCTACGCCCTTAGCTCCTGCTTTTACATTTTTAATTACTCTGATAGCAACCAATATGAACAAGTCAAAGTATCTGAACACCTCCCTTGACACCAGCTGAGATTTCGTTGTCTAAAAAAGGCTCTAAATAAAACTCATTATATTCCCATCATCGATTCTGTCAATACGCAATTGAAATCAAAATGAGTTTTTGAAATCTGGTAAGCCTTCTAAAGTGGCCTTTGGGAAAACCATTTTGGGGAAGGATTATAAACATTTCCCTCAAAGGTAAATGGCTTTTTTTGTATAGGAAAGTTGTCAGGGGCCTCTCAGTGACTCTCAAATCATTGGCCAGTCTCTTATCCTTTGGATGACTCCAGAATTACGGTTGATGCTCAACGGGACCTTCCTTTCTCAGGTCTGAGTCTAAAACAAACCTTAGTATTTGGGATTTGGTTCTGACCATCTGTTTCTTCAAACGTCCTGTGCGCACTGATGATGCCAGCAAGCACTCCATTCCATAGTTAAGAGACCTCAAGGTCATCCCCAAATTCACTGTGGCCTCATATGGTCCCATGGAACCCTGTGGGTTCTGCATCTCATACTCTGTGGTCCCCAACTCTCTCCACACCCTGCGTCACTGCCTCTGCTCCATTCTCACCATTCCCCACCTGAGCCCCGAGATAGGCTCCTCCGTGGATTCCAGGTTCCTTCCAATGTACTCTCTGCCAAGCATTCAGAGAGACTGGTTTCTAGAATGCAACTCTAGTTGTCAGAATGGAGTATTCTGGCTCAAGTCTCTAGGCCTTTAGTTACGCCCTTTGCCCTGTAGCACCCATCCTTCACTTTTGCACTTGGGCTGGGAGGTTTAAGCTTCTTGTGTGGAAACTTCTTTCATTCCTGTTTAGACTGGGTAGGATTTTTTCCCGGTTTCCTCAGCCTTCCTTCCAGTGGCCCAGATCACCTCAACAGCATTTTTGAATTCGCGTGCTCCAGGGCACAAACCTTACCCTTGTCTTGATCCCTAGATCTGACACTGTTGGGACATGGTAGGTCTCCACACATGTCAAGTGAATGAATGAATGAATGAATATGTTCTTTGGATCCTCATTTTCTCTGTGGTAATTAACTTGAATGAGTCAAAGAGAGAAGGAAAGGCTACTTTTGATAGAAAGTGACCAAGAAAAAATTAGTAGTTGTCTTAGGCCTAAAGCAAAGGTGGCAAGAATCTGTCTTGGGGTTACAGCATACAATAAAGGTGGTTATTATGATTGGGCTAGTGGCAATAATGAGTGATGATGGAGGTAATATGGAGATGGTGATGATGATAGATATTCTAATGGCAATGATGATAATTTTACAGGAGAATCTTGATTACCACTTGATTAAGCCTAGAGTCATCTGAAAGGAGAAGCCTCAGCTGAGATATTCCTTAGGTAATGTTTTCTGTGGGCATGTCTAGGAGGTATTATATTATATCAAACTGCTGTGGAATGTATCGCCATTCCTTGGGCAGGTAGTCCTTGGTAAGCAACATTTCTCCATGGTTTTTGACTTGGTTCCTGTTTGAGTTCCTGCTCTGACTTCCCTTAATGATGGATTATGACCCAGAAGTATAAGGCAAATAGATTGTTTGTCTCCCAAGTTGCTTTTGGTCAGAGTGTTTTGGTATAGCGGAAAAAGAGTAACTAATGCAGAATAGAGGTAATTCTAGAGATAGCGATGTTGATGGTAATGATGATAGAGATTATGATGATGGGAATATTGAGAATGATGTAGATGCTGATGGTGGTCGTGATAGAGATGCTGATGGGGATACTGAGTGCCATGATGAGGTGTTGGTGATGACAACGGTCATGGTCTTAACTATGCTGGTGATGATTTTAATGGACATTTATCAAACACCTGCATTGTAGATGTTGAACTAAGAACCACGGTTCCCGTCTTTCCCATGAGACAAGTCTCAAAAAGGTTAGATAATCCCCCTAGAGTCACACCACTGGTCTGAATTTAAGACCAAGTCTTCCACCCAAACTGCCTCTCAATCCATTCTGCACCCCTACCTTCATCTCCAGAAGATGAACTTACTTAATCGTAGGTATTGAGGGCTTGCTATGCCCTGATGTATTCTCAGCCCTGAGGAATGAGTGCTAAACTACATCACCTTCCTGGAACTTACAAGCTGGAGAGGAGAGACAAGCACTAAGCAGATCCAGCAGAGAAGTGTGGGGCGTGTCGTGTGGCTAAAAGTGCTATGGTGAAGGCCAGGCGATGAGATGCGATAGACATGTGAGAGGTCTTTGCTGTGGCAACACAGTCTCCCTTACCTCCTGTGGCCATGACAGCACAGTCTCCTTACCTCCGCGTCAGACCCCCCAGGGCTCTGGGATATGTGTGGAGTCTCCAAATGCCCCACCACTGACAACCATTCCAATGCTTCTCTTGTCTGAACATATGCACTCATAAACTCAGCAACTGTGGACCCGGCATGGCCAAGTCCACAAGGAAGCATGGAGAAGCCACAGAGCAGAGTGACCAGCGAAGAGTCCAGAGCTGCTGCACTGGTGGAGGGGTGTGCTGAGGGTGGTGATGGAGCGGACAGGAGAAGCATCAACCTGCGAGGGAGGCAGAAAGTCTTTCCTGGTGATCACTCCCAGCCAGGTTCCACTGCTGAGCCAGGGACTGGCTCCTGAGCCAGTGCCAGCTGTCGTGGGGCCCAATTTCCCTGGCTGTGCTTTACAAAACATATATCTGTCAGATGTGGCCTTACCACAGTCAGGAGGTGACCTGCACTCTCTCCAAGCGCTCCAGATGGGCAAGAGGGTTGGAAAGGATGGAACATTCTGGCTTGAAAGCGAATCTGTCGCCCCCAGTCCTGACAGCCTACTGGTCTCAGACATGTGGCAGCCAGGACCTTCAGCCCAGCAATGTCATCAGAAGCTTGTCGTTTCATCTCCTCCCACTCCAGTGAGGATAACCAATCCCTCTGGCTAAGCTCCATTCTCTGAGGCTGTTTTCAGTAAAAAAAAAAAAGACCCTACCTACTTCACCTCTATACCTCAGCTGTGTGAACAACCAAGAATCCCAGAACAGCACCCCCTTTAACAAAGTACCGGGGTCTTTTTAGCTACCGCTTCTCAGGGTGGTGGGGTCAGAGAGGGGAGTGAGCCTCCAGCGTACCCTACCCACCTGCTCCTCACACCTCACCTACCTTTGCCTCAGAGTTCCCAGCCACAGCACGAGGGGGTGCAGTAACTGCTTAGTTCCAAAATATTCCACCAGATGGTGCAAGTGAGTCACATTGCTCGGCCTTAATTGCTAACCAAAGAAAATTTTATACCATTAATAACAATAGCAATTAAAATGCATTCTGTCCTTATTATGTTCCAGGCATTGATCGAAGTGTTTTTATATGCCTAGTGAAAGTTAAAAAAAAAATCCAGAAGTTTTTCAGCCAGCTTGAATATATCTTGTTATTAGGGCCTTGAGTGTGGTTTTGTTGTGCCTCAAATCCATCATCTATAAAAAATAATTGTAACCAATAGACTTGGTGCCTGTAATCCCCTGTAACTGACTGCTGAACTAATTCCATTTGATCCTGATAATCTCCCAAATTCTTCCATTTTACGACTCCTTTGTCTCATCTCCTGTCAAATTTCTGAAACCCACTTTTTAGCTGTGAACACAGGGAAATCCTGGGGCTCCCAGGACAAAGACCAGAAAGGCAGAAGGAAGAGGGGTTCTGTAGTCTCTCTTCACACTGATTCTTTCAGACGATCCATCCTCGAAACAGTCCAGGAAGCTGGCTGAGGAGCTAGGCAGAGCCGCGGAGATCTTTGGCAAGGGCAAGAATGGCTTGGGCTTTGGCAAAGTGGACATCACTGTGCAGCTGGAGCTTAAGGAGGAGTTTGACATCAAGCAGGCCCCGGAGTTGAAGCTGTTTGTTGAGGGCAACAGGTCCAGCCCCACCAGCTGCAAAGGTAATGGTGGTTGGGATGTGGGTTGATTCCATGCTCGTGGGAAGCCTATTTGGCAGTTCAAGGCTGGATGTGGGAGGCTCCGATCCACATGGCCTCTCAGCGACCCAGGCTCCTTCAAGTTGTGGTTCCATCTTGCTTAGCCCTGAAACCACCTGCTCCTTCCCCAGTACCCAGACGCAGGAGCTCAGCACAGGTAGCATGGGTGGCTGGAGAGTGCAAAATCACTCCTGTTTGCCATCTTCTGGCTGGAATTCTGACCCGGGACCCTACACAAATGCAAGAGGACTAAGAAACATAGCTCAGCTCTGTGTCTATAAGGAAAATGGGACTTGGCGATCATTCGGCTGCTTCTACCACCACTTCTCAGCTAAGGAGGGACATGAGGTTCTTTCTATCTCCACTCTTCTGCTGTAGAGGGTTTTGACGGGGAAGCAATACTGGGCTAAAGGAGAGGTTGCAAAGTGCTTGCAAAGGACCTGTTTTGGTCCCCCAGAACTCCTAGGGAAAATGCCAGAGCTGGGGAAGTGGAAACGGGCAGGTGACCAAGGCTAGCAAGCCAGCTAGGTTAGCTTATTTGGGAAGTTCTAGGCCAGCGAAAGGCCCCATTTGGGGGAAAAAAAAAGATGGTGCCTGCATAACACCTATGATCTCTGGGGCTCTACATGCACACATGCACATACATACACAGAAACAAGCAAGAGGGCCTGGGAGTGATGGAGCAAAAGGTCGAGGCGGGGTGTCTATTACCATGATATTGAAGCTGTCTGTAGAATTACGTACCTTAGCATGTGATATGGCTGATTCTAGTTTTCATGTGTAAGCAGATATGGAACAGATGGATATGGATGGACAGATGGATGGGTGGGCTCACTGCTGGATGTTACAAAAGTGGTGAAGCCCAAAGGAACCCAGCGGGGGGCGGGAGCTGAGATGGCTCGGTGGGTGAAGGCCTTTGCTGCCAAGACTGAACTTGATTTAATCCTTATGACCCAGGTGGAAGGGGACAGACAACCTATGCCTGAGAGTTGTTCTCTGGTCTGCACAGGCAAGCTGTGGCATACACCCTTGATAGTTACTTCATAAATAAATGTAACAAAAGAACCTAGCCCATCCTCTACTATGCCATGGTGTATGTGTGGAATGGCGGAATCAGAAAACAGGCACTGCTTTTCACAAGTTCTGGCATTTCTGAAGCTCTCTTCTAAGCAGTGAGCATATGAGCACACAAAAAGCCCAGGAACTAGATGAGTCAAGCAAAAGATCCAGTCCACCCCCAAGAGATGGAGAGCAGGTAGGGGTTTTAGCTTCGAACAAACCCGATAGACTGTTGTTGCAGGAGCCAAAGGGTTAGAAAGAGACTCCCAGAGCAAGAAATGAAAGTACCTTGCACTGGATGCTCACAAGAGGGCGTGGGAGAGACACTGGGCAAGCTGGCTGGGCAAGTGCTTCCCAGGGAGAACTTCATAGCACAGAGCAGGCGCGGGCTTCAATGCCCAACAGTCCAAATGGAGGGTAGCTTGCGCGAGCCAGTGAGGAGATCTGGCAAAAGAGAGATGGGGATCTGATTGCTGGGAGTTCTGAGGAGTGATCTTCAACTACAGGGACCCATCTAACCCAAGCAAGGGGCCCTGGACGATGTGCTGGCTTCAGGACTGTGAAGAAGCAGGCCTGGGTTACTTTGCGCAAGCCAACATTGCTTATGGCGTGGCTCGAGTGCTGGCTCGCCCTTCCTTGAAGGACAGCTGAGATCTGATTCTATCAAGAGTCGACAAGATGATTGTGTGGCAGCTTCTTACACCCTATGTGAGGTTGGCCGAGAAGATACTCCAGGACGTCCCAGTCTTGGGGGAAACTAGTGGCTGAGACCTCCTCTGCCCTACAGGGGGCTTCCCATTCCCCTCTCCAAGGAGTCTGCCCTGACTGCTTAGAGCATGCAGCCTGCTCCCTCAGCTGTGTTCGCACGGTATCTGTGAATCATGATCAAGACGTACAGAACGCTGTCTGCTGTTTATTATCTTCTCAGGGCACCACAAGGGCAGGGGCTGGTCTGTCCTCAGGGTTCCGGTCTCTGCATTCAAACCCCCACTTCCTGCCTCAGAATCATCCGTCCCTCTTGTGCAGCCTCAGTTTCCTCATCTGAAAACAGGGAACTGGAAAACTCTACCGCCCCTGCCTGTGAGAAAATAAAGCAGTGTGTGCAAGGCACAGGACCCGACAGACCCCTGCAGCAGGCGCTGGCTTCCAGGCGCTGCTTATGCCTCACATCAGCTCGGCATGGCGATTATGTTACAGATGGGGCACAGGAAAGTGGAACAGCTTCTACGCGGCACCCTAGCTGGGGTTGGCAAAACAGCTCAGCGGGTAAAGGTGCTTGCTGCCAAATTTGGTGACCTGAGCTTTATCCCCGGAATCCACACACTGGACTCCAATAAACTGTCCTCTGACCTTCATGCATGCTCCCTGGTACCTGTACATCATCACACACAAATACATAAACTGAAATATTGAACTTAAAAAAAAAAAACAAAGCCAATACTTGAGGTAGGGAGCAGTAAAGTCAGGGAAGATTCTCCTGGAAAGGGAATTTTAGTCTTAGGAAGAACAACCTATTACAGCTACCCACTGTGTTATGTACTATGTGAACAGATATGGCTGTATTCCAATAAAGTTTTATTTATAAAAGCAAACAGTGGGGCAGATTTGGTCCATAGTTTGTCGAGCTCTGATCTACATTGTGCTGTATATGAAATAAGTAGAAGTGATTTTTTTTTTTTTCGAGACAGGGTTTCTCTGTGGTTTTGGAGCCTGTCCTGGAACTAGCTCTTGTAGACCAGGCTGGTCTCGAACTCACAGAGATCCGCCTGCCTCTGCCTCCCGAGTGCTGGGAGAAGTGATTATTATTAACTGTTATTTGTTTAAGCCTAGTCCAGCGCTTGGAACAATTATGTTCTTAGTTGTTAAGTGTGCACAGGATGCAATGACCAGAGCGCACTGCAGGAAGGCAGGCACAAGAGGACACATATACTTCTGAGCTCACTCATCTCCCTCTTCTTCAACGTTACTTCACAAGCCCAGAAAGAGGAAATGGGGTGCCAGGATGAGTCTGAGACTCCGGCCTCCAGGATTAGGAAGCACTCTGGCTCTGAGTACTCGAGCAGAGCTGTAGACCTTGGCTTGCATTTGTTTACTCTAGACAGAACGAACAAGGCCTGCTTGGCAGGGCTCTTTGGAGTTCCAAGAGGACACGCTGCTCCGCATGCCTCCTGCAATGTGACTGTGATGAAGCTCTGCTCAGGGCACAGGTGGAACTTAGTCCTTGCTGGGTCACAGCCCAGTCCTGTCCTCCAGTGTTCGCGGATTGATGGTGGCAGACTTGGCCATGTCTCCTGCCCTGGAGGAAGGAGACTCAGATGGCCTCTGGGGCTCCTATTAGTGATGCAGCCACAGCTTGCGTCTGGAAACATGCAGCCAAGCTCTGGCCCCGTCAATCATTGACACAGCATTCACACCTGAGTTGTCACCGTGTCCTCTGGCACAGAGTCAAGAGCCAGGGGAGGTGCAGTGCCTTCTGGCAAGGGCAGTGCCCAAGCTGCAGGCACTTGAGAATAAGATCTTAGTCAAGTTCAAAACTACCTAAGCTCTACAGGGTCCAGAGGGGCAATCAGAGGCCATGTACCCTAGAAGAGGAGGGCTGGGAGCAGAGCAACTTCTCTCAAGCTGGCTTTCCTGGTGGTCCACTGCCTTCAATCCCTCATCCTAAAAAGATTTCTTGAGCACCAAGTATGTGCCTGGTTGCTCACAATGAACGAGTTTACTCCTAATCATAGCAGCGGTTTCAGAAAGCGATAGACCTACGGAAGAACAGAAGAAGTCACAGATAATGGCAGGGCAGAGGGGGCAGAGGAGGGTGGTAAGGCAGGTAATGACTGGGGGCAGGGAAGAGGTGGATGGGGAAATGGCTGGGGCAGGGGAAAGTTGAGGCTGCAGCCATGAGTCTGATGACCTGGGGTTATCTCATCTGGAGGCTTTCTTGATTCTTTCTCTTTTTTGTGCTTTGTTTTGTCTTGTTTGAGATGGGGTTCACTCTGTGGTCCAGGCTGGCCTGGGCCTCAGACTCCTCCTGCTTCCATCCTGAGGGTTAGGGTTAGAGGCATGCAGCATCACCTCTCGCTTCAATTGTAACCGTATCTACCAAAGCTGAACATGACATCCTCTGTGCCCAGAAACACTGCCCCTGGCCCACAAGACTGATGGAAGTCAGTCCCTGTGCTCCAGGTAAATGTACCCTAGGGTCCCAGCTGTAGGGAGTTAGGAACAGCTGAATGGTGTATACTGTTAGAGGCTAAGAACATGGCTGCCCCTAGGTGTGGGTGAGAGGCTTCAGCAGTGCACACATCATTCCCGTTTACTTCTGTGATTGCCTTCTTCTACATACTAAGAGTTTGAGGGGCTGGCCAGGACCACACCTCACTTCTTCATCTGGGTAGCAGTTACATGCACATGTTTGTGTTGTGAAAAGTCATCGCACGTACATTGGCTTGTTGCGGGAGGTCCTTCGGCTCCTCCAGTCAATAGCCGCTGAGAGACCATGCCCCAATGGGCTGGTATCTGGTATTAAACAGAAAAAGAGGAAATGATGGAAGAAGGTCATTGGTTAAAAAATAAAGAAACTGCTTGGCCCTCATAGGTTAGAACATAGGTGGGTGGAGTAAAGAGAACAGAATGCTGGGAGGAAGAGGGAGTGAGCTCAGACTCGATAGCTCTCCTCTCTGGGGCAGATGCGATGAAGCTTCGACCCAGGATGGACGTAGGCTAGAATCTTCCCGGTAAGCACACCTTGGGGTGCTACACACATTATTAGAAATGGGCTAGTCCAGGTGCGAGAGTTAGCTGAGAAGAGGCTAGATATAATGGGCCAAGCAGTGTTTAAAAGAATAGTTTGTGTGTTGTTATTTCAGGGCATAAGCTAGCCAGGCGATCAGGAGTTGGGGCGGCAGGAACACAGCCCACAGCTCCTACTACATTGGCCTCTGCCTATTTTTACCCTACAGGTTTAATGCACTTAGGATAGTGGCTGTGGCTTGGGACCCCTTTGGGGGTCAGAACAACCTTTTCACAGGCGTTGCCTATCAGATATTTACACTATGATTCTTAACATTAGCAGAATTACAGTTACAAAGTAGCAACAAAAATAAGTTTATGGTTGGGGTCATCATAGAATGAGGAACTGTACTAAAGGGTTACTACCTCAGGAAGGTCGAGAACCACTATCTTAGGAGTTGGGATGGCTCATGCTGCCATCTGGAGCAGTCTAGAATCACCTGGCAGATGGGTCTCTGGGAACACTTGTGGGGGATCATCTTCATTGTGTTAACTGATGTGGGAAGACCCACGTTAAGTACCAGAGGAAGAACCCCAAAGTTACAGAAATAGGTGACCTTTTGACTTACATGTTAAAAAAACCAGTTCTTTTCCTATCATTTTAGAGAAGGTTGGGAATGCTTCCTCTAAGGTTAGATTCCCAGGTGGGCTGGTGAACCGGCCGTAGGCAAGCTGAACCTTGTTTCCTCATCTGGACAAAGGGAAGAAGTGAGCACATTCATTAGAATTGCTGTGAAGGGCAAATATAAGCACAATATTCAGTACAGGGGCATAGCCATGGCAAGAGCTTAGTGACATTTAGCTGCTCTTAATACAGTCTTGTCTTAGAGTTTGGGAGGAAAAGAAAATGGAGATACTGCCAAGGATGGGATTCAAGACAAGATACTTCTGCTCATTGAATTCAGGAAGATTCTCATGGAATTCCTTTAAACATCTCTCTTCAGATGTGGTTGAATCTACAGCTTTGGTTGTTTGGTTGAGAAGACAAATTCTCCACAGAGCCCGTTTGTTCAACAACAGCGAGGAAGTGGCAGATTTTGTGAAATCCAGGCCCTTGGTCATCGTAGGCTTCTTCCAGGTACTGGGGTGAAGAGGTGGGAGGTGACTTCCTCCTGCTGAGCGCTATGCATGGAGGGTTTGGGGTGAGGAAAGTTCCTGACTTGTGTAGGTCCTTGCTCAAGCTTCTTATCCACTGAGCTGTTGTCCTGGGGGAGCTCCTGGTTTCAAGGAAAGAAAACATGGAAGTTGAAATGTTAGCAGTTGGTTAGAAGATGGAAAGATAAGAGATTGTCATCAATATTTAGCTGGTTTCAATGCTATAACTGATCTTTGGGGTATCTATTTAGAATACCAGAGGATAAGAGGCCATCTTCGTTTTCTGGCTTGAGAACTATTTCAACTATGATTCTAACAGGTGTTTGTGTCTGCTTAAGCCAGTTTCTTATCCATAATTTCTTTCCAAGCCTCCACAGAAACTAAACTATCAACATTGTAGTATGCACCCATCGAAGGGCCAGTCTTCATCTAGTATGGGGAGATACTTGGGCTAGCTCATAAATAATTTAAATGTGATTATGAAATATCCTTATGATCGCTTTCTATTGATTTCATTCTTTATAGTTATAAATGTTACCAAGTATGTTTGCTTGTAGAAAATGAGTTTTTCATGTGCTTTCACCGATGTACTTTTGGTCGACAAAGCTTCCTCTCTCATTAGATGTCCATCTTTGCTATCATATTAATATGTGAAGAGAGCACATGGCTCTTCCCTTTCTGCTCCCTCAAGAGTGTTTTTGGTCCAAATATTCTTCCATGCTGAATGTTGAGTCTCAAAGGCCAAAAGTGCCCCGCATCTCACCACCAGTTCACATTTGGTTTGCGTGCGGTCAAATCAGTGGCTTCTGAAAGTGATTCAGGAATTAATTTTAGAAATATTCTCAATTCATGGGTTAGAACAACCTTTGTTTTCATAATACGAAAAAGTAAAAATGCCTAGTTCATGCCATTGATCTCTGAGGATTTGCCTTGTGGGGTTCAGTCCTAGCTAGAGGAACATTCTAGGTGGGAAACATCCATGAAGGAGGATTTAGACTACCCAGCAAAAATCCAGAATTTAGAAAAACAAAGGCACAGATAGACTATCATTTCCACCTCCCCCTCAAGACAGGCACCGTTACCTCCTCCAGAGAAATACGTAGCATGCTTTTCCAAACAGGATTTAGAGGAAGAAGTGGCAGAATTGTTTTATGACATGATCAAGGACTTCCCAGAGCTGACGTTTGGAATGATAGAAATCAAAAATGCCATTGGGCGTTTCCATGTGATCCTTGACAGCGTCCTGGTGTTTAAAAAGGTAGGTCTTTATCCTATACGATCATGGGGGCCTTTCACTTCACACTAAGTGATGACATTTGGGGACAGGCTCTGGCTCCATTACCTGTGAACTATGTGTTCCTGGACTAGTTGACTTGTGAGAAATCTGTCTCCTGCCCCCCCCCCATTGCCTTCCCTGATTCTCTGCCTTTGCCAGTATCTATCACATCAAGACTCAATTCCTTGAACTTTATTTTTATGGTTCATGTTTTTCCATCCATCTCTATTAATAATTACTATATATACTCATGGATTATAAAGCTCTGTCTTGACTCTGTGAAAATGCATGCTTGAAACTATTGCTATCACCTATGGGATTGTCTGTTTGCCTATATAAACTGAAAGCTTTGTGGAGATCACCCCTCCTCCTCCTCCTCCTCCTCCTTCTTCTTCTTCTCCTCCTCTTTCTTCTTCTTCTTCTTCTTCTTCTTCTTCTTCTTCTTCTTCTTCTTCTTCTTCTTCTTCTTCTTCCTCCTCCTCCTCCTCCTCCTCCTCCTCCTTCCTCCTCCTCCTCCTCCTCCTCCTCCTCCTTCTTCTTCTTCTTCCTCCTCCTCCCCCTCCTCCTTCTCCCCCTCCTCCTTTTCCTCCTCCTCCTCCTCCTTCTTCTTCTCCTCCTCCTCCTCCTTCTACTTCTCCACCTCCTCTTCCTCTTTCTCCTCCACCTCCTCTTCCCCTTCTCCTCTTCCCCTTCCTCCTCCTCCTTTTCTTCCTCCTTCTCACTGCTTTTTTATTTCAAGGAATAAAGCACACGTAGCAATAAAAAAAACCCAACTCTGTCTCCATCTAGACTTCAATTAACTCCAGATTTTGATATATAGAACCAGACAGTTCATCATAGATCATGTCAAAGTCCTAATCTTCTCTCCAAGTTCTCTTAAGGCTTGGAGAGTCTCCAGGCATGATGGTGCACATCTTTAATGCCAGCATTTGGGAGGCAGAGGCAGCAGATCTCTGTGAGTTCGTCCCTAGCCTGGTCTACAGAGTGAGTTCCAGGACAGCTAGGGCTGTTACATGGAGAAACCCTGCCTCAACACCGCTTCCCCCCCCAAAAAAAAACCTTGGAGAGTCATAGCAAAGAGTGCCACCATCCCCTCATTTAGTGAAGAAGCTAGAAACTCTAGGTTTCATTCTAAAATCTCCCATTTTTCCAACGCTCCCTCATAGCCAATCCTAATATTCACATGTAGGCCTTCTAGTCATGCCTTCCTGTCTCCCCACATAGAGTAACATCTGTACAATAGCTGTCTTACTTACAGATGAGGTTAGTATCTGAGGCCACACTTGATATGTGGAGTGATACTAAGATCAACACAACTTTCAGAGGTGACACTCAGCCTCACATTTTTTTTCTCTTGGGCCCATATAACTCATTTAAAAGATTTTAAGATGGAGTATAAAGCAATCTGTTCTTTGAATGAGACAACATGGAGTCAGGAAGAGATCCAAATACATATTGAACTCTAATACATGAAGCCAGAAGAGAAAATAGTGTTATTAAAAATAGGATGTTGAGAATAGCCAGGTAGGGAAAACACTTAAACTGTAGTCAGGCAGCAGATCGTCCATCAAATTAAATTCCGTGTGACCCTGATTCGAAGCTGTAGCTCATGAAGTCATGTAGTCATGTTTCATATGATGATACAGGATAGTTTGCTTTGTTTTGTTGTTTTAATTTTATCATACATAAGTGGGTGTTTTGCCTATATGTATCTGAGCATCTTGGAGGCCAGAAGAAGGTGTTGTATCTCCTGGAAGTAGAGTTACCATATGGGTGCTGGGAATAGAACCCAGATCATTTGCAAGAGCAGTCAGTGCTTTTAACCACAGAACCATCTCTTCAGACACAAGTTTGTTTCCTATATAACAATATATATTATTAACAATTATATATATATATATATATATATATATAAAACAATTATACATATAACCTATATATAATTTGGGTAGTCCTTCCACAAAATGTGGAGAAACCCTATTAAATTCCTGTTAAATGTGTACTGTGTACATATCTAAAGTCCTGCAGAATAAACCAATCACAAAATCAAAAGCCAAATAGCAATTATGAAAAATATATTCCAGATATTTTTATATCTATGATATATACTTTTATTAGTTATTTGGATTCTGTGCCATACCTACAAGCAGAGAGGTATATTTTATTTACTAATTTTATTATTTATTTTATTAGTGTTGTTATTTTTGAAATTACAATTATGCAATTCATCCCTTTCTTTTCCTCCAACCCCTTCCTGTACTCTTGTTCTTTCTCAAACTCTTAGCCTCTTTTTCTTCTGTTGTTGTGACACACACATACACACACACACAAACACACACACAGCCTCCTGAGTCCATATGATGTTATAGGAAGGTATATCTTAAACAGCTAATAATATAAACACTATGGTTAGTCTGCCCATTTTTAAATCCTGGCTTTGGGGTTGGGGTGCAGTTCAATGGTAGAGTACATCAACAACAGAAGTTTCTTGTCCTGACCGCCCATTCCTAAATAACTGACTCAAAGGCTGAATGTAAATTATAAATGCTTGACTAATAGCTCAGGCTTATTCCTAACTAGCTCTTACATTTTAAGTTAACCCATATTCCTTATTTACACTCTGCCATGTGGTGGTACCTTTTTAATCTGAGACGTTCATCTCCTGCTCCCTCTGCATCTGCCTGGTGGCTCCTTACTCCTCTCCCTTCTCCTTCCCATCACCCTTAATTTGGTTGCCCCGCCTATACTTCCTGCCTGGCTACTAGCTAGTAAGCATTTTACTATACCCATTTGAGGGAGCAGTCTTTACAGTGTACATGAAGGTTATTCCACAGTGCATGTGAAGCTCAGGACTCAATCCTAGCGCTAACTAGATACCTAACTCCTGATTTCATTCCTTACTTAGTAATCATGGGTGGGTTATTTCTCCTCCCTGTGCCTCCTCGTGTGGGAAGTGGGAGAGATGTGAGGACAGCAAAGAAAGGAAGAAAAAGAAGGGGAAAGTGGGAGGTTGAGGTTAACGCATAGTTTGGGAGATTCTGTGAGGACTGAATAAACTGTGTATAGTATGTTTACAACCGTGGCGGGCATAGCACACTCTCTAATTAGTATTTTGAGGCTGCTGCTATAACCAATAAAGAGATGGAACTTTATGCAGAGAACAACTTGGAAGCAAGAAAAACAAAAAGAAGAGTCAGATTTGTATTCTGACATCAGGCTAGCTGATGTGGGATGCTGTGTGTGTGTGTGTGTGTGTGTGTGTGTGTGTGTGTGAGGTTGGTGAGGGGAACACTTCAAGAGTCTAGCTGAGAAGTTTGTACAAAGTTGGGAGTGGTTGAGATGAAAATAATATGAAAATGGAATACTTAGACCGTAAGTAATCATATTACTGCAATGTTTACCCAGATCCTTCTGGGAAGTGGCTAACATAGCAGGATTAGGTATGCCACCTATTCATTAGGGAAAAAGCATAGGGATGAAAGACTCAGAGAGCCTTCAGACAACAGTTATGGAGTTAGGAAGGCTAAGAGATTACCTCCGATTCGAGGTGCCTCTCAGAAACTCCCCAATTTGGGTCTGCCTTCAGGCATTGTTTGGTGGCAGTGTGGCACAGTGTTCAACCTTGATACACACATTTTGGTGGATTTCAGAGTACAATAGCTAGGGTTGTTGTCATCAGATTCCTTCTCTCGTATCCACATCTCACCCACAGACTGATTTGTATAGGGTTCTTATCTGTTAAGTTCTTGGGTTATCTGTTATACCTGCCAACATCCTTATGTTTGGCTTCACCCCATGTGTGTGTGGGGGAGTGCTGTTTACACTTGTTAGGTGTGTGTATAATGAAAGCCACTGCCCTCTAACATGCTTTTCCTTCGGCTCAAGGGAAAAGTTGTGAAGCGCCAAGAGCTCATTAATGACAATACCAACAAAGACTATCTCAATCAGGTCGTGAAACAGCAGCTTACAGGCTCTGTGATTGAATTCAACCCTGAGGTTAGTGGGCAAAGCGGTCCTGGGAGGCCTTTGGGCCGCTTGTGTGCACTTTGAGTGACATGCTTTCTTTGCCATTTCAGAATAAGGATCTGATTTATGAACTCAGCATCTCGAATCACATGTTGCTCTTTATCTCCAAAAACTCAGAGCCACACAGCATCATAATCCGGCATTACAGGCTGGTTTCGAAGGAATTCCAGAACAAGGTTTGTAGGCCAACCCGTTGTTGTTGGGGGCTCTTTGATGGGCACACAAGGAGCAGCAGACTCTGGGGGTAATTGTCTTTTCTCATCACTATAAATTAATTCAGGAATGATTTGCATTTATTTTGCATATGTCTATTTCATGACTTACACGTCAAGGATATGTAACGTTTGCTATTTTATTTTACACGAGTCTGTTCCATTTTTCCTCTGCAGGGAGCCAAGCCTATGGTCTTTCATTCTTCTTAATATGCTAAAGGTGTTCCTTTAAAGTCTATGTTCTGCGTAGACTCTGACTTTAATCTTGAAAGTCCACACACAAAAGCAATGGCTAAAATACACTTCCTGGTGCTTGTAATTGGTATCATCAGCACCATGGGTAAAAAATTGTCTCCTACGCCCTATGTCTATGTGTAATGCACTTACCAGCATCTGGACTCTGAAAGACATTTTCTCCATTAGAAGTTATTCTGAAATTAAATGAAATGGTAATGTTGACATGTAAACATGGAGTAAAGACCGAAGCATAAACACATTAGTACCAACACACTAGTTTTCAGAAAGATTCTTCCAATTGCAGATACCTCTTGCAAATATTAATCTATCTTGCTGTTTTTCAGTGTTACAATTTCAGATATTTAATGTGACTGTGACCTGGTCGCTCACAAGCAACAATTGTCATGACTTAACCATATTTAATTAAAAAATATTGTGAGTGTATGTATGTCCATGTGCCTATGCATTCCACAACGTGTGTGGCGGCCAGGGGACAGCTGTCGGGAGTCTGTTCTCTCTTTCTACCATGTGGGTCCTGGAACCTGAACTTCAATATCAGGTTTGGCAACGGGCATCTTTGTCTGCTGAGCTACCTTGTTGGCTCACAACTATATTTTCTCATTTTTCAATAACCTTTAATGCATCTGGAATTTACTTTGGGACAGATCAGGAGATGAAGTTCAAAATTCCTGTTGCCACAGTCAGAGAGCATCCCAGATGTCATTACTGAGCTACAAATAAAGAATTTGGCTAATATTATCCTGCTGAACCTTATCCTGTAGGGTATAGAAATAACTGGTACAGATTGGGTATGTTCAAGATGGCTTAACCATCTTTTCTATGTTTTGTAGTTTCTCTGGCATTCAGAAGGCTGGCACATTTTCTTTTGTGGGTAAACCTTTGGCTGGATGAACGACCTGAAAGTATGTGACCGCAGGTACCTGCAGAAGCCTCGAACTCATCTCCTTGTGTCCACTCTTGCTCCTTTTCTGCAGCTAGCTCTATTATCTGAAAATTTCCACCGTGAAACTCTCTGGCTTGGCACCACCTTTATTCTGACCAAACTAGACCCAAACTTCTTATTGGACTTCTAATCTCACATGTCATTTTTATAGTGTTTGATTTCATCTCCCATGATGCTCTCCATCATGCTGCTGATGTCTTTCCTTTCCAGAACCTTCTATTCTCCATGCCCCTTTTCCTACTGGAGCTTTTCTTTGCATCGCATTTCTACTTGCTGGGACACTGTTTCCTGTTCTGTGTGCTAAAACAGCTTCTTCTCCGGGCCCCCTAACATACTGAGCCCATGTCTCACCTCATCTGCACGGTTGCTCTGATCCTCATTTGTCATTATCTAATGTACTTCCTATCCAATTCCTCCACTAGAATGTGAGTTCCACAGGGCAGATATTCTGTCTTCCTTGTACAGTACCATGTCCCCAGTGTCCAGTTAAACGTGAATATTTGTTGTGTGAACATGTGGATAATGGGGCATGGGTTTCCCTTATAGAGCAAATTTGAACTCACATGTGGAAAGCATTCTTGCACTGCTACTCCTCAAACCAGGCCTTTGCACACATTCTTTCTTCTATTGATTTTATTGAGCTCTACATTTTTCTCTGCTCCCCTTCCTTCCACTCCCCTCCCCTTCAACCCTCTCCCAAGGTCCCCATGCTCCCAGTTTACTCAGGAGATCTTGTCTTTTTCTACTTCCCATGTAGATCCATGTATGTCTCTCTTTGTTATCTAGGTTCTCTAGGATTGTGAATTGTTGGCTGGTTTTCTTTATTTTATGTCTAAAAGCCACTTATGAGTGGGTACATGTGATAAGTGTCTTTCTGTGTCTGGGTTACCTGACTCAATATGATGTTTTCTAGATTCATCCATTTGCCTGCAAATTTCAAGATGTTATTATTTTTTTCTGCTGTGTAGTACTCCATTATATAAATGCACCAGGCTAAGGATGTTGAGCATTTTCTTAAGTGTCTTTTAGTCATTTCTCTGTTGAGAGTTCTCTGTTTAAGTCTGTACCTCATTTTTAAAATTGGATTATTTGTTCTTTTGCGACCAATTTCTTGAGTTCTTTGTATATTTTGGAGATTATTCCTCTGTCTGATGTGGGGTTGGTGAAGATCTTTTCCCTGTAGGCTGCCATTTTGTCTTGTTAACTGTGTCCTTTGCTTTACAGAAGCATTTCAGTTTCAGGAGGTCTCACTTATTAATTGTTTCTCCCAGTGTCTTTTTGCATACATTCTTAAAGCAATCCTCTAAAGCAAGTATGATCATAATCACCTTTTGACAGACAAGGAAACCAAAGCATGGGACAAGGATGAAACTCAGGACTTGCTCAGTTCTGAAGTTGGGTGGATTATGCACAGCACAGAAACCAGCCTGGAGGAGGGGTTGCATGAGTGTGGGAGTGAGTTTCCCTGGAGGCACTCCCTAGGCCTTGCTATTTGAGTTTCATTAGCTCCTTGCTTCTCAGTGGCTCCTTTCCCTTGATGAGGGGTCTAGAGCTGCAAGAGGTTTTGCTTGATTTGGCAGATTCTTTTTATCCTTGTGAATGCGGATGAACCCAAAAACAAACGTGTCTTCGAGTACTTCCGGATCGCAACAGTCAATGTCCCATCTGTTCAAATCCTGAACATAAGCTCTGATACCAGATACAAAATGCCCACAGATGACATAACCTTTGAAAGCCTCAAGAAATTCTGCCAGAGCTTCCTCAGCAAAACTGCCAAGGTAAGTTTGCTCTCAGGTAAGTCGTGTTTAGAACCTCAGGACTTCTTTAGAAATTTGCTGGTTTCATCTCGTTCTGAAGAGACAGAACAAAGACCATCCTAAGGCTCAGTGTGGCCCAATCTCTCCATTTTTCGCCTTCAATCAGTGAAGCTTGTGACTTTTTCTGAGACTGGAAACTCATTACCAGTTCTTTAGTCATAAAGAAAATAGAAGTTCAGGATAGAAGAAGAATAGAAGTTGAGATGTTCTAGAAACTGACTTGTCTTCTGAAGGAGGCTTTAGTCCTTCCTACAGCCTCTTCTCAGAAAGCCCACTTGACCTAGGGTTAGAGGGGAAGGAGATGGAACAAACAGCAGCCAGGATTTAGCCGCAAGAGCTTCAGAGACCTTTAGGTTGTGTTGGGAGGAGAGATACCGTTCAAGCTGCTGAAAGGGTCGGTTCAGGAAGTTACCTGCAAGCCCTCCTGATCCATAAGTGTTTACTGTAGAAACTGAAATATCTTTGAGAGTAAGTGGAGAATCCTTCAGACGTGTTTTGGATAATGACAGGAGTGCATAGAGAGTCCTCGGGTAGCTCTGCATCTACGGAGACCTTAGCTTTGGCTGCTTCCCTTCCCTTCCATCTATTTCCATAGGGACCCCCCCTCCTCTACAGCCTTCTCAGTGGGAAGAAAGGTCTTCTCTGACTCACATGGCTGTGAGGTCAAAGGGAAGAGCTGGTGTCATTCCTGGTACTTCCAAACCATTTCTCCTTCTAGCATCTAAAACCTAACATTTTTTGTCTTTCATGCTTTTGGCATCACACCACTTCCTTTTATCCCTTGCTGTCATCCTCTGACCATCTCCCTTGCTCCCTCTGAGGATGCGGGCTCCTCAGCCCAGGGTACCTCCATGCTGCTTGGCCATCATTCCTAGGCATTAACATCCAGCATGCTTAGCTCTGTTCTCCATGGATTGGTTTGCACCCACCATCCTAGCCCTCTGCTCAAGTGCTCCTTATCTACAGCTGCAAGTTCCTCCAAAGGTCTCATTTCAAGCTTCTCTTCTTAGTTCACTTCATACTGCTAAAGAGCCTCACCCTCCAAAGGGAACACTTCTCCATTGCTGGTGGGAGTGTATACTGGTACAGCCACTTTGGAAATCAGTATGGCAATTTCTGAGAAAATCAGGAAAAAACTCTCCAAAAGGATATATACCCAAAGGATGCCCAATCATATCACAAGGACATGTGCTCAGCTATGTTTATAGCAACATTGTCATAGCCAAAACCTGGAAACAATGTAAATGCTCCTTGACCAATGGATAAGGAAAATGTGGTACATTTACACAATGGAGTACTACTCTACGGGAAAAAAAAAAAAAAAAAAAAAACCAATAACTTCTTGAAATTTGCGGACAAATTAATGGATCTAGAAAACATCATATTGAGTGAAGAAACCCAGACCCAGAAAGACAAATATCATATATACTCACTCATAAGTGTTTTTAGACATAAAGCAAAGAAAACCAGCCTACAATTCACAATCCCAGAGAACCTAGACAACAAAGAGGACCTTAAGAGAGACATACATGGATCTAATATACATGGGAAGTTGAAAAAGACAAGATCTCCTGAGTAAATTGAGAGTGTGGGGATCATGGGAGAGGGTAGAAGGGGAGCAGGAAGGAAGGGAGGGAATGAAGAAAAATATATAGCTCAATAAAAAACAATAAAGAAGGGGGAGAAAAAGTTAAAATAAAGAAAACTGCAAAACATTTTATTTTACCATTTGCTACTAACTACATGTTGAAATAATGATGTCTATATGTGTTTAAATAAAATAATCTTTAAGTTATATAAAATAAAAAATAAATAAAGAGCCTCACCTGCCCCATGGCCTTCAATCTTTGGAGGCTAGTTCAGTCTCTCTGGTGCTTTCTCCATGAACTTGGATTCTACAGTGTGTCACCCTGGTCACTTCCTCATCCTCTCTACGTTCTGCTTCTTTTACACCCTGAAGGTATAGAAGGTATCTATATCCCCAGGCAAAAACCCGGGTCCTATTGCGCCCATTTAAGTTCTCTACTGAAAGACCCCCAGTGCTGGGAAGACTCTCACTCAAGTCTCGGGATAACACGACCCCCCGAGTAACTCACGAGCGACCGTCCTTGCTGCAATCACACGAGGCTTTAATCGATGAGATGAGACGGGAACCAGTGCACTGGGGCCGAGACTCATAACCCACGCAGGGGAAGAGTTCGACCCCGAGTGACCGGGAGAAGAGATTTTTAAGGGAAGAAACCACAGCCCAGTGATCCAGAATTGGCAGGGAGTGTGTCACAGAAAATTCTGAAAATACCAGTGAAGATTACAAGGGGGCAACCCCCTGCCTCTCAGGACCACTCCCAAGGTCATAATCAGCTAGTTCTTAAAACACATTACAATGACAATCACAAGGGGGAAACTCCCTGTTTCTCAAGATTACCATCTAACTTTATCTTCAGCTAGTTCCTGAAACACAGTCGCTAACCCGCTAATCCTGGATTTTTGATTCTTCTCTTCCTGCTTGGATTTTTGGCTATTTTCTTCCTGCTGGGGAGGTCTGGATTTATCCAGATCTTTCACTACTACTTCTGTAGTAATGTCGGAGAAGAGGACCTCCCCAACCCCCAGCTATCTGACGCCTGTCTGCTCTAGACAACTGCAGAGTTGACACTGAGTTTGTGACTATCTCTGCATTTCAAACCTTTCCCGACAAAGCCTTTCCCTTTCGTTGTTTGTAAGTGGGGGTGGGAAAACCCCATTTGTTTGTTCTTTTCTGGAGTGGAGAGTGTTAGACCTCTTGAATTTGCTTCCTAGAAACACAAATCCAGTGAAGATATTCCAAAATATTGGGACCAAGGGCCAGTTAAGAGGCTTGTGGGGAAGAACTTCAATGTGGTTGTCTTGGATAAGGAGAAGGACGTGTTTGTGATGTTCTGTAAGTATCTCCATGGAGACAATGAGAGGCTAAGGGCCCCACTATTACTTTTCCAGTAATTGCTTCTGAGTTCTTAGGTGGTGCAGTCTCCAAACCCATAAACTCTTAAACCATGCTGAGAATTATCTCCCTTCTCTTAAAAAGATTAGATCAAGACACAGGCAACTTGGTGCCCCGAATTAATTCTCAGTATGCATGAATGCTTTCCACAGAATCCATTCCTACGACAGTTTGTAACAGTAACACTGTCACTAACATGGTTTTGTTGGATGTACCAATATGTTAGGACTCAGGCTTGAGTCATTGTATGCCTATATTATTAAATTCCCCACCATATTCTCCTGAAAGCAGCTTCTATTATGCCTCCCATGTACGGATAACTCAGCAGAGTCTCAGGGAAGAAACCTTCCCAGTATCACCCACTAAGTTCTAGAAATGACATTTGAGCATTTTCATTTCGGTTCCAGCACCTTCATTCATGCTATCACCCAGAATCCCCTGCTTTGGGTCTTACATGATTCATCCGATGGCCCCCGTGAGGTATGGGCAGGAATGTTTCATCTCAAGGACTTTGAATAGTGCATGGCATGTTGCAGGCACGTCACAAACGGTGACTGCTGTTTCTGTCATTATAATTGTCCCCACTGCTTGTCCAAGGACTATGGCCCTTTCCAGTCATCCCTAGTTTATATGCCAGCCCCCCAAGCTAGAGCCTTCTCTCTGTGAGACAGAGGAGGAAGGTGACTCCAAAGTTACTTCAGGCAGGCAAAGGCACTTTAGTGAGCTTGTACACTGAGCTGGGCTTAAGTGTGTCACATGGTCTATGACAGCAAGGCTGTGAGGAAGGCACAGTCGCTTCCTCCATGACACAGGTCAAGGTCACACGGTAAGTACTAAGACTCCAAGTGAAGTCATCTCTGTGCTGATTCCATTCTGCCTCCTATCTCAGCCTCTGTGAAGCAGACACTTGTGGGCCGACGGTGCTTCTGAGAGCTGCCCAGCTGAGTCACAGCAATCTGCTCCGTTTCATCACGGAGCTGGGGCGGCCTTTCTGTACTTACCCGACACACAGAGTTCTGAGAACACTCATTTGCTTCTGATAAAAGGCAAGACCAGCCTCATTTTCTTGGAAGTAGAGCTGTGGGATTGCACCCTAAGGCTTCAGCCATTATCCCCCATGTTCCTACCCAGGGCCCATCAGGCTCCAGGGGGTCTCTTGGTGCTGTAGGCAGGAGATTTGATCACAGGGACACTTGGTTGGTAAATGGATAGATAGGCTTGCAAAAGTGTAATGTCAGGGCATCTGAGGCCATTCCTCCCACAGAGCAAAACTCTTGAGTTCTGAGCTTCAGACGAGAGCAAACCAGTAAGGTCTGGCTTTCCCTGTTTGGGATCTGTGCTCTGGTCTCTTTCCAAGGAGCCAGCTGTCTGACCCCTTAAGGCTCAAGGAACTTTTCACAAGGAAGGCAGGTATCCCTGCCAAAGATAGTTGTCATAATTTTAGCGCATACCTGTTCAGTTTTTTGGGCATGTTCTCTTCACAGGGACTAAAAGGCATATTATATTGCTGTGTATTAATGTACATTATATAACATGCTATGCCATATTAGTAGTATAATCAAGCCCACGTGACCTGTCTTCAAGTCCTATTTCCTTTGCTTAATTTTTTGGATGACCTTGGTCAAGTGCTTAACTTCTGTGCTATAAACACACACATTCTCTTTCAGACATAACAGCAGCATAAATATTTCCCCTGTTTTTCTCTTCAACTGGAGTGGAACACTATGTTAAAAAGGTTATTTTTGTTGTTGTTGTTTTTAAAGAACATATTAACACGTGGAAAATGTTAGTGTCCAGAAGGAATAGGACTAGGCTAAATTTCATTCTGGTTTACTTGACAGTGATCATACACTAAGCTATACGAATATACGAGTAACCTCTGGTGAGAGTGAAAGAGTGTGTGGCTCACTGAGTAGATGTGTGGTGAGAAGAACCCCGTGGTGATGTGTGGCATCAGCTTTTGGAGCCCTGGACAAAGGGAGCTGAACAAGACCCTTCTTTTCCAGATGCACCCTGGTCTGAGAAGTGCAAGGCACTGTTACCACTGCTAGAAGAGTTGGGTATAAAATATCAGAACCACTCCACTGTCGTCATTGCCAAGATTGACATAACAGCAAATGACATTGAGCTGGCAGACCCAGATCAGTATCCATTCTTCAGGCTTTTCCCTGCCGACTCACAAGAGGTGAGGGGCTCGCTCTTGGGAACACATAATTGAAAATGTTGTCACCACCAGGAACTCAGTTTCTCTCCAGCTTGGCCTTCTACTGAATATTCTCAGCTCCAGGCCCTAGTATGCTCCCATGTTCAAGTTTAGAGTATTTCCCAGCTTCTTCTTCTCAAGTTCTAAGACTTTATAGTTGCACACAACTTGAGTCCATTGCTCATTGTTGACTGATCACTGTGTCAAATGGATATGGATGTTTTCATTGGACAGTGATAAGTTTCCTCTGTTATTGAGGCTGAGCTCTCCACAAGCTATAGAGAATAAAGTAAGAACCTCTCAATAGGAATATTAGGGTGGAATGCTACCAGATTAAAGCATGTGTTCCAGACACCAACAGTCCTCTTTGCACCTGGGAATTCTGGTTCTTGTGCAACCATCACCAGGACTGGTGGAACATACTCTCTATTGATGAGGGAAGGGTATCAATCAAAGGGGCATGAGCCAAGGTCCTTGCTCTGGACAAGAGTGGATGAGTGGTAGGCAAAGTCATGGTGACATGGGTCTACCTACGTATGCAATGGGGAAGCAGAGTCTGGAGGGAAGATATGGCTAAAGTCTTCATACAGTCTTGGAACCCTGGAGAACGGGGAAGACTTAAAGGAGGGGACATGAACTCTATAAGTAGGATGTGTAACATGAGCAATGAGGTGGGCAGAATGACCAGAGCACTATGCAATGCCATCCCAGTGCAGATGTCACATGCAGAGAAACTGTAGAGATTGAGTTTAGATTGATAGGATGAGGCTGTCACCAACCTTAAGTTATACAGTAAAAAGCTCAAACAACCAGTGGGTAGGGAGTACTTTTTTAATCCTCTTAAAGAGCCACAAAGGAAAGGAAACTATTACGAATGAATGCTGACCATGCAGTAGATGCTGTATAAAATAACAGCTATTCTTCTTGTTATTGTTATAAGGCTACTAATACCAGCTACTCGTAAGAGCAAATGCACGTGGTACTTAGCATAAACCAAACACTACTTTAAGCACATTTCCTGTATTAGTTCATTCAATCCAACAACCCTGTGGGGAAGCTCCTGAAATGCACACCATGTGAGGAAACTGAGAAATGCACACCATGTGAGGAAACTGAGTCATAGGTTCAGTAAGCAGACCACACTGGTAAGAAAACAGCCAAGGGTCAGATGCATAAAGTGTGGCTTCATAGCTCATATATGGTCCTTTCCTCTCACATCCTCTGACGAAAGAGTTTTTTTTTTTTTTTTTTTTTTTTTTTTTTTTTTTTTGGTTTTTCGAGACAGGGTTTCTCTGTGGCTTTGGAGCCTGTCCTGGAACTAGCTCTTGTAGACCAGGCTGGTCTTGAACTCACAGAGATCCACCTGCCTCTGCCTCCCGAGTGCTGGGATTAAAGGCGTGCGCCACCATCGCCCGGCTGACGAAAAGAGTTTTTATCCTTATCTTAGAGCCATGGTAAAGGAGGCTCACAGAGGCTAAGGCATTTTTTGGAGGGGGTGGGGGGTCCAGATTGTTAGGAGTTTGATCCTGAGTTTCTTTTCTTTCTTTCTTTCTTTCTTTCTTTCTTTCTTTCTTTCTTTCTTTCTTTCTTTCTTTCTTTCTTTTGTAACACTTTACAAGCAATTTACAGGAAGAGGCTCCCATCTTAATCCTGCTTTATTGTCTACCTAGGCTGTTCCGTATAAAGGAGAACACAGTATGAAGGGCTTCTGTGACTTCCTGGAACACCATGTCAGGATTAGGATTGAGGAAGAGGATGAGGTAAGGGACAGAACTGTAGGCTGGGTCTTCTCTCCCACACACAAGTACCAGGAAGCCAAGGCCCATATAAAATTTAAGCCTTGATTCTATCAGTTACTTCATTCTCTCTGGAGGTGGTTTTAAGGCTGCGCGGACAACCATTTTAGTGAGCTCACTGCTATCTTAAGGGAACTTGTCACAAGGAAGTAGAAATGGCAGTCATTAAAAAACAGACTCCGAAGTAACATCCAGCCTTCCAAACAGCCTGAGATGATGGGAGTCTGCTCTCCGGCACTGATGTTCTGATGGATGTGACCACAGTTTCCCCTCTCTCCTAAGCATGCCACAATGTGCTAGAGGGTGCCATCTGAATCAGTTCGGAGGCTTTTTGTTGCTAATATCAGACGCTCCTCACCTGCTTCAGTAGCAAGGGGTGTTTATTCCATTTACCTGGTAGAACATTTGGCACAAACTCAGAAGCTCATATCTGCGTTCTGTCATCTCACTGTGTCTCTGAGGACACTTCAGCTAAATAGCGTTCTTTCTGGGCTCATGCAGAACAGCCTGACCAGTTGCCACCACAATGATCACACATATTTCTTTATTCTCCTTCCCCTTCTCTCTCTAACAGCTATTATCCATTGAGCAAAATGAAGCCGTAGAGGAGGAAGTGATAGCTGAGCCAGAGACCCAGCTCACAGAAAAGTTGCCCGAGCAGCAGTTGCTCAAGCTGGAGGAAGCAACAAAAGACAGGCAAGAGAAAGAGTCGCCTGTGCTGGGGAGCATAAGTAAGGCGGCAGAGCCAGCGGGAAGGAAGGAAACCGCTGAGAAGGCTGAGAAGGCGGCTCTGCCGGAGCAATTTTCTCAACTGGTGAGGAAACGGGAAGTTAAAGAAGAACTTTAGCTTCTCAGAAGCCAGGAAGGAAGGAGCCTAATTCTAGGTCCTGATGTCAGTTTCCGAATGAATCTACTCTGACAATGCCATATATCACATGGTAGGGTGGGTGGGTGGGGCTAGGCAATAAAGCCCACGAGTGTCTTTGATCTTCTTTGCTCATTTCCTCTTTTTCCTGATTGGTGCTAACTGAAAGAGTCACTTGGCCTGGAATTCAGGCAGGGCTGCAAGGGGAACCATGACGCCAATACTGAGTAAGGGCTAGCAACCCCTCACCCTTCAACCCCATCACTGGAGGCCAGTTTCACTGTTCCCACTTGTAGAGGAGGAAACAGGCACAAAGAGATGGGTTGTCAGTTAGAATGACACAGTTTGAGGACTGTTGAGAGTTATATCTCTTACAGAGTTCATCGGGTTCATCACTATGCATGCCCACCCCCAGTTGGGCCCTCAGGAGTTTGGCTAAGTCTTGCAAAAGAAGTGCATTGATAGGCTTAGGTTGCAATTTGGTACCATAGAGATCCAATTCTAAGCTTGTCTCTAAATGTCTACATGCCAGTAAGTGTCCCACTCATGACAGAATGCTTCCCTGTAGTCTTATCTCTTGCTACTATAAACTTGGTGAGCCTCATGATTTTACTTATTTCCCCTCCATGTGACTCCACAAACTTCCTATGTGGCTCCAGCCGCTTCCTTTTATGTGACTTGCCCGGTTCTTCCCGTGTGACTCTGCCCACTTCCCTGCATTTCTGAGGGTAGCCCACCATTGTTTGAGAGCAGAAGACTCAGAATTAGTCTCTCCTGATGGTCGACATGTCCTCTCTCCACTTCCCCCTCACACCTCATAGTCCTACAAACACAGAGATATGTTCGAACACCATATCTCTCCGCGTTGACTGTCTCCGCCCCATCTCTGTCCTTAACTGGCATTTAGACTATTTCCAATCTTCTTTTTATTCCTGCAGAGTCTGGGAAGGTCTAGCCCTGCGGATCGCTGTTTCTCCCCAGTTCTTCCAGTCTCTGTGCACCATCCACCCTTCTTGTATATTCTTTGAACATAACAAATGCTCTCCATGGGTTTGTTCCCTCTATCCAAGGGCTTGCCCTCAGAATACTGACCCCTGCTCCTGCCCCATCTCCACACAGCTGCACGCTCATCATTTAGATCTTAACTCAAATGTTGCCATGTCCAGGATTCTAATATTTGAAAGCACTTTGCTGTAGATTTTATTTTATTATTGTATGTACATTTGTGTATTGTGTGTGTGGTGCATGTGCTACTGTGTGACTGTGGTGGACATCGGAGGACATCTTTGTGGAAACCATTCTGTCATTTTCATGTGGGCTTCGGGATGCAGACTCACGTCACTGGGCTTGCAAGTAAACACCTTTGCCTCCTGAGCATCTTGGTGGCCCCTTAATGTCCCTTATCTTTTCTTTCTTTTTTAATTGTTTATATTGAGCTATATATTTGAAAGCACTTTGCTATTTTATCAAGTGACTGCACAATGTACGCCTGCTCCCACCCGCTCCACAACCAATTTCACGAATACAGAGATACTGCTTTCTTAGTGCCAGCGATGTGTTCTGCATTGGGTACATAGTAGATGTTTAGTGAATGTCCTCGGAGCAAATGGAATCATCAGGTAGCCCCCTCTCTCTGAGAGATACTTCATTTTGTAGTTATCCCCAAGGGAAGAGGTAAAGACACTGGCTTGTCTCTCTGCATTAACTGTTCTAACAAAGACTTAAAGACCAAACAACATGGACTTTTTCTCAAATGGTTCAAGACTCCAGAAATCAGATATCGATTTCATGGTTCACACCTGTAATTTCAGTGCTTAGGAGGCAGATGCAGGGGGATTATGATTTATGATTCTGAGCTGGCTAGTAAGATACTGTCTCAATTTTTTTTTAACGTGGGGTTAAATGTTAAACTCCATCAGGGTTGGTGCCTTCTGGAAGAAGCCTTTGTCTTGCAGCGTCCTGGGGACTGCTTGTATGCCCCGACTTGTGCCTTGCCCTGCAATTAAGCTGAGCCTATGTTTCATCCTCATGTCTCATTTTCTCGGCATCCGTCTTCTGTGCACCGCTGTGATGGCGTCCAACTTTTAGGGTCCCCTCTCCGTCTCCCTGTCCTTAACGTGATCACAGTCACACAGTAATTTTTATTCTGCAAAGCAGTATTCATGGGTTCCAGCAATGAGGATATGGGTATACTTGTGGGTCATTATTTAGTCCTTCATATTCATGCTGTTTATATAATTAATTTCACTGGGGGCTAGTGGGATTTCTGAGCAGAAGTGAGGGGTATTATTGTAGGGACTGTGTGCTCTAAAACCCCTCTGGGCCTTCATACTTTCCACTCACCACACAAGGCAAAGTCTATTTGTGTTTCTAGACCCTTAGAAGCAGTTCCCATCCCCTTTCACCTGACTTATTCACATCCAAGTGAATGAAGCAGGGAACAGCCTGGGGCCCTGGAACTCAGTAGAGCCAGATGCCCCTACAGGGACAGGTTTTAGTATTCAAAACACGATGCAAGAATCACCTGCCTCCACCTCATAGCCATGTGGCTGCCTGTCAAAGGAGGGTTCCATGGGGGCTTGCTGAGACTAAATCACATGGCTCAGAGCCCATGGCATCCAGTGAGATGGAGAACAAGGCTGTTGCATATTCCACAGGTGCACCTGGAGTTTCGAAGGTGGGGAGAGAAGAAACAGCAGAGAGATGGGGCACAGATACCCCTCTGTTGGGAATGGCTTCTCTCGGCTCATTTTCTGTTCCTTCCCAATGTGTCTGCCTGTCATCCGAACCCCTTCTGTTCTGTCTGTTTAATTTCTCAAAACCCACCATCAATTCCAGCCTACCAAAAAAACTAGAACCACTTATCACTCTACAATCCTTCCATGGATAATCATAGAATACTCTTTACCCCTCAGGAAATAAAGTTGACTGAAGTGGTAAATCTGAATAGAATTTGGGCGTTAGTTTGCAGTCAGTATCAGCTAGCTCTGTAACCTTGGGAAGTGACTCCATTCCTCTGAACTTCTGTCTTCTCTCCTGTTTCATTGAGACAACATAAAAGCAGAGTCTGGACATCTCTTGTCACCAAATGCAGTTTCCAATGACAGAAATGAGTTACGCCTAATCCAGTTGTTGGCCCAAAGGGTCCCATGGGCACCTACAAACATTTCAGGCTATTGCCAAGACTTTTGGTGTCTCTCTACAAGCTGACCGTAAGGCCCTGTTGCTGAAGACAACACAGACACAACTCACTGAACATGGAGACATTGAGCTGGTGCATACATGAGCCTTCTTTTCTATAGGCTAGTGTTCATGGTCCTAGAAAGTCCTCTGCATGCCACCGGAGGAGAAAGGTAAATACCAACCCAGCTACAAACCCTTGAACCTACAAAAGTAACTGGCCTGCAAGATATGCTAGTGCAACAGTGGTATAGAGCTTGTGGGAGCAACCAACCAATATCTCATTTGAGTTAAGGCATAAGATGGAACCCATACTCAATGGTGCTTGAATGAGCAAGAACCTCAGACCTAATAGGTGAAGGACTAGGGGAAACCCAAACACTGTCCTACTAAAAGGACTTAGCAATAAAATGACTCCTAATGACATTCTGCTGTACCTAGTTCAGTGCCTGGCTCAGAAAAACCTCCTCCTGCCACAGATGGGAACAAATACAGAGATCCACAGTCATAAAATATGCAGAAAGTGAGAGACTTTGGGACACACAACCCTAAAAGGGATTTCTCCAATAAATCCCTCCACTTCGGGCTCAGGAAATCCTGCAGAAGAGGAGGTAGAAAGAGTATAAGATCTAGAAGGGATGGAGGACACCCAAGAATCAAGACCTTTTGGACGCCACAGGGAGGGAGCACATATGAACATATGAGACTGTGGCAGCATGCACAGGGCCTGTGTGGGTCTGCACCAGGTGGGGTTCTAGAGTTTCAAGGAGAAGTGGACACCTGCCTCCATTCCTAACCCAGAAGCAGTCTCTAATTGATGACCACTTGCAAATGAAAATAAGTTTCCTCCAAGAGAGTCTCACTTGGGAAACAAACCACTCAAGGGTAGCCCCATGCCCCCCTCTAGATGACCAACATAAAATGAATTGAGCATCTTTGGAGGTTTTTTGTTTTATAATGTTACATTGGGGAGCTTTTTTTTTCCTTCCTACTTTACAGGTCCTTTGCATATTTATTATGGTTTCCAGTTTGCAGTTTCATGGGATTCCTGAGTATGCGAATGTGTGTGTCTTTGCACCCACATATACTTCTTGTTGCTTTTCCTTTGGCTCCTTTACTTATTTGGTTGTTTCATTGTTTTCTGATTTGTTTGTTTGTTTATTTATTTTATTATCATTCCTTAGATGCCTGTTTGTTTAAGAATGAGAGACGGAAACAGGGTGTTCCCAGATGGGATGATAAGTAGGAGGAATTGGGAAGAGTAGAGGGGAGGGGAAGATACTATAATCAAAGTATATTGTGAATAAAAAAAAAAATCTATTTTTAATAAAAGAAAAAAAAATTGTCTGGCCCAAGAGAAGAACTTGGTAAGCAACCGTTGTCATGCCCTGTCTGTGTTGGGGAGTTAAGAGAGAAGGGGATTTCAATGGAACCAAGTCTCCTTCAAAACCAAGTACGGCCGGGCGGTGGTGGCGCACGCCTTTAATCCCAGCACTCGGGAGGCAGAGACAGGCGGATCTTTGTGAGTTCGAGGCCAGCCTGGTCTACAAGAGCTAGTTCCAGGACAGGCTCCGTAGCTACAGAGAAACCCTGTCTCGAAAAACCAAAAAAAAAAAAAAACAAAAAAAAAAACCAAGTATGTACTGAGTGAGGAGTGAGAATGCATCCGGCAGCATGGTTGTCTTCGGTGGTGTGGAGTAATTTCAGTGGAGTTGGCCCTTCAGAAAGCACACTAGTGTGAACTGGAGAGAGTATATACATCCTTTGAGAAATTTTGTCACGAAAAATAGAGCATATAGTAGCTTGGTGAGTGTTGGGTCAAAGAAGTGTCTCTGAAGGTTGTTAGTCTACACAGGAGGAGAGGATAAATGAAGGAGAGAGGGGAAGATATTGGAGTACAAGAGGACAGAGGGATCGTCCCAAGAAGTAAATGGTGTGGTCTTCATCCCAAGGAGAAGAGATGCAGATAGCCCAAGAAGATGAGGGACCAACAGCATCCATGAAGGATGCCAGGAAGTCATCTAGTATACATAACTGGCAAGAGATGACAAGGATTAAGGAAGGTAGTATGAGCAAGAAAATGTCTGTTGGAGACACACCAAAAATGGTCTAGCTATATTGGATACAAGTAATGGTTCTTCTCTTAAAATGTGGGTTTTAGTATGATCATAAAGGCAAGGCCATCATCAAGGTGATGCTGTGATCAACAAGTTGTTTGCTATGTTCATAGATCCTAAGAAAAGAGGACGTGGTATGCCATGAAGGCCAGGGGAATGGAGGAGGAAGGTATGTGCAGAAGTACCAGAGGAGTCAGGAAGGAAGGGAGCAGGAGGAGCAGGAATGCACAAGTCTTTGTTTTTCTTTGTGTGTGTGTGTGTGTGCACGTGCACAAGTGTGTGCATGCATGCGCGTGTGTGTGTGTGTGCGTGTGTGTGTCTGTGGTATGCTAATGTGCATACTTGTGCATGTGAGCATGTGAAGGCCAGAGGTCAATCTTGGATGCCATTCTTTAGGCCCTATCTACCTTGTGTTTGAGACTGGGTCTCTCACTGGCCTGGATCTCATCAAGCAAACTCTACTGGTTCTCCGGCAAGCCTCAGGAATCTGCACGTCTCTGCCTCCCAGTGCTGGGATTAAAATAAGTGCACACCTTCATACCCAGTGAGTTCTGGGAAACGGCAGCTGTATTCAGTTTTCTAATCCCAGCTGTCTTCCTGGGGTGACCGGAGCAAGGAATAGTAGCCCTGCATGATAGCCCCACCAAGGAGACAAGTGTGGCTCTGGAGTGGTTGGTGTACATAAGAAAGACTCCTTGTAGCAAGATGTCTGCATCTCCAGGAACTAGCCAGCCCAGGAATATCTGCCCTCCCAGAACCAGCCAGACACGGAGACTAGAAAACATGAAATCTAGAAACGAGAAAACACGGTGCTAGCTAACACTTAAGAATAGACACTAGCCCAAACTCTCCTTTCTCTTGCCTGAATCTTTGCCAGAAAACCCTGCAAGCCCCAGAAAATCTTTAAATCCAGGAGGGACACCAGTGATACGAGAGTAGCCCTCACATGGGCCCTTGTAAGAAAGGCATAGGGCACCAATGACTAGAGTTACAAAGAGAAAAATACATGGCAAATAAACAAATGAGGGAGAAATGTTATTTTTCGTAAAAAAGAAAAAAAAAACAAACTGCAAAGTGAATAAGAAGATATTTCTCAACAATTTTTGGCAAAGAAGATGGAAAGTTGGTCAAAATGATGCTAAAGTTATACTCAGAACTAATTTGGACTAGAAGAAAAGTTATAATCATTATTACATTTTATTGCATTGTTTGCGGCAGGGTCTCATGCAGCCCAAGATGGCTTCAAACTCACTATGTAGCTGAAATGGCTTGAACTTATAATCCTCTTGTCTCTACTCTCAAGCGGTCTGACTACAGTATGTGCCACCACACCTAGTTTATGCTGTGCTAAGGACTGAGTCCAAGGTTTCGTGCATGTTACACAAGCGTTCCCACAGCCGAGCTGCATCCTTAGTCCCTGTAGATTCATTTTAAAAATATCACTGGGATGTTGTTTGGAAAGAGCTATCAATATTCTTAAAAGTACACACTGTTTTGACCCAGAAGTTTCGCTTCTAGGAAATTAAGAAGGGGGCCGAAAAAGTCCCAAGCAAAAGTCAATGTGGTTGTCATGGTCACGCTTCCTATGCAGTCAAAGTGTACATGTATTGGATATTTTTCAACATACTGACATCTATTCTACCAAATTTTGGGTTGTCACCTTCATGGGATTGGGTCAGAAGGTATGTGTGACTTGTGGCTCGACCTCTAGTGACCCTGTCTCTGTGACTCCCTATCAGCAAAGTATCTGTCACAGAGTCGGCTCGAATCAAACATCACCACACATTTCCACCTTCATCATCTCTGTCCGCCACTGTCACTGCTCATGGGGAGGGAGGGGCATCTCATTTCAGAGGAGAAGAAAATGGTCTCATGAAAGAGAAGAGTTAAATCCCAGGATACAATTCATGGCGGACCCAGGCAAACTCAGCCTGTTCAATTCTAAGGTTGTTTCTCAGCCCAGGGAACCCTCACTGTTTGAATCTCAGCCTTCTGTCTGACAGAGGATGTCCAGATGGTCTGTGGCCTGATGTCATTCTCAGCAACTCTCCTGCTCCTATCTGAACTCTGGAGAAGAGAGCTGATCTGAGGCTGTTCCTCAGAGCAGGTGTGTATTCCAGACTGCGAAGCTAGTACTCCTCTTACCCTAACACAGACACCTTTAAGATGCTGTCTTCTGCTTAGTCCTCTGGGCTTGGGTCCCACCTCGTCCTTGCCCAGGACCGAGGAAAAGCCCAGCATCTTGGCACTGCTTTGCCAGTTAATGTCTAACTGAGGAATGTCTTGCTGCCAAAAGTTGAAACACAGAGACCTTGTATTTCCAGGAACAGGTGTGACCCTCAATGTCAATAATTTTGTGTCTCTAACTATTAGGGAAAAATAACACCCACGGTCTCATGGCTTGGAAAAGGTGAACACTATGTCAAAAGGAAAGAAAAATTCTGCCCCCACAGGAATAATCTCAGGGAGCAGGGGCAGAGAATAACTGGAGGAGTGAGTGCCTGCCAAGGGCGGGTGTATATATATTGACCAGAAGCACCTGCTTGTGAAGGGACCAGTCCTGTCCTCCTGGCTTCAGGTAAGGCAAACTGGAGCTGTCGTCTCCCGCATCCACTTCTCTATCTATTCCCTTTCTCCTTTAGGGCGGTGGGAGAGGAAATTTAGCATCTGATACTGGGGTCAGAGCAGCCAGATTCATTACTCCACTGAGAGTCAACTTTGTGATCTGTGACATAGCAACTTCCTTCTCTTTGAGGCAAAGCTTTTGAAATAGCCGTGTAAGCTGATGTTCCTTCATTCAGTGGTTTTCCTGAAGCACACACTATATGCTAGGTACTGGGCTTATGACAGTGAACAGAAGCATCTGCTATGTGCTGGGTCCTTGCAAATGTTTAGTTGGCCAGAGGAGTGCTATAGTGCTTTTCAAACTATACCATGTGGTTTCTATCAGAATTTTCTTCATTAAATAGACCATGTCATCAGGCAACATACATTGTAAGAATAAGAGTTATCTTATAAACCTTTACTTGTGTGTGTGTGTTTCTTATATCTCAGATTCAGAAGTCAAGAGACCATTTTTTAATATCTATTATTTTATTTAGGTTAGTGTGTGTGTGTAACTTCATGATTTATGTGCGGGTACCCTCTAAGGCTAGAGGGTGTCGACTCTCCTAAAACTGGAGTTACAGAAGTTGTGAGCTGCCTAATGTGGGTATTGGGCACCTGACCTGGGTCTTCTGCCAGAGCAGCGAGCGCTCTTCAATACTGAGCCGTCCCCCCAGTCCCGAGAACATTTGTCCTCACAGTATAAGTTCTTTGAGCATAGAGAAGCAGGCCCGACAGCTCCTAGACACCAGCCAGTGGAAGAGGAGGTCCCCACTGCACAGACAAGAAGACTAGAGCACGTCACCTGGTGTCACAGTGCTGTGAGAGGTGACTCAGGGCCTGGGCTCTGTTTCAGCTCAGTTTCCAAGAGTCTACCTCTGATGCCATCCTCGCTTGCTGCTGTAAAACTTAGGGTAATACTTGTATCCATCTAGAATGATTTTGCCTGTTGCAACCACAACCATTTTGAAAAACAGTAATATGCACTATTGTTAAGTTAGTCATCTCCGGAGTTCCTTATCTTGTGTCTTTCCTTTACATGACTTGTGTAAAGATGTCAACTGTATTCGTTATTCTGCTTGGTGTCTAGTACTAATCAGTAACCTTTTGTTGAATGAATAGGTCGGTGCGAGCAAACTGTAAGTTCAGACAATCAAGAACAACCTATAAAAACCCAAAGCTGCCTCTAATAAGGTTCTGAGTAGAGAGCACCCCCCATCTTGTGACTTTTTGCTTCAAACAAAAGATTTAGCTCTTCAAAATGTGCAGTACATGGAACATGAGTGGGTGGGTACGGGGTATGGGGCATGGGTAAGGAGCAGGGGTGTGTCCACACAGACGGAAGCCCACCAAAGCTAGAGCTACAGCCCTGTAGTTTTCCTGATCCCTATCGATGGTGCACAAACGAGGCATTCCTTCTGTCTGTGGGGAGGGGAGTTAGACCACACATGTGCCTCACTCATCTCTGCTCTCAGGATCCCAGGCATCAGGAACACAGGGAAAGCATCTAACCCATCATTACCTTTGGGCAGGTGTTCCAGTACCAGAAATAGAGGGAAGAGCAGGAAGGATGAGGCGGCTGTGCTCTTTGACCGGATTGCTGGTGGTAATGATGGTAACCCCTTGGCTCACTGTAGCTGGAGCAAATGATTCATCAGAAGCAAGTAAGTATGAGTGTTTGTGCATGTGTGTGTGAGTGATGCGTGTATGTGTGCATGTGTGTGTGCATGTGTATGTAGTACTCTTCCCTGTGCTTAATTGAATTCTTAATTAAGATTAAGCAATCTTAATCCTTCTTTTAGCACACTTGACATGATCTGTATCTTAAGCCCATTTCATGGATTGTAATGTGCCCAGCCTCACTCAGAAGTTCTACTAAGATGCAAATCCTGCTTTAGTATGTCTGACAAGAGGCCCGAGACTCTGAAGAAATAACAAAGTTTGGGTGATGCTGATGTTGAGCTAGAGCATCTCTGAATCTTTCTTGCACTTTATTGTAAAGTCACAAGCATGCTCAGTTACATAAGCAAATTGAACAGCCCCAGGTGGCGCATAGCCACCTCTCCTTTAAGTGTGGGGTCATTCCACGGAGCTTCCATCCTAGAGTACTGTGGAGCCATAGTAAATACAACTGTGCGGTCATGGTTAAAAGCACATGCTCTGTGGTCATGCCATGTGTGTATATCATGTTTGGCAACTTGTGAGGGACTTACCCCTTCTGAGTCTCAATGTTCATGTCTGTAAATAAAGATAAATTAAAAGGGGGCCGCTGGTCAGTAAGCTCCAGAATGAAAGGTGCACATCTTTGTGTCCGACTCGCAGTACGTGATGCTATACAACGGCTCTTTTCTTTTCGGTGTTGAAAGCAAGTGTGAGTGTCTTGTCAAATGGGCTGGGAACAGTCTTCAGACAGAAGGGACACAGGGAAGGGTGTTAGTGAAGGCTGCAGAGGCAGAGAGAGGACCTAGGCAGAAGGGACAAACTGTTGAGAAGACTAGGAAGGGGTGGCAGCTTCGTCACACATCCTCCCCAGTTACCCAGGATATTGTGTGTTCTGCCCTTGGATGTGACAATGTGGATGTTTTAAAAGGAGGCACAAAGGAAAAGGCCATGCTTAACTAGATGAATAGGAGAATCTACTCGGTTGGTTGGATGGGCCGGTTCCAAGGGTGGCGGTAAGATAAGTTCTTTAAGAAGCAAGAAAGGCTCTGTTTTGGGATATCTGCCCAGCTGCCGGGGGTTCTGAGACTATGCTCTTCTATCAACAGTAAGGTGTTCCGAATGCCACAGCAACGCCACCTGCATGGTGGATGGAGTGGTCACAACATGCTTCTGCCATCTGGGTTTCACTGGTAACGGGCTGGAGTGTGAGGACGTGGATGAATGTGCCACCCCTCAGGCTCACAACTGCTCTGCCAACAGCGTCTGCGTGAACACACTGGGTTCCTACACATGCGCCTGCCTGGATGGCTTCCGTCTGACGCCTGGGCTGGGCTGCATTGATGTGGATGAATGCACGGAGCTGGGACTCAGTGACTGCCATGCACTAGCTACCTGTGTCAACAGGGAGGGCAACTACTCGTGCGTGTGTCCCGAGGGCTACGAAGGGGATGGTCGGCACTGTGAGTGCTCCCCAGGCTCCTGTGGGCCGGATCGGGACTGCTTGCCCCATGGCCCGGGGGGAGCACTAGTGTGTGTAGACCCCTGCAACGTGCATGAGATCCTGGCCGAGTACTGGCGTAGCACGGAATACGGTGCCGGCTACTCCTGTGACACTAATTTGCATGGCTGGTACCGGTTCACGGGCCAGGGTGGCGTGAGCATGGCTGAGACCTGTGTGCCGGTTCAGCGATGCAACACAGCTGCGCCCATGTGGCTCAATGGCTCGCATCCATCGAACAACGAGGGCATCGTGAGCCGCACGGCCTGTGCGCACTGGAGCGGCAACTGCTGTCTGTGGTCCACAGAGATTCAGGTGAAGGCCTGCACAGGTGGCTACTATGTTTACAACCTGACGGAGGCCCCCGAATGCAATCTGGCTTACTGCACAGGTAAGCAGAGCAGTACCCTCCCTCCTTGGTCTGTAGGAGTCGAGAGGAACAAGCTGTTGACTGTTTGTCATGATGATGTTTCAGATCCTGGCTCCGTGGAGGGGACCTGCGAAGAGTGTGGGGTGGACGAGGACTGCATATCAGAAAACGGCAGATGGCGCTGCCAGTGTAAAAAGGACTTCAATATCACAGGTGAGGCCCAGAGAGCGATTGGTTGAAAAAGTGATCAGCGCTTAGGGGTGAGGTGCTTGTGTGGGTCTGGGACCAGAGGACACATAGCCAATCAGTGAGAAGGAAAGGTCACTAAGAATCTGGGCTGTTTGGGGCTCCTCCTCAATGGGCTCCAAAGGCACACCAGGAAACCAGAAACTACCGAGCCACCCGTCACATCAGAAACTGACTGCGGCCGGCCGTTCTGTGGCCAGTGCGGGATGCTGAGCATGGGCCAGGGCCTCTCTCAGCCGGTTTCCTCATGGTGTCATTGAAGATGGTGAGGTCTTTTCCAGACTTGGGTCACATGTCATGCCCACTGTCTGATGCTGCTTGTTTCCAAGTACTGTCTGTGTGGAGAAATGTCGTGATGAAGACGTTCCTCTCCAGTTTGGTGGGATTGCTTCCTTGAGCTTGATTCAGGGTGTGGGTGTCCGTGCTGCTTTTACAAGCAAAATGTCACAACGTTAAGTGTAAAAAGGAGCACAATGGGAAGGAAGTCATCGCACTTCTACAGATGTGCAGTGCTCCACACTGAAAAGGAAAAATTAAAAAACACTTCCAAAAATTGAAACTTACTTGAGAGTCTTTGTCTCTCTACCATATAGATCCTAAGGACTGAACTCAGGTAGTAAGACTTGGCAGCAAACACCTTTACCCACTGAGCCATCACACCAGCTCCTGAATACTTGAAAAATAAGGAAAAATTCTAGTTATTCTTTATTGCCTTCTCCAAACTTTGAGCCTGCTCTTTGTCTGAGAGGGAAACTAACCAATAACATTATCAGAGTCACTGCCAATGGGAGGCCCGGCACCTGTGTGTAGCAAGGATGCCAAAGGGGGGCAGTTAGCATTTTCTTTTTTTCTCTTTTTTTTCTTCATACTGGTTGGATGTTGTTTAAGGCTGGGCCAGTGAAAGACCCTCAAACTACCTTAAATTGTATATACAATGCACTCTTAGGGGAACATGGAGCTGGATGGTTGATGGTTGGATCCACACAGTGATGTCCATAATTTAATTTTGGCTGAGAGAGGACTATGATTAACCCAAGGCATCTTAAGTGCCACCATCTGATGGCCAATCCAGCAAGCATGCTGTGTCCCTGGGGACGTGCCTGGCCCTGGAGGAGAAGATTCCTAATCTTGTTGTCCCTGGCCTTTTCAGATATATCTCTTCTGGATCACAAGTTAGAGTGTGGGACCAATGACATCAAAATATCCCTCAGCAAATGCCAGCTCCAGAGCGTGGGCTTTATGAAGGTCTTCATGTACCTGAGTGACAGCCAGTGCTCGGGCTTCAGTGAGAAGGGTGAACGAGACTGGATGTCCGTGGTGACACCTGCCCAGGATGGCCCCTGTGGGACAGTGTTGAGGGTAAGTCCTTGCCCGTGGTGACATCAGGGTCGGAGTGACTGGTGCCTATGTAAGGTCCAAGTCCACACCTTGTTGGATCTTTGGGTGATTTGTTTGATCTGACTTCAACTTGGAGGAGTTGCCACTTCTCTGTAGGGATGTTAGGGTTAAATTAATCCACGTGTCTGGTGTGAGCTTGATCTGTAAGGATGAGCCCCCCCCCTTCTGCAGATGGGAAAGAAAGGGCTAGGCTGACAATGATGGCTTCCAACCACTAAGGTTCACACTAGGACCAGAAGCAAGCCTGTCTGTGCTCAGGGATCCCAAGAAGAGTGTCACCCCCAGAGGCCTCTGCGAAGATCAACCATTAAATGTTCGTGAGGCTGGTACCTAGCTTCCTCTTGACTCCATCCCTGGAAAGAAAATGGGGATGAGCAAAACGAAGGGAGGGAGGGAGAGATTGCCACTGTCAAGGACAGTGTGAGACGAAATTAGTGACAGCTTGCTCGTGATTCTCAGTTTTCAAGAGGAAACCTGAAGGTTTGGAACTAGCCCGGGTTTTATGGAGAACCCAGAACCACCATTTTTGTAGATCCCATGCTCTGCATGGGTGTACTCAGTTCTCAGGGAACCATGAACCTCTATCCCTTTATCTACAAAGCAGGGATTCAGCAGCCCTGCCTCTTTAGGTTGTGGGAAACATTGGTAGAATGATGCAGGAGGAGAATGTAGCTCAGTGTCTGGAACATGACCTCTGCTCCTAAAGTCACTGCTATTGTAACACACAGACCGGGAGGGCAGCTTTCAGGGCTTTATAGACAAACCCATTGGCTATAAAACTCTGCTTGGGGTCTCATGTCTCTTTCTCCTTACTCCTCTTCACCCAACACAGACAAATGAAACCCATGCCACCTACAGCAACACCCTCTACCTGGCAAATGAGATCATCATCCGTGACGTCAACATCAGGATCAACTTTGAATGCTCTTATCCCCTGGACATGAAAGTCAGCCTGAAGACCTCCCTACAGCCCATGGTCAGGTGTGGCCATCAGGGGTCTCCAGTGCTCTGGGGAGGCTTCACCCCACAGCCCTGTAACCCCTCAGCCCCTTAGTCCTGAGACTTTCAGCTTCCTTGACAAGTGGGAACTGGCTTTGGAGTCTGGGGGTGCAGAGTTGGGAGGACACATAGTGAGGAATTCCAGAACCCAGATTTCAACCCAGGCTCTGCCATCTATTAAGCGGATAGTTTTGGGAACCCATAGCAACCGTCTGTTGTCCTCATTTACCAGGGGGCTTTAATAGTACTTCCGTGGCTTTTCTAAGGACAGTCATGTTCTGCAAAGGGGATCAAATATCAGTCTGTCTTTTCGGAGGGCTTGGGTGGCCCTGCTTCTGGAGGGGATTCTGAGCAAGCATAGCTTTTAATTAGATCTCAGCTTCCATCCTTCTCTGAATTGAAGATCTATGATTAAAGAAGCATTTACAGATCACACTCTTCAGAGGTGTCTTTTTTGGGTAGAAAGGTAGCTAGCTGGAGAGGTGAACCAGGAAAGCTCCATCCATTTGGTGGAAAATAACATCCTATTACTATGTAAAATTGAAAGTCTTTGAATATGTTGGGCCACAGGCCACTGATGCTCTATGATGGGCCACAGGCCACTGATGCTCATGTGGGAAGGATGACAGCTGCAAACACTAGTATTTATTGAGCATTTGCCATATGGCAGAAACATGTTAAGAATGCTGGACCGATATGTGTGTGACTTGCTTATATTGGGCTATTGGATAGAGTACAACCAGGTGAGGTAGTACCCTGGAGTAATGTGGCCATGTCCTAGGCCTCCCTTCTAAATGCCTGAGAGCAACAGGTATGTGAGCAAGCCTCTCTGGGGCTCAAGGACGTCTCAGCCTGTTCTCTCTTGTGAAGCAGATCCTTGTATTGTTGGGCATTACTCTTAAACCTTATTTTATGTGACACCCCCCCCTCTCTTTCTCTCTCTCTCTCTCTATCCTGTGAGAGATCATGTAGTGAAATTCACAGCAGTGTGTTTAGATTTAAAACAACCCATTTATAAGACCCGACCTTATAAAGTTTGCCAAGCAGCGGTGAGGGTTTCAGGCCTGCTACTGAATGAGACAGTCAGAAACCTGCAAGGAACAGTCCGAGAATGCTGGTCCGGAAGGGTAGCCGTCTGCGCATGTTCTCAACCTGGTCCTCTAACAGCTCCTCTTCCTCTGCAGTTCCCTGAACATCAGCTTGGGTGGGACAGGCATGTTCACCGTGAGGATGGCGCTGTTCCAGAGCCCTGCCTACACACAGCCCTACCAAGGCTCCTCTGTGATGCTGTCCACAGAGGCTTTTCTGTATGTGGGCACCATACTGGATGGGGGTGACGTGTCCCGGTTTGTACTGCTAATGACCAACTGCTATGCCACACCCAGTAACAACGCCACAGACCCTGTGAAATACTTTATTATCCAGGACAGGTAAAACAGTGGATTCTGTTTGGATGGGCATTGGGGTCATGTGTTTAGAATTAGTGGGAGGAGGGGAATACATCTTCATGCTCCTCCTTTAGCTTAAATTTAGCATTTTGGCTCAACCTGAATACAGGGACCTACCTATGCTATTCAGTAGTTTTTAGGTGCTATTCATTAGGACTCCCTAGATCATCTTATGTAATACATCATCAACTGTATTTTCACAAGTATGTGAAGCACACATATCAAATGTTTTAACATTTTAAGAAGCATGCTTTGATTTAAGTGGTTTTCTTGGTATTTCTTGAAATATCTTATTTTTAGACAATATGTCATTATATTTGAAGAAGATTGCATATGTTCACTGGTGGGCCAAGTGGGCATCCATGACTTAGCACATATAAGAAATCTGATGGAAAGGCAGGCTCAGAGCAACAGGCAGCCAGTGCCCAGCTGGGAAGAGTAGGGAATGGGCATGGTTAGCCAAGAAGCGGGTGAAACTGGGAGGGTACAGGTGTGCTGTCTCTTCCTTGAGAGGCTATAGATAAATTAAACAGATATTTTGAAAGTCTGCTGTGTACCAGACTTTGTGGGTACCATGGCGAGGGGAAGAGATGAAACCACCTACCCTCACACAACTTAAATTCTGAAGGCAAGACAGACATGTAACGGAAGTGAAATACACAGTGAGGAGGAGGCCTTTGGACAAGTGAAGCAGGGAGGGAAAGGCTTTGTAGCCCACGCTGCAGGACCTGCCCAGAATGCCCGGCACACACACGAGCTTCTTCTGCATGTTGGTTTGTTTGGATGCCACTGTGCGCATTGCAGATGGGTATACACACTTTGGTTGGCTCAGTGGCTGGCTAGACTCCCTGGTTTCTGCGATTACAGGCACATATTTGACAGCATGAAATAGTTAATGATTCTTGAATATGTTTCCTTGTCAATGAGAATGAGCTTCTGGATTGTTCCAACTCTGTGGTTGAAGAATTTCATCATTTTTCTTTAGCCCCAGTCACAGGCAGCACCTATTGTGTGCCTCACTCTGTTCTAAGCACTTTGAAAAAAATAACGTAATCCTCAGTTATCTTTTAACATTACTTCCATATGTGTATTGAGACGTTGAGGCACAGAGAAGTTTAATGAGCTGCCCAAAGTCACACAGCTAGCAGGTGGCGATGTGGCATTTAAGCCCAGGAAGTGGAGCTCCAGAGTCTTGACTTAATCAACTCCACCGTATGTCTTATGTTCCCATTCAGATGTCCAAACACATTGGATACAACCATTCAGGTGGTGGAGAATGGCGAGTCCCCTCAGGGCCGGTTTTCTGTTCAGATGTTCCGGTTCACAGGAAATTACGACCTTGTCTACCTGCACTGTGAGGTGTACCTGTGTGACTCTGTGAATGAACAGTGCAAGCCTGTGAGTCATCCCCCTTCCCCCTTCTCCCCACAAAAGAGCGCTGGAAGCACCCCCACCCCACACCCGCAACAGAGCGCTGGAACCCCCTCACCCTCACCCCCACACAACAGTCTGCTGGAGTGCCCGTCTCTACCACCAAGACACGTGGCCAAAGGCATAAAGGAAGACATGTATTTGTGGCATTTTCCTTTTTTAACATAAGAACACATAGCTGCAAGACAGAGTAGGCAGGACCAATCAGGACACCTGGGCTACCTGACAGTCAGGAAACAGTGGTGATATCAGGGGGCTTGGCCAATAAGTGGACCTTATTAGCAGGCTGTAAACTATTCTCTCCATAGCAGTAACTTAAATCTGCAGTGCTGTGTGCAACTCAGGTGTTTTAATGTATTCAAACGCCACAGAAATTCACCGGGGGAGCTACTCGCTCATTTTCTCAATTGGAAAAGCTCAGAGAGCTGAAGTGACTAGTCCACAATCCCAATAAGGGCTGGGGCTGGGATATGATCCGCTGTCTCCTGTATGAGGCAGGAGGATGCTCTTCTGAGCTGGCTGCCCACTTTTCATGCCAGGATCACACGCCACCTTCCTTTCAACCATGAGTGATTTTCTGTATCACCCTTCCCCTGCAGAGCTGCTCTGGTACTAGACTGAGAAGTGGGAACTTCATAGATCAGGCCCGGGTCCTGAACTTGGGCCCCATCACACGGCAAGGTGAGAGATCTGTTCTTCTGTCAGGTCTCTGAATGGGGAAGAGGCAAGGTGGCAGAGGCTGGCTTCTTAGGTCTGACTGGGAATGGAAGAGTGAGGAACAGTGGATTCTCTGGGCGATCAGCTGCCTTCCTCTTTAACCAGTTCGAGTGCAGCCATTCATTCGTCCATTGCAGACGCAGGCTTTGATGCTCGCTATGGTTTAGCATCTTGTGACAAGCAGAACAGATCTCACGGCCTTGGATCTTCTGGATCGTTTGGGGAAACATTGTCCAAATGGCACCATTAAGATGCATAGAACTGCAGTTGCCTTGAGCGCAGGGAGAAAGTCTACACAGTTTGAAGCTGTTCTGACTAAGGAACCAGACCGAGTCTTGGTGATGGGGGAAGACTAGGGAGAAGCCAGCCTGTTAGGAGAACTGAGGGGAGCTAGGCCAGTGGTGGTGGCTAAACTACTATAGGTGAGGCTAGCCCTGTGGAACTCTGTAGATCCCAATAGGTTTTTAGTCTTTCTTCTGAAAGCAATATGCATGAGGCTTTCTACAGATCCAGTGTGGGGGAGTGAGCTTCAGAAAGATGACCCTGGCTGCAAGAGGAGAAGACGGAAGAAACTAGTCTCAGCTTCCTTGTAAGCCATGTGCCTCACTTCTCATGGATCTTTCTGTTTCTCCCAAAGGAGTCCAGGCCGCTGTATCCAAGGCTGCTTCCAGCAACTTAAGTAAGTTAGTAACTTGATTAAGCTATGTAACTATCCTTTCTCTATAGTAACCTGCTCCATGACACTCCGCTGTGGCTTCTATCTGGGGTTCTTAGTGGACTGGAGGGCCTCGCCTTCAGAGCCTGAGCTTCCAAAGGTGACTTGTCCTAGAAATGCCTGGACCTCACCTGTACTCATGTGTATATTTGTGCTGTCTCATAGTAGTGTGTTGGAACACAGGTGCGACCCAACAACCTGAGAGCACAGTGTCCAGGTTTGTTTGCACATGTTCATATCTGTACACAGATATCATACACATTTACATGTATGCATACCTGTACATATCTGCATACACACAAATCATTCACGTTCCTATCTGCACACACACACACTCATATGTGTATGCAGACCACACATGCTCCTATCTGCACACAGATTACATACATGACTGTACACAAACCAGACACACTCATCTTACACGCAGATCACACAAAATAACCTCTGCACATACATTTATGGGCATACAGACCATACATACTCACATCTGCATATAGATCACCCACTTTCATGTCTACACACAGATCATACATACTCATATCTGTGCACACTCCTTTCTGCACACAGACCACACGCATTCATATTTGCATACATATCACAATACTCATATATACACATACAGATCACAAACGTTCATGTATGCACATGCTGATCACACACATTTCAGGCACAGATCACACATGTTTATGCTTTATACAGAGATAGACACACAGCTGCAGTTGCCCGTAAGCGGCTCAGATGTCCACATATATCTATTACAAACCTGTTCTCCAAGGACATGCACACCTGCCCTTTTCTTGGCACACCCTGAAGCTGAAGCTCATCTCTAACACCTCACAAGCCGCTCTATAGGTTACAAATATTTGCTGAGAGCCATTGTTTGCCAAGAACCAAGATTAGTCGTGCATTGAGCATATCAGACAAACAAGAAGCTCCGTGTTTTGCGTCGTCAAAACACAAAAGTCAGGAACTGGTGACATTGTTGTCCTTTTCTGCTGCCTGCTGCCTGATTTGTCATCCCAGATGAAAACTGAATCCACACAACCATTGCTTTTCTTGGCTTGTGGAACCTGGGTCTAAGAGGGCTGCTACGATGACCTGGGGTTTGGCATGAGTTCTCTACCCCTGAGCTCAGAGCTGGAAAGTCACGGTTCTCCCGTGACATAGGTGTGTCCTCTATGACTAGCCTTCAGGTCTCTGGGATGGTTGGGTCTGCTAGGTATCACATGAAGAGTGCACACCAAGTACTTCAGGAGACACTACTGTCTTTTCCAGACTAGTCCACGTGGAATGGAGCCTGAATCCACCCTATCCCCACCCCGTTTAGTGCAGATAACTTTTTTGAACTTCCTCGTCCAGATAGGATACCTTCCTTCTTGGCTAGTCTGTAGGAAAGTGTCTTATGTTACTTTGCACAAAAGTCCACCAGCATCTGCCATGTCCCTCTAATTGTTTTCCCTTTAGGGCTCCTGAGCATCTGGCTGCCTCTGTTTCTCTCCGTCACTTTGACCCTGATGTCTCACTGATGGACAGAAGGAAACCTGGTGTGGCTCCCAGCTCACTTCCTGCCGGCCAGGAGGGGAGATGCAGGCTGGTTTCCAGCCATAGAGGAGGGACTCACACTGCTCCCAGATTGCACTTACTCTCTCCCTTTAATCCTCACTCTCCAAACCTAGTAGTTATCTTTCAATGCTGCTCTCTCTCCAAATGGGACTTGTGGTACAGCTGCACATGGAGCCCCTGTCTCCTTAAGGAATAATAAATAATAATAAGTTTAAAACATCAGCTTTTGGAGTCATTAATTCAAATCTTTACTGAGCATACCGTCACTGTGGGCACTGTCTGTTGTACCAAGCATCACATGGTGGGACTAAAGCAGACCCTTTCCCTATCTTAATGGACTTCACAGATGCTCCGAGAAACTGGGATCTCAGAACAAAAGTTCTGCTATGCTACCTTAGAAAAGACACATAATGTGTATGAACATAACCTGTATAAACACACACACACACACACACACACACACACACATATATATCCGTCCTTCCATTTCCTGAGCTGCTACTGTACCAGTTACTAAGCTATGCCAGGCATATAACAGTGAATACAGGCCGTAAGCAATGCAGGCACAAGTCATGCCTCAGAACTTGAACATGCAATTCCTTAGGCTGCCAGGGACTCCAGACATGGAGAGTTTAACAGACAACAGGAGGTGGCTTTGCAATGGGGGCAGTCAAGAGTGCCCTCACAAGGATACACTTGGCTTTTCCACAAATGAACTTTGGGGACTTCACATGTTCCAGGCCTACACTGGACGCTGAGAAACATTGGCGGATGAGACAAAGCCTGTTCCTGTCTCCGGGCATCTCCAGTCCTAGAGAAGAGATGTAGAAGCAATGGCAGGTGTCTTGTGTCTCCTTAGGACTCCTGCTCACTAGACTTCTACAGCCAACCCTAAAGCTACAGATCTTCTCTCAGACCCCAGCAGTAGAGGAAAGCACAGCCAAGCCTTTTCCATGTGTAGAGAGACTTTGTGGGGCTTTATCCATTTACAGGGACCAGATCCAATCTATGCTCAGACACCCAGAGATTCCAAAAGTCTGTAGAAAAAAAAAAGTGTCACCAATGCTGATGGGAACTCTTTTCTCTCACCCACCTGGTTCCCTGGCCTGTCACTGGGCCTTTCCGGGGCAGCCAAGGCCTCAGATCAGGGAAAGACACACGTGTGAGTCCAAAACAAGGACTGCTGGAACAGTATGTCTTATGTTAAGAGCTCTTATCTCACACAGACACGCACAGCACATGCAAGCTTCTTGCTATTATATAAGAGCCCTGCAGGTGACCCACAGGCTAGTCCAGTGCTATCCCAACCACAATTAGTCTGTGTTCTGCTTGGGCTGAGGGAGTCTGTATGGAACGGTCTGAGCTGTGACTCAGGAGCAGCAGGACTTGAAGGGAAGGTCTGGGTCAAGGGAAACAAGGGCATAAGCTAAAGACAAAGTCCGAGTAAGGGGCAAAAGAGAAATGTCACAATGCCATCTTTGCCCCTACCATGTCTTTTCCTTTCTTGCTTTCTGTCTGCTAGTCAAACAACTTAATGTAGCCCTAGCTATTAATTAATTAATATTAATTATATACCAAATTAAATGCCAGACACTTTTATGGTAGTGAGGAAATAGCGAATTATCAAAACAGCCACTTTGGTAACAACAGTACCTTGAAATAATAACCATGAAATGTGACAGGTGAGCCGGGCGGTGGTGGCGCACGCCTTTAATCCCAGCACTCGGGAGGCAGAGGCAGGCGGATCTCTGTGAGTTCGAGACCAGCCTGGTCTACAAGAGCTAGTTCCAGGACAGGAACCAAAACCACAGAGAAACCCTGTTTCGAAAAACCAAAAACCAAACCAAAACAAAACAAACAAAAAAACAAAAAAAGAAATGTGACAGGTGGTGACAGTCACGGGGGAGGGGGAAAGAGTCCAATAGGAGTGCTGTTTCACAAAGAATGATAGGGTATGATAAGGTATGGCCTCCCTGACAAGCAGAGGCTGATGGAGTATAGGAGCGAACCAGCCTGCTCTGGACAGCTGGAGAAGATTGTCACAGGTAGCTGGGATAGTAACTGCAAAGATCCCGAGGCAGAAACTCCATCAAGGCTGACTGCCACCTGGACGTGGGACACCTAACTCTTGATAGGGGCCCTAGAACATACATTTGCTTTTGTCCATTTGTTTACTAAACACATGCTTTCTCAGTGAAGATCAGGAGCCGGGTCCTCAAAGCGCCTGCAGACTTGACAGACTAGTTACCAGGCCAGGGAATGTGACTGGAGTTGTCCTGGAGAGACACGGAGACAGAGCAGAGGACCAGACCGCATGTAGAGCTAGGTTCTCCATCCTAGCTTCCTGGCAGAGGTGATAAAAAGGAAAAAGCTGAGCATAGAGCAATCTAGGCAGACGGAAGATTATGCAAGCATTTGGGGATGAGAAAGAGTTCAGAGAATCTGGCATTGGCTGAAGCAGAGCTGGTACAGCGAAGTCAGAGTAGAAGCAGGAAGTGTAAACAGGGTCAGATCCCCAGGGCATAGTGAGCTAGAAGCGGGGGATAAGACAGGCTGCAGAAACAGAGGCAAGAGAGAAAGCACAGAGACCAATCTGTAACCAGCACTAAAATCACCCTCTCGTGAGATAGAGACCTACATTTGGACGGGTCAAGTGAAAGCCAAGAAGACATAGAACCAAGAGGAATTTTAAATGCAGAACGATGAGATGCGGAGCTTCCTGGAATTGAGGCCTGAGGAAGAAAAGAAAGAGTCAAGTCTCCAGCTTGGAAGACTGGGAGGAGCATTGCCATCGGCCGAGGTGGATGGTAGACAGAGGGAGAGGAGGGCAGTCAGGAGAGCTGATGGACTCTGATTGCAAGCTGTTGAGTTTGAGAGACCTCGGGTGTCTGTTCCCAAGATGAGAAGCTCAGAAAGATCTTGGGACTCAGGAGAGTGATCTAAGATGGGACTCAGTGTGTGGTGGAATTTGAAAATGAGCTATAGTTTGGATCTAAAATGGTCTTCACTGTCCCCTCTTTCCAGCATTTGTTCCCCAGGTGGTGGTGGTGCTCTCTGGGATGCTGTGGTGCCCCTAAGAGATGTGTTCAGTTGGCAGAAGTCCACCACTGAGGGCAGACTATTCAAGGTTGGGTCTGAGTTCACAGCCTGTTTTTCTCTCTACTTTCTGGTCCTTGGTGATGTGAAAAGCCTCTGTCACATGCTCCCATTGCCATAGGCTAAGCTATACTCTAGTACTCTCAGTCATAGGGACTGAAGCCCCCTGTTCTGGTTGGTCTTCTGTCAGCTTGATACAGGCCAGCATTATCAGGGAAGAGGAACTGCAATTGAGAAAATACTTCTATGCTATTGGCTGGGAGAGGGAAAGTCCATTGTGTTTAAGAGCAAAGCCCCTGGTAGGTCAACTACACCCCAGGGGACACCCATACATCCAGGAATATTTGGGCAGTACAAATTGGCCTTGGAGGAAAAAGAAGACATTAGGTAGGGGACAATGGGACTAGATCTTGGAAGAGTTGGGTAAGGGGCTGGATATGACCAAGCTTTTAGAGTCTTTTTCACAGTCTGTGTTAGCCCGCCTATTTTAAGGACTTGAAGGGGAGGCTATACCAATGCTGACTTTGTCCAAAAGCCTTGGCCATCTCTTTCCATTGTACAGTTCAGCCCATTTCTTAATATGCCATTGGAAATGGGGTAAACTCTGTGGCTTAAGAATGGCATTCCCTCAAACCTCCTTCCTTCATTCTCTCGCACTCCCTGGCACCAGGTGAATAAAGAGGAAGTGTCCTATTGCAATTAGCTCGGAGCAGGCATTACGCTAGACACCTACTGAGCAAACAAGTCTATTTGGTTTCTGTCTACTTTCCTCTGGGCATTTTTGTTTCCTTCTCACTCGTGTTTGCTCTGTGGGAATGAACATGGCATTGGCTTTATGAGTTTATTGGAGGATTAGATGGGAGAAATCATGATTGCAAGGTATTGGCAATGACTGGTGTAGGCAGCCTTAAGTACATATTGCAATTGCTTGCGGAGAACCATTCATGTGGAATAGCACCTTCTGGAAGAGTTTCCATGCAGGTGGCACAAAAGCCCTCCTTTCACCACCCTTACGGTAAATGGCTTATCTTACCTACGTCCAACAGGCCCTAGCGCCTGGGAACTTAGCGCCAGTCCAGCCTCAGCACCAATCATGAAGAGCCACATGAGTGGGGAGTGTCAGTATAAATGAAGCAGACAGCAAGTTCTGTTCCCACGCTGGGCAGAAGAGGAAGGAGCCTCTGGGTTCTTCGCTAACGGTAAGTCCTGCTCCAAGGCCCAGCAAGCTTTCTCCTCACCTACAAGTGAGTTTCACCCTCTTCACTTACTTGACTTGCCTGGGGCATCTGTAAACTTTCTGAACCCAGAAGTTATTCTGGACCTTAGCCATTGTCAAATGTTCCCCAAATCAGTCAGCTCACAGTCCCAGTCATTGGCTGGCTCTGGGCAGCTTATATAGGACATCCTTTCCCTTCCTACTAAGAAGACAAAGGTCTCCACTTGGGTTAGCGACTCGCAAATCACAGTCCTGGGTGCTCCTCTGACCCTGCTTTCTTGAAATGACTCATGATGTGCATCAGAAACAGGTTTCTAGCTCCAGCTGAACATGCTTTAGAGGCTGCAAGAAATCACCTAGAGGTCCCCTTTCAGGGCATAGAAGGATAAATGTCACCTGAAGTTGACATACATTTTGTCTATCTATTATTTACTTGTTTCTTTGCTTTGATTATTCATTCATTAATTATTCTATCATGTAATTTTTTTAACTGGGAGTCAATGTGTGCTATCTTCTGTACCGAGAGAAAAATGGACTTAGGATTTAATTTAACAAAGCACAATGCTTTTGAAATCCCAGAGGACCTGATGCATATAATTAAGACAGACTGCACTCTTACTCATAGGTACCAACAGGCATTAGAATCCCTGCCTTCAATTTCTCGAGAGTGTTTATTTCCACCTGCGCAGGAACTTTCCAAACACCGCTCTAGGACATTCTGCAGCCCTCACCCACCTTTGGCTTGCTCGTTAATGGATTTCATCCTGGAAAGCCCTTAATCCCATTCCTCTCCATTTCTGCACATCAAGCCAGAAGTTCGGCTTTTGAAAACCTGGACCTGTTGCCAGGTCCATGCCATGTCCATAGCTGCACAGAGAAGCAGCTGTATAGATATGGTTTGGTTTAACATACTCTCGAAACTAAACTTCTTCACCACAAAGTGGGAACCACGACAGCAGCTTCCTGTGGAGTGGGGCAGAGATTTAAGTGAGGCAAACCGTGCAAAGGGCTTCAAGCAAATTTCATCACATGATAGGTGCTGAACTGAGTGAGTTTCAACCTCACCCCCAGGCACAGCGGTCTGTTGACCTGACCTGACGGGAGCCTTTCCTTTCCTGTAGTTACATGGAGAGTTTGCAGACTGTGGTGTGACCTGCAAGCCTCACTTTACAGAAAAGATGGTGGGCTGTGACCTGCTGTGGCTGGCTGTGGCCTCCTGCATTCTGATGCTGGCCTCTTCATCTACAACAACACAGCAAGGTGAGTATCTGCTCGCCAGGGGTCACAGATACTCAGCAATACCTAGGGAGTGAGCAGAGGGAGGAAGCAGAAAAGGCCACTCAGTTTGGTTCCAGGAACAGGGCTTTGGGAGCAAAGACTCAGAGAGAGCAAGGAAAGCAGCAATCTCTCGTAGGCTTAAAGGGCAGGGGAGCCAGTAACCTTAGCTTCTGCAGCCCCTTTCTGAGGGTGATCAGAGAGCACAGACTGGAAGATAAGAAGGTCACCCTGTCTCGCCCTTTTTCCTTTGCTATCAAGTTGCTTATCTGTAAAAACAAAGGTGCTAGAATTAACAATATTCCTGTCTTCTCTCTCTCTCTCTCTCTCTCTCTCTCTCTCTCTCTCTCTCTCTCTCTCTCTCTCTCTCTGTGTGTGTGTGTGTGTGTGTTTGCTGTCTCTCTGTCTTCCTGCCTCATCCTTCGGGATTCTGGGATTAAATTCACAGCTTCTAAACTCTGTGAATGAGGGCAACCCAGACACTTGCAGACAAAGTTCCCAGCTGGGAGGGCAAATGTGAGCCCTATGGTGGGAAGCTGGGAAGAAAACTGAGCTCTGAGAACTGAGCTCCTACTCCCGTGGGAAAGCACAGGGTGCTCTGGAAATGACCCAAGAATAACAAGGACAATTCCTCTCCTAAGAACAAACACAGTCATGGTCAAGACTGGAAAATGGCCTTTCCCTGCCTTTTTAAAGCAAAGTCTCACTGGTGTGCATAAGATTGTGAGCCCAAAGAGACGCTTAGGTTATCATTCTAGGGGTAACTGGCTGCATCCGGGTGTTGTGTGTGGCATTGTACAGTAACCATCTCATTTCATCTTTAAGTATTTACCTCCAAAATGAAGCACTCCTCCCCAAAACGACCCTGGCAGCCTGGAAAGCGCTTCAATTTTTTTAAATGGTTGTATATTTACTTATGAATATTAAATAATATAAGAATTCAATCATTCCTACATTCCTATGTTATCAGAGATATTCTTCCTCTAGATGAAACTTACTTATGTATATATTTATAACTGTGTGTACGCACATGCATGTGTGTGTGTGTGCACGCGCGTGCACAGCATGCACGTGTGGAATCCAGAGAAGAACCTTAGATGCCATTCCTCCAGTACCATCGCTTTGCTTTTTAAGACAGGGTTTCTCACTTCTGCCACAGCATAGGTTGACTGGTTGGTGAGCCCCTAAGGACCTAATATCCCACTTCTCCAGCACTGGGATCAGAAGCTCATGCTCTTTAAAGTGAATTCTCTGTGATCAATCTCACATCTTCATGCTATCTCTTCAGTATCCCTTAATTATTAAATTTTTAAAAGGAATCACTGAAAACGTCTCTATAAGTCAACTACAGGAACAAGATCACCGGTGTACAAATGTCAGGGCTTGAGATGTGGGAAGGGCATCTGGAAACCTTGAACTATTGGGGTGGTTTTGCATTTGAGTCCTAGGAGAGCTTTATCACTTTTCAAGGTCACCAGCCAGCAGATCAGAGTTGACTTTAAATCTCCTCTTTCAGTCTCTTCTCTGCCTCTTCATACATCGTGGCTCACCCCCTCCCTCAACCCCCAAGTGAAAAATCAGCAGCAGAAATGGCCCTGTTAGATGTGTGGTTTTCAGTGCAGGTGATTTCAGCTTTCTGGGACTATCAGAGATGCCCGGAGTCTTCAGAAGCGGCTACTGGCATTGAGAGGGTAGAGACCAAGGGTTCTCTGATTCTGTTTTGATGGCAGCTACACAATAGTGAATAACACAGCCAATAATAAACCAGAAATACTAAGCTTGAGATTGAGTGGTCTGATTGATCTGTGGATGCCGACCTGTGCTATTACCTACTGATAGGGAACAGTGCTGTTTTTGTAATACATTAAAGACTACAACCAATGTTTTAAAATGACTCCATCCCTCCCTCCCTCCTTCCCTCCCTCCCTCCCCTCCTCCCTCCCTCTCTCTCCTTCCCCCCTTCTCTCTCTCTCTCTCTCTCTCTCTCTCTCTCTCTCTCTCTCTCTCTGTGTGTGTGTGTGTGTGTGTGTCTGTGTGTCTGTGTTTGCACAGGCATGGGAAAATGCCAAGGGTTATACAACAAATTTGTGCTTACTTCTAGAGATGGGTCCAACTTAGGACAACTTTCATTTTATGACATATTTTGCCAAATCAAGCAACATGACAACATTTATTTCTGCTTCATTCACTTCACTAATATCTGGGGATTTTCTCAGGGATCCTGTATGATGATATATTGAGAACAACAAACATTGACTGAATGGGGACACACACAGTGTCCTGCTAGTGGCCCACAGAGAAGCTCTTTGAAACCTTGGGTGGGGCAGTGGGGTTATGTAAGGTGGTGGCTGGGATGTCCTTGCTGCATGCAAAATGCCATGGAAAGTTCTTCCTGACCCTTCTGCTCCCTGAGCGACAAAGTCTGGTATTAATTACTGCAGTGTGTACCTATTGGCCCTACTGGAATCATTAGGGCATTCAAAGCAGAATAGAGAAGGGATAAAAACCCTGAAGGCTATGGAGTTGCTTAATAAACCTGCATGCTCTCCATTCTTCCCAGATTATGGAGGCCCCAGGAACAGTGGCTCTGATGGGCTGGACTGTGGAGCGTCTGGCTCCTGCTTTGACCCTTGTCAGAATTACATCACCCTGGATGACCCGTCCAGAAGCGCAGAGTACACGGAGGTCTCAGATGAGTGTGATGACAATCTGCGGGGCTGGTACCGCTTTGTGGGTGAAGGAGGAGTGAGGATGCCAGAGACCTGTGTGGAAGTATTCCGGTGCCATACCTCTGCTCCCATGTGGCTGAATGGAGCTCACCCCAACCTGGAAGATGGCATTGTCAGCCACACAGCCTGTGCCAACTGGAATGAAAATTGCTGCTTCTGGAGTTCTGAGGTCAAGGTGAAGGCCTGCTCAGAAGAATTAGGAATCTTTCATGTGTACAAGTTCCAAGGCACCCCTGAATGCAGTCTGAGATACTGCACAGGTAAGAACCCCTGAATGCCGTCTTCGATACTGAACAGGTAAGCAGCAGCTGCAGGACAGGGTGACTTTTAGTGCCCAGGACTCAGAGGATCCAGAAAGGTCCAAGAGGAGACTAAGCAAAGCAGCCACCACTGGGCTCCTATCAGAAATACACATGGAAACATAATTTGGGAGCTGCCAGGTACAAGCCAGAGATTCACATTTGAGTGTGAGATAGCCTGAATTATAAATGCATATTGCATAATGCCAGGCGAGTTAGAAGACTCAGTAGCTAAAATGTGCTTGCTATACAAGCATGGGGACTGTGGGGACAACCCTCAGCACCCATGTAAAAAGCCGAAGGCAGCCAAGCTCTCCTGTTAACCCCAAGACTGGGAATCAAAGACAGGAGTCTGGGGTTTACTAACTGCCAGTTTCGACACAGGTTCAATGAGAGACCCTGTCTTAGGGGAATAAGGTGAATAGGGGCTGAGCAGGACACCTGATGTCCTCCTCTAGCCTCTGTGCATAGGTGAGTGCTCACGCCCCCACATCCATGCACAGCACACGCGCACGCACACACACGAATCATATCAAGAACCCAGGCTCATTCAAATCTTACTTTTGTCAAATTTTACTCTTCTTAAAACGTGTTTTCTTATCTGAAACAAAAGGGCAAAACTAACAGCTTGCATTGCTCACTTTAAACATATGGATTTCCTGAATCTCCCTAGTCAGTCCATGAACTGGGGTCTATGTAGTCATTAATATTAGCATCTGGAGCACAAAAAGGTCCAAGAGCTCTCCCTGTGTCACAGGGCTGGGATGCAGAAGAGCCAGGTTTTAAACCCAGGTCCTATAACCCTGGCAACCGTGGACTTAAAATCTTTGGCCTGGCAGCTTCAGGGGTGTTACTCACTCTGCCGGAAATGGGAATCAGGAAATATGAGTTGGAGGTTTGGCTCTTCTGGCAAGAATCTCATGTGTTTATAAAGACTGAAGGGATGAGAAAGTTGGTTTGGGAGGAGACAGACCCTCCCTGCTCTGCATCTTATTCCTCTTCCTCTGTCCCTCTAGAACCTGAAGAACTCACCCCCGAAACAACCACTGGGCCCACCCCCACCCCCGAAATCACCACTAAACCCACCACTGAACCCACCTCTACACTCACCCCTACACCCACCCCTAAAACCACCCCTGGACCCACCTTTGAACCCACCGAGTGTGATATCACTTGCCGTCCTGAGGAGAAATGTGTTCTACTCCAAGATGGCTCCTGGACCTGTGTCTGTAATCCGGACCTCAGTGTTTCTGGTGAGTAGCTCCTGGGGCTGAGTAGACAGGGCAAAAGGAATGAGACAGGGTCAGGATAAGGCAGGGACCTGCGTCAGGGGCCATGGAACTGACATTGGAGACATCTTGATATTTAGTTAGGCTACTTGTTACGAAGCCAGTGGGTTTGCAAGGGTAAGAGAGGGTGGGGCCAGATCAGACTTCCAGGTCAGCTGGTGGAACACTGGTGGCACGGGCATCTGGCTTTGGTTTAGTGTCGAATATAGAACCACTTTGATTTTCCAAGAGCAGCTAAGTCAAGCCTGTATCTGAGATGCTTGGAAGTCTTCAATCGGAGACCTCTTTTTATCAGTGTGAGTGTGACTTCTGTTGGGGTCTCTGACCCCATCTGGTCTATCCTGCAGCTTGATGGGCATGGTCAGCTTGCCAAAAGGCAGAGAAAGAAGACGTTCCTCGTTGTTTCCAGTCCTCTGTCCAACACCACTGACCTTACTCTTGGCCTCCTAGATCCTCAGAGTTTGCAGCCTGAGTTGGACTGTGGACCTACTGAGATCAAGGTGAAGCTGGACAAGTGCTTGCTGGGAGGTCTGGGTTTCAAGGAGGAGATCATTACCTTCCTGAATGACCGGAACTGCAGTGGAATCATGCAGAATGAGCCCAACAACTGGGTGTCCACCACCAGCCCCGTTGGAGCTAATGCCTGTGGGAACATTCTGGAAGTAAGTGATATTCACTCTGCTGTAGTAGCAGGTGGGATCTGGGCTCATGGGAGCATCTTTAGAGCTGTGAGATTGTAGGCAAATAGCTTGTCCTTGTCGGGCTGCCAGGGTTCTGTGGATTACACATGTTGGTCCATGTTGAAGAGGTTAGGCTGGGCTTAGCACTTGAGCTTCGTGAGGTCAGCTCTGATCACAATGATCTTCGTTAGCGGTGGTGTAGGAAGAACAAGCATGGCAGCCCCTGACTCTTCCCCAGGGTTAATCATTCAACTTCTAGTGTTTACTCTGGGCTTCCTGTAAGTACTGGCACTGCAGGAAAAAGAGGACCCCTTACTCTCTGCTGGGGGGGGGGGTCAGAATTCAGGGTCACTGCATGGCTGGGAATACTGACTACGGACTCAGGCAGATCAGAGTTTGAGATAAACACCTACACACATCTGCATAAACTCATGTGCTTTCATTTTTTTATATCAAAGAACAATGGGACCCATGCCATCTACAGAAACAACCTCTCCTTGGCCACTGATTTCATCATCAGGGACTTCATCGTCAATGTCAACTTCCAGTGTGCCTACCCACTGGACATGAAGATCAGCCTCCAAACTGCACTTCGGCCCGTTGTAAGGTATGATCACACACACAGTCCGTGATGACCACACAGTGCTACCACCCCACTGCAGGTGCTTCCAATCACTACATTTCTGTATTGAAGCTAAGGACATTGAAAATGATCAAGAAACTGATGACTAGTAAAGATTTTTACTATGAAGCAATGCTGTACCATGGATTGGTGCTCGAAATGTGCTCAGGAAGCAAAAACTTCAGACAAGTTCATTCACCTTGAGGGAAAGGCAGCGAACAACCAATCATATCCACAGTCATAATTGATAATCGTTTGCAAATCAGATAATGCAACGTAGGAGAAATATAGGGTACTTCAGGTCAGTAAACATGGATCCCAGTCCTGATCTTTGTGTGGTAGAGATCGGAAGGGGTCTAGGAGGCTTTCCTGGAGGCTTGAGATTGAAGTCAAGTCTACTTTAGAAGAAGCGGCACCTATACTCACAAGAAATAGAGTGAAACCACGGTTTGGTGTGATTGGATCCAGGCAAGGCTTTTGTTTGCATTTTGTTTATCACTGCCCCTTTTTCCCAGAACGAAGCTCATTAAACTAGGTTTTATACAACTCTAGAATTGCCAAGGGGTTTTTCTAAACTGTCAGCCAGACATCCAGGGTGCTTGTCTCATTCTCCGATTGCCTCCTGGGCTCACAGAATTGCAGGATGCAAAGAACTAAAAATGTCAAAGTTCAAAGGTTTTCAGGCTATATCATGTTGGAGCCCATGTTCATAAATATAAAAATGAAAGTCATTTATCTTGTTCAAAGTGGGTTCGGCTGAAGCTTGTGGGGTGGACGCAAGAGACATAAGGCTAAAAATTGTGAGCCTGTAAGAGCTGATCCCAAGCCCCATTGCCCAGGTGACAAGATGGTGCTGTGTACTAACCTGTGTTCCTTGAGTAAGAGTTCAATGTAGCTGCCACACAGGGGGAATGGGTACACATCCTGGAGACAGGCTTGCCAGCCTGTCAAGTTCAGAGGTTAAATGCCAATAAGTGGTCTGTTTCAATGGATTATCAACTAGTTCATTTACAGATCAGAGATACATCATTTTCTCCATAATATTGTCATAGTGTAAGGCCTGACTTAGTTGCTTCTTTCCTGTCAAAGCCTGATGTTTCCACTCTTGTGGTTTTCCTGGTCTCAGTTCCCTGAATATTGATGTGGGCGGGGCAGGAGAGTTCACTGTCAGGATGGCCCTCTTCAGAGACCAGAGCTACACACAACCTTATGAAGAGGCCCAAGTGGAGCTTCAGGTGGAGTCTATGCTCTATGTGGGTGCCATCTTGGATAGAGGAGATGACTCCAGGTTCAAGCTGTTGCTGAGGAACTGCTATGCCACACCCACAAAAGATAAGAATGACCCCGTGAAGTACTTCATCATCAGAGACAGGTATCAGTACACTCTGGGATTAATTGTTTTTGTTTATTTTGTTTTGTTCTTTTTGTAGCTAAGTTTTGGATAAAAATGTTGTCTCATTCATTGCTGGCTGAGAGTAAATTGATTCACTTTATTTGGAAATAATTTGCCTTTACATATTTTAAGCACCCTGTTTGGTCTTGGAATATTATTCCTGATATTTTAACCTAAAGTATTAAAACAAACTGGATGAGTGGGGTAAATAAATGCAAATAATTTTCCATTTTAGTATTCTTGATAATTTCCCCATTATGTTTACTGTTAAAATATAGTTCAATTGAGTAATAATGGACTATTATATAAATGTTTATATTGATTAAAATGAATGTGATATACGAATATTACAGGACAAGTTATTCTTGTATGTCATTTAATGATAAAACAAAGGAAATGCCTGCCTGGAGGTTACAATTCAAATATTAATGGTGCTTAGTAAAATTCATGTTTGAGCTCAGCTGTGTGACCAGTTCTGTAATGAGAAATGCAACACAGTGGTCTCCCTAAGTGCTCATCTCAATTATATAAAATGGACATGCCTATCTCTGCTTTACAATCAAAGAATACATGGAAGGTTGGAGGAAAATGGATGGTATGATCACATTTCATTGTATATGTGTATGGAATACTCAAGAATACAGAAAAAATTAAAAAGAGTATGGAGGGAAAAAAAATAAATAAACTAGACCATGGAGGCACAATAAGAATGATTAACCAGGCCTGAATCACTTACACAGAAATGGGGACTGGACTCTTCTGATTCATCCTAGAAACTGGGCACCCCAAAACTTAAACCATAGAAACTTATTGCGTAAAGACAGACTAGAAAAATGAGAGAATGACGGACAGAACCTGGGGCAGAGAGCTCTTTAATGCTCTCCAGTGTGGGGTTAGAAGTTACACCTTTGCCCCTTTTATTCTCCTAGCTGCCCAAATCAACAAGATTCCACCATCAACGTGGAGGAGAATGGGGTGTCCTCAGAAAGCCGGTTCTCAGTACAGATGTTCATGTTTGCTGGAAATTACGACCTAGTTTTCCTGCATTGTGAGGTGAACCTATGTGACTCCACTAACGAAGAGTGTAAACCAGTGAGTGTCTCTTTGGACTGGTACCCAGTTGGCTGTCCACGTTCATTTATTGGAGTTGTGGATGAAAAGAAGGATGGATAGATGCATAAACGGAAGGAAGAGAAGGAAGAAGGAAGGAAGGGAAGGAAGGAGGGAGGGAGGGAGAGAGGGAAGGAGAAAAGAAGAAAGGAAGGAAAAGGAGAGGAAGTAGGGAAGGAAGAAAGTTGGTTGAATGGATGGATGGATGCTTGAAGAGGTGGAAAGACAGATGGGTGGGAGGCTGGATATAAGGAAGAGAAGAAAGAAGAAAGAAGGTCTAGACTGAGCATCCCCAAGGCCTATTTATGAGCAAATTATTGTCTCTTCATAAGGCGGATCAACTTTCCTTGGCACAACATCTGTTATGAATGGTTATGATGTTTTGGGCTGAGAATCATTGATTCAAAAATTTCAAACCCAAAATGATCCAAACTCTTAAAGTTTTTGAGGCACAAGATGAAGCTCAAAAAGTTTCAGATTTTGTAAAAGGTTGGGGTGCAGATTCTCAGATTATGAATGACTAACTTGTAAAGACCATGAATGTTCCAAAATCTGAGAAACTCCCAAATGCTGACTACTTCTGGACCTCAGGTTTTCAGTGAAGGCCAAATGTAACCCTGTGGTAAGGCCTTCTCAGTCCCTTCTCTGTGTCAGGCCCTGCACTAAAGCGCCTGCATCTTATCTACTTGAGCTCTCACAATGACCATTTAATCAAGCCTACTATGCAAATAAAGAAACTGAGGCTCAGAGAAGTCCCTGACACAGCCCCATATAGGTCTAGATGTTACAGGTTAATATCAAAATTGGAGTGTTCCCCATCTGAGCTGTGACTCCTAAGCCCATACTTTCACACCTAATGGGCAATGTTTGAATGGCTGATATTCCTTGGGTGCTTACAATGTGTCTATATGTTGCTGTCATACTTCATGTTAATGTTAAAAACCAAATGTGTAGGGCTGGGGAGATCTGAATGCTAAAATGCTCGTTATACAAGCTGAAGGACCTGGGTTTGTATCCCTGGCACTCATGTAAAAACTAGGATGCCAGCGTTGTCTGTAACCTAAGTTGTGGGAGGACAGAGACAGGATTCTGGGGTCTCACTAAATCACCAGCCTAACCAAAAGGACAAGCTCTAGGTTCGTTGAAAGATCTTGATCAAAAAAGATGACAGCAATATAGACAGATACTTGATATCAATCCTTTGCTCCCCAATGCTTCTATGCATAAATGAATAAATGAATGTATGAATAACTAGCTAAATAAAACTAGATATGAACTATTTGATCGTAGATAGATAAAGAAATTTGTTGCAATTATACAAGAGAGGATAGAGATGAGAGTCAAACCCAGGTATATTAAAGCGTGACTGTGAATTCTCACGGACGAAAGAAACCATAGCATAAAAAAGAAGGCCATAGGGTGGGTTAACCAAGTGCTTGTGCCATAGGTTCATAGATGTTCATACCTTTGACAACCTGCACATAGGAAGCAGGTATTTACATTTTGATATAACAAGAGTCCTATGTCTCTACAGTCTTGCTCTAGAAGTCAGTTCCGCAGCAGTGGACCAGGCATCAACTTGGCCCAGGTTCTAGATTTAGGACCCATCAGTAGGAAAGGTAAGTATGTGAGTCCTGGTGCAAGAACAGCTGGCCAAGTGTCGATAATTACCTGTGGATGCTTGAGGTCACCAAGGCCAGCCCCCCCCCCCGGGCTTTTCTTCTTTCTCGCTGCACCCATCACTGTGAATGTGTCTTTCTATGGAGTGGAACTGTCTTGGCATTTATGGCGGCGCCTGTGGAATAGAGGCCGGGTGTAACTCTTGCATTCATCAATATACTTAATCCTCCCACGACTGTATTCATTTAGTTGTTAGAATCCTAGGCTCGGAGAGATTAACAGACTCGCCTACGATCACTTGCTTATGAGTGGCAGAAGTTAGAATGAACCCAGATGAGTCTGATTTCACCACTTTTCCCCGCAGCTGGCCCAGGGTCCTGGAATTCCTCTCTAGCAGGGTGAATGTGCTTTCCAAAATTTAGCCACGATCCTCTGGAGATAGAAAATGGGGGAAACAATGCAACCACTCTCTAACACTTCACTCATCTCACACAAGTGTGTGTGGTCCTGTCGTGGTTGTTATTACCACCTGACTGGAGGAGCAAGAGCCCCTCCTGCCAAGAAAGAAAGAGCTTTCTGCCTTGATGAAATTAAGATGCAGTAATGTGAATTCTCATCAAATAATAGTATTTTTATCTGCACTCTGTGCTGAACAGCTTTATGTGTATCATCAGCTTGGCTGCTCATGGCAACCTCAGGTGCTCAGCACCGTTCCCTCTTCTCCCTCTGGGATGAACAGGCTGAGCTCCCATGAGGAAGTTCTGCCTTGAGTGGCCCTGCCCCCTCACCGAGCTCTGAACTCGGAGCCCTGTGCAGTGTCACTGGACAACTTGAGGAGGGGGATTGTGGGCAAACACATAGGTCTTGTTAGCTATTCATTGCAGGGACTGGATTGCTGGGGGAAGGACTAAAGAGGAAAGACCTATTTGGACTCATGATTTCAGAGGTTTTGGTCTATGGCGGCTTGCCTCCATGTTTTGGGGCCTCTAGCCAGGCAGAAGGTCACAGAGGAAGAATGAGGTGGAACAAAGCTGTTCGATTCATTTCATTGCAGCCAGGGAGGGAAAGGGGAGGGAGGGAAAAGGGAGGGAGAGGAAGGGAATCTATGGAGCTTTCCCCATTTCCCCTTTAGTCCAGGCTGTAGAATAGTTACACACACATTCAGGGAAGTCTTTTACTCCTTGAGCTGATGTGTGGAAAATCCTTCACAGACACACCCGGAACTGTACTTTGCCACCTCCTAGGCACCTCTCAACCCTTTCTAGCTGATGGGTGGGAAGTGACTGTCGTGCTGGAGCTACAATCCCAACTCTGACACTGTCTGAAAAAAAAATCAACTTAGCGAGTTCCTTGACATCACTGAGCCTCTGTCGTCCCCCCAGTCAAAAGATGAAGAGATTTTCTTCACAAACCTGTTAGGAAGATTAGACAGAAGCTGCATGGAATGTTCTTAGATATGCATCAGCCAAGTTACCGAGGCCTCCAGTGAGGATTGCCAGTGGGGGTGGCGATCCAGTCCCGGAGGGCTGGGAGCAAGACTGTAGCCATCAGAGGATGCCCAAGGAGACCCTCACCTTCTGCTCTTGCCCACAGGTTCTCAGACTCTCGAGACCTCAAGTGGGACTTCCAGCACTGCAGGTACATGGCTTCCTTATGCATCTCATAGCACTGTCGAGTCTCTTTCCTTCCATCCTCCAACCCTCTGGACATCAATGTGCCCCTTTCAACGTGCTAGGCCCTGTTCTGGGGTCCTGACTCTGGAAATGATGCTAACCCAAGGGTGGTTCTGTAATCTAGCAGAGGAGACACTTGCTTAGCAGCAAGTGTTTTCCAAGTGCTACCCTGTGCCAGGAACTGTTCTAGGAACTGATAATACGCTGCTGATCAAGACAGGCCAGGTGCCTACACTCATAGAACTTATATTCCAAGACAATAAATAGATAGTAAAAAGCAAAAAAAATTAGAAATAAAAGATGGGTAGTATTATAGGAAGCTATAGGCATGAGTAATAAAGTCTTAAATCAGAGAGAAGTTTATTTCTCTAACACATAAATGAAATCTTTGGGTAAGAAAATCCATGATCGAGCCATCAAAGATTCAAGCTTCTTCCAGCTTACTCTTTCAGGTGTGGCCATCATTTTTTTTTCCAGACAGGGTTTCTCTGTAGTTTTAGAGTCTGTCCCGGAAGTAGCTCTTGTAGACCAAGCTGGCCGTGAACTCACAGAGATCCGTCTGCCTCTGCCTCTATAGTGCTGGGATTAAAGGCTTGCACCACCACTGCCCGGCCTGTGGCCATCATTCTTATGGTCCAAGATAACAGCTAGGCTTGAAGAGAAAGAACATGAAGGAAATCAATGAGCATTATGGAACGTTCTGGCAGCTGGCATTTCACACCTTCATATATATCTCATTATTTATTATCTAGCTATGTGGCTACACCTGGCTCAAATGAACATGGGAAATGGAACTTTTGTTTTGGATGGCCATGTGTCCAAACAATGTTTGATGATGTAGTGATCTAAGTAGGAAGATAGGGTAGTCAGAACTGTTAGAAGAAATAATATTTGACCAAGAGAGCAAATGTCTCTAGATCAGGAACTACGAGATGAGTGGAACCCTCCAGGCAGAGGCAACAAGAGCTGACTAAGTAAGTGAGACAGGGCATAGGCTCTTAAGTGTCAAGTGCGTGGACAGAGCCTGAGCGCATAGGGACCTAACTAACCATACCAGACATGGTCAAGAGTTTCACACGGCACAGATATGCCTGAGGGGGTGTTGATGAATGACTTAGAATTTAAGACCAGAGACATTGAAGAATATGTTTTGGATACTATGGAAAAAATGTTTTTTCTATCCTCTGAAAGATAGATATTAGTGAACCCAGATGGGAAAAGGTTCTTTTTGTGTTCAAATCCTCAACTTTGCAGCAGTCTAAGTATTTCCCAAATAAGTACAGTTCGCTGGTAACTTCAGATAGCATTCAGGAAAGAAAGACCCAGTGTGTGAAGTGTTTAGAGCACAGAATAAAAGCCCCTAGAAGTCAGGGACCTCATGTCTCTTTCATTTCCACCAACTCCTTCAGGTTAGCATCTTGCTCAGAACTTCCCAGGTGGGCTGCAGACATTGGACCCTTCTAGGGGAGGGGAATGGAGCTGCTGAGAGGGAACAGTCACCACAAGAGGGCTCTGTGCTTCCCATAGTTTGCAGTCACTCAGTATTGCTTCTGAGGCTTCAGGATTAACTATCAAACGTCTAAGTCTTATCGTAAAAACTGTCATACATTTGTGTTCCTGAGAATCACACTCCCTTCCTCACGCTCTAGGGTATCATCAAGTGACTTTCAATTGTTGGGGGTGGGAGACAGTGGTCTCAAAGGAGTCGACATGTTTATACAAGACAACTATCATTCAAATCCCCCCCCAACACTGAACATTAAATAGTGTGCAGAAGATACACACAGACGTGTGCACACGCACGTGCACACACACACACAAATCCTAGATATCACAGTTTAATTTTCAAAACCAACATTCACACAATACTTACCACATTCTAGGTGCATATTTTATATTTTATCTTATTGCAGCATTATTTATTGAACCTAAAACCACACATTTGTCATGCAAACATGTTGCCACTGAACTATAGCTCTCAGTCCACATATGATATTCCAAATGCTTGATATAAATTGATTCACTTAAACCTTATGAAATCTGATAAATCAATAGGTGCAATTAATAGTGACCTTTTGTACATAAAGACATTTGGGGCACCGAGAAGGGTAATGTCTTATTCAGGTCTACCCAGGTAGTTACAGAGCTAAGATTCCTAGCTAGCTAGTCAAGCCTCGGAGATATCACATCCTAATCCTTCCTGCCTCTGCATTCTTAGTCACTGTAAGTAATGCTAGTGCTATAACCGATAACACTAAATCTATGCCTCTGTGCTAGGAAGTCCTTAGAAAGCCAGGCTCCTCCTACCCTCTGGTAATTCCTGGCCACATCACTGTGTTCCGTGAGTCAGATCTCGGACACTTGGCAAATGAGAGAGCATGCGGGAGGCTTTTATGACTAGTCCTACAAATGGAATTTAAAACTTCCATCCTTATTTCACTGACAAGATATAATCAGATGGTACCACCTATCTTCAAAGAAGGCTGAGAAAACTGCCTAGAAGAAAATGGGAAAAGCAGTTGTTGTCCCAACCAAATCTAGGGCGATGTTGCTTTTCCCTTCCACAGCAAGTGACAGGGAGGCCAGCTGGCGTTGGCTGCTAAGCTCCAAAGCTCAACACTTGACTCATGTCCCTTGTGTTTCAGGGTTCCTGATGGCCTGGCCCATGCTCTTCCTGCCTGTCTTCCTGCCTTGGCTGTTCTGAGAGGCCAGCTGGGCATCTGACTGAGAAGCTCACGTTCTTCCCTCTGGTGATGGCTCTCATCCAGCCTTCTTCAGTAGAGCTGGATCCCTCTGTGTATCATGTGGACAGCCCTGGTTCAAGGCTAGGCTGGGTTTGGAAAAGGGAAGAGCATGCTCCGTTATGTTCCTCTTTTTCTCGTGTTGAGATTCTGCCAGCTTATCCTAAGCCAGCTTGCTCACTCATTAGTGGGGCTTGGAAAGAGAACCCAGACCTGCTTGGTTTCTCTTTGATGCTAGTAATTAGTGGAAATGCAATGCATATTAGAACTCCTGGATAGATGTGTCCTGCGAGTGGATAGGAAGTCCATGGTTCTTCCTAAATGTCTCGTGTCCTGAAAGCTGGTGAATTGAAACCCGTTGACCCCGGCATTCATTCTCTCTGCTGTGTTTCATTCTGGCAACAGTCACGTGGGAACATGCAGTTGTGGGGAGGGGAGTGAGGACTCTCGAAGGGGAGACTAGCCCCACCACTCATCTGTTCCCTCCACCACTACAATGGTACCTAGAGCTGCACACATCTCTACCCTTGGGGTCCAGATGCTGGAGGAACTGCTCTTTTTTTTAATGCAGAACTGCCATTATCATGGAGAATAGCCCTTGCTGTTAGCATTGTGGAGAACTAAGCAGGGGAAGGCAGACTGAAAATGATACATCAATGCTGTTGTGGGACTCTAGCCACAAAACCTGGAAGATAGGTGATGCCCCTTCCTGAAGACTTTTAACTAATTATCCCCAAAACACTTTACAAAGACATGACCAGTGAGGAATGCTTCCTTTCCTCACAGCTACACATGAGGCTTCTCCAGGCTGACTTCTGGAAGAACAGTAGAAGCCAGAGTCAGAGCCGGGGTGCTAGGCATGCCTGTCTGCTGAGAGTTTCCACTGCACAGCCTTGTTCAGACAGAATATGGTTCCCAAACATAGAGACTCACTCCAACTAACTCAGGAAAAAGGGAAATAATTGTAGGTATATCACAGTCTAGTCTGACTAATTTATGATTTCTAGAGATTGTATTAAATAATGTGATAATATCAAAGCAAGAAGGCCAGGGGCGAGGAGTACACCCTAGTTGCACACACACTAAGAATCAGATTGCAGAAGCCATGATGCACCCCAGTTTGTCCATCTTTCCATCCATCAGTCTTCCTGAAGCTACATAACAGATACATCTGCTTATCATCTGTTGCAAGGAACTGCTTGTTCGTCCCAGCCGCCCAGAACCGAAATAACCACACAGAAACTTTATTAGTTAAAACACTGCTTGGCCCATTAGCTCTAGCTTCTTATTGGCTAACTCTTACATCTTAATGTAACCCATTTCTATTAATCTGTATATCACCACGAGGTTGTGGCCTACCAGTAAAGTTTTAGCACGTCTCTGGTGACAGATCCATGGCATCTGTCTGGCTCTGCCTCCTTTCTCTCAGCATGCTATTTAGTTTTCCCCGCCTACCTAAGTTGTGCCCTATCAACAGGCCAAGGCAGTTTCTTTATTCATTAATGGTACTCAAGCATTCAGAGGAAAATCCCACATCAATTATCTTTGGGTGTCTCCTGCACTTCAGTTGCACATAACTTCCTAGTTCAAAGAGAGGCAGCAATGGTCTAGCATGTTGCTGTCCCCGACTCACGCTGCCTTAGGACAATCCAATTTGCTGTTTGAATCAGGGTGTTTCCTAGCTCCCCACAACTGAGACTGGGTAAGTGGGACCAACCAACATGAAGTAGCCAATGAGACTAACCTCGTGGGTGGGTCTAAATAAACGAGTCTGTTTCTTCAACATCCCACAGGTCATGAGGAGAGCACCTTCTGTTTCTCTGAAAGTTTTAAGGTCCGTGTCTACTGTGTTCCAAAGGCAGTGGTATGGTAGGAACAGACCTACAGCAGAGGTCTGGACACCTTAAATATCTCCTCTCTCAATGGCCCACTTCCTCTTTTCAGTAGAATGAAGGGTTTGGGTCCAGAATAAGGTGCTTAAATCTTTTAAATGGTACAGTTCTTCTTTTAAGTATAATTCTATATGAACGCCAATAGTTTCAGATGAAAGCAAACAGACTCTTGTTGCTGTTAGGTAGGAGGCTTATCTCTTCCATATGTGACTCCCTTTTCATCAGACCTCACAGCAAGCACAAAATAACACATAAAGCTACCAGGAGCAAAACACTGTGGCTTCCTGGGAAGTAGGAACTTGACTATCTCCTCCAAAGGAAGTCAACAGAATTCCATCCAACTAGAGCCAAACTTGGATGTACAATACCTGCTGTCTATAAGCCTGTTGGTATCTATATGTCTATTATCTAACCCTCCATCTCATCTACTTATCAACTTATTAAGCGACCTATGTGTCATAAAGATAACTAGGTAACGAGTTGTACTGCATTTTACTCTTCCTACAAATGAACATGCTATTAGAGCAATAGTCTCTGACTAGTCCCACCCCTTTGTTCGTATATACATTTTGTCAGTACCAAATTTAGCAATACCAAATATCTGCTAAGTCTCAGGCCTTGGCTCTAGCTAAGATAATACATGAAACACAGTTCTTTCCCTCAGATTGGTTCTGACAGAACATCCTTAAGAATACCACACTCAAATACATGTATGCCTGCCCTTGGTTGCCAGTCCTGTGCACTTCAATGCTTTAGGCTATACTAACATCCAAAGTCTAATAGATATGCATGCTAAGGTTGTTATGGTCATGTGCCCAAGGCCCTATCTTTACATGCAGAAAGTCTCACTTAAACCCTCCAGTTCAGCCACTTACACATTTATTACTAGCATGAATAACTTTATAATAATCAATATTTTAATGCATTATGGACATCCTACCTTCACATTGAATACCAAAGGTAGGTACAATTATTCTGTCCAATTTAAAGATGAGTTAACTGTCTTTGTGCGTGTATGGGGGGGGTATATAGATTTTAAATGTTGAGGTCAGGCCTTATGCCCAGGTAGGCAGACTTTGGAGCACATGCTCTTAAACTCTATGTTCTGCCTCCATTGATCAGTACACACACAATAGCACAGGATCATATGACATATCTACATATTCCATCATAGATGTATGTGCCACTAGAAAATGTGTATGTGTTTACTGACACACGTGAACAAATATATGAATTAACAGAAGCATGCATACAGGTGTTGATATTCAATGCTAGCATACATATTATCATATGCATTGCTCTGTATACAAATACATACACAGACATATACCATAGAGAGAAACTCACAGCTGATCCTCATGCGTGAATGTATACTTAGACACACACACATACACACACACACACACACACACACCCCACCTATGAGACACAGGAACAACATTCTATATTCAAGCTTGTGAGCTAGGCTAACTCCAGCCACATGTTCTTTCCCAAGAGCTTTCTTCTTCCTCCTTGACTCCAAATGCTGCTCAATGAGACACTGAATAAGAAAATGTCTAATCCAGGATGTCAGAGTGTCTACTGTGTTTTGGGTTAATGTGCTCCATTTCCAGCTTCCGGGAGCTCTGTAGTAGAAGGATGGCAGGAATAACATGAAAAAACTGACTCACATTCACAAGAACTGACAGTCCCAATGGAACCGCTATAGTTGGTGCATGATACCAGGACACAGGACACATGGCACAGGGCACCAGGCACAGGACACAGACAAGGGCACAGGGTACAGGGAAGTCTTACCCTCTGGGGGTTCAGAGTTTCCTTAGCAAAACAGGGCATACAGATTACAGGCAGACAAACCTAAGTGAAATTGAGACGAACTTGTTCATCTTGGGGAGGAGGAACGTTCTCTGTCCCCGTGAGCCTAGTCCTTCCATTTTGTAGATGGGAACTAAGGTTCAGAAGAGAAGTGGTGTGTCCGTTCTTATCCCTTATAAAATGTGCATGACGGGGGCACAGAAAAGAAGCCTGGGCAGAGGTGTCCTGGAGAAGATGTGGAATCGGGGCCTCTGAGCACCAGTTGCACCCAGTCCACTTCATTTCATAGTCCCCTCTTATTCTTCCCTCTCCCCAGCTGCTTCCTCCTGTGAAGAGCAGGAATCAGCCTTTGATTTTCTCTTCTCACCACCTCAGACTCATCTTCTAAGACTCTCTGATATCCACTCACTTCTCCCTAGCTGCTGCCATCTCTTCCCTGGGACACTAATTGCTTCCCAACTGATCTTTCTCCAGGATCACCCCTTCCCATGCATTCTCTACAGTTCATAAGCACTTAAAACAAGACGGCGCGAGTGGGAAAAATTTTACCTACTTGAAACAAAATCTGCCACCCGCTGAGCCGCTGCTGGACTCTCCCGACTTTCCTCTTATGCTCACCTGCCTCATAAACCACGTTCTAGCTACAGGCGTTTTCCAGAACTATCCTGTCTCAGTTTTTTACTTTGCTAGGGCTGCTCTTACTCCCTTCCCCATGCTGAAAGTGGTATTTGACTTTGGGTCCATTGTCCTGTTGTGTGATTTAGATCTGACACCTTGCTGTGTCCGTGATCACACATATCACCTGTCCCACACACTCTACCCTCCATCCCAGGATACCAGTTTCTGGAGGGCAGGGATTTTACAAATTCAAACACGTTTGGCTGAACAAATGAAGAGGCAGGCTGCCTTCTTCCCTTCTTCCTGGACCTCCTAAACAATCACTCTGTCCTCTTCTGTAAGGAGGACAAACAGCTGAATAGAAATAAAGGAGACCTGCTCAATTAGATAAGTATTGCAAAGAGTCAATTCAGAATTCTGGACTCTTTCAAAGATGCTCATTCCCCTTCTGTCTTACAGATGATGAACTTCTTTTTTTGTTTATCTCCCATCCACTGAGGCTTTGGGAGAGGACTGGTGGAAGTTTGAGGGTGTTCTTTTAAAAGAACAAAAAACTAAACCTGTGCTTTCTTCACGCCTAGTCAAGCTGTAGGGAATGAGCTTATGTGTCCATCAGTGTGGTGTGTATATTCACAAGGGGGCTTTTCTGAATCATAACGGTGAAGTTGTGCTGTTTTCATGAAAATGGATGACACTTGGAGACAAATTAGCCAGGGCCAGAAAGACAAATCTCACATATCTTCTATCTCACATGAACCTGTAAATTGTTTCTATATGTGATAGAAAAATGGAAGTGAAATTTAGTGGAAAGAGACATGGGGTTAGCAAGAGGGGAGTTCAAGTGAAGAAGCCTTTATGAGCTCATCTTTAGGTCCATTGAATATCCTTTATAAGACCATCATTACGTACATTGTGGTTTCGTTTCTGATGCTGTGATAAAATACCCCGACAAAAGCCTCTTTTAAAAGTATTTATTTGGCTGCAGCTCCAGGTCACAGTCCATCATTATGAGGAAGTCAAGGCAGGAGCTTGAAGCTATTGATCACATCACATTCGTAGTCAAGCACAGACAGAAATGAATATGTGTACACTTGTTAGTGCTCAACTCACTAGCTACCCGTCTTTACACTAAACAGTTCAGGACCCCCTGCCTAGGGACTAGTGGCTCCAAAGTGGACTGGCTTTTCCCACACTAACTAGTATAGTCAAGACAACCCTGACCCTGCAGACACGACCACAGGTCAACCTGATCCAGACAATCCTTCATCACAACTCTCTTCCCATTTCATTCCAGGTTTTGTTGGCAACCAACACTATATCATACTTGCCCATTAAACTCCCTCTTCCCCCAAACTAGGTTGAAGCCAGAAAGTGATGGAGGAAGGTCATTGGTTAATTAATAAAGAAACTGCTTGGCCTCATAGGTTAGAACATAGGTGGGTGGAGTAAACAGAACAGAATGTTGGGAGGAAGAGGAAGTGAGCTCAGAGCCAGACGCGATGCAGCCAGCCACCAGGTCAGACATGCTGAATCTTTCCCGGTAAGCACACCTAGTGGTGCTACACAGATTATTAGAGATGGGTTGATTGGGATATGAGAATTAGCCAGTAAGGGCTAGAGCTAATGGGCCAAGCAGTGTTTAAAAGAATACAGTTTGTGTGTTGTTATTTCGGAGCATAAGCTAGCCTGGCGGCCGGGAGCTGGGTGGCAGGAGCGCAGCCCGCAGCTCCTTCAACAATAAAGCTACATATTTATGTTGGACGTAGTTATAGAGGACAAAAGGTGGGCTAATTGCTGGCTCAGAAAGGCTCATCAAGCAGTGCTTGTGATCTTTCACTTCCCTGGGGTGGGTACCCCTTACCTTATATAAGACATGGTGTTATAGGACAAAGGAAGTTTGCTCTGGGTGTGAGGGGTCAAAGCCTACACTCCATACCAATGCCCTGCTCAGAATGATTTTCCTCTTAATAAAAGTCGTTGCTGTGTCCTCCCTCCCACAAGAGGCTTTCAGTCTTTTCATTACTGGATGGATGCTTCTTAGAAAAGCATGGCATTCAGTTGTTATATTTTGAATTTTAAAAATTGCATTTGCCATCATTTAATACATGCAACATAGTTTGTGAATGCTTAGTATGTAAAAAAACTCAATCCTCACAGTAATCCTTTGGCATGGATCTACTATTCCATTCCATACAAGAAGAAATTGGGTGACATAGAAGCTTAATAGATATCCTCAGTGTTATTCAAATATCACACACCTGCCGCTTATTTGGTGCCTCTATGTGGGACAGTGCATCAAAGGTCATAGTTCATAGGAGACCAACTATAAAGATGTAACTTAGCTGATCTTCCTTGACACATCAGCTCCCTGCGTGACTCCTGATGGTCTCTGACAGCAAAACCCTGACTCAGAATTTTGCCAAGTTGTCTGTGTGCAGGTGCATGTTTATATGCATGTACTTGTGTGCCCATGTGCATGTGAATGTGTGTGTGGTGACAGTCACCAGTTCTGGCAAGGCTGAAGAATATTTAAACCACTCTCCCTGTGATATTGTTAAACTCCGAGCAGGCTTTGGACCTCACAGACCCAGAAGAACATCACTGATGATTTAATACAACTTCCTTTCTGTCCCCAAGGAGACTGTCACCCTAAGTGCTAGCCCAACCTTCTCTCTGTCCCCAAGGAGGCTGACACCCTGAGTGCAATGGGACTGGAACAAAACGACTCACCCTCAGTATGATTTCCACTAATGTGAAAGTTCAAACACACCACTTCCCTTTCCTGGAGTCACTGTAAATGAAGATGCTTGACAATCTGACTCTGCCATTGGCAAGCTGTGCATTTCAAACCTTCCTCCCCCAGCTCAGCTCTCTTTAACATGGTCCAGTGCTGCCCCAAGACAAAGTCCCTCTTATAACTTTGGCCTCGGAACCCTCCAGTTAGATCAGAACCTGAAAGAACACCTCTCTACTCCTGAAAAGCCCAGGTAGAAGGAAGGTTCAATGTCATAGAGGAACAGAAAGAGGACTTGACCTTCCATGATTCTTTCAGACGCAAATTGAGGAACCCAGTGAGGCAACCTATTGGTGAGTTGTTCCTAGGTGCTTAGCAGAACTGGTTTGTCCTGTCATGCTCTCCTGTCTAGCTGAAGCTCATGAAGGAGAGGATAAGCACTTAGGATCTCATTTTCAAAACAGCCATGTCTGTGTTATTCCTGCTGGTGGAGAAGCAGGCATGGCTGTTACGAACAAAGCCAGGTCAGTCTACAGCCACAGAATACCTTTGCTATAGTCCATTGGCACACATACACAGCTCATGCCCATGTCTCTCTGTGTGGTGAACACTCTTGTCCTGAAATAAGCCAGATGCAGTGATCCACATTTGTAACCCTAGCTCAGTGACACAGAAGGATTTCAAATTCAAAGCCAGTCTGGGCTCCATAGCAAAGGCCCATCTCACAGGAAGTAAAACAGAACAGTAGATGCTCCCCAGGAGCCATCCTTTACCCCTCTCATCTTTACACCTCCCCAGGCTAACCATTTTCTCCTCCTATAGCTTCGGCTGTTTTTGAAATTCCTACAAAAGGAATCACACAATAGGGATCTTTGAGCCAGCTTTTAATGTTCAAAGTTACCTTTCTACATTTTGTATTGTTTGTTGTGTTTAATTACACTTTGATCATTCTGATTGCTGACATCTTTTTATTGGAAGAATAGAGCTCGCTGTACTGATGTTCATTGATCTGTCCTATTGTTGATGGGAATGTATATTGTTTCCAGCTTTCAAGTGATATGGACTTCTCAGACTCATTTATGTTGCAGTGTGTATATTCAGCTTCAAATCTGCTGAATTCCCCATTCATTCCCCAAAACCATTCTCCAAAATGTTTCCTAGGCATGATGACCTGGACATTCCAAGACCATTAGCACCCAGTAATAACTGCAGACTTCATGTCCTTTGTTTCTTTGGGTGCTCACACAAACAAGTCTTCATTCCATAGCCTCATATGGACACAGCCCCTCTCAATCAGACCCTGGGATCTTTATACACACCACTCTATAGAGACTGCAGCTAGTCTGGGAGTTCTTTATCCCTGAGCAAATGTTGGCTTACACTGCTTTGATGCAATGGTCCTAAGTCTCTTTTCTTAAACTCCTGTGATTCCAGGAAGTGGTTTGTCCCAACTCTGATCTGGGGTTCTAAGCCTCCCCACAGGAAGGTGGCATCTGATAAGCTGATTTCCCACTGCCCCCCAGAAGAGAACTTCTAAAGTCTGTTTGTTCCTGTTCTCTGCTGAATGGCCGATAGAGGGCACTGTGAGAACACACCCACAGAAGGACCAAAGCCTTGGTACCAGTTCTATAACAGCTATTGCCAGAAGGGATTTGCAAAATCTGTCTAGTTCCAAACCTTCATTTTACAGATGAGCAAACAGATAGCCGGACAGGAGACAGGACTTGCCCAAGGTCATATGGCTGCTGTGTGGGGAGTGGCGATGACTCTTAGCCCCTTGGCATTCTGCACTCTGAGGAGGAGTTGCCAAGCACCCAGTGTGACAGCTGCCCTGGAGCCTGCCACAGCCTCTCTTTCAAGCTCTCAATGCCAAAGGGTTCACCTTTCTCCTAGTCCAGCATGGAAAGGAGCTAGATGCTGGAGGCAGGACTGAGAAAACTCTGCCTTTTTGACTCCAAGATTTTTGAGAAAGAGTTTTATTTTTTTGATTACGGGGACCATTCGAGCTCCCAGTACTATGTTGCGTGGAATGATTTTTGAGACTTGATTACTTCTTTTCTTAGAATCTTCTGGTCTCCAAATTCACAGACCTCTGTCATTTCCTGTCCGCTACACCAGCTATTTTACAGTCCCCAAGGCTCTAAGTTTATTTTTTATAACCACTCGGCTTATTAACTCATCTACCTTTATGTGACCTGCTCCAAGGCTTGTCTTTAAGTCAGCTTCAAATTCTACGGAATGAGGATCTGAATTAGACAGGCCTGGGTTCAAACACCAGCTCACTGTGTGCTTGCCAGCAACATGGCCTGTGGTCATTCCCCGAAGTCATTCTCCCTACCTCTGTGAAGTGAGGAGCCATGCTTAGCCCTCGCTAGCTCTTGATTGTTTTGGTCTCTGGGCAATAAAGCCAAGAGAGAAGGATACATTTCATCTGTTGGAAGAAGAGTCAGGATGCTCTGAGGAGCGCTTCAGATGCGGCACTGTGGGATGCAGTCTATACTTCGCACGAGTAAGGCACTGGGTTCAATTCCCAGCACCCCTCTGCCAAGTGATATGAAGTATTTAGAGGGGAGCAAGTAGAATATATTGGTATGACTCCTACTGTGAAGTCATGATTTTCTAGACACAAATGGAATCAATTCTAGCATCTGCATTGTTAACCACTGCCTCTTTTCTACTTTAATCACATATGTTCCCTCAAGTTCTCTGGTCTGGTTACAACAGATAAACCATTGAACTTGGAACTCAGCTATCTTAATTCTACGATACTTCAAGCTCAGCTTTACCCATCATGTCAGAACTGAAGCAGTCACGCCTCATCCATTCTGAATGTGTCTATGTGTCTACTTCCTGGTGTCTTCTGGGGGAGTTTTCCTGTACCCAAGCTAAATCCCAAGGCTGTCACTTCCCCTGGCCTTGCTCTTCCTTGCAAACATGATCCCTATGTCCCAGAAGTCCTCAGTCTCAGCAGCCAGGGCCATAAATGGCTCATTGGATTTTCAACTCCCATCAGCACCCAGCAAACAGATCACCATAGGTGAGTCCTCCCACCTCTTAAAATTCCCTTCTGGGTTCTGCAACGAACTGAGGTGATGTCTATGTGTCTTCTACCCCCGTAAGTTGTAAAATCTTATAGAGAGTGAACCATCTGACTCCCCTCAAGCATCAAGTTCAGAATCTGACTCTTAAAGATAGTACATAAATGCTTGCAGAACGGCAAGGGAGATTGATGGGTGGTGGATGGGTGGGAAAGTAGATTGTTAAACAGATAGATGAACATACATGTGTAGGCAGATAAGGGATGGGTGGTATTCAAGTTTCTTTTCTGTTGCTATGGTAAACACCATGACCACAATCAACTTGAGTAGGAAATGGTTTCATTTTACATTTTACAGTCTATCATTGAAGGAAGCTAAAGGCAGGAGCTTAAAGCAGAAACTATGAAGGAATGCTGCTTACTGCTTTGCTACCACTGGGTTTCTTAGCTTGTTTCCTTATGCAACTCAGACCCACCTGCCTGGTACAGAGCCCTCCCGCATCAATCACCAATCAAGACAATCTCCCTCAGACTTGCCCACAGGTTAATAATGGAGATAATTCTTCAACCCAGGTTCTGTCTTCTTGGGTAATTCTATTTTGTGTTGAGCTGCTAAAGTATAATTTGATAGATAGGTTGGTGGATAATTAAATGATCATATGTATGAGATGGATGGATGCTGTGTTGATAACTGGATAAAGAACTAATAGAGGGGTAGGTGGTTATATAGATGGATGGGCAAACAGATAGATCTATGAATAAATGGGTAACGAAAAGGATGGACAGAGGGATAGGCTTATTATGGATAAGAGCCTTAGGGGTGCATTGATAAATAGGGGAATGCATGGAGAAGTGGATGATTGATCATAAGATAAGTGGATAAGGAATGGGTGGGTGGATAGCTGAAAGACACGTGGTTGGGTGAATAAGTGGAGAGATGATAGATATGTGGAGAGATTCAAGAGAGGATGAATGGATAGGTAAGTAATTATGCCAGATAACTATCCAAAGATTCATATCTCATCATGTCAGCTATGTCCTATCTCTGCTAATGGCTTCCCATCACTTTTAGAATAAAATCCAAGGCTTATATGGCTCAGCAAGATGTAGCATCTTTTAAGTATTTCAGCCTTAATCTATGCCAGCTTCCTCCTTATTAATGGTCTTTAGGCATGCTGGTCATTTTTTACTTTCCGGAATGAGTCCAGCTCTCCTCTGCCTCGGTACCTGTCTCACTCTCCTGTTCTCTGTCGAGGGTGAAATTCCTCTGACTTCAAACAGTGTACTCCTTTCTCCTTTGAAGTTTAGTTTAAAAAGAAATAAAGTCTTGGGGAAGCCTCTTCCTACATTCTCCCTTTAAGCATATCCTTCTCATCTTCTCCACAGCCTTTCTGTACCTTGTCCGCACTCATTACGGCACTTATTTGAACATTTGCAACATTGCTGTCAGTGGCTATGTTCCTGGTTTATCTGTTCGCTTGAAGAGGGCAGGAGAGCAGGACTATGTCTGTCTTGCTCATCAATGTGTCCGTGGTACTTAGAAGATACATCATGCTCCTGTTTTAGCAGGTGGGTGGATGAATAGATGGTTGGTTAGTTGAATGAAGGAATGGTATGTTCTGACATCAGTTGTGATGACACCCAGCTGGAGTACAGCACAGACCACAACTCAGCCGCTCTCCTGTCAGGGAGCATCACCAATGAATAGCTTCAGGTACAGAACCATGAAGTCCAATAACCTTGGAGTTGGTTATGATCTCTCTGATCGATACATTCAATTCAGTTTGTATTTGGAGAAATAACAAAATGAGAGTAGAAGGTGCCTCCTGAGTGGAAGAGACAGCTGGTTATGTGACCAGTTTTCTTCTTCCACCCTAAAAGGAGAACCCATATGCTGTTAGTGGTGATAGGTCCAGGTTTATAAAAACAAACTAAGAGGGGCTAGGGAGATGACTCAGTGGTTAAGAGCACCTGAGGCTTTTTCAGAATACCCATGTTTGGTTCCCAATACCCAGGTCTAGAAGCTCTTGACCATCTGTAACTCTAGATTCAAGGGACATGATGCCCATGGGCACCCCAGACACCTGCACCACCCAGCTTTGCATCACACACCTCTGCACCACCTACTTCTGTTTCTATCCTCCAAACCACCTATTTTCAACGAGTCAATGTCATTTGGATTTTCTATTATGTGTAGCCAACTTGATTCACATCTGCTGTAGCTATTAACAATTTGGTTAGCCCAGCTGGGGTTTGAAAACAAGTCCTCTATTCTCAATGCCCCTTTCATGAGATGGTGCATGCCACCTATAACCAGCCTGTCCATCCACAACCTTCTCTGTTCTTTCTGCTTTCCCCTTTAACGACTTTCTCTCTACCCTGGTAGAACACACACACACACACACACACACACACAACACAAACAGAGATAGAGAGAGATGGAGAGGGAGAGAGAGAGAGAGAGAGAGAGAGAGAGAGAGAGAGAGAGCTACCTTGCTTCAACCTTACTACTTCTTGCCATGTGATCTGTAAGTCTGAGCCTTGGCACTGACTTCATGGAGTTGTCATGGAGATTAAGTGAGTTAGTGCTTCTAAAATACCTAGTCCAGAGCATCATGCTGAACTATAGCAGCATCCCCTAGGGACTTTATAAAACATACCGTTGACTGGGCCACCCCAGACCACTTACATATGAATCTGCTGGGATGCAACCCAGTACTCATATCAAACCAGACCAAAGAGAAGTCTCTGCAGATCTTTCTAACGTTCAAGCCACAGTGGATGGACAGACAGACAGGCAGGCAGACAGACAGACAGACACACACCACTGACCTGCCTAACATCTCTCTTCTAGATCTATCTTTTGTCTTAATGACATGCTTCTCCCAACAGCTGTTCCTCTAAGACTCTGAAGGAGGCTTGGTGCTTCTGAGAAGTCCGTTCTAACAGAACCAACCACTTCTTCCTCAGGGTCCAAGTGTCACTGAGCAGATAATATTATCTGCCTGCATGTCTTTCTCCTAGCACCTGTGTGTCACATGTTACCTGTGACCTGTCCATCCACCATCACCTTCTCTGATGATGTTTCTGGTTCCCTCTACACCTTGGGGGGAAGGAGAGGGGAAGAGAGAGGGAGAGAGAGAGAGCGAGCGAGCTTTTCAACTTTATGGTTTTCTTTTTTTTAATTAATTAATTTATTTATTAAAGATTTCTGCCTCCTCCCAGCCACTGCCTCCCATTTCCCTCCCCCTCCCCCAATCAAGTCCCCCTCCCTCGTCAGCCCTAAGAGCAATCAGGGTTCCCTGCCCTGTGGAAGTCCAAGGACCACCCACCTCCATCCAGGTCTAGTAAGGTGGGCATCCAAACTGCCTAGGCTCCCACAAAGTCAGTACGTGCAGTAGGATCAAAAACCCATTGCCATTGTTCTTGAGTTCTCAGTAGTTATGGTTTTCAAGAGCAAGGAATGGTATACAGTTTATAACTGTAATTCTAATTCTTGTGATAATTTAACTAATTGACCATCAGGAGAGGGTATGACATATATTGACCCACTATGTGCCGGACAAACTACTATGTCCTAAGACAAGAAACTATAGTGCTTTCCTCCTGTGATCAAAAAATGCCCAAGGAAAACCACCCAGCTACCTTTAGCAAGCCACGCCCTCTGTAATTGGAGACAACCGTGTGAAGACATCATAGAACCAATTCCTAGCTCGTGTGAGCTGCTATTAGCATCTTATTCTGTCTTCCCCATAACCTAGTAAAGTGCTCACTACTTCTGTACTTTCCATTTCAACAGACAAACCTGTTCCGAGAAACCTTTGCCTGCAGGGTTATACAAAGCTGGAAAGCTCAGGGAGTAGGACCCAGGTCCATCTGACTTTAGGATCCCTCTCCAGTTTCTTCCAGGCAAAGTGGCTCAGTGACATTGTGCCCTCTCCCCAAGGAGCCGTGGGCCTAGGGAACAAGGAACAAATGAACTTTCTGTGAGGTAGGGAAAGACTCCGACTTGTGTAGCGGGGATCAGGAGGAGATCCCATCCCCCCCATCCCCTGAATCTCTGTGGGTGTCCAGGAGACAGCCATAGGCTGCCGCCACAGGGCCTGAGACCTCATGGGCAGAAGAACTTTGCAGAAAGAAGTGAGCAATGGGGGTTGTCAAGCAGAAGAGAAGGGATAAAGAGCTGGGGTGAGGGAGAAAACTGTCAGGAGCAGAAGGAGAAGCATCTGGGATTGTGGAGGGGGGCAGGGAGCTAGAGGGTAAAGAGGGCCCAGTGGTGCCCAGCTGATTTCTCCCCGAGTGGAAAAGCAGTTGCTATGACAACATCAAGAGGCAGATCGATGCTTGGCTTTGGATGGAGCTCTCAGTCACTGCCAACTCCCTCCCTCTTCTCTCCCTGAAGTGGGGAGTGTGAGAGTGAGCATGGGGGAGGGAAACCACAATTCCCAGGGCCCTCTGGAGCCCCAGTGTGGGTCTTTGTCACCCTGGCTAAGGCATACATGCCTTAGGAGGTCTGAGACACCATCCTTCTGCCTCCTGGGATGGGGAGCAGTTCTCCAGAACCTGAGAGCTGGGGACCCTCCTGGTTGCTGTCACTAAGGTTGGAGGGCACAGGACCCAAGCATCACCTTTCTTCTCTTACTCATGCAAGAGAGCTGCTAAGGCTGCAAGGCAGGTCCTGAATCCTTTCCAAGACTCCTCCCTGTGGAACACTGCAGCCAGGACCCTTTCTTGGGCAGGAGGGGGCATTTTGGAGCATAGCAAGAATGTCTTCTATCAGCCTTAGGAGACAGGGTCACAGGGAGGATCCCGCAGAGCCCCTCCCTGTCTCAACAACCAAACCTCCGTTCAATGATCATTTCTTTGAGCTTATAAATATATAAGCACTGCAAGGCAGGCACATGTGTTGACATCTTACCCTGGAGACAGGCAGGCAGTCTGGAGGTTCAGGGAAGGGGGTCTAGTGCTCCATTCTTTAGCTCTGGCATGTTATTGGCCTTCTGGTTTGTTTGAGTTTACACCTTGTTTTAATTTAGTTTGGTTTTAACCTTCTTGAGCCAGGGTCTTCGTAGCCCAGGTTGTCTTGGAACTCGCTATGAACTGGAATTTTTGGTGACCCTCTCTGCCTCTGCCTCCCGAGTGCTGGGATTACAAGCATGAATTGCCAGGTCAAACTTAAGTTCTGGGGCTTTTTAATCTATTCCTCTGCAAAGTAGGTCTTGGAAGAATTAATAATAACCCTTATTAATACAGGGGTTACTGTCAGCATTACATGAGTTACAAATAAGAATATATCTAAAGGCAGCTCTCATTCTGTACGTGATGGGAGTTGTCATCAGTTACACCTGAATGCATTGGCCTTGCCTGGCAAAGGTTTTCTGAAAGCATGGAGAGAGGGGACGAAGGCTGGAGTCCCATCTGGTGCCAGGCACGATACCAACATTATCCAGCTTGTGTTCTCCAGCAGTGCCGAAAAGCATGTCACCCTCACTTCTCAGATGAAAAAATCGAGTCTTGGAGAGACCAAGTGTATTTATTGCCACGGTCACACTGAAGGCTAGGAATGGGCCTGAGATTTGAATGCATGCAGGTCTGTCTGGCTGCAGGTTGTTCACTGAGAATACAGTTGCAGAGCACAGGTTCCTGCCCACAGAGGACTAGGCTTGGGGGCCATCCTGGCATAAAGTTAGATAGTGGCGAACAGGCTGGGGAGGCACTGAGACCCATTCTCCTCGTCTCCCCTGCAGGGGCTCCATTAAGACATATTCTCACTGAACTCAAGTTCAAGGGGACACAGGCACAGGATAAATACCTGTGAGCAGTTTGCTACTGGCTTCAGCTGAAGAAGGAAGGGGAAGGTGGATGAGAAAGACAGCCTGCTCCAGAGCAACAAGCCTCTCCATCCTCTCTTCTCCAAGGCCAACAGACTTCCTCCAAAAGTCCTAAGTGAGCAATCCTATGTCCTGTGGGACAAATCACTTCCCAGAAGTCACTTCCGATTTCCCACTAAGTCTGTCTTCATAGAGTATGAGGTAAGGAGAGCTTTTTCCAGCAAGGAGGGAAGCTGACAGAGACTGGGGCTTTTCTGGGTGGGTAGAGGGAATGATGTTTGGCCAGAATGAACACACACGTGCCAGAGGACCTAGGAAATTCCAGAAAGGGCAAAACTGCCAAACAGAGTCTCCAGCTGCCAGCCTGGAGCAACGTGCAGGAAGCTGTGGGCAGGCACTGACACTGAGGGGAAGGAAAAGGGAACTTGGGGGATAGAGCTGCTACCAAGAAGACAGTGAGTTCTGCTAACAGCACCGGAAATCCAGCCCTCTGTGGTCTGCTTTGTCTTGAAAATGAATAAAGCTTTAGCTAGTTAATTAATTTAGCTTGTGTGTTGCATGTGTCCATGTGATGTGTGTGTGTGTGTGTGTGTGTGTTGTGCATGTTCGTGAGTGTGCAGGTATATGATTGTATGGTATGGAGACCTGGGGAGATGTCTGGTTTCTTCCTCTGTCACTCACTCTACCTTATTTTCTCAGGACAGGAATTCTCACCAAGCCAGAAGAAAGCTTGTCATTTGGTTGGGCTGGCTGGTCAGCTTTCTCCTCAATGCACACACGACCATGCCAGCTCTTCACATGGGTGCTGGGGATTTGAGCTTGTGTCCTCATGCTTGGAAGGAAAGTGCTCTTACCCACTGAGGCATCTCCTCGGCCCTGAATGGAGCTTTTAAAACTGAATGGAAGCAATCCTGAGATTGGTTCCAGATCCAGTCTGTTGTTAGCTGTTTAAACCCCAGGTTTAAAAATAAAAACAAAATGTGTGCAGTTGGGACCTCCTCCTTGGGTGGCGATTGGGAAAATGAGATGCTGTATCAGGAAACAACTGATGACAGCTCCGGCGTTTGAAAGGCTTCCTGAGGTTTCTAGAGGATCCTGTGGGAAATAGGACCCAAGGCATTTGAAGCCACACCACCATGACTGGGAAGGGAAGACTGCAAGGAGATGGTGGTAGTCATGGCATCCTGCAAGACCAGAGCGTTCCCTTTCCATGGGTAAGATGACATTAGCCCTGTTTTATAGATGAGGGACACTGAGCTACTCGAGTTCACCTTCTCCCTAAGTTGCAGCAAGTAAGGAACCGAGAAAGCAATGTGGGTATTTCACTTTCTAGTCTGATGGATTTTTTCTTAAATACTTATATTACGTGTTGGTTTTTTTTTTTTTGAGAATTTTATACATTGAATTTTGAACATTTTCATCCTCCTCCCCCATCCTCTACCAGATCCACCTCAATTTATACTCACCCAACTTTGTGTCATTTTTTTAAATGCATAAAGGTTTATAACCATCTACTGGAGCATGCTAGCCCTACCGAGAGCTAGCTGTCCTCTTCCAGAAAACCATCTCACCCTCTTCCTGAGACTATAGATCACCATGGATCTTCAGCTAGGAGTAGGGCCTCATGTTGACCTCCACCCCTGCCTTGTTCCACACTGAGGTTTTCCCTGGCTTGAACTTCCTCAGCCCTTGCACATGCTAGAACAAGCACTGTGAGTTCCTATGTGCAGACCCCCTATGGTGCCGGGAAACACTGCGTCCTTGCAGTGATCCACTGTCTTCTGCTCTCACAGTCTCTCCGCCCTCCTCTTCTGAAATGATGTCAGAGTCTTGAGAGGAGGGGCGTGGGATAGATTCTGTCCCCAGGGAGGGCTGCATCTGAGGACAAGCATTCCTAGAGACTGGATCTACCTTTGCATCCTCAGGTGAGAGACTTTTCCTCCCTGTGTCTGGTTCTTTGCCTGTAAACTGAGGACTAGATGTGATAAAGTATAGAAGAGATTCCCCCCTCCCCTCCTCCCACTGTCAGGTATTGGAAACATACATTTTAGGGAGCTTGAGTTCCAGTCTTGTCTCTGACTAGGCTTACTATGTGGCTGTTGTGACTAGTCTAATTGTTAACTCGACATACTCTAGAATCACCTGGGAGATGGGGTTCTGAGAACATCTGTGAGGGGTTGTCTTAATTATGCTAACGGATACGGGAAGATCTGTCCACTGTGGGTGGCGTCATTCCCTAGGCACAAGCTATGCTGAATTGTTTCAGAATGAGAGTGGGAGCTGAGCAGCAGCAGGCGTGAGTTTACCGTCCCCCTCTTCTGGCCAGACAGGTAACCAGTTGCTTCAAATTACTGCTCTTGACTTTCTTGCTATGATGGACTGCAATCTGGAGTCGAAATAAACCTCCTGCCCACTGAAGTCACTTCTGTCAGAATACCCTGTCACAGTAACAGGAAACCACACTAAGACATTAACCCTTGATAAGCCACAGCCTCTCTGGGCTTTAGAGCATCAGAATTGCTAGGGAAACACATGAGCCTCCCATCTGGAGATTTCCATTTGGATGGTTGGGAGAAGCCCTGCACATCTGTTTTCTTTTCTGCTCATTAGATACACTGGATATACTTTCAGAGTCAAAATGCCTCGCGTGGTCCTCGGAGAAGGTTCCCTGAACTGGCAGTGTTAGCATCACCTGGGAATTTTCTAGAAATAACACATCTTGGCACAATCAGCAATTTAAAAAAAAAAAAAACCAGAATGAAAAAAAGCAATCTTTTTCCCACAAACCCTGTGTATAGAGTGTCTATTGAAATTTTGGAAGTCTTGAACCAAAGAATTCAACCCTAAGTTCAATTGTGCTTTGGGTCATAGGCACTGGAGAAACAAGATGAAGGAACTGTACAGGAACAGGAGTAGGTGTGCACAGAACAGAAAAACAAGCGAGGTGGAGAAGAGCCAGAGAATCAGCCAAGACCAGGGTCCTTCCAAGCTTGGCACACTACGAAACCTACTTTAAAAAAAATTAAAGGCTTGGGGCTGGGAAGAAAACCCAGTCTGCAAACTGTTTCCAACATGAGCACAAGGAACTCAGTTTGATCCCCAAAGCCCACATGAAAAATCCAGGCGTGATGTAGGGTACACACCTGCAATCTCTGCACAGGGAGGTGGACACAGGCAGGACCTGGAGCTTCCTGGCCAGCTACCCCAGCCCACTGAGAAAAGTCCAGGCCAGTGAGGAGCAGCGTCAGAGACTGACTGCTGATGTAGGTATGTGTGTACCCTCCCTCACCACACACAAACCCTTTAAAGTCTTTTGAGGATCAGATCAGGCTGTGCAGCGGGAAGGGGCGATGGCACAGAACAAGAATGGTCTTTCTTCCTGGAAAACTAATTTACCCAAAGATGTTTTAGGAGGAAAAAGTTAAATGGCTGTGCCAATGAGCGAAAGGAAGCAAGACAGTTAGATTAAAGCCAACAGATGTATTAGGACACAAAACGCCACCTGCTTATTCATTGCCGAGGCCGAAGAAAGACTGCAGGAGCCCTTTCTGCTTAAATGTGGGAGTTCTGGATTGCAGTCTTGGTCCCAAGTCCCTCTCCTCACCCCGGGGACTCCTCGGTGGAAAACATGGCCTTTAATGACTGAGTTAATGGACTAATTTATCAGTTGTTTGACGGATCAGACAAATGGCTGAGCTCATACCTTATGCCAAACCTATTATTGAGTCCCAAGAAATTCCTGAAACAAAAATATACAGATATTTCTTCCATTTCAAAGCTTACAGCTTAGTGTGTGTGTGTGTGTGTGTGTGTGTGTGTGTGTAGGGGTGTCTTGGACAGGGTGGGACATTAACCCAACTACCGCACAGACAGATTTGTAGTAGCGAGCTGAAGTTTTCTAACAAGCAAGAACAAGTTTTCTAGTAGCAAGGATGTCTAAGAACAGGCGACAAGATGAAGCCTACAATCGGATTAGAAAGGGCTTTGGGGGAAATGACATTTGAGCTCTGACTGGAGACACATGAGAAGCTTTGTGCCCAGGGGTCGGGAGGTTGGTCTGATTTTGCCCACTCTGTTTTCTCGGCCCTGAAGTCCCTTTCTACTTAATCTGTTAACACCAACCCTTGTTAAGGGTGCACACCTGACCCCTTTGACCTCTTCACCCTCTGAACTTCCATGGTGTACTCTTTCAGCACCTGTTGTAATCACCAACTCTTGATTTCTGTCATTTGGGTCCCATCTATGAGCCTTCTATACCCAGGGAACAGCAACAGTAGACATGACTTGATCGTAGTCTTCTAATTGTATTTGTAGATATTTATTTTTATCTTGAGACCATCTCATGTGGTCCAGACTGGCCTCCAACTTACTATATAGCTGAGTGTGGCCTTGTATTTCTCATCTATCCTGCCTCTTCTCTTGAGTACCAAGAATGCAGCACACTTGCCAAGAACTGTATTTTAAAGAGAATCTTTATTCAACTTGTTATAGGAAAGCCATATGCGAACAATGTCATAAGTGTGTCTATGTAAAAGGTAACTAGGTGGTAAAGCAAGTGCTTCTACCAGACATGGTGGTGCATGCCTTTGATCCCATCAGCACTTGGGGGGCAGAGGCGGGTGGATCTCTGTGAGGTCAAGGATGTCTCAATAAAAGGAGATTTCTCCCTTCGTGGTAAAAGGAGACAAGTGAGTGACAGAGAAAGGTGTCAGAACTGAGATGTCCTCTAAGACACATACAACAGGGAATATGGAATACTTTGTCTCATTGACTTCTCTTGCTGTCTGTGTAGCATCATAAACAGCATCACGAGCCCCCAGGGTGCTAGTGCTGGCTAGCTGTGTGGCTGCAGCTTGTGAAGGTTACATTTTGTTGTTGTTGCTTTGGGGAGGATGCCAGGGCTAACAAAACTGCTGAGTCTCTAGGGACAGAGCTCTGTGCCATCCCTGTGGCACTCATGGCAGCTGTTCACATGGCTCTTAAAAGAAAGGGTCATGCCCGTGTCTCATGAGTGCTGGGATCTGTTGAGTCCTTAATCTCTTCCTTGCTCTCTGCTAAGTGCTGTACGCATGTTTCTTCTTTGAATTCTCACTATGACACCTCTGGGGACAGAGGTGGTCTTGTCCTTTCAGTTCTACAGAAGAAACTGAGGGTAAAGGCAAGGAAGAAAAAAAACACTTGAAGAAGTTTGTACAGAAAGGAAGAGATAGAGCTGAGTCTTGAACTCACGTCTAGGCACTGCTGTTACTATCTGTGGTCTTAGCCCTTGCCCAAATGCTTATGGTCACTACAAACAACTCAGCATCCAGACTCTGCAAGTGTTGTTTAGGCCTGAGCCACAGACATCTCTTCTGAAGAGCAGTGCTCACTTCCTCAGAGGGAACCCATGCCAAAGGACTTTTATGAAAAGAAAATAAGGACACATAAGTAGAAAATGACAGAAGAAAGAGATGATGGCAAGTACCATGGACTGCCAGTTAGTTTAGTGGAGTTAATCACACGATTCTTTTCACTCTTTCAGCCCTTTGGTGACAAGCATTGTCCATGGTGTGGGTCCAAACACTCACTTTCCACGTGTTGCCATGATAAGCTTTGCTGTATATTTCTTATATGGTGATTGATATTAAAGAATTAGACTTTATTTTGAATTTATGTAAACATAAGAAAATGCAAGAACTATGAAGGAAGAAGGTGGCACAGGACAATTCAACTCACAAGTTCTTGTAATGATGTCAAAATAGTTTGCCTTCTGCAGAAAGCAGGCTTCTTTAAAAACTATTTCTCCTTCCTTCCTTCCTTCCTTCCTTCCTTCCTTCCTTCCTTCCTTCCTTCCTTCCTTCCTCCCTCCCTCCCTCCCTCCCTCCCTCCCTCCCTTCCTCCCTCCCTTCTTTCTCTCTTTTTCTCTTTCTTTTTCTTTCTTTCCTGGGTCTCTATGTGTGTGCACATGTCCTTGTGTGTATATCTGTACATGTGTGTGCCTACATTCCTGTGTGTGTGTGTGTGTGTGTGTGCCACAGTGTGCTTGTACAGACGGGAGGACAACTTGAAGAAGTCAGTTCTTTCCTTCCACTATGTGGGTTCTGGGGATCAAATTCAGGTCATCAAGCATGGCAGAAAGTGTCTTTACCCGCTGACACATTTTTCTGGCCCCTATGCTTCAAATATTCCATCCTTTCCCAGGCTGGTGTTCTGTAGCCTAGCACTCTCCAGAGATGCTGGGAAGTGGTCCCAGCTGTAGCACCCAGGGAATCCTGATCCCCAATGCTCTACTGTGTGCTATGCTGCTATGCTACTGCACTCCATAGGTTAGGTATGTTAAATACATTTCATCTTAACATTTTCAACTCATAATAGATTTAGAGAATCATCTGGAGAGCCAAATCTCTCCCACCTACCCTATTAATCAGGTCTCACTCCTATGAAGAACCACCATTGTCAGTGACCTGTCTTTCCACACAGTTCACACGAACAACCAAGCATATCCATGCATATGTACCACCATGGTGGAAACTCCAGTCCCACATTCTGCCCCATTTGTGCTATCTACCCACAGTCCCCAAATAATCACTTGTCTGCACCCTGCTTCTATGCTGGCCTACATATAGGTCTTATTCTCACCTGTCCAACTATAATTGCCTGTCATTGAGTCAATGTCTCCACACCCCTCTATCCGCTAGTCTACTAAGAATCATCCCCTCATTTTTTTTTTTAATTAAAAAGATCAACTAATAAATTTTGATGTGTTTGTATGTGAATATGGTGTGTGCCTGTTGTGGAATAATCTTTTTATACCCTATGAAGATGTGTCTTTGTCAAGGTGCCTTTTGATTGGTTTAATAAAAGAACTGACTGGTGGGTAGCTAGGCAGGAAGAATAGGCAGGACTGATGGAGGAAGGTCATTGGTTAACTAATAAAGGAACTGCCTAGGCCCATTTATAGGCCAGCCCTTAGGTGGGTGGAGTAAACAGAGAGAATGCTGGGAGAAAGAAGCCGAGTCAGTGAGTCGCCATGATTCTCCCACTCCAGACAGACGCAGGTTAAGATCCTCCCTGGTAAGCCAGCTCGTGGGGCTACACAGAATATTAGAAATGGGTTAGATCAATATGTAAGAGCTAACCAATAAGAGGCTGGAACTAATGGGCCAGGCAGTGTTCAAAAGAATAAAGTTTCTGTGTAATTATTTCGGGGCATAAGCTAGCCATGCGGGCGGCCGGGTGCCGGGGACGCAGCCCCGCCGCTCGTATTACAACAGAGTGGCGCCCAGCGTGCTAATGAACTCCACGTAAAACCTAAGAGGGCTTAAAAAGGAGAAAGAGAATTTAAGACAGCTTTTTGCTGTTTGTTGGTTGCGTGCCACAAAGAAATTGTCCTGACTCAGCAATAGTAAAAAACTGGCTGTTTTAAAATGCCGGCTTTCTGGGCTGTGCCGCCATCGCGATCTCTGTCTGGCTCCTGCTGGAGACAGAGCTTTTGAATGGATCATTTGGAGTAAAGTGCTACGGCTTGCTTGATGGCAATGTGGACTGCTGTGTGCCTGGAACTATGTGTGGCTCAGGGGCACCAAATGGCTCTGAGGCAGGAGCGGCTCAACTCCGCCATGCTGATCTGTGCTGGTCTCAGGCAGGAACTACCGTAATTACCATAACAACAGGGCAGTTAAGGTTTAGACTGAGAAGGACACAGGCAGTACCGTATTACCCCTACATGGTGCAACTTAAGTTTTTAAGAAGTGCTTAACATTTTAAGAAATGCTCCTGGATAGTAAAAAAATTACAGATTCACAATAAAACTGATTCAGACACTGTTGGATAAATGTACATAGGCTTAAGAGAGAGAAAAAAAATATATAAAAAAATAAAGGTAATGTCTTAAAGGGTAAAGTCTTTAAAGAGACAGAGTACAGATAGTTATAGATTAAAAGAAATAAATAAAAATAAGCCACGTAAAAATGAAAAATTCACAGAGAGTCTGGATTCTTTGTATTATTGTGTTTTCTTTAAAATTTTTGACTGTAAAGGAGCTAAGTGCAGAGAGACATTTCATTATATGGGCTGCCAAGCTAAACCAGAATGGATATAAGGGTATTATGATTTCAGAATATGGGTCTAAGGATATAATGCTTTGGAGAGGGTCTTCTTTTGTTTTCACAGAGGATAAGACTCTGTGGATTGCATCTATCCCGATATGGTATGATAGACCACGCCCTCCTGAAAGGTTACTGTCAACACCCTCAAAAAATTACTTCACTCAACTGCCAATGAGATGACCCTGGCACACAGGTTATCCCATAAAAGACCTGAGTAACGACGCCCCCATTCAGCAGGAAGCAGTTTGGAGAGAAAAAACTACGCCCATGTTCCCAAATATGGTTTATAAATGTTCTTTTACATTTAAAGGGGGATATGATATAGATATAAATAATTTGCATTGGTATAGATTTTAAGGTCAATTTTGTTATATGTATATGTATTTCTAATCTTGATTAAGGTATTGTGATTGTATAGTTCATTTAAAAATGTAATGAATATAGGTTGTTAATGGATAATCATCAATAATTGTCAAGCTTTTAGTCATGTTAGTTAGATTTTCTAGATGAACATAGATATATTTCAGTTAGATAGGCATTCTTCATATCTTTCAAAGGCTACAGAATATGGCATTTAAGTGTTTTAATAATTTAGGGCTTTTTATGACAATGAGACACATCTGCTCCTGGCAGCACCAATCTACTTCAAGAGGAAGATGGGCATCGAAGAGGCTCCTTATGGAGTTTGATAGCCATTTGGGCAAGAAACTGCTCTTGCCTGGACTGTTGGATAAACTGGACACAGAGAACCCTCAGAGAGAGGACTACTGAACTTGCCTAAAGGTGAGATGGTCTTTCGGGGTTCCTGACTCATGAAAGAGTCTGCGAGACATTCTGCAGGACACAACAAAAAGTGACTAAACTGTCTTTGGAATTTCCTGCTTGATAAAAATGTCTGCTGGATACTATGGGCCTGAAGGCTGAAGATGGATGCCCCAACGGTACAGAGGAACTTTGAGTGACTGTCCAGGCAGTGAAATGTCTCTGTCATTTCTAGAGTTTTGGATTTCTTGTTTACTTAGGTAATATTATATCCTTCTGGAGTCTTTGATGGAGTTAAAGAATGGATAGATAGTTATAGTTTTCCTTAGTTATGATAAAAGATAAAATAGATATAAATATTATAACTGTAATTCTTGCTTGATAACTGTTTTGCTATATGTAATCTTACTATGTTAAAGTGAAAGCCTTTTTTTTTTGTTTAAACAGAAAAAGGGGAAATGATGGAGGAAGGTCATTGGTTAACTAATAAAGGAACTGCCTAGGTCCATTTATAGGCCAGCCCTTAGGTGGGTGGAGTAAACAGAGAGAATGCTGGGAGAAAGAAGCTGAGTCAGTGAGTCGCCATGATTCTCCCACTCCAGACAGACGCAGGTTAAGATCCTCCCTGGTAAGCCAGCTCGTGGGGCTACACAGAATATTAGAAATGGGTTAGATCAATATGTAAGAGCTAACCAATAAGAGGCTGGAACTAATGGGCCAGGCAGTGTTCAAAAGAATAAAGTTTCTGTGTAATTATTTCGGGGCATAAGCTAGCCATGCGGGCGGCCGGGTGCCGGGGACGCAGCCCCGCCGCTTGTATTACAACACAGGACAAGCAGACACAAAGGACGCTGGGAAGGAGAAGGGCAAAGTCTTGGGAGTCAGAAGCAGATGCAGAGAGAAGCAAGATGAATGTCTATGCTGAAAGTAAGTACCACTACATGGCAGATAGTAAATAAGAAATAAGGGTTAATTTAAAATGTAAGAGTTAGCTGGTAACAAGCCTGAGCTATTGGTCAAGCATTTATAATTAATATTAAGTCTCTGTGCATTTATTGGAGAGCAGGTAGTTCCAACAAAATCTTCACTATATGTGCCCCTGTGTGTACATGGAAATCAGAGGAGGATGTCAGATTCTGCAGTCACTCTCCACTCTGTTCCCTTGAGGCGGGCTCTCTTGCCAAACTAAGAGCTAGGCTAGCAGCCAGAAAGCCCCAGAAATCCTCCAACTCTCCTGTCTCCAATTCTGCTGCCTCATAGCACTGGAATCACCATTGTATGTGTGACCATGCCCAGCTTTTAACATGGGTGTGGGAATTTGAACTCAAGTCCTCATGCTTGCACAGCAAGCACCTGCATCTTCAGCAATCTTTCCAGCTTTCTCTCCATTCTGAACTAGAACCCCAAATCCCTGCTTGGTGAAGGGGGCCTAAGGGACATGCCCCTGCCTCTGGCTTTCCTCTTGTCACTGCTTCTCTAGCCACACCACCATTTTTGGCCACTCCTCAGGAACATAAAACATGGCTTCATCACAGAGCTCTGCACCAACCAGACCTCTGTCTCCTCTTCTACCAGCTTGTCAGTGGTTCCCCACGTAAGTGCTGCTCAGCTGCCATGTTTTCTGGCTTTCTCTGACTCCATCCTATATGACCATTGCTTTCCTGCCCCTCTCTATTCAGAGAACATGTGCCATTCAAATTCAATGTTTATTTTTGTCCTTCTCCTCTGCCAAACTGTGAGCCCCATAAGGACAGAGACATTATTTACAGTGTACCCCCAGTCCCAAAACTGGGTCTGGAATACAATAGGTACTCAAAACCTCTTTTCTGGGCGAGAGACCAGCAAGGTCGCTCGCCAGGGAGGGGCACTACTGCCAAGCCTGCTGAGTCCAGTCAATCCTGGGGACCTGCTTGGTGGGAAGAGAGATCTCACTCCTGCAAAGTTTCCTCTCTCCTCCACAGGCATGCTCTGGGATGCATGCCTCTCCCAGGATAAACAAATAGACAAATAAACATAAACACACAGACAGGAACATTTCCTGGGGGGTAAATGAAGAGTTCAAAACTCGTTGTAGTGTTAGGAATACCTAGATGGTTCAACAAACATTTGGAGAGCATTTGAAAGAGGGAAGCAAAAGGACAGAAGGAGAGGAAAGAGGAGGGGAGGGGAAGGAAGGAGAGAGGAGAGGAGGGGAAGGAGGAAAAAGAAAGCCAACAGGATCAGTTTTAGGTCTCGTGTTTCCTTGCTGAAGTATAATGGACAAGCCATAGATGGCATACATAGATGTAAGCATACCTATCTGTAAATTTTAGCAAAATTTTATAGCTGTACAACCATTGCCATGATCCAGTTTAAAAATTCTATCCAGCGTATCTCCCTGCTGACATTCTCTCTGAGCTAGTGCGCATCCCTGCTCAAAGCTCCAGACTCCAATGACCTCTGAGTAGCTTCCCGACCATAACCTCACATTTTAAGATTAATGTAAATGTGATCATACATTCCATTAGCCGTGCTATCTAGCTCTCACCATGACAATGTCTGCCTTGCTCTCCGAAGGTACCATGTTACCACGTGCCTTAACAGCCATTGTTCATTTTCCTTGCTGGATAGTATTTCATGGTATGGGTAAACCACATCTCGTTTGTCCATTCACAAGTCAATAGGTGTTTTTATTGTCTCCAATTGGGGCTCTTACGCATGTTTCCATGTGTGTGGTTTGGGGAGAGCATAGGTTCTCAGGTCTGTGGAGCAGATATCTAGGAGTGAAGTTGCTAAGTCACATGATTAGTGTGTGAGAGATTTTACATCCTTAGAATATGTCTAGAGTTTCCCAAATGAGTTAAGAAAGTGCTCCAAACTGGAATAGGAAAATGTGGGTAAATCCCTGAGCAGCAAGCTTGTCTCCAAGTTCAAAGTGCATGGCCAATTGCACAACTATGGCTGTGCTTGAAATTCATCTGTGGCTATGTGAGGTATCGCCTATGGGGAGACAGTGAAATCCTCCAACCTTCAAACTACCACCTGAGCCTAACTTTTCACCCAATGGCTCTGAAGAAGTTTCTCCTTGAACAATGGTTTGAGTGAGGAAAGGTTGATGAAATCGATTGCTGCAAATTGATGTGAGAGGGAGGGACGTGTTCTTTACTGATAGATGGCGCTGACCAAACGTGAGGGACTGGAAGCCAGTGCACTCATTCACAGGGGGGCAGAGGGCTTCCTGGTCCCGGTCAAGGGTCCTCTTTCTGTCACCATCTCCAATAGCAGAGATCCTGAAACCTGGACCCCTGCCTCTAACAATTCAGATCGTTCATCCTGAGAAATCCTGACTTGGATTTGAAGCTCAGCTCCTGCATGGCCTTGAGCATCATTTAAGGATCCTGTCAGCTCCTGGTATTCCACTTTGCTCTGATTGTAAACACCTTCACTTATTGAAGGCTGATCTCCGGAAGTGGACTCTCCCAGCCACGCTTCCTCATCTACATGAGAAAACAAGGTGTGGGCGTACTGCAGCCTTGTCCTTAGAAATCTTCTACAGCATGAAATCAGTATCGGCCCCAGGGTGTAATTTTGGCTTCAACAGTCGGTGCCTGATGTGAAGAAAACAAACAAACAAAACAAAACAAAATTAAAAAAATGAAAATCTGCATGCAGAGCTTCTCAGCTACTAGAGTAAACAAAGTGTCCTTGTGGGGCACCCGCCTCTCTACAAAGAAAAAGGACAGTGAGAAAATGATCGGCCAGGTGGACAGACGGCTTAGACTGCTCATGGTGTAGTGGGGTCTAGCTGAGAAAATGGTACTGAGACTGCTTTGCAGGAGTGACAGGTTGGGAGGCTTGTGACTGCTTGATGGCCCATTGTGGGAACTGATTGATGGGAGTTGGGAGCAGAGGGGAGAAAAGGGGGCCATGTGGCCAGGGGCTGAGCCTTGAGGAAGGGGCTGCCAAGGGGAAGGGGTCCTGAAAATACGGCTGAGACCTCTAGGACCGCCTCCACCCTGTGTGCTTCACTGACAGAATTCCTGATGCTGGCTAGTGCAGAAGAGAAAGAGATTCTACCAGCTCAGTTTTTTGTTTGTTTGTTTCTATTTTTATTTTATTAAAAAAAACTATCTTTTTTTCATTTTTACATAGCAATCCCAGTTCCCACTCCCTCCCCTCCTCCCATTTCCTCCAACTGCTCCCCCACCCCACCTCATCCACTCCTCAGAGAGGGTAAGACACATTGCTTTGGAGAAGGACCAAGACCCTCCCTACTATAACTAGGCTGCCTTGCTCAGACTAGCTCAGTTTCAGAGGCTGAAAGCCCTTGGTCAGAACGCCTCAATGATAAGCTGTCTTGATTGTCAACTTGGTAAGAGTTATGGTCACCTGGAAACACTTCTGTAGTTGTGATTGTAAGGCTGTCACCAGAAAGTTTTAACCAAGCAGAAAATTCCCACCCTGGATGCAGGCAGAGCTATTCTACAGGCTAAGGTCCCAAGAAGATTAAAAAGGAGAAGTGGGCTAGGAGCAAGGGAATCCTCTACCACACTCATATTGGGCATTCTGGTACCTAATTCAATCCTGCAGCTGTTGAGAGTTTCCCATCTGAATGAGCTCATTACTATAAAATTGGGCATAATGGAAAAGGATTTGATGTTTGTGCTGTCAATAAAGCATTATTGGAACACAATCACGCCCATTTGTCTATACCTCATCTCTGGCAGCATTCCCGTTACAATGACAGAATTACGTAGTCACTACCAAAATGTAATGGCTCCGAGAATTGGAGGAAAGCCATCTGGCCCTTTGCAGAGGAGTTTGTCTATTTCTCTTCTAAAAGACGAAGCCCCAAGGAAGTTTGAACACACAGCTTTTGGAGTATGGGTACACAGGAGAGTTCTCGGGAAATGAGTGTAGGGGCTTGTTGGTGTGGGGCCTTTGAATACTGTGACTCGGGCTTCTTGTGGGGAATCTGAACTTCTTAATTACTATGATCAAATGGAGATTGGCTTGGAGGGTCTGTGCAGCAAATGACAGCTTCATCTGTGTCTTGCTCATTCCCTGCCAACTGCCCCTGCAATTCTCTTTAATTTGCTGAAACACACCTACACACACACACACACACACATAACCACATGTGCACACTCTCAGACAGAGGGCCTTCACTATTTCTTGCCTTCTCTTCTATTCCTACACATTCCTCAAAGCCCAAGTCCTTATGCAATGAGCAAGCACAGCTTTTACAGTTCTTCAGGAAGGAGTCCAAGACAGGAGTTGGGCAGCTTCTATTCCTCGCAGTAAGAGGTGAACTAAGCGTATGCTAGGGTTTGGGAGCAACCAAACCGACCCTAGCCTGGCTCTGGGGCATCAAAAAAGGCTCTATGGTGATAGAGACAGGACTAAGTACCTAAATAGACTAGGGATGAACTGACATGTCAGATTAGGAGGCAGAGGGTCCTGCATGAAGAAGTGGCATGGGCAGAGGCTGGGGTGGAGTTGGGGGTAGAGGGCAGAGCACCAGGAGACATGGTGTCAGGTTGGAGTACTGGGGACCACAGAGCTTCTGGGTGACTAGAGGGTCCCTTCCCAGAGGGGATAATGATGAGAAAGTGGGTCATGTGGAGCATCTGTAAATGACCTTGCTTGTATCTTCTCATGGAGTCACTTGTACACTCTGAGAGTGGAGACATAGTTTCTTTCATCTCTGTACCCACAGCACATTCTGCCATGCCCCGCACAGGAGAGCACTCAGCTGGTGTTTATAGAATGTTGGGCAACGCTGAAACTCTTCCAGATAAAGATTCTGGTCCTCCTGGGCTTCTGCTGATCTGCTTCAGGACCCTGGCCAGGTTGTGCCATCAATGCCCAACATCCACTGGGCCAGCAGAAGAAGAGAAAAGACACTGTCAACATCAAATATTAAGTTAGCAATAGAATCAGACTGGAAACCATCTTCTCTGCTAAATCCAGTACCCCCCTTCCACTAGGGTTCTCAGAGGGCAGATCAATGAAGAATTTTGTTGTGTGGCTGACTGCAACATCCTCCTCCATCAAGCGTGCACATTCATCTTTAAGAAGCTGATCAATTCATTGCAAGACATCCTTCTTCCAAGACTAAGCAAGGGCTGATAAACAACACTCCAATGGTGGCTTGGAGTTGATATGAACCCTACATACAAATGAGGAAAATCCTACATATAAGTGAGGAGACTGACCCTTCAACAGCTAAACTTACTTGTGTTCACAGACCTGGCAAGAAAAGTGTAGCATAGAGTTATACACGGAAACACAAGTCTTCCTGAATCCCAAACCCATGCACTTACCCACCAAAAAGGGTTTTGGATGTGAATAAGGCCTTGCTTAGAAGGAAGTAGCCAATTGGAGGTCTTGTGTTCTGCCTCATGCAATGGCCTCTTAGAATGAAGGCTTTAGTTTGGGGTGAGCAACAGCCCAGTAATTTTCAAGGCTCTCCACTGAGTAGCTGTGAGAACAGAAACTAGACTATAACTTTCACATTTTTACTGGTGACTTGGGCTGGTTTAAGATGACTGGGCAGTCTCATGCGTCCTCTGCTCTGTCTAACTGCTTAGCTTCAGGTTTCTCTCAGCCTGCTTCTCCATGGCCAGGCCTGAGACCCACCCTTCCCTCACCAGGAGTAGTACTGGCACTGCCGCACTGCGGATTCCTGGCTAAATCAGTTACCAATGGGGACAGTGGAGACAACATCCCATGGTCATATTTAAAGTTTAGTTTCAGAATCTTCACATCCTGCCCAGGACTGACGACCGTACAGGAGGTTCTGGGATGAGAATACTCCTCTGCTTCAGAAGAAACCTTATCTGGGATTGAGACATAATACCTACCTCATCTTGAGTCAAGGTAGGCATGCCACCTAGCTTCCTTGCCTCCTCTTTACCAAGAATGCTTTGGTGTGATTGGCTACTTAGAGAAATGTGAGAACCTCAATCCCTTCCCTACCCCCCTTCCTCTTTCCTTCTCTTGGAGGTGATGGTCTGTAAGGAAAACCAAGGTCTTACCATATTCTCCACCTACAGTGAGAAGCAGAGGCTGGACCCAATGAGCCAATCCTTCTCAGCTGCAGTCATCTGCAGCAAACAGAACGGTGGGTTGCGACATCAGATACAGCACCAAGAAGGCTGGCTTTCCTCAAGTGTAAAAGTTCCAGAAAGTCTACCCTTCCCATCTCCCAGTCCCATTGCCCTTCAAGAGAATCAATGGTTTCTTTCTTGCTGGAACTGAACATCACATTTAAATCCCCATTGTAGCATTAAAAATGTCTCTTGCATTCATACCGATTTACCAAATGTATTACTGGATTTTGTGTGTATCTTTTCTGTAAAGATCTATCTTAATCCAATATTGCCCCATCTCCATTAAGGCCCTTCCTTTAAAGATTGTCTCTGTGGAACTCTCCTTAAGTGTCTTCCATTTCACCCCCACTGTCTAGAGTAGTGGCAGCTTCATGAGGACCTACTATGTGCACTGTAACTTACATGGTGGCAAATTATGTGATGTGGAACACCAGTTGGTTGCTAAAATATTTAAGAGTGGCTAAATGAATTTTAATCTCTCTGGTTTAACAGTGAGGCAGTAACAGAGGTGACACAGAGACTCATGGTGTTATTAATCCCAGGTTCCTCCTCATTGCTCTGCCATCTTGAGTCTTCACTCCCATGCAAAATGCTGCATCATGGCATTGCAGCTGGCTGAGAAAGGAACGAAGATAAGGAATGCTACTGTCCTTTAAGGATGTTATAGACGGCAGTGCAGCTATACACACGTCCTCTCACCGAGAGTCAGAACTTACCCATAGGACTGTGCCCATCTGCAAGGGAAGCTGGGAAATGTAGTCTTTAGTCCAACAGGCGTGGTCTCAGAAATCAGACATTTTATCACTATAAGGAGAGGAAAGGGAGTATTTGGACACTACCAGCAACACTTGCCACTGCAATACAAGGTGGTCCTAAACGAGGCCACCAGATTCCAAGGCTTTTGAACCTATGATACAAACAAGAACAAGTTGAAAATCAAATTGTCAGAATGAGAGAGCGTCATCTAAACCAGGGCTCCATGCCTCAGTTATAGTATGGAAGAGCCTTTAATACTCGTATTGTCCTGTGGTGTGGTAGGGAAGACAGTGCCCCACGGGTACATATGTGACTTCTATGAAGTAAAGGGAGATGCTCATAGCAGAACCTCCTGAAGGGTGGTCAATCCTGGATGACAATTATAAAAACCATCCTTAAATGAGATGCTGGGAAGCCTTTAGGAAGTGGTTTGGCCTGGACTGCACAGTACAGCAATGCCAGAACTCCTTTTGGGAGGGAAGGCTGGGCCTCAGGCCTGGCAATGGAGAAGCAGGCTGAGAAAGGTCTGTAGCTAAGTTGTCAGGCAAGCAGAGGATGCACTGGTCCTGTCCAGTCACGGTGAAGGATTCTGCTTTGTGTCTTTTTAAACCAGGATCCAGTCACTAGAAATAATTTGGGAACTGAACTCTTATATTCTTGGTTGTGAGCCTAGCCTTTAATGGTTGAGTCATCTCTGCAGCCCAAGAATTTGAAGCCTAAATTCTAGCTGCTCTCCTCATGCGGGATTAAGACAGGGTTTGTACACCATTCTTAGGACACAGTGTGGTGCACACGCTGCTCAGGACTTCCTCCAGACCTTACATAGGTTATGTCCTCTGCTATCCCAGGGCCTCTGCTCACGCCTGCTCTTTTCCTATAGCACCTCCCTCTTCAGCTCATCTTGAGGTATCTTCTAGATCTACAGTAGCTCTGCAAGTCTCCCTAATGCTCACTCTAGTAAGTTACTCTTAACAAATTTCTCAAGCTCCTCTATTAGCCCTTTTTGCTGCTGTAACAAAGTCCTCCAGGCCAGGTGATATTATAAAGAACAGAAGTTTATTTCGCTTGCTGTTTTGGACGCTGAATGCCCAAAGAGTACAGACAGTACAGGCTCTGAACTGGACTCGCCTTATGTTTATCATGTCACAGTGCGGACACATCCGGGAAGAAAGATGACATTATGAAGTAAGAAGCCAAAGACTCTAGGATCCTGTGCTCTCTTTGGATGGCATATGTCCAAAGATATGGTTCTCCCACCAGGCTCCACCTCTGAAGAAGCTCAAGTTTTCCAAACATGATGCTTTGGGTGTGATCTGCATCCAACAGAGGAAGTCCCTGCTCAGTGCAGTAAGGCTTTGTGATTACACACTCTGTTTTAGTGTTCAATCTGTGTCTGTGAGCACCACAAGGACAGGAGCAATGTAGTCGGGAAAGAAAAAAAGGAAAACCAACTTCTCTCATGCCTGAGTGATCTTGTGATCTCAACACCGAGAAGGTCGAGAGGGGCAGACTCCTTGAGTTTCCAGGCCAGTCAGCCTCACCTAATACGTGGGTTCCAGGCCAAGTGAGAGGCCCTGCCTCAAAACCAGACAAAAGCACCTAAGATGGACAGTTCTGGAGGAATGACACCTGAGGTGGTCCTGGCCTTAGTATGCAGTCACACACGCACATACACACCCACATGCGCACATAAAGATCGGACAATGTTTGACTTACCCCTGACAATGAAAAATGTCCACAGTGAGAAAAACTGAATTCAGGAACAAATTGCGTAACGCAATTTTACTTCAGTTTAAATAAAGATTCATTTATTCCGTTGACAACATGCATTGTTGTTAGTTTTCAACGGTGGCTGGAATTTACTGAGTGGCTGCTATTTTTCAAGTGTCATGCTAAAAGCTGAGGACCAAGTAATGAACAAAACAAACACAGTTTATTAGGTTATCCCCACCAGGAATGGTTGCTAGCTTTCTGTCTCTCTAATGAAATACCCAAGATAACCACATTATAAGGAGGGAAGGTTTACTTGGATCCATTGTTTCTGTAGCTTTCAGACTGGTATTGGGAAGACCATTGCTCTGAGCCTCTTGGGGCACTGCTGATGGCAACAGCTGCTCTCCTGAAAGTCAAGAAAGAGAAGGGAAAGGAGAGGCAGGGTCCTGCGATCCTCTTTAGAGACTTGACCCCAATGATCTTCAGGCATCCCACTAAGTCCCACCTCCTATGGGATGTACCACCCCACCCCAAGAAGGCCAGCCTGAGGATCCAGCCATTAACCCATGTGACTTTGGAGACTTTTAAAATTATAGCAGCTGAAGGTTCCTGGAGCCAATGGTTCAAACACACAAGCCTCAGTTTATTTTATTAAAAGTGACTTCAGCTATTAGCAATATATTTATTCTTGAAAATTGCTAGACATGCAGAACAATTCAAGTATGTTCTCTCTGTGACTTGGGAAGCTCTACTAAATCCACTTCCCACCTCTGCTCCTCCCCTACCCTAACACCAGCCTTCTGGACATCCCTAGTATTCCAGGTGTGCTCCTGTCTGGCCTTGGTACTTCCCTAAAACAGTCCTCCTGTCTGTCCGGACTTTTTTCCAATATCTCCCCTCAGAAGAGGCCGGGCAGCCTAAGACTTCCTGGACCTTCTGGACACCTCTCCACCGACTTACTCACGACTACACTCTGACATGATTTCATTCCTCTTCTTATTTGCCATTGTCTTCCCTGATCAGCGTCACCTCTACAAGAACAGAGATCCATTTTTCTAGCCCCTGGCAGAGCATCACCTTTTAAAACTATGCCCCTCACAGAGCCGACATTTAATAAACTGCTGTCAGAGCCAGGTGATGCGGTGCAGGCTTATAATCCCAGCACTCTGGAGACTGAGGCAGGAGGACCACAAGTCTAAGGCTAACCTGGACTACACAGTTGAGACCCCCGAATCAAAATCTTAGGAACTGGGAGTGTAGCTCAGTAATAGAACTCTTACCTAGCATAAGCAAATCTCAGGGCCACCTCAGCACTGAGATAAAACTAAAGGAATAAATAGGTATGTGAATGAAGAGGTGGACGAATATGCCCTGCCCCATGCGGCCCACCACAGGGGATGATGCACGGAGACACACATCGTTTTTTGTATTATTGCTTTGTGGTACCTTTCCTCTCATTCTCCCTGCAGAAGAGCTCTCCTGGGCCCAGTCTCACCTGCGAATGTTCTAGAGTTATGAAACTAATATTCATTTCAATAGCCAGACCCTTCCTTCAGCCGCTCTTCTACCACCGGGTTGAGTGATTATCTTCCAGAATCTACAATGGCTCCGAGTTTTGATTAAATGCTTTCCTGGCTTTTAACATTCCGGGCCAGCCAATCAGGCTAGCCCTCCCATGGCATCAGCTGGTGCGGTGATTGACTGAGACGAACCTTGTCCCTTATTTGCAGCCATTTCCTTGAGCATTTTGATCCAGGCGAGGAGTATGACATTATTGATTTGTTCTGCTCCACTCCCCAACAGCCTCATCTGCAAGAGCAGGGATCTTTATGGCTTCAATAATTTCCCGTAGTGCAGCGAACTCTTTTGTATTTTTTACTTGGCACTCTGCAGTTCTGTAAATTTTTTATGGACTCTGAGGTTAAATTTTGTCCCCTGCTTCCACATTCATCAGGATGTTGGCTTGGACTCTAAGAAAGTATGCGACCTTTTTGTACTTAGGTGCATCCTCTCCCACCTTTGTATTTTAGAGAGGGAGACAAAGGTAGATATAGGGAAGGAATGAGGGAGGGGGAAATAGATAATAAGAGAGAGACAGAGACAATTCTAGAATTGCTTATGTTCTATGTGTCTTACTGAAAAAGATAAAAAAAGAAATAGCTCAGGAAGCTTTAGTGGCTTTCCTAAATTAACACAGCCAATAAGAGGGTAAGTGTCTCCTGCCTTTGGGACAGTTATTGGTGTTCACCACAACATTTTTTTTCTCCTGCTGGGTACAAAGTGAATTGCTCTTCTCCTTCTCCATAGAGTCACATGATTTTCTGTGACCACGTGGGAGTCTACTGCAGCATTTCCAGGTGCAAGCCTTTAAGAACTCCCGAGTGACAGATTAATTACGTTCTTTCTACCCTCCAAGGGTGGAGAACCCCTCCAGCTGGAACTGTAAAGGAAGACAGACTCAAGAAGGCCATGGAACATGACTGGGCAGTAAAGCTACCATTTTTGGCACCGAGCCTCAGAGACAGCCAAGCCTGGTGGTGCACACCTCTAAAAACAGCCCTTGTGAGGCTGAGGTAGGTGGAATAGCAAATTCAAGGCCAGCCTAGGTGACATAGGGAGACCCAGTATAAAACAAAGCAGAGTGAAACAAAACCACACCACCACCACCATAGCAAAAGATTCAAAGCTCTTCACTTCCACCATACAGCCCAGCTCATCCTAAGAGATTCAGATACTAGTCTGGAGCCTCCAGGGATAATAAGGAAGTCTTGAGATAGGACAACCTGGAAGACTGGGGCACGGAAAGAAAAGGAAACTGGAGCTGCTTTAACATCATATTTTCCATCTACAGCTTTGTTTAGAACAAGAGTTAACAAAGCTATAAAACAAGGTTAAGCCTACCTTATCAGGACAACGAATCACGTCAAACACGCCCTTAGGCTTCCTTTCAGGCTGGAATCTGCACATTTCCCCTGTGCGTCAACGTCACTCGTCTCCTTTCTTCTCTACTCGCTCATCCGCTCCTTCAGAAAATGTCTTCTGGGTTCTTGGCATCTTCAAAGCTTACTGTAGACACGAAAGCCTCAAACTGTTACCTGCCCTTCCCATTGCCATCAGCCCCCAATTATACTTTCAACACAGTAGGCATGGTTCAAGTTATGAGAGCCAACCCAAGTCTTTTCTATCAGAAAGCTTTTCTGATGCTTTTTCCTCCAAGACACGTTTAGCCCCCGTTTCCTCTGGGCTTACAACAGCTGGATTTCTTTGTGTGGAGCATCTCGTCTTTCCACAGCTCACGCATTTGTCTCCTTCACTAGGCAGAGGTCATTCCTCAGTCATTCCTCGGTGTGTTGGAAGCTTAAGTGCCCAACTCAGTCTGTGTCCAGTACATGTATGCTGAATGAAGGAGAGAGTGATGTTTGTTTAACCTTGTTATTATTCCCTATGTTGCATCCAACATCCCAGGACCTTAGCACTCCAAAATTCATTAAACCATTTAAAATAATTCCATGTGTATCCTAGATATTTCTTTCAGAAGAAATTATATAATTTCTTCCTTAAAAAGGGAATTTTAAGCATTGATCTTTGCAACCTTATTTTTAATTATTATATTTTACATCACTTTATGGTATTTGATGTATTTATATTACCCCACCATTTGTTGTCATTACTTTTTTTTTGAGGCATGGTCATACTTTATAGCCCAGATTGACCTAATGCTTTTTATATAGTCTAACCTCAGCTTCCTAAGTGCTGGGATTATAGGCATGAACTACTATACCTATTTCATTTAATAATTTTTCATGGCTGTATAAATTTCTGCTGTATATAAATATCAAGAATTCAGCAATCCCTATCACTGATCATTTAGGCTGTTTATACATGGTTGCTATTTTAGCAACCAGTTTTAATACCTGGAGGCTTGCTCTGCAGACTAATGTTCTCTCTTGTCATCTCTTTCCCATAGTCATAGTGGTTGGGTCAAAGTACACAAGTTAGTTTAATTGTCTGATTCAGAGTTCTAGGACCCTGTCTGGCTGCATGTTTGAGCAAGTGTTTAATGTACAGACTTCCCTGAGTGGACTGGGGTGGAAGGGGAGCTATTGAATATCTCTGTGTTGATCTAGGCCAGAAGAAGGAGACCTTATGGATATTCTGATATGTCTGAAGGAAAGGGATCATGAAGGCTGTTTTATTGAGGAGAGTAAATGTCCATTAATGGGCCTGCCCCCCTGCAGGCCTTAGAATGTGATTGTAGCCAATGGGAACGTCCTCCTTCTGGTTGCATTTTAAACATAATAAATCGTGCCTGCCTTCATTAGCTCAGAGTGTGGAGCATAACAAGATATGGAGTGTCCAGCAGCCTTTGCCATTCCTACCACTGCATCCGCATCATCGATCTGTCCAAGTCACCCCAAGTCAGCTGAGCCTTTCGATAGCCAGCTCCCTGCTCAGCTGCCTCCCTTCCCACACTTATGTCTAAGCATAAACCCAGCTTTCTGTGTTGTGTTCCTCAACCACATTTGACATAATCCATATTTTCCGCTTTAAATATTTATAGCAAACTTGGAGAGAAAACATTCTCTTTCCAAGCGGCCTTCTAATTTCATTTCACAGTGAAGGTCAGAACAGCGAACGCTCTGCGGGGACAATTCTCTCCTCATTTTCAGCAGCATTGAGGCTGGAATCCTTTAACCCAGCTTCAGCTGCACCCCTCCCCACGATCATCCAGACGCTCCTTTTTATGAGGTAAATAGACCAGAAATACTCCCTGATAGAGGATACTATCTAGAATGTTACATTGCATTGCTTTTATGGATATATAAAAATACAAGTCTGCAGCAACTTCAGAATACAGATGTAAAAGCATTCAGAAGAAACCAAGGCTACACTTTACCCACCATCCAGATAACCATGTTTAGCGGTTGGTGTCTAATTTTTAGGACTTTCTTACAAAAAAAATATTATATATAACACATATGCTACCTCAGGCTTATGTTTTCCATACCCCTTTGAAAACTTCTATTTCTAATTATAATGTCACCGGGCTCTTGCTATGGACTCCCCTCCATGGCCTTGTCCTTATGAACAAGACACAGTGTAATCCAGAGGGGAGGAGGGCACACCCTCAAGGGCTGAGAGTGGCCACTGGCCACAAAGACCATTTCCTTTACCAGCAATGCAGATAGGTTTTATAGACGTCTGAAGTGTAAGTTTCTGGAACTGACAGCTTTCTCGGGGGCATTTTCCTGTCTGGATTGTTGACAGATTCTTTGGATGAACTCTTACGGGCATGGGTGATGGAACACGGTCAGGCTTTACCAGAAGTCCTTCTGTACGGTCACCTCAGAGCTGTGATCTGGGAACCAGTTTTTACAGAGTTGTCCGCTTATGACCTTCAGGGCAGGGCAGGATGTAAAGTCTCCCACCAGGGTTAGAGACAGGACCGAGGTCTATTTCCTCTGCCCAGTCCTGCTGCTCAACTCTCATTTTATAAGTTGCTGATTAGGAGGGCAGGGTCCATCCTCAGTGCCCTCTAACCCTGCTGACATCTATCAAGCGACCTAACAATAACTGAATTGCAGGAATCCTCCTTGTCTTCGAGAGTGTATGTGTGTATCTTACTCGTACCATAAATTTTAAAGGCCGTGTCAAATCCTGTCGTATATAAATGCAAGAGATAGTTAATCAATGCAATATCACTAGGCGTCCAGTTTGTTATTATCTTTAAACGTAATTTAGAGGGGCTGGAGCGATGGCTCAGGCTCAGCAGGTAAAGATACTTGTTTCCAGGGCTGATGATTTGAGTTCAGCTCCTAGGACCTGCATGGCGCAAAGACTCCTACAGACTGTCAGTGCACTCACTGTACAGCACACTGTTGAGCACATGCCTCCCTCCCGCCGTAATAATCAATGCAATAAAAATGTTTAAAAACCTTAAAGGCTTGGGACCTCTTCTCCAGACAGATCTCCCCGTCTAATTTCTTTCATTTAAATTTCTTGATGCAGATCAGCTAAGGACTGAAAGCTTTTTTTAAGCCTTTGACTCATTTTACCAAAAAGAAGGACAGAACCGGCCTGCTCACACGAGCAACGCCAAAGTCACTGCCTAACACTACTAGTTCTGAGCATGAACGCTCTACATTTTCAGCCATTGGAGGGAGAAAATATGCAGCTATTACCTTGCTGTCTCTTTTCAACAATACAGCCCTATAACATTAGGTTGGGATGTGTGTATGTGTACGAAACATTCCTTTTCTGTTCTGCCAGTGCACACATTCAGATGTCTTGCCCCTCATCTCCGTTGGCGTGCTTAGGGATGATACAGAACTGATGCTGCAAACACTGCTCGAGCATCTTCCATCGGCTAATGCTGTGTTCTTCTACTGTGGGGATTTAAAATTTTATGTAATAACATCTATCAGTGTTTTTCCCCGGGTGATGTCTTATTTCCATTTCCATTTTCCAAAGAGAAAAGAAACTTCGTGTATACACGTTTATAAAGGTTTCCATTTGTTTCCTATCTGTATACACATCCAAACAATGTGAAATTTGTTCTAAACTGTGAGGTAGGGACCTCACTTTGACTTGTCCCATAAAGCTTGATTATCTACCCAACAGTTTTGAATGTATGATTCTCTTTTCTTGCTGATTTGAAATGCCACACTTAGAAAGTCTAGGGTGGTTTGTTTGTTTGTTGTTTGTTTGTTTGTTTTCGAGTCTGTTTTTGAGTTTCTGATAGACTAGTTTGGGCTCAGATGCTCTCTGTAGCCAAGGTTGTCTTTCTATTTCACTCTTCCTGCCTCTACTACCACACGCTGGAATTATAAGCATCTATATAGCCAAGCGCAGTCATACCCAGCTTTTGTACCACCTTAGAGAGATTTATTCTTTTTTTTTGTTAATCTATTTCTCAGAAAATCTCTGATTATTTTCAAATGTAAATTCTTATGGATGAAATTTAGTATTTCACAAAGCAGTAGAGAAAGTTAAAAATAGTTTAATGAGAATTATATAACATTACTTAACTCTAGATAAATTGGTAGATACCCAGCACCTATTCATATTTTATATTTTTCAGCAAAGAGTTGTAGTTTGCTACAGCATAACATATACACATTTTTAGTCTTTTACTTTATTATATATTCAGTATGATCATAGTTTTATTATAATTTTACTTCGTTGTTGGTTGTCACTGGCCCACAGCAAAACTGTCAGTCTTGTGTGCCTAGTATATACTTGGCATCGCGTTTGAAGATTATTTGGCAGCTATGGCCAACACCATTGCATCACTTCCTGGCCTTTTGGATAAGATGGAGCTCAAAGCCATGTCACTATACTTCATAGCCATTCAGTTGCATCACAAACGGGAAGAAAACCTGTGGATGGGTTTAGGCAGTGGTCCGGCATTTGTTAGCATGTGTGAGGCCCAGAGTTAGATCCCCAGCACTACAGAGAACAGATAAACAAAATAAAACAGAACAAAAACCATTCTAGATCTTTGATACTCCAGTCTGATCTTGAATTTACTATGTAGCTTGCTGTGACTTTAAACTTCTGATCCTTATGCCTCTCTATCTCCTGGTGCTGAGGTTAGGGGTATATACCACCATGCTGCTTATTTTGGGATCAAATGTAGGGCTTCCTGCATGCTAGATAAACGCTCTACCATTTTGCTCCATCTCCAGCTCACTCTCTCCAAAACTACTTTGTGCATCTGGGGTTTCACTGTAGGAGAACTCTGGCAAGGCCTGGGCTTGATCTCGGCTCAGGAGAAAGGGCATCGGCCATGCAGATTCATCTGGACAGGTATAAGTACCGTACAGGGTATCTGATGAGGGTATTAATTTCATTTGGGGCCTTTGCTGTTGTTGCTTAGTTTGCTGTTTTTGTGTTTTATAATGCTCTGACATCTTAAGACTTTGCTAACCAAGCAGGAAGTATGATTCCAAGAGCTATTTAGGTCCCTGAACCTCAGTCCTATCAGCAGCTCTTCCTGTGCAAGCCAATCCGCTACCTTCGAACACCCCCCTTAGCAGGCTTGGACATCACATTCTGGCTTTCCTTGTCCCTGTCACCATCAGACCATGTACCATGCAAACCAGGGAAACCACACTCCACAGCTTCTGCTGTAGTTACTCAACCAACCTGTCCTAAGCCTGAGTAATTACCCTACCTTACCATTTCTTCCAATGGAAGTCTCAATATGTCCCCCTTTCTAGGCTCTCCTCCTGTCCTGCCGATCTTCTGATCAATGTGGTGTGTTTAGGGGGTATATGATTCTTCCTATAACCCCAAATGGCATGGAATTGCCCCTCCTCTTGGAAACTATGAGTGGAAGTCTTTTCCTCTGTGTTGGCCTCTCTGAACCTCTCTAACAACATAGCCTGCATTTAAAAACAATCGCTCTATAAATATCCAGAATGGACGCTGGAGGAACCAGCCAGCCCTGCAGTTTTAGTTAGACTTCTTGGTTGGCTCTGTGACTTTACAGAAGTGTCATAACTCCAAAAAACACTCTATGTCTCTGAGGTGGGGGCCTCTGGATGGGAGGACTTGCAGAAATTCACAAAGCTGGTGGGTAGCTGAACAACTGGAATTCAAACCTGTGTGAATTTAAACACAAAGTTGGCACTCTTGACACAGTAGACCACATTTTTCCTATCGTGTCCTTTATCTTGTTACCTCCGAAAGTCCTCCAGGGACCTAGCTGCCATGCAGAGTCCCTGATAGCATCACCCAGGTCCATCTCTAGAGTCTGGAATGTGAATGCAGAATAGGAAAACACAGGGGATTCAATACAAATGACAGTTCCCATCTAGCGTCCTTATGAGTCAGAGTCTTAGGAACTGTGTAGACTTAGTACAAAGCCAAGGCATGCTCTGCCTACCCAGTACATAATGTAACTCACCAGAAAGCAACCCTTAACAATCAGGTGAGTGACAGGAGCATAGTCACTAGGGGCATGGCCTAGCTCAACACTTGCAAGGCAAGTGCTCGACAATTTGAGTTCTGTCTCTCACCCTCCTCCTCCTCCAAACCTACTCCATAAGCCCAGGGAGCACAGTAGTAGAGATCTTGCAGGGCCTGGATTTCATCCCAGTACCATCCCTGGTGCCGTGGCTTGGGGACACGTGGTCTACAGTTCTTGAACAGACCCAGGAATTTTCAGCTGCCCCTGTACTCTGGTGCAGTGAGAGGAAAGAAAGAACCCGTATGGTGTCTCTCCATATGCACCGGCCATTTGCCTGCAGTCTGCTGGCCCCAGATACAGCGAAGATGTGCTTTCGTAAAAACCCTAAGCAAGAAATGAAATTTGAAAAAAAAAAAAGTGAATTCATAATCACAGGCTCATGTAAGCCCCGAAGCAAGCCCGGGAAGGAACAACAACAGCCGTCACAGCTCAGAAAACGGAGACTCAGAAAGCAAAGTCTCACGCAAGGCCCCTCATCCGAGAAATGGCATGGTGATTATTTGAAGCCGCATCTGCCTGGCGTTTTGTGAGGGGCAGTTGTTGAGACAGGATCTCGAGTACTGAAGGCCAGCTCAAGCTCACTATCATTGAGAACCGCTTTGGATTGTTATTATTATTGTTGCTGTTGTTACTGCTATTTTCCTTGCCCATCTTTTGCTTAAGTATTATGGTTTCCAATTTTATTTTTTATGGGTTCTCATGTGTTCTGAATGATGAAGTAGACTCAGACCCCCCTCTATAACCCAAAAGCTGTCTACAATTGAAATAGCTCACAAAAGAAAACATAGTTTGCTGCAATGGAGTCTCACTGAGTACCACAAACCATGCTTAAGGGCAGGCAGGCCCCAAGCCCAGCAGTAGATGGCCAACATGAGATGAATTGAGTGGTGCTTTTGGATGTTTTATTTGTTTGCTTGTTGTTGACCTCATCCTTTAGCCTCACAATGCTCTGTGGATTCTTTTTTGAAAAAAAATGTATTTATTTTATGTATATGGGTATTTTGCCTCCATGTATGTCTATGCATAACATATGTACCTGGTGCTACCAATGCCAGAAGAGGGTGTTGGATGCCCTGGGACTGGAGCTACAGACAGTTGAGGCTGTGAGCTATCATGTGGGTGCTTGGAATTGAGCCCCGCTCCTCTGGAGCAACAGCCATTGATCTTCTTGATTAGCTATTTTCTTTATCCATGGCCTTGGATTTTTGATCTTTCTGCCTCCATTTCTCCACTGCTAGGATTGTAGGCATGCACCAACATGCTCAGTGAATATGCATGTTTTTCTTACTACTGGAAATTTAACCTGATACCTCACAGGTGCCATCAAATACACTTATCACTTAGCAACATCTCCAGCCCAGTGTCTGCTTGCCTTTTGGCTCCTCTGCCCCCTTTTGATATAGTTAGTGCCCATTCACATCCTAGCTTTGACTTGTTTTCTGGTTGGCTGTTTGCTGGAAGTCTTCTTGCTCCAAGAAGTTATTAATAAATATTCATAACACCACAGGTGGCAGGTGTATGCACTTTCTTATTAACCAACACTATTGGTACCTTTGGTGGTTGTTCAAGATACATACTGATATGTTCCATGTCGTACTTAGTCTGGAAAGCCTGCCATGGCCCCAAAGCAGCCTTGTTCAATAATAAGAACTAGTGCTATATTTAGGGAATTATCTAATAATGCCCAACATAAAGAATTCCACACATTAAGCACCCCCTGCACACATACACCCTAAGAGTTTAAAGGAACAGTTCACACTCACTGATGGAAGGCGGATGCACATTGCCACACAATCTGTGATGGAGTGTTCCACGTTATTCTGACTAGCAGGTGTTCTCTGGAACTAAGCCAGATTCTTTTACCAGGGCAGCTGTGCTCCCTAGCCAACTCAGAGCCATCCATCAGTCTGCTCAAATTCACTGTCTCAAGGACCTGTGGTCCATAAAGTTATTATGACTCCAAACAGTCCCAAGCACTACCCTCGGAGTGGTTCCGGGGCACACTGTTGCCCCTGCTATCAGGAGCATAGTTCTCCTTGGGTGGCTGCAGCAGCCACACGAAACAGCGAGCAGGAGAAAATCCCTCCACTGAAATGTTCTGCAGTCACGTGATGGAAACATCTGGCCCGGAAGCCTAGAACCCCACAGCCTTTGGTTTATGTTTGACCTCAAGGAACCCTTAGTCATCGGAGACATAGCCACAAAATCACATCAAAAAGGACATTGCAGTCTGCTGAGGACTCCAGGTCCAGAGCCCGCAGGGCATATGGCGGAGCAGACTAAGAGGGACTTCCTGTGCTCAGGTGCCAGTCTCACTGGTGTGGCTTATCACCTACGGCTGCGGTCACTTCCTCCTAGGAAAAGGCTGAGGACCCCAGAGGCCAGAGCAAGGTACCATCCAGGCAAGGGGTCAGGAGAAGGGCTTAGTTACATCTTTTGAAGTAACTTGGCTGGTTTGGGGCTTTCGGGTGAACAATAATCCGTGAGTCCCAAGAGTTCCGACAAGAAAGGGACATCAGCAGTGCATATCACTCAGGTGTGGTTTGGAGCTGACCATGGGGACTTTCTGATAAACCTCGACAGTAATGGTTTCTTTAGTAGCAGGTTATTGTGCACAATAAGCATTCTTGAGACTCATTCTACCTCCCTTGCTGGTGTCCTGAGTCTCCCCACCATTCCCCAGAGTCTCCCCCCTTTCCCTCCGAGTCTCCCTACCTTTCCTTCTCTCTACCAGGCTAAGTTCTTTTCCCACACTGCCTCAATAAATCCTTAAAACTCACTATGAACAGCAGTTTAGAGGAAGCAGCATAGTTCAGGTCTTCAGTGCACAGAGCCGGAGACAGGCCATGCTGCTTTCCATAAGACCCATAAAATGAAGTAGGCTGAATGGAGGCTCCCAAAGATTGTAAGAATCCATCCCTACAACCTTCTAGTGTTGCCAGGCATGGTAACATTTTTGCAGATGTGGTTTAAAGTCTTGAGACAGGAGAGTTTTTCCAGATGATCTGGATAGATGCTGTTCTGGTTAGATTTTGTCAACTTGATACAAGCTAGAGACGCCTTGCAAGAGGCAACCTCAACTGAGGAATTATCCCCATCATATTTGTAGTAGGAGCTGCGGGCCTGCTTTTCGTCCTGCCCAGCTCCCGCACGGCTAGCTTTACACCAGAAATAATTACACAGAAACTGTATTCTTTTAAACACTGCTTGGCCCATTAGCTCTAGCCCTTACTGGCTAATTCTCATATCCCAATCAACCCATCTCTAATAATCTGTGTAGCATCAGTCTTACCAGGAAAGATTCAGCATGTCTGACCTGGCGGCTTGCTTCATCGCTTCTGGCTCTGAGAGGAGAGCATGGCGTCTGTCTCTCAGAGGAGCTGCCCTGCATCTGAGCTCACTTCCTCTTCCTCCCAGCATTCTATTCTGTCTACTCCACCCACCTAAGGGATGGCCTATCAAATGGACCAAGGCAGTTTGTTTATTGACAAATGACCTTCCTCCATCACATATTGGCCTGTGGGCATGTCTGTTAGGTATTATGAGTATTATCTTGATTGATTGATTGATTGATTGATTGATTGATTATTGGTGTGGGAGGGCCCGGCCATCTGTGGGCTGCTCTACCACTGAGCAGATGGTCCTGGGTGCTATAAGAAAGCAGGCTGAGCAAGCCAGAAGGAGCAAGCCAGTAAGCAGCCTTCCCCCGTGGCTTCTGCTTCAGTTCCTGTCTCTGAGTTTTTACCTTTACCTGCTATGATGTCCCTCAGTGATGGAGTATGCCCTGACAAATAAAACTCTTCTTTCCCAGGTTGCTTTTGGTATTTCCTCACAGGGACAAAAAGACCAACTACTACAGGCCCTAAGAATTCTCCTGTGTCCTTACAAGAGAAGCAGATACATGGTAAAGACACAGGTAGATAAAGGATAAGATGGCGTGGCCATGAAAGCAGAAATGTCATAAGCTGAGGCCTGCTGCAACTACTGGAGACAGATACAAAGAAAGGTTCTGGGGTGAATGTGGTTTTCAGAGCCTTAATGCCTAGGCTGGAAGTTGAGACCATTTCCTGCTGCTTGCTTTTTTTTTTTTTTTGCTTCCAGTCAGCTGGAACTAAATTTCAAATTCACACTCTCTGCTACCCACTATGATTACAAACAAACAGTGAGAATGTAACAATGAAGGACTTCTACTATACTGGTGTTAAACTTTGTATCCCATACTGTAGACGACAGCCTTTGGATTCCCAATCATTGCACTCGCCTCACAGGTGGGGAATGTGGAGGCCTCACATTCTCAGTCAGTGGCATAGCCAAGTCTGAATGGACTAAATCCAAGCCCATCTTTCCCTGTCTCTCCAGATCTAGTCACTGCCTCAGTGAAACGGCTTCCTATGTGTCAGGCACCATGCTCTGCATTCCCACATGCCTGCTCTCTCCTGGAATCCTGTGGGACTCCATGTCTTACAGGCGAGGAAACAGATTCTGACAGGACGGGATGCCCATGGACGCTCAGAAGACCGTAACTGTACCAGAACGTGGAAACCAGTCTTTGACTCCAGAGGCCCAGCTGACTCTCTGCTTGGCATATCATCCATTACAGCTTACACTCACATGCAGGCACCTTGGCAGCTTATGTTTGTAGAAGACATTAAATTCATTCTGTGCTCGTCACATTCAAGGGGGCCGGGTAGGTAGAGGACGTAAACTGGGCATGTGCTAAGCACCTCAGGACTCTGTGAACTTTAGCTGATCCCCTTGAAATTCACAGTGTGTGTAGGTCATCTGCAGGATGCCCAGGAGGGGCTTTGCAGTAAGGCACACCAATGCCTCCCTGTGGAGCTTCTCTTTGAAGGGTCATAGCGGCATTTTATGTAACTGTTTCCATAGGAAATGTCCTTTTCTCATCCCCCTAAACCTGGTTTCTATAGGGAACCCATCTAGAACTTTCCTTTGCACTTAAGTCTTGTGGTGTCTCTGCTATGCAGTGCCGACTTTCTCCTCTGAGACTAGCCTTTTCTGCAGTCCTGTATTTCCAGACCAGTCCCGGGTATACTGAGGGCAAGCTTGCAACTGTCATTGCTCCTTTTATCCTGGTAAAAGTGGGAGGAGTAGCCTTGTAGGTCAGCGAGAGCTTCCTGTGCACCTATCTGATTCTAATAACACCCTTGTGAAGCAGGGTTTAACCGTGGTCTCATCTAATAGCTCCAGGCGGATGAAGGTGAAGATGCTGACCATGACTGAGATGGTGCCAGGTGGCACTGACCCTCACTCTGTGGCAGACACTGTTACAAGAGCTCTTCATGCATAAACTCTGCCGGTCTTCACAGCGCATCAAGTACCACACTAGAACTGATGTTGGGGGTAGCATAGATGAGGACATAGAAGGCCAGGGAAATTAGAGAAGGTTTCATCTCTGCTCATTGGAAAAGGCAGTAAGCACCTGAGTATGTTTCTGTAACCCTGACAGGTCGGGTTCTTTACTGCTCCAAAAATAAGGATGAGAGTGGAAGAAAATGAAGACAATGTAACCCCCCCCCCATCCTAATTACTCATTAACCTGATCTCTCACAGGAAACACTGGCCCACCCCTGCTGTAGTCCCAACTCATCATATGAAAAAGCCCAGTGTCTTTCCTTTCAAATATCTCCCTGAAGCCCAGATGGAGCTATACCAAGCACCCAGTGCAGCCCTGTGTCACACAGATCTGCGTCCAATCTTGACCTGAGAAGCTGTCTTGATGTGGACCAGCAGTCTTCACCTATAACCTCCCACTGGGGTTGGGTATGGTTTCTGCCCCCACTTCCTGGTCCTTGGGGTGTCGCTGTTTGGAACTGGTGGATCCTTTGGGGCTAGGATCCAGGAGGGAATCTTTGGCTCATTAGACTTATGCCTTTGGAAGCTTGTTCTTGCAATACTTCTTAAGGTTGTTTTTCTCTTGTACTGAAGAATAATCCCAGGGCTTTGCAAGTGCCAGGTAGCCTTCTACCATTAAGTTTCAGCCCTAGCCTTTTTTTAATTTAAAATTTGAAATAGAATCTCACTGGGTAGCCCAGGCTGGACTCACATTCCTGATCCTCCTGCTCCAGCTATCTGCACCACTGGGGTCATAGGCATGCTCCACCATCATCGCCTCCACCTTTTTGAATTGCTATGAGAAACTGTTATAAAAGGGTCAAGCCGGGGCCAGATAGTTTATTGTGGTAACAAAAGCTAAGTAGCACACTTAAGATAACAAAATATTTCTTGGAAGGTGTGTTTATGGAAAGGAATTGTAAAATACCATGCGTAAAATGGCAGGTAAGTAGTAGCTACAAAACACGTGCTCAGAAATCTTCAGTGACGCAGGTGAGGAGGCCAGTTCCTTCACCTCCCTGCACCCCAGTTCCATGCCACCATCCACAGGGAACTAACACCTGCACCCCAAGGTCCACGCCACCATCCACGAAGAACTAACACCTGCACCCCCAGTTCCACACCACCATCCATGGAGAACTAACACCCGCACCCCCAGTTCCATACCACCATCCATGGAGAACTAACACCTGCACCCCCAGTTCCACACCACCATCCATGGAGAACTAACACCTGCACCCCCAGTTCCACACCACCATCCATGGAGAATTAACACCTGCACCCCCAGTTCCACACCACCATCCATGGAGAACTAACACCTGCACCCCCAGTTCCACGCCACCATCCACAGAGAGCTAACCCCTGTACCCCCAGTTCCACGCCACCATCCACAGAGAGCTAACCCCTGTATCCCCAGTTCCACGCCACCATCCACAGAGAGCTAACCCCTGTACCCCCAGTTCCACGCCACCATCCACAGAGAGCTAACCCCTGTATCCCCAGTTCCCCGCCACCATCCATGGAGAACTAACAACTGCACCCTCAGTTCCATACCACCATCCACAGAGAGCTAACTCCTGTACTCCCAGTTCCACGCCACCATCCATGGAAAACTAACACCTGCACCCCAATTCCACGCCACCATCCACGGAGAACTAACACCTGCACCCCCAGTTCCACACCATTATCCACGGAGAACTAACACCTGCACCCCTAGTTCCACACCATTATCCACTGAGAACTAACATTCTTATTCTATTGAAGTGCAAAGCAGCCCCCATCTAATTCACATTTGCAAGCTATCATCAATATGCTGTTTCAATCCAGCAGATGCAGACAGAATTCACCAATCTCCAGTACAGCCGGCCACCTCCCTAGAGGATAGGTGGAGGAGAAAGAGCCGGAGTGGAGAGAGAGACCAGCACTTCCCTGGGCAGCTGGAGGCCTTGAAACCCTGTCAGCTGTTTAGTATTCAAGTGGCCCCTCTATAAATCAGACGAGGCGACATTCTGGATGTAGCAATGGAATTCTCAGAACCTGCAAGCCGGTGGCTTCTATAGAATCCTTTAATTATAGGAGGTCTGTCGAATCTGCCTCGAATCTGCCTGCCGGAGCCATCTCTGGCCCCTTTGTAGGACTGCTGGGGTGAGGGACAATTTATCACACGACTTCCCCTGAGTATCTTCCCGTGAGCCTGCGTGAGAGCCCAGCCACAGCCAAGAGGGACAGCTGACATTTGTTGACTACACACATTTCTCACTTACAGTAGCCCAGTGAACAAGATCTCCACCTTGGTTACTTTTCCTCTCTCTGTGACCAAATACCTAGCTGAAGGGAGGAGGTCTTTCTTTTGGCTCACCGCTTAAGGAGGTCTCATTTATCACGGCCGGGGAGAAATGGTGGATTAGCCTGGTACACAGCGGTGGGAGTTCATGGCTACTGTTTCTTGTGTCTTGAAGGATGTGGAAGCAAAAGAATGGAAGTGACTGGGCTATAACCTAAACAACACCTGCCCAGGGCCCCACCCCTGCCAGCCACCCTTCCTAAACTAAAGGTCCCACAGCCTCCTCCAACACCACACGAGTCTATGGGGAAACAGGTCAGATTCAAACCATAACGGTTTTCAGTTTACAAATAGAAGATACTGAAACCCGGACATCTAGAGGACACAAGTCACTGACTTGTGCTATCCTGTGGAGCCAGATAGGCTCAGTTGTGAGTCCATGTAAGCTAAGGAACAATTTCATGTTGCTTAGTCCTGATTTCTGCATTAAAATAGACACACCTGACTCCAGTGTGTATTGTATCACTGTGAGAACTAAGTGGACTATGTTAAACCTCATACAGGCAGGGATCGGAGTAACAAAAGCAGTTATCATGGTTTTCTGGGCAGATACTCGTTTTCGCATGATCTATACCCCTTCCTCTTCCTGGTACTAAGTAGCACTTTTTTTTTGTCCCTTAAGGACCTGCAACTTGCCACCTCCCTGATGGATTGGAGGCAGAAGTAATTATAAGCAGAAGTTGGCTTTCATCTGTCTTCTCCTCACAGCAGACAGGCTAGACACCTCAGAGCTACCGTAATCGGTTCTGATTCAGGCCCATAATTACAATGGGCCCAGAAGTTTCAGAACATGGAGTTATTGATTGAAATACTGGGAAAGAAATGCTTTTCAACCTGAAGCTTCTGTGGCCCTCCGGAATGAGGCAAGACAAAGGAAATCATCTCCCAGAAAGAAAGAGAGTGACTAGCTTTCTAACTGGTCATGTCACGTGCAGCCTCGAATCCAGACAGATCTGAAGGGAGAGTGTGGGCCTCTCCATTGTGGGCAGCCAACAGGCTGTTTCTGCTGAAGTCAGCTGAAGCAGACATGGGTTTATTTTTTACAAGTCTTGATCGCTGCATCCTCTCTGGTGGGCATTACTGAGGACACAAAGCCAGGATACAAGGGTCCTTGTCTCAACCTCAGTTGTCTTCCCTTCCTCCTCATCGCTCCACCAGCCGTGTCTCCTTTTCCAGGTTGAGTCATTGCCTTCTGTTCTTATGATTCTCCCTGGTTTCTAGCTGAACCTTTCACAGCATGCACCGGGCCTCCGTTTTTTCTGTGCTAGCAACCTCAAAAGACTGACAGCATTGTCTTCAAGCCAAAGGGGCAGAGGTCAAATATTTATTGACTGCTTACAGGAGACTGCACTTTAAAAGAGTATGAATAAAGTAAGCGATGGGCTACTAATAACAAAGATACTACCTCTTTTAGAAAGTCTTCTAGAACCTTCTGTCCATTAAGGCTAGGCATTTCTCCTTGGGCCTCCTCCCACCATATTTGCTAGTATTTGTTGCATTATGTTATAGTTGCTGGTTAATAGGCTTCTATCCCCCCACCGATCTATAATGTTCTTGCAACCATGCTATTTATTTACTTGGATATCATAGCACTGTGCTGGGTTAAGCTGTAGTTCTCTCAAACATATGTACGTGTCCTAGTCCCCAGAATCTGAAAACACTACCTTAGAAGCAAACAAAAGGTGATTAAATTAAAGGTAGTGGACAGGAGTTTATCTTGGATGAGGGAGTTGAGCCATTAGTACAGTCACACATGGACTAGGGAGGAGACCCAGAAGAGGGAGGCTCAGTGGGAAGAATGGCAACACGAGAAGTTCAAATCAAGTGATATCAGTGCCAGAAACAAATAACGAGTCCTTCCTGAGAGCCCCCAGAGGGAGAGCAACCCATTGACACCTTCATTCCAGACTTCTACCTTTAGCACCGTGAAAACCTAAATCTTCACTGTCTTAAAGCACCCGTGTGTTAGAGCAGCCACAGGAAACTAAACAAACACTAAAGCAATCTCTGTGTACAAGGCTCAGCACAGGATACACGGGTCAAGAAAGCCATACAGCCACCAACCATCCTGATCCGTCAAGTCAGATCGATTGTTAATGCCTACAGGGGTAGGGTTGAAAGTACTTGTCTGCTTTAGGAAAATAAAGGACAGTCAATTAGTGATGCCTGCGTGAGTTAGGAAGTAAGATGTGAATGTTATGTAATTGCACTTCCCATGACTGTGTCCAACGTTGTGGTTTGAACATGAAATGACCACTATGGATGCCTCTGTTTGAATATGGCACCCCCCTGCTTGGTGGTACTGTCTTAGGTTGTGGAACCTTTGGCACAGGGGCCTAGCTAGCAGAAATGGGCTGCTGCAGAGGGCCTCGAAGGTGATATGTGCTTTCTCTCCACCCAAGGTCTCTGTTTCCTGACCTGTCAAGCTCCTGCCACTGTGTCAGAGCTGCCTCCTTTGCCATCCTGGACTGTATCCCCTAAAACTGTGAGCCAGAATAAAGCCTCTGCTCCTTAAGTGACTTCTGTCAGGTATTTTGTCACAGCTTTGCAAGGGTGAAACTTCCTCTCAAGGGAGATGTTAACTGCACTTACCCTGTCATTATAAGGTCCCAACCACAAACCAAAGTTCAGTTATATCAAACTTCATCCCCAAGACTCAGGTTCTGGGTGAACTTGTTAATTAGACTTGTGTACAAAGCATGCATGGGTGAGATGTGAATGGCTGAAGTGTGGGGTGTGGGTAACCCCTGAGAAGACTTCACCCAGCATGGATGATGGCTTTGCCACAGTCATGTAGATGAAGCCCCTTTTGTTTAGTCTTCCCCATCCCATATACCGAAGTACCTCCCCGAGATACCATGTATGCAAGTGGCTGGGCAAAGTGGCTGGGCGAAGTGGCTGGATGCTCAGATGGAGGTCTGATAACCCTCCTATGAAGGAATGACAGCCATCCACACCTGCTGGGGATACTCTGGGCACAGCTTACCTAATGAGATAGTGACTGTTTTTTTCAGATGACAGTGCTTTGCGGCAGCCACTTAGCAATGTTCCCCTCATGGCTGGCGTCACCCACAGGGACTAGGTTGGCTTTCTTCTGTATTGTGTCTCCCAGAGCCTGACGTGTGGTAGCTGCTCTGTAAGTAGTGCAGTTGTGCAGGACTTTGGGGGTTTCAAGCCACTCACTATATCATGGAGAGCATAATTCACTATATTGTCATATAATAATAGTGAGTCAGGAGGTAACTCACTGCGTCATTTAAATGTCATTTCAGCTACTGCACCAGAGACCCAGGGTAGCAAAGGCTACAAAATAGAAGGTTGTTTTCCCCTCCGATGGTCACGATGAAAACGTTTGTAGGTTGGCATTTTCTTTTTTTTTCTTTCTTTTTTTTTTTTTTTGGTTTTTCGAGACAGGGTTTCTCTGTGGTTTTGGAGCCTTTCCTGGTACTAGCTCTTGTAGACCAGGCTGGTCTCGAACTCACAGAGATCCGCCTGCCTCTGCCTCCCAAGTGCTGGGATTAAAGGCATGCGCCACCACCGCCCGGCTAGGTTGGCATTTTCTGAGCATGTTCCTCTACCATTCCTTGCAAACACCTCTCATATTTGTAACACAGTGCCATTACCTATCAACCTGACTATCGGCATGCTGGAGAGCAGGAAAATGTGGAGAAGAGCCATGTTAGTTTATTTAAGGGTTTGATTCAGAAATAATGCACAACTGTATGCTAATAGCCCATTGGTTGGAACTTGGTCACATTGTTACCTAGTTTTTAAAAATTAGGAAAATATGATCTTAACTCTGAATAACTATGTAGGTGGCTAAAATCAGTAATGTAATAGAAGACTGTATTAGAAGAGAATCATTACTGTGTTGAAAAAAGTTAGGCCTCTTATTGCCTGCATCCCCCTTAAAGCATGTGATCTAATCTAGTGATCAAATCTCGTGAAGGGAGATACATTGCTGGCTTAGGAACAAGGGAATGAGCAGGATTACCACACCATTTTCATCTCAGCTTTACCCTTTATCTGTCACTGGGTGGCAGCTGCCGAATGATACACCTTCATGAGGGCCCATGGTTAGAGAGAGTCTTTCTCCCTCTCCCAATTCCTGGGAGAATCCAAAGCTCACTTTAGAACAAGCAGCTCTGGTGGGGAAGACAGGGCCCTGTAAGAACACTATACTGGAACTAAGCTGGCAGGAAGACAGCTTGAATGAATGAATGAATGAATGAATGAATGAATGAATGAATGAACTCAGACACCTGGACCCATCCTCGTGTATGTCTGGCTGGCATTTCATAAGTCAGCTCCTCGAAGGCCAAGCTCAAATCTGACACCTTCGTGTAATTTTATTTCTATCTTCCAAGAGGCTGGGATGATTTGATGAACATTTGTTGAGACAGAGTCAAAGAATCAATACTTCCCATTAGCCTCAGTATCGGAGAAATGATCAGCGGATAAACCCATGCTAGCGTGAGAGTGGGCACGGCGGCACAGGTACCACGGGGAAGATAACCCAGGACCTGGAAAAGCCCCAGAGCTGTGGTTTTGCTGAGGTGGCTCTTTGTGCCCAGCAGATGGAAGATTCTCAGGGTACAATGAGGGCAGTGAGTGCCAATTGAGGCCAGAAACCGCCTTCATTACCACACCGTTTCTGTGATCCCTTACATCTAAATGAGACCCAGTGGGGTAAGTTCGGGGGATAATTACCAGGGATTTTGCAAGGTGGCTCATTAACATAATTCCCCTAATTAGAAACCAAAGAAGCTCCCGTTGAAAATTTTCCACTAAATATTACAGGGTCATAATTCCTGCATCTTTGAGTGCCTAACTCTGCATTCTAGTTCTATTTTTTTTTTTTTTTTTGATTTTTCGAAACAGGGTTTCTCTGTGGCTTTGGAGCCTGTCCTGGAACTAGCTCTTGTAGACCAGGCTGGTCTCGAACTCACAGAGATTCACCTGCCTCTGCCTCCCAAGTGCTGGGATTGCATTCTAGTTCTAAACCTAGCCCCTTGAACTGTGGAGGGCTCAACTTTGGGGAACTTGCGTTCATTTATCAAACATTTACAGAGCCCTGGTGTCAGATATCAGATTAGGAGTTGAAGATAATGCAGCTCTGGAGCTTAAAATGCTCATAGATTAACAGGAGGGACAGATGGGTGAGAATTCAGTTGTAATGGAAAGGATCTATGTTCTCTCTGTGTGTGCGTCTATCTGTATATATACGTGTGTGTGTGTGTGTATGTGTGTTTGTGTATGTGAAAGAAAACGGGAAGACAGCCAGGCGGTGGTGGTGCACACCTTTAATCCCAGCACTTGGGAGGCAGAGGCAGGCGGATCTCTGTGAGTTCGAGACCAGCCTGGTCTACAAGAGCTAGTTCCAGGACAGGCTCCAAAGCCACAGAGAAACCCTGTCTCGAAAAACCAAAAAGAAAGAAAAAAACAAAACAAAACAAAACGGAAAGACATACAAAAAGTTCTATTCCTACAAAAAACAATGCCCACAGATGCGTTTATCAAGTCAACTGAGATCCCCACAGGTATGCCTGGAAACGTACAGAAGGGGCAGTGGTCAGAGCTTAGCCACACCTACCGGCTCCTCTGTCTGAGGTCACTGGAAACCTCTCGGAAAGTGCTCCCTGTTCCAACACACACACACACACACACACACACACACACACACACCTAATGGTGCAGAAACAAATAATTGCATCAACCAAAGACAGGACCTACTACTGATGCTGATATTCCCCAAACTGACCAACCAGAGGCAGAGATTCAGATCCAGCATGGGCATTGGCCAAAAATCAATGAGAACTTGAGAATTGCCAGGAAACAGCTTATATCCTACCCTTGTCCCCAAGCATTGGTACTGCAGAGAGCAGGAGAGAAGACGTTTTGTGGAGCCTGGTGGGACCAAGGGCCAGATACACCTCTGTGGGCAGAGGATGGGGGTAGTCCTGAGAGGTCTGGGTTGAAGAGAAACCCTGAGACTGAAGCGACCTTCCTACTATGGCTCCCACTGCAGGCGATGGAGGCTCCAGAAAGAACTCCCATATCCCTCACCCCATCCTCCATGCCTACTGGTACCAAGCTTGAGAGAGAGACCTGTGCAGGTGCAGCAACCTGAAGAGTGCAGCTATTGCCTTACAAACATCAGTAGAGGAACCGAGAACTCAGTCCAAAGATAGTTTGTTTAAACTCTACTGGGTCAATGCAGACTCTAAATCTGGTTAAATAAGTTTGAACTAGAACTGTCAATTGTAGGTGCCCCATCAGCACAGTTTTCTACATGAACCATCTAAGAGAAAACTAAGAACTCAAAACCCGCCAAGGAGGAAACACCGGCTAACATGGTAATATTTTTTAACCTAGTGTAGTTTCATTTTTTTCTATTGCTATTTGCTACTGTTTATTCTGTCTAAACTCCATTCTTGCATAACCATCTCTCAGTGATCTTGTTTTAGTTTTCATGTACTTCCCATAGGCTTTGGGTTTTATGGCTGCTTGCATGTGTCTCTACCCATTCAATTATATAGTCGCTATCCTTCTCACACACAATCCATATTCTTACCCTTCTAACCCTGCCTCGTCTTTTCCTCTTTTATCCTCCTCATCTTCCTATCATCTACTTCTCAACTAAACCCTCCCATAGCTTAAATAATCTTTAAATTCTGGACCCTCACAGTATCCCAGTTTTCCCTGTTCAGCTACTGTTCACTCCTCTAGCATTCCCTGGCCCTAACCCCATCCACTCCCCTTCCACTCCTAACTTTAGTGACTAGTGTTTTACCTCACATGATACTATCCTGGTCCCTACCATGGTTATTAAAGTGATAGCTGTCTTTAGCTGGCTATTGTGACACGTGAGGAGTGGGTCTGTCCAGCATTGTGGCTGCTTTTGCAGTTAATAATCTACTCTTAGAGTGACACAGGGACCATACCTAGTAGCTAAGTACACAGATTGAGGGATTAGATGCTGAATGATGCACCTCAATTCTACTACAAGTCAGTCCTACTTCAACATTTTGAATGCTTCAACTGAAAGAACACAGGCGATAAAATCCAATCTGTGAAATAATCTTGATGCTTGATCACTTGAAGGCAGCTCACTTGCCCCCTGAAAATCCCAGTTCTAAAATAACAGGTCCCAGTGAGAATAAACGAGAAGAAATTTCAAAGGAAGAAAAATGAATGGGTGTAAGAATGTTTAAAGAAATCAAAGCAGATCAAACAAGCTCTTATATAAATCAAAAATTACAAATAATGCTCCACTCTTGACATCCATAAAAAAAGATAGAGAAACATCTGAGTTAAATTAGATGTCAGATGAAATGGTTTTACCAGACATCTTCAGAACATTCCGCCCAAACACTACTGAATGTACATTCTTCTCAACAACTGGTGGGACTTCCATTGGCAGAACACAAAGCGAATCTTTAAAAATACAGGCAAATTGAAATAATTTCTTGTAGTCTACCTGACCCAAATGTACTAAAGCTGGAAATCAAGAGCAACTGAAGGACAGAAAGAAGTTCTTGAGGAACGCACAGCATTCTGTGGAATGACCAACGTACTGGACGGCTAGACTGTGAATGCGCTACCAAAGAAATTAGGAAGAGAATTTCAAAACTCTAGAACCAGATAAAAGAAAGTACAGTGTGTCAAAACCCATGGGATACAAGGACAACGGCCTTAAGATGGAACTTTCCAGTTACAAATGATAATAAAATACCAGGGAGATTTCAAACAAATGACAGCAGTGAACCTTACCACGTTGGAAAAACAAGAACAAGCCAAATCCCAAATTGGTACAAGGAAAGAAATAGTCAAGATGGGGTGGCCACGAATGAAATGGAAATTCAAAGCAACATGAAACAAAGAATCAATTGAACAGTGTTGGTTCTTTGCAAAGATAAACAAGACTGACAAGCCATTAGCTAAACTAACAAAAACAAAGAAATTTACCAGCCCTTTAGAGAGACAACACCCAGGCTTTTCAAACTAAGGAAATGCTACAAAATTCATTTTACAAAGCCAATATTGCTATGATACCTAAGCTAGATAGCGGCACAACAACAACAACACAAATGTAGTCTCATGTCCCTGATGAACACAAATACAAAAATTCTCAATAAAACCACTTGCAAAACAAATTCAAGAAAATATCAGAATGATCATTCACCACAATCAAATTGGCTTCAGACCAAGATACAGGAATAGCTCAACATATGCAAATCAATAAATACAATACATCACGTAAATGGACTTATGGACAGAAATCAAGCAATGACTTCAGTAGATACAGAAAGGACTTCTGAAAAAATTCAACATCTTATTGTGATTTTTTAAAATCCCAAAGAAACCAGGAATTGGAAGAACGTATCTCAGCACGATAAAGGCTATGGGACAAGACAAGCCTGATACCAACATTATATGAAATGGGGAAGACCTCAAAATATCTTCATTAAAATCAGGAACGGGACAACCATCAATGCACAGATCGCAGCACTGGGGAGACAGCCAGGGCTACACAGTGAAACCCTGTCTCCTGTCTTGGGGAACAAAACAACAACAACAACAACAACAACAAAAATGAACCAAAAACAACAACAAAAAGCCCAAACAGGAAACGCAAAGTTGCATCATTCACAGGAAAATGGACCCAAATGAAGTCAGTCATAACAAGCAATTCTCAGAAAGATAAATGTCAGATTTTCTCTCATTTGTGGTCCCCAGCTTTCATATAGACACATGGAGACACACATGGACTCATGTTATAAAGCAGAAGTGACTCTGGGAACAAAGGAGATTGATGGGACAAGGGAGGACGAGAGAGCAGCACTGGCATATGAAGGAAAACGAACTCAGAGTACATTCTATACTGTATAAAAAACATCCTTCTGTGACCCAGAACCACGCACATGGAATGAAAGAGCAGAACAATAAAAAAGGAAGGAAAACCCTAACAACTCAGTGTGGTGGAGGGATTTGAGATGGGGCGGGGGGGGGCTAGAAAAATCTTTTAAATTAAGGCAACATGTAAGCTATTTTGAAGATCAAGTAGGTGATAGAGGATAAAGACATGTCTGGCTGGAAAGAGGCACATACAAAAGACTAGGGTCATGAGACACAACACTGAGTCCAAGAAACTGCAAGGGGTCCAGAATGTCTGGAACTTCAGAGAGAAAACTGGGAAGTGGGGCAGGCATGTCTATACTAGCGGGTGGCAGTCAGATCCAATATTCCTGGGAAACCATGGTCAGTGAAGAGAGAGGAAAGCTGGGCTTGGAGGTCAATGGTACAGCGCTGGACACGCACACAGACAGCCCTGAGTTCTATCTCCATCACTGGGGACAGGTAGTAAGGGGTGAGGGAAGACAATGGTCCAACCACTTTCTAGTTGATATCTAGAGGATTTTCCCCAAAAATGTTTCATCTTACCCTGGAAACTTCTGCTCTCAGACCAATCTACCCCATCCTCTGCTTAAAAGTAGCCTTATCAGGGAACCAGTAGGCAATTTACCTGTGAGCTATAGCTGATTGTTTAGAAGTTGAGCACATAGTTCAAACAGGACAAATCAGGTTTTAGGAATGTTTTTGAGTATCCATGCAGAATAGTCTATGTAGTTCGGGGAACTGGGAGATTCCTTGACTTTCTCAGCTTATCTGAACGCATCACAAAAGTTCTTGAGAAAACAGAACAAGTAAGATGTGCAGATGTGGGGCCAGGGAGACAGTTCAGAGGACCAGCTGTTTGCCATTGAACCTGACGCTGAGTCAGCAACCATGTAAAGGTGGACACAGCAAAGCAAAAGTGTAATCCCAGCACTCCAACTGCAAGATGGGATATGGAGCCACCTCCAAAAGCTTAGGAGCCAGCTTGCCTGGTCCACTCGTCAGTGTTAAATAAGGTGGAAAATGAATACTGGATACCCAAAATTGTCCTCAGACCCCCCCACGTGTGTGCACCTGCACTTACAAGGACAAATGCACAAACACACACAGAAATTGTTTTAAAAAATATGTGTAGGGGTATGTGTTTCTCTCTCTGTGTGTGTATGTATGTGTAAAGCGTAGGAAGGAATACATGATGGGATTGGCTAATGCAATTCTGGAAGCTAAGACATCCCATGATATGTCATCTGTAAACTGAAAAACCAGGAAAGTCAGTGGTGAAATTTATCAAGAGTCCAAAACCATGAGAAGCCAGAATTCTAAAGTGCAAGGGCAGGAGAAGAACATTCCAGCTCCAGAACAGAGAAAATTTGCCTGTCTGAGCTCCTCAGTGGTCAGATGATGCCCTCCCCACAGTGGGGGAGGGGTGGGCCTTCTCCACTAACCCAATCTCTTTGGGAAACAACTTCACAGACGTGTCATCTGATATCCTTTGACTCAGTCAAGATGGTAACACATGTAATCGGTCCTCACTTTTCTGGAACACAAACTTGGGGGTGACAGGGATGACTTTCCTAAGATCCTACAAGAAGGCTCCCAGGCTCACACTGTTCCCACACTCTTGAGTCAAGAGCAGAACAGCTTTCCAAAGCAAAATCCACCCTTTGTGCCTCTGCTCCAAATTTTCTGCTGGTCTTAACATTGTTTCAGACCTGCCCCACCTCACTTACTTTTGCCTGACATGATACAGCATCTATCTTGTGAGAAATAGACTGTAATAAATATACTGCTTAAGCGAAGAAGGTTGACAGGAATATAAATACAGGGCATGATATATACGGCTTCACACATCCCAGTGGCCTCATTTATTAACATCTTGCCATGCTAAATTCACAGAGCATATTTGTCTCTATCTGTGTTCTCATAAAATACTGCTTACACCATGGCTCATATCTAAACCCTCCCCAATTTTACTGTTAGATTACTTTTCTCTATGTCAACCTCAAGGGCAGGGGGATGCCCAATAGGGCTCAGCATTTGGTGCATTCAGGATGGCACTCAGACTTGGACTAGAGTGGAGCTATAATGCTCCTATAAAGGCTAATTTGAAAGATAAGTTGGAATTTATTTGAGTGTGGGTGTGGGGGTGCATGTGTACGCATGCATGTAGTGGCCAATGTCAGCTAACTTCCTCCGTTACTTCTTACCTTATTTATTGGAGAGAGAGTCTCTAGAGCTCACTCACTGATGAAGCTGGCTGGTCAGTAAGCTCCAGGGATCTGCCCACTTTTTAGTGCTGGGATGAGATGCCTGCCACCAGGCTCAGTTTACACAGATGTTGTGGATTCTAACTCAGGCCTTCATGGAACAACTGAGTCATCTCTCCAGCCCCTCCCGGGGGAGTTTCTCAAGGAAGGCTGCTTCCTGGGTCAAGCTCGTCACCAATTACCCATGTAATTAACTTTGAACTAGACCTCTAGTAAGCAATATTCATTTATCTAATCAGTATTTATTGTCTCGTTAAGTTCTAACTATGGAGCAAAATGGATGAATTAGCCACGACTCACTCTAAAGTGTCCATAGCAGGATGAGGGACACAGATGCACAGATAAATCATACTGACACACTGTAATAAGCAGGGTTAGTGTTTGGGAAGGCAAATGGCTACGGTGGTGGAGTTTCTGCTGGGTCAGACACTCCACTGTTTTATGGCATTGCCTCATGTTTACATAAGAACCTTTATGTTAAATCAAGGAAAATGAAGCTCTTGATGTAAAAAGGACTTGTTTGAACCAAACAATTAGAAAGCACAAGTGCTGGGATTTGAACTCAGGTCTTCTGAGCCCTACAGACAGCACTCCATTCTCTGGTTCCTTTTAAACATTCAGGTGTAGCACTGGTAGCATCTAAAATACACAAGGTCCTCCTTGTTTATCTATTTCAGCCAGCTGCTTCTTGTCCCTGCTCTCTACTACCTATATAAACACTTTGATTCATGCTGGTATGTATCCATTGGCTATTGCCTGCCCACTCTCTGTTCCCTTTTCTTCTGAGAGAACCGTAGAACCCTCCTCTCTCCTTCCATCTGGAGATGGAGCCATTTCCATTCAGATGGCTCCAGCTGAAGCAAGCCCAGCCACAGTGTCAAATTCAAGGAAGGCCTGTCCAGTCTAAGAAAATGGGTTTCAGCACTTTGATTGCAATGGGTGGGAAAGTTGTCTGTCTGCTTTTGCTTACTAAGGAGGTGGAGTAAGCCTAGAGAAGCCCGTGGCCATCCTTGCCTGTCTCTGATGAGAACTTACTACAGAATGAAGCCAACATAGAGAAGTCCAATGTTGGCAGAGCCAAGTTGAAGGAACAGACTAGCATCTGGTCCTTTCTTTCTGTTGCTCTCAGGATTGAACACAGACACTTTCAGAGGTCTGTGTCCTTTATCACCAAGGCATAAAAGACAGAAAAACATCACAGAATGATGATGATGATGATGATACCCTATGCATACATTCATCAATTCATCAATCTTTTCTTTGACTTCCCCAGGGACTGAAGCTAAAACATGGATAAAGTCCACCATGTTGTTCAGCTCCAGCATCCCCACTAGCTCCCCATCTTTCCACCAGGGAGAACAGCCAAGGGGTGCAGCAGAGAAGTCTAGGACTCAGAATTTCCCATGCTGTTAGATCCGCCCTCATCCTTGGAGAAACCGGGAGAGGCTGAGAAATGCCTCCTTATTCATATTGAGAAGAGAGTCTTGTAACATAACAGTCTGAAACCAATCCCTGGGAAGCTTGGAATCTTGTCTAAACCCCCCTCACTGTGGTACCAAGGAAGTGGCTATGAAATTAACTGGAAGGACGATCTGAACCATAAGAAGAGAGCAAAACAGGGAAATGGGATAGAACTTAACAGCATGTTGGTGCCTACAGAATAGGCAAGACAGCTGGGTGGGATGGATGGCATCCTGCCGTGCAAGTGTATTAAAATCTCACATGTATAGAAAACACACATTAGGAATGTAGATACAAACCAGTACAGTGGGTGCTGTGGGGAGGCAGCCCAGATTAGAATGGGGGTATGGGAGTGGGGAGAATAAATAAAATGAGAGGGGCTTTGCATAGGCCAGGGGGTAAGGTCCTGTGATCCAGGCCGTGGAACTCTCAGCTTTCTGCATCCGAGCTTGCATGCTCAATGCAAGGAAGCTTTCCAAAACATCAAGAGTAGTTGTTTGGGTTAGGGATCATTTAGAGGACAAAAAAAGAAACTCAAAAAAGCCTAAATTAAAAGAAAATTCATTTTATGAATGTACTTGTAAGGAATGTAGGATAGATGCAAGGATCTGTGCTTTGGGGTGAGGGGGATATTGTCACACACACACACACCCTTTTATTTTTTCTTTTATCAGACCAGCACACTATGCCTCTCTTTGTGCCGGCTTCTTGCCCATCCCCTGGGGTCCAGCATCTTTGCATGTCCACCTTTCCCTCCTCTCTGCCCAGGGAAAGCTTGACCATGGCATCGCTGGAACTCTTGATAAAGGATCCACACACCTACACAAACCAGCAAATCTCCTTCCTCCAACTGACTCCATCTCTGTACTCTCCTAAACTGGGGAGCTACCTATGCAGCTGGCCCATCATGAGTCAGCAATTTACCCCGGGCTTAAACAGCTTTGTTGATGGGGAAAAAAGGAAAGGGATGGATAAAAGGGAAACAAACCCGGGGCCAGAAACTAAGAAGACAGCAGGAGGGAAGATTACAGTATCTTGCACAGACTGTCCCTCCCTGGTAGGATTAAGGATAATGATATTTTCTCCACTTTTTAGCGTTATCAAGTTTTCTTAAAGTAACAGGAGTTTGGGATGAAATGATTAGTGCTTAAAGGCACAGGCTCCGTGGTCAGACACGAATGTGTTCAAGTTTTGTCCCCTTTGCTTCTTGGCTATGTGACTTGTCTTATACCCTGAGCCTCTCTGGATTTCATTTTCCTCCGCCTCGATGCAGTCTGGGTGGCAAGTTTTCCACGGTTTCTTGAGCATTGAGACTAATGGAGGTAGAAGGTTGGGTTGCTTCTCATCTCAGTAACCACTCAGAAAATGCTATCACACAGTTTTGTTGTTCGTAATTTTTATAGTTAAAATTATTTTTTTACAAAAACACCTCGTAGCCACATGTCAGTCATTACTGACCTGGCAGTACCAGACTCTGGAGCTAGGCTTGCTGTCGTCACCCCATGCCTCCTTGGGATACAGCATTTATCTGAGCTGGAAATGGCTGCTGGAAATTGCCACTGGCTATGCACCCCACACCCCCAGGCAGAATCAATAGGAGAGAGGGCCCCCCTCTTACTCTCAGCCCTCATCTACTAGCTCTAATTGACTGTTACCAGGCACGCTCAGAGGGTCTCTGGGCTCACATGTTAATTGACTACATAGCCACTTAATGGGAAACTCCCCAATTCCCCAAGCCTAAGCGGGCTGTCGGCTCCCTCCTCGCCCAGTGCATTCTGGGAAGACCGTGGACGAGAGAAGGTCAGCAGGTGGTACATCTGATCAATTAATTAGGAGCATGTTGAGCCGTTTGACTCAGAGCCTAGTTAATCGCATAATTAAACCTTACCCACTCTGCCCCCACCCACCTCAACTCTCTATCCACAGGGCTCTCTCCAGCCCAGCAGCAGCTTTGTTGAGGGAGGACTTGGTCTTGCTGGGGTCTGTCCAAGGCAGAGAGGGTCCCTCCCCACTGGCTGCTCCGTGGTCTGAAATTGATTTTCAGTTTGGGGAGAGGGATGGGGAAAGTCTGCATCTCACTTCTGGAGCTGAAGAATCTGGCTGGGGAAATGGAGTTTCAGAGGATCTGAGAAAGAGTGGATGAACTTCCTCCCAAAGGTTGTGGGACCTGAGAGCAAAAGGGGGATGGGCTGGAGGGAGGGGCAGCGTGAAGGGGCGAGGGGGATTATGGGAGGACAGGGGAAGAAGAGAAATAAGAACGTGTGTATGGAAATGCTATAAGGAAACCCATTATTTTGCATGTTAACTTTAAAAAGCTAATAAAAACTAGGTTGTGTGAGGATTAGGGCAGAGCAGAGCAGAGCGAAGCTTGTCAAGGAGAAAAGCCTCATGCAGCTCTGACTCCACAGGTCTGCTCACCCATCCTCCAAGGATGCGGAGCGCACTTGGCTGAGCTTTCCAGCTCCACTCAGGGGAACCTGACCTTTGTTCATGGCACACATATATGTGAAACGAGATCTTCCCCAGGTTCCCCTGAGTTGAAAGTGGCCACAGGGCCATTTTGTCCAGTGACACTCTATAGTGGACCTAGCACAAATAACACAGGGTCCTCAGGCTGTGGCCTGCTTTCTACCCTTCTCAGTTTTTTCAACTTGAAGACAAACACAGAGCTGGAGATAGAGCAATGATCTAGTGACTTTGAAGGAAAACCACAGATCCAGGGAGGTGTGTAAAAGCTGAGGCCAATGGCATATTTGAGCATTCTCCATTTATTGTGAATATTGGTGAAACCATTGTGGTCCACTCTGACCCACAGCTCAAAACATTCTGTCTCTGTCTCTCTCTGTCTCTGTCTCTCTCTCTCTCTGTGTTTATTAAATGTAGCACCTTTCCAATGGGCTTGGTTGCTCCCTGAAACACTGAGTGAGCAGAAAGTCGCACTGCTTGTCAAAATGGGTCAAGGAAGGAAGACACAAAGCTCTTTCTCTGAACCTTGGAGGAAACTGGCCTTCCCAACAGTAGAAGACTTTAGCAAAAGGGCGGAATATTCATTCTCATACTTAACTTTGAATTTGAACATGTGACTTGCTTCACCTAATAGAAGGAGGTAGAGGTAACAGGGGACCAGCTTTAGGAGCCTGGGGATTAAAAAGCCTTGAATGGGGTCTCTGCATGAGGAGATATATATATATATATATATATATTCATGCTGACATAAACGTGATGGCACGGCACATCGCTATAAAATAGTCCTTACAGCATTAAAGAACATGTGCTTTGACTGGTGTGTTAGCCAGCGATTCTCTACTGTGACAAAACACGGGATGCAGCTTAAAGGTTTATGTGGGTTCACATTTTTGAGGGTTTCAAGTCTTGACATCATTGCTTTGGTCCTATGGTGATACAGGTCGGTGACAGGGGATACTTATTAATTTCATAGCAACTAGAAATTGAAAGAAAAAGAACAAGACCAATGTCGCACAATCTCCTTCAAGGACACAGCCCCAATTACATAAAGCCTTCTACTGGGCCCCACCCCTTATACAGGTTCTGCCACCTCTCAATAGGACCAAGGTGAGTAGCAAACCTTTAGCACATGGGTCACTGGGGGCTATGTGAATTATAGCATATAGGATTAGTGGGAAGATGACATGATATAAGTGCTTAAAACTCGTATTGCAGTGGCAGGCCCGTGGCTAGCATGCATAAATCTTGGCTTATACTCGAAATGGAGGTTTGGGCAGGAACAACAGCTTAGTCAGCAAAATGCTTACCTCGCAAGATTGACCCTCGGAAACCATTTCAAAACAACACAGTGTAGCGGTGTATGCTTCGAATTCTGGGACTGAGGAGGCAGAGAGGCCGGCCCTGGGACTCACCAGACAGCCAGTCTAGACCACTTGGTGAGGCCCAGACTAGTGAGACCCTGACATGTTCTGAGGACAACCCCAGAACATGACTACTTCTGGCCTCTGTAGATGTGCGCCTTCCCACAGAAACACACAAACACATAGATACCTGAGAGGAAACAGATTAAGACATTTATAAGGCTCTTTAAGACAAAAAGATTCAAAGAAAAACGCGGAGGAGGAAACCCCCAGAGTTAGGGAAACTCTGAAAGCAGCACAACTTTGTCCCACCCTGGACTTGGAAACCCCAAGGAGCAGCACCCCTGGACTTGCTCGGTAGGTGGGTGATCCTGTGACCTCAAGCAAGCTATGCACCTTGTTGGAACTTCAGCTTCCTTCTCTGTAAGATAATTGTTAATGCGGTGGGTTCCCAAAAAGGTGTAAAGTGTGTATTTTGCACAGGGAAGCCGGGACTCATACAGGACGGTATCCTGCTGAGCACAGAGACAAATTGCCTAAGCTGACAGCCCCACCTCTCAACAAAGGCGTGCTCCAGCAGATCCCAGGAACAACCAGAAGAGGAGCTCAGCACAGTCCTCGTGTTGATGAACGCCTCTGCGAAGCTGTAAATTACCAAATCCTTGTTTCAGCTAAATCAAACCTGCTGCGGATCCCATCAGCATTTAATAGTGATATTATAGCCCCAGGAATAACAAGTGAAAGTAATTAAGTTTAATGATTCCAACGAAGTCACTACGCTTGATTGCTGTGTGTATGCCTAATTATCTTCCATTTTTTGTTGTCATTGTGCATGGTATAAATAAAGCCTATTGGGGGAAAATAGGCCCTAATTTTAAGATGTATTTGGCAAAGTTGCCTGTGCAGCACCTTTCCAATGGGCTTGGTTGCTCCCTTGAAACACTGAGTGAGCAGAAAGTCACTCAGCTTGTCAAAATGGACCAAGGAAGGAATACATTGAAGCCCTTTCTCTGAACTGATGAAGAAAACAGCCTTCCCAACAGTAAAGACTTTTCTTTAGTAAAAGAGCAGAATATTCATTCCCACACTTGATTTTGAACATGTGACTTGCTTCACCTAATAGAAGAAGGTAGAGATAACAGGGGACCAGCTTTAGGAGCCTGGAGATTAAAAATCCTCTGCATGAGGACTCAAGGTGGGATTTCCAACACCTGCATAAACAGCCGGCATGGTGCCAGGCACCTGTAATCTCACTATGGGGGAGCTAGAGTTAGGAAGATATCCAGGACTTACTGGTCAGCCAACCAGCTGCTGTAGGATCATGCTCTTGTACACTGTAAAGATTTGTCACTTATATTGATTTAATAAAACGCTGATTGGCCAGTAGCCAGGCAGGAAATATAGGCAGGATGACCAGACTAAGAGAATTCTGGGAAGAGGAAAGGCAGAGAGAGGCAGTCACCAGCCAGACACAGAGGAAGCAAGATGAGGATGCCTCACTGAGAAAAGGTACCATAATGGAGGAAGGTCGTTGGTTAAAAAATAAAGAAACTGTTTGGTCCTCATAGGTTGGAACATAGGTGGGTGGAGTAAACAGAACAGAATGCTGGGAGGAAGAGGAAGTGAGCAGATGCAGGGCAGCTCCTCTGAGAGACAGACGCCATGCTCTCCTCTCCAGAGCAGATGTGATGACGCTCGGACCCAGGATGGACGTAGGCTAGAATCTTCCCGGTAAGCGCACCTTGGGGTGCTACACACATGAACAGAAATGGGCCAAGCAGTATTTAAAAGAATACAGTTTGTGTGTTGTTATTTTGGGGCATAAGCTAGCCAGGACCAGGAGCTGGGGTGGCAGAAACGCAGCCAGCAGCTCCCACTACAGTACCAAGCCACGTGGCTAAACATAGATAAGAATTATGGGTTAATTTAAGTTGTAAGAGCTAGTTAATAATAAGCCTGAGCTAATATGCCAAACTGTTTATAATTAATATAAGTCTCTCTGTGTTTTTTTTGGGGGGGGCCTGAGTGACTGCAGGACAGAATGGGACAGAAACTTCCTACTGCAGCTAGCCAATTAGTGAGGTCCAGTTTTGGTGAGAAATCTTACTTCCAAGAATAAAATAAACCAAAGAAGTATTGAGGAAGACACCTAGTGTCAACTTCTGCACCCCGTCCACATGCATACACATACATGTCCAAACACACACAAACATCCACAAGCATGAACATACATACACACATGAGCACACACACAGTACCATAAATGTCTACCGTTGCAAGCTGTGTTCCTGCATCACCATCATGGCCGGGCTAGCCTGCTAGTCTCTAGAAGGCATAAGAAAGGTGTGAACTGCTATGCCAAGTCCAGCCTAGGTCAGCTGACCCTGACAGAAGCACAACACAAGAGATGAACCTATTATATTATATTATCCTACTTATATTATCACTGGCTTCTTTATTACATGTCTACCAAGCCTTTATTTCTCATACAGCATAAGGACTTTAGGGCCTTTGGCTCTAAAACCTTGGAAGCACCACTTGGAATTTTGTCACAATAATCATTTCCTGGAGGCAATTTTTAAGGTTTTCTTAAGATTGGGTATTATCCAAGGAAATTAGAAGCTTCTTGTAACAGTGTGTTATGTTAGGTAACTAGTTAACTAACATAGCACAGTGCTATAAGTGATCTAACCGCTGTGACCTAATACATGAGAAAATCTCCAGAGACAATGGTTGCCTGGTTCCCTTGTTTTTGAACTTGTGAGAAATGACATCACAGTGGGTAGCGGTGATGGAACAGACCTGCTCACTTCATGGCAGGCTGGATGCAATGAGAGCAAACTTGCATTTATAACCCAATCCCTTTGTAATCTATCAATTTATCCATGAGGTCCCATTGTTGAGGTCAAATCCTTCAGGACCCAACCACCTACCAGACGCCTTACCTCTAATACTGTGGCACTGGGTATCAAGCCGTTAGTATATGAACACTGTAAATGTGCTCACATGTGCATGTACACAAGTGTATGCATGTATGTGTGTGTGTACATGTGTGTGGGCCTGTGTGTGTGAAAGTGTGTGAGCATGTGTCTGTGAGCGTGTGCTTGTGCAGGGCAGAGATTGGCTTCAGGTTCCTTCTCTATTATCTTCCATTTTATAGTTTGAAATGGTCTCTCACTAAACCTTGAGCTTGCCATTTTGTCTAGAAAGGCGGCTAGTGAGCCCCCAGTATCTACTTGTCTCTCTCTGGTCCTGTCCCACATTATTGGGGTTACAAGAATGCACCACCAACCCCAGCTTTCATGTACGTGTGGGGGATCCTCACGTCCTCACATTTGGGCATAAGCACCTTACCCACTGAGAATCTCTACAGTCCCATGTTAAGGATACATTTAAAATCCAAACAATAACCAGCAACGACCCATGGCCAAGAGAGTTGAAACTTCTAGAGGTCTGGCTTTTCTCTCTCACTTCACACCATCACCTTCTGACTCCTATTGGGTTGCATCACACTTGCTGCTTGCGTTTGGCTGTGATGGAAACATCACACATTGTATAGACTCATAAACACTATGGATCGTGGATTTATTTTAATTTTAATTTTTCTAGCCCTGGAAAAATCCAGCTTACTAGCAACCACAGTCCCTTCCAATCATTCAGGCCATCTTGTGCTTTGCCCATAGTTGCCATCTTTGTATGTGGTCCCTCTTCTGGAGTCTGGCATGGACAACTTGTTGTCTTTGTATCAGTAGATCAGAGCTACATAAACTTTTGCCTCCTACAGTTATGTTATTCTAGCAAGCTTCTTATACTTTATTTGTGTGTGTGTGTGTGTGTGTGTGTGTGTTGAGGTCTCAATTGCTCTTCAACTTATGCTTTGAGAAAAAGTCTCTCACTGGATCTAAAGTTCAATGGCTCAATGGTTCAGCTGTAATGACTGGCCAGAGAGCCCCAGGGATCCTCCTGACTCCACATTCTTGGTACTGGGATCACAGGCATGGGTTCCTGTGTCTATCAAGTTTCTTAAATAGTCAGGTGGCCAGTCTCTATATCTGTAAGTGGAGACAACAGAATACTATCTGTCTTTCATGACGATTAGAAGTCAATGAAATGACACAGTCAAAGTGTGTGGCAAACTCCCTGTCATGGTCCAGTCCAGCAGTGAGTGACTTGGCTCATCTCATATCTTCTGCCTCTTCACAACACCTTTCAACTCTCCTCCTCCTTGCTGCTTTTTATCCCCTTCATTCCATATTTCACACAATGCCAGAGGAAACTTGAAAAGCTGCAAATATGACCCTTATCACTTATCAAAATGTTCTTAGTCCTTGAGTCCAGAGTGCACCCCCTCCAGGATAATATTTTTGTGATATTTTGGAGGATGTAGGACCTACCTGAAGGAAGTAAGTCACTAGACATGGACCTCAAAGGATATGGCCGCCTCTCTTTCCAGTCTGTGTTCTTTTGTCTGCTTCAATGTGAAGATCCTCCGTGCTGGACTCCCACCACCGTGCCCATTCCACCAGAGCCAACTAAAATCTCTCTGAAACCATGAACAAGCTAATCCTTTCCTCATGTAAGTGACTTCTGACAGATACTTTGGCCATGGTGATGGAAAATTAATTAAGTCACCGACACCAAGCTGTGCTGAGGGTGAAGGGACCGTTAGTGAGAAAGTACGGACAGATGCGATTCCAAAACGCTCAGAAATGTGGAAGAATAAGAACATCCAACCACATGGCCAACTGTACGGAGAGAGACTGATAGCTAGATGAATCAAAGGGCGGGATGATGGAGCACAAGTGGAAAGATGCGTGAACTGGGGGATAAAAGGTGCAGTAAGTCTCTGGCCTTTCCTCTCCTGGCAAGGGCTCTGTCTGGGCATGCCTAGCTGAGAAATGTGTTGATGGTGCTGTGAGTCCTGGTCCCTCCTTCCCACTGCCCTTTCTTTCTCCCATTTGACATCCAGGTCATCTAGAAACAAGTCTTCTGCAGGAACAGCTTCTAGTAAATAAAGGATTGTCTCTCTCCTTCGAGAAGCTGTATCTCGGTTATTAATACTCATAGGGTGCTTGCTATATATCAGTTATGTAACTAAAAGGTGCCATTTTTTATTCATGATGCCACTATAAGATGAATATTCTAGACTGCTGGCATGGTTCAGTGGGTAAAAGTACTCACCACCCAACCAGACAGTCTGGGATCCACGCCTTGGAAGGAGAGAACCAACTCCTGTAAGTTGGCCTCTGATTTCTAAACATGCACCATGACCCATGCACTTTCCATACACATATACATGCAAATAAATGATCAAATAAATTTTTATTTCTTTAAATTAAAAGGCATTCTGCTTATTTTCATTCCAAAGGTGAACAACATTTTCATAGAAAACTTATGTAACGTTCTTGAATTTTACATTTGTAAAATGATGGATCCCAGATTCATCTCAGACAATCAGACTCAAAGATTTCCCTCATAATGAATACTCTATTCTGGTTTTTGGTTTTGGTTTTTGGATTTTTCCTTTTGGAGACAGGGACTTTCACTGTAGCTCTGGATTGCTCTAGAATTCACCATACATCCCAAGGTAGGTGAAGCTCTCCTGCCTCGGCTTCCACAGTGCTGGGATTACCGGTGTGAATCACTGCATCTGCCTACCCTGTGCTGTTGTCTTCATAGTCGTCTTGCTGTTCGCTCCACTCCCAACATTGGGATAGATCAACTAATATCCATGGCAACCATGGTCATGTTGTTCCTTCTTACCTTACTGAAGGCGTTTCTAACACATCTGCTCATTTATACAATAGTCATGAGTGCAGGTTACAGAAAGTGTCACTGTTATCAAGACCTAGCAATAAAGGCCACAGAGACACTTCCACATGCCTAGGAGGGCTACTGACACCTTGCCTGAGAAATGTATGTGGCATAGCCTTTTAGGAACTAAAATCCCCTTGGAATTATGAGTGAGTGAAGATGTGGATAGCCACATGTAGTGGGAGCTGCGGGCTGTGTTCCTGCCGCCCCAGCTCCTGGTCTCCTTGCTAGCTTATGCCCCGAAATAACAACACACAAACTGTATTCATATAAACACTGCTTGGCCCATTAGCTCTAGCCATTACTGGCTAATTCTCATATCCCGATCAACCCATCTCTAATAATCTGTGTAGCACCAGTCTTACCAGGAAAGATTCAGCATGTCTGACCTGGTGGCTTGCTTCATTGCGTCTGGCTCTGCATCTGCGCTCACTTCCTCTTCCTCCCAGCATTCTGTTCTGTTTACTCCACCCACCTATGTTCTAACCTATGAGGGCCAAGCAGTTTCTTTATTTTTTAACCAATGACCTTCCTCCATCAGCCACAGCACTCAGCTGACAACACACCCTGGAGCAACCTGAGTCTGGGTACATGAAGGTTCTAACTCTACCCCTTCCATTTACTAATGAGGCATGGCCTGCACCAAATGCTTCACACGATTTTCTTATATGCAAGATGGGGAGAATAATGAGACATAGTATAGTCATTTGTACAAAGGGCTTAGTGCCCTTGGAAACAGTTGGCAACTATTGTGGTAGCGGCAGTTACAGGCTGACTGGAAACAGATACACGATTAGATGAAGAATAGATACCAAAACACTATCTTGCAAGAAAGGATGGCTTTCTTTAGTGGTGTGTGTGTGTGTGTGTGTATGTGTAAAATAATGTGAAAAAGTTTCAGCCATCTTTGACTGGAGACTCAGGCCCCTCACCTCTCTGGCCCCGAAAGGCTTCCCAAAGTTCTGTTGCCAGAGGACATTTGGGGAAGCACTTCCCTCCAGTTTGATTAGCTTCTCCTTGTTAATTAATAAGGTTCGATGTAATTTAATTTCATTGAGAGGAATTGGCTCAGAAATCAAGGTCATTTAATTTCTGAAAGACATTGGAAAGGTTGCCTTTTTAGAATGATCTTTCTGCTATTCACTCCCCTTGAAATGAGAAATGTAGTGGCTCATACAATGGCTTCAAGGTTATCTGAGACCACCTTCCAAGTAAGAGGGAAACTCTTTCTGCGGGAGTTTAATTAGGTCAGTACAACTAATTCTTCTTTTGCTGCTTATTCAGTATCCTTCCTTTCTGTAATTACTACCAGCATAGAGCTCCTCACACACACACAAATGGAACTGAAAAAAGCCCTGCAATTATCCTTTATTTCTCCTTCATGCATTGGATCTGTGTAAATTTGAAGGCTGTGGTCTTTACAGCCCTCCACTCGTGAATAACACTGTCACTGTGACTGCGTGAGAGTGGGAGGGCATGTTCCAATGCAATCCCAACGCCATGACATGCAAGTCTCCCCAGCTCCGAGTCTACAGGAGATGACTTGGCATCAGAACAAAGGGAGGTAATTCAGGCGCATGCTGTCAATCAATAAACATAAATCAATCCAGTGCCTAGCAAAGACTCAGCAGGGTGTTAGGTGACTGAAAATACTTGCCAAGGATATAAAAGATCTCAGGTAGGTTTGGTGAAGCAGATCATTAGCAAACAAAATAAATTAACAACATCCAGATTAGGCTTCAGAAGCAAAGGCATTGTAGGTTTGAGTATTGGGGAGGGTGATGAGGATGCTTCCTAGAAAGGGAAGACTCCAGTAATGTCCAGATCACTAATCCATTTACACATAGTCATGTAGTGAGTGACTTGTATGTAGAAGATTTTATCTAGCTACTTTGGGCACCAAGTTTCATTTTCTTACCATTCCTTATTATTTCCTAAGGGAGATGCATTCTGTCCCAACTTCACAGATGAGAAAATAAAGGCTCAGATATGTTATACAAACTGAGTAGGAGTCAAATTCAGATTTTTAGCCTTGGAATCTAATACAAACTGGAGGTAATGTGGTCATGGCAACACATGCATGCAAAAACAGTGCTTGGGAGGCTGAAACAGGAGGATCATGAGACTGAGGCAATGATGAAGGCCTTGTCTCTAGAAGAAAGTGGGGAAAAAATTGGAACTTGTTGGTAGGGAAAGAACATGAAGGTGGCTGTCAGGATATGAGTAAGAAAGAGATTGGAGCAGAGCCCTGATGGCATGCCCAAGGGTTGGGTGCTGTGGAGGTGGCTTCTCCCAGGTGCCTTCACCGTCATTCTTTCGTTGCTTCTTTCTCTATTCTTGTTTTGATTGTCTGTCCATCTTTTCTCCCTCCAAGAGAGGAAGGACGTGAATGGTTTGACTACTGCAGATTATGCAGCGCAAAGACTCCTGATTGACAGGAAGACAGCAACCAACAAGAACCTGTGGAAGGGCAGGTCTAGTCTAGTTCCCTGAGGACCAAGGCGAGGAACTTGTAAAGGTGCCTGTCCACAGCCATCCCTAGTCCCACGCAATGTCAGCACCAAGGACAGCTCCCCCAACCGGGACTGCGGCTCCTGGTTGTATTGAAAGTCATGGTCTCCTGTAGCCCAAGCTGACCCAGAACTACACAAATATAGTTGAGAATGACCCTAATCCTCTTGTCTCCATCCCCCAAAACACTGAGATTACTAGTGTGAGCCACCATTCTGGGGAACTGGGAAGAAGTAGAGGGGTCTCCTTAGATCGGAAGGACACCCACCAGCTCAAAAGAATATCATTTCCAGATAGCTAAATGTTATTTCTCATTACTGCTATGGAGTCACACTGTGAAAGACTTGAAACAAAGAAAAGTCACTAGTGTGACCAGGAAGACCCAAAGGCTGGTCCATGGCCCTACTGGTCCTCTCTGTACCCGTCTCCCTAGCCTGGCTAGAATAGCAAATGCCCTTCAGGGCTCCACAGACATCAACATTAACTTGGATTCTGATTTTGCGAATTCATGTTTTCCTGGGTAATATTTATTCAGTAGTCTGTGTTCACGCAATTATTGAAATTATGCCTAATTGCGCAGTAGTGGTAAATAATAATCTCTTAGCTACAACAACATGCACCATTTCTGTGATGGGGAAAGATTTTGTGTAATTTTCTGGGAAACATCCTCATGCAGGAGTGCCAATTAGAAAGAAGGAAACAAAATGCTTTGGATTTTCGGTTGTGTTGTGGCTACCCAGTGCTATCCAGGAAAAGTAGCTTTTTATCCAGCCTTGGGACTCTACTCATTGAATAATGGCTGCTGTTATTGCTTTTAATAATGGGTACTTGCATCTTAGCTTGTACCATGTGCCAGAGCCACTTTAAATCCAAATTCAAACTCAGTGCTATCTAGAGTGCCCTCAGAGAACAAGGAAGCATCATGAGTGACTAAAGTGGGCTGTGTTTAGAGGACAGCAGAGAGGCGTGGGGGCTGTGGTAGACTGTAGTTTACACACTCTCTCCATAGGTCCCGTCTACGGCCCAGCCAAAAGCTAAGGTCGCCATGTAGAGGCGCAAGAGTGGTACTTCTGGGTCATTTTTTTCTCCCGAAGTCAGAAACAGGGATTTTAATATAAGCTTTGCAGATCTTAAAACTAAAATCCAGACTAGGTCTCCCAACAACTATGTGCAGCCTTCAATGCTACTGCTTCCCAGCATCAAACACCTCTGAGAAGACTCGTCTTTAAATGGGACCTCGTTGATTTGGTTGACTATGATGGGGAGAAGGGAAGGGAGATTGCATAGGGCCAAAGTGGTTGCTCTAAGAGTGGGTATTATTTAGTCTCCTGTAGAGAGTGTAGACAATCATAAGAGGTCTGGCTAGAGAAGACAGGTGTGGAAGGTGTCTGAGAGAAATGCCAGCAGCTCCGAAGAAGGGGGCAGGAAATAGGTAAGCTGGAGTCACCAGGAAGGCCTGTTCTCTCCCAGTACTCATTAGAAGGGAAGGGGAATATTTTAGCTTCTTTTGTGTTTCTAGGATAAAATTCCATGCAGAAAGCAGCTGATGGGAGAAAGGGTTTGTTTGGGTGAGTAGTTCCAGAGGGATCAAGTCCACCATGGCGGGGAAAGCACGGTAGCAGAAGCATGAGGCAAGCTTCTTGCATGACATTAGCAGTCAAGAAAAGAGTAGACAGAGAGCAGGAGCAACAGAGGTGTACTCCTAAAGTGTGCTTAGCCTTCTCACAGCACCACCACCATCTGGGGAGCAAGTGTTCGAACTCATGAGCCTATGCAGATCATTTCATATTTTTTTTTCAGTTTTTCGAAACAGGGTTTCTCTGTAGCTTTGGTGCCGGTCCTGGAAAGATCATTTCATCTTTAAGTCACCAGTGGGATGATCTGTCCTTGGGGCAGGAAATACAGGGATCCAAACAGAAAGAGTGTTGGGCCGCCAAAGTAAGAGCCCTGCAAGGGCGGGGCCAGAAAGAGCTTACACCATTTCTTCTGCTCAGTAGAGTATTGAAGTTTGATACCCACATCGCTGTAAATGTCCTAATCCAGGGAAGACCAATGAGCAACTTCTGATCTGTCACAGCCTCAACTTCCCTCTGGCGCACTCACTGCACATGGCGGCGTGTGTTTGTGTTAGAGCCACCTTCTGTCACAACCATGGGAGTGGGGGTTCTGCTGTAGCCCATCCTTAGCAGCCTCGTTCTTGGCACATAGTACGGCCTCAGTAAATAATGCTGTGTGGGAACAGGTGAGCGAATAGCCCTCTGACCTTGGGTGTGAGCTATTTCACAGCACAGTGCCTCTTCCGTGAACTAAAGTCATAGAAATGACTATTAGGCTTTCTGTTTTTTCTGAACTAGTGTGCAATGGAACTGTACACTGTGTCTACAACTAAGAATCTGACCCCCATGAGCTAAATCATCTGCGATAAATGCACATGGACCTTCCCCCTGTGATCCCCTAAAAAATACAGATGACCATTTACAATCATTTGGTATTAAATCAGTCTAGAGACAATTCAGATGCTCACAAGGTGGGGCAGAATCATATGATGTTCTGCATGAGGGGCTTGAACATCTGTGGGCTATAGTATTTTCATGGAACCTGAGACACATATGTGAAAGTCCATAGAAAACTGTATTTTGACAATTCTCCACAACAGCCATGTAAATATGTTTATCCCAGGGTTTGAAATGAAATTTTTATTGCATTTATTTATTTAGAGAAGAGCATGTAGAGATCAGAGGACAGTTTGCAGGAATTGGTTCCTCCTTCCATTATGTGGGTCCTGGGGATCAAACTCAGGCCATCAGACTTGATGGCAGCTGCCTCGGCCCAGAGTCATCTTGCTGTCCATCTCCCAACTTCTTCCTGGGAAAGACCTTACAGAAGTTGAATGACTTGCTCGGGGCCACACGGAGAGGAGGGGAGACCCGAGGATTCCCACCGCGACTGATTTTGTCAGCATTAGTTTCCTCATAGGAATCTGGAAAACCATTGCTATAATCTCTATTTTAGACCTGAAATGTGCCCCAAAGGCCCACATGTCAAAGGATTGGTCTCAAGTTTTGTGGAGCCTTTAAGAAATGGGACCCAGTAGGAGGCCTCCAGGTCACAGGAGACATGCCACTGAGGGACCCAGTGCCTTCCTTTTCTTCCTTCTTCTTCCTTTCTTCCTTTCCAGATATGCACTGAGGGTTGCTCTGCCACACACTTCCCACCACGGTGTGAGGTCTCAGCACAGACCCCAAAAGCAACAGGAACCCTCCAACACTATGAATAAGTGACACCTTCACTTTTTATAAAAGTTGATGATCAAAGATAGTTGCTATAGGAATGGAAGACTGACTGACTGATATAGTGTTCATTAGTGGAAGCTAAGGCAAAGTTCATAAAGTAGCTGCATTTGTTCTGAATTGTGAAAGACTGAACCTGGAAGGCAGAGGACATGGAGATGGTCTTGCATGTGGAAGAAATAAGTCAGACCAAAGTCCCCAGGCAATAGGTCATTTCAAGGATAATCATTGAAGTTAAAGGGGAGTCTGAGAAAGAACAGGTCCATACCGCTAGGACCTTGTGTTACTCCATCTTCTCAGTGGTTGTTTACTGTGTGTGTCATCTATGGGGCACTGTGTCGGGGCCCAGGGAGCAGAACACTCTCCCTTCCTGTCCTTACACAGTCTACAGTTCTTCAGCGTTGACTCCCCAGCATTTCTGCAAAGGCCAAAGAAAAGCATGAAGAAAAGACTTTGAAAGTACACACACACACCACATACACACTTCTCTGACCTGGCCAAAGGGCAGAATACAAGCTAAGAGTTAAAATCGTTCTTCAAATGTAACTGCAGGGCTGTTCTTACCAGCAGAGTGGTCAGTTCCAGGAAACAGAAACTTGTACTTATCAAGACAAGGCCCCTGATCTTCAGAACGCTCGTGTTATCAAAATCCTCTGGTTTTAGGACACTGAAGACAGTCAGACTTGCAAAGCAAAAGTTGCAGGAATATTGGGGAGAGGGGAGATTCTTCAACAACAAAGCGAGCGCACGCATGCGTGTGTGTTTGTGTGTGTTATTAGACAGGTGTGTACATGTGTGATGGTAGGTACACTTACACTCAAAGGCCAGAGGTCAACATCAGGCATCCTTTTCAATCACTCTCCATTGTATTTTTTGATGCAGGGTCTCTCACTGAACCTTGACATCTGCTCATTCCAATTCTACTTGACTGGCTATCCAGGACTCCTGGGATCTAGCTGGCTGCACTTGTTCAGCACTGGGGTTACAGACATGCACACAACCTTTTCAACATTTAGCGTGGGTGCTGGGAATCCGAACTCATGTTCTGAAGCTTGCATCATGGGCATCTTGCCCATTGAGTCACTGCCACAGCCCTGAAGGTCTTGTATTTACTAGTAGGCATGATTGCATTGTTCCTGCAAGCTAGAAAAACCAACAGCAATGAAACCTGGCTCCGCTGGGGAAATCCTAAACAGCCCTGTGATTAGACTCAAATCAGTGACTTCCAAGCATCATGGCTTTGAATACCTTCCATCTCCATGAGAGCTTTTAAAATCTGTTGATGCCTTTACCCAGGTGAGTGATTCTGGCTTAATTTGTAGTGGTGTGTCCTGGATGTGGGTTTTGCTGTTTCATATTTTTATAAGTTCATTCATTCGTTTGTTTGTTTTGCAGTGCTGGAGAGAGACAGCCTAGGGCCTTGTGCATCTTAAGCAAACTCTACCACTGACCTGTATCCCATGACCTATATGTGCTGCTAACAATGGTTCTCAACTTTGCCCACAATTACGATCACCTGGAGAGTTGTTTGTTTTCTTTTAAATCCCAGTCAGTTTGGGAAGATGGCAGTTGGCAAAATCCATAAGATGCCTACCGTGGAAGCATGAGGACCTGATTTAGGATTGACAGCACCCATGAAAAAGCTGGGCATAGAAACAGGTGCTTGTAACCCCAGCCTGGGAGAAGGATAGTGGAGAAGACAGGTGGGTCCCTGAAGCTCCTTAGACAGCCAGTCAGCTTAGCGGAATTGATGAGCTTTGGGCACAGAAAGAGAGACCCTGTCTCAAAAAATATAAAGGTGGAGAGCAATAAAGGAAAGACACCTAATGTCAAAGTCCAGCCTCCTCATGTTTGCACACACACATGCATGTGTACCTGTACAACCACACACACACAACCACATAAACACGCACAAAGATCTAAGCTGCAGGGTACAACTCAGACAAGGTGCGTGTTAGCTGATGGAGGTGAGCACAGGTCTTGCTGTACTTCAAAGTTCTGTGAGCAGTCAGTCAGTAACAACCACAGGAACATATAGGAACATTCCCCAGCAGGCACAACTGTCCACAAAGTGGCCTTGAATCCCTCTACAATGTGTATGTTCTCTACTCATAACTCTATAATAGAGGTATAAGCAAGGCATGCCATGACCATTAGCTTCACTGAGAGCACCAATCATTTCCCACTCTGAAAACCGGCTTGGGCCTCGGCTAACTTCTATGGTTTACAATATTGCTAACCAGCTGAGCTAAGGTTTATATTAGGGGTTACTGGTTAGTGAGGACTTGGTTTGTAACAGGCATAGGCCTAAGTAGATGACATAGACATGACTTAATGAACGTTCAGAACAACCCTAGGCGTCACCATTACCCCAATTTTACAGATGAATAAACAGATGCAGAGAGGTTCCATAACTGGCCTAGGATGGAATGAGTCGGTATTTGGGATGCAGAAACCTGGCTTCCAGGCCTGCACATTGAACATCCTCATAGTAGGGGGCCTGAGCAGAAGTTCAGATTGTGTTCATCTCATCTCATTTTATGGCTGTTCTGAAGAGAACCGTCAGGGCTGGGAGGCACTGTCCTTTATATCCCTGCTCTGGTTGCTTCATGGTTGGTGACCTCTGAGCTGGTGACCTTTCTGATTAGTTCCATGGGGTCCCTTGCCTCCTCTGACTCACAAGATTTAAGGAAGGTTGAAGTACACTCCAAAATAGGAGTGGTAGAGGGACAGAGGCTGAATACCTCATGCCTCGGCGTCTTTGCTTAGGAGGAATTTTATTTCCCCACCTGTCTGGTTATCTGTAAATTCACTTGCCATGCTTGGCTCAGATCCATTTTCCCCTCTGAGAAACTTCCCAGATCTATTCCTTCCCACCCCCAGATAAAATCTCTATCTAAGAGTGAGCTTCATAAATGGGCTTGCACTTTCCCAGCAAAACTGTCTTGACGAACAATCTAGGCTGTGGAGGGACAGTTCCCAGACTTTGGCCACTTTAGGACACCCAGGGAAAACTTAGTGTTTCTGAGTAATGACACAGCAGAAATTTGGAATCAGGAGGTAAGAAGGATGTGGAGAGAGTCTCAGAGGCAGGAGGTATTAGCAGGGCTGCTGAACCAGAACATCGAGGGCAGTGCTGGCCAATGAGGTGCTCTCCCCACACCCCAGCGAGTCTGACAAAAGAACTGAACGTTAGAATAAGACTATCTAGCAGTTTATCTTAAACCATTGGCCGTGCTGTAATTGAACCGCTTGTATCACTCTATTCAACCCAAAGCCCCGAGAGGAGCCTGGCTTTCATGCAGCTTCCGCACTTGAGGGGCATTTTGGAAAGGCAAGGAAATCAGCTTTGTTGCAGTTCTGGACAAATGCAAGAAGCGAGAAGAGCACAGGCCAGAAAGCAGAAGATAAATGCTCCTCACACTAATGGAAATTCTAGCTGGAGATTCAGACATAAGCCATAGGATTTAGGGACGTCTAATCCAATAGCAGGAGCTGCAGTTGGAGATATGAGCTGTGCTATTTAAATCTTCAAAGACGAGACAACTGCAGCCATTATCTAATTACACAAAGTCTCTTTTAATGATGGCTTCTCAAAGGCACTAACCTGTCTTATGCGGATGGTCAGTGTTCCACAGATTCTCATACAAAGCACGTCTTAAAGTTTTGATTCTGGTCGTACTGAAAGAGTCTGAGATCTGCAAACACTCCAGATGTCCCTTTTTAATGCTCTTTTCTGTGCTGTCCCTGTTGCTTGAATCTCACGTCCCTACCATCTTTGTCTACTTTAGTATCTGCTGCTAGTTCAGCCTCAGATGTCAACATTATCTGTCAGTTCCTCTCATATGCTATTAAGGATGTTTTGAATGGCCAGTAAAAGGGAATTCAATGCACAATGGCTTTAATAACAGGGTATTTACTACGTATTACTCACCATGTGCTTCATCTCTGATCTTGGAGTCTTTGTACCATTTGGCCAACAACAGAGAAATACTTATGGGACTCACTTCTGAGTGTGTGAGAAACTAGGGAAAGGAAAAAACTCGACAGGAGAATTTGGGGAAGCATCCATGTTCTGCGGAGACAGGAATCTGTCAGTTTCAGATAACATGGCCTGATGAAGACAAGGCAACAAAGGCCCAAATGTCTTGGAGGTGAAAGGCAAGGTCCTTGCAGAACTGGCTGAGAAGAGGTAAACTACCATGATAGCAAAGAATGAAAGCGATGGGTATGAATCATGGACTCACAAGCAGCTAAGATAGTATAGGCATCTCTGCTCACCAACTCCTGCTACTACCTTAAAGGAGACTCTGTAACAGACTGGAATTAGCATTGTCCAAGGAACACATCATAAAAGCTGTTTTGTAAAGTGCTTTTCTTGGCAGTTTAGGCATATGAGTTAAACCCCAATAATTCATTGTAAAAAAAATACAATAAAATAAGCCATAGGACACCCAGGGAAAACTGTCCCAGGGTGTCCTGGGTGTGCTTGTGACCCTAGCTCTGGAGGAGTGGAAAGAAGCAGATCTTTGAGGTCTGTTGGCCAGCCTAGGCTACTTGACCAGTTTCTGGCCAGTGAAAGACACTGGCCCCAAAATAAAATAAGGTGGATGGCACCTGAGGAATAACACCCAAGGTTGTCCTCTGACTGCCATACTCTCTCTCTCTCTCTCTCTCTCTCTCTCTCTCTCTCTCTCTCTCTCTCTCTCTCACACACACACACACACACACACACACACACACACCATACCTAAAAACACTGGAGGCCAAGAAGGGACTTATCACCTGACTCGGCATTGTTTGGATTCCATCCAAATTAGGCATGATCTGTGTGCCAGTTCCTCCCCACACCTGCACTGCACATTATTGCTCATCTCCCAACATTTTCTTGCTCATGCCAAGCTACAGAGCCTGAACTGGTCCCCCTATGTGAAAAATCCAGCACGGGACTGAAAATGCAGTTTGAAGACAGCCCACAGCTAGCAGAAGCCAACCTGATAATACTTTCTAATTATATTCTCTCTCCCCTTTTCCTCCTCTCCCTCCCCTTTTTTCTCCCTTTCTTTCAACTTGCTCCTCCTCCCTTTCTCCCTCTGCTTCCCCTGGGTGTCTCCTCCTTCCTCCTCTCTCTCCCTCCTGCTCTTTCTCACTGTCTCCTGCTCCCTTTCTCCCTCCCCTACCCCCATTCCTCTCCCTCTTGATCTCTCTCTTCCCCATCTCTCCCCTCCCCTTCCTCTAGTACTGCAACAACTTTTTGCTTCCCCGGCAGATCTGCTTCTCCAAACCAAACCAAAGAGAACAGCATGACCAGAGGCATGAAGGCAAGGTCAGGATTTAGATGGACATGCACTCGGCTTTCTAAACTAACTCTTCAGACTTCTATCATCAACATGCTAGGTTTTTTTCTTCACACTTATCCCTTCAGGATTTACATTTATCCTTTCAGAGCTATAATAACTCCAAGCATCAGAACTTTAAGTATAATATTCATATTCTGTACAAGAGGAAGAAAGCATAGTCTTTTCTCTCTAGGGTAAAGAACACATTCCCTAGATGCTCCCCAGTGGATAAAGAATGCATTCCCTAGAAATTCCCCAGACTTGGGCCATAACTGACAAAGGATACATTCCCTGGAATAGAGGTCACCTAAGACCATCGGAAAACACAGATATTTACTTTAGTAAATAATAGCAAAATTATAGTTACAATGGAGCAACAAAAATAAAATTATGGTTGGGGTCACTACAACATGAGGAACTGTATTAAAGGATCACAGCCTCAGGAAGACTGAGAACCACTGTCCTAGAAACAACTCAGACCGTGAAAAACACATCTCCTAGAAGTTCCTCAGACATCTGAAAACAGTCTCTCATACGTTTAGCCAGAGCGGCATCCCTTTCTCTCTCTAGTAAGAGGAAAGAAACTCCTTGATGCAAACCCGATTTCTCCTTAGGATAGGAGGTGCTCCATCCTCTCATGAATGACATTCCTTAAGGAAATCAAGTTCCATTATCAAGACAGAAGTGAAGAGAGAGCTGGTGAAGGAATCCTGGGTAAATCGTTAAATCGTTGTGCCCCAAGTGTATCCCCAGCACCCACTTACAAGTTGGACACAGTGGTGCTTACCTGTCGTCGCAGTGCTGGGAGGACAGACACAAGGGGACAGCTGAAGTTCAGTGGTCATCCAACCTGGCAAATCAGTGAGCTTCAGGTGCAGTGAGATACCCCATATCAAAAACCATGTTAAAGCGGAGAGCAACCGAGGAAGACATTGATGTCAACATCTGGCCTCTATGCACATAGCAGCACACATTCGTGTAGATTTACATGAACATATTCACACCATGCACACCACATAACATTTTGATCTTTCTAACTGATAAAGCAATCAAATATGTCTACTGCTTCCTGCCAGTGAAGATTGCATTCAATATCCTCTTTATCGGGTGTCGAAGACTTATTGATGCCATAGTGATTGTTACACCTCATGTTCATTCTTTGCTTCAAGAGACTTTTATGAAGTGCATGAAGTATCAAGCAAAGGCTGAGCTATATCTGCAGGGATTATAGAGTAAGAGCCTTGCTCTTGGCAGTGGACTGAGTTATCCCTTTTGTCTCTCATAATTTGAAATCTGTAACCTAGTTTTTTTTAATATAAATATCTCCTTTGCCCAAATATAAACAGAAAAAGTGGTTTTCTAACTGCTGGCATCTTGAATCCCCTGGTGTTGCTTGCTGTGACAGAAGTGATATTTGGATAGGTGTGTCTTTGAGCTCAGAGTGACCATTTCTCTGCCACGCATAACAGCCATGAAGACTTATCTCTTCTGATACACGTAACATCATGGCGACACAGCAATGCAACCTGTGCAAATGTCTGTTCTGTGTGTGGTGTGGGGGATATAGCTAGTTCTCTTTGCTAGTGAGTTTTTATTCTATTCTAAACAGTCCTGTCCTCATTCTCTCCAACAGTATGGGACATTCAAAGAAAAAAAATGTCCAGCTGAATAAAGATTATTTCCTATTGTAATGATAATAATCGAGTACTTCCTGTGGCCACAACTAACAGGTCACTTATGGCCATTTTATGGGTGTGGCAAAGGTGCATGGAAAAAACCTTGCTTTTCAGGGAACCTTAGAATTAACCCCCCCCCCACATAGTGTATTCGAATTAAAAAGCTTTTTTTTTTTTTTAACACATAAGAAAACATTGGGGATAGTCAATTTATAAAGTAAAAGGTTTTACTTTGGCTCACAGTTTTAGAACTTCCAGCCTGTGATGAGCTGGCTCCACTGGCTTGGGCCCGAGGTGAGGCAGTCCATAATGGTGGGAACATGTGACAAAACAAGACCACTGTGTACAGGCTGGTTTCACACATACCATACACAAGGCCTCCCAAAGTGTCATCCCAGCAGAGGGGTCTTTGGTGGGACACTCAGGATCCAAACCACAGCAGTCATAGAACTTACATGCCTTTAGCTGACGGAGGAATTGTCCATAAGGAAGATAAAAAAACAAAACAACAAAAAAAAACTTGACCAAATATTGATCTTTGAATAGTACACCTTTAAGAGATGTGCCAAATATTTTAAATTTCTTCATTAAATGACCTCGTAGTGATGAAGGAGAGAGAGAAAGAGAAGCAGATCAGCCTCTAGTTTTGTGACTGGAAGTCAATCACTTTGTAGGTCTTTCTGATTAAGTGGGTGTCTGATTAAGGGATTTTATTTCATAAAAAAACTAGCTAGGGTTGTGTAGGATATACATCTTCATTGTAAAACCTTTAAACAATGCAGGAGCATAAAACTTAAGACGTAAAATTTCCTCCATCTTGCCAAACCCATTTCCACTTGTCTTCTACTCCGAATCTCCGCACTCATCCAGTTTTTTCTCTTGTGTATTTTTCCAAATATATAAACTCTTAGGTGATATACAAACGAACTCTGATATGTATGTCTGTGTACATATATTTGCATGTACACACATATGCAGACTATGGTTTATTCCAGGGTTCACTTTACTTTTACTGTTTAAATTTTTCTTACATTTATTTATTTATTCATTTGTGTTATCTATGTGTGTACATGCACAAGTGTGTTTGTGTGTGTGCGCGCACGCGCGCGTGTGCGAGCGCTCACACGCACAGCGCCATAGCATACCTGTGGAGACCAGAGGACAACTTGCAGGAGACAATACTGATACTTTCCCTCCACCAATCATGCTCCAAGGATCAACTTCAGTCCCCAGACCTAGTGGCAAGAACTCCCACCCACTGAGTTATCTCCCCAGACCCAATTCTAGGATTCAATATTTTTTTGTTTTCAAAGTATACTGTGAACTAAGGCTGCACCTAACAATCGAAAAGATTGTACTGTGGCCTCTGCTTTTCTTATTGGCACATAAAATAGCAGTGAATCATGCAGCAAGCGGCATTTTAGAAAAACAAAATACGGGAGAAGTAGAGCATCCACAGACGGAGCCCTGTGTGGCTTCTAGGGCAGCTTTTTCACTTAGGGCTTTCTCATTCATTTCCGCGCCTTTGTAATTGGTCTTTGCATGACTACACCCGCTTTTAGGTAGCTATGTTCCTTGGAAATGGATTTTTACATTATTGCTAAGTTTTCCTGGAAGAAACAATACTGGACCAGCCATCATTATTCCTAACCTTGGGGTCCATGCATTTGTGGAGGAAGTATTCCTTCTTGTAAGTTCTCAAAGCTACCATGGTAGTGGGAGGAAAAAGGAGCACCTAGATGGATGTTCAAAATTTGCGTCTACGGCTTCTAAACTGAGTGCCTCAAGGGAGTTAAAAATTTCCTCTACATTGGAGGTCTGTAAAGTAATAAATTTTCAGTTTTGTGGCTGATTCAGTCTCTTTTTTCCAATATGTGTGTATGTATATGTGGTGTGAGGTATTTGCCTGCGTGTATGAATGTTTGAACATACGTGTGTGTACCTACAGAGGCCCCAAGTCATCATGGAGTCTTCCATGATCACTCTCCATCTTGTTTATTTTTATTTTATTTTATTTATTTATTTATTTTTATTTGGATTTTCAAGACAGGGTTTCTCCGTAGCTTTTGGTTCCTGTCCTGGAACTAGCTCTTGTAGACCAGGCTGGCCTCGAACTCACAGAGATCTGCCTGCCTCTGCCTCCCGAGTGCTGGGATTAAAGGCATGCACCACCACCACCCGGTTCCATCTTGTTTATTGGATCCTAAGCTTGCCAGTTCTGGCTAGTCTGGTCATCCAGCTTGTCCTAGGAACCACCCGTAGCTGTCTTCTGAGTGCTGGGGCTGTAGGCAGGCATCATATCTACCCAGCTTTTACTTGGGTTCTTGGCCTCTGAACTCTAGCTTACACACAAGTCCAGTAAGTGATTTTTTTTTTTTTTTTGGTGGATCCGTCACTCCATTTCCAACGTTTTAGCCCACTAAAAATCCAAAGACAAGAGCAGTTCATGGGTTAGATGTGGTTTAAGGGTTAGTTTGCTGGCCCAAGTGAACAGTCCACTCACAGTAGCCCCGACTTTTTCCTCACCCAGAGACTTGACCAGTGTAAAGTTCATAACCTCTTCAGACTTGAGCTTCTAACCCTCAGCTGGGAAGCACAGTGAATTATTGTAGGAAAACTTAAATAAAGGTGTTGCTAAATAAAAGTGAACTCCTGAGTTCTATCCATTTCTGAGATTAGTGAAAACTAAATCCATGTCACCAACTATCAAAGGATAGTGAAATGCTACCAAGAAAGTGTTTGCAAGTATGGTCAATGCTCTATAATTTCATAATCTGTGCCCAAATATTATAGGGATTGGAGGAAGCCATGAGTGAACGTGAAGAACTTTTGAATGTGTGTTAGTGACATGAGCTGGCCGTGACAAGGAACCTGATGCTTAGATCCATGGGAATCAGCAAAGCCTTCCCCAGGCTAGCCTCAGAGAAATGGGAAAGCCTTCCCTCCTAGTCATAGTGCAGATGCTGATAGTGTGTGAGCCTCAAATGTTCGTTGTGACTTTCCTCTGCCCCCTTACAATGTTTAGGGCCCAAAGGCAGCTCCCCAAGAGATTGCCCCTACCAAGGTTAGTGAAACCTGCCTTATTCTTCTTGTCTTTCTTTTTTTTTCTTCCACAACTGAGATTTTAGTGGTAAAGGAGCAGAGTATAGACATTTCAATTCTAAACACATGTACCCAAACTCTGATGAGTCAGTCACTCACTGTATTCACACCCAAACTCTGAAGAGTCAGTCACTCATTGTATTCACACCCAAACTCTGAAGAGTCAGTCACTCACTGTATTCACACCCAAACTCTGAAGAGTCAGTCACTCACTGTATTCACACCCAAACTCTGAAGAGTCAGTTACTCACTGTATTCACACCCAAACTCTGAAGAGTCAGTCACTCACTGTATTCACACCCAAACTCTGAAGAGTCAGTCACTCACTGTATTCACACCCAAACTCTGAAGAGTCAGTCACTCATTGTATTCACACCCAAACTCTGAAGAGTCAGTCACTCATTGTATTCACACCTAAACTCTGAAGAGTCAGTCACTCATTGTATTCACACCCAAACTCTGAATAGTCAGTCACTCGCTGTATTCACACCTAAACTCTGAAGAGTCACATATTATGTTCACACACCTAAACTCTGAAGAGTCACACATTGTGTTCACACCCAAACTCTGAAGAGTCACACATTGTGTTCACACCTAAACTCTGAAGAGTCACACATTGTGTTCACACCTAAACTCTGAAGAGTCACACATTGTGATCGTGTGCCCAAATCAAGAGTCACACATTGTGCTCACACCCAAATGAAGAGCCATGTGTTGTCTCTCTTTGAACTTATTTCAGTGATGTTTCAGCCTCAAACTTGGCAAGCTTTCCCTAAATCCTCACATAACAAATCCTCATAATCCTCCATTCCACTGACTCACAATTTTGTTTTTTGTTTTTGTTTTGGTTTGATTTTTCAAAACAGGGTTTCTCTGTGTAACACTCCTAACTGTCCTGGAACTATCTCTGTAGACCAGGCTGGTCTCAAACTCACAGAGATCCGCCTACCTCTGCCTCCCAAGGGCTGGGATTAAAAGTGTGTGCCATCTCTGCCAGGCCCCTGACTCAGTGGTATATCACATACTGTACATACTCAAAATTCCCATCTTCCACAGTGTGTTATCACATATCACAAAGGAAAGTGGACTGCTTGACAGATGCCACAGTTCTGACTGGGCAAGGACAGAGGGGTGTATTTTTTAGGAAACAGTTACACTAGAAACACAAGGCCAGATATAAATGAAATGCAGGACTGAGACTCCAAATTGCCTCTCACAGAGTCTGCTACTGTGTAGAGAATCTGAACCAGAGAGGCCCAAAGAGCTGAGAGAATCCCAGCTTGTCTGTAGTGGACATCATGGATTGGTGCAGGCCTCAGAGCATCCAGCAAGACTCCGCCCACCACAAGAAGTGGCTTCAGCCTCATTAGCAACACATTCCCAGCCACTGGGTTTTTCCTGTAAATTATGTCAATTCTATTTGAACACAGGTCTTGTGGGAAGGAAAGGCAGCCATGGAGATGTTGATAAAGCTGTCACAGCAAGATAGAGACAGGAAGTCTCATTAATATTGAGAAAGGAACAAACCCATAAATAAGAGATTATCAAGCAGAATAAGCTAGTCTCTCTACAGAAGTCGGTCCGATCTCCTGTGCAAGGCCCTGTGATTTCCCCAGGCAACCTACCTGCCAGCCAGACCTATGGAATATGAATGGTGCAGGAGGGAAATGAATAGGCATAACAAAGAGTTAGCAAAATAATTAGAGTCAGGAGGCTCCCTCTGCATGGCATTTTATTTGAGAAGTCACCAATGCAGAAGAGGGAGGTCTGGATTCACAACTTGAACCACACTAATGATGTAACAATGGAACTGGAGAGGAGGGAGAAATGCGAGGAGACCATCACTCTGAGGGTGACTATTGAGCTCAGATGGACCCAGAGGTCAGCTAAGGGTCACCCTCCAGGGTAGACAACAGCCCATGCCACCTTTATAACACCCTGATTAGCCATGCATCCCTGACACTCTGTCATCCTGACTCCCTTTTATTTTGTGACCCAGTTACACTGACCATTGCTCCCTGAGATGACCCCATTCAAGGCTACCTGAAGAGTGAGGCTGACTGGAAAACACATTTTATTAAGTTGCAGACATAAACCACTTGGGCCTGTCTCCCAGGGATACCTTGGCTCAAAGAGCATCTTTAATACAGGATCTGGAGATGGATGTTTGCTTGCTTTGAGTGACAGTATTCACAAAACATCCATAATGTCTAAGAACAAGAAAAGGAAGAAATGGGATGGGGAGAAGGAAGTCAGAGGTAGGCTAAGGGCAGAGAAAGTAGGGAAGACAATTGAAGTCCACACAGAGCAGACAGGACCAGAGCAGGAACTGCAAGAGAAGATGCAAAGAAGAGACAACTGAGCAGAGAGGAGAGAAAGATGAGAGAGCTAAGTAGGTAGGAGAAAGACAGGAAGATGGAGAAAGAAGAAATGGAAAGGCATGGGCAGAGGGCAAATGGCAAGACAAGTACACAGGGCAGATTGGCACAGAAGAGGGACAGAGAGCCTTGCGCCCTGAAATGGGCACAGAGTTTAAAGCAGTGCTGTCAAGGCTGGGGAGAGACCCCAGAAGCTGATTTCTCAGACTCCCAAGGTTGTTGTCTACATTTGCTGTCCACAAGTTCTTTGCTTGCTTGCTTGCCTGCCTGCCTGCCTGCCTGCCTGCCTGCCTGCCTGCCTGCCTGCCTGCTTGCCTGCCTGCCTGCTTGCTTGCTTGGTTTGGTTTTGCTGTGCTGGGGATTGAACATGCATCATTATACACACCGCCAGGCAAGTGTCCTATCACTGAGCCCCATTCCAGGCCTCTGCTGTTTTACACTCAGGTTTTCCAGGTTAACCTTGAACTCAGTTACGTAGTCTAGGCAGGCGTTGAACATACATCCTGCTCCAGCCTCCCAAGAAGATGAGACTGTAGGTCTGTAGCAAGAGGCCTGGTTAGCATACAGTTGTTTTGGTTTTGCCAAGCTAATTATATGACAAAGCAATGTAACAGGAAACATGTCTTTGGGCAGAACCATCTCCCAGGCTTCTGTGACCCTGCATCTGCGAAGGGCACATGGCCTTTTATTCAGGGCTCCCTGTCTAAACTGCAGTGATATTTGGACACTGAAGCTTATTTGTGGGGCTCAGGAAGTTGAGAGGAAAGAGAAAGGATGGCATTCCCCAAGTTCCAGGCTCTTGGGTATAGGAGAGAGAGCCTAGCCTCGTGGGATAACAGAAAGGATCAGCTGAAATGAAGCTATGGAAATACATGGTCCTCTGGGAACATCTGATAAGGAAAATGGCAAGCTTAAAGGGCTTCGAGGAACTCATGCATTCATTCTTTTTGTTTGTTTGTTTTTCGAGACAGGGTTTCTCTGTGGCTTTGGAGCCTGTCCTGGAACTAGCTCTTGTAGACCAGACTGGCCTCGAACTCACAGAGATCCTCCTGCCTCTGCCTCCTGAGTGCTGGGATTAAAGGCGTGTGCCACCACTGCCCGGTTCTCATGCATTCATTCTTATTCTTCCCCCCTTTCCTTTCTCCTCTGCTCCCCCCACCACTATCTGCTTCCCTCTCTTTCTCTCTCCATTCCCCTTCCTCCTTCCCTGCTTCCTCCTCCTCTCTCTCCTTTCCTCCCTTTTCCCTCCATTCCTCCTTTCTTCCCTCAGTCTCCCTCTTCCCCCTTCTTCTTCCCTTCCCTCTCCCTCCTTCCTTTCCATTCTCTTTCCTTCTTTCTTTCCCCTTCCTCCCCTTCCTCTTCCTTTTCCTTCCATCCCTCTTTTCCTTCCTTCCTCCTCCCCATTCTTCTCACTTTTCTTTCTCTCTCTTCTTCCCTCTCTCCTATTCCCCCCCCCCACTGCACCTTCATATTTGATTTCTGTTCCAAAAAACATCTTGACTGTGGCTCTCAGAACATAAAATATTCAATCCACTTGGACACTTTTTAATTAACCTGGAATTTGAGTCAGGCCACAGCTCCTTGACACCTGCCTCCTTCACCACCCTGCCCTGCATCCAATTAAACCATCTTTGAACACTGCCTCCAGGATGAAGAGGGGAGCGTCTGCTCTGGAGGACTGAGCTCATTCGGGAGCCCTTGCTTCCTTCCTCCCTGCTCTCCCCTGGGAAGGTAGCAAGCTGGATAATAGCTGTCCTGTTAAGAGAGCCCAGAGCGAGCTGTGAAAGGTTAGGAAACAAAGGTGTAAGCAGAAGGCCATGGAGGTTCAGGCAGCCAACATCCTGGTGATTAACAAACAGATGAGACTGAGGATACAGATGTTTCATCAGCATTCCACAGCTGCCCTCACCTGACCCTGCCCAGCATCCCCCAGATGGACTCAATTATCACCGGGTTCATTTGCACTTGCTGACATTTCGCTCTGTTAAAAGAAAACAGCGAGTTTTCTGTGCTGGTTTTGTGTGGGGTCTGGTGGATTTTGCCTTACAAGGTTGAGTCATACATGAAAGGACTTCATTTGCCCAAGGTTTTCAGAGGTGCCAGGTATAAGCAGATGCTGAATAAATAGCAAGTGTTGGGTTAAGCACTGCGTACTCAGGTGATCATATTTTTATTAGGAATGGGTCTGGGTTTTTGCTCTGACTGTCATGAGTCACAACACTCAGATTTCGGTTGTTCATTTGTCTTTTATTAAATCATATGGAATTACATAAGAGCATATTCATGCATGTATATAATGTACGTTGGGCATATCCCCCACACCCTGTTCCCTCCTGCTCCTTTTCCTTCCTCCCTCTTCCCTTTCACTAGTCCCCTTCGGACTTCCGGATGGTTTCAATTCTACTTTCACGGTCTCTACCTGTTGATGACTTTATGTGTCTATATAAAATTCAGGACACACAAGGAAGAGAAGACGTGCAAATCTCCTTGTGGAGAATGGCTTAATTCACTAATGTGATTATCTTCAGTTGCATCCACTTCCCTGAAAAATGACACAACTTTGCTCTTTGTAGCTGAAGAATAATTCCATTGCGTGCATACATCATTTTCTTTATCCATCCCTCTGCTGGTTCCGTCACTTAGCTATTCTGAATAGTGCTACAGTAAACATGAGTTTACATAGACCCAGGAGTTGCCTTAGTTAGGGTTACTATTGCTGTGATAGACACCATGACCAAAAGCAACTTGGGGAGGAGAGGGTTTATTTAACTCAAAGTTTCGTATAATCGTTAATCTTCAAATGCAGTGAGGGAAGGAATTTACATAGGACAGCAACCTGGAGGCAGGAGCTGATGCGGAGGCCTTGGAGGACCGCTGCTGACTGGCTTGCTCAGCCTGCTTTCTTATAGAACCCAGGCCCACAAGCCCAGGGATGGCACCACCCACAATGAACTGGGTTCTCTCTTATCTTCACTAATTAAGAGAGTGTCCTACAGGCTTACATACAACTCCAATCTTATGGAGGCATTATCTCAGTTGAGGGTCCCTCCTCTCAGATGACTTTAGCCTGTGTCAAGTTGTCATAAAACTAACAAGCACAAGGGTCCTTCGGGAAAATTCTCAGAAGTGGGATAGCCAGGTCCTATGATGGATCTATTTAACTCTACACTGATTTGCATATGGCTGGAATAGCTTACATCAACACAAGCAGTGTCTAAGGAACCCTTTTCCCCATCCTTGGTGGTGTTTGTTCTTTTGACGGTTGGGATGAGGCAAAAATCTCGATGTGATTTTATTTGTGTTTCTCTGGTGGCTGATGATGGTAATAAAGTTTTCCAAGTAGCCATGACTGTTTGTTTCACTGGGTTTATGACATGTATCTGAGCTCCTCTTATGGGTTATGTCTGAATTTTCTCCCAGTAGGGAGACACACACTTGTTGTGGGCCTGGTTCTTAGTGTTGCATTCAGAACTGGGCTTTGGGAAGTGATTGGATCATGAGGGATCTAATGAATGGATCATGGAATGAATCCATTGATGAGTTTATCATTGGGTGGCATTATTAGGAGGTGATGAAAATTAGGAAGTAGAACCTTATTGGGGAGCGGTAGATGGTCCGGGATGTGTTCTTGAATACACCTTGTCCCTAGTCTTTGCATTTTCTTTCCTTCCTGACTGCTGTGAGGTGAGCCACTCCCACCATGTCTTTCTTCCTCATGACAGGCCCAGGAAACATAGAGCCACATGACTGAATTGAGATCTCAGCACTTGTGAGCTGCCATACAGCTTCCTCCTTTACTGTGGCCTTCCCAGATACTTATCACAACAATGGAGGCGAGCCCAGCTCCCCTTGTCCATAAACTCCCGTTCCACTGTCCATTGTGCATTTATCAGGCATCTCCTGAATGCCTGGCTTCTTACAATAATGGTTCATATGCTCAAATAGATTACATTGTAAGCTACAGGACTAACCATCTGGTCCCAAAGCTAACAACAAATGGCTACACATAAATATAGCCACACAATAGTCTTTCATAATCCTTACAAGTTGTCTACATGAAAGAGACTTCTATAACCCTTATTTTATATCTATGTGCGTATAGTTTGAGGCAGAGAGAAGTAGGTCATAGTCCCAAAACTGCATGGCTGTCAGCTGAAGATCTGGGAACAAGCAGACTGCCAAGCTCCACTGTCTCATTCCATATAAGCTTCTCTTTGTATTAGCAAGCTTCTGTTTGTGTCTGTGATTTAAATGGTCTTAACTCCGCAGAGGTGGGGGACAAGTGAGTGGATGCCAAAGCAGCAAGGGAGTCCAACTTGTAGCCAAGAGCCTCTCTCTCTTTTCCCCCATGAGTGTGTATGTGTGTGTGTGTGCACGCGCGCACGTGCCTATTGGCCCATGTGTGGAGGTCAGAGGACAACCTTGTGTATTAGTTCCTGCTTTAACTTTTATGTGAGACAGAGTGTCTTGCTGTCTACTATAGCGTATGACACGGACGCTGGCCTACAGTCTTCTGGGGATTCTCTTCTCTCTTCCTTCCATCTCACTGTGGGAGCACTCAGGTTTCAGATGTGTGTGACCCTGTCTTTTCATGATTTCTGGGACACTAAACTCAGCTCCTCCCCAGCCCACAATTTTTTGTGCTATGATTAAATTGCCTGATTCTCGAGCATGAACTTTGTAGGCGATAATATTCTGTCAAAATGAAAAGCAGAACACCCCTTCAGAAAAACGGTTGGCCTGGGTGGCCCCATGTGTGCCGGTTCCATCGGGCATCAGGCTAACATTTGTGAGCTATTCTGAAGAGATGGGAGGTGGGGGATGGGGAGTAGGTACAGGGTGGGCAGCTGGCAGGAAGGATAAGTGCCAATGTTCTCTAGTGCTGTGGGGTAATGATAATTAGCAATGAATTGAAAATTACAAAGTAGCTGTGAGAAGACTTTGAACATCCCCATCACAGAGAAATGGCAGATGTGTGAGGTGACAGACATGCCAATCACCTTGACGTAATTACAACACATTGTACAGATATGCTGAAAATCACATATAGCCACATACATGTGCAATCACTCGCTGTGTTGACTTAAAGATGCATATGCTACATGCCAAGCATGGTGGTGGCACTTACCTATAATCCCAGCACTCAGAAGACAGAGATAAAGAGCGGTAAGTTTGGAGGCAGATTGAGACATATGGTAAGACCTTATCTCAAAAACAAAATAAAAAGTCAGGCGGTGGGGGTGCATGCCTTTAAATCCCAGCACTTGGAGGCAGAGGCAAGCAGATCTCTGAGTTCTAAATTGGAGGTCAGCCTGGTCTACACAGCAAGTTCCAGGAAGCTAGGGTTACTTGTCTTGAAACCCTGTCTTGAAAAACCAAAAACCATAAATTAATTAATTAATACATGAACATAAAATTTAAATTTTTCTTAAAGTGTTAAAACTAGGTGGCAATGATAACCGTTAAAAATGCTTAATACACATAATTCCAACTCAGTTTAAAGTGGTTAAGTTGTTTAAGAGAATGCCCTATATACACACACACACACACATTTTTTTTTTCTCCTTTAATCTTTAGCTACAGAAATCTGAAAGTTCTCAGCAAACCTGCCTACCGCTGGTGTTCACATCAGAGCCTGTTTCATGTTTTATCATCGTTGCTCTTGGGACAATGGGAACCAGAAGCTTCTAAGAATGTAGAAGGTCCTCACTAGAGAGAGCAGCCTTGGATGAAGGAGAAGGGTCACCTGTTTGGTACCCAAGGGGCGCTTGGTCTGGGGTGGACAGAAAAAGTACTGCCCCAAATTAGGAATATCAAAGTGTCAAGCCTGCCTCATCAAGATGGAGCAGAGAGGGCCAACCTCATTTCAAGTTCAAGTTTGAGTTCTTCGAGAAACGTAACGCAAAACAAGTTTAAGGTCAGGGACTGAAAGAATCTCAAGTCTCTCAGAAAGGAGATTATAGCAATCATCTAATTTGTAATGCTACGAACAATCATGATGCCAGTCACGCCTTTGGGTGGTGCTTCCCCCGACACCTACTGCTTTGGGGGTTTTCATATATTGACTTATTTGTTAGTTGTTATTATTGTCACCTCTACCTTCAAGAATTTGTTATTATCTTTAATCATATGTAAGTGTATGTGTCTGCCGTTGAGTATGTCCATGAGAATGCATGTGTACAGGGCCTCTGGAGGCCAGAGGTATCTGCTCTTCTGGGGTTACAGAAGGCTGTGAGCCACCTGACCTGGGTCCTAGGGGCTGAACTGGGGTCCTCTGAAGAGCAGTCAGTTCTCTTCATAACTGAGCCACCTCTACAGCCTTGTCACCCGATTTTATAAATAAATAGGGGCCGGGAGTACGGTTCAGTGGTACAGCAATGCCCTAGCATATCTGAGGCCTTGGCTTCTGCCTCTACTGCAGAGAAAGGAAAGAAACAAAGCCGGGAAGGAGGAAAGAGAGCATTGCGTATGATCACAGAGAGAGCATGGGTCCGAACCACAGCGCTCATAGAACAGCAGGATGGACTGCGAATTTTAGAGTTCCAGAGCAAAGAGGAGCTGCTAACCTAGCAAAGTGGGGACCCACTGGAGGATAACACTTGAGAATACGAACCTGGACCCTGGGGCTCTGGGATGACATGGCAGGGGGTAGCACCAAGGTAAAGAGGGCCAGAGATCAGAGCCATGAGCTGAATGGAATCCTGGGATGGACTTCAACTCTACCACTCAACAGCTGGGAGACTTCCGGCAAATTACTTCCTCCATCTTCCTCAGCTTCTTTGCCTCTAAAATGGGGGTGTAATAATCTCTTTCTTATAGTGTTGCTATGGTAATGAAACTGGCTGTCTTCCGAAAAGTACTCAGTGTCAAACTAATGCAGAGCACAAGCCAGTCAGGACACAAACACCAATGTACCAACTGGAGAGCATTGCCAGGGCTCGAAGTATCTGGAAGGAGAGGTGGGGAAGCCATGTCCCAAGCAAGGGTTCTGCCCCTGAGCCTTTGGATGAAGAAAGAGTTAGTGGTTGGTGTCAAACTGAAACTTCCCCTACAGATCAAGCCATTCGCCTCCATATGCTGCCTTGATCCTCCTGGCTCTGTATCAGTGTGTGTGTGGGGGGGGTGGCTGCAGGTCCCCCCGCCACAAGCTGCCTACGTGTTGATATTTAATTAATCTTTTCATTTGATCCTCAGGTTTGCTCAGTGGCTCCCTTCCCTTGATGCTCTCTGGGGTCTGAATACAGTAAAACTCAGGCCTAATTAAAATGGTTGAAACACCAGCAGTCTCCATTAATAAAACATCAGAATAAGACTTTTTTTTTTTTTTTTAAGAGCTTTTTCTCTAAAGCTCGGGGAAGGTGGGCAGAGTAAGGAAAGAAAAAAAGTTAAAAAGTTAACTAAACCCTTTTATTCAAGTATGCAAGAACAGCCTGTCCACTTCCCTCTCCCACATGTGAGCAAGTACCAGGCTTTATCACCCAAAGAGTCATATAGGGTCAGTGTCCAAAGGCCTCTTACCACAAGTCCACTGTGTGACCTCGGCTAGTACATTCCCTTCACTGGGTCTCAGACTTTTTATCTTCAAACTGGGACCACAACACAGCTTTGAAATCCTGTGAGCTGAAAGCATCAAATGGTCAAGTTCTTGGATTTGTTTGGTCAGTTTGAGGAATTCCTTGGCCTGTGTCAATCATCCTAAGAAAATGGCCCCAGTCATCCCTGACAATGAAGTCACTGGGCCTTGACTTCCATGAGCTATACTGTGTTTACAAGGGTCTGTATAGAGATGAGAATCAGCTCCTAGCCGGTTTCACATCCATCTAAGGGGTCCTATGGGAGGACTTGGCTCAGGAATGTCCTGGATAGGATGAAGACAGCCAACCTGACAGGCTCATCTTTCTTGAGGACATTTTACAGATACCTCTCTTGAGCAGAAAGGAGAGAATCCAGGGAACAGCTCAATGGTGGCTATAAACATCATTCAAGGAGCCAGACAAACCTGGACCTAAAATCTTACAGGTGGTGTCCTATTGTGTTCACTACCTCAGTTTCCATATATGTAAATGGAGACAATAAGTCCATTGTGGCATTTCAGTTAAAATCCATGAGATACATACTGTAATCCACAGAACAGAGGGCCTAACACACACTGGTGTTCACTTATAGGTGACTGAGTTTACTATTAACAGAAGTGTAGGACCCAGGGCAGCTTGGTACACATCAGCCAAGACAGGCTCCATAGAGACCAACCAGAAAGTAGACCCAAGTCTCAGTAATTTACGCTAAGACAATATCTGGCACCAAGAAAGACCACAAACTGAGACCACCCAGGCATCACCCAGGAACAGACCATCCAAAGGAAATTCCTTATGTTCCAATTATTTGTAGATAGGACTACTCGATGTTCCTTAGCCCAGCATACACCCATCCCCTTTCACCAGAGCACTACCAGACAAATGCCAGCCAATCAGGGATGCTAAGCCTTAGAAACCCCTTACACCAACCTCTGCTATCATAAAACCACACCCCAGCTGTGCTTGGGGCTCTCCAGTTGCACCAATAAATTGGACACATGGAGAATCCAAGTTCGAACTTGAATAAAAATAAGGTCTCTTTGGTTTTACATACTGGATTCCATCTCCTTGTTGGTTTTGGGGGACTCCGTGGATCTAGGCATAATATGAAGTGATAGAAGAAGTAAGAGAGGAGGCAGAACATAAATCACAAAACTTGGCTCCAGGAAAAAGGCCCCTTCCAAAATCCCATCTCATCTATGTGCCCTGAGGTATTTTATCCTCTTCTCTAGCCAGAGTGAATGAGACGTGGGCCCCAGGCAACCAGAGCGTCATATTTTCCCAGCTACCATGCTTGGTCCAGGAGTGCAACTGTTCTTGTTATGTGGGTGTCATCCTGAAATACCCACAATCGCCTCTTCACCAGTGTCTGGGTGACTTCGAGTACCATTGACCCTGTTGCATGTTTTGAAGATCCCTCAAAGTTTGTTGGAGGATCATGGGATAGCACCAAATTGCAAAACAAGTGACTACCACCACGCAATTTCATTTGTGATTTATTCTCATTCCCTCTTGCCAGTCAGCCACCACAGAGCCATCTTAGAAATCCCCCTTGAGATTCAAAAGACACCCTTCATCTCTGAGCACCAGTCAGTGTTGCCCTGACAGAGGTGGCTTCCTCTTTAGAAGGGCACTTCTGGCTGGACCATACACTTTGGATCTTTCAGAAGTCATGTAAGGTAATCTCTTCATCAGAGGCCACTGTCACTGAGGATATTGCTAATCTGGGTGAGAGCTGGAACCTGATTCTCCTTGCTGGTGAACACAGTGATATCTGTGAGCGACATCCCCTTCCTTCATCGATGATGAGGGGCCTGCTTTGCCCCATGCCTGCCTTTCCTCTCTAGGAACGGACAAGCGAGGCTTATTGAATTCTAATACATCAGCCCTGCAGCAGGCGTCAGCCCAGGGAGACAGATGTTAAGCTGGAGCCTGGAGGGAGCCTGAGCCTCCTATCCACCCCTGGCAGCCCCTGCCTGCCCCTCCATCGCTTTCTCTGCAAATCTACTCAGCCCCCCTAGGGAAGCTGAGAGTTCATTATGAACAGCCGCCAAAAGTCAATAAATACGTGGCTGAGATTTCAGTTACCTACTGTGGCTGTCCTCACTATGACAAAGTAATTGCTCAGGCCCCAGACTGGGTCCAGGAGGCTGCTGGGGCAGGGACAAGTGGCAAGGAGCTCAAAGGAGTTCCGTAGCCAGAATGAGCTTTTTGTCAAACAAATTTGATCATGTCAAATATCACCACCTCACTCAGACCTCTCTAGTGGCTCCCTGTGGCTTCTAGAATAAAGACCAAAATATTTAACTCGACTTGTGAGCTCGGCAGATGCTGACTCCTGACCCTCCCCCACTCTCAACTATTCCAGGAAGGTCTCCTTCATTTTTCAGTAGTTAACTGTGCTTCCAGGGCCCAGAGTATCACTTCCTCAATCTGGAAGAAATCTTTCCAAGTCCAGTCTTACAGAGCTTTGGGTTCATCCTTCGATTTATTTATTATAGCCGGCGTTTTGTACCTGTAGGACTAGACTGATGATTGATTGATTGACAGGTAAATCTAGAGATGCTAGATATTTAGGTAGGTAGGTAGATAGACAGACATGATGCTTTCTCTAGTCACTGTTAAATAACATCAGGTATCTGGTGTTCTTAGCACAGAATGGGTATTTGCAGAATGAATACATGGATGAACGAGTTGTAAAGTAGGGGCCATTCCTTTTAGGTCTAAAGGAAACTTCAATTTCCCAGACTCCAAAAGGCAGTCCATATATCCAGAAATGAGCTCAACCTGGATTATAGGATTTCTGGTGGTTAGATAAAAGCCAACATTCCCCAGGAACTGGTGAAGCCGGCTCTAATATGGCAAAAGGAGTTTTTCCCTTAAATCTGGCAAAAGGGACTAATGACTCTCTATTGACATACACCTGTAGTGCCAATCAGCATATCAAGGTCCACGCTAGCCTCCAGGGTCCTTCAGCTCCTACTCACAAGAACCTGTTAAACATTTCAAAGGCTCCACACGGGTCTCCTGGTCCCTCCCTCCCCGCTACTAATCCTCCTTGTTATATTTCTTTTCTCCCTGTGTGCTCTCTATCCTCTATCCCCGTGTTATTCTTCCCTCTCTCACAGACAGCACTGCGCATGCCCAGTCTGCTGACCGTGTTTGGTTCTCTCTGCTCTGGGCTCTTCCAGATGCCTCTGGCCGTGCTCTCGCTCCTATCTACAACAGAACCTTCCCGTACCATGGATCTGTCATGTGGTCAATTTCTACATCTGGTGCCCAAACCCTCGGATGAATCTAGTGCCGTATCTAGTGCCGAACACCTGGGACAGACACAAGTGAAACCTTTTCCAAGGGGCGTGGCCTCTCCTAATCAGATCAAGCTGATGATCTGACTCTCCTAGTGTATGGATCGTTTGTTTCTTCTGGCTTCTGCCGCCCACAATATTCAACTCCAAATTTCAGAGCCCACTTCTTCAGTCGTATCTCCTCCACCTGTTCTAAACATCCTCCTCCTCCTCTCACCTCTCAACAAGTGTCCTCTCCATGTCTCTGACTCCTGGAGCCTGCTCCGCCCTCCTGGGTGCCCATCATATGGAAAAGTTGTCTCTTGTTGACTCACTGGAGTCTACCTGCTGTATATTTCTCTACTGTGATCCGAGACATCTCTTGGCTAAGACACTCGCCCAACCCTCTATTGGAATCTCCCCTTTGGCAAGATTCTTATGTGTAACCCTTTCCCCCAAGTCTCTCCCACCTCCTCCTTGCTCTGCTCCTGGTTCCCACCTGCCTGTCTCTCAGCTCACTCCAAGAATTTGTTCTGTCCCTCCTACTTGCCTGCTGGAGCCTGAGGTCCATGGGCTCTTAATCTATTTCCCTTCTCTGACTCAGAGATTTCTTTAAAGGCTCACTGTCTTACTACAAACAGCTTGATCTCAGTACAGCTCAGGGACCAAAGGTGGCACACTGAATTTCCCAAGTCTCACTGATTCTAACCATTTCTGCCACTGCATAAACAGTGATCCCCAAATCTCTTATCTCGGAGCTTTCTCTGCTCTCCACTCTCTGACGTCTCTTGTCTCTAAGTTTTCTTAACTCTGTGCTCTCGAAAAAAATTCTTTAATGTGCACTGAACTGTGCTTGTAGTCACACTAAGCCCAAATGTAATTTATTTACAGGAACAAGTGTTAGCCTTTTACATATGTTGTCAAGGTTAAACCTGAAGCAAGTAACTAAAAGTTTGTTTAAAATTGGGTATACTTGATAGATTAGGTGATGGTCCTCCAACCCCTCAGAAAAGTTTGCTGAATATGACAATAACGATGCTTAATGAAAAAGACTTTCCCTGATAGACAAAACTACCAGCATCTGGTGGCAATAGCTGAGGCTATCTCCAAAGACAGCAGGCAGCAACTGACCTCCGTCTGAAGCTTGCTTCCAGTGTAGTAACACTAAACACTGAGTGAAGAACTGCCACATGCCTCGCCCAACCCCAAGACCTCTGACCAAACCGTGAAAACTGTACCAAAGTAAACCAGTTTTCTCAATTTCTCCTTTACAGCAAAATCAGACTTTCTGGGCCTGGTGGCTGAAGGCTGATGCTGCACTGTGCCCCCAACAAAGCCACTGATACCACCACTGAGAATCCCAGGCTAACTTTCCAGATAGTTGGTCTCTGTCATTTTAATTGCTACATTTATAATTTATGCTAAAAACCCTCAGATTTCTGTGATGGTGTTTATGGGTAGCCCTTGCCTTTATTAGTTTAGTAGCTATAGATTTATTTATTTATTTAGTATTCTTTTGGCTCTTTGGGAGGCTTGCCACCCATCTCAAATAAATACACAGAGACTTATTATTTATTATGAATACCCTAGCTTGTCTTGTTTTTAGCCAACTTTTCTTAAATTATCCCATTTACCGTTTGCTTTTGGGCTTTTATCCTTTTCTATTTCTATATAGCTTTCTCTACTTCTTACTCCATGGGTTGCTAAGCAGCTGGGTGGCTGACCCCTAATGTCCTCCTCCTTTTCCTGCTCCTCTCTCTTCCCAGATTTCTCCTGTTTATTCTCTCTGCCTTCCAGTCCTCCTATCCTTTCTCCTGCCTTGCTATTGGCCATTCAGCTCATTATTAGACCAATCAGGTGTTTTAGAAAGGTAAAGTAACACAGCTTCACAGAGTTAAACAAATGCAACATAAAAGAATGCAACACATCATTGCATCATTAAACAAATGTTCCACAGCATAAACAAATGCAACACACCTTAAAGTAATATTCTACAAATAGCAAGAAGCACAACTACCCTACCCAAGGCTACAGCTGCCTGATCAGTCCCTTCAAATGTCCTTGCTTTCTCCTGCTGAGAAAGACAGACTTACAGACAGTTTGCCTTGCTGAGGGGCTTCAAGCTGAAAAAGGTAAACTCACAAAGTAGGTTTCAATGAAAGACAAATTACCTGTCATGCTGCCGTTACTTACTAAAGTGTTCTTACCATTCGTTCACTTAAAAGAACTTTTCAAAGATTGCTCCCAGTACTCAGACCCCTATGCCTCATGGCAAATGATGAGATGTTTCCAGATGAAAGAGGACAAAAACATTCAAAGTTTGGGCAAGTTGTGAAGGTCGAAGGGTGTCATTTAAGGTATGTGGAAAATGAGACTTAAAGATGATACACGATGTTAAGATTTCAAAATTCAGAGTCGTAACATATTAATCAATGGGATTCTGACAAGCTGGTCATCTAGTTTTGGTAAATCACTGGCTGCTGTCATCATCATCACAGGCTGAAAGTTTTAAATTCCCTTTGATTGCTTTCTAAATACTGACTTAAAAGTAATTCTCACTGTGCAGAAACACCTCTGTCCAATCTATATCTATCCAGACATATTTCTATGTTGTGGAATATTATTTTAAGATATGTGACATTTGTTTATGCTGTGGAACATTTGTTTAATGATGCAAAGATGTGTTGCATTCTTTTATGTTGCATTTGTTTAACTCTGTGAAGCTGTGTTACTTTGCCTGTCTAAAACACCTGATTGGGCTAATTTAGAGCTGAATGGCCAATAGCAAGGCAGGAGCAAGGAGAGGCGGGGCTGGCAGGCAGAGAGGATAATAGAAGAAGAACATTAGAAGGAGGAAGGAGCAAGAGAGATCGGGGATGGAGAAAAGAAGGTGCCAGCCACTCAGTCAGTCGTGGGGTAGGAGTGAAAGTCAGATTACAGAAGTAAGAAAAGGAAAAGGCGCAGAGGTAAAAAGGTAGATGGGATAATTTAGGTTAAGAAAAGCTGTCTAGAGACAAGTCAAGCTAAGGTCGGGCATTTATAAATAAGAATAAGCCTCCACATTTGTGATTTATTTGAGAGCTGGGTGGCATCCTGCCCCCTGCAAAACAGAGGTAAAGAATAAAAAAATAAAACCAGCTACACTTCTATCATGTTGGTAGCTGTTCACAAACCCTTGCTAACTATGTCTGCAACAAAGATTTCAGAGCAGATTACAGGCAATGATCATGCTGCTATATCTGAAACATTTATATATTTTTGTTAGCTTAAAAAAATTCCTATAAACATCAGTGAGTCACAACTTGGACTCATCTGTCACAGGCCAAAGGGACTCTGGGATCCCTTGTATGATAAGCACTCCTGCCAGTCAACAGTTTAAGCTTTCTGCCACTATCTATCCCTGAGGCGGGCTCTTTCCTTTCCCTGGTCTTGGGGCCCCTTTCCATTTCCCAAGCACCAGGATCCTGCAACAAACCTGGAAGTTTTAAGTATACCCCCATGATAAAGATTTCCCCTGAGCCCCTTACCTTTATCTTCTGTCCCCAGTCTGTATCTGTCCAGACTTTCACTCAGCTGACAGACACCACCCAGGAATCAACCATGGCCTGCAAACAGCTCCCAGATGGCCAGCACTATACCAGCCCCAGGTTGTCCTGCAGAGCCAGTGAGCCCTGAACTTGCTGGAAGCTGATATAAGCCAAATCAGTTCAGCCAATGTGATGGTTCCCAATCTCTTCAGGCTGAGTGAGTGAACCAGATACCTTCCCCTTCCTGGCCTTAGACCTGCATTCCAATCTTCCTGAGCCCTACCCACCACCACCTCCTGGTGATGAAGCAGTCAGAGATTATTGTCAACTTTTATCATCAATGAAAGGCCAGATTGTTGGGTCCAAAGGAAATTTCAGTTCTCGAAACTCTGAAAGGCAGTCCCAATATCCAGAAATGAAGCTCAGCTGAACTGCAGGAGCATTTCTGGTTATTGAAAAGTCAGCATTCCTCAGGAACTTGTGAAACATGCTCTGGTCTGCCCAAAGGAGCCATTTCCCCTGTAACTCTGATAACAAAGACATATGATTTTCTATCAACATGTATCTGTAGTACCTATCAGCATATCAGGGTTCACACTAGCCTCCAGGCTACCTTAGTCCCTACTCACAAGAACTTGTTATACACTTCACAGGCTCCATGCCAGGCTCCTGGTTCTTTCCTCCCACCAGCTACCAATCCTTCTTCTAACCCAGCTATTCTCGCTGTTCCGGGCTGCTGCTTTTTCTCCCTGTGCGCTCTCTGTTCTCCACCCCGTTGTTCTCCCCTCTCTCACAGATAGTACTGGCCGAGTCCAGTCTTTTCTCACTGTGTGCTATTTCTTACCCTGTTTTCTCCCCTCTCTCACAGATAGCACTGGCCATGTTCAGTCTGTTGGTTGTATTCAGTTTACTTCTTCCTAGCATTAGTGAGAGCTGCACACTGGGCCTAGCTGCAGAGAAATGTGGTGCTAATTCTAAGTGGTCTTAATAATAAAACCCTGGAGTCCGAGATTAGCAGGTAAAGACCGGAAGACTGGAGAAGCTGAACAGCTAGTCACTAGTTCTTACCTCTATGAAATACTCAGACTGAATATGGTATCCTCTCTCTACTAGTACTCAGACTGAATGCCTTCTGTATGAAACTTCAGGCTGAATCCTCAGATTGCATCTCAGACTGCATCTGAGCTCCTGTCTCCTCCCACCTTATATTCCTCTCTATAAAGCTGGTGTCCAACTTTTGGGGCAGAAATTCATAAACAAAAGCCACTTGCATAGGCCAGAGCTGCATGCAGCTGAGGTCACTATCCCACTGGCTAGGTTTTTCTATCTTCTCTCCTGGTGGTCTTTCCCTGGACCCCCTTCTTGGGCTGTTGACAAACTAGGTAACTGCATTGAAATGTGGTCATGCTTCTTCTGTTGACACAGCAACAGCCATCTCACATCTTCATTGCCATCATCCGCAGTTTTGGTAAGACAGCTGGGAATTCTTAAAAGTATTAGCTAAAAGAAAGAGCTCTTACCTACATTAATAAATGGGAAGCACTATAGCAGTGGAAAGAGTTAGGTCTATGTATGATTATGCAATGCATAGCTTAAAAATGGAACAATTAAATGAAGGGATAATAACTTAACTGGGATCGAAGTAATGTTAATTATCATCTTGATAATTCTTGATTATCTCTAAAAATAAATTGTTTGATATGAGTACCAAGATACAGGCCTTAGAAAAACTTAGTAGGACAGATCATAGAGATATTGAAATCCAGATGGAGGAATTTAATGAAGAACTAATTTCAGCATTGCATTATAAGGTTAAAGGGAGACAGCTTAAGGTTTTCAAACAACCAACCTTAATATGTCTAGTAACCATACAGGAACTTCCAAATGATAGATATCCCCAAGGCTCTGTAGAGCTGATTGGATTACTGTGGCAATGTTAAATTGAAGGAGATTCAAGGAAGTGATAGTCTCATATGGTGTGCATTCACCATTTGTGAACAGATATTAAACTCATGGTCAACTTGCAATAGAATTATCCCTCAAGACTGGAGAGACTTGATTACAGATGTCTTGGAGCCTGGTCCACAATTACAATGGAGGATTGGGTGGGAAGAAGAGTCTAAGACCATTGAACAATAGAGTAGAGCTAGAGGTGTAAAAATCTCCCAAGATCAATTTCTTGGAGAAGAAGATTATGCTAATACAGAAAGGCAATCTCTATATAATGGTAACATCCTGGCTTTATGCCATGCACAACTTTGAATGCTTGAGACAGAATTGAAGAAATAGGAAAGAAGATTGAGTCATTTACTAAAGTCATACAGGGTCCAAAAGAAACCTTCACTGATTTCTTACGAAGATTGACATCAGAAATAAATAGAATGATACCAAATTCAGAAGCTAGACAAGTAATAATTGAATCTTTGTCTTTTGAAAATACTAATTCTCAATGCTGAGGGATAATTAGGCCTTTAAAGACAAGAGCGCCACCCTTGGAGAAATGGATCTGAAATACAATCAATATTGAATCTCATGACTGTGATGATGCTTGGTTAGAAAAGGTGATTTCCAGAGGTTTGAAGAAAAATTGAAAATTCAGGTGTTTCAGTTGTAGCAAACAAGGTCGTCTTAGAAGGGATTGTAAACAGGGTATTTCTAGAAACAACGTTTTTTCTCAGCATAATTCAAACAGCACTCCTCTCCCTTCTGGATTATTCAGAAGGTGCGACAAAAGCAGGCATTGGACTAATGAATGTAGACCAACAAGGAACAGTCAAGGTGACCCTTTGCTGTCAGGAAACTCCTCGAGGGGCCTCTCCCAGACCCCACACCAAACTCGGTTCAGTCTTTTCCTGTCATCATGGAGGAAACTCCTTCCCAGAGCAATTAAAGAACTTAATGCCTATTGTAAGAAACCATACTGCTCTGGGTGGTAGAACAGCTTTAGAAAATAAAACAAAAATTTCAGGAGAAACCATAAATCAAAACTGATAAAGATTAGATCTAAACAAGAGAGATCTCTTGATTAGAAGAGGTAATAGTTCATCAAACAGCAAGACCAATCAATCTAAACTTACTTATAAAATTAACAAATGCTTTTCATTTAATTAGATGTAACTTAACAAAAGGAAAACTTGCCAAAGTTAAGGTTAGGGAAGGGTTAGTTTTTGTCTTTTTGGAAAAATAAAAACAACCATCTGGAGGAATTTAAAGACTTTTGGATAAATAACCATCCAAAGAAGAAGGGAGAACTACTTGGAAATAAAATACAAAGAAAAGGAATAATCTGACCTAATGAGATATCTGAAATCCCCAAACAATGATGGGATCCCATGACAATTACACCAGGACTATGATAACATCATTAAACTGAAAAATGCCACCTAAAGATTGATTATGGACTGCAAACTTCTCAGAACAATTTCAAGGATGCTAGCTGAGATGCTCTAGCCTCACAGACTACTCTCACCAGGACTTGAGGTAAGCCTTGTACTTTCCCATTACACAGAAACTGGAAAACAAATGATATGGCTACCTTTCCCAGAACTTGACAACCCAAATTTTTCTTCTCAGGGTCCCCTAAAGAGGCCTTTACCCCAAGACAGCAGGAAGTAAATTTAAGAACATGATACACAAGAGGTAAAGTGGGTGATTTTTGGTCTTTCATTGGTTTATAGATATTTGTCATTGTTTAGAGGGATTGGTTCAAGTAGTTATTGGTAATGGTCAGAAAAAAAGCCAAAAAATGGAAATTAGGTTCAGGAACCTTGTTTTGAAAAGAAAATAGGGGAATACAGATAGGTTAAAAGGGTAGATTATTGAATCTACTCTGAAAAGAAAAAAGGGAGGCTATAGATATGATAAGATAAAAAGATAGATTATTGAATCTACTTTTAAAAAGCAATTACTGGTTTTAAATATTTTACATTGAATTGGACTTTTGTATATTATATGCAAATTTTGTACATTGGTATAAACTTGAGATTAATTTTGTTAAAACATACTGTATATACATTTCTAATCTTGTTCATGGTATTGTACCTATACAACTCATTTAGCAATATAATGAAAATTTCTAATTATTGAAAGTTGTTATTACCAACTGCTTAGGATAATAAGGAAATGCAGGTTAGTAATTAGTCTCCTATTACAATCAAACTTGTAGTCATATTAGGTATGTTTACAGGGTCAAACAGATTTATATTTTAGATGAATCATCTTCAAACACTTCAGAGCTCTACATAATATGGAATTTAAGATGTTTTAATAACAGTTTTTTTAATGACAATGAGACATGTTTGCACTTAGCAGCACCATTTATGGGTATTGAAGAAAGTCCACATGGAGTTTATCTTTGATGTGGCAAAAGTAAGCCACTGGACAAGAAAGTGCTCTTGCCTCAATTGCTGCTGGTATGCTGTCCAAACTGGACAAGCAGGACACAAAAGAGAGTGACTTCCAAACCTTGCCAAGACAAGGGGGGACTGTCCTTCAAATATTTTGCTTCACAGAAAAGTCTGTTGGCTATGGATGCCCCAACTTTGCAGACAAACCAGGGTGCCTGTCCAGGAAGTCAACTGTTTTTGTCACTTCTCAGATATTTTGGAAATCGCTTACTCACACTTCCTGCTTGCTCAATTAATATCATTTCCTTCTTTGGTCTCTGAGGGAGTTGAAAATTATTGATAGTTTGTTTGTAATCTAACCAGTAAAGAGCGCCTGAAGATCAGAGTGCAGAACTGAGTCACTTGTTAGTCATAGAGGCCAGGCAATTGTGGCACACACCTTTAATCCCTGCGCTGGCCATACTGATATCCAAAGCAGCTGAACCAATATGCACTCCCACCAGCAATGGTATCCCTTTTACCCCATATCCTCTCCAGCATAAGTTGTCATCAGTGTTTTTTATCTTGGCTGTTCTTACAGGTGTAAGATGGAACCTCAGAGTTGTTTTGATTTGCATTTCTCTGATGGCTAAGAATGTAGAGAATTTCCTTAAGTGTCTTTCAGCCATTTTAGATTCCTCTTTTGAGAGTTCTCTGTTTATGTCTGTACTCCATTTTTTATTGGATTATTTGTTCTTTTGATGGCCAATTTCTTAATTTCTTTGTATAGGTTGGAGATCAGCCCTCTGTCCGATGTGGGGTTGGTGAAGATCCTTTCCCATATGTACTCTCTCATAAGTGGCTTTTAGACATGAAGCAAAGAAAACTCAGGCTACAATCCACAATCCCAGAGAACCTAGACAACAATGAGGACCCTAAGAGAGAGACATACATGGATCTAATCAAGAGAGGTAGAAAAAGATAAGATCTTCTGAGTAAAGTGGGAGTGTGGGGATCATGGGAGAGGGTAAAAGGGGAGGGGAGAAAATATATAGCTCAATAAAAACAATTTTAAAAAGAAAAAAAGAATTTAAAAATAAAATATGATGTTTCTAGTGAATTTAAAAAAAATAAAACACTACTAGGGCCAGGATTGTGGCAGAAGTCAATAATCTTGGCTACTTGAGAAGTTAAAGTTTCACAAGTTGAAAACCGTGCCAGTGTAACTCTAGAGACCCTCTCTGAAAATAAAACAGTTTAAAGAGTGGAAGATGCAACCTGGCCAGTGTTCAGTGCACATCAGCGTTCAATCTCTGCTGTTGAAAGCAAGCAAACTAAAATACCACTGCGTTTTTCCTACTCTATAACTCACTGGTGACCTGTGATAAAAATTTGCGCGTGGTGGTGGTGAAAGCACAGGGGATACTGATGGGAGTTAGTAAGAACTTGTATCACAGAGTGGAGGAAGATCTTGAACTCAATAAGTCCCAAGAGAGCAGGTTAGCGGACAACATAAGGAAACTACATAGAGCAGGAACCAGGCGCTAGCTTTCATTTCATTTCATTTCATTTCATTATCTTTGGGAGTTATCCTCATGTTCACCATTCACTTTAGGCCAGGGCAGCACAGAGGCAGCCATTGGAGTGAATGACCAAGAGAGGAAAGGTGAGCGTCCTTGCTTTCTTCTGATTGAGTTAAGGAATCAGCAAAAAAGAGACAAAGCAATGGTAGCCTGCCACCTCTAGAAATCAGGGTAGGTGAAGGTCCCATTGGCAGAACAGAGTCCCAATATTAAGGTAACATAACAGTTCCAGTTATCTAGTGGCTTAGCTAAGTTAACTATTCTCTCGTGTCATAGCCCAGGTATAAACATGGGGCAGGACTAGTAATCGTGAGGTGGGTCCTCCCCTTTTGTTTGGACACAGGCTCCTTCCATGTCATTGCTCTGACATGCCAGGGGTTGTCTGACCTTCATAAACTAAGAATGTGCACGAAGTCATATTGTGGTGCCAGCAGTAGGAGGAAAGTGGTGAGCTAGGATGGGTGATCTTGTCATCTTGACTGGATCAGTGGAGATTGGACCAGTGGATGCCCAGGAGACTGGGGCTGCACCTCTGGCCATGTCTTTGAAGATCTCCAGAAACAATTTCTCCATAAAGGCTCTGACCTAATGAATAAGTTACTCTATTGATGGATTCATAATAGGTAACATTACTGGGAGGGAGTGAATCAGGAGATTTGAGCTAGTTAGAAGAAGATGGTCTCTGGTCTCCTTGGCTGTCATGTCTTGCTCCAGCCCTTCTCTATCTGCCCTGAGATGATCTGCCACATCTTCCTGCCCCTTGATGACTTGTCTTCACACATGGGGGCAACCTCTGAAACTATGAGCTGAATCCTCCCCTAAGATGTCCCTGAGGTAACAAAAAATAACCTGATCTATGAACGAAGGAAGCAATCCTTTACCTTAAGGGCACAACTCGATAATCACACACTCCAATTCAACCTACAACCCATAAAGCATAAAATACTTCCACATCACACAGAGCTGCAAAGAATGCTGGGAATTACCGTTTTAACCTGAACATTTATTTGCCACCCTAAAAATTATGGCTCTTAGTACTAAGGTAAAAGAAGCTATTGTTCATCTGTGGTTACTGGCCTCTCTGCCACAGCCACTCCAGTACAAATCAGCCAGGGAAACAGAAACAAGAATACTGCTTGGGACACAGAATATATTCCATCTCTGTCACTCTGATCTTTTTTATGCTCAGCTTCATTATATTCCATCTTCCAAGATTTCTTAGCCTCTCTGTTCCCAAGGTAGGCAGAAGGTGCCCACCTCACCATTTCTAGGCTGATAAATTACAAAGCAAACAGATGCCAGCTAGCTTCCCAGTACAAAACGGAATTGAAGTGAGCATTGCACACCAAGTTAAATGTGTCTTAACTTGGATTTCTGTCTTAACTCTGGGCAAGAAAGAGGCCATGGTATTAAGGAGGTAATAAGAAGGCCATGGTATTAAGAAACAAATGTAAACTTATCTTAATAGAAGGAATATTAAATTCCCATGCAGAGCAGAAGGATTTGTTCATAGCAGGGAAATAAATTAACTCGGGGTGATGTGAGGAGATCAGTATCATCTCAGATAATCTAGGAAATGATCAGTTACAGAAATGCTCCAATATAATCTAACACAGGGGAAAGCTGTGCTCATAGCCCAGCTGCAGACCCTGCCTTAGAACAGCACACTATAGATACTACTGAGCTCGTAGCTAGAGGAGAGCCTTTGGTTGTTGTTTCTGAGGCTGGGAAATCTTTAGACACCAAAGATTCTAGTGACGGTGGAGACTACTATTCAAAAAAAAAAAAAAAGTCAGATTGGGAATGGATATGGGAGGAAAAGAGTGCCCTGGAGAAGGGGTTAAATAGAGGTGGTTAAGGAAGGGAGAAAGGGAAAAGAAAAGGTTAGCTGGAGAGCAAATACTCCTGAGAAACAGTGTCAGCATGGAAGCCAATATCAATGTGATCAGACTAAACCTGACAGCTCCCAGTACTATGTGACTTGGTACTTAACACCTGTGCTCTGATTCCTTAAGTAAGGAACTGGTCCCCTTAGAGTACAGGGTCTATGTGTGTAGTCCACACCGACCTAGGTGTTTCCAGAACAGAAAAAGAATAGCTTTCTCTTCCACCAGCAGGCAGGTAAATATTATCATTGTGGCCTGTGATGTAGCAACAGGGCCAACAGACAACGAAGCAGAGAAGGATTTGCCTGCAGAACACAAGCCAGATACCCGGACGCATAAGGCCTTGACTGGAGCCCACTGCTTTGGTTTGCTAGGACTGACATGCAAAGTGCCACAGACTGGATAGCTTAAGCAACAGAAATGTATCTTGTAATTCTGGAGGCTAGCAACCCAACACCTAAGTGCTGGTTGAATTGCTGTTGATTGGTGTTTGTTTTTCCTGGCCTCTCTCTTTGGCAGTCAACTTTCTGACAATGATTTCAAGGCTGCATCTTCAATGACCTTGCCTCTGTGTATGTCTGCATCCTAAATTTCTGTTCTTACAAAGTTGCTAGGTATCTTGGTTTGGCACCTACCTTGGTGTCTCATTTTAACTTAATTACCATGCTAAAAACCTAAACTCCAAAGGCTTTCTCAGGGGAGGCTAGAACTGGTGGTGAAGTTTTGGCATATTTATTTTGGAAGGACACAATTCAGCCCATAACATTCATAATGAGGAGAAATACTTGACTCCCAGCTCCAACTACAAATCTTAAGGGAGAAAATTTGAGGTAGCTCCCAAGTCCCCTGTCCCACTATATTGAAGAGATTCAGGATCATCCCAAGCAAGCATGGTTGTCAAGACTGCACACATGTCACCTCTCAGACCAACTGAAACTTCAGGGCATGTAGAAGCCGCCATGTTTTGCTCCTCACCACCTGTCAGCCTTATTCTCTACCATCTCTGAGTAGGTTATAGATTCATATCCATGCCAAGCATGCTTGCCTTACTGTGTCCTTCCTCCAAATGTGGTACAGGCCTCCTTCCTGTCTAGACAACTTTTCCTCTCTGTTTCCTTTGTATCCTGCTCACCTGGTGAGGTCTCACGTTCATATTCCAAAACCTTACTGGAGCAGTGCCCTTGGGAAGTCTTTCCCAACACTTAGTAAAACTGTGCACCTTCCACCATCAACTCTTTCTTTGTATTCTTACCACACAGCCATCAATTCTGTGAGACTGTCTTTCTCTTAAAATAAACTGTGGGTTCCAAGAGGACATTTGCTGTACTTGCTTCAAATTCTAACGCAAAACATGGTGATGTGGGATTCCCCTCTGTATGCTGTGACTACCATTGGTTAATAAAGAAACTGGCATGGCCTGATAAGGTAGAACAGAGCTAGGCAGGGAAAACTAAACTGAATTCTGGGAGAAAGAAAGGAAGAGCCAAGGAGAAGCCATGAAACAGACATGCTGAAACTTTTCTGGTAAGCCACAGCCTCATGGCAATACACAGATTAATAGGCATGGATTAAGTTAATATGTAAGAGTTAGCCAATAAGAATCTAGAGCTAATGGGCCAAGAAGTGATTTAATTAATACAGTTTCTGTGTGCTTATTTGGGACTGAGCAGTTGGAAACAAACTAGTGGCCCTCCTACAACAGCATGGTGCACAGCAAATATTTATAACTGCCATGAATGTGAGAGTGAATATTACAGATGATCATCATGGGGTGTGTAGTTTATGAATAAAACATAAGCTCTTGTGCTTGGGAACTTCTGAATGAGAGTGGCCCAGAAAGATAGAGATAAGGTCAATTCAATGATTATGTAAATAAATGCATATATTTTATAGGTGAGAGACTTTTTTTTGTTCATTCCCTAAAAGTTTGCTAATTTGTACTCATAAAACAAGCTGACAACCGACAGATGGGCAGGAGGAAAGGCATGTACATTTATCAACAGGTAGGTGCACGGGAACCACAAAAAGTATGAAATTCAAAGATCAGATGATTGAATCACTGTAGAGAGACATAGAGGTATAAGATAAATGCATTCCTCTTATACTAACCAGTCAATTGTTATCAGAGAGACCCTGGCCACAATACAAACTTTGTCTCTTGGCAAATAAAAAATACTAAGATGCCAAAGCCCCTCTCCCACCCAACTGATGTTATCAGCCCATACAAGAGATGTGCGTGACTGTTCCCTATCAAGAATTAGAAAGAGACACTTAAGACAAGAAGGGAATGATGGACCAGCCTGACTCCATCTAAAGATTAAAAGCTACTTGTTTCATGGTCAAAATAAGTTCATTCCTGTTTTCTATAAAACTTGGATCAGACCATGTCTTGACCCATTTTCTGTAATTTGACATGCTCTATGCCCTATGCCCTAACTTACACTTTCTTCTCAGCACCTCATAGGGCCTTCTCTAAAACTGACCACATGGTCAATCTCAAAGAAAGTCTTAATAGATACAGAAAAACTGGAATAACCCCTTGTCTCTTATCAGATCACCATGGGATAAAGTTGACATTGAACAACAACACAAACTACAGAAAGCCTGCACACTCATTGAAACTGAACGACTCTCAACCAAATTACCACTGGGTCAAGGAAGAAATAAAGAGAGAAACTAAAGATTTCCTAGAATTCAATGAAAATGAATGCACAACACACTTGGACTTCTGGGGCACATTGAAAACAGTGCTAAGAGGAAAGTTTATAGCACTAAGTGCCTTCATAAAGAATTTGGAGGAATTTCACACTAGTGACTTAATAGCAAACCTGAGAGTTGTAGAACAAAAAGAGGCAAACACACCCAAGAGGGGTAGACAGGCCTCCCATGGGTATCAACAAAGCATGGTGTATCAAGTTGCCGTAAGACTAAGCTTTATTTGCAAATGTTCATTGCAGTGAGTCACTGGTCTGGTCCAAGGCCTCTGGCTCCTAGTACATCATCAACACTGGGTCCTCACCGAGAGTCCTCTTAGAGCAGGATGTAGATGGAGTAGATGTTAGGGTAAGCCAACCCAAGGGCCTGGTTGGGGACCTGTAGGGCAGCTGAGCCAGTCAGTTCAGGCCACTGGGGCTGCCTGCCTCAGGTGAGGGACAGAGCCTGCTCTTCTATGCTTATGCCATCAGGACCAGTTCTTCCACACCCACGGTGATGGGTGGGGCCATCTCTCGCAAAAGCAAGGGGATGGTTAGGGAGAGCTCTCCCATGAGGATTGGGGCCAGTTCCCTTGGTGCAAAGTCTAGGGAGGCTTAGGGCCAGCCTTTTCAGAGTTAACAAAAGGGCAAGGCCAGCTCAGTGTGGCCCTCTGATTTCATCATTCATGGTTCCTATGTTCCCATGGGGTAACACAGGCCACTGACATCAACACAGACCCCAACTGCAGCAGCACCATGGACCCAGACATCTTTTCCTTAAATGTCTTTAGATCCTTAGATAGGAGTAACACATGAAACCGCTATGAACTTAGGTCTTCTTCTAGAAGTGAAGAGAACAAAGCCTCATCTCAGAGCGCAGGCAGAGAAGACTCTCTTATTTATCAGCAAACCACAGTTCCTCTGTGTTTTCAACTCCAAAATCAGAGGGGCGGGCTGATCTTATTTTTCAAACCCTATACTCCCAGGAACCTGCTCCCAGCACTATCTGTTGTAATGCTAGCTTGAGGGAAACGATATAACATCTGTCTTCAAGTTCAGTACCAAGACTACAGATGCAGCACCCGAGGAAGGCTCTGGAAATTCCCCTTTCCCCGATGGAATCCTATATATCCTATCAAGTGCAACTTAGAACACAGCAGCCACATGCAGACACATCTCTGGAGGCTTCTCTGCCTATTAACTCCTTGCTCCCTCCCTGACAAGTAAAAAATAATCACACATTGCTCTGTGTTCCTGCATTGCTCAGCTTTTGCCTCATAATAGCAATGGTGATAGTGGTTGACATTAAAGGTGTATCTGTGTTTGTACATTCATGTGTGTGTGTTGTGTGTGCACATGTCTTTTATGTGTAGGTACATGTGTAGGTGTCCAACTATCTTCCTGTTGAACGAAAAGCTCCTGAGAATACAACCTATATTTGACTCATGCCACGTATATTTGTCGAATTGTATTGTGTTGACATAGTCAAGTGCTAATATCTGAATATACATGACCTACACAAATTATAATTTCATGGGGTTCAAGGTAGTAGGTGCCCATTAAACATAAATGTATTCTTTGTTATATAATGTATGTATTTCTGGAAAATCTTATGTTCTAAAAGAAGTATTAGCAGACTTTTCTATACAAGGTAACACAGTGCTTCAGACTTAATGTACCATGGGGTCTTTGATCCAACTATTCAACTTTATTGCTGCCACTGAAGGAAACGATAACAAATGCATAAATAAACCATCTACAGACAGAAATCTTCAAGAACAGATACTACAAGACAATCCAGCGATATATGAAAAGGATTTTATACCATGACCAAGTGGAACTTATCCTAGACATATTAGGTTGGTTTAGTATATAAAGGTCAAAAATGAAATATACCACACTAGTAAAACAGGGATAAAACACAGCCAGCTGAGACCATGAAGAAAAACTCAACTTTCTATAATTAAACCCTCAATAAACTTGAAGTGGAAGGGAACTCAAGTTCATCAATGGCATTGAAATTAAATCCATACTTAATAGAGAAAGACTAACTGTTTTCCCCCAAAATCATGCACGATCAGAAAAAGAATGTCCATTCTCAACTCTTCTATTCAAAATTATGCTGGAGGCTCTATGCAGGGTAATTAGATAAGAAATGAAGTCATCTACATTTTTAAAGGGAGAGCTGGACACAGTGGCCCATATCTGTAACCTCAGCACTCCGAGGCACCTCAACATAAGACCCAAAACTTTGAAACAGCAAGAGGACAAAGCAGGGGAGTGAATGCCAAGACACAGGCCTAGGTAGGGGCTCTCCAAATAGAATCCCATCACTCAGGAAGCAAGGCCAGTAGTGAATAAAGGGCACCTTGTGAAGTTAAAAAGCTTTCGTACAGCAAAGGAAACTGACGATGAAATGGAGAAGAGACCCACAGAATGGAAGAAATCTTTATCAGCTGTCTAACATGAGGTTAGCATCTAAGATGTGCAAAGGAGTCAAGAAAGTAAACATCAAGAAAATAAGCAGAGGTAAGTGATCTTCCCTCCTCCTCCCTCCATTTCCAATCCCCCAGTGTCCTATCCCCAGCTTTGTAGCAGGCCACCTAGAGAGGGCTCTCCTTCCTCTCTTCGTTCCCAGGGGATCATGCAGATCTCCTACAGTCTTTGTTTATACCCTGTCCCTTCTACTTCAGCCAACAACACCCAGAGACACTCTGCACTCCATGGAAACTACTGGCCATGTTGTCCAGGGTATCAGGTAGGAGTTCTTCATTCCTGCATGTCCTCTGCATTGACAGATCCTGCTCCAGGTTCCTTCCCTGTTTGAGTTCCTGTCCTGAATTCCCTAAATAATGAACAGTGATGTGGAAGTGTGAGCCAAATAAACCCTTTTTTCCCCAAGTTGTTTTTTGTTGCTGCTGTGTGGACCAGACTTCAACAGCTCAGGGACTGAAGGGAATCAATGGAGTCAGTGAACTAATCACTCAGCTTGACTCTGTCTGAGAGAGTGAAACTTAATTCTCTGGGGCTGCCAAGGGAGATTAACTTAACTCTCCGGGGCCAGCGAAAAGGGGAAACACACACACACATGCGCGCACACACACAGACACGATACACACACACACACACACGATACACACACACATGATACACACAGACACACGCACAGACACAATACACACACATGATACACACACGCGCACACACACACATAATACACACACACACATATGATACACACACGCACACACACATACACCTCTACCTTTAGGGTCTTCTCTCTGTTTTTATTTTTCCAGTACAGCTTTTATACCCCAACAAAATCTTTCAGACAATATGGAAATTACAATGTGGTTGCATTCTGTTTTTCAAAGTGAATGATTATAATGAATAGAGATGAAAACACAGTTTTTTATTTTTCTTACATGATTAAATAAAATCATCCCAAGAGCCCACATACATTCATACCCAAGCAACTTGTTATAGATTAAGAGAGTGTAAACAAAGTATTTTCTCAGCCAGTTCTTTTGCTGGCAGGCTGCAATTTACAATTACAAAGAAACGACCAAATATTTTATTATTTATTTCAAAAGACAATCTTATAAGAATCTTAAGAGAACCACAAATCTGAGCTTTTACATATGAAAAACAATGTTGGCTCAGCTTCGGTCCTCAGCATGCACACCCACTCATCAAGAGTTTTTTATATCAGGAAGCTGAGGACAGAAATGGGTACAAGGAATTAACTGATCATTGGTCTATCCCAGCAAGAAAAGCACATTGGCAATAGCCAGGCTGCCACTGTTTCTATTCTCTGACCTCAATGAGTCCCCTGTTCAATTATTAAAAATATGTATGTCTAAGCTTTAAATTGTTCCCCAAGATTTTCTACCTCAAAACCATTAACAAAACCATCTTAGCCTAACCTTAACTCATTATGTAAAGCTTTATTTTAGCTATGATGCACACAGAAACCCATGAACACATCTCCCAACATTAAGATTAAAAGACTTGACCTATCTTAACTTCTGGGAGTCAATTATTTTTCTTAATTATTAGCCTAAGCTGTAGTCTATATGGCTCCTCAAGAGGAATTCAGAAGTCCCAGCTACATGACACTTCTTTGTTTTTATTTTATGTTCTCTGCAGTCCCTGCTTTATCAGGGGCAATCTATATTAATTTTTCCATTAAATTAACTTTTATCTTAAACCCTTTACTGTATTTATCAAAAACCCTAATCATCAAAATTCTATTTAAACTAATACTGTTATTATATTAAAATCATTGTTCCAGTTAAAACAATACAGCTTAAGAGGAAATCATCTTCATAGTAATCCACAGGGGAAAAGCCCAGTAAGACAGTATATTTCCATGAGATAATCACACTGCATTAAAAGCAGTGGGAATTTCCCCACACTTATTCTTACTATGCCAGGTCCCAGAGAAAAATGACAGTGGCAAGCATGTAAAGGTACAGTGGTAGCAAGCGGCACTCTGGAGCCAAAGCCCTGGGGGCTTTGCCTGTCTGAGATTCACCCATCAGTGCTTTGCTTCCTGGTGGGTTGACCTTCCCACTGCCAACTGCTGCCCCTCTGATGTGGTCACAGGCAGTTTGGGGCCATGGTGTTTTATTGAAGCACTAGAAACCCTAACTAAAACACATATTCTACATAGGACCCCAATACCCACACCTAGCAGGATCTCAGAAGCATTTTCTATCAGGCAGCAAAAAACCACACTATATTCTCCCAAAAACCAGAGAGGATAACAGAAACCATGGAATGGAACACCACCCAATAAAGATAAAAGCAGATATAAGCACATAGAGTTACAATCATCCCAAACCCCGATGCCTAGATTCCAGAATAAAAATGCAATCAATAACAACCAGAACACAATGTCTCCACTAGAGCCTAGCAACCTGACTACAGCAGGCCCTGAGAAACTCAATATCACTGAAGCACAAAATAAGGATTTCAAAAAAGCTATTATTAAATAGGTTCAAGGTTTTTAAGAGGATAGGAATAAACTCACTGAAATTTATAAAAACACAAACAGTGCAATGAAATGAAGAAAACATTTCAGGACATGAAGGCATAAATTATTTTAATAAAGAAAATCAAAACTGTGGGAAAACAAGAAATGAAAATTTTAGGAACTCAAACAGGAACCTCAGAGGCAAGCCATACCCACACAGGACAAGAGATGAAAGAGAAAAAAAATTCAGCACTTGAAGAAAAGATAGAAGAAACAGATACCATGATCAAAGAAAATATTAAATCTAAAGAAGTCCTGGCACAAAATATCCAGAAAATCTAGGACACTATGTAAAGATCAAATGTAAAAATAGTAAGAAAAGAGGAAGGGGAAGAAACCTAGGTCAAAGACACAGAAAATACTTTCAACAAAATCATGCATTTCCCTAACCTAAAGAAGGAGATACCTATCAAGGTAAAAGAAACATGCAGAATACAAAAAAGACTGGACTAGAAAAGAAATTCCCAACAATATTTAATAATCAAAATACTAAACATACAAAACAAAGAAAGAATATTAAAATATGCAAGTGAAAAAGATGAATTAACATAAAAAGGCAGACCTATTGGAATAACAGCTGGCATTTCAATGGAGATTCTAAAAGTCAAAAGGGCCTGAACAGTTCTAAAAACTCTAAAAGATGCACAGATGTCAGCCCAGAGTACTATGCCAAGCAAAACCTTCAATCACAAAAGGTGGATAAAGACATTCTATGATAAACCAATTTTAAGCAATAAATATCTTTCAACAACTCCAGCTCTACAGAAGATACTAGAAGGAAACCTTCAATCTGAAGAGACCAACCACAGTCAAGGAAATATAAGCAATAAGTAATTTCAGACCAGAAAATCAAAAGAGGGAGCAAAACAAAATAAAGCCCCAGACCACAACAACAAAATAACAGGAATCAACAAACAGTGCTCTTTGACAACTCAACATCAGTGGTCTCAACTTCCCAACAAAAAGATATCAGGTGACAGGACAGATGTGAAAACAGGATCCATCTTTCTGTTGCATCCAAGAAAGACACCCTCATATCAAAGACAGACATTGTCTGAGTTAAAGGATGAAAAAAGATACTCCAAGAAAATGGTCCTAAGAAGCAAGCTCATACTGTCATTGTAATATCTGACAGAATAAACTTTAAACCAAAACCAAGCAGAAGAGATAGGGAAGAACGTTACATACAATCAAAGGAAAATCCAGCAAGAAGACAGTGCAATTCTTAATGTCTAGGCACCAAACACCAGGGCACCCAGGTTCATAAAAGAAACACTACTACAGCTAACATCAAATATTGACCCTCACATACTGATAGCGGGTTATTTCAATACTCCATTCTCACCAATAGACAGGTCATCTAGACAAAAACTAAACAGAGAAACTCTGGAACTAAACATCATAAATCAAACAAACCTAACAGAAATTTACAGAACATTTCTCCCAAAACATGAAAAAAATCTTCTTTTCAGTACCTCATGGAACTTTCTCTAAAACTAGAAATAAAGCAAATCTTGACAGATACAAAAATACTGAAATAGCATCCTGTATCCTAGCTGACCACCACAAATTAAATCCAACTATTGACAAAAAAAAAAAAAAAAAGCTTGCAGACTCATGGAAACTGAACAACTCATTTCTGAATGGAAATTGCTCCATACAAAGATTAAGAAAGAAATTTTAAAAAAAACTTTTTAGAATTGAATGAAAATAAAAACATAACATATCTAAACTTATAGGATGCAATGAAGGCAATTCTAAGAAGCAACTTTAAAGAACTAAGTTCCTACATTAAAAAAAAATTGGAGAGATCTCATACTGGTAACTTAATGGCACAGCTGCAAGTTGGAGAACAAAAAGAATAACACCAAAAGAGTAGAAACAAGAAATATCAAACTCAGGGCTGAAATTAATAAAATAGATATAAAAATATTATAAAGAATCAAAGAAACAAAGAGTTGGTTCTTTAAGAAGATCAATAAGATTGACAAACCCATATCCAAATTAAAAGGCAGAGAGAGAGAAGATCTAAATTAACAAAACTAAAGGCAAAAGGGGAACATAATGATAGACACCAAGGAAATCCAGAAAACAATAAGGCTTACTTGAAATCCTTTACTCAACAAAATTATAAAATCTTAAAGAAATGGATAATTTTTTATACACATTTCACTTACCAAAGTTAAATAAGAGCAGATAAGCAATTTCAACAGACCTATAACTCCTAGTGCAATAAAAGCAGTGATTAAAAGTCTCCTAAACAAAATAAGCCCAAGACCAGATGGTTTTTAAGCACAAAATTTTACCAGACTTTCAAAGAAGAGTTAATGTCATCACTCCTCAAATTATTCCAGAAACAGAAGAAGCATTGCCTAATTCATTTTATGATGCCATAGTTAGCCTGATGCCCAAACCACATAAAGACCCCCAAAAGGAAAAGAATTACAGACCAGTTTCCCTTATGAACATACCTGCAAATATTCTCAATAAAATACTTGCAAACCTGAATTAAGAACACATGAGAAAGATCATCTACCATGATCAAACAGGCTTCAGCCCTGAGATTCATGAATGGTTCAACAGATGTAAGTTGATAAATATAAAAAGGCTGAAAAACAAGAACCACATGATCATCTTGTTAGATACAAAAAGACCTTTGACAAAATTCCACACCCTTTCTTTTGTGGGTAACTGTGCTCAGACAGCCCTTGGGGGAGGGGGTGAGAAGGCATGGAGTCAATGATGCAGACCCTGGGAATCAGGTGAGTAGCAGAGTGTGCTGCTGACTCATTTATTATGGAAGGTGGGCCTGCCTATATATCCCCCTCCCAAGGCTCCATTGGCTCAAGCAGCTGACTTTGCTGCCTTGTTCTTTTCTCATTGGCATCTCTAGTCAGGCATCTCTGTGCCAGCAGTCTCTGGGTGTGGCAACAGGCCTTAGGTTGGCTCAGAGAGGAAATGCCTGCTGCACATGCTTATGCGAGCTAGTTCAGACAGGGCAACTGAGGGTTGGGTAAACTGGTCAGCAGTTTCTCCTATACCTTTTATGATAAAATTCCTTTAGAGATTAGAGCTATAAGGGACATCCTTCAAAATAATAGAGGGAATTTACAGCAAACCCACAGCCAATGTCAACATAAATAGAGAGAAACTTAAAGCATTTTCACTAAAATCAAGAACAAGCAATGTTGTCTACCCCCCCCCCCATGCCTATTCAACATAGTACTTGAAGGCTTAGTTAGAACAGTAAGACAACCAAAGATCAGGGGATACAAATAAAAAGAAAAAAGTCAAAGAATCTTTATTTGCAGATGATATGATTGTATATATGAATTACTGAAAATTCCATGAGGAAACTCCTAAAGCTAATAAACACTTTCAGCAAAGTAGCAGGATAGAAAATTAGCAGACAAAAATCAATAGTCTTCCTATATACAAATGACAAATGGACAGAGAAAGAAATTAGAAAACTAGCACCTTTCACAATCCCCTCACCCCCCCAAAAAATCTTGGGAACTAATCATGCAAGTGAAAGACTTGTATAATAAAAACTTAAAGTCATCATGGTCATTTGAATGTAATTGGCCCCCATTCACTCAGAGAGTGACACTTCTAGGAAGTGTGACCTTGTTGGAGGAAGTTGGTCACTATGGAGGTTGACTTTGAGGTCTCCTATGCTCAAGATACACCAAGTGAGATAGTTCACTTCCTGTTGCCTATGGATCAAGATGTAGTTCCTTCTCCACTCTCAGCTACTTCTCTAGGACCATGTGAGCCTACACACTGCCATGTCCTACCATGATGATAATGGACTAAACCTCTGAAACTGTAAGCCACCCAATTAAATATTTGCCTTTATAAGAGTTGCCATGATCATGGTGTCTCTTCACAGAAATAAAACTCTAACAAAGACAGTCATTGAAAAAGTAACTGAAGAAGATATCATAATATAGTAATATTCCCCATGTTAATGGATCAGAAGGATTAATATAGTAAAAAGGGCTATCCTACCAAACACAATCTATTGATACAATGCAATCCCCATTAAAGCTGCAACATAATTCTTCCCAGGACTTGAAAGGAAGAAACACAGTTTCAAATAGAAACACACAAAGACACTCACGCACACATGCACAAAACCAGAATATCTAAAATAATCCTGAATAACAAAGAAACTGCTGGATATATCACAATTTTCAACTTCAAATTGTACTACAGAGCTATAGAAATAAAAACAGCATGGTATTGGTATAAAAATTGATGTAGATGGGTCATCTGTCAATGTGTTGCTTTCATTGTTTAATTAATAAAGAAACTGCTTGGCCTGATAGGTCAGAACATAGGTGGGTGGAGTAGATAGAACAGAATGCTGGGAAGAAGGGAAGTGAGCTAGTCGCTATGATTCTCTGACCCGAGACGGATGTAGGCTAAGATCCTTCCCGGTAAGCCATCACCTCGTGGTGCTACACACATTAATAGAAATGGGATAATCAAGATGTGAGAATTAGCCAATAAGAGGCTGAAACTAATGGGCCAGGCAGTGTTTAAAAGAATATAGTTTCTGTGTAATTATTTTGGGTAAAGCTAGCCGGGTGGCGGGACGCAGCCCCACCGCTCCTTCTACAAAAAATGACTTATTGACCAATGGAATCAAATTGAAGACCCAGACATAAATCTACCTATGAAACCCCCCCCCCTTTTTTTTAAATAAAGAAGCCAGAAATACACACTAGAAAAAAGACAGCATCTTCAACAAATGGTGCAGATCAAACTGGATGCCTGCCTATAGAAGAATCAAAATAGACCCCATACTATTACCTTGTAAACAACTTGACTCTAAATGGATCAAAGACTTCGCCTGATAGAAGAAAAAGTGGTGATTAGGCCTTTACTCATTAGCACCAAGAAAAAGACTTTCTGAAAAGAATATCATTAGCATAGTCACTGGGATCAACAATTAATAAATGAAATCCCATGAACCAAAAGCTTATGCATGACAAACTACACTATCATTTGGATAAAGTGGCAGCCTACAGAATGGGAAAAAAATTACCAACTACACAACTGATAGAGGCAGTAGTAGAGAAAATACATAAAGAACAAAAACAAAAAACAAAAAAAAACAAAAAACAAAAAACTAGATAGCAAGAAAACAAATAACCCAATTAAAAAGGGGAGTGCATCACAAATCTAAACAAGTAATTTTCAAAAGATGAATCTCAAATGGCTGAGAAATACCTAAAGAAATATTCAACATCTTCAGTCATCAGATGATGATTTCCTCTTCCACCTATCGGAATGGCTATGATCAATAACACAAGTGACAGCTCACACTGACAAGGGTGTGAACTAAGGGAAACACTCAACCATTGCTGGTGGGAGAACAAACGTATATATCCATTATGGAAATTAGCATTGGGCTTCCTCAGGAAGATAAGAATCAATCTAACTCAAGATCTAGGCATACACTATTGGGTATATACCCAAAGGGAGTTACAACCTACTTGTCCAACCATGTTCCTTACTGCTCTATTCATAATATCCAGAGACTGGAAACAGGTTAGGTGGAGGTGTGGAATGGAAGATCAAACCAGGACAAGCAGGAAAGAGGGGATAAGGGGGGAGATATGGGGAGGAACAGCTAAAATTTAGGGCCATTTGAGTGATTGTGTGGAAACCCAATAAGTAGACATTTCCTAAATGATAACATATACAAAGGCACTCTAAGAGAAATCCCCAAATAATGGGAAAATTAGACATCCCTCATCACCAGGAAGAGTTTACAACTGATGCATATATGAAATCAAAGAAACTAAGACAGCATGCACAGGGCCTGCATGGGTCTGCACCAGGTGGGCTCCCAGCACTGAGAAGGGGAGTGGACACATGCCCCCATCCTTAGACCAGAAGCTATTTGCAGTTGCTAGACTCTTGCAAATGGAAAATTAGTTTTGTCCAATGGAGTCTCAAAAGGGACTCTCAAGGGCAGACCCCATGCCAACCTACTAAGTAGCCAAAACAAAATAAATTCGGTGCCACCTTTTGGTGTTCTTTTTCTCATAATGTATCAACGGAGCACTTTTTTAAAAAGAACTTTACAGATTCCTTGTGTATATATTACACCTTTAAGTATTATGATTTTATGGAACTCGTGTATGTCTGAATGCAGGTGTCTCTGTATCTATATGTGTTTCTTGTGGCTTTCCTTTGGATCTTTTTCTCCTATTTTTTCATATTCCTACTTATTTGTTTTTGTTCAATCTTATTTTATTTATTCTTTAGATGTCCTTTTGTTTCCTATGGAGAGACAGAAAGGGTGTGGATACAGATGGGAAGGGAGATGGGGGAGGATCTCAGAGCAGTTGGGGGGATAGATAATCAGAATATACTGTAAGAAAAAAATCTATTTTCAATAAAAGAAAAGTAGAGAAAATTCAAAATAATAGAAAAATTTAAAATCTTGAATTCGTGATTCATGGAATATTGTTCCTACCTCTTAGTATCAAACTCCAGCCAGTTTGTATATCCTTCCAGTGGTCCTGCAGGATTAAACTTTAATTCTGTTTAAAGAAAAGACAGAAGACAAACAGTCATATCACAAAATGGCCATAGAACTGAACAGAGACTTCTCAAAAGAAGAAATACAACTGAGTGATAAATACATTTGAAGTATTAAACATCATTAGCCTTTGGGGAAATGTGTATTAACACTACCATGAGATCCCAGCCCAGCCCAGTCTGAATGGCTATCAGAAAGAAAAGGAATATTACACATGCAGGCAAGGATGTGAGGTAGGGGGGTGCTTAGCCACTGCTGGTGGGATTATAAATTGGGGTAGCCAATATGGAAATCAGTACAGAGGCTTCTCAAAAGCTAAAAACAGAACCACCATGTGATCCAGCTATACCATTTCAGGGCATAGTCCCAAAGGACTCCAGACGCTACCATGTAGCTACTTGCACACCGATGCTCATTGCCGCTCTCTCTGCTCACAGTAGGAAATGGAGTCAGCCTAGGTGACTATCAGCTGACGAATGGATAATGAAAATGTGGCACCTATACACAACGGGATTTTATTGAGCTATAAAGAAAAAATGGAATTGTGAAATCTTCAGGAAACGAGTCTCGCTGGAAAGCAGCGCACTAAATGAGGTGATCCAGGCCCAGAAAGACAAATGCCTCACGTTCTCTTTCAGATGTAGGGGATAGTGCTGAATTTTAAGATTTGTGGGATTGCTTTGGCATGTCTGCAGAGGTCAGTACACTAGAAAGGGCCTGTGAGAGAGAAGCAGGAAAGAACCTGTAAGCGTGAGAAGAGAATAAACATATAGATATGAAGGTAGGGAGACGGGGAATATTAATGATTTAAGTGGGGATGTATACAAAGGGACGGGAAAGAGGAGGATGTTGGGAGTAGGCTAGCCTAAGCTAAGGGTACATAGAAACCCTTATGGAAATGAACACTTTGTAAGTTAATTAGAGATATATGCTGAAAAAGAGGGAAGTTTTGATAAAGGTTCCCTCATGAGTGGACAAGGCTCCTCCACTGCACAAAGACATGAAATGAAAATCTCAGTGCCAGGCATGTGATTCCTCCCTAGGAGTTACAGGTCAAAAAGTTCCCAGAGACCTCTGAAACAATACAAGCTCTTGCCACTAGTCTTGGTTGCATACCATAAGCAGATGGTGCTGAAGACGCAACACACATTGGTTGTGGGACATGGGAGAATCAAGCTGCAATTGACCCGAAAACTTCCTCCCTGCTGGCTAGTTTTCACAGTGCTGGCAGGTGCTACCCTCGTTATGGTTTTGCTCAGCAGTAAAACCTTCAATGATATGATACTGACCTGCCAAGAAAGATGTGCCCACTGGTGGCATGAATATTATATGAGTAGCTGATTAGATTTGAGTTCCCAAGATTCTTGCCTGCCACTGTAAACCTGGTCTGAAGCTCAGGGGATCATAGGCACTGGGCGGAGGGGACCCGCTACTGCTGTTTTGCTAAATTGACATGCTGCTGAACTGCCTTCTGAATACTTATATTTCTGCCCATAGATTGGCACTGCTCCTAACCTTGAGGAGAGAAGCGTTCCCTTGAGTGGGCAGCAGTCAATGCCGAGACTCACATCTGGTCAAGATCCTGAGAATAAGGGACTATTGAGTGTTCAGCCCTAAATGGGACATCAGTGTTTCCAAGGCTCAGGGAACACTGGGGAAAGAAGAGCAGAAAGAATTTAAGAGCTGAAGAATGGGGAGGAGGGTTCTGAAATGCTGTCTTCCGGACAGGACTTGGCCATTGCACTCATGAACTCTCTGCAGCTCTGGTTACCTGTGCAAGATCAAGCCATCGGGATCTGTTAATATCTTAGCAGGCAGCACTGGTGGGATCAGTAGATCCCAAAACAAGGAGGGAGGTAGAGGACATGAAAGTGAGGACACAAGTTGGGGTTAAGGGGATGTGGGAGGCGGGCCTAGAAATGGGTAGATGGAGATACAGGGTATATGTGTATGAAATTACCAAAGGATAGATAAAAACAAATTAATAAAATTTTATGACACCTTTTGTTCTCCACAAGCCACTTTCCCCGAGGCTCTTGCGTTACATATGTCTACTTATTGATATGCTTCACTGTCTCCTTTTAAATACAAACTACGGAGGGAACAAAACGACTGCTGCATCCGGAACAAAGCAGGATCTCAGGACATATTGTTGGACAAATGAACCAAAGAAGGGAATTTCCAAACACAAGGTGATCAAGAGATGCTGGGCATCTGACATTTCAACAAGTACTCGCTACAAGAGCCTGGGAAAAGCACAGAACCAAACAACCTGCAGAGAGAGATTCAGAGAGCTCCCCAGAGCAATGCTAAAAGCTGAATCAAGACATTCAAATTAAACAAATGGGGATTAGAACAAGATTTAAGCAATGTGTGTGATTTAAATTATGCTTCTGCAGTTTTCAGATCCACCAGCAAAGGCCAAGATACAGAGATCCTGTCATTTGTAATATGGTGGATTGAATCGGAAATGTCCCCCAATAGGCTCATGTTTTATTTTATATGTATAAGGTTTTGCCTGTATATGTGTCTGGGTACTATGTGCATGGCAGTGCCTGTAGATGCCAGAGGAGAATGTCAGATTCCCTGGAACCGGTTATTAGATGGGTCAGTCTTCTAGAAGAACCACCAGCGTTCCTATCCACTGAGCCATCTCTAACCTCCAAATGTTTGTTCCTTAGTTTGTAGTGCTGCTTTGAAGTCTGTGAAGGCTTTAGGGAGTTTGTCCTGTCTGATAGAAATAGGTCACCTGGGATGAGCTTCTACAGGGGGTGCCACTTCTTTGTTCCTGTTCTGAGCTCTCTGCTTCCTGGACCAGACCATGCAAACAGACACTACTGTGTGTTCCTCCCCCAAAGCTGCTCTATGCCTTCCTCACCCTGATGAATTGTGGCCCTCTGAAACCGTGAGCCAAGATAAACTTCTCTCCATCTTCTTCTGTCAGATATTTTGTCATGGAAACATAAAAAAATTAGCCAATATGATTGGCAACACAATGCACATTAGTCAGAAGAATATGATGTTATATAAAATCATAGGGACAGACAAATATATGGCACATATTCTGACTCATATATGCCACTCAAAATCAGATTTCATAGAAGCAGAGAACACAGTAGTGGCTATCAGAGAGAGGCTGGCTAAACAGGCTCATAAACCCCACCGGATAGGAGTGAGATGGCAGTGCCCTATGGCCAGCAAGATGACTCTACTTAACAATCACTTAGTGTCTATTTCAAGGCAGCCAAAAGAGAGAATGTTACCAGCATAAAGAATTAATAAGCATCTGAGATGTTGGATAAGCTAATTATCATGATTTGATCATTATATATTCTGTATGCATCAAAATATGCTTTCCCCAGAAAGATGTGTCAACATAACGCGTCAAAGATTGAGATTTTCTGAGACAAAGTCTTCTTATGTAGCCCTGACGTGTGTGTGTGTGTGTGTGTGTGTGTGTGTATGCCTGGGGTGGTGTGCACGTGTGAAATCCAGAAGTTGACACTAGGTGTCTTTTTTGATGGTTTTCCCCCTACTTTTCTGAGACAGGGTTTCTCGCTGAATCTTGAGCTAGCCAGTTAGGCTAAGCTGACTGCCTGCCAACACCAGGGGTCCTTCTCCCTCCCATGCCCTGGGATACCAGGTATGCAGCATTGTGTCTGCCTCTTTTTTGCAGATGTCCTGGGAAGTCAAACTCAGGTCTTCATGCTTGTGTGGCAAGTACTTTATGGACTGAACCATTTTCCCAGCTCTTTAAGTTGATCTTAGACTTGAAATCCTCCTGCCTCAGCTTCTCAAGGAATGGATATGTATCTCCATGCCAAGTCTTTGTAGACCTTTTCATAAGAAGATTCAGAACTTGGGAGTTGGTAGAATCTGACCAGTTTTGTCAAAAGAGGTGCCACACAAATGGCACCCTTGTGAACCAGAATGGAAGCATTCTAGGAAGATATGGAGCCAAAGAGAAGGGGAAGGGCGGGGGGGGGGGGGGGAGAAGAGCTGCACTGTGAACATTACTTTGAAGACCAGCAATCAGAGCAGGGACAGAATAAATAGCAATCAGCTATTCGGCAAATGAGTTTTTCTTTGGCATAAAGGGGCTTGTGTTATTACCTGGATAGCTTTGTGTATAAGTGTTTATGTGGCCATAGAACGTTCCATAATTCATCAAAACTCATAGGTCATAGAAAGTCAAGAAAAAAAGAGTAGGTGGCAGGCTTATTATTTGAAGTTCAATTCAATAAATATAATTTATTTTCCTATAGAGTCCTTTATGTGAAACGTTGCCAGTGGCTTTACGGTCTAACAAGACTGACTTTGAATGACTTAAGTTATTTGCTTTCAGGCCAAATGGACATTTATGAACATTTTAACAACCCCTTTACTAAATGAAGTGATATACTGCAGTTCTTGGTATAATTTCTGCCAGGCCACACTATCTTTTGTCGCTTGGGCTCCCTTGCTGAGATCCCCAGGAGGTGAAATGATAATAGCTACCAGGAGTTTCTTGGGGAGGGGAATGCCTCACCTCTTCCTGTTGATCACTCCCGCAAGGGCCTTTGCGGCGCTAGGCAGGGGTCGCGGGAAAGAAAGCTGGTGAAGATGCCAATCGGGATAGTGTCTCGGACCATGCCTGACACTAAATGCGACTGATTCAGCCTCAACCACGGACCAGACAGTTCTCTAGACCCTAGACGGATGCAAATGTGACCCAAATACATCCTTGTCACCTTCCCTTACCACACCTCCTTCTGACACTTGAATAAACAGTCCCGAGGAAGGAATTTGCGTCTTTGCTGCACTCTGGGCAGATAATGACAAGCAGAAAAGATCTGCAAAGCACACAGCAAAACCCCCAAACTACCCAACCTCCCTGTCTCCTTGCGCTACATTTCTTGAAACCTGCTCGTAAATCACGGCTTCGCGAGCTCCCCGAGTCTCTGCTCTCCCTGCTCAGACTCAGCTCTTCCATCTTCTTCGCCATTGTTACCTCCAACACCATATGAAGACAGGGAGCAAACAAGGTGGGTCCGGGGAAGGAGGACCCTGCGAGGGTTTAGGATAGTGTATTTTTCTCCTTCCAGAAGCAACTATTCTGAGCATTGCACACCTAGATTATAAAATACCAGCGCTTCCTGTTGCTTTAGAAACACATTTTTGAATTAGTCAAAGATAATAGAAAGAAAGAAGAAGAAGAAGAAGAAGAAGAAGAAGAAGAAGAAGAAGAAGAAGAAGAAGAAGGAGGAGGAGGAGGAGGAGGAGGAGGAGGAGGAGGAGGAGGAGGAGGAGGGGGAAGGGGAGGGGGAGGGGAAAGAGGGGGGAGAAGGGGAGGAGGAGGAGGAGGAGGAGGAGGAGGAGGAGGAGGAGGAGGAGGAGAAGGAGGAGGAGAAAGGAAAGCAACTGCATGTAATTTTAACACAAGCCACACATATTTAACGACGTTCCATGCAATGTGGGAACACCTCCTTCTATAAGAATGGAGGAAGCCCCAGGAGGAATGGATTTGATCTTCTCTCATTCTCAGAGCCAACGACCAGTTCTTTAGAATCAGCCTAGGAGACAAGCTGACATTTTTAAAAAATTATAGTAAAATCCACAAAACAAAATTTGTCATTTCGGTTCTTTTAACGGGTGCAGGTAAGAGAATTTCCTCCATTCATGGTGACTCACAGCTCTCCCCATGATCCATCTCCAAAACTTCCCTGTCACCTTGTATGGGAGCTCTGTGCCCATTAAATACTCCCTGCTTCCCTCTGGGGGGGGCCTAGAAACCTCCATCCTGTCTTGGTGAGTTTGTAAACTCGCAGAATGGGAATCACACATTGATAGCTGCTCTTTGGGGGTGGCGTTTTTTACATAACACAACATTCTGAAGATACTTCCAGATTGCAGCGGTTGTTAGATTTGTGCCCCCCCCCCCAAGACTGAATGACATCACTTTGAATGTGTTGCACAGCACCATGTTTTCTTTATTCATTCTTTACCTGAAGGACCTGAGGTCGCTGCTACATTTTGATCACTAAAAATAATGTTACAATGAACGACAGAAAGAATCTCATTTCATTCTTTCCAAGCTTTTATTGGATAGAAAAATAGTACCCACGATTATGATCACTTAAATGTTCAATCCCTTTATGTCACAAAGTAGATGTTTGCGGGCACTTGCCATTTCTCCAAGAACTTCCTCCCATCACGCCTGACAGAGTACAGCTCCCTCCAATAAAATCGACTACACCAATATCTAGACACATATAATTGGATGGGAACCAACCCTGGCCAGGGGCTGCCAAGGTATTGGCTGGAATGAGCCTATTAAATCCCTCCCCTTACAATTTTGGAATAAGCACTTGTTGGGAGGTTGGGTTGGTTCATATTGAGCCCTGGAATTTTACAGTACCTGAAGTCAGGAACATTGGGGACATGTTTACATCAGTGCCTCTCCTCTGAAGACAGAAAGTGGGAAAACACAATTTTAGGAAGAAAGGTAAGCCTTACACAGAAAGAAAGATAGGAGACCAAGCAAAGCAGGGAAACTTCTGCACACCCAAACAAAGTGCAAACACTAAACTAACATTTCTCAGCTTGGCTTTGCTGCCCAGGCGAGTCCCATTTCCCACCCTGTGGGTCCCAAGAGATGCCTGTGTGTCTTTCCAAGGAGTTGCCTGATTTGCTTAAGCTATTTTGAGTTAGGGCTCTTCTATGTAACTCACTGCGTCAAGATAATCTATTGAGATATTCACTTCTGTCTTGTTTCTCAATCAAAGGAAAGAAACACAAAAAGACAATTTTCTCTTTCTTTGTAAGTCTTATAACAGAACAACAGCTACATTTTTATGCAAGTTCATAGCTCTTCTTGGGGGTGGTGTGAGTGTGTGTTCATGACAACCTTAGGAGTCATCCTTGGGAACACCACCCACCTTTTTAAGACAGGGTCTCTCATTGGCCTAAAACTCACTAGTCAGGCTAGAGAGCTCCAGGGATCCTCCTATCTCTACCTCCTCAGCACTTGTGTTACAAGCACATTCTTAAATAGGGTCTGGACATTGAACTCAGGTTCTTGTGCTTACAAACAAAGCACTTTACCAATGGAGCTACCTCCCCAGTCACATTTTGGTGATATTCCTTTATTATTATTACGATTTACTGTGCAATATGGCAACTACCAGGCCTGTGTAGTTATCATGTTCTTGATGCATGGTTCATCTTTGTAGAGTATCTAATATACATTCATCAGCACCAGCTTTGGATACGAAACATCTCTCTGCTAATGTTAGGTTGGCTGTGTGTTGAAGTGGTGTCTTAGGGTTTCTGTTGCTGCAGTGAAACACCATGACCAAGTTGGGGGAGGAAAGGGTTTATTTGGCTTACGCTTCCACATTGCTGTTCATCACTGAAAGAAGTCAGGACAGGAACTCAGACAGGGCAGGATCCTGGAGGCAGGAGCTGATACAGAGACCATGGAAGGGTGTTGTTTACTGACTTTCTTCCCCTTGGTTTGCTCAGCCTGCATTCTTATAGAACCCAGGACCATCATCCCAAGGATGTCACCACCCACTATGGACTAGGGCCTCCCCGATTGATCACTAATTGAGAAAATGCCTTACAGCTGGATCTCATGGAGGTGTTTCTTCAGTGAAGGCTCCTTCCTCTCTGATGACTCTAGCTTGGGTCAAGTTGACACACAAACTCAGCCAGCATATGCAGTATATTAGTTGCTGTCCTCTCATGTGATCAAACATTTGAAAGAAGCATCTTAAGGGAGGAGAGGTTACTTGGCTCACAGTTCTGGAAGTCCAGCCCCTCATGCCGAGCTTGGCCTGGAGGCTGGGGTGGTTCAAGGCAGCAGGAATTCGAAGCTTGCTCATCTTGTGGCTGATCAGAAAACATAAAGCCCATCCCAGAAGCAAAGCTTTAGCTACGGCCAGCAAAGACCTGTTCCCAAGTCACTCACCTTCACCAGCCATGCCTTCTGACCCAAAGCCTCCCAGAGCAGGCCATCACTGAGATGACATTCAGACACATGAGTCTATGGGGGACATTTAACATCCAAACTGTAACAAGCACCACCATTTTTAATACATTCAGTTTAATAAAAAATCTCTCAACAAATCTCACTTACTGCTTTAATGCGACTGTCAGAAAGCTTTGGATGCATAAGCAGCCATGCTGCAAGAGAAAGCTTTGGTTGCATAAGCAGCCATGCTGCATTAGAAAGCTTTGGATGCATAAGCAGCCATGCTGCATTAGAAAGCTTTGGATGCATATGCAGCCATGCAGCAGCTCTCCTGCGCAGAGTCAGTGGATGCTCAAGGTCAGTCTTGGGGTCATAGACATGGGTTTTGGGCTTTTGTGTTTTGTTTTAGGATTTTTGTTTTTATTTATTTTTTAATTTTAGCACTAACCTAGGCCTATAGTTGGCAGCTGAGACTGACCATGGCTTCAAACTAGAGTTTCTAAGTTGGACGGGTGTAAGATAGAGACTTGTGCTACCACAGAGAATGAACTAGTTTTTCAGATGACGAGATGGAGAGGTGGAGTCTTTAGTGCCCAAGGCCTGTAATCTTTCTCCCCTGTAGTGCAGTAAAGGCAGTTAAGTTCTTACGTGGTGATGCCTGACCACTAGGGGCCTCATCACGGACCATGATGTTGGAGGTTGGGGAGAAGTCCCTGCATCTAAGCCATAGTTTGTTCTGCCACTGGAGGAAACATCTCCCAAAATAAACAGCTGAGGACTACCCAATATCCTGGCACAAAAATAAGCTCTGGGGTTTGACATACCCATGGGGTGGAAGATGCAGCAGATACGACAGAAATGACACATTGGTCATATAGGTCAGGAACGCACAACCAGGTTTAATTTCAGTTAGGAAAATAAATATAAAGTTTTCTTCACCCTACCAGTGTGGAACAAATTTGTGACTCTTCCAGATAGTCCTTGGCTTAGAACCCATGCACCTGCGAGTCTTCAAATATATGTGCAAACAGATCTGAAGCCAAAGAGGCCTGGGACTCTATGCACCTGCTGGCCGCAGGTCTTGTCCCACATAGCTTTCATTAGAGTGTCAGTATGCATGCTTTCCAAAGGCATTTATTCCTGGAAGTCGGTCAGAATAGCCAATGGTTAGGAGCCAGGAAAGTTTTCACTAATGTAGAAGCTCCTGAGTCTCCTGAGAGACTCCTGTCCTGTGTCTAGAAGGATCTTAGGGACACCACGGTCCAACACCCCCTTTCTGCTGGGAAGAAACTGAAATTTAGACAAGAGGAGAAGTAGGGTTCTCTCAAGGTCCATACAACTGTATTATTGGAACACCCTCCTGCTGCCCTCCTGCTGCCACTTCCCAAGCTGGGATTGTAGAAGTGTCTCACAACACCTAGCTTAGGTCTTCTCAGTCTTCCTTCTAGTACTCTATCTGTCTTTCTGGTGCACAGGGAAGCCCAAGGCATGCATTTGGCAGAGTGCCAGTAGAGAGAGTGGGGATGCAGCTACCTAGAGGTTGTGAATGTGGATCTGTCTGTAGATGTGCTCTTCTACGGTGGTGGCCAGATCTCTAACTAGAAGACACCCCCTTTGAACTCATTTAAGGATCTCAACTCCTACAGCTGAATCTTAAACACAACAACCCCAGGTCTTCCTAGCCCTAAAGAAGCCACATGATTGGTAACATTCCTACTTCAGTCTTTCTACCCAGATGACACAGAGGTATTCAATTTAAAATACTTCCCTTTTCTACAGAAAGGAAATGAACTTTACCAAAATTGTGCTTATGCATATACTGTGTGTAATTAAAATTCAACCTAGCATAGATGCTGCAATCGCGATAACTCAAGCCCAGAAGAAGATGACTGACATGGGCCTTCATTATTCTCTCGTCAAAGAATCTGGAATCAGCAGTCAGGGGCCAGTAAAGAGGTCCCAAGGTACCTGTGTTCTACATCATTCTGTCTAGTAGCTCTTTCATACATAAGAGATTATTCTTCGCTGTGTGGCTCAGGAGGGCTTGTCTCCATGCTGCAATCCAGCCCATGAGGGGGGAGATGAGGGAGGAACATGGACAGGTGGAAGGCAAGACCTTGCAAGTCACTCTCACCACTTCTGCTCCCACACATTGACCGGAGCTTAGACCAATCATGGTCACTCCTTGTCACAAAGGGTGTGAGAAAGACAGTCATTATCTGAGAAGTCATGTACCAAACAAGGAGTCTGTTACCATAGAGAAGCAGAACAATGGATACGTGAGACAGCCGGTAGTGCTTTTTACATCCGTGTGGGTCCAGCTGTTCATGCACATGAACAATGAGATCAAAGGGAAACACACTTTCAACCCACAAACATGATGTCCACACGAATGTACATGGCTCAGGCACATGTGAATGCACACATACTGTGATTCTCTCTGTGTGTGCATATCCATTCACACATTGGCTTATGGGTACACATATCAAGCACACATGTACAGTTATGCTACTAATATAAGAATAAATGCAGAGAGGGGGACGCTACCAAGTCTACTAATTACTTCACTCTGCAGGACAGGGACCACCACACCCCGGTCAGCCCATTCCTGATTCGGTGCAGATGCCCCTTGGTAAGTGTCCACTTCTTTTCCTATGTTCAGAAAGGCTCAGGAGAGGAGAGGAACTAACAATGATTGGCATTTCCTATGCGCCAAGCTGAACAGTTGCATGGATATCATATGGGCTTCCCAAAAGACGCTCACAGGGCAGATTCTATTATCATCTGCTCCATTTAACAATGTAGGATTGTGATGATTTAAATGAGAATGGCCCCCATAAACTCATGGATTTGAATGCTTGAGACTCAGTAAATAGAAGTGTTTGGGAAGGATGAGGAGGTATGGCCTTCCTTGTTAGAGGATCCACATTGTATCACCGGGGCAGGCTTTAAGGTTTCAGATTTGCACCATGTCCAGTCAGCTCCCTCTGTGGATCAGTTGTAAGCTCTCAGCTACTGCTCCAGCACCATGCCTTCCTGCCTATTGCCATGACGTCATAGACTCTAATGTTCTAACACTGTAAGCCCCAAATAAACTCTGTTGTCTGTAAGTTGCTATCGTCATAGTGACTTATCACAGTAAATATATATATATATATATATATATATATATATATATATATATTAACTAAGACAATGCAGTTACTGTTTTGTGTTAGCTTACCTGGGCTAAGGGAAGCACAGAGATTGAGTAAAGAATCATTTCTTTATGGCAGAATGAGGCAGGGGACGGGGAAAGCAAACACAAAGGAGATTAATATTTAAAGCACTGGTCAGCCTAAGCGAGGAGGCTCTTCTCCAGTTAGATCCTCCACTGAGTCCTGAATACAGCAAAAAGGCAGAGGGAAGACAAATGCAGCCTCCTTCCCTCTTAGTTGAGACATTTATCTTCTGCTCACTAACAGCAGAGATTCCAGTTCTTGAGTCTTAAGGATTAGGACCCACAGCACTGAGCACAGCACTGAGTACAGCACTGAGCACTGGCCCCTCTAGTGCTCAGGCTTTGTATTAGACTTGCACTAACCTCTGTCTCTCTCTATCTCTGTCTCTCTCTGTCTGTTTGCCTCTCTCTCTCTCTCTCTCTCTCTCTCTCTCTCTTTCTCTCTGTGTGTGTGTGTGTGTGTTTTCTCTGTGTGTGTGTGTGTTTTCTCTCTCTCTGTGTGTGTTTTCTCTGTGTGTGTGTGTTTTCTCTGTGTGTGTGTGTGTTCTATGGGTCCTGTTGCTATGGAGAACTCTATTTAATATATAGCTAGTAAAATCAAGGCATTCAAAACTGGTTTGCCCTGGCAAAGGTTACTTGCTTAAGAGAATACACAGAGAAGAGAGACTGAAACCAGAAGATCTGGCTCCTGCCAGCAGCTAGCTATACCACACTGTTGAATGCCTCGAAAGCCTCCTACGACTGTAGCGCCACGAGGAGCCTGGCTTACCTCTGACTGTCTTGACTCGGGATCCCAAATCTCTAAGCACCCTGTCATCCTCACTTTATCCTTAAAAACACCTCCGTGGACCCCTACAGCTTCATAAAGCAGGGCACAAAGTGCCAACAAAGGAAAAAAAATTCTCCAATCTGTGATACTCCAGTTCTCTTCCTAACCCTGTGCTGAGGTCTCTAATTAGCTACAAAATCCCTAGCAAACAGAAGGAAGAAGGTTCATTCAAGTCACAGTCCCAGAGGATGGAAGAGAAGGCATAGGGGAGTTCATGATGGTGGGAGCCAGAGGACACAGCTCCCATGGCAGTGGTCCAGGAGGGAGAGAGCTCAAGACAAAAGCAGTGGGCGCAACATGCAAAAGTTCACTCCTAGTGACCTGCTTCCACTGTCTAGGCCCTGCCTCTCAAAGCTCCCACAAACTTCAGGGATAACGAGGGACCAAGTGTTCAAACAGATGAGTCTCTGGGGGACACTTCAGATTCAAAACATAACAGCCTGTAGCCCATCACAGCCAGAGGCGAAGTTCCATCTCCTGGACTCTCCCAGCTAACAAAGATAAAACACTGTGGGCTTGACACCAGAATCCAGACAGGCCTGGGCATCCTTCAGCCATCATTGGATGCCTCAGTTTCCTCTGAGATAAATGGGCTTAATGCTGCCGACTCCACATGAGTGACAGGAGGGTGGAATTATGAGTGTCCTGTACACAGTCCCTACCACAGATGCTCCCCAAGCGCTAACTGGTGACGGGACCGGGAGGAGGGGCTGCCTCATTAGTCTAGTTTTCTGGAGTCAGTAGTAGCAAAAGTCTTTATTCTTGGTCACTTTCAGTAGCCTGAAATCATTAAAATTAAAGAGGAAAGACTGGAAAATGATGGAAGATTGATTTTAGATTAAAGCACCCCACCAGTGGTTTATCAGCTGTGTGACTCCAGCTAAGTCGCCTAACCTCTCTGTGTTTCAATTTTTCCTTACTCAAATGTGGAGTGTGTTTCCTGACTTTCACGGTAAGAATCAAATGAGGAGAAAATACAGCACTGAGGAAGATGTCCATAAGGCTTCACGGTCTCTCCTGTCGCACCGGGGCTTCGGGACGCTACGTGGGAGCTGATCATCCCACGAGCAACCTACAGGTGTCTTGCTCAAGATGCAGACTTCCGGTCAGTTCTCACCTCCAATCCCATCAAAGATGCTGGCTTCGGTCAGTCTGTTGGTGTGACAGCTCCCTCTCTTTTATTTATCTCCAAACCTAGGCGAGAGAGTGGGCCGGCTCTTGCCTTAGGCGGACAGTGCTGAGAAATATAAATTGCTCCACAGCCGGCCCTGACAAGGACAGATTAGAAGCCCTGTATGAATGAACTGCTAATTCCTCCCCCGTACCCTTGGCCCAGGGGAGGAAGAGGACACCGAAGCTTCATCATCAACTAGCTTCGTGGAGAAATAGATGAGTCACTGGGATTCCTGGAAGATGACAGGTAGGAGGAGGCTTCTGGGATGAGCAAGACAATTTTACTTGCATAGTAGCATCTAAGTAACAATGCCCAGCTGTCCTGGGGACATCTCCATCATCTCAGGAAGAGGAGCTCCGTGCAAGGGAGGCTGCTGCCAGGAGGTGATTAACTGTCGTGTCTGCCTCTGCCATTGCAGAAGGACAGGGGTGTCTCTCTCTCTCTCTCTCTCTCTCTCTCTCTCTCTCTCTCTCGGCTTGCATACTCTGTAGTATATGTATGCATAGGGGTGAGAGATGGCGGGGGGGGGGGTGAGGTTCTAAGCCCAACAGTTATGACATGCAGAAGATGAAACCATCCCTGGTGTATTGTTTTCTGACTGCTCACTCGAGGGCCAAGAGTGCCTCCACCTATCTTTTGCCAGAACTGACTTACTTAATTCTGCCAGCGGCTCTTGTGGATGTGGGCAGTCTCCTGCTTGTTTCCCATCGTGGAGACTGTCATCTCATAATCTCAAACACTCCACCCTGTGGTTGCTGGGCCCTATTACCTTTGGGCGAATGGCAAAGTGGCAACTCATGAGTAGGGACTGCTCACCTCTGGGTGACCAGGAAGCAAAGGCATCACACATAGGGTTGGGGTTCCGATACCCCTTTCAAGTGATGCCCTAAATGACTTCACTTCCTTCTACTGGGCCCCACTTTTTAATGTTTCCTCACTGCCCACTTTGGGGAACACCTGCACCCCAAATTACATCAGAAAACAAGGCCCAGGAATCTATCTTCCCCACACATTACATAGCATGGGAGAGGCAGGACCTGAACTTGAACCAGAGATGTCTGACCCAGAAATCCTGCTCTCAGTGAGTGTGTCTGAATTGTACCCAGGTGTCATTTATGGAGCCCAGATGCCCGCACTACTAAGATCACGCCTGATGAGCAAAGTAGCAAGCGTGGTTTGGCTACCAAGTGTCTGGCACTGAGCTGGGTGCAGACAGTGTGGAAATGATCAGACGAAGGTGCTGCAGGGGAAGAGCTGCCAGGACGAGGCGCGTGCACCAGCTGTCACACCACAGCAGCCACTGCGCTGGCCGCCATATGTTGACTGGCTTTGTTTTAGCTAGCATTTTTGCAGCAGGTACAGCTACACCCCATTTCACAAAGGAGGCCAGTGAGATGCAAACATTCTGTGCTCTATCCAAGATGAGAGTCAGCAATGGCAAGGACAGAAATCCAAGCCAGACAGCACAGCCACCAGGCTGTCTCCAGCCGGTCCACCTTTTCTCACACAAATCAGGATGTGGTAGGCCGGGGAACTATCCAGATTGGGTCAAGGGCCTGCAAAGGGGTCCAGGAAAGGCTTTGAGAGTCTAATACTGCTTTGGAAACCTTGAGGGGTGAGAGGGTTTCCAGACAGGTGGAGAAGAGAGACGGAAAACATTCGGGCAGACGATGCAGCATGAGCAAATGGAGACTGGGTGGGCTCAGAGAGCAGACACTGTGCAGCCTGGTTTCACTGAGCAGTGAAAAGGGATCCAAAAGAGAAATTTGGAAAGAGAAGACTCAAGCACTAAGACAAGAGCCTTAGACTCTGAGCCATGAGCAGGTTGGGGGGGCCATTATGTCTATACTTTGAGGTGGAGGTGGGTAATACGAGCCAAGGAGGGTGGCTTAGCTAGGGTTTTCAGTGAAGAGACACCACAACTGTGGCAACTCATATAAAGAAAGCATTTTATTGGGGTGGCTGCTTACAGTTTCAGAGGTTAAGTCCATTATCATGATGAGGAGCTTGGCAGTCTGCAGGCAGATGTGGTGCTGGAGCTGAAAGTGCTACATCTTGGAGGTAACAGGAAGCTGACTGACTGACACACTAAGGGAAGCTTGAGCAAAAGATACTTGAGCAATAGAGCCCATCTCCACAGTGACACACTTCTTCCAACAAGGAAGGCCACACTTCCTAATAGTTCCACTCCCTTTGGGGACCATTTTCTCCCAAACCACCACATTCCACTCCATGGCCCCCAAAGGCTTATAGTCATACCATAATGCAAAAAATACAATTCAGTCCAACTTCAAAAGTCCCATAGTCTTTAACAGTTTCCATCTCTTCTGGGATACATGGATCTCTTACCTGTACTCCCCCTGGCAAAAATCAAAATCAAAAAGTGAGTCTGGCAGTGGTGGTGCATGTCTTTAATCCCAATACTTGGGAGGCAGAGACAGGCAGATTTCTGTGAGTTCAAGGCCAGCCTGGTCTACAGAGCTAGTTCTAGGACAACCAGGGCTACATAGAGAAACACTGTAATGAAAAGTTAAACAAAAAAATCAAAAAGCAGATCGCATACTCCCAAAATAAAATGGCACAGGATATACATTACCACTACAAAATGCAGGGAAGAAAGCATAACAAGAAAATATTGGACAAAAGCAAAACTTTAAAGCAGCTGGGAAATCCCAAACTGTGCATTTCCATGTCTGATGTCAAAACACTCTTTAGATCTCCAATTCTGTTTAGTTTTGTTAACTACCACACACTTCTTTCTCTTGGGCAGGTTCCACTCCCTGTGAGCAGCTCTCCTCAGCAGGTATTCTATGACTCTGATATCTCTGATATCTTGGCTTCAGCTTCACAGTTTCATTCAGTGACTTCCCTGACACATGCCTGGCCTCAGTGGCTTTCTTTAGGTGCAGAGGCAAATTCCATAACCAGCTTCTTCTATCCTTAACTCTAAAGTCAGAACCATGTGGCCAAGGCTGCCAAGTTCTGCTGCTTGCTGGGGCTGGAATATGGGCCCCTCTTTCTAGTACATCTTCACCAGCTTCCTGTCTGTCACTGTCTAAGCTTGGCTCTCCTGAAACTTGCTTTATAGATAAGACTGACCTCAGACTCAGAGACTTACCAACCTCTACCTCTCAGTACTGGGATTAAAGGTGTGTCCCACCACACCCAGTTCTAAGCTTTTCTTTAGTTTCTTTCTACAAGCTGGAAACTTAGCTGGGTGGGATCTTGACCCGAGGTCACCACTCCCTGTATTCCATTTCTTAATCTATTTATCTCCTTGAACAGAGGATTTAGCTCCATCCCACTTTCTGGTGCTCTTTTTTTGTGCTCAAGATTTTCTTTTTGAAATTTACCCTGATCATCTTGCTCCTTTTCATTTTGAATCTTTATTAATTACCACTAATATCTACATGACAGTCTATACTAGGCTGTTTTGAGACTTCTTCTGCCAGTGGAATTAATCCAAAATTCCTGAGGCAGACTCTTTAGACAAGGTCAAAAGGCAGCCATTTTCTTCACCAACTTATCAGAAGAACAAACTCTAGGCAAGACACTAAAATTCTTCTTCTCTGAAACATTTTCAATGAGCCCCCAACAGTTCAAATAATTCTTAGCACCTCTGCCTTCCATACTTCTACTAGTATGGCCCATTAAGCTGTGTTTAAAACATTCCACTGCTTTCATAACCCAAAGTACCAAAATCCAAATTCTTCCAAAGAACACAAGGTCCAGCCTATCACAGGAAAATGCCAGTCCCTGTTACCAACTTCTGTCTTAGTTAGGGTTTTCGCTGCTGTTGAAGAGACACCATGATCACAACAATTCTTATAAAGGAATTTAATTGAGGTAGCCAACTTGGCGTTTCAGAGATTTGGTCCGTTATAATCATGATGGGGAGTATGGTGGTGTGCAGCCAAACGTGGTGCTGAAGCTGAGAGTGCTACATCTTGCAGGCAACAGGAAAGCAACTGATTAACACAGTGAGGGAAGCTTGAGCAAAAGATATCTCAAAGCCTGCCCTCACAGTGACACACTTCCTCCAACAAGGCCATACCTCCTAATAATGCCACTCCCCTTGGGGGGGGAATTTTCTTTCAAACCACCACAGAGGGACTGTGCTACAAGATAAGGGGTGAGGAGAAAAGAGCGAACACTTAGGAAAGATTTTGTTGAGAAGACAAAAGAGAATGGTAGAGAAATAAAGAGACAAAAGGAGGGAAGATGGAAACTAAGGGAAAAAAAACAGTCATGGAGAAGAAGGAAGATATAGCAAATAAGAGAAAGGCGGGGAGGAGCAGAAGGGATGAGAGAAAGAACACTCCCAGGAACATCAGGTAGAACTTTCAGTGTTTACCTGTGTTTGGGGTTCACACATCTGATGACAAGAATACATCATAGATGAGACAAAGGGAGACCTAGCCATGACAGCCAACATCCTTCCTCCTACAGGAGGAAGGGTGGCCTCTAAGTCTTTCTCACTTGTGATTATAGAGAGCTACAGTTTGGGTCTAACCAGCCTTCCATACCCTTCAGTGCTTGCTGCTCTTCCTTTCAGAGTACTAAGCTCAGTACTAGTACAGAGTACTAGTCTTCTGTGGGCCACACTAAGGATCTAGCTAGCATCTACCAGTGCTGTTTGGATTCTTAGTATGGAACCAGATACAGCAAATACCACAAAGTTCTTGCCCAAATGACCAACATGCTGATTTTCCACTTGCAGCTATGTTTTACACTCCTCCAACCATTTAGAAACACTTATGTCTAGGCATAGCACAAAGAAATGTTGATGTGATGAACATGACATGCTGAGACGGGTCATGGTATCAGGATTTTTCTAGAGCTCCCTGGGTGATTCTAAGCATCACCTACAATTGAGAGCCTGTAGATCCAGTCTTACAAATATCCCATTTGCTTGCTTCTGTCAGCACTTTGACATTAATACTCTAGAGATGAAGACAACGCCCCCCCACCCCACATACACACAATCACTGAGACCTAGGGGATTCCATCCTCATTTGAAGTTTTGATTAATTTCATCTATAATCATGTATGTAGCCATGATCCAACTCAGTCTTCATTCTAATACCCTGAGGGTTGATTCCAGACCACAAAAGTCTTTCAGGGTCTTCTGTCTTAGTAAAGACAGCATTGACTTACCACATATGAAGACACACACGGTTTGGAGCCACACTTGCTTTCCGAGCACCCATTGAGTTCTGGTGACATTGCAATTCAACAGCCTTGATGAAGAGCCAGGGGAATCCCCTATCCTCTCCTCAACTCAACCCAGTCCATCCATCCCCAGGGGAACAAGCCAGCATGTGGTGCTCTTTTAATTAAGTCCCACAGCAGTGCCAAGTGCTTCCAGAGACTCCATGTAGGAGTTGTCTCTGAAGTATGAGGCAGGTTGACAAGGTGGGGGTCGTGATGGATCTTTCCACAATAGAGCCAATTTGCTTCTAATGACTTGACATCCAGCCAGCATCAATCCAGACTCGCAGGGGCCTCCATGATGCATTTGTTTTCTCTTCAAACCAGAACCAAGTTTTCACTCCAGGGAAGTCGGTTCCTAAGGATGTCATTTCCTGAGACATATTAGTCTGAACAACAGAGAATGCAATCTCCCATGCTCAGAGAAACTGCAGAAGAAATATAAAGTAGTGGAACTCTGGAGTCATGGGTAGGAGGGGTCACAGTTTGAAAGACAGTCATTTTAACTGCCTGTCCTTTATCTAGACTGTGACATAAGTAAGAAATAGACCTTTGTTGGTTATAGGTGTGTGTGTGTGTGTGTGTGTGTGTGTGTGTGTGTGTGTGTTTCTGGGAGGTGTGACTGACGACAGCCCCATTCACTGAAACTTTTCTAATTGTTACCATGTTACTATCGATCAAATCAGCTGTCCCTCCCATCTGACCCTAGCTAGACAAAATGAACTGCGTCTCAGGATGGAAAGGGACTCAAAGCTTTTGATTGTGATTTATCTATGGGATAAGAAGTCTGAAGTCAGGGGCTAGAGCTGATAGCATCTTCCTTGTTGGTGGGGATTCTCTGGAGTATCCAAAGGCGGAAAAGAACATGACAGCATGCCAGAGAAAGGGTATTTTTATAACAAATCTATGTCTTTCACAAATCAATTATCTTCTGATGGATCAATTCATTGGTGAGATCAAAGTCCTCGTGACCCAAGTGCCTCCCATAAATCCTACATCCAAACACTGCTAAGACATGAATATTAATTTGGAGAAAACATTCCCAAAATAGGTATCCTTGAGCAAACACTCGGACCCCAGTGCCTGGTGTCTCTGTCATTCCCCTGACTGTCAAGGCCTGCAGACTCTCTGAAACCCACACTGCCTTAGGAAGGACGCTCCCTTCCAAGCTCTGTCATGCATTCCAGTCAAGCCCCAACACTGGCCCTTGAAAGGTGTGGTGATCACCCCAAGAACATGTCTACATCCAGTCTGTGTGGGTCATGAGTTCCTCTTTGCTCATCTTCCAACTCTAATTTTGAAAAATCAAATTACTGGCTTTATTTGAATCTGTTCCCTAATTCCTCATTAGCAACTGATTTTAGACATAACTCTCAGAGCCACAGCTTGTGAAGGAGGCCCAGTATGGGATCCCTAGTCTCCAAGTTTGGGAGAAGGCTTGATGAATTATTAAGTGTGAATTATTTAGAACCATGTTTAGGATACAACAAGCACTCCCTGCTTATCAGCTTCCTGATGCTTTGGCTATGAAATATTCCCATAGGTCCTGAATACTTAGTGCTGGTGGCCCCATTTTGGAAAATGACCAACACTTTAGGGAGTGGTACCTAAGCGGGGAAAGCAAGTGGCTGGAGATGGATCTGTGAAGAGCATGCCTTATCTGACCCCTTCCTATCCCTCTTTGTTTCCTATCCACCATGATGTGAACAGCATCCTCCCCCACCTGCTCACTCTCATCTCATGAAGCTGTACCTCAACAAAGACCCAGAATAGAGTCAACATCTGTGCTGAGATTTCTGAAACTGAGCAAAAATTGCTTTTCTCTTCTTCTTCTTCTTCTTCTTCTTCTTCTTCTTCTTCTTCTTCTTCTTCTTCTTCCTCTTCCTCTTCCTCTTCCTCTTCCCCTTCCCCTCCTCCTCCTTCTTCTCCTCCTTCCCCTCTTCCTCCTCCTTCTCCTTCTTCTTCAGTATTTATTTGCACAGATGCAGTCATAACTAATAGCTTTTATCACTATGTGCCATACACTAATGACATTTCCCCATTTAAACTTGTGAAAACCAATATTCTACTCCCCTTCCAACATATGAGGAAGCTGCTATGCTGGATAGTTTTATGTCAACTGGACACAGACTAACATCCTCTGAGAGGAGGGAACCTCAGTTAAGAACATGCCTCTAGCTCTCTCCTGCAGCCAAGCAAGAGGCCAAGGGGAAGAAGGTGACCCCAGCCACCACCATCATGAAAAAACAGGAAGCCAAAAAGGTGATGAACCCTCTGCTGGAGAAAAAGCCTAAGAACTTTGGCATTGGGCAGGACAGCCAACTCAAAAGATATCTCACTCACTTTGTCAAATAGCCCAGCTACCTCAGGCTGCAACAGCAAAGGGTCAGCCTTATAAGCCACTCAAATTACTGCCTGCCATTAACCAGGTCCCCCAGGCCCTGGGCAGCAAACAGCTACCCAGCTGCTCAAACCTGCATGCAAGTACAAGTCAGAGACAAAGCAGGAGAAGAAACCAAGGCTGCTTGTTGTAGGAGAGCAGGCCCTTTGTTTGTCCTAGCCACCTGGCTAGCTTACACCCAAAACAATCACAGAGAAACTGTGTTCATTTAAACACTGCCTAGCCCATTAGCTCTAGCTTCTTATTGGCTAAATCTCACATATTAGTTTAACCCATCTCCATTAATGTGTATCACCACTTGATTGTGGCTTACTGGCATGAGTCTAACCAGCGTCCATCTCAGGCAGGAGAACCATGGCGTGTGACACTCTTCCCTTCTTCCCAGCATTCATCCTGGTCTACTCCACCTAAGTTCTGCCCTATCAAAAGGCCAAGACAGTTTCTTTATTCAACCAATGAAAGCAACACATAGACAGAAGAACCTCCTACACCAGCTGCTGGCTTCACTGAGAAGACAACTGCTGGCCAAGGGGATGTTCCAACTTAGAGACCCCTTGTCCTTCCACCAGGGTTCAAAACAGTCACCACCTTGGTGGAGAACAGAAAGGCTCAGCTGGTGATGATGCAGACCGTATTGAGCTGGTGGTCTCCTGCATGCCCTGTGTTACAAGATGGGGATCCCCTACTGCATCATCAAGGGGAAGGCCAGGCTGGGGCAGCTGGCCCACAGGAAGATGTGTTACACTGTTGCTTTCACAGAAGGTAACCCAGAAGACAAGGGTGCTCAGGCTGAGCGGTTGGAAGCTATTAGGACCAGTAGCAAAAACAGATACAATGCAATCCCCTGCTACTGGGGAGGCAACATCCTGGTTCCTCAGTCTGTGACTCCTAGAAAAGGCAAAGGCCAAAGAACTAACCACTGAACTGGGTTAAAGATACACTGCTAAGTTTTCTGTACATAAATATAATTATAAAATTATCTTCAGGAAAAAAAAAAGAAGATAGAAAAAGAAAATACCTCCATAAGATTCAGCTGCAATGCCTTTTTTTAACTGGTTGTTGATGTGGGCAGGTCCAGCCCATTGTGGGTGGTGCTTGCTGTCCCTGGGCAGCTGGTCCTGGCTTAGGTAAGAAAGCAGGCTGCGCTAGTGATCTTGAACAAGTCTGTGAGCAGCACTCCTCTGTGGCCTCTGCATCAGTTCCTGCCGTTTGAGTTCCTGTCCTAACTTCCTTTGGTGATGAACAGCAATGTAGAAGTATAAGCCAAATACACCCTTCCCCCACCCCCAACTTGCTTTCTTTCGGTCATGGTGTTTCATCATAGCAATAATAACCTTAACTAAGACACTGACCCTATCAAAGAATTTGTCAAGGATGTTACTAAGGTTCAGAACCTAGCTAATGCTACTGTCTAAGCTACTAGTTTGCAAGGGGAAAACAGTAGAACTGGCATACAGAAGAAGGAAGGTTTGTGGTGTGCCTACCAGTGTTCCCGGATGCAGTCTCCATCAGCACACAACAGCACTGTGAAGGATGGGGTAGCATCCCCCAGTTAGTCCAAGCAGAAACTGACTCTCAGCCAAGTGAGAGAAATGGCTAAAGGTCTCCCTGCTAGTGAGAGCAATTAAGCATTGGAGCCAGGTCCATGTGATTCAAACTATACCAGACCTGGCTACCTGTTTGCCCTATCTCAGGGAGCAGGAAGTGCCTGTGGAGTTCCCTTTGAGACTCGTGCTATCCTTAAGTTAGAAAGAGGCAACTGAGGCTCCTGAGTTGACCTGGCTGTGAACATTCACGAGGCTCATAAGGATCAGAGTGGCCCAGTGGTCCAGTCTGCTAACCACACAGCGTTTCTTCTTGCCAAGCTAAAGAGCCTAGCGTTCTTGCTTAGTGACATCTCCCTCATCACACAGGCCACATCATAGCTCAGCCACAGCAACCGACTGGTCCAATTGCTTTGACAGTAATTTGGCATTGATAATACTCTGACCAAACCTGGATGCTTCTCTCCACGCTATAAAGAAGGACGGGACTAGGAAATGAGGGCACAAATGAAATTATGGAATCTTTTTCACCTATACTAGAAACACGTTCTTTCAAAATCCTGCACTTCTGAAAAACGTTCTGTTTGCAGGAGCCATCTTCCATGATGACTGAGAAGAACTTGCGGGGCCAGCTTTGGAGGCTGATTAATTGCCTGTCAGCTGGTGATACCAGGAGCTGCTGAGTCTGGACCTGTCTGCCCCACAGATAAGAGATGCTGCCAGCACCAAAGTTCCCTGCTCCCCTTCCTTGGAAGAGAGGCCAAACTAAGTCTCAGCTAGCTTCCATCTCTGCCACCCTGAGGGAAGCCAGCTCCTCAGAGCAGTCCAAATGCATGTCATCAAGGACTTCTGGACATCGGAGCTTTCCCACATGGTCTATTAATTATACCCCTCTCTGTGAAAACCGTGGAAGGACAAATCACAAATGGTTAACAAAGCAAAAGCAAACATTGCGGCCAGAGGCATCTTTACCTACATCTCTAATACCATGGGCCTAGGAAGTTTCCAGATAAAGTGGAAACTGTGGTGTGGAAAAGAAGGGCATAGGTTCCCTGTGGCCTTGCCCTTCCTGACAATGTCCCTGCATCGTAGAAACCTTGATATCCCACACACTGGCATATGCAAGATCACAAAAGAGCCGAAGAAAACATTCCTGCTATTTCAGGAACACATAAGGCAAATCCCACTAAGCCAAGGAAGCCTTCATGGTTTTGCCTTCTTTAAAGGACCTCCTGTTTTCATTCCCTTCGCTTGCTAATTGCCCTTCTGCAGCTGGGTGCTGCTAATTACAAATGAGTGGTATTTATCCATTGCGGGAGAGCAGCAGGAGAGTCTCTGCTTAGCGCCACTCTGCTTAGCGCCACTGCGCTCCTTTGAGTTGGGCTTCAGAAGGTCATAGAGCTGCTTTGCATTAAAAGGCTTCCAGAAGGATCCTTTCTCCCACCTTTCCCAAGGAGACCCTGGGTAGAGTTTCTTATACCCTCTGGGTTCCAGAACTCTTCCTGTTCTGATCTCAGAGTGTTTATTAAAAGTTGGATTTGATGGTCCCCCAAAGCTCATGTTCCTCAAGCTCATGCTGACTCTGAGTGATGGAACATTTAGGGGGAGGGTCTAGTGAGCGGAAGTGAGGTCCTCAGAGCATGCTCTTTTGTTTTGTTTTTGCTCTTGTTTGGTTTGACTGTTTGAGACAGTCTCAGGTCCCATGTAGGCCTCTGATCAATGTAGCTATGATGACCTTGAACTCCTGACCTCTGTTGTGGAGCTGCTAAGAGTCTACACCCAGGACACACGTTCCAGGTTCCAGGGAGATTGTGGGAACCCCAGCCACACCCCTTCTTTTTGACTGGATTGCCGTAAATGAGCAATCTTGTTCTGCCACCTGTTTCTTCTTCCCTCTGACCCAAAGTGGCACAGACAAGAAGAGATAGACCGAAACCATAAACCACAGTAGTCCTTCCCTCTCTGTGGTGGTTTGAGAGAAAATGACCCCCAAAGGGAGTGGCACTATTAGGAGGTGTAGCCTTGGAAGAAGGGTGTCACTGTTAGGGCAAACTTTGAGGTCCCTTTCTCAAGTGCCTCTCCGTGTGACAGTCAGTTGACTTCCCATTACCTGCAAGTTGTAGGCCACTTGGGTATTTCTCCAGCACCATGCCTGCCTGCAGACCACCATGCTCCCCACCATAATGGACTGGACTTCTGTAAGCGAGCCACCGTGATTAAATGTTTCATTTAAGAGTTGCTGTGGTAATAGTGTCTCTTCCCAGCAATAGCAAACCCCAAGACACTCTTTTAAGCTCCCCCGGGACTTGTCACAGCAGCAGAACTCTGACTGAAACCTCACTTTCCCAGGTCAACAGTTGATCCTGCCGAACCCACCAATGCAACCACGTCCTCTTTCTCTCCCGTTGGCCTTCTCAGCATCTGTGCTGCAGCAGTTTAGATCCCTTCTACATTCACCAAAATTTCTGTTTGTGGTCCCTTGTGTGTACCTGAATGGTAAGTCTGGTCAACTGCTTTAATTGACAAGTTGTGTGCCTGCAAGTGAGGAAAGAAGCCTGAGCAAAGACCCATCTGATCTTAACTCTGAGCTGTAATCTCTCTGACTTTTACCAGAGATCCCTGGGTTTGGAGGCGGCAAGCTGCTCTTATGCCCTCCCAGTACCATTTCTCCTATTACCTAATAAGACCTGTGTTGTATGTACAGTGTCCACCCGGCAGATCTGGGAGAGACACAGCAGGAAGACAGCGCCTGTTTCAAACCTGTCTATCTATAGACGCTACATTGTAATTCCATTACAGTATCGCAGCACAGGGCTGAACATTGATTTCTCATGTAGAATGCCATTTTCCACTTCTCAATAATAATAACAGACATTTATTTGGGCATTGGCTATTGTTCTCTTTAATTTTGATGTGCATTGTTGCGGCGCGCAACTCTGCCAGCAGAAAAGACGACCACAACAGGACTCTTCTTGGAATGTACTTTATTGGAGCGCAGTAGACTGAAGATAAGATGGAGGTGAAAAGACCCCGAGCCCGACCGCGCGCGCAGGGAATATATAGGCGCCTGGTCTGCCTATGATGTGTCATTGCTTGATTGGCTCGGCCCACACTGATGAGATTGCGTGAGCAAGACGTGTGAGCAATTAATAGGTGGAATTCAAACCACTCTTGGGCCGGTAGCGAGCATGCGCAGAAGTTGTTTACCACTAGGGACAACCAGCAAATGGCGGCAACGGGCTTAGTGCCAGACCCTGAGAACATGACAGCTGACAGCGCCGTGGTGCGCTACACATTGTCTCTTTCTCTCTGAATGGACTCTGGCCAGCTTGAATATGGGGAGTACAGCTCTCGTAGGTCATGCCTATGTCCCCTATGCCCTCTGCCATGCTCAAAACCATTAGATTACATCCCTAAAGCTAACTGTTTTCCTATTTGGAAACTTTCCTATGCCAGATTCAATCCTGTGGATGAATACCACCAAAGTCCAGCAATCAAAAGCCCTCTTTGGTTCGCCTAAATTACATGCCCAACCAAAATATCCCACCACATCCTAGCCCATTCTAACACAGACCTCCCGTTTTTCCTCTTCATAAACATTACACCTGCAAGGTCATTTGGTGCTGTTTTTCTGCCTTAGTCAGAAAGCAGCCACTTTAACTTTTCTTCCCTACGTGATAAAGAATCTCTGTGTGAAAACAAGTATTTGGGTGTGGTTTGTGCTTAATCTGGGGTTCAGGAGGGAGCCCCACTGTTTAGGGGTCTCCTTCACTCTCAACCATCCTAATAGGCAGCACTGTTATTTTTCACCTTTTCAGATGAAAAAACTGGCTCTCCAAGACGCAAACAGCTCTCTCAAAGTAGGTTCACTACTATAATAGTGATCTAAATACTAAAATGGAAGCAAAAACGTAGGTGAGGTCTGATTCCAGCAGTCTGTGAATAGCCAGGACCTTTAAATGGAAGGGAGCGGGTAGAACAGGGAAGAGGAAAGAGTCTAAGCTGGAAATTGAACAGCCCAAAGTCCAAGGTTCCCCACGATGGCTACAGTGTTGGCTGTAAGTCGAAAGTCAACAGGGTCTATCATGAGGCATTTTAGGAACTTGGATTTTTTTTAAATGACAAAATTCAACCATCAAAACATGGAGGAATTGAGGTCATTCCAGGGATAAGACTGCAAACCTAGAAGAGTCACTGTCTTCGCTCAGTGCGGGGGGGGGGGGAACCTCATCTGAAATGCAGTCATGTCCCCAGGTCTAGCCGCAACTGCAGGTTCACCGCTTCTCTAAAGTGTGATGACAGATGGCCATCCAACTCTTCCATATCCTGGTCCTAATAACTTAAGACTCGTCTCTGAATGGTTAATCTTCTGACCTCCAGTCACATAAGCCAACACATCCTCTTATTTATTAAACGACACAGTGGAATACGTACCTACCCCAGCTTTGTGCTGCTGCTTTCTCCTCAGTATTAATATTATTATGTATGGAACATAGATAGATCATTTAGCTGTGCACTAAGAGGTCACTCACTCACTCAAACTTTACTTTTCACCAATGCCAACATTAATTCCAGATCACAGATCTATATATAAAGCTACAAAAATAAAATTTGTACAATAAGGCACATGAAAATATCACTGAAACAAACAAACAAACAAAAACTCTTTCAAAGGACTTTTAAATAGTTAAAAGTAGGCTGGGTGATGGTGGCGCACGCCTTTAATCCCAGCATTCAGGAGGCAGAGGAGTTCGAGGCCAGCCTGGTCTACAAGAGCTAGTTCCAGAACAGGCTCCAAAGCTACAGCAAAACTCTGTCTCAACAAACAAACAAACAAAAAAGAGCTAGTTCCAAGACATGTTTCAAAGCTACAGAGAAGCCCTGTCTTGAGAAACGAAAGAAAGAAAGAAAGAAAGAAAGAAAGAAAGAAAGAGAAAGAGAGAGAGAAAGAAAGAGGTAAAAGTTACAAAACTAACAGCTGTAATTAGCTTTATTAAAATTAACTTCCAGGCTTTGTGTTTCCTGTTACTATAACAAAGATAATCAGCTGAAATGGGAAAGTGTGCATTCCGTTCCTCCATTTTGAAAATATGAATTGGTTCCATTGCTTTGGGCCTGTGGTGAGGAGGTGTGTCATGGTAGGAGGAAGTGGTGTAACAAAGGGGCACCCAGGTCCCAACACTCAACATGAAGCCTGCCCCTAGTTCCCATGCTTCCTCCCATTAGACCCTCCATCTTAAAGATTCTTCCACCTCCTCAGTGCCACAGGCTGAGGATCAAAACTTTAACTAGGGCTTTGGGGGTACATGTATCCAAATCACAGTTCTTATTAAAAGACATTTTAAAGGTAAAAAGATAAGTGATTAAGCTTAATAATCTGGAGCAAGACACACAGACCATGGCTCAACAAACTAATCTATGCTAGCTCAAACCTGGCTTCATGGTCTACCAAGTGCTAGCTCAGAACCTGGCTTCATGGTCTACCAGACACCAGTTCAGACCCTGACTTGATAGTCTACCAGATGTGGACTCCAGATACATTAATGAACCTCCCTTGGCTTCAACCTTTACCTTTGCTAACGGCACTTACTATATAGGATTTGTGGAGAATTTACAAAGCTAATGGTGTCACATTTAATGGTATCACCCAATCCCTTCCTGACTTTTCAAGAATTCCTCTCAGCCCAGAACCTCAGAATATCCTATCATTGGAAGATAGGATTATTACAGGTATAGTTAAGGATTGAGATAAGACAAATGGGTTATATTTGGTCTTAAACCAAATGAGAATATTCTGTAAGAGATGCTCTGGACACAAAGGAGTGAAATGCCCACTTGAATAACACAGCAACCAGGAGTACCCAAGTTGCTGTGGGCCATGTAGGGTAGAAAGGATCAGCCCAAGAAACACACCCTGATCCTGAGACCAGAGCCAATTCTTGTTCCTGAAACCAGAGCCAAAGTACCAACTCAGCATGAAAACCAACCAATCCCTGAGCATGAAATACAGCCAGGCTCTGTGTTTGTCCAAGATTGTCCAACCAATTCCCACCCTGAAAATCTTCACCTGGAAAACCCCTCACCTAAGAAACCCTATATAAACTTTGTACCTGTTCAGTTTGAGGCTGCTTTTTTCTACCCTGGAAGAGGCCACCACTCTTCTGGATTCCTGAAAATTTTTTATTTTTGCTGAATTACACATGGGCAGCCCCATGGTTCTGTTGAAATTGTCCATATTGGGTTTCATAGTCTAAGTTGATGAGGACAACTGAGCAGGTCTCTTCCTTCTCCTTCCCAGAAAATCTCCTGAATGAGGTTCCGGCAACAACCTTCTTTCACCAGAGTGGAACAGGACAGAGAAGTAACAACTTTCCCCAGAGCAGAGCAGAGTCGTAATGGCTCTGGTTGAAGAGGAATAAAAATGCTACATCTCTGGGGAGAGGGGTTTAGCAGAGCAGAGCTGTAACAACTTTCTCCTAGACAGAAGCAGAATTGCTACATTCCTGCGGGTAACTATCCCCCACCAGAACAGAGCTGTAGGCATTGCCTGGTTTCCAACAGCCAGGATAACACTCCCTTCAGGGTTGTAACACAGGTATTGCCTGGCTTCTGGCAGCCAGAATATCTTTCCTCGCCTGTTATAACACTAACATTATGGCCACACTAGGATACTAATCCACACAGTCAGTGTGATGCCTAGCAAGTGGATTGTTTTGCTGGTATCCATTTATCCTTATTCCTAAAGAGCACTGACCCTGCTCAGACTCGATAGCAATTAACACTTATGTCCAGGCCATTTGATAAGCACGGAGAATTCCCTTGCAGAACTGGTGGACAGAGGACCATGTCCAAGGTGGGGGCTAGGTGTTTCTTCTGTGGCTTCTCTCCTTGGCTTGGAATTGACGTCTTCTCTCTCAACATTTCTTCCTCTTGCACGCCTAGCTACACCAGGTCTGTCTTCTTATGAGGTCACCTATTACACTGTAGTAATGGCCTCATTTTAACTTAATCACTTTTCCAATGCAGACAAGAGAGAAGTACTAAGGCTGAAGATTTTAACGTAAGGTTTGAGAAGACACACTTCAGTCCTTACCAGGCTTGATAAATGCTTATTGTACAGAAGCATCAGAGCACAGAGTCTATAGCTGGCAAAGACAGTTCAATTACATCAAACAAGGATTTACGGGGCTTGCTGCATGGACCACAGACATGTCCTACACAGGTCCTGCTGCAGGGAGCAGGGCTGACTCACAGCATCCTGCCCGCACACCCTGGTATTGGCAGCAGTGTCCATGTAGCCGCCTTTGACTGGGAAGTTGTATCTGACAGACTACTGAGAGAGGGAGGAGGGATGGAAGAAAGGGCTCAGGAACTCAGTCACCCCAGCAGCTACAAATCCCCCTTCTGGACAGTTACAGCTCTGGGTCTCCCCATCAGCCTGGTAGACATCCCACCTCAGTCACACTGTGAACTGAAGTTCTTCCTGTCCGAAGCATCCCTCTGTCTTTGCGCAGATGTCAGACCCACACCATACTTGAAATCTCTCTTTGTTGACTACAGTCCCTTCTCATTTATCCTTCATAGAGATTTCCATCAAATAAAACTCTCATATTTTGTCTTAGTCTGCGTGGGTTGCTATAATAAAAACAGAAAAGAACCAGACTGGGTATTTGAAACTGCGCATGGCTATGTCACACAGCTCCCGTTGCTGGAGTATGGAATGTGGTTGCCAGCGCAGTGGGACTTTGGTAAGGACGGCAGATGCTGACTTCCCATGGTTCCCTCCTATGACAGAGAAGGGGCAAGATGGCTCTCTGGGATCCCTTCTGCGAGGGCACATCCCCTATTCAGGAAGCTCCAGCCCACAACCTTATTGCCTCTCAACATGGCTCCTTGGCAATACCGTCACCTGGGGGTTCAGATTTCAACACATAATTTTGAAGAAAGGACATGTATAGCACATTTCTTGGCATCTATTCAGAATTTGGGAGTGAGACATGACATGGGATTCAGAAAAGCTCCCCCCCCCCAAAGCTTAAAACTATGTTGTACAACATTTACCGCCAGGTACTTTGGTTTCTCTCCCACAGCAGCACACAGAGAAGACATAAGCCCTTCACCCCAAGTGTTTCACATGCAGGAGACATGTGGGAGTTCAAGCCTACTCCCCAGTTTCCTTTGTCCAAAGTCATCTGACTGGGGAAACTCAAATAGATCAGACATTAGGCAGGTAGCAAAGGCTTTGACCCAAGCTAGGCCAAAGGTTCAGAATGTCACAGCAGCTATAGAAACTAGGAAAAACATGCATTAGAATTACAACTTTTTATTATTTGAGAATCTCAGATGTGTATACAATAAAATCCGATTAGACACAGAGGTGGCAGAAGTCACCCACTCAACCACCCGGTGAGGAGCTTGCACTGACTTCCTCTCTCCTGTATAATCATGGCCTCTTCCTCATCATCAACACAACAGTTGCCTCTCTCCTCCTCTTCTTCCTCTTCCTCTCTTCCTCATCACCATCAGCAGCTGCCTCTCTCTGGTGTTATCATGGCCTCCTCCTCCTCATGCCTCCTCCTCTCCTTGGAAATCCTTTTTTGATACTATATGGTGAACTCCTACCCATTTTTCAGAGCCTTAGTTAAATGCCACTATTCCACTTTTGGGAGGGTGCTGTCACAGTTTGAACATGAAATGCCCCCTGTGAATTGAAGTGTTAAAAGGTTGGTCCCAACTGGTGGCACTGTTTTAGGAAATTAGAGGAAACTGGAGGCAGTAGGCAGTGTAAGCTCAGCTAGAGGAAGCAAGTTCTTCCCGATATGACTTTAAAGGACTTACCTGGTCCTGGTGTCTCCCACTCCTCTTCCTACCACTCCACTTCCTGACCACCATGGCATGAGCGTGTTTGCTCCATGCTACCCTCCGCCCTTAAGGCCCAGGAACAGTAGAGCCAGCCTACCCCTGACAGCAGCTTCTGACATCACCAGAAAAACCATCTCTCGTGCCTTCCTTTTAAATAATTTCTTAGGTATTTTTTTTTATCACAGCAACAAAAGTTTGACCAGCACAGCCACTGTAACAAATATCAGAGTAAAGCTGTCTTTGTAAAGAAGAGATGCTACTTGACTCACAGTTAAGGGGGGATGAAAGCCTTGCATTGAGCATCCTAGTGACTGGACCTCTAAGGAAGGCACACGGGCATCACGGCAGGAGCCAAAGAGCACCTTAGGGTCTCACAAGAGAAATCTTAATCCCTCTGACAGCAACATCTAGTGACCTAAGCCCCGCCCCCTCCTTTAAATACCCCATTGCTTTACACCTCAGCACACTGAGAAACAAGCTTGCCTAGTCTTAAGCTCTGGGGGACACCCGTTCACAGCCATCCTTCACTCGCCTTCACTCTGGCCCCCTCACACGGGCACACCTCCCTTGCAGCCACAGATCACTAGCCTGCAGGCTTGTCTGCCCCCCAAGTTGGCAGGCCCCTGAGGATGGATGGCCCTGTTCTTCCAGGTCCTCGCTTGTCTTTGGTGTGGGGAATGTATTTGAGCCCTGTTGTGCACCTGCTGCACCACACTCCCCCAGCAAGGACAAATCCCTACCACATTTTCCAAAAGGAATTTGCAGTCCCAGAAACACGAATTCACTTGACCTGGGACCCTTAACTTACAGCCTAGGCCAGAATTCAAACTTGGGTGCCCTCAAAACCAGCTCTGCCTCCTCTTCTCTCATGCCACACTCCGCAAGAGACAGCCGTGGTACCCCTGCCACAAGACAGCTGGGGTGCAGAGGGGAGGTTATCAGGACAGGCCTGCCCTTTCTGCACCCTGAGGGGGCTGAACTAACAGGATATTTAGCTCCTTGCCTGCACTGACATTTTATTCTAGGTTTCTTATCTCTCCTTTTGACACCACCTGTACTATTGGAGACAAGTCCCTGCTTTAAAAATAATGATAAAACTGCCTGTCAGTGGAAATAAGCTGCGCACACTATCTCGCTAATAGAAAGAAGCAGGGGGATTTCTAAGACACCTCTGCGAGTTCGTTAGGCATGCAAGATTAAACCTGAATTCATCTTGGCCCAGCCAGACGCGTTCAGAAACTGAATTGCCGGGGATTGAATTTTCAGCCTCCCTGGACTTCACCTAAAGATGAGGGGGACCCAGACAAACAAGCAGTAAGCCAGCCATCGTGGGACAGAGCCCACAGGCCAGTGAATCCTGACTAAGGTGGACTCATCATGGGAAACCTCAGGGGGCACACATAGCTCCACCACCGGCTGAGTGAGTGGCCCGAAGCAACACTCTGAATTCCTCAGTTTCCTCAGCTGTGAATTGGAGCAAAATAATAGTGTGCCTGGCACTGGTTGTCTAGAGTAACTAAACAATTGCATGTGGCTACTGGTGTGGGAGGAATGCTTAATAATGTGAGTCATAATTAATCTACAGGGTTTCCCCAAATGTGTTCTAGAACCCAGGGTTTCCCCAAATGTGTTTTAGAACCCAGAATCATGCTTGTAATAGTTTGCACTCTTGGAACCTGACCACCCCTGGATCTTGTCTCTTGCTTCTGGCTCTATCCCACCCCGTCCTTGTTCAAATGGTCTCTCCAGCATCCTGAAGACCTGGTTCCAGGAACCCCCAAAATATCAGTATCCAAAAACGCTCAAGTCCTGTCTATGCATATCCTCTGTAGACATCAGATCTTCTCTAAATGACTTTTTATTATGGTTTAGATCTAAAGGCCATGTGGTGAGGGCTCAGCTCCCAGCCTATGGTGCTGTGGGGAGGTGATGCAACCATTAGGAAGTGGGGGAAACTTTTGGAAGGTGGCACCTAACTGAAAAAAATAAGACATTTGGGGTCCTGAAACAGATAATATTGGGACAACCCCCACCCATTTCTCTCTATTTCCTGACTGCAATAAAGTAAGCAACTGAAGTAATACATGCTTCTGTCATGACGCATGACACAGCATGGACAAAATGCAATGGGGCCAAGTGACCATGCCCTGAAACACTGAAGCCATGAGCCCAAACCAATGCTTTTCTTAGTACATTGTGTGCCTCAATTATTTTGTATTGTAACAAAAAGCTAATACATTTATGTCTCCTACACTGCAAATGTTGCAGCCATAGTTGTTATGCTCTGTTCTTTTGAGAATGATGACAAGGGGAAAGTCTTACAAGTTTGATGAGGACAGATTGTTTCCAGTGTCTTCCATCCATCATGGTTAAATCCACAGATCCAGAACCTTCAGATATGGAAGGACTATTGCCCTTGTGGGACCCCAAATGCCTTCTACTCTCTCCTCACACACAAGCTCTTCTTTCCCTGTAATTTTCTCCCACCTCCCTGCCAGGCAGGAAGACCAGCAAAGGTCCCCTTCAGCCTGAGGCTATGGTTGGAGAGATTGGCACCACAGAGAAACTGCCCCTCAGTTCACCTTGTGTAAGTCAGCTTGCAGGAATGCACTGTGTAGCTACGATATACGTTTGGTGGGCAGCTGTGGGAAGGGTCAGGAATCTCCCACTGCCCAGAGAGGCTGGCACACCACAGCAATGATAAAAGATGCTTCTCTGAGAACCAAACAAAATCCTCTCTGCCATCTTGAGCAGGATTGTGGGTAGCTGGAAGCCTCCCTGGGGACTTGGAAAACCATGAGGTTATTTGTTTCTTAAGTTCTGTATTGTTTGTCTCTGACTCTGAGCATTACTCTCCGCCTCATGCAATACCATTACCTTGGGTGCCACACTGAGAGCCTCATGATTATGCATTTATCGCCTATGTCCCTCCCCATGCTGTCTATGGCTAGTGGGTCACAGTATGGATTCGAGAACCAGTCTGCAAGTGTTCCAATATAAGATTCTCCATTTCCTGGCTGTGTGACCTCACGGGAATTATTTAACCTTTCTGAACTTTAGTTTTTTTCGTTTGTAATAACTAATACAAAGTCCTTTCTCATAGTATTACTGTCCGAGCTGAATGAGTCAAGCTCTCAGAATAGGACTCAGCACACAGATCTTCTCTACAAACACAGGCAATGATTAGTAATTCTTCTAATATGTGTGTGTCCTTTCCCTGTCCCCACTGGGTTGTAAGAGCCAGAAGCCTAGTGGCTATCAGCATTGTTGGTCCTTTGCCCGAGTACAGAACATAGGACAAATCAAAAACAGGAGATCAGTAGAAGGAAGGACAAGGAGAAAGAGAAGAAAGAGAGGGAGAAATGCCTCTGAATTGAAATACTCCCTCCTGTGGGGAGGCTCAGAAGATCCAGAAACTTACCTTAAGGCTCAGAAGATTGCGGAAACTATAAACTTAAAAGGACCATCCCTAAAGCTACAGAAAGTCGTACCACATGCTAAGGGAGAGGAGACTTTCCCAAGTAGCCTGCAAGTGGGCAGGAACTCCAGGGACACAGTTTTCTGGATGCCTGGTCACCCACACTGGGGTGGACCTTTTCGTGACACAGCTGCAAGAGTCAGCTACATTCCTCTAACTAGCTCCAGTGAACCCCCCATCAGGGGGATAATTTCTTGCTTTGTCATTGGTGCCATATCTGGAGCAAAAGGTGTTTGCTCTCATCTCCTCGGGAAGTGCCACATGCCAGAAAGAGAATGGAGAGAGGGATAAGGGAGGAAGTAGAGGGCAGGAGAGAAAAGGCAAGGAGAGGGGACTCCTCAAGCTTGTATGACTGTAATACGCATAACAAACCATCTGTAATTGTAGTAAGTTTAATAAACTCTTTTCAGGAAAAACTGGTCACTCTGATGCTTTACCAAAATAATGGAAGTGCTCTAAACTACAAAATGTTTAAAATCTATGACTATGACGTCATCAGCTGTCATTTTGAGGGAGAGAAGATAGACACATTAGAAACCACTTGAAAGTTGAACAGCATGGTACATACAAGATGGCTCCGTACAGTGGACCAGGATCCAGGCAGTCTTGCCAAGACCTTCCAGATCACATTTCAGTCCCTACTCATGCAGGCCAGCGCCCAGTCAACAGTTCCTCCGGTGTTTACCATGTGGTCAGTCCCACATGCACACCACAGCTTAGCGGATCCGACACTCAGGTCTTCGAGCAGTATCAACAGTACCTGTCTTCTCCAGAGATTCCCATGAGCCACATCCTCTAGGTTACCATTTAGAGCCACTATGTGAACTGACTAGTTTTCAGTGCAAAATGGCATCACACAGATCAGATTTCTCTGACTTCACGTAACCAGCGTTTTCTCCATCTGTTAGCAACTACATGATGTTCAGATACTCTGAGGGAGGAGAGTTGCAGCATTCAAACAGCCAGCACCACTGAGGTAAGAAGGGCTGATGTATTCATCTCACAGGAGCAGATAAGTCTTGCTTTGCATTGCTTACATTTCAGCCATGACGGTGCACCTACATGGCTTTCTGCTGTGGCCACTAGTACAGATATGTGTGATCACGGGAGAGGACTTCTGGGCAAACCCTTTACAAGTAGGAGCTTAGGGCTGCTAAGAAGCATCTCTTTACAGTCATCAAATAGTTCCTCAGTAGCTTTCCTCCTTGGTTTCAGTTGAAGGTTTCACAAGTCCACGGTCACTTGGCTTCCTTGTCTCTAGGCTTGGTGAAGCAGACCATTAATTTAGGGAGCATATGGTGAACAAAGCTGACTGCTTTGTGGTGACTGAGAAGGGGAGGGAAGGAGAGGCACCGAAAGGGAGGAAGAGAGGGAATCTCATAGCAAAGACCCTCCTTCTCAATGCTCTACACTACACACCCATCCATGGATCAGCTCACTGGTGATATCCGAGTCCTGGTTCAGCCACCTCCCAAAGGCCCCAACTTTGAACTCTGTTCAGCTGCCTTGAGTGTTGTAGGAGCTGTGGGCTGCATTCCCAGCACCCAGCCGCCCGCATGGTTAGCTTTACCCAAAATAATTACACGGAAGCTGTATTCTTTTAAACACTGCTTGGCCCATTAGTTATAACCTCTTATTGGATAGCTCTTACATATTGATCTAACCCATTTCTAATATCTGTGTAGCCCCACGAGGTGTGGCTTACCAGGAAAGATCTTAACCTGCATCTGTGTCGGATGGGAGAATCATGGCGACTGCCTGACTCGGCTTCTTTCTCCCAGCATTCTGTTCTGTCTACTCCGCCTATCTAATTTTCTGTCCTATTAAAGGGGCCAAGGCAGTTTCTTTATTAACCAATGACCTTCCTCCATCACTTGAGGAGGATCAAGCTTTAGGGAGGCTTAAAGCACAGACCAACTTAAAATGTTTTTCTGGTCAAATGGAAACTGAGAGAAGATACCAGTTATATAGAGAACTGTGAACATGTATTTGTCTTACAGAATTCTGCAGTTTTAAATATTGCTTTTATAAAACCTAGAAACGTTGACCTATACTAAATTTGGCTTGTGCTCAGATCACCAACCATCCAAGGCACTCAGAAGCAAGGGATGCCTACCCAGTCCACCCCTCTGCTAGGGATATGTTGACAACTACTGATATAATGCATATTTTCACTGACTGGGAACAAATAACACAAATGTCATGAGAGGCTCCCAGGACATTAGAACTGTCAACACGAATACATAAGTTCTCTATTCCTCTCTGTAAAGGTTATGGATTCCTCTCTTTGTCAAAAGTCTTTTACCTTTTTCATCCCTGGGGAAGTTTTAATAGCAACCAAATTCATATCTATAGAAATGAAAGCATAGTGCATGCTACAGTGTGGATGAACCTTGAGAAACAGGCTAAGTGAAATATGTCAATCACAAATAGGGAAATAGTATAGAATTCCACTTATATAGGGAGCCTACAGTAGCCGGATTCATAGGGGCAAAAAGAGGGAAACAGACACCAGGGGCAATAAAGAGGTGAAAATTAGGAATTGTTGCATAACAGATCCAGAGTCCCTGTTTAAAATCACATAGAATATTCTGAGTGGAGTAAAGGGTTGGGAAAAAGTTTTTCAAGCAAATGGTCCTAAGAAAAAAGCAGGTGTGGCCATACTAATTTCTAACAAAACTGACTTCAAACTAAAATCAATCAGAAGAGATTGAGATGGACACTTTATACTCATAACAGGAACAATTCAGCAGGATGAAGTCTCAATCCTGAATATCTACGCCCCTAATATAAAAGCACCCACTTATGTAAAAGAAATATTGCTAAAACTCAAGGCAGACATCAAATCACACACACTAGTAGTAGGAGACTTCAACACACCTCTCTCACCAATGGACAGGTCAATCAGACAGAAAACTAATAGAGAATTAAGAGAATTGTTGGAGGTAATGAAGCAAATGGACTTAACAGACATCTATAGAACACTCCACCCAAATAGGAAAGAATACACCTTCTTCTCTGCAGCTCATGGAACCTTCTCGAAAATTGACCACATACTCGGAAACAAAGGAAACCTCCACAGATACAAAAAAATATCAGTGTCCACCTGTGTCTTATCAGATCACCACGGACTAAAGTTAGAAGGCACCAACAATGCTACCCCCAGAGAGCCGACAAACTCATGGAAACTGAACAACAACTGAACCACACCTGGGTCAAGGAAGAAATTAAGAAAGAAATTAAAATCTTCCTTGAATTTAATGAAAACAAAGAGACAACATACTCAAACCTATGGGACACGATGAAAGCAGTGCTAAGAGGAAAGTTCATAGCACTAAGTGCCCACTTAAAGAAAACGGAAAAAGCATACATTGGGGACTTAACAGCATACCTGAAAGGTCTAGAAAAAAAAGAAGCAGATGCGCCCAGGAGGAGTAGAAGACTGGAAATAATCAAACTGAGGGCGGAAATCAACAAAATAGAAGCACAGAAAACAGTCCAAAGAATCAATGAAACAAAAAGTTGGTTCTTGGAGAAAATCAACAAGATTGATAAACCCCTATCCAAACTAACTAAATGACAGAGAGAGAACACGCAAATTAATAAGATCAGAAATGAAAAGGGGGACATAACCACAGACACAGAGGAAATTCAGAGAATCATTAGATCTTACTACAAAAGCCTGTATGCCACAAAACTGGAAAATGCAAAAGAAATGGACACTTTTTTAGATAAGTACCATATACCAAACCTAAACCAAGACCAGGTGAATGATCTAAATAAACCTGTTACTCGCAAAGAATTAGAAACAGTTATCAAAAATCTCCCTTCCAAAAAAGGCCCACGACCAGATGGTTTCAATGCAGAATTCTACCAGAACTTCCAAGAAGAGCTAATACCTATACTCCTAAATGTATTTCACAATATAGAAACAGAAGAGTCATTGCCAAATTCCTTTTATGAAGCTACAGTTACCCTGATACCAAAACCACACAAAGACCCAAGCAAGAAAGAGAATTACAGGCCTATCTCACTCATGAACATCGACACAAAAATTCTCAATAAAATACTGGCAAACCGAATCCAAGAACACATTAGAAAAATTATCCATTATGATCAAGTAGGCTTTATCCCAGAGATGCAGGGCTGGTTCAACATACGCAAATCTATCAATGTAATCAACCATATAAATAAACTGAAAGAAAAAAACCATATGATCATTTTATTAGATGCTGAAAAAGCATTCGACAAAATTCAACACCCCTTTATGATAAAGGTCTTGGAGAGATTAGGGATACAAGGATAATACCTAAATATAATAAAAGCTATTTACAGCAAGCCAACAGCTAACATTAAATTAAACGGAGAAAAACTCAAAGCCATCCCACTAAAATCAGGAACATGACAAGGATGTCCACTCTTTCCATACCTCTTCAATATAGTGCTTGAAGTTCTAGCAATAGCAATAAGACAACATAAGGGGATCAAGGGGATCCATAGTGGAAAGGAAGAAGTTAAGCTTTCGTTATTTGCAGATGATATGATAGTATACATAAGCGACCCCAAAACTCTACCAAAGAACTCCTACAGCTGATGAACACCTTTGGTAATGTGGCAGGTTACAAAATCAACTCCAAAAAATCAGTTGCCTTCTTGTACACAAAGGATAAGGAAGCAGAGAGGGAAATCAGAGAAGCATCACCTTTCATGATAGCCACAAATAGCATAAAATATCTTGGGGTAACTCTGACCAGGGAAGTGAAAGATCTATTTGACAAGAACTTTAAGTCTTTAAAGAAAGAAATTGAAGAGGACACCAGAAAATGGAAGGATCTCCCTTGCTCTTGGATTGGGAGGATCAACATAGTAAAAATGGCAATTCTACCAAAAGCAATCTATAGATTCAATGCAATCCCCATCAAAATCCCATCAAAATTCTTCACAGATCTGGAGAAGACAATAGTCAACTTTATATAGAAAAACAAAAAACCCAGGATAGACAAAACAATCTTATACAATAAAGGATCGTCTGGAGGCATTACCATCCCTGACTTCAAACTCTATTACAGAGCTACAGTATTGAAAACAGCTTGGTATTGGCATAAAAACAGAGAAGTCGACCAATAGAATTGAATAGAAGACCCTGACTTTAGCCCACAAACCTATGAACACCTGATTTTCGATAAAGGAGCTAAAAGTATACAATGGAAAAAAGAGAGCATCTTCAACAAATTGTGCTGGCAAAACTGGATGTCAATCTGTAGAAGAATGAAAATAGATCCATATCTATCACCATGCACAAAACTCAAGTCCAAATGGATTAAAGACCTCAATATCAGTCCAAACACACTGAACCTGATAGAAGAGAAAGTGGGAAGTACTCTACAACACATGGGCACAGGAGAACACTTCCTACGTATAACCCCAGCAGCACAGACACTAAGGGCATCATTGAATAAATGGGACCTCCTGAGTCTGAGAAGCTTCTGTAAAGCAAAGGACACTGTCACTAAGACAGAAAGGCAACCCACTGACTGGGAGAAGATCTTCACCAACCCCGCAACTGACAAAGGTCTGATCTCCAAAATATATAAAGAACTCAAGAAAATAGACCGTAAAAGGTTAATCAATCCAATTATAAAATGGGGCACTGAGCTGAACAGAGAATTCTCAACAGAAGAAGTCCAAATGGCCAAAAGACTCTTAAGATCATGCTCAACTTCCTTAGCGATCAGGGAAATGCAAATCAAGACAACATTAAGACACCATCTTACACCTGTCAGAATGGCTAAAATCAAAAACACCAATGATAGCCTCTGCTGGAGAGGTTGTGGAGAAAGGGGTACACTCATCCATTGCTGGTGGGAATGCAAACTTGTGCAACCACTTTGGAAAACAGTGTGGTGGTTTCTCAGGAAAGTCGGGATCAACCTACCCCTGGACCCAGCAATACCACTCTTGGGAATATACCCAAGAGATGCCCTAACATACAATAAAAGTATATGCTCAACTATGTTCATAGCAGCATTGTTTGTAATAGCCAGAACCTGGAAACAACCTAGATGCCCTTCAATGGCAGAATGGATGAAGAAAGTATGGAATATATACATATTAGAGTACTACTCAGCAGTAAAAAACAATGACTTCTTGAATTTTGCATACAAATGGACGGGGTCTGAAAAAGCATGGGACAAAACCGGACTCGCTGAACATAGCGGACAATGAGGACTACTGAGAACTCATGAACAATGGCAATGGGTTTTTGATCCTATTGCACGTACTGGCTTTGTGGGAGCTAGGTAGTTTGGATGCTCACCTTACTAGACCTGGATGGAGGTGGGTGGTCCTTGGACCTCCCACAGGGCAGGGAACCCTGATTGCTCTTTGGGCTGACAAGGGAGGAAGACTTGATTGGGGGAGGGGGAGGGAAATGGGAGGCGGTGGCAGGGAAGAGGCAGAAATCTTTAAGAAATAAATAAATTAATTAATTTAAAAAAAGAATATTCTGAGTGGATAGTAATGGTGACTGTATTGGTTAGTTGAGTTTTGTTTGTTTGTTTGTTTGTTTGTTTGTTTTGTTTTTGATTTATCAACTTGACAAGCTAGGGTCATTTGAAATAGAGGATCTAAGTTTGCCTTCCAGCACCCACATCAGGTGGCTCACAATCCCCTGTAGCTCTAGCTCCAGGGGATCCAGCACACTCTTCTAGCCTCTGTGAGCACTCAAATGCATGTACACGCTGTACTGGGTAGGTGTGTGTGTGTGTGTGTGTGTGTGTGTGTGTGTGCCAACTTGACGCAAGCTAGAGTCAGCAAAGGAAGGAGTTTCGGTTGAGGAAATGCCTTAATGATGTCCAACTGTAAAACAACATCTCAATTAGTGATCAATGGAGGAGGGTCCAAGCCTTGATGGGTGAGACCATCCCTGGGCAGGTAGAAAGCAGGCTGAGGAAGCCATGTGAAGCAAGCCAGTAAGCAGCACCCCTCTAGGGCCTCAGCATCAACTCCTGCCTCCAGGATTCTGCTGTTTGAATCCCTATCCTGATTTCCTTCAGTGATGAACAGCAATGTGGAAGTGTAAGCCAAATAAACCCTTTCCTCCCCAACTTGCTTTTTGGTCATAATGTTTCATCATAGCAATAGAAACCCTAACTAAGACACAAGCACATACACATAGACAAAACTGTAATAAATAGTTATCTTTTACAAGCTTGAACTCAGCTTTTCTTAAAGTTCATAATGTCATTATTCACAATGTTCCAGAGGTAGAAACATGTAAAAAGTGTCCATCATAGAATAAATAAAATGTCTTGGGTGTGTATATAGAAAAGAGAGAGGGAAGGAGGGAGGGAGGAAGGGAGGGAGGGAGGGATATCTGTGTCTCTGTGTCAGTGTGTATACACATACTTGTAGGATATTTGGATCACACTCTCGGACACTCCTGAGACTGACAATAAAGTTTACTTTGAATCAGAGGGTGAAGCTAGTTATTAGCTGACCAAAATTAGCCAGAGGTTTCTGAGGACTAAGGACATACAGAGAGACACAGCAAGTAGAAGGGAGGGACTTAGAAAGATTCTTGACCTTTTGGATCAAGGAAGAAGAGAGAAAGGGGGTTACTGGTCACTTCTCTGCCATTTTCTCGGATCAATCAGATTCTTACCCTGATATCTGACTCCAGAGTTTCTATTGATAGAGAATAATTAGATAATCACTTCACATACTATACATACGTACACACATACTGGCTGATTTCAGCATGAAACCCTCTAACAGGACCAATTATTTCAAACTAAAAAATATCCGAAAGCTGTTGCCTGAGAAGGTGGGAGAGTGGGAGAACTAGGTAGCAATTGCACTTTTCAGGGTGAAAGAAATAAGTTCAATCTTTCTACTGGTGGCATATGAAATTATCCAAGGTCATTTGACCAAACTGAAACTTTTATTATGTGTAATGATATCTGAAAGACAAAGAAAATTCTACTGGTCACAATCTCTCTCATCCTAGCTGAAGCTCCCAATAGTCCTTGCCTTTCCGCTTTCTGTCTCCGTGGCTACATCATCTCCTGCCCATCTCTCGCTGACGGGCACTTTCTTTCTTCGGCACTGTCAATACAGTCAATCAGGCTGCATTATCATTCCCCGGTCTGACCCCTACACAGTCTTTTTATGGTTGTCTTGTCGCCTTCTTGACTCTTACAAGGTTATGCAACTTCCTTATACAATCCCTCCAAATCCTCCTTTCCATAATGATGGTGTTTGAAGGGTTTTCATCACTATAGTCCAAATACCTGATTCTGTACTATTTCTAGTGTTCAAGCATCAACAGTTTAATTTACAGTCAGATAGAATGATTAACTTGGACCACGTAGTGATTACACATGGCTTAAAAGTAAGGTTCGAAAACTAAATAATTTCAGACTTTCTACGACAAGCTGTCATTCTAAAAATATTAAAAATTGCAAAAGTTAACAAACAAGAACAAATAATTAAGCAATTTAAAACTGAGTTAAATAATAAGAGTAGCTAGATAATTAAATTTAGTTAAATAACAGGGACTAATTCGGCAATCTGCTGAAACAATGGAACGGAGCTTTGAGCAACTGTTGGTCATATGCTCATGCCCACGGTGACACAGTGCTTCCCTAATGGTCAGTTTGCAAACCCCAGTATCTTATGCTTGCCTTTATTCTTCACTCCCAGTAGAGTGTGTGAAGAGCTCAGGAATTGTATGCTGAAGTAAGCACACGGCAAAGGGTTACTGGCAGATGGACCATCAAATCCCGCAAACATTTGTCTCCAGTGTCATTTGCCTGGAAAAAAAATGAAACTTGCAATTATTTTTGCTACAATTGTTCCTATGGCCACATCACATCCAAATCAGTCCTCCTACTTCTGACCAAGTGACTGCAGATGTCCACTTCAAAGGAGAAAAGGTGTTGGTAGCAGTGACTCTAACATTTTCAAATTCATTCTTTGTGTGACTAAACCGAAAACTACCCCAGATGCTGGACAGGAAGCTTGCTGCACACTCATGAATCCTAGAGTGCAGATCCCTGCATTACACGGAAGCCATGCATCCTACACGTGGCTATAAGACAACTCCAGGGAAGACAGAGCCAGGAGGATCCCAACAGCCTGCTGTCTTCCATGCTAGCCAAGAAAATGTGAGTCCCAGGTCATAAATGTGACCTTGCCCCAAAAGAAGAGAGAGAGAAACGAGAAACACACACAGAGAGAGACACATACACACACACAGAGAGAGAGAGAGAGAGAGAGAGAGAGAGAGAGAGAGAGAGAGAGAGAGAACATCCTCTCCTGGTCTTTCAGAGTATGGCATACACACCCACACATATATGTGCATGTAGTCTTACAAACACACATAAATAAGTCCTTAAATAAAGAAATCTTTGAATACTATAGATGGGAGAGGACCTGTGGTCTGATAGTAACCAGAATTTCCCCCCCAAACACTGCTGATTATAACTTCTGCTGTGGGTATTTAATTTGCTGGGAGCAATATAGAGATCTCTTAGGAGAAAGGCACTTGCATTTGCGACAGGCCTGTGTTCAGAGCTCAACTTTTCTCCTTTTGGACACTTGATGGATTCATGGGCTTTGTATCCTCTCCTAGTTGCTCGTCTATGAGGTGGGGGTGGGGGTCAATAAGTCATACATTCACTCACAGCGACATCAGCTCTGGAGCTACAGTGGTCAACAAAATAACCCAAAGGACTTGCCCTCCTGGAGCTGCATTTGAGAGAGAAGAAATGGTAAATCGAGTGCATAAATTATAGGCTGTGCTATAAAAATGAGGTTTTGGAAGACGGGTTCTGAGCGAATGCATAACGAGCAAACCAAAGGACTCTGAGCAGGCGTTGGTGATCGGATAGCATTTCCTGTAACAATGGGCAGCTTAGAGCAATTAGCCACATGGATATAAACACATGATAATTGCTAGCTAGAAGGGCAGACCAGGATAACAGAACGGGTAGACTAACAGAGCAACATATGAGTGAGGGAGAGAATTAGACAGACAGACTGACTAAGACATCTCCAGGAGCCTCGCAGCAGCACCTGCTAGGAGAATGAATCACTCTTGTGTTTGCACTTGTGGCTAGCTAGTGGTGGGGGCATCTGTCTTCCTCACTGAGCCATGGGCATCCTCGTCAAATCCTGTCCGTCCCTCAAGGAGAGCTATAAGAATTGACCTTTGCTGAAGAGAGTACCACACAAACCCACACCAGACAGCCGTCCTGACTGCTCTGAGAGAACTGGCTGGAAGTCAGCAGATGTGAGGTTTTATTTCAATAAAACCAAGGACACAACCTTCATCATTTCCCTTTGCAGAGTTCCGAGTGTGGAGCAAGCATAGAAAGCTACTGAAGAATTATTGGTAGTCTTCCGGGTGTGATAACGGTGCCGAAGCACTGCAGAGAAAGAAATATCTCCAGCTTTGATGTTTGCAATGATGTCTGGGACTCGAAAGAACTTCAGGAAGTATGTTTTTCCTTAAAAGCAGGGAACTTTGATAAAACAGGCTTGGCAGCATGTTTATGGTTTGGAGAGGCAAAAAAGTTTACTCGGTGCGGTGCTTCTCTCTAACATTGGCTATGCTGCGAAGTTTTCATGATGAACATGTAAAGGCACAACCTTTCCACCCACTATCGAAATAGAGAAGGCGTACACAGAGGTGCACACATAGACCTGTCCTCAGAGCATCTTTCCTAATTTTGGCATTAATTCTGTTGGTCAGTGGAAAGCCATTCCATCAAATGCTGTACGGTATTAACAAAGCAATTTGTCTCCATTTAATTGCTAGTTTAAACTGACTACTGCCTAAATCCGGAAAAACTAGTGTTGGGGCAGGCACTGTAGGATGAGGTGACAGTGAGCGGTTCCAAGTGTGGCTAGCAATTTATGGTGAATCACCAGTACCTGCCCTTCAAGAAAAATGCAAAACAGAGCTCTCTGAAACAGCCTACCACTATCTAGGGCAGGAGATCACTTAAATTCCTTCCCAGATGTTCCCAAATAATGTGCTTTTATGATACAGAAGGAATTTTAAATAATCAACTCCGAGCCTTACACGGCTCCAGCTGCTCTCACTACACAGTTATTCAGTCTCCTCTGAAGCAGGCATACGGGATCCACAGGCTGGTAAACCACAGAGTGCCCTGATGGGCTGTACAGTCCGGCCAGGAGGACACTCAGAATCAAGTCACCGGTTACTGCACAATACCTGTAGACATTCACAGAACACCGTAGGAGTGTGATGAGCCTTGTTTTACACTGTGCCCAACTCTTTTCATCCTCCCAACACTCTGTAGGACATTATCAACTGCCTTCTCGGAGAATAAACAAAGGTCAGCTGACTTATCCAGGGCAGCCTGATAGTCACTGCTGAACCTATGGACCTGGCATTTTAGAACTTCACCTCCCACCGTTTCTACTGCCTGTCACTCAAAGCAAGGGACCAATAACATGTTCAGAGAAGGCCCACTGAATTGCTGAGCTCTGCTCTTGACCCCAGGATAAATCACAGAGCAGAGCAAAGGCCCCGCTCTTCAGCAGTGCTCTTGGGCGAAAGACAAACGCTGAAAGATACATCAAAAACTTATGAGACGTAAAAACCAGTGAAGGAGATAAGAAGTGACCAAGGGCTCTCAGATAAAGGAGGATCCAAGAAGAAACCAGAATGCAGTGTGAAGGAGTATGTGGGAGAAGAATACCCCAGAAAGAGGCCACAGCTTTCGGCCTTGAGGTGGTAAGGTTTTCAGTAAGTCAAAGGTCGCTGCGAGAAGACTCTGAACACAGAGGAATGAGAAGAGATGAGGAACCTGAGCTCAGATGGTTACAACAGCCAGACGACATTCAGCACTGCAAGTAAGGGTGGAAGCAGTGAGTTCTATCCTGAGTGCATGAGGAACCTCTAGGGTTGTGAACAAGAGATGGGTTATGGCATTCTTTTCAAAAGTGCATTCTGCTTTGGAGAGCAAGAGAGGAAGCAGGGATAACTTTTGGTAAGATCTTCTAGCAACTTAGCTGTTCACAATAGTGGCTTGGACCAGAGATGACCCCAGCAGAGGATGATGAGTGACCCTTCTTATTGCGTCATAAAAGAAGAGGGGTAGGACTCTGGCTAACTGGACATAGATGTAAGAGACAGAGATCCTGGGAATATAGGCTCATCTACACCGAAGAGGATTTTAACTGAGTTGGGGGAAGGCTACAGAGCTCTCCCTCAGGACTTCTGACAAAAGGCCTGGCAGAATACGGGAAACAGGATGAATGGGGCATGTCACTTGGCAGGTGTACATCCGAATGAAGCCTAAGGCCAAGGCAGGAGATGAGGAAGATGGCAGAGAATTAGGACTGTACCATGAGAAAGAGTGAGGAGTAGAGTTCACACCCAAGACCGATGGGACCTCATGGCCTTTCGGTGCCTGTCAGAACTGAATGCAGCACCAGGAAATGAGCAAGTCAGAGACGCAGAGATGTGCCAGCGACCTAAGAGGCACAGTCTAGAGAAAGGCATGCCCTACACTTGGGAGCTGTCGGTGTCCCCGATGACCATTGGCAGATGAGACTTCCGGGGACTCATTTTCAGCCTTGCCCAAAGAGCAAGCATGCTGATGACCAAAGTGGCGTCTTCTGCCTGAGTCTCCCAGGCAGAACATGACGCCTGATGGGGAAAAACAGATGGTGTAGCAGCCGCACCAAGCTGCCCCCTTCATGGCTCGACTGTTTGGGTTGAAAAATTATTGATGGAGCCGAGCAAGTGGAGTCTGGGGAGCAGCAACTCACTTTAGTGGCGTCTCAAGAACTTTCTTAGGCCCGGTAGTTCTGAGAAGAGAATTTAGACAATGCCTTCCTCTTGGCTCTCCACATCTTTGCTATTCAGCCCGGCCACTCCAACTGCTGTTCCAGGTGACACTGTGCTTTAGAAGAGCGGGGAGAGGGCAATCAAGAATGATACTTAGGAAAGCCATCCAGTGATTGGTATGTGGGAAATACTCAATAAAAACTAACTAGACTTACTATTATTGAATTCTTCATCCACAGAGCTAGATATATATCTCAGTATGTGGGGACACCAATAAATACTTGCTTTGTATAATTTGATCCACTCATCATCATTGCCATTATCATCATCATCACCACCCCACTCACCATCATCACCATCACCATCGAGGGTTCAGTTCTTTGTGACAAAGCTGGCAGACGCTTGAGTTTCTTAGGCTATGGTATAGTAGAAAGTTGGATACTAAGGACGTGCATCAGCCACCAATTTTGGGCAGAAACTCGAGGGCCACTTTTAGAAACAGATTTTGATCTTGAAGTCATATTGTCAGAGTAGTAAACAAAAGAGAGGAGCCAAATGGACTGGGGAGGGTGGCTTCCTAAGGACAAGAATGAGAGCTTAGAAGTTTTAGGGAACTGGATACGTCTAAAACAGGCCCTTTTCTTTGAAAATTGGAGCTAGGCACTGTCTAGGCAGTCAATGGGTAGATCTTCCCAGCTGAGTTTAAGTTCCCAGCTCTGCAATCCCATAGCACCAGCATGAAAAAAAAAAACTAGGGAGTCACATGTTATGGGGATCGTCTTTCCTGTCCCTATCTTTCATGTCGCCACATTCCTCACATAACACGGGGTCTGCCAATTGATCCTACAGACACATGGTGTAAAGCTGACTAAGACAGAGGACTCACAAGACAACACACCTTGAGTGCTTATGCAAACCCCTTTTACCTCCCTGTGCCTCAGTTTCCTCATCCGCAGGATAGCAGAGAAGGCAATAAGAGCGCTGGCCTCACACATCAGTCTGGAGTGACCAGATAGATTAGTGCTGCTCAGTGCTTAGACTCCGCCTTCACAGTGAGTGACTGACACAAGACAGCGTTGCTTCTGCCGGCTTTGCAGCTAAAATTATGAATGCACTTTTCTTTTTTATTGTTTTCCAGTTTCAAATGTTTATGTCCATGTAATGAATTTTGGTTGTCTCGCACATAGTTGAATAAAACCACTCAGACCGAGAGGAGGGAGAGTGAAACATTAGGAATTGAGACTGAGTTTTTTTCAACACTGATTGGTAAGGAGGGGAGTTAACTGGAGGGGGATGTAGGCTTTGGGGGTGGTGATCACTGGTTTCGAGCCTAGACACTATGGCTGAGTATTTGAGAGGAAACGAGAATGGACTTTAAGTAGTGCAGAAGCCTGTAGTTAATGATGGGTTGCCATGATCCATTTTGGAGAATTCTGGAGGGCAGGAGCTGAGCCACTGCTGTACTGGTTCCAGGAAAGCACCTGAGGATGGCTTAGTAGTAGGGAGTTCTCCTGAAAGGGAAGCAGAGCTACCTAGACCTGACTGTTCCGCCCCTGAAGTAAGAGAGCCCTATCTCGATTGCCCATTGGATTAGCCTTTGGCCCTGTAAAAGAGAGAGGGACTCGAAGTCTGTCCATATTTCTAGATTTTTTCCTCAAGGGAGAAGAGAATTTCTGCCTTTTCCTACCCCATGACCTCTGTGTCATTCAGTTCCAGGGTGGAGAAGTTGCTCAACTGGCAAGCTTGCTTCCTTCTGCTTCGGGGACTCTGTGTGGCCGACCTTATGCAAGAAGTGACAGCCACCTCCAAGCCTGTCTCTGGTCTGTCTGGATCCATGTGTCACCAGTCTACCATTCTGTCCGGGCACAGTTGGGTGGCCTCCTCTCCTCCTCTCTACCCTCCCACCTTCTTGCTCTTCCTTACTCCACATAGGAGCCACTGGTGCAGAGCAACACTGGTAAAGGAGGTGGGGAGGTCTAGATACTAAGTTTCCCTTCTACCTAATTACATACACCCTCCCCCCAAGCAACAGAGGCTGCAACCCACTTTATAGATGAGAAAACAGGAGCCCTGAGGACGTAAAGCTGAAACCAGAGATCAGGTGGCATCTCAGGAGTCTGTATCTAATGTTCACAATTTAAATTCCCTTATCATAGCCAATGACTTACCCACAGTCATTACTGTCTACTTTGATAATTTAACCAACCAACAAATCTCTATATATTCACTGATATATGTGTTTATCTATATAATTTTAAGATTTAGCTTTAATTGTGGGGGGGGGAGGTCCATGTGCACACATGAAGGCAGATGCCTGCAGAGTCCAGAAGAGGACAGTGGATCCCCTGCAGCTGGAGAAAAACTTGATATTGGTGCTGAGAACCAAACTTGAGTCCTCATAACCACTGAACCATCTCTCCAGCCCCTATATATCTTTCATGTGTGTTTATATGTGTATAGTCAAATAAAATGTATGACTGAAAAGTTAACTATAGTATACATTATGTACATTAAAATCACATAATCCCCTATCCAACATGTACATACTCAAAGAAATACAGGCAGATCAAATGTTGCTACCTTCCTTGTAGACTTGCTAGGCTCAGAGTTATTTCTCCGCTCCCTAATTTACAATAGACTCTCTCAAGGCACCAGCTCTGCCTCCTCCCTTATTTCTCAGCCTGGCAGTCAAGTTCTGAGCTATGTTCTCATAAGAGCCAATTTGCACACCCAGTGCAGCACACAGCCTTTGGACAGAGGTTCACATCACAGAGTTAGAGACTCTGCCAGCAGCTTGGATCAGCAAGACATGACACAAAAGCCTAAAATACTCAGAGTGTGCCCAAGAGATGCACTGAGCATGGACCTAGCCAGACACAGAGCATAGTGGTGGTCTGCACAGACAGAGAAGCTGCAGCTTGTTCCTCCCTCCTGGCTTTGGGAAAGGACCTAGGAGGAAGCAGGCACTAAATGAGATGTTGAGTGATGGGTGCAATAATGGCCAACTGGTCTACCTGGTACTCTAAGGTCATATGTTTCTCAATTAATGAATTAATGTTCATATCAGAAGGGCGTCATGTGCATTGTGGTGACTGAGCAAGCAAGGCAGAGCTCTGGCTCCATTAATTCTGCAAAGGATTTTCTTATCTTCTCTATGGGGTGGCAGAGGCTGGGGGAGGGAACGATACAGAGGGAAGCAGCTACAGTGAAGGAAAATTACAGCAACTTTGGTGGTAAAACCTGAAGTCTAGTACCAATTGTGTTTAATGTGAGTTACAGGCCTGGGGGTAAGTCACCTCTGGGCCACAGTTTCCCCACAGTCGTCTGTACATAAATTATTTAAGTTGTAGCTGTTATTCACAGGGGATAGTTTTCAGAACATCTTGCATGTACACAACTACTTGGATGCTGAACTCCCTCACATAAAATGGCACAATGTGCATAACACACTCACATTTTCCCATGTATTTAAAACACCACTAGGTGGCTGGCTTTTAATACCTAACACAATGTAAATTCTATGTAAATCAATGTTAGGAGACATTGTTTGGTGAATACTGGTAACACTATGCATGCATATTCAGGACCAACAAAATCCCTTCAAATATTTCGATCAGGATTTGGCTAAATGCACAACTCCCGAACTCTAGGACCTGAAGGAGCAACTTTGCAGTGGAGTCCCAGCAAACACAACAACCCGTACACTTCAGTTCTGTCTCTCCTTCTACTACCTGTCCTTGTCACCCTCCACTTGCGTCATGTTGCCACCCGCCCCTTTCCTTCCTGCATTTCCATGAAGGACGGTCATGGTGCCATTGTTATCTTTTCACAGTCTCTTCCCTCCACCTAAAATGTTTCCCTCCCCTCTGCTCTGGTTAATATAATTCATCTTCCATGTCTCACCTGAAATATTACTTCTTCCAAGAACGTATCTGGACCGCTAACTGCCCTGCTCTAAGATCCAGCCAAGCCACCTAGGCGACACATAGCCAAGTGGTTAGAGCACAGACTCTGGAGTTGTCTGGCCTGAACCTTGACAGTCACAGGCTCATGGACTCTTGGGAATGTGTTGTCTGGCATCTTTGTCTCCTGGTCCATAAAGCAAGTTTCAGTGCACACCAGAGGGCTGGTATGAGGATAGTTGATGAAATGTACAGACAATACACGGGCCCTGTTTTCCCCCAGGCAGCTAAGATTTTAGGCAAGTATGTCTTGTATCATTTGCTTCATGCTTACAGCTCAGTGAGATACGGAATGCCAGTTCTGCCCGTCTCATTCCATTCCCCATGGTCCAGCAGATCAGGGACTCAACAAACTTATGCAAATGACTAAAATAAAAGCAGTAACTGGCACTTCCAGAAACGATGGGGGAACTAAGGGAATCACATAAAGCCAAGAGCATTATAAGCCATTAAATGCCACTAAACCAGGAAGGGTAGTGCCCCCCCCCCGCCATCGTCTGTGAGATGCAGAAGGACTTTCAGACCTCTGAAGGTGTCAGGAGAAAGAGGAGCCATGGCCTGCTTGAGAGGAAGAATTAGGACACATACAAAGACCTGGGGGAGTAAAGGGAGGGGCAGCTGAGCATGGTGGCCAGAGGCAAGCGAAGAATGAGTGCAGAGAGAACAGGGCGGTCCCTGATCACAAGCTGAATACCAGCTACCTCCGCATGGAGTGGAGATATGGGAGAATCTTCTCCTTCTGAGGACTGGCTTTCCACAGGAAGCTTCCATTTAAGAGTTCCGTTCATTCATTTATCTGATGTTTATTGGTTTCTGACTTTGCTTAACACTTGCTTAGTACACTTCAAAAACAGGGTGTATAGAAATGATTAGGGCAGACTAAGCTTCCACTGTCGTGGAACTCTGGTAAATCAATCTGCTCCTGCCACATCTAGAAGAAGGGTGCTAAGCAGAAGGGCAAGGAGGAATGATAGAAGGATCTGCTTTATTGAAGGGCTCACTACACGCGGCCCATTTAAATAGATGTAAAATGGTATAAGCTATGAAGAAATCTGAGGAAACAAGTGTCGAAGCCCTAAGGAATGAAGCAGAGTGAGGAATGGAGTGGGTCATGATGTAGTAGGTACTTGATTCATGTAGGGCCATGCCAGTCATGGTGAGAGATAACAAAAAGAAGGCCAGCATCTGACATGGCTTTTAACAGGTCACTAGGTACCTTTTAGGGATGAGCATAGAGAAAAATGTAAAAAAATGAGACAGAGGAGGACATTGCTCTGATCTGAGCAGGCTTTGATGGTACCTACGACCAGAGTGGTAGAGGAGGTGGGCATCTCTTCAATGGGGCTTTTTCTTCTCTCTGCAAGAGCCCTAGATTTGTATCAGAAATCATAGATGGAACCACTGGAGACCTTGACTGTTAGATGGTATAAGGACTCTCATCTAGCCAGTGAGATTTCTCCCAGAGTCACCTGTGAGAGACCAGGCAGAGCCAGGCATGGAACCTTGCCCCCCAGTTCACATCCTTCCACCTGGTGCCTCCTCAGAGGCCCTTGTCACTCTCCCTTCGGTCATGGTAGCTTTGAAGAAACAGATCCACAAGGAGCTGCTGCACACTGCGAGGTTGAGGGTAAAATTAAGAGCAATTTGCTTTTCATTTATAATTCATGCATTGTACACCACCTACTTCCCAAAAGGATTGGAGACAGCTTACAATAACCGGCATCTATAAGCCATCTGCGCAGCTACTAACAAACGTGTTTTCAGAGAATCCGTAATGGCACAAGGAAATACTCAGAACATAACTTTAAATGAAAAAGACAGGATACAATGCTTTATTTACTATAATAGTGTTACATAATACAGAGATGGGTGGGGAGAGGGAAAGCAGAAAAGACAGGTGGGGAGGGAGAGGTGGGAAGAAAGAGAAGAAAAGAGGAAGAAGAAGGGGGAAAGAAGAAGCAGAGAGACACCCATGGTGATTATTTCCCTTCTTAACAATAAGTGTTAGGCCTCATCGCTTGCACAAGGTTCCCCCAAGTGATTTTTTCTTTTTAAAATAAAACACACACACACACATCATATAATTTTGAATGTAGATGCTGCACATGAGAGAAATCCAGCATTTGTCTTTCTGAGTCTGGTTTATTACACTTAAAATAATGATCAGGTTCCATCCATTTTGCTATGAATATTATAATCTCATTTTTCTTTATGGCTGTCTAAAATCCCACTGGGTACACATCCATGTTTTCTTTATTCCTTCATCTGTTGATGGACATCTCAGCTGACTTCGTTTCCTGGATGTTGTACAGAGTGCAGCAATGAAAACATGGATGCCCAGCCATCTCTGTGGTGTGTTGACTTACAGGCCTTTGTTATATGCCCAGGAGTAGGACAGCTGGGTTTTAAAAATGGTTCTCAAATTTCTTTGCTGTTAATAGCTGCACATTTAAACGAAATGAGTATTTTTTTTTTAACAGGCTGACATACACTGTGAAAAATTCCTCTGGCCTTCCTGGTCCTTCCTCCATGGCTCTGCCCTGCTCTGAACACAGGAATCATCTTAACACTCTAGTTCTGAGTTTACTTGGACTCAGTGGAGATTTTGGCTTTTAAAAAACCCAGAAGGCTTAGAGTACCTGTGCCCCTCCTGCTTCACCCCTCCTGCTTTGCCTCAACTCTGGAATGGTTCTGCCTGAAGCCTGGACCCCAGGGCTGCAGTTGTCCTCAAGTCCTTTCGATTGTTCTGTCCCATCCGTTGTTAGTCCCTGCTGATGGTCCCTTCTCTTTCCCTTTGCCCCCTTTAAGATGCCACCTTTGGCATTATCACAGAGGCTCTCAGTCTATGAGTTGCTACCTCTATGGGGGTCTAATGGCCCTTTCACAGCGGCTGCCTAGCAGACATCCTGCATTTCAGATATTGACATTACGATTCACAACAGTAACAAAATTATAGTTATGAAGTGGCAGTGGAAATAAGTTTACAGTTGGGGGCCACCACAGCATGAGGAACTGTATTGAAAGGCCACGGTGTTAGCAAGGTTGAGAACCACTGCCTTAGCACAGCATGAGGTTCATTTGCAGTCCTAATCACCCGTGCCAAGGCTTGCTCAACCCAGATTCATATACAACCTCGCAGAGCGTAATCACCCTGCTGCGAAACTCAAACAGGAGCCCCTGGTGGCTTTAAACTCCTGATCCTCCAGAGGTCTCCACACCCCCAGTTCTGATACTGCAGGCTTGGGACAACACATTGGTGTTCTGACTTCACTTCCTGCCTCTTGGCAGGTCCCTGCTGATTCCACATTGTCCTCTTTTTCTGGCCTCTGATAACCTCTTCTACATCCTAAGAACAACTGCTTCAGAATCTACAGGTGAGTGAGGCCATGCAGGACTTGCTTCTCTGTGCCTGGTCTGTTTTACTAACAGTAACTGCCCCCCACTTCCACCCCTGTGGTCACAAATAACAAAATTATGTTATTTTTATGCCTGGAAATTCTCCCGTGGTACATGTATATGCCATTTTCTCCTTTTGCCCATTACAAAGTAACTAGAAGGCATTGGTGCTCTCCCCACAGTGAAGGGATGCATACTCACCGCAGTGGGGATGCTAAGTGCTCTGATTTGATCTTCACGTGGATATACATGTCATTTGGGGGTAATGTGGGAAGTTAGCCCACAGCTGTGAGCATGCTGGGTAAGCCCTCTGCCACCACACTATAACTCCAGGTCTGTGTACACATATGGAGTTATCACATTGTATTTCACAAATGCGTACAATTATTAAATGCCAAACTAAAAACACAATTTACATTCAATATAGATGTTTACCTTCTAAGATTCCATCCTTGGAAGTGGATGCAGCCCAGAGATTCTGACTCAGAAGGTTCAACAAGTCTCCTGGTGATGTTATCTTCTGGTCCGGAGACCACACTCAGAGCAGCTGTGTTTTGTGGGTTTTTTTTCCCCCATAACTGTAAAGTGTGTCATCTACTCTCTGAAAGCTCCCTGGCTAACCTCTGAAGAAGGTGGCTTAACAGAAGCTCTCGTAATGGTGAGGATACATCTCCTCCTCTGGTAGCCACACCTGAAAATGTGTCCCATACCATTAAGGAAGTGACTCGTTTTTATTGATTTCTTTTCTTTGTTTGTTTTCTGAAAATGTTTTTAATTAAATTTTTCCTTGACAATTTCACACGTGCTCCGATTGCCCTCACCCCCTGCCTTCTCTTACCTTCCTTCCTTTCCCACCACACTCTCTCTTTGCAAGTCCCTTCCTTCCTCATATCCATGTCCTTTTGCTTTGTGACTGACTTGATTCAAGCAGAGCCACCTATGTGATCATGGGTGTGGAACCATCCATTAGAACTCGGTGGGCATCCAGTGGGTACACAACCGAAGATAATGATTCCCCCTCTCTCAGTTTCTATTTATAATCCCAACAGTTCTCCACTGAGGGGTAGGCCCCCACAGGCCCCTCTGTGATCCATAACTGATTATTGATGAGTCTGGTTTCCTGCAAGTCTAGTGAAGGCTGCTCAACTGCTAGGAGTCATGATTATTTTATACCCGGAAGATAGCATTCTACAGCCCTTCTTCTCATCACCCAGCCCTTACAATCTTTCCATGCCCTGTTCCAAGATGTTCCCTGAGCCTTAAAGGGATGGTATAAAGGTTCCAGTTAGGACTGAATATTCAGTGATCACTTATCCTTAGCATCTTTTTTAACATGGGAAAGAAGTTTATTGGGGAAGGGAGGGGAGAGAGAAAGAGAAATGGCAGAAAGAGCTATCCTTAGCATCTTAAGCAAATGAGTCTCTGCATTCACTGCTACTCACTTTATATAAAGAAAGGCTACTTTGATCAAAGCTGAGAGTAGTGTTGTCCATGAGTATAATCATAAATACTTAGAAGATGGTTTTACAGCATATCAAAGTATTAAAACAGTAGTAAGATCCCTACTCAATCCTATGACCTCCTTAGTCCTGGGCTCGAGTTCAAGTTGATTCCTTTGTATCCTGCCACTAAGGTGTGTGATGTCTTCAGCAATAGTGTCCCTTCCTTAGTAGGGGTAACCAAGAGCAACTGCAATACTCTGTATTGTTTGGGGGGGGGGGGGCTCAGGGCCCTTTTTGACAACGACTCACAGGGAAACACCCCACTTTTCATGGCTTCTAAGATTGGCACTATCCATTCATGTTGCATAATTCTGTTCAAGTTCTTTGTTAAAACTATGTTTTGATTAGCTGATACAGTAGTATGTTTCCGTGTGTCTTCTTGTTGCATCTTCGGTTTTAGTTAACACTCCCTTCGATGTCTTCCTTTCTTCTTGTTCTTCCACCTCTTCTTTTTTTCCTCCCCTCTATTTTTCTCATATGAGTTCTCCTGCACCCCCTTCAGAATAATTAGGTTTGAGCTAACCAGTGTCCGGTGGCACTTTCCACATTCTGCCTGCAAATCTTTTCAACCAACTGGTGGACTCACTACACACCATCTCTACCTCCATGTTCACATCCACTGCAGGGGATAGTTTTACTCATTGTCCAAATCCCATTTCTCTTGCCTCCAACAGTACCATTGCCATCAGTTGTCACCAGCCCTCACTAATGGTCTCCTCGTGCCATCTAAGCTTCTACTCAATTCTAAGGCCACTGCCACATTTTAGTCTTATAGGTACCAACTTCTCTTCTCTGTATTGCTGCAGCATAAGCCACCAAATGACTTAGTACCTTACACAACCACCACTTTTTTCTCTCTCTTGATTCTCTGGGCTGGAAGATTTTTTTTTTTTTTTTGCTGCACAATTCTTTTCTGTAGGAGATTGACTGTTCAGTATTATCATGGAGTTAAGACAGCATGGACTTCCCTAGTCAGCTTCCTCCCTGGTCTAGAGATAGAGTAGCTGGGTACCTACGTAGAACTGACCTTGGCAGGTCAGGTGAAGAAACCATCTCGAATGGCCAAATTTCAATCTACACATCATCCCTATGGACACAGGTTGAAATGGAAATTGTTTTGGGAGATCCAACTGGATCCTAAGAAGCTGTAGTCGTGATTGTTGACTCTGACACTGGTGATCCACAGACATTAGTTTGAGTAGCAAAGAAGTAGAATGTTTAGTGGAAATACTCTGGGGTTTAGAACCACAAAGACTTAGTTCAAAACACCTCTTTGGCTACTTTTCTGCTTTGAATTATTATTGCATTGATTATCAAATACCCTCCAGCTTCATTGTCCCTATCTACTAAAATACAAGGGTGGAATAATTTGTTAGTATTAATAGGTAGGAGTTCAATGTCATATTCTCTGAGACTCTTGCTGGCTGTGTATCTTAGTCTCTCACACTTTCCTCTCTGAGTTTTATTTTCTTAAAGTTCAAATGGGGGTAGAAATGGCAGTACTTACCTCTCAGGGAGGTTGTAATAAATGAAGGATGAGTATGTGAGAAGAGGCTGGGTGTGTGCTAGCTCCTTTCCCCCATTTGTCCCGCTCAACCCCAACACGTATGTCCTAGCTGTCAGCATTTGCTGCTGTTCAGCGGAAGATGGGACTGAGCTTTCGAGTTAAGTGAGGTTGGAAGCCACCCAATGGGTCACCTCTAACAATGACCTCATTACCACAAAGCAGTGAGAGCTGGCTTTGCCTTCTCCCCCAGGAAGCTGAAACCAAAGATAATAACAGAGAATGATGTTTCCCTAGTGTTTGTGGTATCAGCAGCAGGCGTGATTCACAGTCCCTGCTGGGAAATTCAGCTGTGGGCTTCTAACAGCTGCAGAGTCATGAGACATGATCTCCTAGAAGGTTCCTGATTCTATTTCATGTGAGCTGCTGTCCTGTGAAGATTCTCAGGTCACTCCGGGGAACTGGGTATTCTGGACCACTTAAAACAGTCTACAATTGGTGGATCCTTTATGTGTGTCTTTCTTGTATTTACTGAGACTTACGGACAATTGAAAATGACCATACAATTCTGAGAATGTGTTAGCAAGTTAGTTAACCAAAGCCTCCATACCTGGGAAGAAGGTAATGGTTAGTGTTCATTTCACACTTACTCTGTGCTAGGTTCTGAAACAAATAGTCATGTGACCCTGGGTAATGGAGATATTCTGAGAAATGTGTTATTAAGTGATTTCATCACTGTGAGGACATTATAAAGAATATATTGTGCCAATAGGGGATAACAGTTTAGGACACTGCTGTTACCTATGCGATCTATAACACTTTTTAATTTATGGCGTGTGTCTGTTACTACCATGTGTGTACAGGTACTGGTAGAGTTCAGAAGAGGGTGTGAGATCCCCTGGAAACAGAGTTACAGGAACTTGTGAGCTGCCTGAGGTGAGGGTTGGGAATTGAATGCAGGTCCTTTGGAAGAGCAGCCAGTCTCTTAACTGCTGAGCCATATCTCCAGTCACTATCAAGACCCATCTTGATTAAAATACCATGGGTGTATCAGAACAGATATCACCTCCTTGCTACAAGAACCCTAGGAAAAAGACAACGTGAAAACACTCAGTTTTGTCTGGCATGGTGAGTCACATATGATGTAATCGAGCATTTGAGAGTACAAGGCAGGAGCATTGCCCCGAGTTCCAGATCACACAAAGTGAAATCCTGCTTCAAAACATAGAAAGCATGCTCACCTAAATGGCTCGCTGGATAATCACCACGCCTGAAGACCTGAGTATCCCCTGCAGCCCACACAGTGGAGGAAGAGAACCAGTTCCCATTCATTGTCTTCCGACTTCATATGAGCGCCACAGCACACTCGTATGCTTGTGCTTGCACGCATGCATATCATAATAAAGTGAATTTTTTAAATAAATAAACGCAAGGCTAACCTTTTCAGATAAGGAAATTGAGATTTATGAAGATGGTACATTATGGTCAAAGTCACAGAGAAGCAGCGGGGCTTGGACTTGAATTCAGGTCTGGCTAATATCAGAATGCGATGAGGTAGCTTTTAAAGGCTGGAGGATTGGGGCTGGGGTTGGAAGATGGTAGAGAGCCACAGTTACAGTTTCCTCCTGATTCAATGATGTCAGGAGTTTCCTTGTGCGTATGTACACACACAGGCCCACGCACTCACTCACTCACACACACACACACACACACACACAATTAGGCATGTAGGAAAGGAACTCATCAGCTCTTTTGGCCAGAGCAGAACTGGAAGAATCTATTGGCACAGTCTATACACTCAGCTCCATGTTAGTGGGGCTCTGTGATGGGCCTTTTGGTTGTCATCGGTCCAAGTCTGGACACTCCCCACGCACGGCTGGCCCTGTCTGCTAACCACAGTGTGCTCCTCCATAGGCAGCCTTCCACTTCCCCGCCAACTGTGCTTCCCCTAGGGACATAGTTTTTTACTGTGTTCCTCTCCCAGACTCTGTATTGCCTGCCATGGATGTTGGGAAAAGACCCTTCTCTCTGGCCATCTTGTCCCTGAGGTGAATCCTCCCCTAGCTCCTCTTCTGGGATGCGCCCTACTAATGCAAATAAAAATCATGTCACTCCCCAGCTTTGCTATCGCTGGCCCAAGAATCTTCTAAAGTCCTTTCTTTTTTTTTTTTTTTAATTTTTTTTCTTTCTGATTTTTATTAATTAATTAATTTAATTATTAAAGATTTCTGCCTCTTCCCCGCCACCACCTCCCATTCCCTCCCCCTCCCCCAATCAAGTCTTCCTTCCTCCTCAGCCCAAAGAGTAAGCAGGTTTCTCTGCCCTGTGGGAGGTCCAAGGACCACCCACCTCCATCCAGGTCTATTAAGGTGAGCATCCAAACTACCTGGGCTCCCACAAAGCCATTACATGCAATAGGATCAAGAACCCATTGCCATTGTTCTTCAGTTCTCAGTAGTCCTCATTGTCCATTATGTTCAGCGAGACAGGAGAACACTTCCTACGTACAACCCCAGCAGCACAAACACTAAGGACATCATTGAATAAATGGGACCTCCTGAGACTGAGAAGCTTCTGTAAAGCAAAGGACACTGTCACTAAGACAGAAAGGCAACCCACTGACTGGGAGAAGATCTTCACCAACCCCGCAACTGACAAAGGTCTGATATCCAAAATATACAAAGAACTCAAGAAATTAGACCGTAAAAGGTTAATCAATCCAATTATAAAATGGGGCACTGAGCTGAACAGAGACTTTTCAACAGAAGAAGTTCAAATGGCCAAAAGTCACTTAAGATCATGCTCAACTTCCTTAGCAATCAGGGAAATGCAAATCAAGGCAACATTAAAGTCCTTTCTTAGTTGCGTCTCCCACCACTCCTCTCCTGCACTCGGCTCTTCAGCCGTGCCAGCTCTCCAAATCACCACCAGCTTCTACTAGTGGGCCCGCCTTCGATCTAGCACCTTCTAAGGCTTGGAACTCACTATCCTAGTAGCATCGTCTTCTAGCATAGTCACCTAGCTCCTGTGATATTACAGCTAAATCATAACTACAGTGCACCTGATAATAATGCCTCCCTCACAGGCGTTGGAGAATTAAGGCAAACAGAACGTATGTGTAAATGGCACTCAGCACTACCCTTGCCTGAGAGAGGTGAGATGGATCCAGGCTTTGTCCTGATTCTCCTTTGCCAAAATCACTTTGGTCCAGTTGTCAAGGATGGTTTTCACACTGTCCTGACCCCTAACACAGGGCTTCTTTTCTCCCAGGAGACCATACACTGCACGGTCAACAGGAGAGAAAGAAAGGTGCAAAGAGGAGAAGAATGGACTGACTGAGGAAGTGGGGCTTCTGCTGTGACCCTGAGCATCCAAGACTCCATCTCTATCTCAGGGGCTGGGGATCACTTTGCTCCCTCAAAGGAAGAGGATTGATAAATCAGGAGAGTCGTATGCGAGACCATCCCAGCGCTCTCTTGGCAAACTGCTATGGGCCATTTGTTGCCCCCGGGGAAAATATTAGAGAAGTATTTACCCTAAAAGCCTCACAGTCTGTGAAATGAATCGCCTGCCAAGCCGGAGCCACAGGGAAGTTTCACGCTGTCACTTGCCCAAGATCCTCATAAATCGTCAGCCTCGATGACTGGATGTTTAGCTGAACTTGAGGGACAACGCAAAGAGACATAAACACTAAATACGTAATCTTTCAAGTCTGTTCTTTCATTTTCTGGCTGTTTCTTCTCCAAAGGGAATCGCTCGCTCTTTCTCCTTTGACTTTGCACTGTGGAGTCGGGGATCATCCGTTTGATGTCTGATTCCTGCACAGACAATAGTGCCCTGGGAAGCAGGGTCCTTTCAGGGGAAGGCAGGATGTGGAGTCACGTGGTCATGGTTGGCTGAACCTGTGGAGATGCCAGTATTGCTGGCGATTGAGTCTCCTAGGGACAGATTTAACACTGTGTGCCTGTTTCCTCACCGGCAATGTGGGACATCTTGTTTACCTCTGGGGACTGTTGTGAAATCTACATGGGGGCTGTGAGGGCTCTGATCTCATCAACTGACTGATCCATTGATGGATGCTTCACAGGATATTTGAAAGTAGAAACTTTAGAGGGTGGAGCCTGGGATTCGAGCACGGAAGGGTATGCCGTGAGGAGGAGCTTTTGTATCTCCTTGACTATTTTTGTCTCTGCTTACTTCCTGGCCACCCTAGACAGCAAGAAGAATGGGCTTAGCATGGTCTGAGACCTCTAAATCGACAAGCCTTGCCACAGCTGAAAATTAATGAACACAGCTGTAATGAAGTTTAATTTGTTAGTCAGGCACAATTAGAGATTAACAACAATAACCAATGAAAGAGAACGATTCAGTAATGTATTGTAATAAGTTATTTAGACTTGCAAATTATTTGTTTCTAGGTTTTTCTGCTGAATATTTTTGGACCATGGTTGACCGTCATAACTAAAACCTCAGAAAAGTATAGCCACAGATAAGTAGGGAGCTGTGTGTGTGTGTGGGGGGGGGTGTGAATGCATGAGAAAGAGCGAGTTAACCTTAAATTGTCTGTTTTACAGATGATACAATTTTGGCACGAAGCAGTTGAACACTTTTCCTGAGATAGCACAGCAGCAAATGGCAGAACTCGTGCTACAGTCCAAGACTGACTCAAAATTTGTTCTCGAAAACCCTCACTTTTTCATTGTTTAACGTATTGTATCTGCCACCCCACTAAGAGAATCAGAAAGGGCTGTTCCCACTAATACAGGGGTCTCACCTAGGCCAGAGATGAGCTGCCTTTCCAGAGGACTTTTTTCAGTGGATTTGTGCTTTTATAGACACAAACGCAGAGAGTTAGGCTCCTATACTCAATGACATTCAGACTGAAAGACATGCTCTAGTTAAGTTCACAGGAGACTTACATATAGACCATAATTAGTAGGCTAGAAATGTTCTCATTTATAGTGAGTATGTTCCAAGCCAAGAAGCCCAAAACACCTCTGCTGGCTCAGACAGCCCACTTGTTGCTTGTCTGAAGACGAAATCATCTATTCATTGAACTGATAGTTGCTGAAATCTGAACTCAGGTGAACAGAAGCAGATGTGATAGGTGGTTGGTGACCATGGGACCAGTGTCTACACTGGGATTTTTTGGGTTGTTAGCAACATAGAGTGAACATATGCTTGGTCAGCCAGAAACAGCTTTCTACAAATTGAAACATACATGCAGAGGTTCTCCCAGAACCCAAGGGTGTAATTCTGTGAGAGATCCTGCCTCAAAAGAATAAAGTGGAGAGTGATCGAGATGTCCATTATCCTTTTTGACCTCAAGAGACATGAGAACTCCAAATAGGGAAGACAGGACCCAGAGAATGGCATTCATCTCTCCGTCTCACTCCTGCCTTCCTCCTTCCCAGCCATGTCTCATCAGCTTTTCACTACCCCCCTCCTTCAGTCTTTCCTCCTCATGGTCAGAATTTTTGTTGACACAGAATTTGAATTTGGCTAATTTTGACCAAAAAAAAAAAAGTGTTTGTGGAAAAGATATAAAAAACTCACAGATTCTCCAGCAAGCCCAAAGAACAAAACAAAAAGAAACCCATCATGCTGTGGAGACAACTCGGTGGGAAGAGCGCTTACCATTCAAATCTCCATCACTCTCACCAAAAACCAGGCATGACCTCATGCATGCTACTGCAATACTAGCAACTGTCAGGGCAGACGGGAGGATTGTTGGGGTTCTCTGTCCACAAGCTTAGCTCCAGGTTCAGAGAGAGATCCTGCCTTGGTGGGAGGATACACATTATCTTTCTCTGGCTTCTATATGTGCACACAGGCATGTATATTGACATGAATGCACATATACCCCCATCCCAACATGCACACTAAACTCTCAAGATCATTGCATCAAATTAGTGTTCAAATCTCCCTGGTTGTCTCATTAATATATGCTTTGGTTATTTGTTGTATATGAGTTAAACTAAGACCTATACCTTGTCATTGGTTGATAAGTTTCTTAGCAACAGGTTTCCTTTTTTCCTTTTCTCTTCCCCACTCTGGAAATTGCAAGTGGCCAAGATGGCGAGGAAGAGAGAGGAAACAGTAAGTTGTTGGTTGAATGATACAAAGCCACATATACACAATGTGAGCAAGTTTGGGAATCGAATTCACAGTGAATGACAATTTACACAATACTGGATGGTTGTTTTTAAGAGTAGACACATGTACTCAGCCATGATGGTCTTACATGCCCTTAATCCCAGAACTCAAGAAGCAGAAGAAGGCAGGTCTCTGAGAGTTCAAGGCAAGCACACACTACATAATGCAGTGGTTCTCAACCTTTCTAATGCTTCAATACTTTTACACAGTTGCTCACGCTTTGGTGACCCTCAACTCCCCCCAAAAATAAAACTTGTTTTTTTTTTTGTTACTTCATAACTGTAAGTCTGTTTCTGTTACGGATTGCAATATAAATATCTGTGTTTTCTGATTGTCTTAGGAGACCTCTGCAAAAGCATCATTCTAATCCCAAAGGGGTTACCACCCACCAGTTGAGAACTGCTGACTTAGGGAATTCCAGGTCTGCCAGGGATAAATAGTAAAACCCTGTTTCAAGAATTTAAAAAAGAAGAAGAAAGGAAGAAAGAGAAGGAGAGAGGGAAGGAAGGAAGGAAGGAAGGAAGGAAGGAAGGAAGGAGGGAGGGAGGGAGGGAGGGAGGGAGGGAGGGAGGGAGGAGAGAGAGAGAGAGAGAGAGAGAGAGAGAGAGAAGAAAGAAAGAAAGAAAGAAAGAAAGAAAGAAAGAAAGAAAGAAAGAAAGAAAGAGGTACTCCAGTTAGCTTTTGTGTCTATACCAGGAAAGGCGCTTGTTTTGGTTCTTGGTTCCAGAGGGATGGAGTCCATCATGAAAGCAAATCTAGGCATAACAACAGGAGCAGGAAGCTGGTTGGTCACATTTTCATCTACACACAGGAGAGAGAGAGAGAGAGAGAGAGAGAGAGAGAGAGAGAGAGAGAGAGAGAGAGAGAGAGGAGAGAGGGGGAGAGGGAGGGAGGGAGGGAGGGAGGGAGGGAGGGAGGGAGGGAGGGAGAAAATGGAGTGAGACTATAAAGACTATAATAAGCCCTTGAAGACCACCTCCAGTGACCTACTTGTTCCTATAAGGTCTACCTCCAAACAATGTTAGGAACTGGGGCCCAAGTGTTCAAATACACAGGGCTATTAAGGACATCTCTCAAACCACTGCAGGTGGATACACTATTTTCTTGGCTACAATAATCTTTTTGCAACCAACATGTGTATCAAAACCTTTGTTGTACATCTAAACTGCATGCAACATTTTTGCAATTTGTGTGTGTGTGTGTGTTTGTGGTACACCTAAGTGTGTGTGTACACACCTATGTGTGCACTGTGGAGACAAGAAATCAACACTTGCATCTTCTTCATTCACTCTGCACATTTTCTTGTTCGTTCATTCATTCATTCATTCGTTTATTTATTTGTCTGTTTGCTTATTATTTGGTGTGTGGGTGTTTTACCTGTATGTATACCTGTGCAACACCACATTCCATGTTTGAGGGGGCCAGAAGAAGGCATTAGGTACTCTAGAACTGGAGCTACAGACAGTTGTGAGCCTCCGTGTGAGTTCCAGAAACTAAACCCAGGTCCTCTAGGATAGCATCTGGTGCTCTTAGCTGCTGAGTCATCTCTCACCCACCCACATTATGTTTTGAGACCTGTATCTCATTGAACCTGGAGCTTGCCATTTAGGGTACACTGGCTGGCCAGCAAGTCCCCAGAAACCTTCTGGTCTTACCTCTCCAGCCATATGGTTGCAGACACCTGTCACAGGGTCCTGGGGACCCATGATCAGGCTGTCACGTGCACAGCAGACACTTTGTCCACTGTTCCATCTCCCTAGCATCTACACAGTAACTCCAAAGGAAGATGGGAAATCTGGTCTCTAGCTCTCCCGCCAGTCTAAATTCCTGATTCTGCAGCACAGCTGGATTTAGCATTCTCCTCTGTCTCCAGAAATTCTAACAGTTGGAAGTTGGATCTCGAAGCTTTGTGTGGTACCAGTTCTTTATGTGGTCTGCAGTTATGGGATGCACTACCATCAGAAGGCCTTGGACTGTGGTAGCCACACATGGGAAGTCATTGGCAAACACTTCTTAAAACCTTTATTTTATGAGGTATAATCAAACTCAGGCTGGGAGTGTGACTCGGTAGTACAGAGCCTGCCTGGTATGTCCAGGTCCTGGGTGCCATCCCTAGTACCTCCCTCTAACAATCTACCAAACCATTTTCAATTATTATCTAGAATACCTGCAAAGACAAGCTTGCCTTTGCGATGCTTGTTCACCTTGATAAACAGTTTTTACAGTTTATATGCTGTGCACACGAGTCTGGTGCTTCTAAAGGGGACCCGTGAGCTTAGAGGCAGTGGTTCGCATTAAACTTCTGAATTTAAACATATTGCAAGCACTTGCAGCTCACTTCAGTGTTCCTGTTAATGTTCATATTATTCCATCCATGGCCACTGAGATCCCCTGAAAGTCGGCTCCTGGGTCCTCTTGAACTGACTCCGGGGTCCTGTGAAGCTTCCTGGCTTCCTAATATGAAAAGACATTCCAGGTTCATTATGGATAGTTCCTGCCTCAAACCAGGTATCAATCTGTGCTCCAAGGACTCCTAGTTCCTTCTAGTATGTTCCAGCTTCTCTACAACTTGCTCTCCAAGGCACTGAACACAGTTGGCTGAGACTACCCACTGAGCCCAGTATTATTGGCACTTAGGGCTGGAAATCCTGTGACCAGGAGTAAGCTTGCTTCCACCAAGATGACCGCAGAGAAACTCCCAAAGCGTGATGAACAGAATATAGTCAGATGGTGTTTGTCTCCTTACATGAGAACAATCCTGGTCCCTCCCCTTAGAAAGCACATTTCACCAAACACAGTGGCCCTAACCAAAGTGACACACATACACCCCAGTTCAAAGCCAACAGAAGTAGAGGTCCCACCTCCAAACCTTTAGGAGACATGGTCTGATTGTTCCAATAAAGACCAAGTGTACTTAGCTTTAGCCTAAGCGCAGGACCCTACAGTGTAAGCTTATCCATGGGAGTTCCCCAAGGGACAAAAAAAGGAAAGCTTGCTTGAGCTGATACCCCCAAAATACCCTCTGCCCTCCACCAGAGTGCAGACAAGTGGTTAGAACTGTAGAGGCTTTGGAGATGGTGTGTGCGTGTGTGTGTGTGTGTGTGTGTGTGTGTGTACCAAAAAAAATCTCAAAGCAGGCTGAAGAGAAAACAGCTGGGTGAGAAAGAATAGTAGAAGGCAGGGACAGACAGTCCAGCTGCTAAAGAGCTTGTTGTAGAAGCTTAAGCACACGACTTCAGATCCCCACATGTAAACAAAGAAAACAAAGCAAAAATGACCATGATGACACACACGCCTGTTGTCTCAGTGCTGTCCCTCTGGGCCTCAGTAGCTAGCTACCTTAGCCAGTTGGTGAGTAGCTGGTTCAGTAAGAGATTCTGTGTCAAAAAAATAAGAGGGAGTTCAGTCATCATTGACTTCTAGCCTCCATATGTGTGTGCACAGAAGGACACGTGCACACACACAAATACACCACACAAGAAAGAAAGAATGAGGGGGGGAGGGAGAGAGGGAGGAAGAGGGAAGGTAAGAAAGGTGGGACAGAGGAACGAAGAGAGGGAGGAAAAGATCTTCAGAAATCAATAATAAAAAATTAAAAAGGCAAACACACATATGCATATATAAAGCTTATCTCTATGGAAACACCACTAAATATTAACCCCCACATGGCACTGTCACAGACTTCTTGCTTTACCGATCAGCTGTGCTGTTTCGCACCGTGTTTATCTCTGAAATAAAATCATGTTGAGGGTAAGTCCCAGCACAGGAGGCAAATGACAGATGCTGCCCCAGGCTGACATGGGAGTTGGCTGTGCAGCATCCTCCTAGGTGTCTCCTGACCAACAGGAGGCAAACAGCTAGGAACCCCAACACTCCCAATCCCACTCCTACCCTATGGGGATCTCACACCAGCCTCATTCTCCTCATCTGCAAAATGGGAAAAATTCAGGTATCCTTCCAGAACAGCTATGAAGAACAAATCACAAAGCACATAACATTTAACAGAGTAAGGGAGGCCACAGAAGATGCTGGTCAGGGCCATTCTGTTATTCACAAAAAGGCCACTTGGGTCTTGATCGCTGGTTGTAACGCTATCAGTGGGATATGAATATTTAATGGCATACAGAAACTGGTTCCAACAGTATGTTGCCTCTGTTGAGTGGCAATTTCTTAATTGCTTCTGGCAGATGTACTTGGTTTTGCATGGGAAAGGAGTTAGGAGGTAGGTTTCCAAACATGGCAAGCACTGAGTGGTTTCATGTTGGCAAGACTGAGCCGAGGGCAGGTAAGCAGGCAGGACTTGGACGAGTATTTTCTGACTTAACCTGGACGTGTTAGTAATATAACTTGTGTGCTGTCCATCCATGTAGTAATAGCTCATGCCCAGACTCACAGAGAGGTGGGTGGAGGGGGCTGGAGGCTGCAGTGAGCCTGAACAAAGAGAGTGTGCAAGGAGAACTTGGGATGGATCACTGGAGCCAGAGATTGATCCTGCTCTGCTGCACTCTAGGATGGGAACCACAAACTGAGTCATGCCTCATTCACCCTCCTTCTGTGCATGTGTATTCATGTGCAGGTGTATGCATGCCCATGTTTACATATGTGTGTGCATGCATGCATGTATGTTATCATATATACCTATGTGTGTCCATGTATGCCCTCATGTATTCTCATGTGTGTGTTTGTTCATGTGTTAATGTACGTATTCATGAGAATATGTGTGTTCACATATACATGTATACATCTGTTTGCATATGTGTTCTCATGTGCACGTGTGTGTTGTCATGTGTTCCTTGTGTATTCATGTGTGCATGTATGAGTATGCATGTGTGCGATCACATGTTCATGTGTGTATTCGTGTGCATATGTATCCATTCACATGTACGTGTGTTCATCTGTGTGCACATGTGAGTGCATTCACGTGCACATATATATGTATTCATATAAATGTAGCCATGCCTGCAAGTGTTCCATGTTCATGTGTGCATGTGGAGGCCAGAGTTTAACCTTGGGTGGTATTCTTCAGTAGACATCCATCTTGGTTTTTGAGACCAGGTCTCTCCATGCCCAGGCTAAGCTGGCTGGGCATCAAGGTCCAGGGATTCTCTGGTCTCTGCCTCGCCAGTGCTTCTATTGCAAGCATGCATCGTCCCACTAGGCATTTGATGGGACTGGACCACTATGCTTGCAAAGCTAGTAATTTACTGACTGTGTTATCTCTCCAGCCCCACCCTCGTTTTAATAACTCTGATTATCGTGATAAGAATCAGCATTTATTGAAGCTTCACAATATACCAGGCATGGGTCCAGACACTTTTCCTAAATCAATGCATTACAGCCGTACAGTGGCCCCAAAGGGAAAGGACCACTGCAAACCCAGCACACAAGAGGAAACGTATTCAAAGCTACCACGCTCTGAAGCAAGGCCAGAGTGTGCTGCCAGAGCTCAGGATCACAAATGCTCAACTGTCACCGTTTTGTGTGGGTTTTTGCCCTAGGGTCCATTCTGCTGTGTACATGAGTGCGCATGCACACACACAAACACACACACACACACTCATGGGGACGGGAGAAAGAACTCATCTAGTTGCCAACGAAAAAGATACCCCATGTTCAGCCACGTTAGGACCTCTGCTCGCCTGCCTGCTTCCTCCTTGTTACCCACTCCCTTACTCCCTGCCATTCACCCCTTCTATCTCATCGGACAGTCACTCTCAGCGTGGTTACTTGGAAAGGAGCCAGGATCCAAAGGACAGTACCCCGTACTCTTCGGCACAGCCTTTACGGCATGGAGTGTACTGCAGGGCAAGTGAAGGTTTCAGAACCCCCACCAGATGCAGTTAGACTGCCCACCGATGTCACTGAAAATAAATCTGAAGGAGCTTCCAGCACGGATGGGGGCAGAAGAAGACAGGCAGGTCCTGAAGGCACCGAGCATAGTCCTGAATTCTGTAAGAACGGCCACAGGAAGGAGGTTATGTAAAATATAGCTTTATCAGCGACTTTCTCCAAAAAACAAACTGCAGGAGGAGAAAGCAGGGGCGGGAGAATATATGGATTAAAACAGACTTTAGAGATATCTAATCAATGGTGACATATGGTCCTTGTTTGCATTCTGATTCAAACAGATTGTAAAAGAGAAAAGGAGAGGGAAAGGCAGAGGGAGAGAGAGGCAGGGAAAGAGAAAGGACAATAAACTAAACAAGAGACAACTGGGAAATCGAGAATGTCAGCTGAGTACTGGATGACCTGAGGGAGACTCTCTGGTTGCGCCCCCAGGTGTGATGATGGCTCCCTGGCTCTGCTTTTGCCTCAGAAACTCCTCAGTCTCCTATGAAAAGCACGCAGCATTTAGAGATAAATTATAACGGTGGCTGAGATTTGCTTCAAATCCCCTGGTGAGGAGGAGGAAGGAGCCTGGAGAAGGAAGTTCATGCATCCAGGCACACGGGGTGAGGGAGGGAGACATGCCCTGCCCCTAACTCCACTTCGCCCACGGAGAGGGGAACTGACACATATGTCATGAAATGACGCGATGATAAGGCTGTGCTTTAAAGTGTTCCAGGACCACTCTTGAAAATGGAGGAAGGACAGTGAAGGACTGGAAGTCCGGGCTTAGAGCTGCGGCAAGTGAGTGGCAGCTGGGGAGAGCGCACGAGGCAAGTTCCCTGCTCTTGCTGATGGTGGGGTCCTCACTCAAAGCCAAGGTAACAACTTGGACCGTACCTTTGGGATAACCCCAAACCGAAAGCAACCAAAGACAACAACATGCAAACAGATAAATGAACCGGCCATAGCTGGACACTGGTATACGACCCGGAAGTGAAAGATAATGAACACAGGTATATTCAACACAGTGGATAGACTTAGGAATGATTACGCAGTGTGAAATCAGTCAGACAAAAAGAGCCCATTTTCTGATTTAATTTTAAAAAGTTTTTCAAAAAATGCAAATATATCTACAGTCTTAGAGATCGTGGCGGCAAAAAGGTAAGGGAATAGGGAGATTACAGACGCACACGGGGGATGTCTGAGGTTGATGGACATGGCCATTCCCTTCATCATGGCTTTGTTTTTCAAATGGACATGCATGTTTAAAGTTATCACAGGAGCTGGGTATGGTGACATGTGCTTTTAATCTCAGAACCCAGGAGGCAAAGGCAAGTGGATCTTAATAAGTTTGAGGCAAGCCTAGTCTGCGTAGTGAGTTCCAGGACATCCAGGGCTACATAAAGAGATCTTGTCTCAAACAAAAATCACATCAACCCTTAAATATGTACAACTTACTGTATAGCAATTGTTTTTCAATAATCCTGCTAATAATAAGATAAAACATCTCAGAAAGTTCTGGGAACTAAGTGAACCAACATGTTTGAAGTTCATGGAACTCTCTCAGGCTTTTTGTGAACTCCCAGAAACCACTGTTAGGTCCAGATTCATGTAAGCAGCTGCAGATACAAGAATAAGAAAAGATACTAGCCAGAAATGTTGGTGTACATATATCATTCAGCATTTGGGAGGCTTAGGCAGGAGGACCATGAATTCAAGGCTAACCTGGACTAATTAGTGAGACCTTGTCTCAAAAATAAAAGTAATAAAGAAATGAAGGAAAACAGGAAGCAGGGCAGAAATACAGAAGACAGGGCAAAAAGGCAGGAAACAGGGTGTTACAGGGGAGGGCCTACTTGTTTGTCCAGGTGGCCCGGCTAGCTTAACTCCAAAATAACCACACGTAACTGTATTAATTAAATTGCTGCTTGGCCCATTAGCTCTAACTTCTTATTGGTTAACTCTTATATTAATTTAACCCACAGAAACTGTATTAATTAAATCACTGTTTGGCCCATTAGCTCTAACTTCTTATTGGCTAACTCTTATATTAATTTAACCCATTTCTGTTAATCTGTATATTGCCACATAGCAGTGGCTTACCTACTGGGAAAGATTTGGCATGTCTGTCTCTGGCGGCCCCATGAGGTCTCTCTGACTCTGCTTTCTTTCTCCCAGAATTCAGTTCTGTCTTCACCTACCTAAGTTCAGCCCTATGAGGCCAAGGCAGTTTCTTTATTCATTAACCATTACAAGCAACACATAGAAAAAAGGACGTCCTGCAACAACAGGGAAGGCAGTGGGGGTCAGGAATATAGGGAGGAGGGGAGGAATACAGGAAGCAGAGCAGAAAGGCCGGAAGCAAGGAAGAAATATAGGAAGCAGAGTAGAAAGGCAGAAAGCAGGGAAGGAATACAGGAAGCAAAGCAGACAGACAGGAAATGGGGCAGAAAGGTAGGAAGCAGGGAGGGAAGACAGGAAGCTGACATCAGGGAAAAAAGCAGGTCAGGAAAGCAGCAAGTGGGGGAAGGAATGCAGGAAGCAGGGACAGAAGGACTGAAGAAACACAGGACAGACCAGGAGCTTCAATCTTGCCCATCTCAATAAAGGAGAAAAACAAATTACAAAATTCTTTGATAGAAAAATACAGAGAAGGGAACGTAAGACAGGGGGTAGTTCTTCTTGGTAAGAGAGACATTGGCTGAGGTGAGGTGAGGTAAGAGCTGTTTGGGAAGAAGTCTAAGAAATAAAAGTGCCAATTGGATAGAGAGCATGTGCAAAGTTCTCAAGGTTAGAGAAAGTGTGCCCTTAACTAATGAGCTAATGAACTCCTGAAGGCACAGAGGTCTAACAGAAGACAGCAGGAAGGAGGATAAAGTGAAGAAAATGATATGAACCAGCACTTACTGTCTATTGTAAGCTAGACCATGTTCATCAATTCGTGTACCTCAAAAAAGCCTACCAGGCAGGAACTATCCCTGTTCTCATTTCATACAACACAGAGTGGGTAAACAGCTTTGTCCAAGATCACAGTCTTAGGACTTCTGTTGCTGCAATAAGACACCATGACCGAAAGCAGCTTAGGAGGAAAGGGTTTACTTCCATCTTACACTTTCTAGCTCATCATCCACGAAAGTCAGGGCAGGAGCACAAGACAAGAGCCAGAAGGCAAGAACTGATGCAGAGACCATAGAGAAACACTTCTTCTTGGCTTTGCTCAGTCTGATTTCTTACATACCTCTGGACCACCTGCCCAGAGATGGCACTGCCTACAGTGAGCTGGGCCCTCCCATATAAATTATCAACCAAGAAAGGCCCTAAGTATTTGCTTATCAAGGCATTTTCTCAATTAAGATGCCCTCTTCCCAGATGACAAGGAATTAGTTATCCTGGCTAGTGTTTTGTCAATTTGACAACAGCCACAGTCACTTTGGAGTAGGAAGCCTCAATTGATAAAATGCCCCCACGAGGCTGTCCTGAGTGCAGACCCGTGGTTCATTTTCTTGATTGATAATTGATGTGAGAAGTCTCACCTCACTGTGGGCGGTGCCCCCTCCTAAGCAGGTGGTTCTGGGAGCTGTAAGAAAGCAAACTGAGCAAGCCATGGAGGCCAAGCTCTGCATCAGGTTCCTGCCCTGACTTCCTTTGATCACAGACTGTGATGTGGATGTGTAAACTAAGACAAAGTCTTTCACTCCAAGTTGCTTCTGGGCATAGTGTTCTAGCGCAGCAACAGAAACCCCAAGACAGCCACAGGGTTAGGAAGGGATTCAATGCAAACCTGGTCTATTCTATCAGTCAACAGTGCCCTAATAGCCAATACCCACCGAAGGATCAAAGAGTTTGCAATATCAGACAGTCTGGTACCAAATGGGGCTTTCTCCTCAATGTTGCGGGAGGAGTTAAGGCATGGTTAAAGGAAAGATTCTGTCTTCAACACCACCTGTGAGTGACATGGCTATGACAACCCACTTTGGTAAATATTACTGTCCCCTCCCTAACCAGTGAGGATGGGGATCCTCAAATCAAGGAAAGTCAAACGATTTGCCCAAAGTCACACAGTCTGATGCCAAACCATAGGCTTTCCCACCACCTTATCTTCAAATTAGGCTCCTCCATCAAGGTTCCACATCACCACTTCCCCTCATCTGGATCTTCCAATCCCAGCCTCTCTAGCTCCTCCTCCTTTACCACAATGGGCATCCCGCAGAGCTGTCTGGAAAAGGTGATTCAGACCATGGCGGGCAGAGGAGACATTAGACTTCCACCTCCTGAGAACAGATGTCAGAATCCTGTGACACAGCGCACTCAGTCGGCCCCTCTTTCCTATTGAATTAGCACTGCTCCACACAATCCCTCTCTGGCCACTTTAATGGGATAAGTGGCTAATTTGATTGGGTTCAATGAGATGTAAATGATTGGATTCAATAAAGGAGCAGGGAGTGTTTCCCTCCGCCGATGACCTCATTTCTCATTGGAGGTACAGTGGTTGCCCAGCAGCACCAAGAGCAGAGGTGAAAGACCCTGGCAGCATCCCGTGGGCAAAGGAGACTCCAGAATGCCTTCTGCTAGAATTGGAATATGCTGCAAATTCCCCCCAAGTTTCCTGTACTAAAATTTAATGCCGCGTTGACGGTATTAAGAGTATAGAGATGTGGCTTAGTAGAGTACTTGGACCATGCCCTGCACCATATAAGTGCAAGTGTGGTAGCTTGTGCCTGGGAGGTGTAAGCAGGAGTATCTGGACCCCAAGCTTATCCTCGGCTACATAGAGAGTTCAAGACCGGCCTGAGATATATGATATGAGACTCTGTCTCAAATCTCAAATCTCTCTCTCTCTCTCTCTCTCTCTCTCTCTCTCTCTCTCTCACACACACACACACACACACACACACACTATATATATATATATGTATGTATGTATGTATATACACACTATACACACATATACACACACTATACACACACTATGCACACACATACACACACTATATATGTATATACATACACACACTATATATATACACACACACACACACGATACAGACATAATCTGACCACAGAAGTAGAGCCTTTGAGGGGTGATTAAATTTGTATATGATTATGGGGTTTCCCCAATTTGCTTTGGGAGCTTTATAACAAAGCTAGACAGACACACACATGTGCTTCTTGTCTCTTATCTTGATGTCCCAGGCCACCTCCAGACTCAGAATAAAGGCCACCACTAAATGTGGGCCCTTTACCTTGTACCTCTATCACTCATGAACCAAATATGCCTCTTTCTTCATGATATGTGTTTATAAGCAGACAAAATGAGAGCTTATCATTAAAACCCCGAGTATCCTTCGGGCTAGAAAGAGGGTTAAGGGTACAGCCAGTCCATCAGGGTCTGTGAGCCAACTGCAATTACAAGACATTGGTGGTGTTCCCTACATTCTTTGAACTCAAGCCTTTTTTTCTTCAAATTAGGAACAATGTTAACATTTCAGAGAGTTACAAAAGTGAAGAGGGCATTGGCTAGTGGGCAGTATGCCCACCTCACACCTCACAGTACAGAACAACCAGCAGATATACGGATAGGGATGGATGAATGCATAAATGGCTAGTGAAGAGTATGCACACCTCACACTTGCAGTACAGAACAGCCAGAAGATGTGTTAGTGCCACATAAGCGCTAAGGGTGGACAGTATTTCCAAAAACAGAAGTTAATGCCCTGCCACCTGAAAGTAGAGCACGCTTACACACAAAGAGAGAGTTGAGATAAGGTTGTGTCCTTGTGCCGATATATTGGCTCAAGAGTAGTACAGACAAGAGCTGACTGTGCAAGGCTGGAAAATCGTTCCACACAAGGCTTTGCATGGCTTCACCTCTAACATTCAAAGACGCCCTCCAGCACTAAGACCAATGCCAGCAGGTGGCTGTCTTCCATGGACCGCATTTTATCAGTGATCACTCCTTGAGCCTCACAAGACAGTCATTACTAGGCACGCCAGCAGGGCTGGATTTTAGGGGAGTGGAATGGAGAAGCAGAACATTGTAGGAAAAACTTCCCTGGTCTGGGAATTCCTGGCTGCTACAGAAGGAGCCAATAGGAAGTGGGAAGCCTGCCGTGAACCCATCCCTGTGCCTAAAGGAGCCCAGCTTAGAGTTTCTTTCAAAATTCTCCTGAGGTTTTTTTTTTTTTATTAATTAATTTATTTAATTATTAAAGATTTCTGCCTCTTCCCCGCCACCACGTCCCATTCCCTCCCCCTCCCCCAATCAAGTCTTCCTTCCTCCTCAGCCCAAAGAGCAAGCAGGTTTCTCTGCCTTGTGGGAGGTCCAAGGACCACCCACCTCCATCCAGGTCTATTAAGGTGAGCATCCAAACTACCTGGGCTCCCACAAAGCCATTACGTGCAATAGGATCAAGAACCCATTGCCATTGTTCTTCAGTTCTCAGTTTGAGCATCTGCCAAGATAGCATTGCCAGCTGCAGGAGCAAGTAAACAGCTCATGAGGCTGTGGGGACAGTTCACATCCAAGCCACACGGAGCACTGGATACGCTCTTCATGGTTCGCAGCAGGATGGATGCCACTCCTCCTAGGAGTCTGCAGACTGTTTGTCGTGCAGAATGGACCCAGACTAACCAGAAAAAATCTAGGACAATGGTTCTTAGCCTGTGAGTTGTGACCCCTCTGGGGGACAAATGGCCCTTTAGCTGGGGTTGCCTAAGACCATCTGAAAACACAGATGTTTACGTGATAATTCATAACAGTAGTAAAATTACAGTTATGAAGTGGCAACAAAAATAATTTTATGGTTGGGGACACCACAGCATGAGGAACTGTATTACAGGGTCACAGCATTAGGAAGGTTGAGAACCACTGGTCTAGGGCATCTTGAGCAAATTCAGAGAGCACTTGACATGATCAAAGAGAAAGGCACTGGTTAGTTCCTTATGAAAGCTTTTCCCTCTTCTTTGTGGGCACACGAGTAGACCCACAGTCCTCGGTCTTCCTTGCAGTTAGATGTGGCCATGTGACAAGCCGGGCAGTGAGTGTGGATGAGTGCTGTACCTGTTACACTCTGACCAATGGCTCTCCTCCCCTCTCGGTGCCTCTGTGTTCCCTCCTTCATCCCCTGGATACATACAGAAGATGCCATGGCTCCAGAGGAGGGAGCTAAGCCACAGGAAGGTCCTGAATTTTGAAATCATCCCCTAACTGCTCCCCCAGGGAAGATCCACTTTGGACTACCACTGACGAGTAACGCTCAAGCCCATGTAATGTTAAGCTGCAGGGTTTGACAGTTGGTTTTATTCCAGGAGTTAGTGCCGCAGCCAACATCTGGAGTACCCACTGCAAACCCCCACTAATCACATGCACCAAGCAGACCAGACTCCTCCTGGGACGTGTGAGTCAGCTTCTCCACCTGCAAATGTAAGCACTTGTGCGTCAAAACTGCCATCGGGGAGATCTCATGGGGAATTAGCCTATGAAGGGCTGCCATTGTGACGTCTAACACTGCTGCGCGATCCCTGGGTGCCACGCTGTAATAAGAACTGTTTGTGCTTGGCCTCAGCTATTTCCCCATGATAATTGGTGCCCAATAATAGTATTAATTCCATTTACCATTGGGGGACTGTAGGACCAGTGACATTAAGAAATATGGTCTCTCTTTTACAGCACAATTTAGCTCAATGGAATCAGACCCCAATCCTTCTGTCGTAGTGAGAGGAATCAGTCTTCTTTGGAGTCCCCTAGAAGCCAATGAGAACTAGACGAGTCACTGGGTTTCTGCGTGTGGACAGAGCAATGTTGCCAACCCCAGATAATAGAGAATGACTGATGACCCCAGGCCAATCCTGCTGCACTCCGCACACTTGCTCTAGGCATTTCATTTGTGTGCACTCAGCATTCACCAGAGACACATCCTCTTCTGTGGGTTTGGACACCTTCCCCTACCCCGTCAGGCCAGCCACTAAGTGGCTCTTCTCTGAACTCTCAAGACACTGTGCTTGTATCCTTCCTCGTGTAGACTCTGGAAAGCTACTTAGCCCCTCTGGGCATCAGCACTATCATCTGTTTGATAGAATGGATACCAATACCAACTCTTTTGGTTAGCTATAAAAACGCAGGTAGCAAACTTGGTGCTGGTTAAGTGTCATTTAATAAGCTGGATATACAGACACTTACAGGAATCCAGCGTTTTGGTGTCAGGACACTTGACTTAAAAAGCAAATTTTCGATCAGCATAGAATGTTACATCTAAAAAATATTCAACAATCTGATCTTAAGATTTAATTTTCATCTATCTGCATTTGTGTATATGTGTGTGTGAGTACAGTGCCCCAGGATGCCAGAAGAGGGCACTATACCCCTTGAAGGTAGAGGTACAAGTGGTTATGAGCCACCCTCTGTAGGTGCTGGGACCTGAACTTATGTACTCTGCAAGAACTGCAAGTGCTCTCAGCCACTGAGGCATCTCTACAACCCCAAAGATTTGTTTTATTGTGTTTACATGGATGAATACGAGTGCTCACAGGTGCCCAAGAAGGCCGGAGGTGAGAGACATCAGATTCCCTGGAGCTGGAGGTACCGGAATTTCTGAGCTGCCAAATCTGGATACTAGGATTCAAACTCTGAACAGCAGTGACTTTACTCAGCTGTGGAGCCACCTGTCCCTCTCAATAACCATTGCAGCTGTCATTTAGAGTTACTGGGATCATCAACATTGAGATAAAATCTAGACATCTCTAGTTTGAGTTCTAGAACCCTGATGAGGCTTCCTAGGTCATACAAGCTCACCTGCCTGTTCCTTGGCCTTTATGTCAATAATACGAAAAGAATCGTGCTTACTATAAGGGAGTTTTGAAGTATAAAATGTTGTCTAAACTATTCGGAAGGTAGCCACAGGCCCTTGTAATATACACTTATTGTTGGCATGCCTATTCTACTTCTTAATATGAAAGCGAACTATGTTCATGCAGTACATCGGCATCAACCCAACACCTGGCACATATTAGGTGCTCCACAAATGATGGGCACCTGACTGAACAAATGCGTGCACAATGACTTAAATGCCTGGGGCTGCCATAAGCTTCCAGAACTCAGGCCTTTTGTCTTTGCAGCAAATTTCTTTTGAAACAATTATCTGTATATAATTATCTCTCTATAGCCCAGGGCCTTGGGCTTGATTTTCGTAACAGTGATGAGGATTTTCCAACTCCTTTCTAATAAATGCAACAATAATGCCAATTGAGTGTTTTCCTTCTAAAATGCCTCTGCATCTATCATTGCATCTTATTTTGTCAGCACCTTCTACAAGCAAGAATTATTATTTCTATTTTACAAATCGGAAACAAGACTGAGGTCGAAAAGGGAAACATAAAACTCTAACCCGGCAAGCCAACAGCCTCTCAGATGTCTCTAAAAGAAATCCAATCTCGGTTATTCTTTCCTGTCCTCTGAATCCAGGTATCTGGCTCTACTACTGTCTGCCTTGTTACCTTGAGATAGAGTTTCTCACTGCGCCTGGTGCTAGGATGGTGACCAGCAAGCTCTACCCATGTTCTTGTCTGCACCCCCATCTACCCACAGCACTCAGCAAACAGCTGCATGTGGCCATGACATTGCATGTGTGTTTGAGCTGTGAACTCAGGTCCTCATGCTTGCATAGCAAGCACTTTTACATGCTGAGCCATCTTTTCTGAGCCCTCCTCAGAAATCTTGATGCCTTGGCTTAGAGGCTCAATCCCTCTTCCCTTCATTCTGGGTCAAATATTTGATCTGCTCACTAAGCATAATCATCTTCTATGCGATTGTCAAATATAAAGACTTGGGAATATCTCAGGGTGCTTCCTCTCTCCCATCCTCCCTCCCCACCCAAAATCCCCCACACAAGCAAGCCACTACATTTTGACCATTCCTTCTAAAACCTCTCTAATGCCATCTCCTCTGTCCCCACTGCTGCCAGCCACCCAGCCACAGTTACCCCTCAAATGGATGACATCACCCCTGGACTGACCATGACATCATACCTGGACTAACCATGACATCACACATGGACTGACCATGACGTCACACCTGGGCTGATCATGATGTTACACCTGGACTGACCATAACATCATACCTGGGCTGACCATGACATCACACCTGGACTGACCATGACGTCACACCTGGACTGACCATGACGTCACACCTGGACTGACCATGACGTCACACCTGGACTGACCACTCTGTTTTTACCTGAGGCATCCAGCCACTCATCTTTTGTTTATTTCTTTTTACATCCTGACCGCAGTCTCTCTCCCCAGTTCCTTCCCTTCCCTCTCCTTCTGTTCCCACCCCTTAACCCATTCCTTTGCCATTTCTGTGCAGGAAAGTGCAGGCCTCCCATGGCTATGAAGAAAGCTTGGCATATCAAGTTGCAGTAAGACTAACCACCTCCCCTTGTATTAAGGCTGGGCAAGGCAACCTAATAGGATGAATAGAGTCCCAAAAGTCAGCAAAAGAATCAAAGACAGCCCCTGTTCCCACTGTTAGGAGCCCCTCAAGAAGACCAAGCTATACAACTGTCACTTATATGCAGAGGGCCTAGGTCAAGACTATACAAGCTCCCTGACTGTCTCAGTCTCTGTGAGCCCCCTATGAACCCAGGTTAGTTGATTCTGCAGGTTTTCTTATGATTCCCTTGACCCCACTTGCTCCTACAACCCTTCATCCTCTTCTTCAGGATTCCCTGAGCTCCATCTAATGTTCAGGTGTGGGTCTGCTTCTGTTTCCATCAGTTGCTGGGCGAAGCCCCTCTGACCTCTGATAACAGTTGGGCTAGGCACCAATGTATGAGTACGTACGGCAGAGTATCATTAAGAATCATTTCATTGTTTGTTGTTGTGGTTGTTCTTTTTGTTTTGCCAGTCGAGTTTGCTTCTTTCCTATTCTATCGTAGGTCTCTGGGCCTTCCTGCCTCAGTGTCCTGGCCCTGGGGGGGGGGGAGGGAGCTCCCTCTCATGGTGTACCTCCCATTGGTCTTCTAAGCATAGCAATTGCAGTCTACAGCTTGAAGGCAAATTTCAGCCTCTTCAGTAGGCTCTTGAACATCTGTGCTCTTTCTAATTTCCTCTTTGTCCACCACCATCTCATACCTAGACCAGACTGGACAAGACAAATACTGAGGGGAGAACCTGATCTTCCTGTGTATTCTCTGATCTGTCTACTCTCTGAGTCATTATAGACACCATGTGCCCACAAGACCTGTTCTCCAAGGCTTGGTCTTAATATTCACAGCCTCCAACAAGCCTGGTTTGTTTCCCGTCTCCATTTCCTCTATAGATCCATGTAGAGGGGACATTGTAGGCTTTGTAGTTCCTGAAATCCCATTGCCTGCCATGAGATATAGAAATTTCCATATAGCATCACTGCCAGTGACATCCTTTCCCATCCAAAGTCCTCTCAACAGCTCCAAAGGCCAAGAAAGCAGAAGAGGTCTTCACTGGCCCCTCTCTCTGAACAGTGACAGGTGGAAAATTCCAGCACTCCACCAGTTTTCTCACTCACAAGAGCACTCTTACCAATGAAGGAGAGAAATTGTTTGACTTTCCTAGAATGTCTAGATTTTTCCAGAGAATCAGGAAGCACACATCTGACATTTTACTAGTTGACATTTCAATATCAGTGTCAATGCCCCTCTTTAGCTCCATCAGAAGCACTTACCTTGGTGTCTCACTTCTTAAGCCAATATGGCAGGCCCTGGCCACATAAGGCTACTGAGTATTTGAAATGTGACCGATCCAAATGGAGACCCACTTTAAATGTAAAATGCACACCAAATTTCAAAACCATTGTATGAAAAAGAAGGTAAATTGCCCATAAATAATTTAAAGCATATTGTAGATATTGAGGTCAATAAATGTCAAAATGGTTCTGTTTGTCTCTTGCCATTTTATGTGGCTACTGTAATGGTTTTTTTGGGGGGGATGAGGCTCACATTGTATTACTGTTACATGCCATTTGTCTACACTGTTAAGCTCAATTATGGTGGCTCCTTCTCTACGAGAAATTCCAGTGACAGGCATTCAAGACAAAGTTCATCAGTTATCTCTACACACACTATAAGCCAAAGGCACCAGGGCTCAGAATCAAATCTACCCTTAGTTTGTTTCCCAGGGGATGAAACAGGGCCAGGGTTGATTCAACAAACACTTCCAGAGCCCTGCTGTGCAACAGGCCCTGGGGATGCAAGGGAGAACCTGGGAAGGTGTGGACCCAAAGGGGCTTCCCATGCCTTTCCCATTCAATCCAAATTCAGACTATGCTAGCATGGCCTTCCACTGTGGTCAGAGCAGGAGGAAGTCTGGTCTTCAAACCTGTTTTTCTGGATAAACCTGTAATCCCAGCCACCAGGAGGCAGAGAAGCAGGGGTCAGCTGGGTCTACACAGAGCAGCTGAGTCTGCATCAAGCAAGAGGTAGCCAGGTTAGGCTGGGAGGGAGGCGGGCTGAAAACCAGAGCAGATCCATACTCAGGGTCAGATTTGAGACAGAAACTCTTCTTCATTCATTTGAAACTGGATCCCTAGTGTGAAAACTGTAAGGACCACTGAAGAACTGGGGCTATTTCAACAACAGCTTACAATTTCCAGGAGACAGAGAACCTTACATAAATAAGATTTTTTTTTTTTTTAACCAAACTGTCTTGGTCACATTTTCATTGCTGTGAAGGGACACCATGGTCAAGACAACTTATAGAAGAAAGCATTTAGGGGACTTGCTACAGCTTCAGAGAGTGAGTCCATGACCGTCACAGTGAGGAGCATAGCAGCAGGCAGGCATGGTGCTGGAGCAGCTGCTGAGAGTGCATATCTTATCCACAAGCACAAGACAGACAATATCCGGGAATGATGTGGGTTTGTGAAACATCCAAGCCCACAACCAGTAACACACCTCCTCCAATAATACATCCTTCCCAAGCAGTTCCACCAACTAGAGACCAAGAATTCCAAGAATTCAAATGTGTGGGCCTGTGGGAGCCATTCTTTGTTTTTTTGTTTTTTGGTTTTTTTTTTTTTTTTTTTTGGTTTTTCGAGACAGGGTTTCTCTGTGGCTTTGGAGCCTGTCCTGGAACTAGCTCTTGTAGACCAGGCTGGTCTTGAACTCACAGAGATCCACCTGCCTCTGCCTCCCGAGTGCTGGGATTAAAGGCGTGCACCACCATTTCTTATCCAAACCACCACACTACAATAAAGTCAAGGTCACACTTACTGGCTCAGCCCTTTCAAAGTTTAGAGACACTTGGGAGGCTTAATGAATGACATCAGGACCTGCTGTGTGTTCACCTCCTCAGACTTTTTCTCCTCCAGTGTGCTTGCAAGATCTCAAAACTACTCTTTACATACAGGTAAGATCCTCCTGTGGGTAGCCAGAGGAGCTCGGATAGTGTTGACCATCTACGAACCAGTCATTGGTCAGGAAAATGGAATAGAACGATTAACCAAACCAAGACCTTACGCCCACACTTAGACCTCAGAAGTCTACTTTATGCCACCTAAACTTTCCAACCTGAGGTGAACGTTTCTCTAAAAGAAATTTGCAGTTACCGGGAGCCACTACAGAATGAATGTTAACAGGCAGAGCTCATAAATGACAACTGTGAGCCTTAAACCTAAAATTTCACAGGTGAACAAGCTACCGAGAAAGGAGAACAGTCCTTTCAGTGATAGGAAGGATCCCAACACAGGTTTAAGAGTGCATTCTGACGAAGCAGTGGCCATCAGCTGCGGTGAATCTCTTCATCTTTCCGAGGAGAAAGGAGGCTTGCAGAGAGGGTGTTTATGAGCAGAAGGAGGGAGGGGTGGGGAAGCAGTTTATCCCCTTTGCATTTTGAGTTTTTATTAAGCAAACGTCTAAATGCCCAAAAATTCCAGGGCAAGAAGCATCCCCATTCTTTTCCCTGGAGCTGGAGAAAAAGCAAAGGGGGAACCAGCGACCTCAGTGTGGCCAGCTCTGGTCCTTGGGCTTTGATAAGAAACTCTATCACTTTTCCAAAATCTCCCCACAGAAGTGCATGTGACCCAAACAAAAGTTTCTTTTCCTCTTGCCAATTTCTTGTTTATGCTATTAGCAAAACCAATTCAAGGAAAATTCTGCCTTCTGTGAACATCTGCTGCCGCTGATTAGAAACCACTTAGAACCAAGCTATTTTCTATCTTGCCCAATGTTAACTGAGAACAGACCCTGTAGCCAAGTTCCTCTAAATGACTTGTAATAAACCGTGATGTTTCCTTAAGTGTGTTTGTAGATGGAGATGTCCTAGCAGATAGGGATGCCCGGAAGTGAGCTGCAGATAGCAAATAAGGAAGTAGCCATGTTTGTCTGGGATCTCTGAGAAACAGAACCAATAGAAAATATAAACATATAAAGATAATTTACTATACAGATTTGGCTCGCATAATTATAGAGGCTGAAGAGTTTAAGATCTGCAGTTGGCAAGCTAGGCATCCAAGAGAGCCTGGTAGCATGGTTCAAATCCAAGTCTGCAGTCCAAAATTCAAGTTCAATTCTAAGACCATAGAGAAGAGGAGACCAACGTCCCGGTGCAAAGGCCGTTAAACAGAAAGGTAGCTCTCTTCCTCAGCTGCTTATTCTGTTCACATCTCTAAAGAAGGGCTGAGCTTGGCACATGATGAAAAATGATATGCCTGACTCAGTCTACCATCCAAACACCTTCACAGATGCCCAGTTAACATTTAACCAAAATGTCCTGCCCTATGGAGCAATCACATTAATATAGTAAATTAATTTCTCTCACTTTTCAAGTGCCTGATGCAGTCTGCTAATTTGAAGCCTTATATTATATACATTTTATAATTGACTTTCCAAGAGGAAATCTCTAAGTTCAAAGTTTCTTGCTTTAGACCCCAATAAGTGGAGGAGCCCTGGGATATGCCACTTAGAACCAAACATCCAAGATGAGATAGATATTTTAAGCTCAAAGAGATCACGATATTCACTGTGGTCCAGCCCTGAGGGTTAGCATAATAACAACAGTTAAGAGTTCAGTCTTTGGGGTCAGATGGGTCTGGATTTCTAGCTCATGGCTACTACTTTAATAGTTAATAGTCATGGAAATATCTCTTAACTCTTCTGAACCTCAAGTTCGTAACCTACACACTGAGAATAATAACAGCACAGATGGTCCTCAGAATACAGTCTTTCAACTTCATGACTGTACAAACGTGACACGCCTTCAGTAGAAACCAGACTGCAGACTTGGATGTTGTCCTTGGCTAGAAATATGCAATGTAATGCTCTCTGGTTATGTTGGGCAGCAGCCACGAAGTCACCGACCAGTCACATGAGCATGGTGGTGAGGGCTGCGGGGACACAACCAATCTACAGTGCACTGTGTGGCTAAGATGTGATGTTCAGAAAGTTAAGTATATTAAATTCATGCTTCACTTAGATATTTTCAACTTATGCTCATCTTACCAAGATACACCCCGACTCCAGTCAAGGAGCGTCTAAAGCTAACAAGGAGCAGATATGCATTTGTTATCTAATACATATTTGCTGATTTGATAATTAAGTGCACAGAATAAATAACCCATTAGTAAAGGACAAATGAAATAGAGAAACCAAGTAACCATAATAGCTGACAAGTGCCAAGGCTTTTCTAGAACTTTCTAATCCCCTTGGAAGACCAAAGAAAAACTATTTTACCCCAGTCTTACAGATAAGAAATCAAAGGAGAGAAAGCTTCATGCATTTGTTCCCAGTCAAATACATAAAAGGCAACAGAACCAAGGGTTAAACTCGAGGTGTCTGGCTCCACAGGCCAGGTTCTCAAGCAATGATGCGGTACTCACAGAGGATAATTGTGAAGAAAAGTTCCTGGGCATGGCATAACAGCTCCCTGCTTTTCTGATAACATGAAGATTAAGACTGTGGGCTCTGGGGTGAGATAAGTTTCACCTCCAATGCCAGCTCCAACACCCTTCAACTACATGACCCCAAACAAGCAGCTTAGCGCTTCTAAGCCCCAGCAAGATGGGGCTGCTGATAGATTGTGGAAAGACTGCAAGGCAGCCATAGGTGCATGGTTTCTATCCCAATGCAATACGCAGCGACAGCAGCCCTAACGAAGACGGCAGCCGTAAAAATCCTACCGTCTAGGGCTAAAGGAAAGCGGAAAGATGAGCAAGAGAAGAGAAGTAAGAAAGGGAAGGAACTTACTTCTGTGAAGAGGTGAGTTCCACGATGGGTTCTGAAGTCACGGAAGAACACTATCAGAGCTTAGAATATCAGGTAGAGCAGTGGTTCTCGATCTTTCTCATGCTGCAGCCTTTTAATGCAGTTCCTCATGCTGCGGTGACTCACAACCATACAAATATTTCATTGCTATTTCACCCCTACAATTTTGCTATTGTTATGAATCGTAATGTGAATATCTGATATATGATCCCTATGAGACGGTCAGTCAACCCCTAAGGGGTTGTGACCCTCAGGTTGAGAACTTCTGCCCTAGACTGTGTAAGGGGTCAGGGGAACAAACAATATATCAAAAGGTACAAAAAACCTTGAAGCCCACTCTCTTTCTCCTTATCACATGCTGGTCACTGAGAAATGAGGAAAGGGTCCCAGGCAGGCAGCAATAGGAGAAGCACTTGACAACAGGAGCCAGGGTCCTAGGAGCTGTGCTCCAACAAGCCTGAGCTTACAGCCAATGTGACTTCACCCCAGCATCAGAAGTCTTACATCTGCTTCCTAGCCCATGAAAATGAATTTTCAGCCATATCCTCCAGACACATTCTTCTTAACCAAAACGCTGCTTTCAGGGACCAATTGGAACCTACCTCTTAAATGTAATTCTCCTCAGCAGAGTGGCTTCCTCTCTGTGTCCTATGTGCATCAGCACACCCAGGCAGACACTGCTCATGTTTGAGAGGTGAGGCTTGCCTGGAGCAGCTGAGCGGAAACTCAGACTCGGAGAACAATGTGCTACTCGCAGGGAGCTGTCGCTCAGAAAGGTACTGTCTAGCCTCTAAAAATAAGGCTATCCACCAATGGCTCTTATGGAGCTCTATACTTCTGTGACCTTGAGATGTGAATGCCTTTAAGATTTGAACCCTAGGGACAATTTCTGCCACTCAGTAAAGACATATTTAGTAGAGCTAGAAGCCACAGAAGGTCAAATAAAATGCAAAACTTTTTTTCGTTGTTGTTGCTGTTTGAGACAGGGTTTCTCTGTGTAACAGTCCTAGCTGTCCTAGAACTAGCTCTTGTAGAGCAGACTGGCTTCAAACTCACAGAGATCCACCTGCCTCTGCCTCCCAAGTGCCAGGATTAAAGGCGTGCACCACCACAAGAGAGACAGGCAAACACACATTCTCTCCCTCTCTAGACAGACCTCTTTCTCCATTCCTCTTTCCCTCTCTATCTCCTGTCAATGACACTTTGATAAGTTGTATTCTTTATATACCTTGCTACTCTAAACAAAACCTTTATTACAAAGTACTTGCCTCATAGATCAGCAGCACAACATCACCAGGGACTCATTCTGTAGACAACAACATAGGGTCTTACTCTATAGACAAACATCACAGTAACACCAGGGACTCATTCCGTAGACCAACAACATAGGGTCTTACTCCGTAGATGGACATCACAGCAACACCAAGGACTTGCCTCATAGGTCAGCAGCATCAAAATCATCATGGATTCAGTCTATAGCCCAGAAACATTAAAAAAAAAAAAAAAACATGGGAGCACATTAACAATGCACAATCTCAGGCCCTATACCAGCCTTATTAATCAGAAACTGCTTCTTCAGATTTCTAGGGGCTTCTCTTCACATTAAAGTAGGAAAATCATTATTTGAAGGGAGTTGAGGTTTCTGTACCCACGGAGCTAGAACTAACCACCTTAAATGTAATGAAAAGTCAACTGGCCAAATGTCCATAGCTAATCAGGACAGCTATCATTTCTCAAGGGCCCATGAAGTGTTTAACATTCCATATGGCTTCTCACCTGTCCATCTCCCCATTTTATAGATATCAGAATTAAACTTCAGACAAAGGACCTTGCACATGGCTGCTGTAGATCAATCCTTTTCTACACTATGAATATGTATTACTCTCATTGGTTAATAAAAAGCTGATAGGCTGGTAGCTGAGTAGGAAGTTAGGTGGGAAAGCCAAACTGAGGATGATAGGAAAAAAGAGGGCAGAGTCAGGAGAGACACCAGCTAGCCTCTGAGCAAGCAACAGGATGTAATGAAGTAACAAACCATGAGCCACATGACAAAGCATAGATAGGAAATATGGGTTAATTTAAGTGTTAGAGTTAGCTAGTAATAAGCCTGAGCTATCAGCCAAACATTTATGAGTAATATTAAGCCTCTGTGTTGGTCATTTAGAAGCAGCCCAGGACAGGAAAACGTTTGTTTACGCATGACCATTCAGTCAGTGACCATTGAGCCAGTTGTGATCTATTCCCCAAAGTCGGAACACATGATTCCCCTTTCCAGAGCACATCAGCACAGTCTTTATTATCCAAGAATAGCGGGGAGAGGCTCTTGACTGGATGTCAGCAGTGTTTTAGTTTGAATGTGATTTTCTGTCCTCAAGATTTGGAATGAAAGGCTTGGTCCTCGGGGTGACACTCTGGGAAGGTGGTGGAACTTTTAGGAAGTAGATCCTGGTAAGAGTTCCTTAGGTCATTGGAGGGACAGTCTCAGGTGGGATGATGGACACTAGTCTCTCTCAACTCTTCTGGTTCTGAAAGTTCTTATACACCTGCACCCCCATCATGGTGTGTGGGAGGTCTCAGCAGAACTGACCCAATGCAGGTTGCTAAACTAAAATGTGAGCTGAATTACCCCGTTATCTTTATGAGTTAGCTGCCTCAGGGATATTATTGTACTAACTCAAAGCTGCCTGACTCCAACAGTGGCAACATGACTTGACTGGAAGAGAAGTCTTCCAGAGCCTCCAGTCTCAAGAAACTAGATACATATCTCTGAGAGGAATAATTAAGAAAAAGGATGATCCAAATCAAAGTTGTGTCCTCTACTAGTCCTAGGAAAGCCACAAGCCAGTTCTCATCCGTCATTAGTCCTTGAAGTATCACAGGGAAGAAGGGAGCTAACCATATAAGGTACTCAAACCACATGATTCTTTTTCAAATGGCTGGGTACTCTTTCCCATCTGACAGGTAAGTGGTTTATAAAAGCATTTAACCGGTCTGACAGTTTCAGAATCATGGTGGAGCAAAAGCATGTCAGCAGGAGCATCTGACAGCTCACATCATGATCCACAAGTAGGAGGCAGAGAGACTCACACACTGCGAATGGCACAAATCTGTTGAAACATCAAAGCTTGCCCGTAGCTGACACACCAACTTCAACAAGACCACACCTCCTAATTCCACCAACGAAGGACCAAATATTCAAATATGTGAGGCTATGGAGTCCCATTCTCATAAAAACCACCCTAACTGTCAACTTTACAGGATCTTGCATTACCTAGGAGACAAGGAGACAAAACTCTGAGCACATCTGTGAACGATTATCTAAGTTGGTGTTATTGAAATGAGAATTCTCACCTTAACTATGGGCAGCACCATTCCTTAAGCTAGGTGAATGAGTTAAATACCAACATCCACTCACTCCTTTCTGTTTCCCCGACTGTGGATGCGATGTGATCAGATGCTTCATATTCTTTCCGCGCCGTAATAGACTGTACTCTTAAAGTGTGAGTCAGCTTGTACCCTTCCTTCCTTCCTTAAGTTGCTTTGGTCAGGTATTTTATTGTGATAATGGGAAGAAATAACTAATTCAAGAGACATAGAAAGTGGTAGCCACATTGACCACAGGAATCACAGGCAGGACGTTTGCTGCCCTTGCCTGAATAGGGATGTGTTTGGGGGTTGATTCCTAAGTGTCTGAGAAAAATGCTGACTAGTGTAATAGCATCACAAACTTTCACTATGGTCCCTGCTCCACAAAGACAGAAGTGATTCTTGGAAAGGAAAGACATGAAAGAAGGGGGAACAACCCATAAATAAAGCACTCTTTGTCTACTGGGAAGGGGTAACCACAGGTGCCTACAACTGGAAAGACCTGGGCCATCTCCAGATGTCACAAATACCTCCTAGCATCTATTTATGTATTTCTTTTCTTATGTCATCATCTCTACTTCTATCTCCTTTCATGAAACTGTCCATCTACAGAGGGCATATTCTTCCCACCTTAATGCCTAACCCTATCTAAGTAGAAGTCAGTGCAGATACCGTCTAACATTTCCAGTTCCCTACTAAAGGTCAAATTGCCATTCTGCATAGCCAGCCAGCCCATAGACAATTCGAAGAACTCTGTTATAAATCGAAGATTTTCATCCTTGCAAAGCCCTTTCCCTAAAGAATGGTATTAGGATATGTGGCCTTTGGCATGCAGTTAGGTCATAAAGTAGAGCTCTCGGGGGTGTGGTTAGCACTGCTAGAGACCCTGAGGTCTCTCCTACACTGTTTCAGCCAAGTGTGGTTACAAGAGTTAGCCTTTTACAGTCAAGAAGAGTGACCTCAGCAGAGATAGGCCATACTGGCACTTGTACCCTCCCAAACTGTAAGAAACATATTTTTGTTGTTGTAAGTTGCCCAGCAAACATATCAAGACAAACCCCTATGTCTTAGAGGATGCCCTGGAACAGCGCTTAAAGGTCATCTCTCCTGTAAGCACATGGGGGCTTGGTAAGTCTGACCTCTAGTCAGAAAGAAAGCTGTACTGAGTGCCAGAAACTCTTCCTGAGATAGGGATCCAGTCAAGACTGAAGCAACCCCAGAAACAAAGAATCCTGGAGAAGAACTTGTGGGTTGGGGGTGTAGATCTGTGCTAGAAAGTTTGCCTGTGTGCAAGATCTTGGGTTCAACACCCAGCATTTTAATTATAATAATGATAATAGAGAAAAGGAAAAACAGATTCCTTCACAGCCAGCGCTACCTTGTTGAAATACCTCCTATACAGCTTCAAACTAATGCTTTAAGAATCCAGATCCATTCCTATCATTCTGCCCAAACATTTCCAAAGACATTCCCATTTACATGGCCTATGTGGCTTTGCACAATTGTGTGTGTGTGTGTCTACGTCTCTGTCTATTTCATTTGTGTGTCTGTGTTGATATCTGTGCCTGTGTGTGTGTGTGTGTGTTTGAGAGTGATATAGGTAAACAGGCCAGAGGTTAATATTAGATGTCTTTCTCAATTGATCTCCACCTATTTTTGAGACAGGATCTCTCATTAAACCTGGTGCTCACTGATTCAGTTGTATTGACTGGCCAGCAAGCCCCAGGGATTCTCCTATCTCTGTCTCCTTAGCATTGGCATTAAAGACACACACTACTCAGCTTTTTATATGCCTGCCGGGGACTTAAATCCCAACCCCCATGCTTGAATGACAAACACTTTACCAACTGAGCCATCTACCTTACAACAGATTCGGCTCCTTACAAATCCCCCTGTGTCTCTTTCCTCCAGACCCTGTGCATTATTTCTACTCATATGTCAGGGCAAGAACTCAGCAAACTGAACTCTACAGTTTAGATAGCCCTATTTATGGAAAACACAGAGAAAAATAAATCTGAAGACTAGGAAGGCAAGTGTAGAGATGTAGCATTCTGTTTCTATCCCCTAAACACCCTCCACCAACAACTAACCTCACCAGTCCCTACAAGTGTTTCTCCAAATCCTTTACCCTGTATCCTTTACTCTGCGTCTTTACAGTAAAAAAGCAGCTACATTCAGATGCCCTGGAGAATGGTCTACATCGCCTTTGCTGATCTCAGGAACAGCACTGTTCTGGGAGGCAGAGAAAATTTCAGGATTGAAAACACTTAGGTAAGGAAAAAGACAAATTAATTAACTTGTCACACGCTCCCTCTCAGATAACAAGGGTGCAATGCAGTTTTGCAAAATGAAGCATTGTTTTCTGCTGATGCCAAGCAACCATTTCCTTGCTTCCTTTCATGTTTCAATTCATGTATCCAAAGCAACCGGTGAATTAACACAGTGCTCTCAGTGGTTGGACACGACAGCCGAGAAACATTTTTGCAAAATGAAATGATTTATATTATCTGAAGTTTCTACATGTGTAGGTCTAGATTCCACTAATGACAACTATGAAATATGGCTTCTATTTTTTATATTGACAACTGGCTGAACCAGGAATGCTAAAATTATTTAATGGGTTTCAATGAAAATTCTCGACACTGAAATGAATTTCAGCTTTATTTGAAACAATGTAGTTTGGGTTGTAATGGGCATTAGTACATTTTGCCCTTTAAATTTAATTTAAAAATCAAGGTATTTAAGTTCATGGCTTTCCCGCACCCCCCCCCCCCAGACCAGAAAATACTCTGGTGGATGGTCTCCATGTCCATTCCTAGTGGAATGTCTTGAGATTCCGAATGCAGAGACGTATTTGTTAACCAGCACCTTTGCACATGCTCACTCACATGGAGCCTCGGGACTACACCTGGGCAACACCACCTCCTGTCTTCCAGCTTACCTTAAAGTTCTTACTCTATAGGAAGCCTTCCTTGTGTCCCCTGGCCAGATTTATTCCTTTAATAGATACCCATTTCACCTGTTCTCTTCCGTTGTGTTTACTGGTTTGACTTCTGCCTCCTCCAGTTGACTGTGAGCTTCTTGAAAGTAGAGAATCGCCTTACTCATACCTTTGTCTCTTACTAGGTTTATAATAGATGCTCAGGGACTATTAGGAGCTAACAAATGGCAGAGTGCAGTGTGCCAGTGATCACACTGGACTGCGACTGCTTGTGTGCACCTTCCGGGCTGAGCCATCATCCACAGGTCAAAAGCTGGCACCAGTGAGCCACATTTGGCCTGCAAGCTGCTTGGTTTGGCAGGCAGAAAACTGTCTACACTTGAATTTTGTAATTAACTGTCAGCATTGAAGAACTGGAAACTGCACTTACAAATCCACAGTTTCAGTTTCTCCTGAAAAAAAGCCAAACAGCAGGGCAACACCTCCTGTGTGACGATGGTGCCTGGAGTTAAGTCACAAATACCCCGACCCTCATGATCCTGACTGACCCCAAAGCTGAGGCTTGAATGTCCCTCAGAAGTTCAGGTATCGAAAACTTAATCCCCAGTGCAAGAGGAACAGGAAGTGGGACGTTCCAGAGGGTATTAGATCAAGAGGGCTCTGCCATCTTGGATGGAGGACTACTGCTGTTATTGAGGGGGTTGGTTAGTTACCTTGGAATCTCTCTCTCTCTCTCTCTCTCTCTCTCTCTCTCTCTCTCTCTCTCTCTCTCTCTCTCCTTCTCTTGCCATTCTACCTTCTGTTATGGAATGATGTAATCACTAAGTCAGCAACACCTTGGTATTGACCTTCCCAGCCTCTAGCACCAAGAGAAGCAAATGTATTTTCTCTATAAACTACTCAGTCTGCAGTCGCTATTGTCTGGTTCTTGAGTGCCCCCAAAGCCCTATGTGTTAAAATCTTGTCTCCAGGGTACTAGGGAATGATGGCATCTTCAGGACATAGTATTTCTACTTAGTCTTCAGGTCATTAAAGGCAATCATGAGACTCCAGATCCCTCCTCACACTTTTGCTTCCTGGTCATGAGGTTCATTTTACACACACACACACACACACACACACACACTCCTGCTATGATATTCTTCCTTGACAGAGGTCCAGTAGAGACAGGAACAACAGATCATGAACTGAAATCTCCAAAGATGTGAGCCAAAAGTAATCCTTTTCTCTTCATAAATTGATTGCCTCAAATATTTTGTTATAGTGATGGGAGGCTGATCAGCACAATGGACTCAGCTAAGGCAGCGCTAAGAAGAGTGTAACTCCCCATTTCACTCATGTTCCTCAAATTCCTAAAGCACAGGCAAACACACTGGAACCAAACCTTTTGTTTTTCCTGAGCTGACAGGTCAATTAAACACCCCCTCCCCAACCTGATTTGTAACTTGCATGACCACAGTACTATGTTTTAGCCAATGAGAATGAGAATAAGGGTCACTTCAGTCCTGGCCCATGAAAAACTTGCATTCTGGGCCTTCTTTCTTTTATCTGTTGTCTGGGTATCGATGCCCCAGGCAACTAAACAACAAGGGGAAACTATCATCAACAGAGGTTTCTAAGTGACTGTGTGGAGAAGAGGCACACTCTCTTCTGTGAGTCCAGAACAGCACACTGGGCTGTTCACCACTGAGTGAACAAAGAGGGAATCTTCTTTCTATATGAAAGCCGCAGAAATGCTGGGCATTGTTTAGAACAGTAGCTAATGCTAACCTAGCATAAATATTTGAATTCAAGACCCTTAAATAAGCTCTTGGAAGACAAAAAGGACATCATGTCTTCTTCATCTACACTGCCGGGCACAGCACTGGAGCGCTAATGGACACCTGAAATGTTTGGATGGATGGATGGATGGATGGATGGATGGATGGATGGATGGATGGATGGATGAAAAAGAAGAGTGGAGGCCATGGAGCTGCAAACAGAATCACAGTAGCCTAAGCCCACAACTCTACCAGCCCTATCCCCACAACATCTCTTCACAGTAGAGCTTTGTCATGGACTATTACTTTAACTATGTACAGATGTGTTGCATTTGTTTATGCTGCATGTGTTCAATTATGTAAAGATGTGTTACAGTTTCACTTTGCCTGTTTAAGACACTTGATTGATCTAATAAAAAGATGAATGTCCAATAGCTAGACAAAGGAGGGACAGGCACAGCTGGCAGGCAGAGAGAATAAGTAGGAGGAAATGTAGGCTCAGAAGAGAAGAGGGAGGAGAGAATGAGGGAGAAAGGCAGGTAGATGCCCATGGCCACCCAGACATAGAAGAATCAGGAAAATAAGACATACAGATGAAAGAAAGGAGAAAGCCCTGAGACAAAATGTAGATGAAGAGAAACAGGTTAAAGTAAGTTATAAGAGCTAGTTGGGGCAAGCCTAAAGTTAGGCCAATCATTCATAACTAACTATTCATAACTATTAAGTCTCTGTGCCATGATTTGGGAGCTGATTGGCAATCCAAGGAAAGCTTGCTACAGAGCTTTCTGTTCGTAAAGCCTTCTCCTTGTCAGCTATGTATTTCTCTGTCTCCTTCGCTCTCAAGCCTAACACTTATGTCAAGAGATGACCTGTGGGTGGCGTAAGGAGATAGGTATGGCATTGCAAGCGGCACCCTAGAAAATAAGTTTCAAGTTGTCACCATGCTTTTCTTCATCCTCTCATTCCCAGCTTCCTCTCCCTTCCCTCCTGGCTGTAGAATATGCTAGAGGCAGAGCTTCCTCAGACAGGAAGAAGGAGAGGACACACTCTACTTTTGTAATGATATTTCAACAAAGGCTCACTTCATGATCACCTTATCCAGAACACTGAGTGATAAGTGACTTGCATGTCATACTGTCTTCTCCAGCAGTTTAGAAGGAACATTTAATTTCACATCTTTATAACCTATTCATTTTCAGCACCCCCTTTCACAATCATGCATGTGACATAAAAAGAGAGAACGGGAGGACAGTAAGATGACTCAGCAGGTTAAGGTGTTTGCCATGCAGGCCTGATAATGAGTTCAATCCCAAGAACCCATGCGTAGAAGAACACCAATTCCAGGAAGTTGCCTTCTGACCTTCCCATCATGCCGTGTGTGAGCATGTCTCCACATGTACACACAACTCAACACAGTAATCATAAACTAAAGGGTCTTTATTTTATTGAAAATGTATTTTTATACAGTATATCCTGAATTCAACTTATCCTCCCTTTACTCTCCATCCCCTGTTCCTCCTCCCCTCCCCTCTCATTCCCACCCACCCTCTATCTCATTAGAAAACAAACATCTGTGGGATAATAATAAAATACAATAAGATGAAACAAAAAGAAACAAACAGAAGGAAAGAAGCCCAAGAAAAGGAATAAGAAACAGATATAGTCATAGAGACCATTTCTTTTGCATATTCCATACAGTTATGGAATTTTGGAATTCCATCAAAGCACAAAATCGCAAAGCTATAACACATACTCACAGGGTAAAAACCAAATAAATAAATAAAATAAATAAATAAAAACAAAAACTAAAATTAAATTAGATGCCCTGATAGGATATGATGAAATAAAGAATCTCCAGAGACACTGTTGAGTTTGTTTTCTGTTGGCCATCCACCCCTGGGCATGCAGCCTACCCTTAGGAGCAGCTTATTTCCCTAGTAAGACTCTCCTTTTCAAGTGGTTATCAATTGGAGATTGCTTGTGGTTTAGGGATGGGACATACGCCTACTTCTCCTTACAGCTCTAGGACCCCATCTGGTTCCAACCTGTGCAGGCCCTGTCCACGCTGCCTCAGTCTCGGTGAGTTAATATGTGCATCAATCCTGCTTTGCTTATAAGGCCTTGTTTCCTTGGTGCTCTCCCTCCCCAATGACTCTCACAGTCTTTCCACAGGATTCCCTGAGCCCTGGGAGAATGGATTTAATGGAGTCATCCTGTTTATGACCGTGTGTTCCACAGTCTCTCATTCTCTGCATGTTATCTGGATGTGGATCTCTGTATCTGTTCCCCTCTGCTGTAGGAGGAAGATTCTCTAATGATGGCTGAACAAGGTACTGATCTATGAGTTTAACAGAATGTCACTATGAGTCATCTTATTGCCAGGTTCCTTTGGCACAACAGTAGTATCTGGTTTTGCCAATACTACTAGGTTGCTTTGTTATCTAGTCTCGAGTTTTGGTCACCCATGCAGTGCTAGGTATAGGCTCCACCTCATGGAGTGGGTCTTAAGTTAAATCAGATATTGGTTGGTTGCTCCCACAAGCTCTGTGCCACCATTGCCCTAGCTTATCTTGCAGGCAGGATGCAATTGCAGATCAAAGGGTTTGTAGCTGGTTTTGTGTTCATGTTTCTCCTTTGGTAGTGTGCAGAGTACCTTCTGGTACCAAGGATACAAGTCAGTAGGAGATAAAGGCTCTAGGTAGGCACCAGCTCAACCTCTACATGTTTAATGAATTGTCTAAGTGTTATTTCCAGCAATAGAGTCTTGTCAGTTTATGGAGAACAACCTATGGCCTTTGCAACAACCTGCGTTGTTTGAAGGTTTCTGTGGGACCCTTTGACCAATAACTTGATTAGATATAAGCCATTCCTGGTACTAAAGCTTCATTTGGTGATGAGAGATATCCAGCTGGGGCTCTTTATCACCTGTTATTTGGGGATTTCATTTAGATTACCTTCATTCATTTGTGTGTATGTGTGAGTGAGTGAGAGACAGAGGGTGTGGGGGGGAGTGTGTGTATGAAGAAGCTTCTACTGCATTAGGTTTCCATATGACCCCTCAAATTACCTTTAATTTTAGCTGTCCCTCCCTGTTATTCCTCCCCCTCCCCATTTGAGCCAACCATTTCAACCCTTCTCATTCAGCTATAACTATCTATTCTATTCCCATTTTCTAGGGACATATGTCCCTCCCTGAAAGTTCCTTTCTCTATACCAAACCTCTATGGTTCTACAGATTGTAACTTGCTTATCAATGCCTTAACAGCTAACACACACACACACACACACATTATATTTGTCTTTCTGGATTTGGTTACCTCATTCAGGATGACTTTTTAAATATTTCTATTCATTTACCTGTGGTTTTCATGATTTCATCTTTAATGAAATCATGTAATGTATTCATATGTATGCATTATACATGTAATATGTAATGCATACATATTCCACATTTTCTATATCCATTTGTCTGTTGAAAGACATTTAGGTTGTTTCTAATTTCTGGCTATTATGAATAGAGCAGTAATGAGCATAGCTGAGCTAGTATTGCTATTGCAGAGTTTACTGTCCTTTGGGTATATGCCCAAGAGTGTTAGAGCTGGATCTTGAGGTCGATCTATCCCTAACCTCTTCATGAACTGCCATACTGATTTCCATAATGGCTGTACAAGATGTCATCCCACCAACAATGGATGAATGTTCCCCTTATTCCACATCCTTGCCAGCATGAGATATTATTTGTTTTATTAATCTTAGCCATCCTGAATTAAAATGAAATCTCAAAGAAGTTTTGATTTGCATTTCCCTGAGGACTTGAGACATTGAGCATTAATTTAAATGTTTCTCACTCATTTAGTTTCCTCTCTGGACAATTCTCTGTTTAGCTCCCTACCCCATTTTTTAAAAATGGAGATGTTTTTCTTGATAGTCAGGGTTTTTTTAGTTATTTATATGTTTTGGATATTAGCCTTCTATTGGATGTGTAGTTGGTAAATATGTTTCCCCATTGTGTAGGCTGCTGCCTCGTCTGAATGTCGGTGTCCTTTGCTGTACAGAAGCGTCTCAGGTTCATGAGGTCCTAGTCACCAATTGTTGATCTTAGTGCCCATTCAGAAACTCTTTTCCTTTGCAGATGAGTTCAAGGTTATTTCTCTGTTTTTCAGGTTCAATACATCTGGCATTATATTGGGGTTATTTACCCATTTGAATTTTGTGCAGGGTGATAAGCATATATTTATTTTGGATCCTTCTGCATGTAGTGATGTAATTTGACTAGCACCATTTCTTGAAGATGCTGTCTTTCTTCCTGTGTGTATTTCTGTCTCAGCCTTTGATTCTATTTCATTAATCACTGTCTCTGTTGTTTTTAATTACTATAACTTTGTAGTACTATTTGAGATTGGCAATAATGAATAATGCCCCAGCAGTTCTCTGATTATTCAGGATTAGTTTAGCTATCCTGGGAATTTTATGTTTCATTATGAAGTTGAAAATTGTTCTTTCAAGTTCTGGGAGGAATTGTACTGGAATTTTTATGGGGATTACATTGAATCTATATACTGCTTTTGATAATACGGCCATTTTTACTACACTAATAATACCAATCCATGAATATGGGAGATTGTTACATCCTTTGATATCTTCTTTAATTTCTTTCTTTAGTGAATTGAAGTGTTACCATATAAGTCTTTCACTTGCAATGCTAGAGTTACCCCTATATATTTGATATTTTTCAAGACTATGGTGAAGGGTATTGTTTCTCTGTTTTTTTTTTTCCTCAGTAGTTTGTCCTTTGTAATAGGAGGGCTACTGATTTTTGTCTGCTAATTTTGTAACCTGCTACTTTGCTGAAAGTGCTTATCAACTATAGGAGTTCCCAGGTGGAATTTTAAGGGCCACTTTCGTATTCTATTGTACCATCTGCAAATAGAGATGCTCTGACTTCTCCCTTCCCATTTGTATCCCCTTGATCTCCATCAGCTGTCTTATTGCTCTAAGCTTCAAGATTCTATTGAGTAGGTATGGAGAGAGTGGACAACCTTGTTGTGTTCCTGAATTTAGTTTTGAGTTTCTCTCATTTAAGTTGATGTTGGCTGTGGAATTGCTGTAAATTGCCTTTATTATCCTGAGGTATGTCACTTTTATCCCTATTCTCTCCATAACTTTTATTATGAAGGGGAATTGTATTTTGTTAAAGTTTTTTTATGTGTCTAATGAGATAATAATGTGGTTTTGTCTTTCAGTCCACTTATATGATAGACTACATTTATCAATTTATGTATGTTAAACCATCCCTGCATCTCTTGGATGAAGCCTACTTGATCACAGTGAGTGACCTTATTGATGCGTTCTTAGATATGTTTTTCAAGTATATTATGGAGAATTTTTACATCTATTACATAAGGGAAGCTGATTTATAATTTTCTTTGCTGGGTTGTTATGGGGTTTGGGTATCAGGACAACTGTGACCTCATAAAACAAATCTGGCAATGTTGCTTCTGTTTTATAGAATAATTTGAGGAGTACTAGCATTAATGCTTCTTTGAAAGTATGCTAGAATTTTGCGCTAAAATCATCTGGCCTTGGGCTTCTTATGGTTGAGAGACTTTTAATCATTGATTCTAGTACACCAGGAGTTATAGGTCTAATTGCATTGCTTAGATGATCTTGATTTAACTTTGGTAGGTGGCATGTATCAAGAAAAAATAAAACATATCCATTATTTCTTACTTTCCAATTTGGTGGAGTACAGGTTCTTAAAATATAATTTCATGATTCTCTGGAGTTGTTCAGTTTCTGATGTCATGTCCCCCTTTTCATCTCTAATTTTGTTCATTTGGATCTTCTCATCACCTTTTAGTTAATTTGGCTAAGAAGTTTGTCTGTCTTACTGGTTTTTGTCAAAGAACAAACTCTTTGTTTCATTGAATCTTTGTACTGTCTTTTTCGTTTGTTTGTTTGTTTTTATGTTATTGATTCAGCCCCAATTTTGATTATTTATTGCCAACTACTTCTTTTGAGTGTGATTTATTCTTTTGTTCTAGAGTTTTCATATGTGCAGTTAAGTTGCTAGCATAAATTTTCTCCAGTTTTTTTTATATAAGCACTTAGTGCTGTGAATTTGCCTCTTAGAATTGTCCTCATTGTGCCCTATGAGTTTGGGTATGTTGTGTATTCATTTTCATTCTATTTTAGAATGAAATTTTTGAATTTCTTTATTTCTATCTTAACTCAGTTTTCATTCAGTAGTAAGTTCCTCAGCTTTCATGAGTTTGCAATTTTTCTGTTGTTCCTGGGTTTTTTTATATCCAGATTTAATCTGTGGTGGCCATGTAGGACATAGAGTGTTATTTCAATTGTCTTGTATCTGTTGAGACTTGCTTTGTTTTCAAATATGTAGAAAGTTCTATGGGATGCCAACAAGAAGGTGTATTCTTTGTGTTTGGGTAAAATAGTCTGTAAATATCTGTTAGGTCCATTTGGTTTATGATACTGGTTTACTCTATTTCTCTGTTTAGTTTTTGTCTAAATCACCTGTCTATTGGAGAGAACAGAATACTGAAGCAGCCCACTAGCAGTGTGTGAGGGTCAATATATGATCTTGGTTGTAGCTGGGCTTCTTTTATGAACTTGGGTGTTCTTATGTTTGGTGTATAGACATTATGAATTCCAAAGACCTCTTGGCGGATTTTTATTTGATGAGTATGCAGTGTTCTTCCCAGTCGCTTCTGCTTAGTTTTGGCTTAAAGTCTATTTGTGAGATATTAAAATGACTATATTGGCTTGCTGCTTAGGGCCATTTTCTTGGAATATCTTTTTCCATTCTTTTACTCTAAGGTAATGTCAATCTTTGATAATAGGGTGTGTAGTGTGTGCGTGTGTGTGTGTATTCTCTCCCCTCTTTTGATTTGCTGGCTTGGAATTATTTATTCCTTGTGTTTTCTTGAGTGTGGTTAACATCTTCAGACTGAAGTTTTCCTCCTAGCTTTTGCAGGTCTGCATTTATAGATAGATACTCTTAGTAGTCTGGTCTGACATCTATGGTCTATTAGCATCTGCAGCACATCTGTTGATGCCCTCCTTACATTTAAAGTCTGTTGAGAAGTTCGATGTAATTCTAATAGGTCTGCTTTTATATGCCACTTCGTCTTTTTCCCTTGCATCTTTTAATATTCATTCTCTGTTCTGTACTTTTAGTGATTTGATTATCATGGGCCAAGGAGACATCTTTCCTGGTCCTATCTATTTGGTATTCTGTATGCTTCGTGTACCTTGATCGGCATCTCCTTCTCTAGGTTAGGGAAATTTTCTTCTCTGGTTTTGTTGAAAATATCTTTCATACCTTTGACCTGAGTTTCTTCCCCTTCCTCTATTTCTATTATTCAGATTTCTATTATTCAGATTTGGTCCTTGTATAATGTCTCAGGTTTCCTGGATTATTTTAGATTTAACATTTTCTTTGGCCAATGTATCCATTTCTTCTATCTTGTCTTCATTGTCCGTGATTCTCTCTTCCATCTCTTATATTCTGTTGTTGAGGCTTGCCTCTGAGGTTCCTGTTTGAGTTCTAAAATTTTTTTCATTTCCAGATTTCTTTCAGTTTGGGTTTTCTTTACTAATTCTATTTCCACTTTGAATTCAGTTTTACTTATTTTCCTCCCACAATTTGTTCATATTTTCATAGATTTCTTTAGTGGATTTTTTCATTTCCTCTTTAAGGACCTTTTATAAATTTATAAAACCTAGGTCCTTGCCCTGTGCTCCAGCTATGTTGCATTCTCAGGGCCTATTGTAGTAGGCTCCAGGGCTCTAGCTGGGATCTATTGTCCTGGTTGGTATTGATTGTGTTTTTACATTGGCATATAGACATCTGAGTTTGGGATGGTTGTAATTCTAGGTGCTGATATCTGGTCTTGTCTTTGTCGGGTGGCCGTTTGGGTTCTTTGTTTCTGTTGCCCTCTCTGGTTCTTAAGGGAATGTTGTAGCTGTGTGTTGACTGGTAGGGAATGCTTTGGGGATCCTGTGAAGCATGGCCACTGAGGAGTCGTTGGTATAATGTAGGTATTGGGAGCTGATACTTAGGAATGGGGAGGGGGTAGAGGAAGGGAAGGGCTAAGGGCACACACAGGAGGGAGGAAAGCAGGGTCTTCCACAAGGCTCTACTTAGTCCCCTGGAAATAGTGGCCAGAGGAAGGGGAGACCACAGCAGGTGGTCTGCTGCAGAGCTGGGGGGGAAGGAGACTGGGAGACTGGATTTGGAGGAGAGGAGGGAGAAATGAAGATCTGCAGCTAGCCTGCCTCCTGCTCTGGCTTATATGTAGATAAAGATTTGTAAAAAGAAGACAGAAAGGAGTTAATATCCTCATTATGCAGACGTAAATATTTCTCAAACTTTTATGAACGCCAGATACCATGCTAAAGACTTAATATGTCACAGCAGGCCCGTTTTGTTTCCATCAACCCATTTTACCAATAGGATGGGAGTCTGAGTCTTAAAAAGATTAAGTGATTTGCTGAGGCCCATATGCTAATAAGAGGTGGAGCCAGGGGTTGAGTTACAAAAGCAGATTTGTTACACTGCTTAGCTCTTCTCACCCAGGGGCTGTAGTTGCTACTTCTGTTTCTCCTAATTTACTGTGCATTATCCCAAGCAAAGACTATGGCATATCCACAACATCCTCAGCCAGCACATGACCTGATGCTTAGTACACGCGTGATGAATGAAGTAGAAGGAACAGAGGGAAAGAAAAGATATAATGACCCACAAAGCTGCAAAACTAGTAAGCAGATCCTCCCCTGGCTTGAGAAGCAAATGCAGTTCTTCTCAATTTAAGACTTCCCAATAACAGTAGTAATGTCAGCTACCATTTATAGAGAATTGACAGAAGAACTTACTATACATATATTATTTCACTTAACTCTTGAAATACTTTTGTAAAATGGGTACAAAATTGCCCTCACTTGGCATGGAAGCCCACCTAGGTCATTCAGCTGGTAAATAGTGCAGACTCAATTTGTCCCATCTTGAGCTAGACTTGGTCTTCCATGGTTTCTGTCCTTTTAGCTACAAGAACCACACTGTTCAAAGATTCCTGCAATGGAACCCACCTCTATATACTGCCCCTATGATATAGAGGCATTTTCCAGAATTAAATCAGAGGAGCTAAGAACATATGCTTCCCAGTCAGGCCCAGGGACTCTACTAGCTGCACAGGTAGTTATGAAGGAGGAAGCTTCCAGAGACTGTTTCTCCATTTAATGTGGCCTATGATAGCTAACACCTTATGCCCCTACTGCACATTTCAAGATGACCTCTCATGCAGTTGTCCATCCACCTGTGCCTCTTGATGTCTCTATCCACACAGTTTACCCATTCTGCATCCTTTCTTTTATTCACCTTTTTCCAGAGCACACTTCCATTGTCTTTCTTCCCTCAACCCTTTTTAAAATATTCATTCAAATAGTTATTCACCATCTACTTTGCTCTCAATGCTGTACTGTGCTTTAGTATTACAAAGATAAAGAACACACAGGACAAAATAAAGCAATATGGTGTCATAAATGAAGGCCGGTGCAGGTGGACAATAAAGATACTATCTGTACTCTGCCTAACACCTGATATCCTTGCACAATTCCTGGCTCCCCAACTTGGTTCCTCTGCAACAGCAGTCAACAGTCTTAAATGTTGAGCTGTTTCCGCCCCCCCCCCCCTTCCCATGTTGTTTTGTTGAAATGACATCTCTCACTGAACCTGGGGCTCACCATTCTGGCTAGACTGGCCAGCTAGAAAACCTCAGGTTGCCGGGCAGTGGTGGCGCACGCCTTTAATCACAGTACTCGGGAGGCAGAGTCAGGCGGATCTCTGTGAGTTTGAGGCCAGCCTAGTTCCAGGACAGGAACCAAAAAGCTACGGAGCAACCCTGTCTCGAAAATCAAAAAAAAAAAAAAAAAAAAAAAGAAAGAAAGAAAGAAAGAAAGAAAGAAAGAAAGAAAGAAAGAAAGAAAAGAAAGAAAACCTCAGGTTTCATTTTGTGTCTGCTTCCTGGACGCTGGGATTAAAGGAAGATGTTATCACACCAAACACTGATGTTGGGATCTACACTCAGGTCCCATACTTACATGGCAAGCACCTTACAGACAGAGCCAGCTCCCCAGCTCTCACAGGCAAATTTTCGTAAGACAACTTATGGGAGACAACACAGAAAGATGTAAAGTCAGCCCAAGACACCAAAGCAGAAACAGGAGGCCTTCGCTCCCCCTCTCATAGAAAGTAACCTCACCGAAGAGAGGAAGCAGTCCAAATCATTGTAGGACCTGGGGCATCTAAAGTGTCCAGGGAATGATAGCCCATGTTCTCCCTTTGACCACAGTCTGTGCTGAAGTGTTTGTCAACACTCATGTTATATACTCATGTTCACGCCTCTTTGTCTCTGAGTTAAACATGTCTTCGATTTCCTGCTCTAGGTCTAGAGTGTCCTTGGAATTATTGTGTCTTAGGGTCACTATAAAATTGTACCAATGAAAAGTGACTTGGATGGCATTTAATCCTGTATTTAATTCTCCAGAAAGGAGGACCTCAGACAGTTAGGTAATTTGTCCAAAATCACACAACTAACCTGGTGACTTAGTTGGGACCAAATCCAAGGTCTTACGGTACCATCTGGCCACCATGCTCTCTGATCCTCTCATTTCTCATGCTAACTTCCACCCCTGCTATGGATCCCCCATCCCCTGCTGTGACTCTGTTCCTTCCATGGTGTGCTAGAAAGTTTAGAACCGAATGATGTTGGAATTTTTACTTGGCTGCCCCAAGGGTTTGTTCTCATATGCCACAAGTAGATAAGAACCAGCTCTACCAGGTGAAGGCTCAATGGGAGAAGGCACACGATGGTGTTTACAGCCGTGCCATGTATTGCCTTAGGCTCTCAGCAAGGCCTGTAAGGAGGAGATTCTGGATTCTGACTTGGCTGAGTGTGATCGCAAAGTGCACAATGTAACTCTGCATTGCTTTTCGGCCACTGACGCTTCGTAAATGAAAGAAATTGATTTTCAGGCTTGTAAAGTACACATACCTTTTTTTATTCTTCCTGTTAAGTAGAAGTCAAAAGTCCTGGACATCATGTGTAAAGGAGACGTATGACTCCTACCTCCAGCTACCAGGTGGTAACACCTCAGCTTTCCCTGCCAGAAAAGGGTTGCATTTTTTAGTAACAATGATGAAATTGAAATAATGTATAAAATCTAGTCTTCTGTGAGTCTCATAATACAAGTGCCTAGGCTACAATAAAGAAGAAATCACTCATCAAGGAAGATCCCAACTGAATGAAAACATAAAACAGGCAGATAGCAACAATGACATGCCCCAGATGTCAGAATGCTCTGACAATGAATTTTAAGCATCTACTAATGAAAAAATATATAGAAGACCTGAACAAATAAACAGCATCAACAAATAAATAGCATTAGCCTCTCCCCCCCCCAAAAAATTAAAGAAATAAAGAATAACCAACTGAAATACATAAGTCCTAAAAGTTCAACAATTATTCATTTAAAACTCTAGTAACAGGTGAGCTTGGAGGGAGGGCAATAGAAATTTTCCAGCATGAGCAACAGACAATAGTCAAGACAAGAGTGTTAGGCGTAGTGTCTGGGACCTGTGGAACCCTGAAAGACCGACCAGCCCTGACAGTGGAGCACCAAAAGAGGAAGAGAAGGAGTGTGTGTGAGAAGGGGACACAGCGGATAGAAAGAAACGGCTGGAGCATCCGGTGGCCTCCAGTTGTCCGCATCTTAGCCCGTGTCCACTGCCTCTGCACACAATTTCACATCTCATAATTTGGATTCCTATGGATTTATGTAACCTTAGTGTCCATGCTAACATCCTTGGGTCCAGAGAAGAAATAGAACTTTCTACTGTTTCCATTTAAAAACAAAACAAAACAAACAAACAAACAAAACCACAAAACCCTGGAAGACCTCTATTTTTAAGGTGTGTGTGTGTGTGTGTGTGTCAATAGAAACCAGAAGAGTGTGTCAGATCCCCTGGAGCGAGTGCTACAGGCAGTTGTGAGCTTCCTAACATGGGTGCTGAGAACCAAACCCAGATCCTCTGGAAGAGCATGCAGTGCTCTGAGCTGAGCCAGTTCCCCAGCCCTTTGGAGGCTTCTGAAGGTCATATGTGGGTGTTTATTCACCCTTGACTAACCGCTGAAAGCAGAGGTACAAATGAAATATTGTCCACCTACTCCGTACCTAGGGGACAAGATCTCTCAGCCAAACTGAGTCTTGAATCCTAAGAAAACAAAAAAGTGTGGCCCATGAAGCTGCTTTAAAACCATGAAACTAAGGCAAAGCTTTCAACTCTCCTTAATTTAATCTGCACAGCACAAAATCCTAAAGGACTCTGGCAGGATGCCTTGACCTGCTGCTGTTGTAGGCAGGATCATTCTCTGCAGGGTGCTGCCCTGTCACTGTGGTGTGCTATCCTGTGCACTGTGGGGGGCATCATAGTGTCATTGTGCTGTCCTGTTCTAGGCAGGGTACTGTCCTGTGCCCTGTGGGTGTTATCCTGTCACTGTGGGCTGCCATCCTATGCACTGTGGGGTGCTGTCCTGTACACTGCGGGGGTGTTGTTGTGTGTACTGTGGGGTGCTTTCCTGCACACTGTGGGGTGCTGTCCTGTGCACTGTAGGGTGCTGTCCTGTGCACTGTGGGGTGCTCTCCTGTGCACAATGAGGTGCTGCCCTGTGCACTGTGGGGTGTTGTCCTGTGCCCTGTGAGGTGCTGTCCTGTGTTCTTCAGGGTGCTGTCCTGTGCTCTGCAGGGTGCTGTCCTGTGCACTGTGGGGTGCTGTCCTGTGCACTGTGGGGTGCTGTCCTGTGCACTGTGAGGTGCTGTCCTGTGCTCTGCAGGGTGCTGTCCTGTGCTCTGCAGGGTGTTGTTCTGTTCACAATGAGGTGCTGCCCTGTGCCCTGTGGGGTGCTGCCCTGTGCCCTGTGAGGTGCTGTCCTGTGCACTGTGGGGTGCTGTCCTGTGCACTGTGAGGTGCTATCCTGTGCACTGTGGAGTGCTGTCCTGTGCACTAAAGAGTGCCGAGCAGGTCTCTTTTCCTCAGATTTCAGGACTTTTGTTCCATCTTCTAGTTATTACGACTAAAAATACCTCCAGACAATGCTGAGTGTCCCCTGTGGAGCAAAATCATTCTTAATCTACTAACACTGCAGCAGAAGATCAGGTGAGGTGGGAGAAGAGAGAAGCTGCTTCCTGGAGCAGTTATCAAAGTCAACACTTTGAAGGGTGAAATGCTGAGAAAGACGTGAGGGAAACTGATAAGGAGCGGGGCTGCAGCCTCTCAGCACCTCCTATACCATTCCCCCTTGACACGTCTCAGCTCGTCAGATGACCTAGTTGTCCCCATGGAAGTCGCTGTAGCCCCAGAACATTTACAGAGGGGTGCTCAGTCATCAGAGTGGGGCTGTGGAGAAGGAAAACAGCAGAATTCAGACTCTTTGAGGGAGATGGAGAACGGTGGAAACCTGATGAGGTACCGAGCTAGGCTGTTTGTAGCCCGAACAAAGCAGAATGCTATCTAGCAATTCAGTTAAGTTAGTTTATCTTATTTTATTTTAACTATAACGAGCCTGGTTGCTTTCAAATGGAATACAGAAATAGAACAAATCCAATAGAAAGGGAGGTAAGGTGGAACTTGGAGAAAGTAGAGGCAGCAGAAATTAAAATTAGGCTATCTGTCAGAAAAAAAAATCTATTTTCAATAAAGAAAAAATAAAGAATTCTCTTTCATCAAAAAAAAAAGAAGAAGAAGAAGAAGTTCTCACCCTTGGTATTACTTGGTTCTCCCCCAAACCCTGGAAAGTGGGGTCTTCTTGTGTTATATCACAGATGAAGAAATGGAGATGCTCCATCCCTCAGGCAAATCAGTGTGGGTTTTTACTACAGACCAATCAGCTGTGATTATTGGTTCCACCACTTACTGGTTACTTGTGAAATGTGATCCGTGCCTGGATGAGACAGGTTAGCGTGAGAATTAAATTGGCTAATGTGTGTGACACACCTAACATGACACGTGCCATACGAGTGAACGACAAAGGTAGGAACGATAGCTGTTATAGCCATCACTCTCATCATCACTAAAATTCCATAAATAAATAAGTAGAAATTAAGCCCTTTAGCCTCAATGCCCCCTAGCCAATGAAGAGTTCAGTGGGTACTTCAAGTCAACATTTGACTACCTGGTACTTTACAGTGTCCGGTGGTGACTGAGGCTGAGTGACAAGGTGAAGATCAGCTCCCCAGCCGAAGGCCGGATATTGCACGTTTTTTCGTCTCTCTATAACTTTGATAATTAGTCAATGGTAGTCCACATCACAGAACAATAATAATTCTGGAGCTGCCATAGAGAAGGAGCATTAGTCTTGATTTATGAAACCATGTCACTCATTCTTCTGTATTTCCAGGGACGGGTTGACTCAGCACACTGACATGCCTATTACAAAAGCCTTTTGAAGTCTCATGGAGGGGAGCTTTTGATTCGTTTTTGTTTTGTTTCTTTTGTTTTGGTTTTTTGTGTGTGTGTTTCTACATATTCCAGGCTGTCCTTGAACTCATGGATCCGCCTGCCTAAGCTTCCTGAGTGACAGTATTGCAGGCATACACTGTCGCGTTGGACACAAGGGAGGTTGAGAGAAACTTTTTCCTCAGTGAAAATGCACTGGAGGACAGTGTCCCCAGTGCGCAGGGGAAGAAAATACCCCCACTTTTTTTGTAATGTGCACAGAATGGTTGATGATATGGAAAATGGAAACATGAATGATAACAGCAGAAGTCGTGGAGGCGTGGGGGCCCTTCACAATGTCTTTCACACACTGATGTAACTGCCCTGGGAGCTCTGCCTTACAGCTTCTTTCTGTGTGGGGAGATGTGATTGCATCCTGGTGTCATCCACTTGAGCTAGGTTTTCTGTTCCTTTCCACTTCCTGGTAGAGGAGCCTGATGATCCCATGGCTGTTGCTATTGACAGGGTCATGTGCATTTACAGCACTCCAAATACTGTCCTAAGCTTCTTTGCAAAAGCAAAGGATTGACTATTTGGGCCAGGGACTGGGAGAGACGTGGAAGGATGGGTTAAGCCCACGGTGTGAATAGCTCCTTGTGCTTTGCTGGAGAATGAGAGGAACACATAGGCTGAACTGGTAGCTCATCCCCATAACAAGTCCTTAATGCAGATGCCATAAATGGCTCCGTTTCATGGATATGTAATAGGACTGGAGAAATAAAACCAGCATTTGCTGGGCTGACAACACAGCATGGTCTCCAAGCCGGCAGAAGTAAACAAGACTCGCAGTTGGCAGAACCGCAAGCCAAGCTCTGATTTTAGCTATATAATTGCTGAGCTGGATGGTGCTGTTAATTATTAGGTTTGTCCTACACATTCTGATCACACAAAAAAGTCTGTAAGCTGTGACTGAGTGGGGACTCAGTTCAGTCACTGTTCTACTGACTGACAGGAGATAAACTAATCTCTAGCCTCCAAAGCCAGGATTTTGAAGACCAGCTCCGCTTACTTCAGGATACAGCACGATCAGGAAGCTTCAGTAGGAGTTTTGTGATATTTTCCCACATGGCCTGGGTTTAGGATCTAAACACTCTTAAACTTTATCCTTAGGACCTAAGTATGATGGCCCGAGAGGTAAACTACCAGGTTCAAATTTAATGGCTGCTGCCCACTGGTGGTGTAATCTCAGAGATGCCACTTGTAAGCACTCTGCCTTGGCCCAATGTGGAATCAGAGACAGAGTCAGAGAGAGACGCCATGGATCCTCTGCCTGAGATGGACGCTGGTTAAAATCTTGCTGGTAAGCCACTGCCACGTGGCAATATACAAATATTAATAGAAATGGGTTAAATTAATATAGGAGTTAGCCAATAAGAAGCTAGAACTAATGGACCAAGCAGTGATTTAATTAATACAGTTTCTGTGTGATTATTCTGGGGTTAAGCTAGCTGGGCGGCAGGGACAAACAAGCGGGCCATCTTTGCAACCCTGCCTCTCTACTTCCTTGCTCATAAAACATGGAAAATGCTCAGACCGACCCGTTAACATAGAAATGAAATGATAAAATCCAGTTGATGAGGACACTGTAGTCTGGCGTTCTGTTGGTGAGCAGGATCCATGTTGTCATGGAGCTCACAATAAAGTAGGAGGGCATAGATGATAAAAGATAGGCAGTAGACACATAGTGGCACAATAGCAAGCAGTCATACAGGTAGAGCTGCTTTGGAGGCAGCATGTAGAATTGCATCAGCGACTGGAAGGACAGGTAAGCAGGGGCAGTAGGGAACACAAAGGTCCTGGGGTCAGACAGAGCTTGGTGTGTTCATGGAACAACATTAAGACCAGGAGATGTTAGCCAGGCCCAAGAAAGGAGAGCTGGTGAGGCCATGAGGCACTAAGCCTGGGAAGCCCCCACAGTTGTTGGTCTTTAGATGTTTCTCCTACTCAAAAATGAGAGGTGTTGGCCGGAGGTTTTGAAGTACAATGATTCTTTTTTTGTAATCTGTTATAAAAGTTTATTAAACTTATTTCCAGAATATAAGAACTGTAATACACTCATAGACAGATAGTAAATTACACAGATATCAAATATGTTTGTGTTTGACAAAAATTAGCTGAAAATACATATTGTCTTATTTTGAACATGTTTTAGCTATGCATGCTTTGTAATATTTTTTATTTAATTAAAGTATAATCACAACATTTGTCCTTTCCCTCTTCTTCCTCCAACCCCTCCCATGCCTTCCCCAATCCGTCTCAAATTCATGACATTCTATTTTTAATAATATATATGCGGAATTATTTGCCAAGTCCATTTAGTGCTGCTGGTTTGTTAACCATTTGGGATGCTCATCCCTGGGGAAGACTGATTCTCCCTCTCTGAGTAGTCTTTAGTTGCCTGTGGATCTTTACCTAGGATAGAGCCGGGGTGACCCGCCCCCATCCATGCAGGCATTTCAACTGACGACATTGTTCGGGTCTTGTTGAAGCAGTCATATTGTCGCAGGTTCAAGTGTAAATTCCCCATCATAGCTAGAACACACAATCTTGTGGCAGGCTCCCTGTCCCCCTTGTTACAGGGAGCCCACAGAGATGACCACTCCTAACCAACTGAAAATTCATAACCAATTTAAAGTCTTTATTCCAGCTGGCTGGACGACACTCAGGTATTCAGAACTCCAGTGAAGTGCTGAGTATTTAGAGGAAGAGGATCTTAAAGGCACAAACCATATCCTGGTATCTCATTTGGCAGCTGCTGGGAGAGGTTTTGTGCAAGCAAGCACTTTAACAGAAGCAAAGTTAACTTGGGGCATCTTTACATCAGGTTCCTAGAATAAAACTGGGTAATTTTCCCAAGGGGCTTCCCATCAAGGAAACCAAATTCTAGTTAAACCTAAAATGGCCTCAGCAAGAATAAAGATGGAGGGACCTCTTCACTGTCTTGTCCCATCACCCTCTTACAACCTTTCCACGCCATCTTCCACTGTATTCCCTGAGCCTTAGGCATAGAGGCTGTGAAGTCAGTGTATCAGTTAGGGCTGAGCAACCCACTGTCAGTTGTTCTCTTCCTTTTGAATAGCTGTGGATTTCTGCAATGGTCTTTGCTGAAAAAAAAAAGAGAGAGAGAGAAGCTTCCTTGATGAGTGTTGTGGAATGTTAGTTTAAGATGCGTTACATCCATTTATGCTGTGGACTGTTTAACAATGGAAAGATGTGTTGCATTCTTTTATGTTGCATTTGTTTTACTCTGTAAAGCTGTGTTATGTTGCCTGCCAAAAACTCCTGATTGGTCTAATAAAGAGCTGAATGGCCAATAGCTTGGCAGGAGAGAGAAATAGGAGGGACTGGCGGGAAGAGAGAATAAATAGGAGGAGAAATCTAGGGGGAAAAAGGAGGAGTGAAAAAAGGAGGAGAGGAGGATACCAGGGGCCAGTCACCCAGTCACACAGCCAGCCACAGAGTAAGAAGGAAAGGAAAGATACATAGAATAAAGGCAACTTAAACATGAATACAGTGATAATGCAACAGTCACTGTGAGAGCCATGATGACTGCTGATGGTGGGCAGTATACCCTGCCTGGATACACTGACCAAAAATGACTCACACCCCAGACGAGATGGGGTGAGTTGCCGTGTGATTTCACCTTGCTACTCAGAACAGCATGAAATTTATAGCTTGAGTATTGCACCCTCTGGAACTTTCCATTTAATACTCTGAGGCAGTGATGATTGCCTTCGATGATTGAAATGTCAGAACTGTATAGAAAAAGTAGGACTTCTATAATCACCCATCAATACATGGCTACCAAGTTTGAGCCTCTAACATTTCCCCTTAAAGCAGCAACAAAGGGAGAAGGGAAGGAGAATAAATTCACAATGACCCCATTGAACGGGCCAAGCACCAGGCCAGGTCTACGCACTGTCACAATGCTGCCCCTAACACTGTCAAGAGATGCCAAGGAGGACATCACCGTAGTGCTTCTCAGACCCCCGGTGAAATAATATGACTCACAGCGAGAGAACTCATCCCCTTCACATAGCGCATCCCGGGGAAGTCTCAGGAGAGTGCGTAACATGCCTCTAACGCCCCTCTAACATTTGCGAACTCCTGCTTTCAACAAAGAGTGAACAGCTGACACTGAGAGCCTTGGCAGACTGAGGCACTTGCTAGAATTTTAATGACTTTTTTTTATTCTTATGATTTTTTAAATGGTTCCCTTCTTTATAGACCAAGAGAGACCAGTTTGCATATATATGATAAAATTTAATTTTTTAAATAAATTTTTAACAGTTATTTTTAATAGAGCTACTTTGCCAGAGTCCATTTACACAGGATGCCATGGAAGTGATATTGCAAGTGACTAAAATCACGTACGTGGTGCTGGGATGGCTAGATCCCACGGATCAGTGAGTTAGCTCTTTTACCCTGAGAGCAACCATTTTTAGCTGCCATTTTTGTTTCAGACTTGCACATGAAAAACTGTAAGAGAACCACAAGAAGTGGCCTGACCAAGGTCATATAGGTCTCTTAAACCCAGGTCAATATGACTTAGGCACCTGGAACCACACCACACCATGGAGACAGACCATGGTACAGATACCCGAGCGACCTGCTGGATTCAGACTCTTCTGCTGAGGCTTGGATGAAATCCAAAAGGCATTTTCCTATGATCCTGCTGTTTCTCCTGACCCCCAACAGTGTCGGCTGCAGAGAGAGACACAGTGACCTTATACCCCACCTTGCATTATAAGCTGGCCTTGGATCTCTCCGCTACAGAGAGAGTCACATTGACCTCATAACCCACCTTGCATTGTCAGCATCCTGGAGAAGACAGAGTTGTTCAAGAGAGACTTCTGGTGTGCTTCACTGAGCAGGACAGCTCATCGCCCAGCTCCTAACCGGGGCTAGATTGCCTACCTGCTGGCCTCTCCAGGGTGCTGCCTTTATCTTCCTCCAGCTTGGCAGAACTGGCTTTATCTGAACATTGATGAGTCACATTTTTGTGCATTCCAATGTTTTATCCCCGCGGGGTGGATTCTGGTAACCCCCTTCACTCTCGGACTCTTAATGCTCCATGCCTCCCTTGTAGGACTATTTCTGGGGCTCTTAAAGAAAATTGAACTTTTTGGCAGGTAGAGTGGTGCAGCAATAGAGGAAGAGGAAAAAAAAGAAAGAAAAACCTCAAGGACCAGGGAATATTCTTGTGATTAACTGAGTGGAGCAAATATCCAAACTTTCCCTCTTCTGGCTTGATTACTTGAATGTCTAGAATGTTCTAGGAGTTAGATACAGAGTGTAAGAATTCTTGGCTTCTGATGCTATAGTAATCAGGAAGAAATGACGCGATGAAATATATTAACCTTTTATCCACACCACATTCAAACAGGAAGCCAATAGCAAGTTATTCTTACTACCACTTTAGAAGTCCATTCTCACTTACGCAATGAGTAGCCCAGGCATTACAGTCTGATTTATTATAAAAGTTAGATTTCCAAGGCCTGAGATGACTTTGACAATCAAGTGTTTTTATGAAAAGCATGAGAACCTGAGTTTGATCCCCAGAACTGATGTGAAAAGTCCTAGGCATGGTGATACATATTTGCAATCCCAGTGCTTCTTGGGAGATAAAGATTGGCAGATCCCTGGGCTCCTTTGTCAGCCATCTAGACTAATCTTCAAGGTTCAGGCAATAAAGGACACTGTCCCCAAAAACAAGGTGATCACTTTTGAAGAACAACAACCAGAGGTTGACATCCGGCTTGCACATACACGCACACACACACACACACTCAATAGAGATAGATGATAGATAGATAGATAGATAGATAGATAGATAGATAGATAGATAGATAATGATGATGATGATGATGAAGATAGATAGATAGATAGATAGATAGATAGATAGATAGATAGATAGATAGACAGATAACAGATAGATAGATAGATAGATAGATAGATAGTAGATAGATAGATAGATAGACAGTAGATAGATAGATAGATAGATAGATAGATAGATAGATAGATAGATAGTAGATAGACAGTAGAGATAGATAGATAGATAGATAGATAGATAGATAGATAGATAGATAGATAGATAGATGATAGATAGACGATAGATAGATAGATAGATAGATAGATAGATAGATAGATAGATAGTAGATAATAGATAGATTTGTGCTGCCACTCTGATATTGTGGGTCACCTGAGACACCTCACAGATCTTCCCTGGCCTCAGTTCCTGTCCTTCCCCTGCTGTAGAATGGGAGGCTTGAGTGTTATCATTTCCACGAGTCTCCCTTTTCAAACAGCAGATGATCCTTGACACATTACTTGCTTTCTCTGGGCTGTGGATTTTCCCATCTGTCAAATGAGCTGAAGATGTTTGCCCAGGTCACTTCATGTGAATAATAATAAGATTGAAGTGTAAGAATCCACATGGCCATCCTTTCTTCAGAGTGAAGCTCTACCAGTTGAGAGGCGAGACTAACAAACACAGGGTCACTCCCTGATCAACGCACATCCTTGCATTACCAGCCCCATACGAACAGGATTTTGTAATTTATTTTGGAGAAATGCTCCTGTTATCCCTTTAGAGTTTCCTCTGGTGTGTGTGTGTGTGTGTGTGTGTGTGTGTGTGTGTGTGTTTGTGCATGCGCGGTATGCCTTTGTATTATGTGTCATTGAGGGTTGTAGCGGGAACATTTTCACACATTATTCACTCTCCTGTTTTCTAGGGCACAGCACAGTGTTGCTCACTGCTGTTGGCAGGTCTCTAGAGATGCTTCTTTTGCTTAACTGAAGTTTAGTCCTCCACTGTGCAGTGGTAGCTTTCTGTTTCCTTCCCGCAGCCTTGCTAGCTACTATTTAAGCATCTGTCTCTATGACTTTGATTCTTATACCTCATACCATAGGAATTCTAGAGAAATAAAAGCTGACCTTCTGTGCCTGGCTTGATTCAACTGGCATATTCCTCATGTTCAACAATGTTCCTGTATATGGCAAGATTTTTTTTTTTACATATTGAATAGTATTCCATCGCACAGTTGTGCCACATTTTCTTTGTACATTTATCCAATGATGAACATTAAGATTATGTCTGCATCTTGGCTGTCATAAACAATGCCATATCAAAAACAAGGATGAGGAGACATTAGGGTCTCACAAAGGACCACGGAGCCACACATCATGGAGCCACACATCATGGGAAACAGCGAAAGCCAGGATAGAGAGTCTTGGTAGGTGAGCCTCACTTAGATAAACAAAGCTTCACAAATTCTGCTCTCCTTATTTCACTCATTCAAGATTTTAAACCCAAGAAGATGGTCTCTAATTGGCGAGATTAGGATACCTACCTGTCTCCCCTGATGGTCTGAACTTAAGGATCATGGCTTCAGGACGGCAGGTGCCTGGATTCACTAACCATTTAAGACAACACAAGGAAAAGAGGTCACACTCCAAAAGAAATTTTGATCTTAAGAAGGAGAATAAAATCCTGAACATCCCCAAAATGTAAATCAATACTGTTCAGAGATTTGTTAAATAATCAGGACAGCCCTCTCTCTGCAGGGGTCCTAGTTTGCTTTGCTGTTTGCCCTACAGAGCCCCACCTACAGACACGGTTCTTTAGTGATGTGTGCTGTTGTGACTTGTTGAGGGTTTTCTTGTCTGTCACCTGTCTCCTTCTCCCCATTCTCCCTTTTTCTTCTACTTCTCTTCCCTCATCTCCACTTCTTTTCTTCCATTCTCCTTTCTCATACTCTTCAGTTCCCCTTCTGTCTCCTCACCCTACTCTGCCAGGCAGTTTCCAGAGCAAAGTGAGACGTGAAGGGTACTCCAGAGTCTTTATCTCCTAGGGGAGAAAGACTGTTTATAGTAATACCAGCATCCGAATGAGTTTTACCCTCCCAAATAATACCACCCGTGCACACACAGATTTACACTTGCACATTTGTATGTACTTGCTCATATACACCTGTGCATGCGCATACATACTCATGTATATAATAATACATATGTGCCTGCACAGATACGCATGCATAATATTTAAGCATAGAGATACATATACCCATACATAAACATACTCACGCCTATTTATACATGCATATATAAATTCACACATACAAACCCAAGTGTTAATATATATGTATATGCATACATACTTCTCTCTTCTCAACTTTTCATTCTCCACACATGCATGCACTCTCGTGCATAAATACACAAGTGTGTATCACATATACATCATACATAAAGACATATGTGTGTATTATATACACTTCATGCATAGATACATATTTGAACATATGTACACATACATGCATGTAATTCTGCATTATTCTTTCATACACATTTGCCTATATACACATGAGTAAATATACAGTCATAAATATACACATGTACATGCATATACACTCAAAAAGCATGCATACACACTAGACACAAGCATGTGTAAACTCATGCTCATATATATTTACATACATGCATGAACTTGCATACATGCATGTGCACAGGTTTATCCATGCATGTGTATGTACTGAGACACGCATGTGCACATACATATCCATGCTCACCTATGCACTAAAGTATATATGCATGCACACCTATCCATGCATATTTATATAGAGAGACATACATACCTGTTCGATCATAAATACGTGTGCACACTTATCCATGCATATTATGTTTATATACACATGCACACACATGATTATCCATATCTAAGCACATAGACAAATGCTATAAACACATGCACGACCTTAGCCTTTGCTTTCCTCTTCCTCTCAGGCAGAACCTTCATTTTCCTCACTTCATTGCAGTTGCTCTTCATGTTCTGATGAAATTTACCCAGGTGCAGCATAGATTCTCAGCCTTTCCCTGCGAGGGGATGCTAAAGGCCAAGAAACGTGCAATTGTGGAATAATCCCCATCATGCTCAGTGGCTGCTCCTGACCACTCTGACAGGTCAGTGACAGACAACCAGAGGCTTACTCCAAAGTCTCTGAGATTTGACAGGCCATGGTGAGTGACTGTTACAAGGACTGCCAAAATAAACCCTTGGCGGCTCCCAAAACCCCTTCCACGAGAAGCTTTGCTTGAGGAGTAAAGGAAGCACAGCGGAGAAGCAGGCTGTTGTTCTTACTGGAAAGCAAACAAGAGCCTGCCGACAAAGACAAACTGGAAACACTCCGACAGGGCTGGCCAAGGTCAGCGGAGGACCGGAGCATCTGGGGAAATATCAGTAGCGTTCTGACAGTCTAATAGCAGGGAAGGAATTGTCTTTGCAACAGCTCCGAAGGTTGAATTTCTAAAGAACTGTGACACCGTGAGGAGATGTTGTTTTCAATTGCTTGTAATAACATCCTTGACCAAGACCCATTACACAACATAGTTTCCCTGGGTTTTAAGAGGAGAATTGTGAAGCATGCATAAAAGCTGAAGATCCTTCCATTGAAAGCTTGTCCAGACAGGACCCGGAGTCTGACGTTGGCATCCCTTTCTGTGATGCACATCCCACCTTCTACCCATTGTTCTGTCTTCACACCGACACTTTCAAGTTCTGATCCATTCCACTCTTCACCCTAGAGATTCACCATGAACTAGAGGTGGAGATCAGCATTTCTCTGTTCTGAATACAGAAGATATCTGTGTGTATATATGTGTACATGTATGTGGGGGGTGATGTATATGTGTGCAGGTGACTGTGTACATGTGTGTGGACACCACATGAAAACTCTGTGCCATTCCTCTACAGGTGCTGTCAATCTTCTTCTTCTGAAACCTTGAGCTCCTTGGCATGGCTGGACTAGCTGGCCATTAGGCCCAGAATTCTTTCTGTCTCTGTCTCCTCCGTACAACTAGATATTTTATGCAGGCTCTGGGGGTGAAACCCATATATCATGCTTTCACAATAAGCACTTTACCTAAACTGAGGTATTTCTACAGTCCCTGGAAGTTATTTGCACATAAAAACTAATAAAGCATAGAGGAGCTGAGGAAGGAATGAATAGGCGGAGCATGGAGGATGTCCAGATGATCCTTGGTGTTGGGTTCATGTACAATTGTCCAAACCCAAAGAGAGCACGGCACCATGATACCCCTAATGTCGTGTGTAAGTACATCATCTGTACAAAGTACTATGACTCTATGTGTTAAAAACTTGATCCCGAGGGTGATGCTACAGGAACATACTGTGGATGCTTAGGAGGGAGGGACCTATGAGAGGTACTTTGGCTTTTGCAGGCATCCCCTTAAAGGAAATTATAAGGTATCTTCCTCCTGCTCCCCATTCCTCCTCTTATTCCTCACCCTTTTACTCCTCCCCTCCCCTCCTCTTCCTTCTCTTTGTTGCTCATGAGAGGGTGGTTTGCTCAGCTATATACTCCCACCATGAGGTACTGTTCTCACAGAAGCCTAAAGCAAGTTGAACAAGAATCTCTGAGAACAACCTTGCCTGTTTACAAGTTAGTTGCCCCAGGTACTGTGTTATAGTAGCACAAAGCTTACTAATACATAAATAAATGTACTGTTCACTATGGAGCACGATGTTGATAAAAAGGAGAGGCTATGAGTTGTGTAGGCAGAGGATGTATGAGGATTCTATATCCTTTACTCAATTTTGCTATGAACCTTGGTGGAAAAATAACATCTATTTAAGACAGTTTTACATAGAGTATACAAAGGAGATCTAACAGAGCACTGGCAGTCTGACATCCCAGTGCCCAAATTCAGCTTGTAGCCACATGTTTCTCCCACCCAGCATCTATGTCATTCCTATATTGTGGAATTCACATTTTCCTTTGGATAAATGATCTACCTTTTCTCACATTTCACATAGTTTGAGAATTGATCCTCTGTTTTGATACTGTCTCTGAACACAGGAGTCATGCTTGTGATCATTGTCTTGATTCTATCTCTGGACACGGGAGCCACACTTGTGATTCATTGTCTTGATTCTACTGCTAGACACAGGCGCTATGCTTGTGATCCATTGTCCTGATTCTATCTCTGGACACAGGAGCTATGCTTGGAATCCATTGTCTTGATTTCATTTAAGACACAGGAGCCATGCTTCTCCTGCCCATTTTTACTGGCAACAGAAATTCATCTGAAAGTGGTGATTTGGGATAAGACAAGCTCTCAACCAGGCTGGAACACAGAGAGCATTCCCTGGGACTCTCACTGAAATCCTCTTTCGGTTCAGTTATTAAGCCAGCAGGGCAGACCTGGGGTGCCAGTGTCTATCCCATCATTATGCTACAAGCACCTGCTAAGAGTGTGGTTAATCCTGAGGAAGCAGAGTCTGCCCATAGAAAGAGACAAGAAATCTACCAGGCTCAAATCAAGCAAATTCCTGTACTTTCAGTGATGAGAATGCATACATCACTCATAAAATTGGGCTAACTGGAGATGTCACAGCCCTTCTCTAACAATCCCCTCAAGAGGGTACTGAGACACATGCAGTTATGAGGGAACTGAGCAGGGCGTCAAAGCTATATCTGATAATGACACAGGGCATGCTGCGAGTAGACCTTATGTCAAAGAGTCCGAAATAAAGCAGTACACCCTGGCCAGGTGGTAATCTGAATCTGAAAGGGCTGGTGACAGACAACCTCCTTGTGTCAACATGGTGTGGTAAGAGATGCCATAGAGGAGAGAGGTCTGGGTCAGGGAGAAATGGGTCATACAGGAAAGGCTTCCAGATGGAGTGAGCCTTAAGAGAAGCCTTCAAAAGTAAGGAGAAAGCAGAGGAAGGGCTATGACAGCTCCAGTTAGTCCAATTTTATGAGCGATGCATGGATTCTCATCACTGAAAGTACAGAGACCGTTCTAACTTTCCTAAACAGTTGATTGTTCAGAACCCATTAAAGCGGCCAGCACACACATTTCTGAGTTGCTCCAACCCCCACCTCTCCTTGTTGTGTTCCCAACTCTAAGTAAGTCTTGGTTGAGCTAACTTATGTTTGTGCTGCTGTTTCTGTTAAAGAATTGTCCTTTAGATCATCTCCATATACCAGCAGGCAGAGCAATGGAGTGTAGATGAAGATGGCCCAGAGCTCTCAGTAACATGAGGGGCGGCACACTTCTTGTGAACGGAAAGAAAGAGGACCATTTCTGCCTCACCAGCGGTCACTATACACCGGACATGCTGATCCTTGGGTTCTCTGCTCCCACTCTGATATTATGTCTATATTCCTTTTGCCGTCACCTAGGAACTCATTCAGGATTTATTTCTGGACACTTGTCTGATGCTGTATTGAGAATTCAGGTGAAGACAAGACAGACAGAGACTCACCAGGACTACATGCCGTCACCTAGGAACTCATTCAGGATTTATTTCTGGACACTTGTCTGATGCTGTATTGAGAATTCAGGTGAAGACAAGACAGACAGAGACTCACCAGGACTACATGCCAGAATGAAAATCCTCCTATGTGCCTATGCTTGCACCAGCCTGAGTACCCCAGAAACTTTAGCATAGATTTAGGTATCAGAGTATCTTGGGCAAACTCCCAATCAGGAGATCTCCACAACATTGCTGAACTTCTCCGGGTCAATTTTCTCATCTGTGGAATAGAGCTCAACACTCCCCTCCTTCGCACTGTGATTATAGGGCTGACTTTTCAAACAAATGCCTGGTGATAAGCCCTCAACACACAGGATATCGGACCACAACACTCACATCTGTGCACTGTCGGCAGGACCAGTCACAAGCAAGGTGTATTAGCCATGTGGTCACCCAGAACCCCACACCAACAATGGTGCCATAGTCAGTTTAAAGCTTTGCTACTGACATTTTTTTTTTGGGGGGGGGGTTTGAGACAGGGTTTCCTCTTTGGTTTTGGTTCCTGTCCTGGAACTAGCTCTTGTAGACCAGGCTGGTCTCGAACTTACAGAGATCCGCCTGCCTCTGCCTCCCGAGTGCTGGGATTAAAGGCGTGCGCCACTACTGACATTTTTAAAAACCTAATAATTTCTGCACATAGGACGTCACATTTTCTTTAGCACTGGGCTCTAACCAGCACACGCGAAGAGCTATGAAAAGTCTACTGAAACCAGGAATGGATGGATGTCCCCACCCTTTTGTATCAGCTACACATGCCTTTGTCCTTCAGAGCCAGCCAAAAGAGTCAGTTTTGGAACAAATTCTACCTTGAGGGATTAGGTTTTTCTTTGGGGAACAGGATCTCACTATATAGCCCAGGATGACTTCTAACTGACAATTCTTCTGCCTTAGCCTCTCCAGTGCAGGGATTATAGTCATGCTCCCCCACACAACTCAAGTAGACTGTGGGAACTCACCATATACTTCCCCTAAGACTGATAGCATCCAAAGCCAGACTCAAAACATTAAACACATTTTCATGCAAGCATGCATTCCACCCCCCTCCCCAAGAGACAGATTATAAGCAACCAGTTGCCAAGTGTCCCAAGGGGGCAGCAGGTGATAGAGGGTAACTCCTCCATCACTTGGGTTTGTAGTCTACCCCCTATCCCATCACACCCCCACTATTTCTGCACAGAGAGACAACAGCATTCAGGGACAACAGCATTCCTACTTTGTTTCATCCCATTTTACAAATGAAGAAGTCAATGTTATGTCCTTCAATATTCCCTATGTAGTGCACGCCCGCCGCCCACCCAGGTTCTAGGAGGGGTTTCTAACAATGGGCCTAAGAATTTGAATCATTTTGGAAGTGTCGGCAAATAAAATCATTGCATATTGAACCTACGGCAGGGTCCCCAACTCCAGCACCAACCCATCTGTGTTGCAAAAACGAAGATAAACTTATGCTCAACAGCCTCCACCAGTGGGTGTGGCAGATTTCATTCTTCCCATGTGTTTTGACAATGCAGTGTTGGTTTGCAGTGAAAAACTGAGGATACAACCGGAACCCCACAGACTTTGAAAGACCTTGAGCTTCCAAGACAGGAATGGACAAGAAACAAGACAAATCAGATCCTATGTGGTAGGATGATGGTGCTAAGCCTTCGGGGAGGAGGACGGAGGGAGTGCAAGATTTGGGGTGGAGAATAATTGAGATGTCAAATTGTAAGTAGAATTGCCAATGATACACAATGTGAAGACTGAGGAGACAGTGTGAGCTGTGAGTAAGGAGACATAGAGGTGAGGAGGCAGAAGCTTCCAGAAGAACATCCCAGCCTATGCAAGGCTCTGGGGCTTATTTTGTAGGGACCTCTGAAGAGAAGAGGCTGGAGGTTTTGCCAGACCTCACTTATTCCCCCACCCCAGCCTCTTATCTCAATACAGCACAATCTACAGGCCAATCCAGTCTCTAGATTTACAGCAATTATGTGTTGACCTTTTGCAGCAATTGGGGGCTACTTTATCTAGCACCATAGAGGTGTTTTGTTGTGTTCTTTAGACTTTTATGGGAAGGGTAGTCACATTCAAGATCACTACTAGAGGATTTTCTGTAGCCAAGGATGCCTTTGTATCTCTGATCCATCTGTCCTCACTTCCCAATACTGGGACTACAGACTTGAACCGCTGAGCCAGGTCTTATGTGCCACTGCTGGTCCAAGCCAGGGCTTCATGTTTACTAGGCAAGCACTCTGACAACTAAGCGACACGCCTGACCCCAAGAGAGGATTTTGAGTGTACTCCCACAAAAGACATGATGTGCTTAAGGTGACAAGTATGCTAGTTACGCTGATTTGGTCATTACACATCAAATACAGGAATCAAAATATCATCACACCCCCAGAAATATGCATGACGCTGTGTGTCAATCGAGAATACAAATAAAGCAAAAAGTTAGACAGCAAAAAAGGTCACAAAGAATTTTGATATCTATCTAATGGAGCTTGAAATATAAGACTGGGTTTAAGAGTGCCCACGGGACTCTGTAACAACCTTGTCCTTTTAGGGTCTGGGTGCCTGTCTGTCCACCACAGACCCAGCTGAGACCAGAAGATCCCTCCAGAACTTTGCATTTTCAGCCTTCCCCTCCTCCACGCACTGTCCCGGGGGCGCTCTCAACAGAGGTGGCGACAGGACACTGGGCCCTTGCTGGATATCCAGAAGAAGCTCAGCCAACTCCTTCTTTCCAGAACAGATGTTAGGGGAGGAGTGTGTGTATTCGCGGGGCGGGGAGCGGGAGGTGTCTCCAACATCTTAGAGCCAGCCACACGCCCCTCGCTTGCATCTGCTTCAGTTCGCTCCTGGAAAGGCTTGCCTCTGCTCCTGCTTTGCCTTTAATGTACAAGCTTGACTTGAGCCTGGGGCAGACGTCTCTCCCGAGCTGATTCTTGGGTACCCTTGACAAGTGAAGCTCTCTGAGCGCTCTGCCTGCCTCTCCTGCAAAGCGGGCACCCCTCCGCTGCAGGGATCCCACCTGCTCTTCCCGTACTCTCTCTCCTTCACACAACCTTCAAACACTTCAGACCTCCCAGCCCCCTACATGCATTTGTGTACTTGTTCGAGGCACCGCCTGAGCCTGCTGCGCCCTCCTGCATATTGATGAGGGTATCTGCACGTTTTCACCAGTCGAGCTAGGTGTGGAAGATGAGAGCATCCGCGTGCGTGAGTGTGAGAGAGAGTGCACCCGCATGGCTGGGCATTGTGTGCCTTTGTGTGCGTGTGGGTGAATGTGTATGTCAGTGGCTGAGACGTTTTATCCCAGGCTGAAGGCTGTGTGGATGGCTTCTCTTAGCCAGCCTGCATCTCTACCAAGTTCAGGGACAGCACCATCTACCTGGTGGCACACGCAAAGATGTTCACAGTCTTCCTTCAGACCCACAAGTTCAGCCCTCTGATCCAGGCAAGCGAAATTAAATAAATAAATGAAATATAAAAGAAGAAGAAACAAAAAAAACATTCTCTGGGCTCCAAAGTCGCGACCCCATCCCCCCATCCCTGGGATGTAGAATCCTCTACAGGAAGATGGACTAAAGGCTTTGGCGGGGAGCGGGGATAAGCAGCTGGGAGGAGAGTCAAAGGGAAAACTGAGGACATGCTAGAGGGGTAAAGAAGAGGGTTAAGGAAGAAGCATGTCGTTTCCACACCACGCCTCTCCCACAAGGGTTGGAAACCCAGGGTAGTCTAATCTCCATCCCAGTCTTCCTCTGGGTTTCCCAAGTTAACCCGGTCTTTTCCTCAAGAAACTGGAGCTAGAAAACGCTGCTGGGACCCGGCTCTGCTGGAACGTCCCACCCGATGCCCCCACCCCCAGCGCGTGCGCGCGCTCGTGGACACACACACACACACAGAGAGAGAGAGAGAGAGAGAGAGAGAGAGAGAGAGAGAGAGAGAGAGAGAGAGAGAGAGAGAGAGAGAGAGAGAGCATGCAGGCAGCTGCTGATTGGCTGCGGACAGCGGCGTCCGGACCGGGGTTTTGAGGCGGGAGCTGAGCGGTCCTAGGAGGGAGGTGCACACTCCGGATCCGAGAGAGCCCCTCCCGCGTCCCCTGCGCCCTGCTAGAGAGCAGAGCTGCGGATCCAGGAAGGCAGGTGCGGAGCCGGCTGAGGACAACGGTCAGGGGTGCAAGTGGGTCCCGCCGTGAGGCGATCCGGGATCCCGCCCCAGCTGCTACCTGGTCCCCACCAGCTTGGCAGCTGTGTCGAGTCTAGCACGGCTAGGGGCGCGCTCATGGAGCACACGCACGCCCACCTCGCCGCCAACAGCTCGGCTTGCGGCTTGGGCTTCGTGCCGGTGGTCTACTACAGCTTTTTGCTGTGCCTTGGATTACCAGGTGAGGGGACCTGAGGGAGAGGGAGGGAAGCCGGAAGCCCCAAGTTGTGGTAACCTACGGGATCCCAGGCACCTTCTCGGGAAGTGCCCTGGAGCCCGCTTGGAAAAATAACGAAGTTTAAACCTTGGTGGCTACTGTGGAGGTTTTTAGATCAGGATGAAAGGATGTCGCGTGGCTTGGTGGGGACAGTGCTTGTGTGGCGCCGGGGCATTTTGACTTGTGGGTGTGCATTCACTCCAAAGCGCTCTCTCGCTCTCTCTCTCTCTCTCTCTCTCTCTCTCTCTCTCTCTCTCTCTCTCTCTCTCTCTCTCTCCCTCTCTCTCTCTCTCTCCTCGCGACCCTAAGGGGTCCCAGAAGGGCTGTGTGAGACTTAACTGCAGCTTTTCGGCGAAAGCTTTAAGAAGGCTCCTCCCCTACCTTTCCCCCACACTGTCACCTCACTGAGAACACTTCTGCCACCCTATCCTTCTGTATCTCCCCGCCTAATGCTACATAAGGAGACCTTGATACTGGCCACTCGAGTTCAAGGAACAATGGGATAAGTCCTTGCTATCCGCTATCTGCCCTGAGGGAGTAAGGTATCCCTTTATGTCCAGGAAGAGTCAAGAAGTGCCCTTTGGTATGGGAAGGATGGGGCAACTGTACAGCGAAGCTCACTGGCTACCAGGACTACCACCTCAGGGCACGACAGTCTCCTTGAGTTTATGTCTGTCTCCTCTGGCTTTACCTCCAGGTCAACCCTAGTCCTCCCTTCTAGGGCAGCTCCCAAGGAGGCAGATGAGTGGCTGGCTGGTCTCACATCTTAATGTCCTCTGGAAAGTGAAGCTGAGACTTCTAGTGAATTCCTGAAGACAGATGAGCTGCTGAGGGAGAAGGGATGGGTGTCTGCCTGAACTATGTGGGAGAACAACTGAATCCAGGAAGAACAGACGGTGGGGCGCGGTGGAGGGGGGGTCGTCGCCTCAGTTTTGGGTCTTTGGATAATCCTGTCATCACACAATGTCATGTACATTCCTGGAGTCACCTGCAGGCAGAAGAGAGGGCTAAAGACAGAAAGACTCAGAAAGAGAAAAAAACCCTGTCCAAGAAAGAATCGCAGCCTCCACCACTTGGCATCTCTGCTCTGAGGACTTGAGCATCTTAGGATGCTGAGAGGTTGGACTTTAGTCTTCCAAGATCCTTTCCTCAAACATTTAGGGAATCCACTCCCAAGTTAACCAGCACAAGCGAGCACAAGTTTCCCTACCTGAGCTCCTGCGGTCCCCGATGAAGGCAAACTCTCCCCCTAACTTATCCCTCCCTAGGAGAGGGGCTCCACCTCTGTTGTACCCTACCAGACAGGGCACTCCGGTAATTACCTGGAGCTGAAATTGACTCCCATTCAGGTTGCATTTCCCCCTCCTGCCCTCCAGAGTCTGTTCCCAGAGCTCCCTATTGGGAGTTGAATTTCTGAGGGGGTTAGATATGTGTGATGCTTGCTGAAGTGAAGAACCAGAGCCTCTCTTTGACAGCACTCCTATCATAGCGCAATGAACCCCCTTCCTGACCTCTCCACCTCCCCTGCTGATCGTGCTGGCTACTCACTCTCTCAGGCATTTTCTCTACAAATTCTAAGGGGCAGTGCTGCAAAGACAAAGAGGATGACCTCCAAGAGCCCAAAACAGGACGTGAGGTTAAAAGAACAGGGACTCTCAGACTGTCAGTGACCTCAAGTCAAAGTGTCTTGAACCTCCATAGTCTAACTCTCCTGAACAGCTGAAGTCTTTCCCAGCCATAGCTGTGGCACCCACTGTATGCTAGGCACTGTGTTTGGCATAGGCTTAGCCCAGGACTTAGGGATTTAAGAGAGAGAAGGGCTGAAATTTGAACTTAGATGGTGTGCATGTGTTTATAGACTTAGCTAACAATTTTGACCACCTACTGAAAAAAAAAAACACTAAGAATGTGCCAAAGGGATCCCAAGAGTCTTCAGGGGAACACTGTGGAAGCATATGCCTTTAGAGGCAGCCAATGGAACCAGAAGGATCAAGTTCCTAGAGAAGACTGAAGAGGAGATCAGTCTTACCCAAACCCATGAGCCAAAAGCGTTTTTGTTAGCAACCTGGAAGGCTGGTTCAAAGGCAGGGTCCTTGTTATTCTTGTAAAGCCGTGGTTCTCAACCTGTGGGTTCTCGACCTTTGGAGGGTCAAATGACCCTTTCATAGGGGTCACCTAAGACTATCAGAAAGCACAGATAATTATATAATAATTCATAATAGTAGCAATATTACAGTTATGAAGTAGCAACAAAAGTAATTTTACCGTTGGGGGCGGGGTCACCACAATATGCAGAACTTTGTTAAAGGGTCTCAGCATTAGGAAGGTTGGGGATCACTGTTTAGAAGCCGCACAGGGGAGCAAACACATCCCAGCAAATGAGAGTGCAGACTATTAACCCAGCCTCCCCCAGTGTCAGGTGGTATGGGGGGCTCTGTGCCTCAGTTTTTTTCTATAAAATGGACATTATGAGAGTCGCTATCCCTAGGTTAGTAGCATTAAATGGCAGCTTTGGTGAAGGTTAAGCATGCAGCTCGGTGGCCGCCACCTGCATTGATTGACACTGTGTGACCGTGATTGTAGTTGTCATCCCATGGGGTTGCCAGGAGAAGGGGGCTGCTCAACATGATTGGGGAGCCAGCAGAGGGTCCGGGAGGGATGCACTCAGCCTGACACTTTAGCCTTGAGAATTCACCACGATGGCCTCATCTTATAGTCACCATCAATCAGCAAGCCCTCGTCACCTCTGTTGATGGAGAGACACAGCCGTGTGAGGTGTGCCATAGCAACAGGCCTTGCTAGTATTGTTGAAAACTGAGATTTTAATTGAATCACTATTCCCAGCAGTGAACTCACTCCAAGTTTTCCAGCCCCTCCCCCAAAAGAGCTGTCAGCGATGTGAGTGGAAATAGAGAGATGGGTAGGGAATGCCTGGGTGCTTGCCAAGAAGGATCCAGCAATTACAGGAAAGTGGCAGGTGTCTCTGGCCACACACACCCCTAGGTTGGCAGAAAGGGCTTGAAAAAAGCCATGTGGTCCAGCCCCTCACTTTAAGTAATTGCCTGTGTGGTCCAGTGCAACAGGCCTGGCATGTGTCCAAGGAATTCCAGTATGAAGAATCGGCAGAGCTAGTTACTTCGGAATCTGTAGGCAGGCAGTTTCACAGTTTGCCCCATCAGTAAAATGGGTAGAAGTCATACATAATTACCTCCCCAAGAAGCATCTATTAATTCAGATACTCTCTATATAAAAATAGCTCAAGTAATACCTATGGTCTTAGCTATTCAGAAGGCCAGGGCAGGATGATTTCTTTCTTTTTTTTTTTATTAATTAATTTATTTAATTATTAAAGATTTCTGCCTCTTCCCCGCCACCACCTCCCATTCCCTCCCCCTCCCCCAATCAAGTCTTCCTTCCTCCTCAGCCCAAAGAGCAAGCAGGTTTCTCTGCCCTGTGGGAGGTCCAAGGACCACCCACCTCCATCCAGGTCTATTAAGGTGAGCATCCAAACTACCTGGGCTCCCACAAAGCCATTACGTGCAATAGGATCAAGAACCCATTGCCATTGTTCTTCAGTTCTCAGTAGTCCTCATTGTCCATTATGTTCAGTGAGACCGGTTTTGTCCCATGCTTTTTCAGACCCCGGCCAGCTGGCCTTGGTGAGTTCCCGATAGAACATCCCCATTGCCTCAGTGTGTGGGTGCATCCCTCGCGGTCCTGAGTTCCTTGCTCGTGCTCACTCTCCTTCTGCTCCTCCTTTGGATCGTGAGACTTCAGTCCAGTGCTCCAATGTCCGGGCAGGAGGATTTCTTAAGATGAGAAGTTGAAGGCCAGCTTAGGCAGTGTAGTAAAACCTCACACCACAAAACATTCAGAACATATGTGGTCTGAGAGAAGCACGTGTTCCTCAGTGCCTTCTTCACAGCAGATCCTTTCACCCGCATGCCGCCGCTTCATCTCTACTACCTTCCTATGACCTACATGTGCATCTTGAATCCATTTTAAGGCTGAGTAAACTGAGATGCAGAGAAGCACTGCATATGCCCCACACCCATAGAGCCAAACCAGAACAAATGCACCTGCTCTTTCTGTTGCTTTGGGTTTCCTTCCTTCCACAAGAAAAGCCATTTTAACTAACCATGGTCCCTCAATGCTAAAGACTTAGCAAAGAATATCAGTGCTCTTGCCCTTCATAAAATCCCATGTTTCTCTCCCCACTCCTTTTTAAGTGAGAGAGAGGTTTTTACCTTCTCAAGACACAGGAGTTAAGTCGGAAGAGCTAATGCTGATTGGCTTAGTGTGGAGACAAGGCCGTATAAAGAAATGGCAGAAGAGGAAGGAAGCTATGAACTTGAACGCCTGGGGACGAGACACAAGGGGGTGAAAGGTGAGCTGCCCTGATAAGGAAGGCTTTGCTTCCTGAAAAGTGTCTCAGACATGAAGGAAAGCGGGGTGAGGAAGGATATGATAGTTTGCGATGGCTCCCACCCTACAGGAAGGAAGGTTTTCATAGCTGACTAGCGAGGGTGAAGAGACCTGCCTCTGATGGCTGGGATGAGATGGAGGGAGCCTGGCACACCGTAGTTACCATGGCTATCATACGAGTCGCCCGGTGACTGTGCTGGACCCTGCAGAAGTATTCTCTTTAAACCACAAGCAGTTTTGATCATAGAAGGTGGAGTAAGCAGACTGAGAGTGGAAATGTGGGGCCTGATTCTATGCCGTGGCTTTGATGCTCATACCCTGTGCAGCTGTGGACAAGCGACATTAACTTCCCCATGCTTCAGTTTCCCTCTCTTTAAAAACGGGGCGGTGATGGTGACAGTCCCTGCGCTGTGGGGTTGACGTGAACCCTGAACAAAGCACCAAACACAGCCCTTTGAACGCGGTGAACACTCTGTGAGTTACATTGTCGTTTGAAATGTGGGGAGATTTCCCAATTTGTTCGATGGCCCCAGTTCTACCCTCTCACCAAAGTAAGATGAATATCAGAAAATAAAACTTTAAACCAATAAGCCTCTTGACCATAGACACAAAATCCAGAAATGGCCAATTCATTTAGCCAGCATCTAAGAGGGGAACTTGGGTTTATCCAGGAATGCCAAATTCATTAAGCATTTGGCAGTTACGTTAACAAACTGAAAAATAAATCCAAGGGATACATCTTAGTGGATGAGGAAAACACATTCAATAATAGTTAATCGTAAAATACCATTAAACAAATGATGAAGAGAATTTATTTAACAAAGAACATGGGATCTTCAAATAACCCAGGACTGCCATCACCCTGATGGGCTGGAGGCTGAGTGCTCCCCTAATCCCCCTGATCTGGAGTCAGGCGGGAAGAGCTGCCCTCCTTGCTCTTCCTCAGCATAGTCCTGGAAGTTCTGGCCAGTGGACTAAGGCAAGAAAGAAACAACGGTATCAAGAAATGAGTAAATCCAATCATTCTATTCATAGATGCTAGAATAGCCTTCAGAGAGGACTTCACAAGCATCACAAAGGACCTCCTAAGAGCTAACAAGTGGCTACAGTATGTTTGCAGAATATGTGATTAATATGTAAAAACCCTACTCTTATTTCTATCCACCATCAATGAGCAATTTGAAATTAAAAACTGGAGAATAACTTCAGTAGAATTCCAAGTTCCCTTATAAAACCAGAAGAATGGAAATGCTCATTCCCGGAGGTGGCACCTTCCAGGAGCTGAAGGACTGTGGGTTCCCTTGAAACAGGTAATGACGTCCACGCAGCCTGAAACCCTCAAAATAAGAACTGGCACAGGTTGGGGCGCCTTCAGTCTGCCACTTTCTCCTGTTCGCCAGTCTTTAATTCCTCATCCCGCAGGGGCCCACCCTACTGTGCCTTCATTTCTTGTTGACTCTCATTTAAGGTCTATTAGTCCATTAAGCAAATATATATTGAGAAGTTCAACTCTCTGTTTCTATCTTGACTGAAATGAGCACACGATACAGTGTTTTGACTTTCCTTTTTCATTTCATGGTGTCAGCCATTTGTAGAGAATTTTGGAACTTGTTGCTCCTTTATACGGCTGTGTAGCATTCCTTTGTACCCTTTGATCCAAACTCATGTGAGCTGCTTCCTGCAAAGCACACAGCACTCCAATTCTAAACAGCCCTGCATGCTGCGACTAATGCACCCTATATCCAGCCTGTGCTGTGATCAGGCACATTGGACCATAGGATCCTTCATATATGAGCCGGACAAAGAACACTAGATTTGGGATTATGAATCCCAGCCTCCTCTGGCAGTAACGCACTGTATGACCTTAGAGAGGTCGTTTCTTATGGGGTCATCAAAGTCACAAAAAAGGCTGTTTCTGCATGAGCTCTGGATGGAGACATGACCCTTAGGTGGAAGATAGCCATAAAAACTCAGGGTACGGCTCTGCTGCAAGCCGCCTATCCCAGCCTTGAGATGGAGTCCAGGGCAATTGCTTTCTTCTTCCCCTCCTACAGTTCCTGTAACCATCACTTCAGTTCTGCTCTTCAAGGTTGGGTGTAAAATACAGTTGCGTACAAACAGGAATTGGATTTGCATCCCATTTGCTATTGTGACCTCGAGCACAAGACTTCACCTCTCTGAGCCTCGGTTCTTTCATCCCAACCGTGAGATAGCAAGGCCATCAGTTTAGCAAGTATCTGATACCACACACCCTGAATTCAAACCCTGGCTCCTCTGCTTAATAATCTGTTACTCTGGGCAAATTTCTTACCCTATCTGATCCTCAGCCATGACAGGGATTTTAGCAGTGCTGGTTCCAAAGGGCTATTTTGAAAATAAATTAAATTGTAAAGAGGTTTATTCCCATTTTTGGCATGATGGCTCTCACATGGAGTAAGAGTTTGGTGATGTCATTAACCTTCTGGGTCCTAGACTGTTTCTGTGTTGATTAGAAATAGAACATACAATGGCTTCTCACAGTCGCTCACACATGGTAGGATCTCCACCAAGAACAACCGACATTGTTTCATTATCTAATATGTCCATGTTTTCAAGCTGTGTCTATGTCCTGTAGCCACACGCCATACATGCATCTTTACTGTAGTATGTGGCTCTATTCACAACCGTAATAAAATTGTGCCCTAACAAGTCCTGGAAGAGCCCATGAGTTAGCAATAAACCCCTTCATAAACCTAGGGAATGGGCTTTCCTAAAAGGCTTGGCCTAGGTCTCTGTGAGACTTTCAGCATAAGTGCCCTTGCAGGACACACAGTGGGCTTCAGCTGAAGCCAGCAAACATGAGTGAGTGCCACATTCGGTTGCCTGGAGAAAGTATCTAGGGTCATGAAAAGAAAGGGTCCCCCCCCTCCAGCAAACTACCATGTGCAGCTAAAAGGTATAGGCAAAGCCTGGGAGAGGATGCCAACCAATCAGAGACCGTAATGCTGGGTGAGAAGCGGGATGCAGGTGTCATAAATTCAAATACCTGCTCAAGGAAGCAGTCAGATAATGTCTGTGAACATAGTGGTCCAGTTTGAAGAAATGTTTCCCATCTCCTAGAAATCGTGCTTCCCTGGTGTTTTACTGAAAACACATGACTGTTAATCTCTCTCATTTTCCCTCAGTGACAGATGAATGTACCAAATCCCCAAACCTTTCCTTGCTCTTAGTCATCACTGGCTCTCACGTAACACCTACTGTGTGCCAGGCATTCTTTAAGGCACTTCTAATGTGTGAACTCATTTAATTCCTATGAGGAGTCTTGGGCATGTATAGATCATCACCCATTTTCTGGTGAGAACTTCGGGTCACCTACCCAAGTTCACACAGCCATGTGTGCCGTTAACCAGCTTTATCATGAGAAAATGGTGGCACATGCACCAAGATGACAGGTGACAAGTGGGACTCCAGTGGAGGTGATCATAAGGAAGGCAGGGCCTGGGTGTCAGAAAGCCCTCTGCACTTGACTTTCTGGCTAACAGCTCAGTGTTGCCAAATTGTTCCAAAACCTAGAGATCCAGATTTATGTGGAATAGCTGATGTTTCCATGTTGGCAACTAATTCAGAACAATTTTAAAAACATCCTGTGGGCCAACACTTCCTGAGCCAAACCAAGCAGATGTGTCTGCGGACTTGCTGTAAACCTCAGGATGGGGAAGCCACAAGAGGACCAAGAAACACCAGTGTGGATCACAGTAGAAATCAAAGCATTGAATCTAGATGGGAGAAGGAGGGAATAATTCAGAAAACCCAAGGAAATAAGTGGCCGAGAGAAGGCGCGCCAACTCCCAGATCCAGGGAATTATCATAAGCTAAAAGAAATGTCTCCAAACAAATACTACAAATTGCATGTTGACAAGGTCTTGGAACACAGATAGAACATTTTGGGGAAATAGAAAAATACTTTGAATCTGCCCGTATGGGGAACTGGGATGTGGGCACAGTAGACCCCAGCCTGGCTTTAAATTACTGTCTCATGGCTTCATGTTAACAGGACTTTGTCAAGTGGCCTCCATGCTCATCCCATAGAATAGATACCATGCCTTACTCTCAGGGTTTATGGCATGGGTGAGGTGAGATCACTCAGGGCTAGCACAAGACACAGTATCTATCAGTCCATGGATTCTGGATGGTTTGGATTTGGGTTTTGTTTTGCCTTCTGTGCTGAGCCTAGACACCCCTAATTTACAAAATGAGGGAATCAAGACCTCTCTGAAGTTGCAGGGCCAGGAAGGGCAGAGTCTTCAGTGGAACTCAGCCCTCCTGACCTTGGCTTCCTTTGCTCAGTTGACTGCTGTTGATCTCCAGATGCAGGCTAGTGATGAGAGTAAAGGTGGGTGGATAGGCTGGAGCTGGTGCTCAGCAACCACCCAGCCTTGGGATTTTGTCCTGCTGGCATCTAGGTACCCATGTGCCTAATGGTACCCGTGTGCAGCATCAGTTTCTTCTCTTAATCTTCCTGATGCCAACAAAGGAACATCTCAGCTTGGCAGAGTGTATGTCTTTCACACCTTCTTCAGGACGTTCAGTATATGTTTTGGGCCTCGCCCCTTGCCTGGCAGTAGCATCTGACTCGAATTTAATACCACCCTTGTTCTGCTATTACATATTTCTCTCAGTGCTAGGAATAAAACCCAGGGTCTTAAAGACAAGCAAGTGCTGCACCACTGAGATGTACCTGGGCCTGTGTCTGGTTTTTATTTTGTTTTATTTTTTATTTTTGTTTTTGTTTTCTAGACAAGGCTTTCTCTGTAGCTTTGGAGCCTGTCCTGGAACTAGCTCTTGTAGACCAGGCTGGTCTCGAACTCAGAGATCCGCCTGCCTTTGCCTCCCAAGTGCTGGGATTAAAAGCGTGCGCCACCACCACCCCCGGGCTTCCTGTGTCTGTTTCTAAGGCTACCGTTTCTTTATTGTGAGGAGGCTGGCTTGGAAGTCAGGGTCCTGTGCTGTCTGACATGGTGACGCCAGTCATGTAAGGCTATTGAGTACTTGACATTGGACGAGTACAAGTGAGATGCTGAATTTTTCATTTCATTTCAATTAATTTGCAATTAAAATCTGATCGTTCAGTTATTAGAAAGTAACTGTCTGGTTGGACAACTTGGGTATGAATTTATTCATTCAGCTCTGTTTTATGACCTCTAAATAGAGGTCACGAAAAATTCAGCACACACAAAGAGATGTACTGCAACTGCGAACCTCACACTGAATTTTGAAGACAGCACAAGAAAAAGAGTTAAATATCTTAATAACTCATGAGGATTACATGCATTGGACGTGTATAGTTAAACTATAATGTTAAACTTTCATTTCTCTTTATTTTTTATTGTAGCTGCTAAAATTAAACTGTATATATGATTCATATTATATTTATATTGGGGAGCATTGTTATAAAAAGATGTGTAGATCTATGAGGTAGGCATAGTGGCTTACTCCTGTTGTCTCAGCACTTAGGAAGCCAAGGTGGGAAGACTGTTATGAGTTTAAGGCCAGCCTGATCTACACAGAAAGTTCCAAGCCTGAACTATAAAATGAGTCTCTCTCTATATATATCTCTCTCTGTTTAAAAAAAACATAAATTTAAGGAAAAAAGACAAGTCATTTTCAAACAAAATGCAAATTAAACAATATAATAGGTGAAACACACTTTAAATGCAGCAAAAATCATAAAGTTCGTGGTATTTCAGCAGGTTGGGTTGCTATAACAAAACATTGTAGTCTTGGGGCTTGTGACACCGGAAACTTATTTCTCATTGTTCTGAAGGCTAAAAACCCAAGGTCATTGTCTCAGCATGCTCTGACTCTGGGGAGGGCTCTGTGCATGTTGCAGACTGCCCATTTCTTGTGGGATGTTTCCACAGGAAGAAATGGCAAAGAGCTCACTGTGACCTTTTTCTAAGACTGATTCACTTCTGACATGTTCATCTCTCACAGTACCTGACCCTTAGTACTTCCCACTGGGGTGAAGAGGTCAACTTATAAACATATGAGGACATAGGCATTCAGTCCCCCACACAGAACCATGTTTAAATTCTGGGGACACTCGCCAATTGCAATACTCTGAATGGAAAACTGTTCACTAAAAGATCTAGCCAGTTCTCCAGCCTGATACAGTTGGGCCCTAAAACTTCAAATCCTGTGTGCTTTGGTCATGGTAGCACAAGAAATGGTTGCCAACCTTCAACACCTATATCACCCCAAGACCTGTGCCACCTTGGGAAAATGCAAAGGAAGTCGCATAAAGGGTGGATCTTCCATGGGATTAAAGAAAGAGGACATCTCTGGATGCAGAGTAGCCTGGCTTGAAGGTTACAATAAGCTGAAATACATGACAAAAAGTTAAGGACTTTTCTCCCCCAAATGTCTGCTGTCATTTTTCCCCAGAAAAACTGAGGGGTGGTGACAACTCAGAAAAGCATTATCAAACTTGATTTGCTTCGCTGGGTCACATTTCTATCTGCCCCTTATCCACCCAGGTCCTCAGCATTGCCAGGTGCTGAGCACTGTGTCAGCTGCATGACAAATCCCAAAAGAGCTATTCCTTTCTTTGTGACATTAACATACCACCAAATCCACCAAGTTAGTGTGCATGAGCATGCACGCATGCACGCACACACACACATACACACACACACACACACACACGATAGCAGAAACCCACTCAAATGCAGCTGTGCAAATGCCATGATATTGTGAGAGTTCATCACTGGAGAACTTGACCCAGAATAAAAAGTCAACAAAACCTCCCCTCCAGAAGGGACACTTCAAGTTAGAATGACAGGGAAGGGGAAAGGAAGAAGAAGGGGGAAGTAAGGAAAAGGAGAAGACACAGGAGAAAGGGGGAGGGAAAGAGGACAGGGGAGGGAGGGAAGGGAAAGGAGAAAGAAAACAAGCTGGGCCAGGAAGGGATTGGTATACATAAATCCGGACAGAAAGAAGGCCAGAGTATCTGGAATGACAGGGAAGTGGGTACGAGAAAAGTGACACAGAAAGCCAGCCTCTTACAAAGGCCAGGTGAGCGGCTCTGAGCTGGGACAAGCCATTTTCCAGTGTATGAACCAATGCATCCACCAGTGACTCCTCTCCCGCTTGTTTGCCAGAGCGCTTGGCAGTCAGCAGAGCTGGGGGAATTGCTTTTCCGCTACAGACATTTCTTATCATTTCAGCTAAGTGCAAAGCAAGCTATCAGCCCCATCATTTCAACCGAGGGACTCTAGCCAGATGCACAAACACACAGCGACGCGCACAGAGACACATATAGACGCACACCAGGCAGAGACGTGCGCATGCACACACACACACACACACACACACACACGCCACTGCCAAAGGCAAAGAATGAACTGTGACTCTACCCTTGCTGCAGCTCCCTCCCCACCTTAGCACTCAAGGCCTCACCTCCACAGTTCAGTACCACACACTCCCTGCTTCTGTGAAGAAATACAGTGGCTTCCCTAAAACGTATAGATTGGTATAGCATTTGGAAGTTCCAGAAGGAGCAGGGCTGTGAGCAGGACAAGACTGAGCAATCCCTAAAGGAACCCCAAGTCCATAGCTCTGTCCCTTATAGAATATGTTCCCATATCATCTTTCCTCCATGTTCATTACGTGTTTCATACACTGGGCATGTTCTGTATGTTAGGAATAGCAAAGAATACCCGGGAGGTCCCTGTACTTCTCCATGCTACTTGAGAGACAAATGGCAAGCCAGTAAGTAAATGTATAAACAAAACCATTTGAGGTACCGATGTGCACTTGGGCAATAATGTCACAGGGAAAGGTGGCAGGGAGATACATAATATAGTGCCAGAAATGAGTTGCCCAGACAGGTGATACTTGAGTGAAGTTTGAGAAGGAGCTGGCTGCAGGGACACCGGGAGAGGGCATGGAAAGCAGAAGGAACAGGCAGGTTGGAAGCCCAGAGACATTAATGAGGCAGCACCCAAACCCAGTGTGGCTGGATCACACTGAGCAAGAAAAAGTGGTTGAGATGAGCGTCCGTGCTGAGTTATGAAGGTGCTTTGCACAGCTGGATGCTGCTGTGAGTGTTGCTAGAAGACACAGTCTTTAGAGCAGGTGACTTGGTCTAGCTTGCCATTCAAAGCTCTCTGGAGATATCAAGTGTTGGACCATAGTAGGAGAAGGACAGAGAAGAGGGTGCAGATCGTTGCAGTAAAGGGGACCTCAAGAGCACAGGGAGGGAAGAGAGACCTGTGCACAGCATTCACAGTACAGCCACTGGCACGCAGCAGGAGTGAGGGTCAGAAGTCACAGCATAGCCAGCGGCTCACATCCTGACTTTGCTCTGTTCATCATCAGTTGCAGACTCCAGGGCAGAGACAGCCAGGAGGGATGGGCAGGTCCACAATGTCCTCGGACCCCAAGGACACTTCTGCTTTGCTCTTGGGAGCTATGGCTAGGTTCCCATGGCACATGGGGGAGCTGACATCTTGACTGTGACTATGGATCAAGCTGTGGGTGGCCAGAATCATAAGCAGTGAGAAAACAAGAGCCTGAGCTGAACTGTCGTCTGACAGAGGTGAGCAGGATGAAGAAGGTCACCTTCGGCGCTGTCATTTGACAAATGAATGGGATGGCATTCTGGACAGCCAGGCGTTGTCACCATGACTGCATTCAGCTCTGATGATACAAAATCTGGTGAGAAATGTCTACCACACAACTCAGGTAGAAATTCCAAGAACATCTTGTATGAACAGATGTAGCTCAGGAAAGGACGGGGCCCAAGGCTTCTTGGGTCTTCTCGGCATAGACCTGGTTGTCCCTTGAGATAAGACTTTTTGTTGTTCCCAGAACTAGATACATCCCAAAAAATGTTAGTCAGATGGACACTGGTTACCACTCTCTCAGCCAGCCTCTCTTCTTTTTCTGAAGTGGTCTGAACCAGCACCACCCCCCACCCTTGTCCATCAACAACCAGAAGATACATTCTGGATCATAAGAAATGTCTGCTTAAGCTTCCTTCCACAGCAGCAGCTTCCCCTAAGAAACAGCTGTAGACTAAGCCTAACACTCCATGGTTCTAAACGCAAGCTTGACGGTATTTAGGAGGTTGTCGTGAGGAGCATAAGCTCAAGGTTAGGACAGCAGGACCACATAGCAGGATATAGCCTCCAAAGATATCTGCATTTCTCCAGGCGAGTCTTCCCAAACTGTCACAAAAAAAGAAAGAAAAAGAAAAGAAAAGAAAAAAACTTGGGGTCAAAACCAATAGTGTCTTTGAGACCAGGCTTATGCTACACAGGTCACCCACACCTCTTCTCCTCGCCTCCCAGCACACAGATTTTTTTTAAACAACTAATGTTTTGTTTTTCCCTCATTTTGCCTCTAAAGGAATTTAAGTTGTCTGTTTTCATTCCTGCCTCCAGTTTGTCTACATGGACTATGTACATCACATGTAAACCCGTGAACACACATACTCATCCATTCACGCCTAATCACACTCCTTCAGCTATCCTAAATGGATATCTTATAAAAATGGAAGTTACAATATCTGCGTTTGGGTTTCATCTGGACTTCCTGCCTGTGTGTAACTGTCACCTATAAATTTCCACGTCATCATCTGTAAAATGAGGGAGAATGTTCACCTGGCTGAGGCCAGTCCAGGAGACAATATAAACAACAGACACTTACCAAATAGAAGCCTCCCTTTCCTAAGCCAGGTTGGGATTTCCTATTATCTCCCAAACTGGGCTATTCAGGCTACTTCGTGAAGAGTCGGGTTCAGTGTATCTGCGATGCAACTTTGAGTCAGGGAGGATAATAAAAGAAAGAGAAACAAAAATGAACATAATGTGTGTTTAAAACCTCACGTACTAGCAAGACCAGAAGCCAAGTCAAAAATCATAACAATAGGTGCCATGTTCTACAATAGGGGTGAGAGTGCTGGGGGAGTAAGGTGTCCAAATTCCTGGGGAACTCAAAAGCAAAGGATTTGTCTTTGTCTGAGAATGCAACAACAGATGCCTTGACAGTAAGCATCCTACATGCAAATGCTCTCTGTTAGTCCTTGGCACGTAGCTATGGGTTAGAAGGTATTGGCAGAGTGGGTGGATGGATGGATGGATGGATGGATGGATGGATGGATGGATGGACATATGAGTGGATAGATAGATAGATAGATAGATAGATAGATAGATAGATAGATAGATGATAGATCGATAGATAGATAGATAGATAGATAGATAGATAGATAGATAGATAGATAGATAGAGATAGAGATAAAAAGACAGATAGGTGATCGCCTTCCAAATGTTATAAGTGTAATATTCTAAGAAACTTGAGACATTGCCATTGTAAATATCTTTCTCATCATCATCATCATCATCATCATCAGAATTATCTTCCTCATCAGCACCACCATTTCCTGGGCACTTCATATCTGCTAGGCATTTTGCTTCACACGGCCTCACTTAATATTCATAGCTGTACCTGGGAGCCTGGCACTTCCATCACGTCTACTTTGCAGATAAGGAAGCAGGCTGTAAAAGAGAGTGACCTTCCCAAGGTCATCTAGCTAGCAGGCAGCAGAGCTGAGGTGTACTAGGTCTGCCCATCACTGCTCATGCTTTGTGCTTGCCCATGCCCTGCTGCAGGTGTTGGCATTCAGGGCACGGGACAAGACAAATGCTGTGTCTACTGACCTCTGACTTGGTTGGCTCTCCTATCCTGGTCTTTGCAGACACTCTAAGGAACTATATCTTTCTTTCTTGACTGAGGACTCTCCCAATGCCCCCTTTGCTCTCTCTCTGAGCAGATGGTTGAATTACTTGAAATCATTTTTTAACCAAAGACACATAGGTGAATTCCCTCTCCACCCCATACTGTTACAAAAACGGAAATTGAGTTGCTTCTTTTTTCCCATAAACTAGAATGTTGTGATCAAACAATTCTCCTAAAAAAAATTCTTCATCCTGACCTTTCCTAGGTTTCCCTTGTCACCCATGAAAGCGTTCAGTGTCAGCCAAGACCCAGAATTCTAAATCCAGTTCATGTAGTGAATGCTGATTGGCCACCCAGTCCATGCAAGATGCTATTCCTAATGTTTACTGAGTCATCAATAACAATCCCTAATGTTAATATAGTGCTGACCGATAGGCAGTGAATTAAAACTTACAAAGAACTCATCCATTATGTAACGGAAGCTTGGCAGAGTTAAGTGGCTACCCCAAGCTACTTCTAGAAGGCAGAGTTGAAAACTGCACTGTATGCCAGGACTTCACAACCAGGGCTGTACCTTCCCTGACAGGGCCCGCCCAGTGAATCTTGTGGGGGTTTTCCATCGTCCATTCCCTTGAGAATTTTCTACTAGTTACTGGTGCCGCAGAGACAGTGAGAGCTGGTGTTGAGGAAGGTATAGTCCATGGACCAAAGATGAGCCTTGCCAGTACAGTTGTGGGTTAGTAGCAGTGCTAGGGAGAGACCCACTATGATCTGTGCATACTGACCACAAATTCATGTGTCATCACACATAGGCCAAGTAGCTCTCTTATGAGATTCATCACTAAGCAACAAAAAATGATCTTGGTCCTTACTTGTAAGTCATGTCCTGTCCGGTAGGCAAAAGAAGTAAACTGACAAACTATCATTATGGTGTGTGAAATAGTCAATATTTAGTCCCTTTTAACCTTTTACAACACCCTTTGTGGATAGCATTGCATCTTACCATACAGTAGAGAAAAAGTTCAGGATGATCTCATAGCCCAAAAGAGTGGCTCCTCCTTCCTCCATTGCTCTCCACATTAGCTCAGTTAGCCAGACTCTGCATCAGTGCCACAAAAGAACTCACAGAAACGAGTGAGCCAAGGGTTGGCTCTGGCTCATCGTTTCAGAGGGTTCATCCGTTGCGGTTGAGTGGGACATGGGCCAGCAGAGCTGCTCACGTCACAGTGACCAGGGAGCAGAGAGAAGGGACGTGCCGGGGCTCTCCGGCTTTCTCCTTTCCCCCTTTGGCCTTAGTCAGGTCCACAACCCATGGGATAGTGCCACCCACATTCAGAGAGGGTCTTCTATTCATTTATGCTTTCTGGAATCGCACTGTGCAGAAGTGTGCCTCAGTTTCTAGGTGATTCTGCGTCCTGTCACATGACAGTTAAGATTAATCATCACAATAACTAATGTTAACTGAATGCCTATTCTACACCGGGCACCACCGAAGGTACCTTACATGAACTGACTTGTGCAATCCTTCAAAATCCATGAAATAGACACGATTTTTGTTAGATTTGTTTATTTTTATTTTTCTGTGTATGAGTCTTTCACGTATATGTATGTAAGTATAATATGCGTATACATTATCTACGGAGTCCAGAAGAAGGTGTCAGATCTTCTGGGACTGGAGTTACAGAGGGTTGTGAGTCATCATGTGGGTGCTGGAAACAGAACCTGGGTCCTCTGCAAAAGCAACAAGTGCTTTTAACCCCTGAGCCATCTCTCCAGCCCTGATGCAGAAATTATTAATAAAGCAGAAGCACAAAATTAGGTGTAAATGGTTCCTGGTCACAGTGGTATTGTGGCAAAGCCATGCTTCCAAGCCACTCACCCGGCATCGTACCCTTTGTTCTTCTTTGCGGCAGGAGGTCAGAAGGTACATGTTAGTGTTGCTTCCAGAAGCACCGATCTCGGTTCCAACATCACCCAAAAGGGCATTCCATTAACACCGTAGCCCCTCTTCAGACATGGGTATTGGAAGTTGAGACTCCATCTGTGGCCATGCAGAAGAATCTCCACCAGCCAGGAAGAAACGTTTTCTCTGAGAGGGGTGACAGGGAGAGTGGTTTTTAATGTCCCCATTCGCTTGATAGGATTACAAGCACACTTTTCACCTTGGTAAGAGCCAGGAGGTAACAGTGGAGATGTGAGTGACCCTGTGAGACTTTGGCTCCCAGCCAAGCTACTTGAGGACCCAGGAGACAAAATAAAACCAAGACAGGAAGAAAGCCCTGTCCCTGCCCTACTCAGAATGTAGGTGTTCTCTGGTAAGTGGTCAGGGCGTGTGCAGGGAATCCTCCTCTCCTGTTTCCTGATGGGTCACAGCTGATGTACTCAACTCTTGTTCCTCTTTTTTTCCTATTCCTCTTGTAACTTTTCAGTTGATCCTTCTGGGTTTTGAAAAACATAGCTATCTTTTCTGCAATTAATAATAATTATCATAATTATAGTAGCTTCCACCTCTTATTTTTGATCCTACATATGACTCCAGTTGGCATGCAAGTTTGGATTCTTTATTAGAGACATTACTATGTATTCAGGAAATTAGTTTGACCTACAGTACATTATTAGAATGGGGAAATAGGTTAAGTTTCTGACCAAACAGACAGAATGGCATTGAGGACAGCAGACCCAAAACAGAGTAAAGGTGTCCCTACAGCAACTCCTGTGAAATGTGTCCAAGTTCTGCTGTGCATCAGGTATCGTGGCACAGACTAAGCACCCCACCATAAACAAGACAAAGGACACAGGGTTATCCTCACGACAGCCCAATGCCATGACAGCCAAGAAACGAGACGCAGCCATCCATATATGAGTATTTCGGTAAAGAATTAACTCAGTGTGTTCTTACGGGGAAAAAACAAAATATTACTCTAAGTTGCTAAACCTGGTTGTGAAATCAATAATAACCAGGAAACAGGCTGAATTTTTATTAGCTCCTAAAATCTCTTATAATCTATTTATCTGAGAATGGGGAGAGATGAGAGCATTGGAATTAGAGCTTTTCATGTATGAATGCTTTTGAGAATGTGGATTCAAGAGAAATTAGCAGCTATTTTAATTTTCTGCTATCTCGTTCCCCATACCAATCAGGCTACCTCCAAAATATCTCCTGATAATTAACATTTGCCTAACCCTCTTCCAGTGTGCAAGGCTGCTTTACGGGCGTTATCTCCGGCAGTTCCCCAAAACAACCTTGGAAGTTTGCAAAGCAATTTCATAGAGGTTATCACACTGGGCTCTTGAATTCTCATCCCTCATTCCCCTGCGGTCCACACAGCAGCCAAGTCTGTCATCTTATAGTTCTGCAAACACAACACGTGTTCACACTTCCGTGACTTTGCACTTGTGACTCCACCACCCTTTCCTGGTTTGATCAGAGTGTCTCATTCATCCTGGGGAATCTGAAAGCAAGGAAAGGGCGGGGTCCCCTGAAATTGTAGGCAGCTGGTAGATGGTGCCCATGATAAGGAGCAGCCCAGCGGAACAGAAAGCAAAATTTCTGACTTGCAGACTGTGTGACTATTGATGGAAGCAATGGTCCCTTCTCAAAGAATCGTGGCAACTGATGTATTGTAGTTGAGAAAGACATGGGTTCAAATCCAGACTCTGTTACTTAGTAAGCAGTGACTTTGGGGCAGTCACTAAATCCAAGTCCATATTCTCAACATTACAGGATTGGTCTAGTGAACCCCACCTTCAACGTGAGGGGCAGAGCGGCAATCATTGGGTATGAAGCTATTTCCACCATTTCTAGCTTGTAATAAGAGACTGCCAGATGGGAGCCATTGGGATGATTGTGACCACTTCTTTTGTGACAGGAAAGGGTATAGAATCATTTATTGACACTGTCCTCCTTTTTACCACTCCTGCAGTAACTGTTTACTGTTTCCCTTATTTCTGGGAGGACAGAGATTGCTTTCCCCATAGACACTTAGTGTCCTGTCTTGAATGTAGCATTTTTGCTCAGAGTTAAAGAAGACAGTTTGCTTTGTCATCGGCAAGGTTATAACAAGTCTGGGGGACATCAGGCTGGCACTGCTGGTGAGTGACCAGATGATTCATGAAGGACAGACAAGAGTCATTCAGATAAGCGGGTTGTGAGAAGGACTACAGGAAAAGAGGCGTGCACAGAAAGGCCAAGGGCTGGAGACAGGGTGCCTTGTTTGGAGAGCTTCACTTCCCCATAGAGTAGACAAAGTAGTGAGTAAAATCAGAAGGATGCTTGAGCAGAGGCAAAATCCCAGCCACGCCCACCATCCATGTCCAACTCTACAAACAGAATCAGTTTTCTTCAACAGACAGAAATTTCATTAACTTTTCCAAGGTCACCCTCTTAAACTGGTTTGTGTCGCTAGAACATATCTGAGGTGGGGTGATGTATAAGGAAAAGAGATTTTAGTCAGCGCATGACTCTGGTAGCTGCTACATTCAAATAGCACCACGCCAACATCTGGCAAGGGCATCCTGGCTGTGTCAGGACATAACGCAAACACTGACACAGAAGGAGGTGCATTCAGAAGAGTGAAGCCACATGCTGGGAGAAGAAAGGAGACCAGAGGGGCTGGGCTTGTCATAGGAGCTAACTCCTGTGAGACAGGAATCAGTTTCCCCAGAGGAACAGGCACCAGCTAGTGAGATGTCTCAGCAGATAAGGCACTTGCCTCCAAGCCTGAAGACCTGAGTTCAAACCCAACCCCCAGAATCCCCACATGATGGTGGGAGAGAACCGACTCTCCTATCCCACACAAACCTCACATTGCCACATCTCTGCCATGGCGTGCTGCCTCACACATGCGCACAGACAGAATAAATAAACATAAAAGACAGAAAGAGCCATCATGACTTAACTGCCAACCACCAAGCCCCACCTCTTACAGTTTCCATAAGCTTTTAGTACCACTCTGGGGAGGCCAAACCCTCAGGACAACCAGCCTTATCTAAACCGTAGCAGTCATACTGCAAGCATAGTTTAGGACTGAAGCCATTATGCACACCATCATTGCTGAGCAGGAAGGGCACAGCGTCTTCCCTTATGGCACACATGCTGTGTCCTGAAGCCAGAAAGGAACAAATTGCTCCAACATTCCAAGGAAACTGTCTCCCCCTGGTTCATCTCAGTTTGGGAAGACCCAAAACTCCCTTCTCTCCATCACTCCCAGGGTCCAGAGGAGGGTTTTTGGAAGCTCCCAAACTAAAGCCATTTCCATATAATTATGCCTCCTTGACCTACATGTCATTCAGTTGTGTACTTGGGCTGGAAGCATGCATGCGCGCACACATACACACACCAAAATAAAAATCCAATTTCTCCAACCACAGAAAATTGCTTTCCAAGGTCCCCAGGAAATTAGGCATTGTCCTCTGGGTATGGCCTGTTCCCTGCCTGTCCACATCTCCCAGCACAGACAACACCACTTCAACCGTGTATCTGAACACAGGTCCCAGTGTGGAACAGAACATTCTGGAGGGCAGCCTTGGAGGGCGTGCACCTGGGCTGTGAATGCTGGGACATTTTCTAATGTTCCCGGACATCCAGATCCCTCAGATCCCTCCTCTGCAAAGCCGAGAAGGGGGCAAGGAAGCGCGCACTGCGTGGGAAGAGGTTATTTCTCAGTTTCTCAGTAGCCTGCCTTTCTTTTCGCATCACAAGGATGAGGAAGCTCCAGGGCTGACCGTATTCACTGGCTTTGTTGATATGCATGGCAGAGCCTCTGCTACGCAAACACACACACACACACACACACACCTCATTACCCTTCAGAAATACCTGGGGTTTGATACAAATAAGCTTTATACTTAGTAAACACGTTAATACTCAAAATGTTTTTATGGCACCCCATCGCCTAAAGATAAAGCCCCTCCAGTGGCTGCAAGACCACTGAAGTGAAGAACTGTTTCCGCTTCTTTCCCAGCCACTGTCTCTCTATCTCTATCTCTGTTTCTGTCTCTCCCTTCCTCTCTTCATCCCACCTCCCTGCCCCAAGAAAGGGGAAAAGATGCCATAGATAAGGAGGCCTGATGAGGACAGCTTGAACTGGAAGGTAACCCTACATGGAAGTGTGCTGTCAGCATGACCTGCCCTTCTGGTTTTTTTCTCTTTGTAATGTATGAATTTTGTGTATATATGAGTTCCTGTGTGTCGCATGGAGGCCGGAGAACAACTTTCTGATGTCCCAAATCCTTGCCTTCCACCTCGCGGCAGGGTCTCTTTCGTTGTTTCTGTTGCTTGCTCTGCTTACGCTAGGCTAGGGGTCCACAGGCGTCGAGGCAATTCTCCTCTCTTTGCCTCCCATCTTGCTGCAGGAGCGCTGGCATCACAGGTGCTCACCACCCCACCCAGCTCTTTATATGGGTTCTGTGAGTGGAACTCAGGTCAGGACTGCGGGCCAGCTAGAACTTTACCAGCTGAGCCATCTCCCTGGTCCTTCCCATCTGATTTTCAAATGAAGCTCAAATCCTAACCTGGGCATGAAATAGCCAATTTGAAAAGAATTTAGTTGGCCCCTCCTCCCTACAGCTGCATGGACGGCTCTTCCTCCAGGATGCTTTCACCATTCTTGGGTCAGATGTCTGCTCCCTTTGGAAGCAGTTCCGCCACACACTGCCTTCTGCCGCAGTGGCGCACCTTTCTGAGTATCTATCTGACTTTCCACCTGACTCGGAGCCTCAGGCCTCCTAAAACACAGTAGCTCATAGTGAAGGCCTGGAAGCAAAGCAGAGGCAGCATCTGTGTTGAAGGCAGAGCAAGGAGGCTTGCCAGAGTGTCCTAGGAAAAACACAAGCTTTCCCTCACCCAATTGAATAACCAGAACCACTTCTAAGCACTTAAACGGTGTCAAATCATCTAATTGACACAAAAAAAAAACCCTGAAAGGTAGGTGTTGCCATCCCCGTTTTACACATGAAGAACTATGAGGTGCAGCTTGTTGACGAAACTTAGCCAGGATCCCAAAAGTAAGGCTCAGCAAACAAGATCTAACTTGTGGGTTTCAGAATCAATGATCTCCATGTCCCCACTTACAGAAAGTTTGCTCTACCAGAAAGGAGACTCACACTCGCAGGGAAAGGAAGCCCATTGCCGAAGGTCTTGCGCTTCGGACATGGTACAGCATCTGCACATGTGCTAAACTCCCCCATTCTATTCAATAGATGTTATTTTCCTTTGCATAGAGGAAGAATGCTAGGGTTAAACTGGATCCTTTGGATTAGAAGATTATGGCCTCAAGAAAATCCCTATCAAACACAATATCAACTTAATTTCCAACCAGTCACTGGCACATTTGATTATGTCACCCAATTCGTTTCCCACGGGAACCCTTGGAAACTTTCCAGTGCGTTCCCAACACACCAGACCTTCTGTGTGTCTGCAGAGAGCACTGACTGAGCACCAAAAATTGGTGTCACGTTAATAATTATCAGCAAATTAGCTCTGATAAGTCTGCTTTGAGCCTGTTTGCCCGTCTAATAGCCATGTACACACATTATGTGCCGGGCACTGCTGTAGGCACTGTCCCCGTGTTGTGTGATCCATGAGATCGTCACAAAAGCTTCTGAGTACCGCATCGTTCTTTTTCTCACCCGTGAGCAAACTAATGCGCAGAGAAGTTGGATCCATGGCCCCGAACCACACAGACAGAAAGTGGCAGAGGCCCCCCATTTCTACTTGTCACATGTGCCTTTCTGGGATAATGCCAGTAGCCCTTGAGTGACTTTCTCTGCCATGAAAATGGGGTCCATCCATGGCCCTCATGGTCAGCTCTTGCAATGTCTGAAACAGGAGTCTAAAGCAGCATGTTCACACCAGATCATTTCCCCCCTAATGTCTCCTGCTATTGAGGATGCTGGATGCAAACATAGAAAACAGCTGGGGTTTGAAGTCGGACGGATGGCTGCAGTCTACACACAGCCTTGGTTGTTGGGCAGTGAGATGTCTTGAGGAAGCGGCCCCTGAGAGCCATAGCCTTAAGGCTAGAAAGACAGCTTGAGTCAGCTGCTGGAGAACTTTAGTTTTCCTGTATTCCTCATGCTCCTCTTTACTGCGCGTGCTTCTCACCGTCACGCGTTCATGCCTTTGCTCAGGCTGTTCTGGAACTTTTGACTCTCTTCTCCATGGCCTCGAAGGCTTCCCTGGACCCTGACCATGAGCCAGAAAAAATGACTGCATCTCTTGAGCCATACTTGCTGCATGCCCGGTGTCCTTTCTGTCCTCAGTGCATGAACAGAACAAGACACATGTTCAACATATGCCCCTCAAATGAGAGAAGCAAGTCCAGAGACATGTGACTTACCCAGGGCCACAGAGCTGGTGGGTAGCAGAACACAGCCCTACAGCGTAGGATATGAGATCCCTGCGGACAGGGAGTACTGTGTGTCTGTCCTCCACTGCATCCTTGTTTCTGCGACAGTGCCTGTTGCATGGTAGGCAGATCAGGAAAGGATTGTTAAATGGATATGTGAACAGCAACATTGTTTACTGCTTCTTTTGTCCTTGCCTTCATAGAAGAACAAGGCAGGGTCACAGAAAATGATGGCTTTCTCTTGGTGCATTTTATATGCACAATTGATAAGCTATTTGCCCACTGCTAAAAATACGTACCCCTGGCAACCATTGGATGAATAGTGCTTAGCTCAAGATGTTTAATCAAACAGCGACAACCCAAGCAGAGCCACAATTAGCCTCTGACACCCCAGTGAACTCCAGATGAACAGCCCGGAAGCCTCTGACTTCCTGTTAGTCCCCTGGCACCCAGTGACCATCGCCCTGGGTCTGCAAAACAGCAAAAGAATAAATGACCATCCTCTGCCCAAGGCAGACACCAGCTGGAGCAGATGGGCAGGGGAGGCAGAAAGCAAACTCATGGGACAAGTGCCATGGAGAGTGGCCAGTGGGGAACATCACTAGGTACCGAAAGAGACAATGGGGTTACCTCAGTCATGTGCAGTGGAGTTCGTCAAAGTCATTAGATCCAGAGACCCCTTTATCCTCTCCTCCTCCTTCTATTCCCAGGGGTCCCCAAAGGCCATATGGCTCCTCTGAAAGGCACTCTTCCCTCAACTCTCTCATGCCACACACATGTTTGCTGATGTATACTGCCAACCTAAAAGGGAAATAAAGACAAAGTGGACTAATTATATATACATAATGGCCCATTTTCCCAAGCTGATTAAAAAGCATATGAACAAGGGACTTTTGGGTCTCATAAATTGTGTTTGAAGTCAGGGTTCAGCACACTCTTGTTGGTTGACTTTTGAAAGTTACCTAACCCTTCTGAGCCTCCATATTCTCATCTTTAAAACAGAGATAGTTATGGTATCCATGTCATGTTATGAGGGCTAAATTCAATACATATTAAACCTTCAGTGGGTAAGATGCATACAATAAGTAATCAATAAAGAGAGGCTTTCTGGGTGCTGGGATAGACATGCTAGGCAAACTCTCCAGCCCTTGGGACCCACTATTTTAAATGTCTCAGCTTTGCCTAACTCTTGTAGGATTCGTGTCAGAGGATGAGAAAGCTGGCTGGGGCATTAGATTTCCAGACCTTTGCAGTTTTTATCTTGAAGTGGATGAAAATCTTACCCACTCCACTAGTATGTGTTGAGTGCTAAATGCAAATGATCCTCTACTTACAAGGGTGCTGCATCCTGACAGACCCGAGACGTCCACAGTAAGTCGAAGCTACGGGAAGTTGTTAATGGGTTAATACAGCCAATCCACAGAGACTTCTCTTATCAACCTAGCACAGCACAGACTTCCTTGGCTGTGTTTCTTCACAGCACCAGGCTTGCCTGAGAACTGTAGGTGTTGTCAGGCCTCAGCATTAAAAGACAAGATTGTATTTCAAATCACTAGACCATAAAATTATCCAAATTCATACCTTAAAGTATGGCTCCCGCTGAATGCATAATCATCTTTGCCCCTTCGTAAAGTTGAAAGGCACTGAGAGAAACATATTGTGACAGAGCCCCTTCCTATTGGTGTTCTAGTTTGAATGTGCAACATCCCCTGTCCATAACCTAAACACTTCTTCCCCAAATAATGATACTATCCGGGGAGTCTCTGGAAACTTCAGGAGGTGGTTTCTAGCTACATGGAGGAGGTCATTCGAAGTGGCTTCTTGGGAGTATATATCCCTGCCTGTTTCTTGTCTTGCTCTGTTTCCTAGCCTGCCATACTTGCCAGGGTTCATGATGGACTGAAAACTTTGAAACCATGAGCCAAAACAAAGCATCCTTCCTTTAATTTCTTTGCTATAGGTGTTTGGTCACCATGATGAGAAAAAAACAAACTAATATGATAGTATAGTATAGTATTAGAGAGTGTGTCATATTACAGTCATTGCGTGTGAAGAAGTTCAGTACCTGACACTCTGTAACTGTTAGCTGCTCTGAGAAAAAGGCAGAGATCTTCACATCTCCTGCCTCGTAGTCTCTTTGGCCCATGGTGTTGACTATTTTTCTGCATGGGCCAATGAAACCCATATCCTCCCTCCAAGTGAACTATGATACCACATTGATGGTTACAACTCCCTTACTATCCTGATCTGTTTAGAGAAATGCAAAGTGAAAACCTGATAATGGACAGGGCTTGCCTTGGGCACCTGGAACCTGCATCGGAACCCAGTCTAGTACAGAGGCATCTCCTGCGGCATTCCAGGGGTCTAAGAACACTTGTGTTGACTGAACTTGACCCCAGAATCAGAGAGTTCTTTTCCAGAGCTAGTTGTCCTGCCCCACAGACCAGAAAACTCAAATCAAGATGGTCGATGCCTCATGGACTCTCCCATTGTTCAATGTCTCTCCTTGGGAAACCTGATCATGATAGTTACATCTGCCAAGTGTGACTGCTGACTGAACACTTCCTTGAGCCTGGATCTAGCCAAGAGCTTTAATGTAAGATGGCTGTAATCTTCACAGCAGTCCTTTGGGCCAGGAGCCACCCTTGCTCTCATTTGCTGATGGGGTATGTGAAACTTGTGTTTGCATAACTTGACCAAGAATGCCAACTAGAAAAATTAGGATTTGGAGCTTCATGAGATGGATCCCACACCTGGCACTGGTGAAGGGGTCAAGAACCTGATCCTACAAAGGTCATAGGTTCTAAAGGAGAACCCAATACAATTATTCTGATAAGTGGTTACAGTATTAAAATGTCCCCTGTCTTGTTGTTGTACCCACAGATCAGAGCACCTCTCAACCGCCATCAGAGAATCTTCCCCTTGGAATAGAAGGCAACTAACTCAGACCCTCAGCTGCTCTAATGCTCAGAGAATAAGAGATTTGGGGGTACTCAGCTCTAAATGATGCAACACACAGAGACACAGACACACACACATGCATGCACGCACACATACAAGCACACACATCTCAGGAATCTTGGCAGAAAGAGGACAGAGAGATTTGTAAGAGTCAAAGGTGGTGGAAAACTTGGAGGAAACTGTTTTCTGGATGCAGTAGGGCAGGTACTTGTAGTAGGAGCTACGGGCTGTGTTCCTGCCGCCCCAGCTCCTGGTCGCCTGGCTAGCTCATAACCCAAAATAACAACACACAAACTGTATTCTTTTAAACACTGCTTGGCCCATTAGCTCTAGCCCTTACTGGCTAATTCTCATATCCCGATCAACCCATCTCTAATAATCTGTGTAGCATCAGTCTTACCGGGAAAGATTCAGCATGTCTGACCTGGTGGCTTGCTTCATCGCATCTGCCTTTGAGAGGAGCTGCCCTGCATCTGAGCTCACTTCCTCTTCCTCCCAGCATTCTGTTCTGTTTATTCCACCCACTATGTTCTAACCTATGAGGGTCAAGCAGTTTCTTTATTTTTTAACCAGTGACCTTCCTCCACCAGGTACTCACAGAGATTGTGACAGCACAGGCAAGACCTCAGCAAGCTCAAGCCAGACAAAGTCCCAGCATAGAGATCCCACTAGTAACTAAGGAGCTGTTGGCATTTCAAAACAGCTGGGTGGGGGAAAGTCGGTTTTCTCTAATAATATAATCTCTGGCAGTCTGATTACATAAAGTCAGGCCCCACTTCCACAACTAACTAGACAGCACTAACTAGACTTGATGATAGAAATTAAAAAAAAAATCTCAAAGTTGAATGGGGGATAGAGAGAGTAGTTAAAAGAGAAAATGACAGAGAAGAGATGTATATATTTTATGTTTTAAATCTATTACATCAAATCTCAAATAATTGACAAAAATGTTGAGTTTTAACAACTGAGGATTTAGGAGATCAACCAGATACGCCAGAATCTAGAGTGCACACGTCTCTCATTGTGAATGTCCTAGCCATTCTGGTAACTCTCCACTTGGTGATTACTGCAGAGCCACCTGCCTGCCCAAGACTGGTGCCTGTAAGGCCCTGCCCCATCTGTCTTTCTGACAGACTCCCAGAGATGAGAAGGCACAGCTGCATCCATCACTCCGTTCAGAACTTGACCCAGGATGGCATCAGTAAGTGCTCGCAAGATGCTCCTTCATTTTTCCAGCTGTGCTGTCTTGGCCAGGTGGCATCTTCTCTCTGAATATCAAGTTTCTCCTTTGTCCATGAAGACCAGGGCCTGAATTCTACCTGTATTGTCATTTTCCTACAGTTCCCCATGTATCAAGTCTCTTCTCAAATAAGCTGGGCTTATTTCATAAGCAAACATTTACCATTGCTTTACGTAAAAAAAAAAATATATTCCTCTGAGACCCTTAGACTGTTTAATTTCACTGCAGTGTAGAATTTTTTCCTGCAATTTCTTTATAATAAAGTTTTAATAAATTTACAAACAATTTAACTATGTTTATAACTTCCTAGGTAAGAATATCCATCAATAAATTTCATAAAACCATCTCATCTATACTAAGCCAACAACACACAGCAGGTCCTCAACAGACATTAGCACATGTGGAAGAATCCTTTGGGATCTTTTGGGTCTGTTGGCTGCCTTGAACATGGCTTTGTTATCTAAGTCTGAAGTTTCCATGGCTACCCAAGGAAGTTGGCCCTGGTCAAAAAGTCAAAAACAATTCTGCTGTCAAGAGAAGGTCAATTGATTAGCAGGATAGACTCCTGTCTGCAGCATGGATGCTGACTCACTGCTCCAATGCCCTGAGTCAACCTTTCCCGGGACAGCAGCCATCTTTCCTCTTGCTGCCTATTAATCCACAGAGGGAGACTTGCCAGTCTACTCTACACAAGAAACCACCGCTTCATTTCTAGGGGCAAGCCAAGGAGGTTGTAGTATGAATCCCACACTCAAGATCCATCCGCCAAATCTATAGCATCTCTTCTGCCTTAGCAGACATCACAAATACATCCTTGACTCACTGAGCTTAGCTGTAGCTGAAAGAATACTTTCATCATGGTGGCCAGGTAGCCACTACTGAAAGATTTCAGATGAAACTTCCCACGTATAAAAATAGAAACAAAGGAAGTAGAAACATGAAAATAATCTATTCAAGAGTTAAAATGTTAGTGGTATGTAAGTGTATCATATCCACAAAGAAATAATAGAAAAGAACATTATAAATAGAAGTAAATAAATAAGAAACTATAAAAAAATTAAAAGCTACCAAGATAACTGTTTTTGCATTTTTATGGATAATTTAATACTTGCATATGTGTTTGATCAAATCCATTGCCTATTCTCTCCCCTCCAATTCCCCCGTCTCCATCCAATCACTTTACCCTCCCAACCTCATATGTTCCCTCTCTTTTTAAACCTGCTGAATCCACTTAGTGCTGCCTGTAGGGGTCAAGGTGTCTTTCAGGAGCTGCATCTCCCTCCCCTAACAGCATCAACTGCTGACAGCTTCCTTAGCTATTACTTCTCTCCAGGAACAATTTTTTTTAAAGAAAAAATATTGTATCATAGGACACAATAGTTAAGGGAGTCGCCACCCAGTGATGGCTCTTAAGGGCTTAGTTCTATAGATAATCATCAATGTTCTCTACCAAGGGCATAAGCAAAAGAGGACAGAGGTTGCATCAGCTACAATTGGTGGCTGAGATTAGAAGCAATGGTCCAAGGAAACAGAATCTTCCCTAAGGAAGATTCCCAAGGGATGCTCCAACTCTTCCCTTCTTCCTCCCTTGAGCACTTTAACTCTCACCTACTCATCTCTGCATCCAGCACAGGTCTGGCCTCTTGTATGTGCTCTGTGATTGTTAACTGACACCAACTGGCTGGGTTTTAGCAGGCACCAATAGCTACTTGTTTCGGTATTTGCTCTGTGCCAGGAAATATGCCAAATACCATGCATACATTGTTTCATAAACCTCATAACAAGCTAAGAGGGGTCTCACAGCTGGGATACCCATTTCACAGTTGAGACTAAAGCTCCAGGGTTAGGACACTCAGCATTACAGAAGCCTTTCTGTTGGGATTTCATTGTAGGCAGTCTACTCCCCCCTCCCCTAAGAAAAGATTCTTAGGGATGCTGGTATTTGGGGTGAGGTTCTGCCTGCAGAGAGAGAACAAGGTCATTTGACCTCTCAGAGTCTTTCCTGGAGAATGGAAAGCTGTCCCCCAAAGTTGTCCAGCCCTAGAGGGTAGATTTCATTCCCAACTGTTTCTTCACTGGTCCACAACTAATTTTATGAGAAAGCTCTACTTCCCAGAGTTCTTGACTGGGAAGAAGTGGAATCATGAGAAACAAAGATGGCCACTGGCCACATTTGGGACTGGAGATAAAGGATGGGACAACTACTCTTGAGAGTTCTTGCCCTACTTCTCTTGTAAAGACCCTGTCGGAGTCCAGAGCAAATCCTGGAAACTTCCAAAACCTTCCCCAGACACTGAAAACCAAGTCTCACAAGCATCTTACATTTTCTTTTCTCGCCAATACCCCATACACCCCCACAAAAAGACAGAGGATATCAGTATCAGGAGGAGGGTAGAATACCCAGCATTCAGTTCCAACTGCTCACCTCACCAGCTCTGAGCAAGGTCAATGTCAGCTTCCCACCCAGGAGGCTGCATGATTGCTCTTCCTAAGAACCCAATCTTGGGAATTTTGAGGAGCAGGCAATCACACCACCAGAGCAGGCCCAAATGTCAGAGGCAAGCCCGGCACAAAAGCTGACACTCCTCATACAAGAGATAGACAACTGGGGGTTCGTTTAAGCGGTGGCAGAAAGAGGGGGTGCTGCCTCTCTGGAAATTCACAAGGATGTAATTTAGGATGCAGAGCAATGGGATTTGTGAAAGGTTAGGCCAGGAATTTAATTAGCCCAGAACAGCAATTCTCTCTATAAATTTTTCCCCTAATTTTTGAGAGCTGCGTGGATGAGACAGCAGTCCTTACAATGCCCCGGCCTTCACATAATCACTGCGGCTTCCAAAAAGTTCTTCTCGGTATCTAACCTAGTCTTTTTATATCTGCGGCTTGATCTCTTCTCCTTCTTACAAAGTCTCTTAGCTGCCTGTAGGAGGGAAGGAAAAGGAGGCAAGAGGTAGGATGGGGTATTATTCTTTAAACCAATATCTCTGTTTAGTGGGATTCAACTTGCATAAACACATAAAATGTTTAAGGAAGCACCATGCTGATCCTCCCCTGCCCCAAGCAATAACAGTAATTAACAGCATCCAACAACAGAAGGATGATTCATATGTCTTATAGACCTGGAGAAAAATGAACTCTAGGACCCATCTCTAACTGAAAATGTTCAAGTTGAGCAATGGTATTGCTGTATCCTCCCATCTTGTGGCACTAATCGTTATTACTAATTATGTTATTATCTTATGTGTAAACATCCTGGAGACACTAGCAAACACCTGCTCTGCCTATCTATTGCAGAATTAAAAACCTCCATGGCGTGGAAGCTCAAAACTGAGATTTATGGTTACCTGTCCCGGGCCGTGGGCAGATGGAGCTCCACGGAACAGGTCTAGCTGCAATTGCCTGAAGTTCTATAGATCTGAGCACCAAAGATGGAGGCTCATTCCATAGGTGACCACTGATGTTAGGAGTCCCTACACATGGCTTCTCCAAATGATGTGGAGAGCATAGACTGAAAACTGGGCTTCCAGAAAGACCCATGGTCCCCAAACAGGTGTTCAAAAGCTCCTTTATGACATAGTGTCAACAGCCACGCAAAGTCTTCCGAACATCATCTCAGGTCAATATCACAGGACAAGCCAAGGCGTCTATATGGACATAGACACCAGGGGATTTGGTTTATTGGGGGCCGTCGGAGAGACTAGCTGCCATATTATTGTGATGGTGGGGTGATGACAGACTTTATCTAGTTTCTTTTTCAGTGTGTGTGTCTGCATTATATGTGCACACTGTGTAGAAGTACACAGGCATAGGAACTTGTAGGGATTAGAGAAGATAGCGGCTGTCCTTCAGCACCTCTCTCTGTGCTGTTCCATACTGACTTGAGACTTGCCTTCCTCTAGCTAGCTTACGGCCAGCTAGCCCCAGCAATCCTCCTGTCTCCCCCATCACCCATCATGCTGAAATTAAAGACACATGCAGGCATGGCTGGCTTTTTAAAAGGGTTCTGGGAACCTGAATTCTATGCTTGTACAGCTAGTTCTTTTATCAACTAAGCCATCTTCTCCACCATACCTGTCTATAATGTATTAATTAGATATGTAAGCTCAGATACCAAATGTCTAGTGACATCTGGCTCCCACCCTTTAGCTGTGTGTCATCAACAAGGGACTTAATCTCTCTGAGTCTCAAAGCTCTCAAACCATACTACTGCCCTCACAGGGTCGTTAAGATTAAAAGATATATTATGAAATGCCCAGTGCATAGTAAATGATGAAAGAATATGTGTTAGTTATTATTATATGCTAGGATAATTAAGTCATTGAAAAATTAATTGTTAAAGATATAAATTGGAAAAAAAACAGCAAACTACAAGAAATAAACTCAGAACTCCAGTGTTCTGTCTCCTCATCCAGCTCTCTTCCAAGGAACCTACAGGGACATGGTGGTCATTGCAGACACTAAAAACATCTCTGGAAGACCTTGGTCCTTTATCCACAGCCTGTAGACCAGTAGGTGGGATGGCCTGACAACCAGCATGACCCTGTTCTCCCTTCCATTCTCCAAATCTTCTCAAGTCAGAGGACTGTAAGCTGTACATGTAGGAAAAGTATCCTCCCAGGAAAATCAGAGATGCTCTTCAATCCCAAAGCAGGGACCTTTGGTTCCCTGAGAGCTTGAGCCATCCAATGGCACCAAGACCAAACAGAACCCTAAGCCAGTTGGCCTTAGAGAAAATCTGTGAAGCACATTTTCAGGCAGTGGTGATCGGGGTCTCTCTCGTTCACCCCTGGCAAAGACGTACCGGCTCCACTTTCCCTTTGTGGGAAAATGCGTGACAGTAGAAATGATGGATTTTTTCATTTGGGAAGTTAAAGCAACATCAAGTCATAAGAGTTGATGTCCCTACCTTCCCATTGCTTCTCTAGAAAATCAATACTCAGTTCCCGTCAGTTCCCCCAAGCTCACCTCAAGGTCTCCTAAGTGTCTCTGATATTAGCCTGGGATTGGGCTGCTCTCTCTGCTCACACAAAAGAAACGAGAAACACGGTGTCAAGGATTAGTTTCTCAAGAGAGGCAATTACTAGAAACTTCAGGAAATGTCAAGTATGAATACCTGGCAATTTTGTTGACTTTGATGGCTTGCTTGACTTAAAGCATTCATTAAGGTGGGTCTGGAATATTTTTGCAGCATTTCGGTTTGGAGAATTTTTAGCACCTTGCTTGAAACTGGGTTCATCTGGGGAGGAAGAAGCAGGGACAAAGTCATTCTACAGAACATTTCCTAGGGAGACGCTGGAATTTATCCATCCCTGCCTCCTGATACTTATGAAGGCCACAAGAATAGAGAAAAGGTGTGCACTGCTCAGTGAGTAAAGAGACATTGTGAGAAGCGACAAGACAACTCTTGTAAATTTGAATGTCTGGCTGAAAACCCTTTCCTATGGCCAAAACTCAGCAAAGCAGGGGCCAAGTAGATGGCTCAATGTGTAAGAGCCTTTACTCTGCAAGCATGAGAGTTCATATCTCTAGCACATATATAAAAATAAATGGTCAGATATAGCTGCAGTGCCTATAACCATAGCACTCTGGGGAGGAGACAGATGGGTCCCCAGAGCTCTCCAGCCAGCCAGCATAGCTGAAATGGACAATGTCTAGTTCAGTTCCTACCTCAAGGCAATAGACAAGAACAGACAACAGAAGATTCAAAATGAGCTGCTCTAGCTCTCTCATGCTTTACACGGGCATGCACCCACACACTTACATGCATCTACCACATGTACCAAGCCACACACCCATGGAAGAAGGCCGGAAGGAGGGACGGAGGAAGAAAATGAAGAGTTTAATGTGGGGCAAAGTCACAAAGAGCTAGAACGCCTTCCTGGTTTCTTCACTTGCTTGGTTTCTTTGGAGAACTAATCCAAATGTCCAGCCTCAGGTTCCTCATCAATACAATGACAGGCTGTTCTCATTTTGTTCTTTGAACATACCTGTTTCATTCCCAAACCTTTGAACATGCCATGCTCGCTGCCTAGAATTCCTTCTCCATCATGGTGGACTCTCTCTTCTCATTTGACTGAACTCAAATGTCACTTCCCATCCCTTGCCTTTACTCTGTATGGTGTCATGAGCTGGGATTCTCTTGTGCATTGCTGTGTGTTCATTTGTCCATTAGCTTATTAAGTCTTCTTCTTAGACTCTGTCATCCCCATGATAGAAATAAACCGGTCCATTTTGCTAATCCCCATGTCTTCAGCACTCCATGCAACGTCTAGCTTTGAGAAAACTAGTGAATGAATGAAAGAAAACATCTCAGTCACCAAGCGTTTACCATGTGTCGGATACTGTTCTCTTTGTGACACAGTCTTGTTTAATTATTCTTCCATCTGAGATCAGCCTCATGAAGTGGATGTTCTCATTAGTCTCATTTTATAAAGAAGGAAACTAAAGCACAAAGTGATTGAGTAAAGTTGCCCCCAAATCTATGAACCAGCAACAGAGCAAGGATGGAACCCCAGGGAAGTCCCACTCCAGCCCCCGCAGACTTGGCTATTGTGCCCCTAATGTCATCAGAATCTATGGTCTGATTCCTAGGGAACTCTAATTGTATGAGATTAAGTCGGGGCAAGCAAGAACCACAAGGCAGCCCTTTGGCCCAGGTGTCCTTTCCAAACTTTGCCTTCCACTCGACGCCTGCTCGCCAGTTTTCCTGTGCCCACAGTGTGCGTTCTCATTCATCTCTTCAGCATGTAGCCATTTGCAGACTATTTACACACTCTGAGAGGAGACCCTGACATCTACAGTACCAATTTGTGCCCACCTTCAGCCCATACACGGGTCATTGCCTGCAAATATAGATGCTAAATACTTGGTGAGAGGATTTCCGAATGAATAAAACATTTCGAAATGCTTTTCAAGGGAACACAAGAACACTGTTTAATAAAAGAGAGCTGTTAAATGCAAAATACTTACAGAGCAAGCACAAATCAATATAAGCGTTCTTTGCCTTAATAAACCCAGCACTTCATGTATTCCCGCCGCTGGGCCTTTGCACATGTTGTTTCCTTTATTGAAATGTCTTCTCCTACATGTTTTCCCCGTTTACCTGTTATTGCTTTAGCCTCCCTCATACTAGGGTTGGGTTATAGGCACACAACACCATATCAGTCTCAGGTAATGTCTGAAATGGCTCCTGAGAAGTAAGAAATGGGAGGAAGAAAGGTAGCAGGTGGGGGGTTAGGAAGAGGGAAGGGAGGAGATCAGATTCTGGCTCTGTTCTTACACCTCAGACAAAGGACATAAGCTCTCAGAGACCCTCATTTGCAAAGCAAGATTGACAGTGTCAGGATTGTACAATATGAATGCAAAAAAAGTATGAATTGTAAAAATGAATGAGAATCAGTTTTATCTAAACAACTTTTAGCTATCATCCACTGGGTTACTTATTGCTTTTGAATTATTCCATAATGCCTTTCTAAATGTGTCTTATTCTGGGAGATCCATATTTATAAGACTGATTGGGGATATTGTGTGTGTATGTGTGTGTGTTTTTTGTGTGTGTGTGTGTGTCTTAAATACCCATCTAACCCTGGGAACAAGAATATTTTGCCATTACTTGTATAAATATTATATGTGTGATAAATTGGGCATATATGCATATCAATTATGTATTGGCTATGATGATCCTAAGAGAAAAGAAATGGGGGCTGGAGAGATGGCTCAGAGGTTAAGAGCATTGCCTGCTCTTCCAAAGGTCCTGAGTTCAATTCCTAGCAACCACATGGTGGCTCACAACCATCTGTAATGGGGTCTGGTGCCCTCTTCTGGCCTGCAGGCATACACTCAGACAGAATATTGTATACATAATAAATAAATAAAAATAAATATTTAAAAAAAAAAGAGAGAAAAGAAATGGGAAGCCGGGTGGTGGTGGCACACGCCTTTAATGCCAACACTCGGGAGGCAGAGGCAGGCAGATCTCTGTGAGTTCAAGGCCAGCCTGGTCTACAAGAACTAGTTTCAGAACAGGAACCAAAAGCTACGGAGAAACCCTGTCTTGAAAAATCAAAAAAAAAAAAAAAAAAAAAAAAAAGACAGAAAGAAAAAGAAAGAAAGAAAGAAAGAAAGAAAAAGAAATGAGATGATTAGAGAACAGAAGTAGATGAGAAATTTCTTTTTTTGTTATTGTTTTTAAGTATACACACTGTATGTTATCACTTGCTCCAAAAATCAGTTTAAAATTGATGTGCAGGTCATCCCTTAAAAGCACTGAAAGGAAGGTCCTAGAATATAAGTGCCATGAAAGTTCTTAAGAAGTCATGCTGCTGGGGCTAGAGAGATGGCTCAGAGGTTAAGAGCACTGACTGCTCTTCCGGAGGTCCTGAGTTCAATTCCCAGCAACCACATAGTGGCTCACAACCATCTGTAATGAGATCTGGTGCCCTCTTCTGGCCTGCAGGCATACATGGAGGCTGAACACTGTATACATAATAAATAAATAAATCTTTAAAAAAAAAAAAAGAAAGAAAAGAAAAGAAGAAAAAAGAAGTCATGCTGCTGAAGATGTAGCGGAGCAGTAGGGCATTTGTCAATACGCCAAAATCTTGGGTTCTGTTCTTAACACCACAACAAGGAAGGTGTGCAGCTCAGGCACCTTGGAGGCAAAGGTTTCTTAGCCCCATTGAATCACTCACTTGTCTTGTTGCTGTAATAAATTGCCCGAAAAAAGACAACTGGAAGGAGGAAGGGTTTGCTTTTGGCCCACACTTTCAGGGTCCAACCTGTCATGAAGGGAAAGTCATGGCAGAGGAAGCAAGAGGCTGCTGGTCACATTGCATCCACAGTTGGAAAGTAGAGAGAGATGAGCGCTTATTCTAAGTTGGCTTTTTCCTTTGTATTTGGTCCAGGATTCTAGTCAAAGGAACAGTGCCACCCATTTTTAGGGTGGGCCTCCCCATCTCAATAAATTCAGTCAAGGTCTCCTTCACAGACAAATCTGTAGGCTTGTCTCCTGGGCAATTCGAGAGCCTGCCAAGTTGGTGATCAACATTAACCATCACACCCATATTTCTACAAGTCAGTCAGACAGACAATGAAAATGGAGATTCAGGGATGCAACACCGAGTCTCCTGAGCACTCAGGGATCCAGTTTCACACCTATAGTTGGGTGATAGCCGCATCACCTCTCACAGCTGCATGAGGTACATGAGTATATATTCATATTGTATCCAGCTGTCCATCTGAGGTGTGATTTGTGGTGCTGAGTGTTCCACAGAAACACCCATTTGATCCTTTGGTGTGTACTGGAGCACCCTAGAAACCTCAAGCCCAGGCCCTCACTAGTAGCCAACAGTCACATCTGCCTTGGGTTTAACCTTGATTCTCTTATCTCCACAGCGAATATCTTGACAGTCATCATCCTCTCTCAACTAGTGGCCAGGAGACAGAAGTCCTCCTACAACTATCTGCTGGCACTTGCTGCTGCCGACATCTTGGTCCTCTTTTTCATCGTCTTCGTGGATTTCCTGTTAGAAGATTTCATTCTGCACGTGCAGATGCCCCAGATCCCTGACAAGATTATAGAAGTGCTGGAGTTCTCCTCCATCCACACCTCCATTTGGATTACAGTCCCCTTAACTGTTGACAGATATATCGCTGTCTGTCACCCACTCAAATACCACACCGTTTCCTACCCAGCCAGGACCCGAAAAGTCATTGTGAGTGTTTACATCACCTGCTTCCTGACCAGCATCCCCTACTACTGGTGGCCTAACATCTGGACTGAAGACTACACCAGCACCTCCATGCATCATGTCCTTGTCTGGATCCACTGCTTTACTGTGTACCTGGTGCCCTGCTCCATCTTCTTCATCTTGAACTCAATCATTGTCTACAAGCTCAGGAGGAAGAGCAACTTCCGCCTCCGTGGCTATTCCACAGGGAAGACCACTGCCATCTTGTTCACCATCACCTCCATCTTTGCCACCCTCTGGGCCCCCCGCATCATCATGATTCTCTACCACCTCTATGGATCGCCCATCCAGAACCCTTGGCTGGTTCACATCATGCTGGATGTCGCCAACATGCTGGCCCTTCTGAACACAGCCATCAACTTCTTCCTCTACTGCTTTATCAGCAAGCGCTTCCGCACCATGGCAGCGGCTACACTCAAGGCCTTGTTCAAGTGCCAGAAGCAGCCTGTGCAGTTCTACACCAACCATAACTTTTCCATAACAAGTAGTCCCTGGATCTCTCCAGCAAACTCACACTGCATCAAGATGCTGGTGTACCAGTACGACAAACACGGAAAGCCTATAAAAGTCTCCCCGTGACCCTATAGGGCTGGCACTTGTGCCTTTTGTGTAATCTGTTTCCAGATGAGAGGTTGTCCCATGCTCTGGCTGAACAGCTCTCCTCAAGAGTGCTAACCTGATTTCCTCTCTCCACAGACTGAGCAGCTCTCAGACTGGCAGGATGAGAAGAGGACAGAGAAGAAAGGAGAGAATACATCTTGTTTTTCTTTGTGCACTTATTTTCACAAATTCACAAAGGTAGTCACGGTGCCTGCTGGCTTAAAGATGCCATTGGCAGTTATAAATGTTATAAATGCCGTAATACCGTGACCAATAAAGACCACAGTAGAGAAGTAGTTAGTGCTGGTACCATCTACAGCTACTAGGAACCAACCGCTCGAATTGTGGTCCACCAAGCCACCACAGTGTGTAGCTGAGCCATACTCTTTTTCCAAGAGCTGAGGTTACCCATCGATTCCCTGTACTTTCCAGCAGCCAACAGGACTGACTCATTTGGGATTTTTTTTTTCAAGATACCCTTTGTCCTAGAAAGGGTTGTGTTCTCCCAGTGATCCTAGCAACTCTGGCTACAGAATGACAGTGTGGGGAGAGGGAAGTGTCAAATATCATCCAAACTGTCCCTGGAAAGTCTATGGGGAGGTTCCAAACAAACATGACTATGTCCCTTAGACCTGGCGCCTAAGGTGTAGTTTTCTATTTGCCATAATGTGTAGATCTTTTTTATGTCTCCTCTAAAACAAAGACCCTGATGTGTAGGGGGAAGGAGGAATTCTTGAGCCCAGAAAAACAAAAAATCAAGCCCACTCTTGCCTCTGTTTCAACTCATCCCTGTGTGAGCTGTATGTGATATCTGCATTCAACATCACTTCTTGCTAGAGCGCTACACACACTTCCTGGAGACGCCTTCTGTGTGCCCTGAATCCTTGCTTGCTCAAGCCCTCGCCAAATGCTTTCCATGAAGTGACCCCTTAACTGGAGATACTAGTCCAGGGGTCAGAAACTGTAGCTCTTCTGTTGAGAAGGGCTGCCTAGATCCCACCACAGCCCAAGCTGGCATGGCCGTAGAAGACCCTAAATACAAACACAACTTTCATGGAGGGGTGACTGGGCCAACTACTGGTCTGTCCTTTGATGTAAGTGACTCAGTCAAGTGGTGCCTGTTATCAAACTCAGATGCTTCATAGGTGATAAAAAATTTATTATCCTCCCTTTGCCTAGATTTGTAAGAACAAATCTAGGATGCAGTGGATAGGGGCTACCCTGAGAATTACCCTGTCTATGTGCAGACATAGAGTGCACACATATAAACATGACTATATTAAACTGGGCCTGTGGTGCCCTTTAAAGGGAATATCCACGCCAGAGTCCCTATTGTTTTCCACTTTATTTGTGTCCCTTTTCCAGATTCCCAGTATTTAAACCCATTCCTGGTTTGGAAGAAATCTTCCAAAATGATTTTGAAACTGCATGACATTTTGGTGACCAAATTAAACATAGTTACCTGGAACACTTGGTTCCATAGGCTTGATTTTTATTGCATTTTCTCCCTGAGTTGGAAGGCATGTCTCTGTCATCTTAAGGGGTTCCTCGGCAATGGAATGGGATGTAAAGGTCCCTGGGCCAACACAAGTGCTAAACTTTGTCCAAGGCCCTTCAGTACTAACTCAGTGTGGTTTGGGATTGTATTGTTCCTGACGGTGTTCGTTTTTATCCCTTTTAAATGGCTTATGGGAGAGTCTCACCAGAACCTATGGTTAGATTCTAAAGTCAATACAAAAGAGAATGACCTTATGGGGCCGTGGTTCCTGTGCATAGTCCCTTGGGAAAGAAGACCTTTGAACACCCAAGAAGCTACATTTTTCTCCAGTGTTGGGACAGGTTACTGATACTGTGGTTGAAGATAATAGTCAGCTGGTGTTAAGGGAATGTGTTGCATCATCGGGGTGTGTCTGAGAACATCGGGACCTGGATGCAGCAAGCCACGACCCCTGAAGAGTTTGCAGAAGTTATCCACGTGAGGGATCAGCAGAGTCCTGGCTTCCATCTCGCTTGCCCCCCCCACCCCAGAGTATATGCTCAGTCAGTGAAATGTGAGCAAAATCCCCCACATCTCTTGAATTGCATTTTTTCCTTTTCCCCTCGAGCATGTACAACTGAATGTATGTTCATTAGCTATGTGTATGACCCAGTTCCACGGCACCCCCATAAGTAAACACTGACCAAAGGCTACCTATGCTGAATATGTATTATATATGTGTGTTTATTTATTTTTAAAGTGCATATCTCTGGAAATGTTAGTTTGAGCTATACATAAGCAATTCGAAGTGCAATATATTTAAAAGTCAAGCGATTCCTTTTTGAGGACGTACACAAGGTGGAGAGTGAGTCTTTGACTCTCAACACTGGCTGCTCAATGGTTTTAATTGTACTGAAAATAATTAATTGCTTAAAAGCTGTGTTTCACCTGGGAATGCTTTCCTCAGACACTCATTTACTACTTTTCTTAACAGTAGAGGTTCTACTAGGTAGGATGGCAGCATCTCTCTTTTCTGACTACATTTTCTATTTCTCTTTTAAGCTAATCCATGAAGGCACTCCAGAGAGTTGCTGCATCTTCTGTTTAAAATGCACATGGATACCCTTAGGGTTAGACTGATATAAATAAATATAAATATATACAATCAACCTAACCCAAAAGATATATATATATATGTATATACATATATACATATATATATATCACCTAAAGTTTAAGTTTATTTACAATCACAGAGGGGAAATTCATTTTATTATTGATAATAATAATAATAATAATGGACAATGGTGAAGTTCTTTTTAACTTTAAAAATTATGAGCCTTTTCATTCTGGCCAGGTTTGGAAATGAAGCCTTGTCTATTGAAGCCTGTCACATAAACAGCTGCTGCTAAGGGCAAGCACCTTAGCCTGGGTTTTTGTGGTGCTTCTTTCAAAGACTGTTCACTATCACCTCCATTGCTGTATGATTTGTGTCCTTGAACATGGTGACAGTGCCATACATGTACATGCCAAGTCTTTTTCTTAGCAACTGGAGGCTTGGGGAAGGAAATGAGGGGCATAGCAGACAACCCATAAAGGATAAGCCATGTGAAGGCATGAACACCCGTGTTCCAAAAACCTTGCAATAGAAAAGGGTTATTTTTACACAGCTGGTGCCTACTTGTCTGACATGGAAAGCCCTTTGAAAGTGCATTAAGGACTCTAATGTTGACTACTACTGCTCAAAAATGGAACGGGAGGCTACCGTCGTAAAATAGTAAATGCTCTTATTTTCTTAACTAGATAATATATTGTGTTTGGACCAGTTTGTATTCTATTAAATTCTAATATGGTGCACACTTGGTGTTTGCTATTTGCATATATGCTGGATCAACTGCAGAATGCTGGTATTTATTCATGTTATTTTTAATTGATAAATCATAATGATATACATTTATGGGGTGCAATGTGATGTTTTGATATATGTATTAAATGTGCAATGATTAAATCAAGCAAATTAGTACTTTGCCTCACTTACATACTTCTGTTGATACATTTGAAACTTTTGTGTCCATTTTGAAGTTTGTAATACATTATTTTGGTTAGAGAACTCCTTCTATGGAACATTCTTCTGTCTAAACTAATCTTTGTTCCCTTTGACCAACAACTCCCCACTGCTCGGCTCCCACTTTGCTAACCTTCTGGTAACCATCATTCCATTCTCTATTTCTATGGGCTCAATTTGTTTGTTTTGTGGTTTGTTGATGTTATTGTTTCTACAATAATTAGTTTTATATGATGTTTGTCTATATGGAGCTGAGTTATCTTGTTTAGTATAATGTTCCCCAAATATCAAAATACTGATGAAAGTTTTTAAATATTTTTAAATTAGCATTTTACTTATATGGTGTGTTAAATGTTAGCACAAAAATAGAATCCTGGGATGGAAAGATGACTCAGTCATTAAAGGTTAGTCTCACAAACAAACAAAAACAGAACAAAACCCACAAAACTAAAAAACATGACCAAAAAAAAAGAAGCGAAAAGAAAAAAACACCAGAATCCCACCTGCTTCTTTGTTGGCCAAGTAGATTTCAAAAGGTTTAGACCACAAAGTTCTGTTTGCTGTAATCCGAAATTACTCATTACTGGATATAAATCTGGGTTCTATTGTGATTGCATCCTCTGTGAGTCTTTGTGGCAATAAGGGCTATAATCATAAATAGTATTAGCACATGGCACATGTCCTTGTGGTACTATTGAGCATCTTTGGGTATATACTCAAAAGTGGTATTGTTGGGTCTTGAGGTAGATTGTTTCCTAATTTTCTGAGAAATCGCCACACTGATATCCAAAGGGGCTGTACAGCTTGCACTCCCACCAGCAATGCAGGGGTGTTCCCTTTACCCCACAATTTCTCCAGCATAAGTTGTCATCAGTGTTTTTTTTTTGTTTTGTTTTGTTTTGTTTTGTTTTATCTTGGCCATTCTTACAGGTGTAAGATGGAATCTCAGAGTTGTTTTGATTTGCATTTCTCTGATGGTTAAGGATGTTGAACATTTCCTTAAGTATCTTTCAGTCATTTGAGATTCATATGTTGAGAGTTTTCTGTTTAGGTCTGTACCCCGTTTTTTTCTTGGATTATTTGTTCTTTTGATGATCACTTTCTTGAGTTCTTTGTATATTTTGGAGATCAGACCTCTGTCTGATGTGTGGTTGGTGAAGATCTTTTCCCATTCTGTAGGCTGCTGTTTTCTCTTGTTGACCATGTTCTTTGCTTTATAGAAGCATGTGCTCAACTATGTTCGTAGCAGCATTATTCATAATAGCCAGAATCTGGAAACAACCGATATGCCCCTCAACTGAAGAATGGATAAAGAAAATGTGGTACATTTACACAATAGAGTACTACACAGTGGTAAAAAAATAATGACATCTTGAAATTTGCAGGCAAATAAATGGATCTAGAAAAAAAACATATCGAGTGAAGTGACCCAGACCCAAAAAGACAAATAGAATGTGTACTCATTTATAAGTGGCTTTTACACATAAAGCAAAGAAAAAGCAGCCTACAATTCACAATCCCAGAGAACCTAGACAACAAAGAGGACCCTAAGGGAGATACACATGGATCTAAATAAGTAGTAGAAAAAGACAAGATCTCCTGAGTAAATTGGGAGTGTGGGGGGGGTCACAGGAGAGAGTAGAAGAGGAGAGGAAAGAAATAGAGGGAAACAAAGAAAAGTGCATAGCTCAATAGAAGCAATTAAATACAAAAAAAGAATTAGCACATGGCAAAGTGCTCAGACTTCCACATCAGGCAGCTGTGGATTCATGTCCAGCTGTACTATAGTCCAGATGTGTGCCCTTCAGCAGACCCTTCACAACTATAACCTGAAGGATTGTCCTTATCTTGAAAGAGCTACAAATTTTAATATTTTCCATTTGTCTGCAAGGCATGGAGATGACCTTGTGGTGAGACACCTACAGTTTGGAGTGGAGCACTGTGGGCTACGTGACCTTGGGCAATGTTCTCAATCTCCCTGGGTCTCGACTTCCTCTTCACAATGGGGGCTGATCACCGTTTCAGTAAGTACCTCAGAGGGTGCTTATCAGTACCAGAATTTTTACAGCTTCCCTAGTAAAACACTTTACAGGTAAGGATGCTAAACCCAAAGAGGTGAATGGATACATTCAGGATGAAGTCCAGGTCACTCAGTGTGTTACCCTTTTGACTGTATCTCACTGGACCATCTTTCATGCCCCTTTTGTAGAGTGGAGAATATTTTCTGGTCTGAAGCTCTTTGAGCCCAGGTCACCCAAGCATGAGATATATTATAACTGCATCATAATTAAAATACACAGCTTGACATTTCTCTGTAGAGTGGAACTTTTCTTTAAGTTGATTGTATCAGCTCTCAAACTATGCATTTTCCCACACAACCCACCGTCAATTCTGACAGCCGCCCACCAACTATCATCACAATCCATCTTTGCATCAACTTAGAGGCTGAAGGTGACATAAAAGCCGAAGAGAGGTGCAGAACAGCAGGAACAAAATTGTCAAAGGGGTCACAGAATCTGTTAGCCATGCCGCAGTATCCTCATTAATTTTCTCACCACCTCAGAGAGGCAGGATGAGAGTGAGCTGATGGAGGCTGAACTGTTAGATAATGAGCCTTTTATTAATACATTCTGCTAAACGATGGCTCAGCCTCTTTGGAGGGTGTGCAATTAATCCAAATACTTGCCAGACACAACAAGAGGAATCAGAGGCTTGCGTGTATGGGGGATGATAGACACTGTGAAAATCCTGGGTTTGTTGAGAGAATGTGCTACCATGATGCCCCAAAGGGAAGGAAAAGAGTTTCCTGATTTAAAGAGAGCAAATAAGGCAACAGGGAGAGGGAGACCTTGCCCTGACCTCTCTGCACAGGGTGCTACCCTGCACATGAGCTCTGTTAGCTACAGAATAACAGTGACACAGTATTTCTTTCCAAGTGAGATGTAACCAGAGGAACTGAGCTCAAACTGCAGCAGGAAGTGTTTGTATGAAATCCAAACAAGAAACCTGCATGAGGATGTCTATCCACGCCACCAATAGCTTCAGTGGCTGCTCTCAGAGTCTGCTTCTCTACAGCACAGAGAGCCAAGTCACACTCAGAGGTTTCTACATAGAGACTTTACTCGGGAGACTCTAACGATGGCCTGAGCAAGAACCAGAAAGCACCATTGGGACACACGGGAAGCCCCTCCCCCTCTGCTCTGACATTGAATAAAAGAATGAAATTGCAGTTGCTTGTGAGCTGGCATTTTGGAAAAGGGGCTTTCCAGGAAGGGGCTTTTCCATACTGTTGTCAGACGTAGGATGCCAGAGACAAAGTAATGGTCCCCCAGAATCCTTCCTTTCCCTCTGATGTTTATATAGATGCCTTCCACTCCTAACACTCAAACAGAAGTTGATGAGGGAGGGAGGGCAGCTGGTTCATTTGCAGTGACCAGACCCCACCCCCCATGCAGCAAGTAATGAAGAGAGTGAGACAGGAAACAACTGAAGAATAAACAACAAAGTTTGGAGTTTTATTTTTACTGTCATTGAGTTTTTCAAGGGACAGTGAGGCTTTCTGAGATTATATCATCCAAAGATAAAAAAAAAGAAAACCTAAGACCTAAGAAATCTCCCCTTACTCAAGAGCATAAAACCTACATGTTAGTAAACACAATTCCAGTAACCTTTCTACACATTTTACAAAAAACACAAAATACATCATATACCTTTCAAAGCTTGTTTCAAACTTTCATGATCATAGATTTCTCCTATCAGTCCTCATAATTTCCAGTGACCAGACTATCAACTTAAATATGTCTAAGGATAGAATGCAGTCATTCATTGTTAAGCCACTGGGCCCTGGGCATTCCTTTAGTCATTTATTCATTTGACTGATACTTATTAAGATGTATCATGTGCCAAAATCTATTCTAGTCAGTAATTTGTTAGTGAACAAGACATATAAGCCCCTAATGGCCGGTATTCTCCATGGAGAGAGATGGGACTGGAGAAAGCAGGTTAGATTAAAGCAGACAGCGATGAGTGCTGAGAAAAACAGAAGTAAGTAACCCAGGTCAGGCAGAAACAATGTGCGATAACTCATTCAAGAAAGCTCTGTTGGAGTAGGTAGCCAAAGAGCTGGAGCCCAGACAAAAGAAAAAGCAGCCAGGGCATAGGGACCAGCAAAGGGAAAGGCCTTGAAATGGAAATGACCTTGAGCACCAGTGGGAGGCCAGAAGACTGGAACTGCTGAGGCATCATGACATAGCAAAGGGATGTTATGAAATACAGCAGGGCAAGGTGGCAGGAGTCAAAGCATGCAGAGCTTTGTGCCCTGGTCAAGATCCTGAAGGGAAACCACTGGGTATCTAAAGCAAGGGACGGATGTGGTCATTTCACCTCTGTCCTCATGAATCTTGAAGGGGAACAAACTCATCTCTATTTTCCAAAAAAAAAAAGATTCTCATGGAAATTAAATTAAATTAAATTTACCCCAAAATAACAATGAGTAACTCATGAGTTGGTATTTAAATCCAGGCCTGCCTGCTTCCAAGAGCCCCTTCAGCAGGCCACCTTGACATGTTGTCATTGACATCCGATGTTCCTGGTCCTGAATTAGCACTTTGGTCCCATTAGCCTTTTCCTCATCCAAACTTGATATTTAGGCTACAGTCATCCTCAAATTCCATTAATGAGAAGCCAAAAATCATCCAGGCATAATACCCTGTGGTTTCTCTTCACGATCCAATTTGTGTGTTTGATGTAATCTGGCAGAACCAAATCTCAGCACTGCAAATAAGATAACAATAAGAAATGAGGAAGACAAAAGCAAGTATAGAGTTTTACATTTTCCTTGAATCATCCTGAGAAATAATATTTTTGATATCATCATTTTACAAAGGCTTCCACACAGTTTTACCAGTTGGCCTTTCTCCTTTAAGACTAGCAGATGTGTCCCTGTCCGAGGTTCTGAAAATGTCCATGACAGAGCAAGTGTCTGAGAAAATTCTAGATATGAAAATAGAAAGTTGTCTTCCCTCTCCCCATTTAAAAAAACAAACCTGGAATAGCATCATCATCACCTCTCTCTCTCTCTCTCTCTCTCTCTCTCTCTCTCTCTCTCTCTCTCGTGTGTGTGTGTGTGTGTGTGTGTGTACCTGAGTATATCAAGATCTGAGGTCAATTGCTCCTGTCATTTTTAGGAGCTGTCCACTTTGTTTTTTGAGACAGGGAATCTCACATTGGGTCTTGACTGACTTTACTAGGCTGACTGGTCAGTGAGTCTCAGTGATACTGCTGGCCCCAGCTCCCTGCATTGGGTTCACAAATGCATGCCCCTATACCCAGCTTTTTACATGGCTCCTGGAGTTTGAACTTCTATCAAGATGTTTAAACTGAGCTGTCTACCCAGATCTAATCATGATTTAATTTTGTCAGAAGAGTTAAGATGTAATTTTTTATATATATAGAATTCGTTTCCACTGAGACTGTACTTGTCAGCAACATCTACATTACCTGTAACCTTTTAAGAAGTGTAGAACTAGCCAGGCGCTGGTGGCATACACCTTTAATCCCAGTGCTTGGGAGGCAGAGGCAGGCAGATCTCTGTGAGCTCGAGGCCAGCCTGGTCTACAAAAGCTAGTTCCAGCACAGACTCCAAAGCTACAGAGAAACCCAGTCTTGAGAAACCAAAAAAGAAAGGAATAATGAAAGAAAGAAAGAAAGAAAGAAAGAAAGAAAGAAAGAAAGAAAGAAAGAAAGAAGGAAGGAAGGAAGGAAGGAAGGAAGGAAGGAAGGAAGAAAGAAAGAAAGAAAGAAAGAAAGAAAGAAAGAAAGAAAGAAAGAAAGAAAGGACTATAACTACAGACCCAACACCAAGTGATGAAACATCTGGATTTTAATAACACCCCATGTGATTCCTCCATGCACTAAAGCTGCAGTGGCCTTGAGTGGCCTTACATGGCCTTGCACTGGCACATTTTAAACCAATGGTCCTTCACCCTTGAGAAGCTTTGTAGATCCCAATTCCAGAACAAGCTACAGAGATCAGTATTCTTTAAAACTCTTCAAATGTTTTTACTGTAAACAGAATGATTTCTGCAGGCAAAATGTTATAGTCATGGTGTAAAAGGAAAGTTTGCATTATCCAGCATATACAGAGATCACTAGAACAGATGCACAAAGGCTGCTGACAATTCCCAACAAATACCATTGTCTAAACCAGATATCTGGTACCTTTAGTTAAGAAACAAAAGTTGGGAGGAAAAGGCCTGCTGTCACCATGTTGAGACTTTCCCTCACCTAACCATGGCTAATAAGAAACTGTATGGGAGCTCTTTCACAATGCAGTTCAGGGTCAGAAAGCCAACTCCATGCTTCTTTGCCTACTTCTACACCTACTAGGAAGCAAGAATCACCCTTTAGGAAATCTATTACAGGGAGATTTTACATAGTTTATATTTAGTGAGTCCCAAGCCTCAGCTGCACTTAAGATTCACCTGGTGCTGTTAAAAACATACTTCCAGATACCAAGCCCATATGTGATCAATCCAAACTTTCTAAAAGAACCCAAGGCATCAGAGTCTTCAAGATCTTGCCCAAGTTTTCCGATACCCAGCCAAGACTGAGGTACTCTTGCCTACTTAGTGACATTTTGCCAGCCATGAGAGCTTATAGCAACTCTCCCCAACAGTCTGCTGTGTGTTTTCTTACCAACTCATACTCCGTGTTTGACTGAGATTTCACCATATGTGTACATCTCACAGATGAAGCTCAAGGGCAGATTACACAGCTGGTAGCTCTCTAGCACCCATTCTGGATCTATAACAAGCTTTGAACTAGGTCCAGGATGGACTGATAGGGGCTGAGGGCGGGCTTTGTTTCTGGAAAGATGGATTAGAGGACCTTGGTTGAACCCAAGGTCAATCGAATACCATCTGACTAACCCAGATGTTGGATCCAACACCCAGACAGACTGGGCTTTCCTAGAAAACAGTTGTTGTGATGACTGCACATAGACTTTCTGTCTCCCAGACTGATGTCAACTGAAGACATTCAGAGATGAGACTTCAGACTATCTTTGTGAAGCCTGACTTTGGAGCATATCACAGTTAGTGTCCCGAAGGGAAGAGTATATGCTCAACTATGTTCATAGCAGCATTGTTTGTAATAGCCAGAACCTGGAAACAACCTAGATGTCCTTCAATGGAAGAATGGATGAAGAAAGTATGGAATATATACATATTAGAGTACTACTCAGTAGTAAAAAACAATGACTTCTTGAATTTTGCATACAAATGGACGGAAATAGAAAACACTATCCTGAGTGAGGTAAGCCAGACCCAAAAAGAGGAACATGGGATGTACTCACTCATATTTGGTTTCTAGCCATAAATAAAGGACATTGAGACTATAATTCGTGAATCTAGAGAAGCTAAATAAGAAGGTGAACCCAAAGAAAAACATATAAGCATCCCCCTGAATATTAACCTTCATCAGGCGATGAAAGAAGACAGAGACAGAGACCAACATTGGAGCACTGGACTGAAGTCTCACGATCCAAAGGAGGAGCAGAAGGAGAGTGAGCACGATCAAGGAACTCAGGACTGCGAGGGGTGCACCCACACACTGAGGCAATGGGGATGTTCTATCGGGAACTCACCAAGGCCAGCTGGCCGGGGTCTGAAAAAGCATGGGACAAAACCGGTCTCACTGAACATAATGGACAATGAGGACTACTGAGAACTGAAGAACAATGGCAATGGGTTCTTGATCCTATTGCACGTAATGGCTTTGTGGGAGCCCAGGTAGTTTGGATGCTCACCTTAATAGACCTGGATGGAGGTGGGTGGTCCTTGGACCTCCCACAGGGCAGAGCAACCTGCTTGCTCTTTGGGCTGAGGAGGAAGGAAGACTTGATTGGGGGAGGGGGAGGGAATGGGAGGTGGTGGCGGGGAAGAGGCAGAAATCTTTAATAATTAAATAAATTAATTTAATAAAAAAAATAAATAGTAAAAAAAAAAAAAGAATGTAGGATGAACTCTTCCCTCTGGTGGACAAGCTAGCCTGAGAAACAGAGAGTGAATAGGGTTGACCCACACACATGGCATCCCTTCTCTAAATTGTACAGATCAATCAGGAGTGGCACAGGGAGTCACATTTCATGGTGTGTGGAGGCCCAAAAATGTGAGCCTATTTCCACGTGTCTGTTGGTCAGAGAGTTTGGAGCTTGCTCAAATTTGATGACAATAATCAGGGTTACACACCCTGACTCAGGATGTGGCGACTTGGTTCTTTTGACATTAAGAAGGCTCAAACAGGTAGATCCATTCACCCTGACAGATGGTAAGGATATGTAAGTGTACTTCTGCTCCTTCTTTTGTAGTAGGTTACCTGGGGAGTGGCTGCCTTCAGGATATTTGGTCTAGGGTAGCTTCACTGCTTAAACAACAGAATGTTAGTGGCTTAATGTCTCAAAGTGTTAAAGCAATTAACTGTTCAGTTGTTCTTTGTATCATGTTAAAGAAGTCTTTTGCTGCCTTCTCCCCTCTTTTGTATTGGAGTATAAAAGTAATTGTAAGGGCAATTTCAGTATTCACTGGAACTCCCTTCTAATGCTATCCTATTTTTCTGTTTTATTGTTTTATTCATGTCTTCACCCTTTTTACTTATTTTTCTGATTCCCACACCCCAACCCTGGAAAGTGGTATTTTTGCCGAGGTTCTTCCTGGACATCAGTGTTGAATTGAATGTGGAGTGATGGGTGGCCTTCCTTCTCCACTGAGGTTGTAGAGAAAGAGCAGGATGGAGATAAATTGACTTCTAAATAACTCATGAGTATGACAAATAGTTCCTGCAATGTGCTAATATAGAACCAATTGCAGGAGAACCTGGTCATCCCATACTCGTGCCTCCTGGTCTAGAGAATCTAACAAAATATGGGTCCAGGAATTTCACAACTCAGAGAAGCAGTCAGGTGCCTATACTGCAAAGATGCTTAAAGAAGAAAATATCCCGGTTCTCTCTCCTCAAAGCATTGTTTGTCTGTAAGGACATTTCTAAAGAAATGTTCTCTTTGGGAACAGAAATTCCTTGACCTTGGTTTTCTCACCTCTTCAAGTTCTCACAGAAGTTCCTAAAAGCTCTGAATCAAATCAATTTGAAATGACTTTGACTAACACCAAATATGGCTTTTAGGAGTGAACAAATTCAGGGCCCAAGCCAAACACATGGAACCCTGAAACTCATGCAAGCATAAGACACCTGTAAAAGAGCCATGAAGATTCGGGTTTGAATCCTGGCTCCTTCACTATGTAACTGAGGGATGTCAAATGAGCCTTTCTGGCCCCTTAATTCCTGCTTTGTTATCTATAAGATGGGAATAACAACACTACTGACTCCAAATAGAAATAGCTGGATTATATTTATGATGTCGGAAATTGCTAGAAACTATTAACAGACATGTTTAAAATGCATCATATTTTATTTCCCTCTACAAGAATACTGAATGTGCAGAGCCTTGTCTCAGCACCTGGGTCCACTTTGAGTTAATGATGTCACTTCCAAGATAAAGGATTTAGCTATACTGTGTCCCAGATCTCCACCTCTTCCAAAGCAGAGAAAGTATATCATTCATTGCTATCATCCAGTGACAGTCTTTGAAAAAGACAGAGCATCAAGGATTTGGAAGGAAGAAGGCAAGCCATCCATCACTGCAGGATCTATCCAATGTCATGATGCAGCTGCAGTTCCAAACTAGCTCTTTCAAGCAGCTCTCATCCACTGCTCATAGCTAGAGTAGAAGCTTAAACATTAGTGTGAAGTAGTCACCATTAGATGAAGGCTGCTGGCCTCTCTCATTGGGCTTGTTATCACTGAGTTCCAGTGACGACATAAATGTTAGTAGTCCTATTGGCAAGTGAGTTTTGACACAGGTCGTCTATCCATGTCACACTATGTCAAGTGCGTCTCTAAGGCTCTGAGATGGAACACAAATATCCCCCAGCAGGAGACAAGGGTTTCACATTATTATAAGTTAGTCTTATAAATATCTGATTTCCAGGAGGCTACCAGGAAATGGCTCCCAGATGCTATGTGTATGTGCCTCTTAGTGTAACTGATTGTCTGGGGTACAATGCTCCTCTATGAGAAGGGACAGGCCACAACTATGAGAGAAAAGAGCAGGGTCTTCCCCAAACAGTGAGGTCATCATAGAACCAGCAGTCACAAGGAAATGTGGTCATCAGACAAGAAAAGTGGAAACGGACCTGAGAGACAGCAGGGGATCCAGTCTTCTTTGTCCTGATCTGGTTAGCCTGACTGTCAACATGAGCATTCCTGAGAAGATGGTAAAGGTAGAGTTTACAATTTACATTCAGGCAGGCTGGTCTTCCTGGAATCCACTAAGGAGATAAGCCTACCTAGAGAGGTCACTCTGCTTTTTATTTGGGGGTGGGGATGTTATTTGGCTTACACTTCCATTTGCTGTTCATCATATCACTAGAAATCACACTGACTTTTTTGTTAGTCGTGTTTGGTTCTATCTCTGGGCTGTCCAGCCCCTGGTTCTTGACCCTCAAGGCAGTGTCAGGCATGGGCTCCCACTCGTGACAGTGGCATTGGTCTCAAGTTGGACCAGTCATTGGTTAGCCACCTTTACCTCAGCACATCTTGTAGGAAGGGAAAATTGTAGGTCAAAGGTTTTCTGACTGGGTTGGTGCCCAAGTCCCCTCCCTGGAGGCCATGCCTGGCTACAGAAGATGGAGGTGTTTTTTTAAATTGAGGTTCTCTCCTCTCAGACAACTAAGTGGGTGCATCCTTCTGAAAGCTCACTCTTGTTTGTCTGCCACGATCTCAGACCAAAAGAGTCTTGTTTTGTTCTAATATCCCATCCAGTCTCAATGGGGAGGAAATGTTCAGTGAGTGTACCTCCAGCCAAGGCCAGCAGGGGTCAGAAGTGAGACCTGAAAGGTAAAATGATTCCAGCATGGGATTCCAACTCATGGGGCATCACTTATTCCTCGCAAATAGGCTCTGTGTGTAGCCACACTCAGCTGCAAAGCTTTTATCTACTCAGGAGTGAAGAGATTATCTGACTGAGGCTTTAAATATTCCCAGGATGGATAAGCCATCTCTACCTCCCTTGGTTCTCGCACTTCAAAACCGACCAGCCTCTCTTGGGAATCACTGGGTGCTCTGTGGATTGAAGAAGAGACACACTTTCATCTCCCTTGTCTTTTTTTTTTTTTAAAAAAAAATATTTATTTATTCATTATGTATACAATATTCTGTCTGTGTTATGCCTGCAGGCCAGAAGAGGGCACCAGACCCCATTACAGATGGTTGTGAGCCACCATGTGGTTGCTGGGAATTGAACTCAGGACCTTTGGAAGAGCAGGCAATGCTCTTAACCTCTGAGCCATCTCTCCAGCCCCCATCTCCCTTGTCTTAATAGCATCGTTGGGATGGATGGTGTTAAGTATTTTTCTTTGACCAACAAATCTCACTGCCAACACAATAATCCCAATCAGACCAAATCATACCAAATTAGAAGATGCCCAGGTTTAATGAATGCCAACACTCCCGGGTACTCCCTGGGAAAACATAGAGAGGGGATAGAGAACTGGGAATACCACAGAAAATTGGGAGACCATGTGTTCATTCTCTGAGGGGCCTTCCCTGGAGAGGGGTGACCGTTTGGTGAACTTCTTGACCCTTCCTGGGGAGGGGTCATCATTTAGCAGGCTTTCTTGGAGGTGGAATTTGGACTGAGGCAATTCCCAGGGGAGATGACTTATGCCAGGAGCTGGCGTGAAGCCCCCAGCAAAACATTCCAGGCTTTTTTTTTGATAAGGATGTAGGGGCTGAGGGGATGCTTTTAACTAAATATTTTTAGATTCCTTGTATATATGGATGCCAGAGGGCAGGGGTGAAGCCCCCAGCCAAACATTTTAGGCTCTTTGGATAAAGGGGTGCCAGTAAGTTGAGGTGAAGCCCCTCAACCAAACATTTTAGATTCCTTTGATAAAGGGGTGCCAGCTCAAGTCTGGCTACTTCCCGCAGGCATGGGGTGACATGGGATAAGGGAGAGCAGGGAGTGGGTGGGCTCATGTTCAGCAAGAGGTGTGGCTGGAGAGGCATCTGGTTTATTGCCATCCTGGAGCCCTCAGGCAGCTGTTCCTTGAGGGACATGAGAAGGCAGGTGACTAGGAGAAAAAAAATATATTGTTATTATTGGCCCTATGAATGGTGTTAGCCATTGGAAATCATTAACTGCCAGAAAGAATGGGACAGAGAAGTGCTCTGGCTGTACAGGTGAGGCTCAGGTGAATATGTGAGACATAAGAACAGATATGCCATTTTATTTTATTTTACTTTTTGATTTTTCGAGACAGGGTTTTTCCATAGCTTTTGGTTCTGTCCTGGCACTAGCTCTTGTAGACCAGGCTGGCCTCAAACTCACAGAAATCCGCCTGCCTCTGCCTCCCGAGTGCTGGGATTAAAGGTGTGCGCCACCACCGCCAGGCCAGATATGCCATTTTAAAACCAGATTTTAGTCGGTAGGTGTCCTTGAGCCAGGAGAGTTGATACCAATGGTAAAGCCCCAGGAGCTGGTACAGGTGGTATTGTCTGGAGAGCCCTTTGCAAGTTGGTCTTGACCCAGACAGCAGGATTGACCTGTAAAATATGCTTGGAAATAGGTAGGGTTATAATAGGCTTTGGAGACTATTAGTTTTTGCCAGACCAGATTTCTTGATAAAGCAGCAGAACCTTTAAGAACCTGTAGGTCTCTGTAAGACAGCTGGAACAGGAACATTCTAGAAGACAATTAAAGGGAATTGAGGATTTGGGATCTCTGAAAATACACCAAGAAACCTGTTAATTCTGGACTATGAAGCCTGTGAAAGAGGTACACCTGTTTGTATTTTTAGCAGGAAACTTAACAAATGAAGTAATGAGCTACCCGTACCTTAAGGCATCAAATGCCATTAGACAGATCTAGCAGGGATAAATGAGCAGAAACAAGATCACATTTTTAGCTACACAGGCAATCCCAAGTCTCTCCATAATCTTTGCAGTGCTTAGAAGCAGTGCTTGCTGTTAGCTTCTGAGTACAAGAGGCCTGACGATTTTTCTGTGGTGGGAAGGATTTAGTCTGCCTGTCTTAGCAGGATGAGAAGATTGATCCCCAGTGTAGCATCCAGGAAGCTTATGAGGTGGAAGACCACTTTTTGATGTATGGATGGCTTTGCCATATTCAAAGGCAAGCCTTGAGACAGAAGATCTTTTGAAACCATGTATCTTCTTGGAGGAGCTATAGGAAGCTGCAGGAGCTGGCATGTCTCTGTGTTAGAAGCTCTTCTGTTAAATGCCATACTCTTAGATCTTTAAAGGCACTTGAGAATTGGGTACCACTACCTGTTAGTTATATTTAAACTAGACATATAAGTTAAATTTAGACATATACTTTACCCAATTAGTTACAGCTTACCAATGCTAGCAAGTTTAAGAAGATTAAAAGGAATATTTTAATAAGTCAAAGAATACTAGCCCACATGGGTACTCTTACCCAAGAGGGCAGTCAGATCAAAATGGAGGTTACCCAAGTATTTGTATCTTTTTAGAGCTGTTGCAACCTGGAGTTATAAGTTTTACAGATGGTTTTAGGGTCAATGTTCAGTTTTCTCTCAGAACTTACAGAGGGGATCTCTCCTTCTCACTCCCAGCTAAAGCAACACCCCAGCATCACTCGGTGGGAAGACGAAAGTGGGATGAGCATTTAAATCCTGCTTAACAAGGTGCTCTCAACCCAGCACCTAGTCTATTTTTCCTCTCCCCCTGGATAATAGCAGTCCCTGCTACTTCATCGTTTCCTTCAGTGTCTTTTTCTGAAAATAAGCAGTCATTCCTCAAAGAATTTGTATATTCCCACACAAACCCCAAGCACTGATGCTTTTCCCAACCTGACAATTTCATTGCTATTTATTCTGACTCTCTGGAGTGAAATAAGAAGGCAGACAGGATGTAATCAGGGGGAGATAATTTCAGATTCATTTAGATACTTTTAATTAAATTAAATTTTCCAGAGTGCTTTTGTATGTTTGTTTGGGTTTGTTTTGTTTTTGGCTTTTTGGGAGGGGTTGTTAGCTAATTAATTTACTAGCACCCCACTTTCAAATACCAAAACTCTCAGAGATGTACCTGAACAAGTAATAGACTCAAAAGAAGTCATGAAAAATCAGTAATTGCTGTGTACTGGCTCTTTTACACAATGTACATTTGTTGGATCCATCACTCGTTGGTCTTTCAGTAATAGCTGTGTTTTACTAAAAACACTCACTAGTCTGCTTATGCTTCTTATATATTGTGAAGGTCATGTTCTTATGACATTTGGGTCAGTAGAGAGAGAGAGAACAGATTGCCACTACAATGGATGGATTCATCCTGATCCCCATGCATCTCTCAGTGAGAGCATGGCAATCCATAAGAGAGTACTAATGCCAAAAGGCATAGATTTTTCACATGACTTGACCTAGAAATGCACACCCTACTACTCTATGGTTGTGCACTTTTTGTAATGCCAGGGGATGTTTATGCTATTTGCTACATACCATTCTACAGAATGACTTAATGGACTCTGTGGCGATTTTTGCTAGTCTCAATTTCATCTCCTTTGCTAGTTTTCAGACTTAAACTCTGCCGGTGAAAGGTTTCAAGTTCCCCTTAATTCATGAAGAATTCGTCTCAGTGACAGAAATGTCTCCATTAAGGACAATAAATGGGAAACTTTTGCTTTCTCCTAACATCCCAATACAGTTGACACTGTTGATTGAGCTACTAATAATTCCCTTGGTTAAAATAGCAATGTTTCTCACACTAATGGATTTAACATTTTACCTTTATTGTAGATGTTAAACACCTTTTGCTTTTCAGAGACTGTTCAGATAATTACCCAACTTAGAAAACAATGATGAGGTAAAAAGGCAACAGTGTTTTTAATGAATGACTCAACAGTGAGCTTGCTAAGTTCATAAAGATGTATTCAGAATACATAAAAACTCCAATTACTTTGAGAGTTATTGATGAACAATTTACTTCATGAATTTCTTGCAGAATTGTTGCTAGTCATTGTTGACAGCATTCAGCCTTTCTTTGTTACCAGCCTGACATCTTATCTCACTTACTTCAGTCTTCCAGAAAGCTCTGGCCTTTGCACACCGTACCTCCACCCTCCCTCATATGACTGTCGTTGAGTTTAAAAAGTGAAATTTTATTTGATGTTGGACTAACCTTGTACCCGGCTTTATAGACAGGTGAGGTGATATGTGCAATCCCAGCACTTGAGGGGTTGAGACAGTAGGACTGAGTGTTAGAGAGACCAGTCTAGATTCTATAATGGCACTCTGTCTCACAAACTCAAGGAGGAAGAGGAGGAAAAATTTGGAAGAGGACCTAAGAAGATTAGTGTTGTTTGTTTGTTTTGGCATAAAAACTGATGCATTAGGTTTAGAGATTTTAGAGATGAACATGTCTAGGGATTAGAAGGAGGCTTGTGACATGAACTAGGAAAATCACTGGACTGAAAGGAGCACTGATGAGAAAGAGGTGAGCACAGCCACAAGAGGTAACTGTAGCCTTGCCATAAGCTTCTTGAATAAGATCTCGGAATCTCTGCTCTCATCTAAGATGTAAGAGGATTGACTTGAGAGAGATCCATGGATATGCAAAAGTTTAGTACAAACTCAAAACAGATTAGAGGCTCATAATAAGGTGATGTAAACAGAAATGCCCCCAAAATGGAGAGGTTATTTTTTATAATTGTGTATGTGGTTATCTTTTCTTAATATAACATCAAAAACTAGAAGGAGGTAAAGGAGTGAAAAGACAGAGAGATAGAATTATGTAAAAAAATTTAAACTCATGATGGAAAGCATCAATCTATTTGTGCAGAAGACCATGTACATATATATGAAGTGATTAGAGTTAACATCCTCGGTATACAAAAGTGATTATGAATCAGAAAAATAAAAACTCCTTTAATATCTAAAAGATATTTGTAAAATGTCATTCATAAAATAAAAAGTACCTATGAGTGGGGTACAATTCTCAGAGGCAATGAAAAAGTTATCCCAGAGACATCTTTACTCCCATGTTCACTACAGCCTTGTTGACAAATGCCAAGACACGAAACCAAGTAAGTGGACATCAATGGATGAAGCAAATGTGAACTGTGCCTCTGTGTGTGTGTCTGTGTGTGTGCATGTATGTGTGCAATGAAATACTGGTAAGCATAAAAATGGAATTCTACCATTTGCGAATGAACCTGAAGGGCGTTGGGTTGGGTGAAATAAGCCAGTCACAGGAAGGAGGATGCTGTGCAGGAAGGAAGATGCTGTACAGGAAGAAGGTTGCTGTTCAGGAAGAAGGATGCTGTGCAGGAAGAAGGATGCTGTGCAGGAAGAAGGATGCTGTGCAGGAAGAAGGATGCTGTGCAGTCTTGCAGAGAGATAGAATATAAAAAGTTAATCTCACACAAGAGAGGATGGTGGTTAACAGGGACTGGAGAATGGAGGAGACAGACAAAAGGTGACAAGTGGGTACAAAACTACAGCTAGATAACTGTAACTGGCAGCACACTATACAGCAGGGTGCTGTAGTCAATAATAATATACTGCGTGTTTCCAAATAGCTGGAAAGAGGGTTATCAATATTTCATTATAAAGCGATGACAGATGTTTGAGATATTGGTACAGAAAAATGATGCTAATCAATGTATAAAAAATTTAGCACTATTCCAGAAGATACACAATAAAAGAGCATTGGTATCCTATCTTTCCAGGCATTCACATACCAGGGTGTCCACGGGCACTGTGCCCTTTCAAATACTTGTAGCCCCTTTTGAGAAGAGGCTAACAATAACTATTACAATTACAGATGCACAGCCCTCCATCTGACTCAGTACTTCCTCTTTTAAGAATTAATAATTTTCTGTGAAATTGTTGGTAAACCATGCAAAGATATTTGAACAAAAGCTTTGAAGCCTTATTTAGTAACAATGATACTTGAAGGCCAGCCTTGGGGACCATCAGTAGAAAATGCCTTAAAGAAGACAGCGTGTCCCTTCATCAATGAAAGCATTACACAGCTGTTTAGAAAGGATCAGGTAAACTTGTATGTGTTCGTGGCAGAAATCTGTCTGATATTTTTAGGTGGATCAAATGGAAAGGATTATGTTGTCCTACCTTGTTTTAAAGGAAAATACAAGGGTGTGTTGCTTGTGTCTGTGTTGTACGTTGGTGGGGGTGTCTTAAAAGGTGACCCCAAATGCTAACACGAGAATGAAATATGGTCTTAGTTTTCACAAAATTGTAAACATATTTTGTTATGACCATGCATCCACTTTGTTATGAACAGAAAGCTTATAATTTATAAAACATGGAGGTAGTTTCTTCTAGATAAATTATGAAAGGGTCTGAAAGCAGGGCTATTGGATCCTGGAATAAATGTATGTCACTGAGAAGCATTTTAAACCATTTTCTGCAGACCATTACCCTAATACTCAGTAGTCATGGTCATTAAACAGTTTTGAATAAGCAGACAAATAATGGGTGCCTGTGTGGATGGATGAACATGTGGGTAGATAGATGCATGTATGTGTGGGTGGATGAACATGTGGATAGATAGATGCATGTATGTATGGATGGATGAACATGTGGGTAGATAGATACATGTATCTGTGGATGGATGAACATGTGGGTAGATAGACACATATATGTATGGATGGATGAACATGTGGGTAGATAGACGCACATATGTGTGGATGGATAAACATGTGGGTAGATAGATACATGTATCTGTGGATGAATGAACATGTGGGTAGATAGACACATATATGTATGGATGGATGAACATGTGGGTAGACAGACACATGTATGTGTGGATGGATGGACATGTGGGTAGATAGACACATATATGTATGGATGGATGCAGGTATAGACCTGGAAGGACAGGTGTGCACATAAATTCAAAAAGGAATATTAACACTATTTTCATTGGTGGCAAGGAGTCTCAGTTACAGTGGCAGCTTAGGAGTCTGTCTCATACAAGCAAAAGATGTGAGGTGGGATCCAGGCGGAAGGACAATGACTTCACTCAGCTGAGCTTAACCAAGATAACGCCTACCATACCTGTGGTTGTCCAGGGATTTTCCAGCACATCGCTCACTGGGCTTGGTATCCAATGAGCTGTGCCTGTAAACACAGAGGAAATTGGAGGGGGTTGGAAAGAGAAGGAGATGTCATGAGGCCCAAGCTTCTTCTGGGGCCAGGGGTGAGCAACAATTCTTTGGAAGAAGATGTTTTCTTTCTGGTTCATAAAATTGAAAAAAAAATTACAGAAAGAGCTAACTCACGCCTTAATAATCCACAATACAGAAGTAGCTAAAGTGTATGATGATCACCTATGATCCTGCCTCATCTTCCTGTGGAATCGGTAGAAGCTACGATTAAGATGACCCATTGGTTATTCTGTCAAGAACGTTTAACGTCTTACCTTTGTGTGTTCGCCTACGTCTCTGTTCAGGACTCTGGGGAGTGTCATATATTTTAAGAACATTTTTGCATATTTCCCATTTACCAGTGACATCCTTCCTATCTCTGATCTCTTACCCCAAGTTCTCCTTGCCAGGTGCCTCAAGACTGATAAATTCAGAGGACATTTCTTCGGCTATTACTAACAAAATCCACCAAGAATAAGCTAAAGTCAAGGGACTAAAGCCATGTGGGTCTCCAAGGAGAAAAGGGAAAATGCTTTTCTTTTTAGGTTGGGCACCCTGGGCATACACTGGGTGGGGAATATATAAAACTTGTGGTTTGGTTCTTAGTGAGGTCCTGAAAACTTTAGTTGGGTCCCATGTGGCAGGGACATATTCCTTGAGACAGACTTTCAGCGTTATACCCAGACCCTTGCTTGTATCTTGCTGTTGGCGTCCTGGCCCACCATGATGTGACAGCCTCTACCACATGACCCCAAAACAGTGGACTGAGTTGTCCCATACCTTCTTGGCATGATGGATGGAAATTCTTGAAACAGTGAGATGACATGAATCCTCCTTCCCTTTGAATTCTCCAGGAATTCTGTCAGGGTAAAGTAAAAGTCATTAATGGGGGTGGGTGGGAATATTTAAAAGTTGGTAGTGCATTGCTTTGTAACCATATGATTTTTTTATCCAGGTATATACTTTAGGGGGGGGGCAATTTTACACATGTGCTCAAAGAGATGGGTTCAGTGTTCACTACATTGTTGCTGTAGCAAAATAAATGGGAGCAACCTGTTTGTCTAACTACAAAAGAATGGCAAACAGGTGCAATAGTATGTCACACTGCAAATGAACTCACACCACATATATCACCAAGGTGGACCTGGCCCTAGTCAGCTTCAGCTGTCAAGCTGACACAGCTGAAGAGTCACCTAAGAGAATCACAACTGAGGGATGTCCCAGATCAGATTGTCCTTGGCCATGTCTGTCAGAAATTGTCTTGACTGATGACTGATGCGGGAGGTTCTGGCCCACTGCGGACAGCTCCATCCCTAGGCAGGAGAGCCTCGGTTATATCAGAAAGGAGCCAGAAAGTGTGTTCAGTCAGTAAACAGTGTTCCTCCATGGTTTCTGCTCCAGGTTCCTGCCTTGAGCTCCTGCCCTGACTTCCCTCTGTGATGAACTTGTTACCTAGAGGTACAAGCCAAATAAACTCTTTCCTCCCCTAGGGTGTTCTGGGTTGGAGTATTTTATTGCAACAACAGAATAGCAAACTAAAATAGATGTCAAGAAAAGGAAATGCTGGAAGTTGACAGTATATGTGAAATGATTCCATTTATCTGAAGTTTCCATGCCTGCAGCATCAATGGAGACACTAACGTCTAAGCCTTTGGTAGCACTGGCTTCTGAGACAAGCAGAAGAAGGGACAGATACACAAAGGCTGCAACTCCTTCTAATAGATTTCATCACTTATACAAACAAGGCAAAATGCAAAACTATCATAAGGTTGAGTGTGCCCATTGTTATTCTTATGACTTTCTGTGCACTTCCTACTTCTTATAATAATGTGGCAGATATATCCTAAAATAACTTAATGAGTCATGTTTATATAATCCCCTCCCTTTGAGGACAGATAGAAGCTAGATCTGGGTAGAGAGTGATTATCCTCTTTTTAGTGCTGGTGGTTGAACTCAGAGTCTGCCAGATGCTGGGCTAGTTCTCAACCACTAAGCAACAGTCCCTGCCCTCTTTTTAATTTTTTTAAGACAGGTTCTCACGAAGTTGTCCAGGCTTTCCTTGAACTCAGTGCAGTCTAGGCAGGTCATGGGATTACAAACCTGCACCATCAGGCCTAGCTCTATGTTTAGTACTGTTTTTAACACTCAGCAATAATATATACTTAGGGACACAGTGTGGTACTCAAGCACATGAATACAATGAGTAATGATCAGACAAGGGATATTGGCATCCCCAGCTGTTCAGGAATTCATCATTTATTTGATTGGGGATCCTTTATATTCAATATTTTGAATAGCCAATTAATGGTTGTAGATGAAGGTTATACCACAGAGCTACCGGTGACAGAAGTTATACCTCCTATCCAACAGCATCTTTGTAACAACTAATCATCCTGTCTCTGTCCCCTTCCCTCACATCCTTTCCAGGCTTAAGTGATTGTGGTTGTATTCTCTTTTATTGTGAGACTGACATTTTAATATCCATATATTTATGAGAATAGGTAGCATTTGATATGTTAGCTTTGGCTCCTCAGATGATACTCAGGTAACACACCATTGAGGGTGGCATCCAATTGACTCTTTTCCTCATGGGTAATTAATGGACAACCTTGCCCTGTGAGATTTAGGAATGAAAACTCCTTCCAGGACCTTTTTCTCACAAGATGCTTCCAACCAGCACTGGAGACACATCCAAAGCCCCCAAACAGCAATGTTTGTGTGTGTGTGTGTGTGTGTGTGTGTGTGTGTGTGTGTTCTTACATATGTGGTTCAAGTGTGAGTGCACATGTGTGCGTGAGCATGTGGAGGACCTAGGTCGACCTCAGATGTTGTTCCTGAAGAGCCATCTACCTTGATTGTTAAGACGGGATCTCTCATTGTCAGGGAGCTCACTAAGTAGGTTAAACTATCTGACCAATGAGCTCCAGGGATCCACCTATGTCTGCCTCAGCCCTGAACTTAACAAGACTTACAAGTGTCTCCTACAGGGCCAGTTTTAGCACATGGGCTCTGGGGATCAAATTCGGGTCCTCATGCTGGCACGACAAACCTCTCTCTTTCTCTCTCTCTCTCTCTCTCTCTCTCTCTCTCTCTCTCTCTCTCTCTCTCTTTTCATATTATTTGGTCTCATTTGGTCTCATGCTCCCTAACTATAGCATTCTCAGTCTGTGATGACCAAATTGTAACTTAAGGGTTTGTGATTGTAGGAAAATGCACGGATAGATAGATGAGTCTCATTGAAGGGCATGTGGGAGAGCTGTGTGCAGAAGGCTTCATGGCTTGTTCTGGGCCTGTAGTCGGGATGACGTGTAGATTTCACATAGACGTTATTCAACTTGGTTGTGCTGTGGTAACTCTGTTGATGGATGATTATGAAAATCCATCTTCATCACATTGTCCTGATCTTCCAGAAATACACAAAGTTCTCAGTATCCAGATCAGTACTCTCCTTTGGCACATGCAAAACCTAAGAACTAGATGAGCTAAATTTGCTATATAATCTAGAGCCTAGACTTTCAAAGCTGTGGCTCCTCCCTTCACTGCAGAGGGCTACATGGCAAATATTTCTGACTTTACAAGCCTTGTGGCCTCTATTGCAACTACACAAATCTACCATTGCAGCACAAGCAGAGCCATAGACCACACATAGGTGGATAGGAACACTTACATTCCAATGAATATTTATTTACACCAATGAACAGTAGCCAGGTTTGGGTCATGGATGTAATTTGCTGACCTTTATTCTAAACAACCGAAATGTTTATCAGAATATAGGTAGTTATCCCCAGAAACACAATGTAAAAAGTACTTTTCCAAATAATTCCTTAGTGTCTTAATTATTGCCCAATAAATTGCATGTTTGTGAGAAAGAACCTTTATGTGTCTTAATAAATGTAGGGGGTGTAGGGGTTTTCACAGAGCTGTTATTCCACTTGGTTAAGCTGTAGTTGAGAAGTCCATGGGAGGAGAGAAGTTGAAAATGCTGGGAAAGTTGTACATAAATTATGGAGAAAACACCCTAAGAATGGATTTCTCCAACAAACACCACTCCTAATCCACAAAAAATGAAAATAAAAAAAGGGAGGAGGAGAAGATGGGTTGGAAATGAGGCTCAGTTCTGTGACAATATTCTGAGAACACAGTGAGTATCAGGAGGCCCAAGAAGGAAGATTTGAAAATGCCATTGTGGACAATGCACAAGAGAGCTGGGCAGAGATAAAGACAGCCAAAGTATGGGTACATCAAAGCCTCGTCATGACATTTAACAATGAAATGCCATGTGGTCCTCTCAGGTGGTGGTGAGGCTTTTTAAAAAATAAAGCCAGTTCATCTGAGCATGCTACAATCTCCAGGGGGGGAGGGGTGCATGCACAGCTCAGGAGCAGACTGCTTACTGATGCACACCCAATCCTGGTTTAATCCTCAGAATGGCAGAAAAGAATTCTGAGCAGGAGGCGATAGTAAAACCCCCAGAGTTTCCCAACAAGGATGACTGTCACTAAGGATGGAGACAGGTTTTCTACAGTGCCCAGACATGGATCATATAACACCCATGCTCCAGGTGGCAATTTTTTCCAGTTCCACCTGTTGTCTACCTTTCTCATCATTCCCCATGGAAAATCTCAGTCAGGGGCTAGCCCACTGCAACACTTCCGTAATGGGCCATTTCTCCACATTGCCAATCATTGCCTTCCAAAGACAAAGGCACTGGGGAGAATGTATGTTGTGGGCTTCTCTCCTCTGACTTATTTTTATGTTTATATTCCTTTGATAGCCATTGATCATTGACTTTTCATTCATAGCATTCATGTGTGATTTTTAAAATATTTTATTTTTCCATTAAATTAAATTCTGTTTAGTTAGTTATTTAGTTATTTAGTTATTTAATTAGTTAGTTAGTTATTGAGGCAGAGTCTTGATATGTAGCCCAGGTTGACCTAAAACCCATTTGTAGCGAAAACTGGCCTCAAACTTGTGAAGATCCTTCTGCCTCAGCTTCCCAAATTGTGAGAGTATGGCCTCTCACCACCACACCTGTTTTATGGTGAATGATGAAGCCAGTCATCCTTGAAGAAAAAAACAGAGAACCAGACTTTAGAAACCACACATATACAGTCAAAAAATAATAGTGTGTCAGATATGATACACAGGGGTGGCTACACAAAAGAGAGTTTTCCAGTGTCCAGAAACAGCTGGACACTGTGCAGGAATCTAACACTGGGTCCAGCCACTCCTAACCCTTCAATGTTTCTGTTAAAACAACAACAACAACAACAAAAAAAAAGATTCATTCTCAGCAGGAAAATCTTATTGATTTGCATTGCATATATGAGCACCAAACCTTATCTGTGGCCCTTTCTTTCTGTCTTTTCCCAGATACACCTTGTCAGCACCCAGTCACCCATCATCAAGGTGGACCTGGAGTTTGCCCATCATCTCTGGCCCCTCAGACACACCTGTGTAAGTCAGTCAGTAGACAGTGCTCAGGGAGCCACGCACCCACTCCATCCCTAAAGCTCCTTGGAGAATCAGGCCACTCCATCTGCCATTAGTGCCATGAGCAGCTGTGATGAGCTGAAAGGGAGGAGGGGACAATAAGAAGAGAGCCAGATACTAGGAACTTCAAAGGACCAAGCCTTCTCAGAATCTCAGGGCTGAGCCCTCCTTGCCAGTTTCAGAAGTAAAACCTATGTTACTACTTCACTCTTGGGCACGAGTGATGGTGGTCTGCTCACCCCCAAATTCCCATGTTCTGACACCTGGTGAGCCTTAGTGAATGTCTGTTATGTACCTAGTGAAAGGGAAGCTTGGGTGGGGGAGGAGAGAAAATGAGAGGAGCAGAAGAAAGGAAAGTGAAACCCTTTAATTCCAACATGAGTAGAGATTGAGTTTATTTTCACAACTATTTCTTCAACTAATAAGAGAATACGAGACACATAAAGGACTCTCAGCAGATGCTCTTCAAACGGAAGACAACATAAATTCATAGGAAGAGGTGCATTTACACTAAGAGCCTGCTTCAGTCACGTCTGTCACTGCAGCCTAAATGTGCATGCTCTGACTAAGACTATACTAACAGAAGGAGCTATGAAGCAGTGTTACCACACAAAAAAATAAGATGTTGGACAGGGATATGGTTTAGTGCTTGCCTAGCACGCACCACACCAAAAAAAAAAAAAGTGAAATGTCAAATACATTGTTTGCTAGAATGGATTGACTCATGAATGTCAATTAAAAAGAGAAGTTGTCAACTCTAAAGGAAGAAAATCAATATCAAGACGACTGGAAAGGCAGGGAAATGTGGCAATAGCTGAAATCTGACCACCTGGGTCTTAGGTTTTCGCCAACTTGGTGGCCTTGGTCTCTCCAAGCTATGTCCTCATTTGTTGTGTGCATGAAAGGTGACACTATCTGCACAGGCTTCTGGGATTTAGACGGCATTGAACACATGAAGTACTCCCCACAGGACTAGCTCAGAGCAAGTCTTCAACTATCACAAACGGCGAGAGAGGAAACCATCGTCCAGGCTTAGCTATTTATTTCCTTCTTCCTAGCTGTTGCCTGTGAAGCCTGGGAGCCTGCAGGGGTTAAGCCAAGATATGCACACATGCACATACAGACACATGCACGTGCTTGTCCTTTGATTCTATGCCCCAGGCAGCAATGGAGATGAACCCTGAAGAGTGCACAGCTCTAATTGCATTTTCTTTCTGAAAGGGGTCTGGTGCCAGAACACCTGTGGTCCAGTGCTACGTGACAATGAGGCTGTCACCATTGCAGGTGGCAGAAGTCCTGCTGCTTTGCAGCTCCAGGAGCCTCTCTGGCTTGTGGCTCAGGCAGACCCTGAGTGTCCCTTCCAACAGCAGGTCTCACCCCAGAAATGGAGCAAGCATCCTACACGGGGTTGGGGCAAACAGAAATTCTGCAATTAATCCCCATCTCAAGGATTCTTGAGGCTGGGAATAGGGAGAGAAGAGACTGAAATTCCCAAGATGTCCTGGGAGGCAGAAACACAGCACTGTGATTGGAACAGAGTTTTCTGTTTTAAATAGCAAGAGCCAGATCTGGGAATCAAGCTCTGAGATCACATATAGAGGGTGACCTGGGGCAGGTCCCTGGCTACTCGGGAACCAGTGAGGTCGGCTCTAAAACCCAAGACAGGTTCATTTACATTATCAGAAAAGAACGTATGAGCTCAGTCATCAGTACTCATGATTCGAGGGATGGAGTTCATTGTGGTGGGATAGACATGGAGGCAGGAAAGAAGGGAAGCTTGTCACACCGTGTCTACATTCAAGAAGCAAGAGCATTGAAAGCCAGTGCTCAGCTTGCTTTACCTTCCCCTTTTCCCAACCATTAGGGTAATAGCACCACATTCAGGGTGGGATTTTTGTCCTCAGTCAGCCTCTCTGGAGATGCTCTCACAGAAATACCTAGAGGCATGATCTTTTTCCCTTTGGGCCTTCTCCCTGGCCTTTTAGTCTGTGTTTTTAACAGCCAGGAGGTGCCCAGACATCCCCCCACACACCCGTTGCCTGGAGCTGTCCAGGGCTTGGTGCTGAAATCCTCTATTCTGGGCAAACCAGCACAATTCACTGAACCAAGTGCAATACATTGTCATGAGACCAAATAAACTTCACTTTGGTGAGGTGACTTCAATAGCAGGAGCACTGTGTCTAGGGAACAATAAAAGGATTAAGGGAAAACTCAATATAAGGCTCTTGGATAAGACATCATCTAAGATGGGGCAGGGAGGATACAACAAATTTTTTTCCATGGATAGGCTATGAACCAGGAGGCTTTATTGGAGCAGAGAAAAAGGCAACAAAATGGAATGTGAGCAAAATCCTAAAGAAAAAAATATTAAGTTAGGAAATCACCAGAGTAAAATCCAGGGAACCTGGCAGCCAGCCACATCCTGGTGCTATGAAAGCTGAGGAGGCATCCTGTACTCACAACTGAGGAAGTTCCATGGGGAAATCTTGACTAATAATCAAAACCCCAAGAAATAGCAAAATAAATAAATTTAGAAACAGGATCATGACTACAGAAAACCCACCTGACATCCAAGCGTGCTCTGGTCAGCTGCTTCTTTTCTTTATTTGATGGGCAGCATCCCTCACTAACACTAATTGTTCCCAGCTGCTAAGGTTTGAATTTGAAACGTCCGCTACAGGCTTGGGAACTGGATCCTAGCTAGTCAGCTGACAAGCATTTGGGAAGTGATTGGATCTGGGGGCTCTGACCTAGTCAATAAATTAATCACTTGACAGATTCATCAAATGATGGCATTACTAAGAAGTTGTGAAAAGCACTAGTGGGGCCTAGTTGGAGGTCACTGGGTGCCATTGGGGCTGCATCTCACACTGGCATTTCACTATATTCCCTTTACATTGCATTATGGCTGAAATGGGGTGAGCTTCTCTGCTCTAACCACATTCTCCTTGGCCTGATGAATTGAAACCTCTGAAAGTCAGTCCTTCCTCCCTTCAGTTGAAAACAGCTCAAGTATTTGTCAGAGTAGGCTAAGACTAATTAATACTCTAGTTGACCCTAATCAGTCATTCAACAGACATCACCCCTCCTTTGCTAGTCTCCATGCTAGGCATGGGCATTTCCTTTCCTTCTCATCTCTTTTCACATCTTAAGACAAAGATCTACAGCAAGATCTATCTTCTGGTGCAATAGAGGAACAGCTAGTATATAGTAACTAACCACTTTCTGATTGGACTTGAGTCCTGCTCCACAGCATGGAGTTTCATGCCTGGTACTGTGATCTTAGTCAAAAGCCCGTGACTAGGGAGGTCATAGGTCCTAGTATAAAATCTGTTCTTGTTATATTACTAAACTGTTATGTTGCCAAATTGCCTTCTAAATATTTATGCTTCTACCCACAGACCTGGGCTGCTCTTGGTCAGAGAGGCTCCTTTTTGCTTTAGAAATCAATCGGTGTAAAGATACATAATTGGTCAAAGTACTAAGAACAGGAGACTGGGTGTTCAGACCTACTTGGGACATCTGTATTAACCCAACCATCTCCAAGGTTCGCGAAATATCAGGAAAGAGGAAGGAAGAGTGTAATCATTAAGAATGAGAATGAATGCTGTAAAATGCTGTCTCCTGGGCATGACAGGGTCATCACGATCAGGAACTCACAGCAGCTGTACTTACCTGCACAAAACCTACACAAGATCAAGCCAGCCAAGCTCCTGGTGTAGACAAGGCAGGTGATCTCATTGGTTTAAGTGGTGCCTTTGATCTGCCATTGGTTCCATATCTGCAGTAATATGTTTGCTCGTGCCTCCCCAGAAAAAGCTCATACAACACGAACTGAAATATTTCTGTGTAGTTGACACAAAAAGGAATTAAGTTCAAAGTGTTAGGTTGTTGGCAGAAGGTCGAAAGGACAGGACAACAAGATCTAGAGATTCTGGGCAAGAGATAATCTCAAAATTGCACTGCAGAGTTGGCAGGAAAGGGTTGTGCCCCAGTAGGTAATGCTGCCATCCTTCTTGGTTGGAGAGCCTAAGAGCTTTGCAACCATGCAGTCTGAGTCATCCAGTTCTGAGGCCCATAAGATGAAGGTGCCTAAGACCAGAAATAGAGTTTCCTTGATACATTAGGCAGCTGAAACTTCACTACACTTTCTTTGAAACTGCTTGCCAAGTGTTTGACTTTTTCCAGGCACTAGGAATACAAAGATGAGAAAGACAATTTACTGTCCTCCCAGGGCCCAGGATAGATGACAGGGACCAAGGAAACCCAGGAATCCAGATTAGTGGGACAAGCCCTGTGGCAGGAGCTGGGAGACTTTGATCATGTTCTATCAGAGCCTTACTACTAACCAATACAGAGCACATCTCCTTGGGTCTCAGTTTTCTCACCTGTGAAATGGAGACAAGCAAAGTTCTGTAGCTCACTGGACAGGGTATAAGGGGTGGTTCTCTCTAGAGACATAAAGCCATGCACAGTCACACATGGGCAGCACTAATTGTCTGGTTTTCACTATCACATCTATGTACATATGCATAATATGCTTTCATTATATTCACTACGTTTCCTTAGGTTTGCTTACACAAGCATGGTAAAGACATGTTTTATGAAGCATGATCACGTGTTGCCAATGAATATATGGATACATGCTGTAGTTTGGATTAAATGGTCCCCCTAAGCTCATAGGGAGTGACACTATTGGGAAGTTTGGCCTTGATGGAGGAAGTGTGTCACTGGGAATGGGTTGTGGGCTTTCAGAAACTTAAGTCAGGCCCAGTGCACTTTCTCTTCCTGAAGCCTGCATATCTTGATGTAGAACTCTCAGCTACCTCTCCAGCACCTTGGTGATAATAGACTAAATCACTGAACCTGTAAGCCAGTTTTCATGGTCATGGTGTCTCTTCACAGCAATAAAACCCTATCTAAGATAATACACTACTGAAAAAGTCTCCCCCTCCCCCATTGTCTTAGTCAGGGTTACTATTGCTGTGATGAAACACCGTGAGCAAAGTAACTTGGGAAAGAAACAGTTTATTCAACTTATGCTTCCATATCATAGCTTATCATTTATGGAAGTCAGGACAGGAACTCAAGTAGGGAAAGAACCTGGAGGCAGGAGCTAATGCAGAGGCCATGGGGGAGCATTGCTTACCGGCTTGGTCCTCATGGTTTGCTCCGCCTGCTTTTTTATAAACTCCAGGACCACCAACCCAGGAACACCACCACCCACAATGGGTTGGGTTCTCCCCCATCAATCAGTAATTAAGAAAATGCTCTACAGGCTTGCCTACAGCCTGATACTATGGAGGTATTTTCCAAAATAAGTCTCCCTCCTATCTGATGACTCTGTCTTGTGTCAAATTGACATAAAACTTGCCAGGACACCCATCAACTACTGACTTTCTATAAATCCTCAGAGAGAAAAGGATCCACATAAAACTGCCCCCATTCATGACAGGATACTGAGTCCAATGTGGTCAACTTTGTTCAGGTAATCACAGCACTGTGAATGCAAAAATTCAACATCCAGGTCATGTACAGACGTCAGTGTTCCACACCTCATCCTGCCTCCCTCTGGATCTTAAATTCCTTCCTCCTCTCCTCTGTGGTATCCACAAAGACTTGGACACTACATTTATGGTCACAAATACGGATTCCTATTTATGGTCAAGCATTTGTGAGGACCTGACTTTACAAACTTTGTTTTAAAGATGGGGCTTCATCTTAAGTCATATAATGAGTGGGGGCTGATATCAGCCCCAGAGATGTGCTGTGATGGTGGAATTTGAATGGATACCCTGAAAATAGCCAATTAAGGAGCTAGGGAGCAAGGCCATAAAATTTAACAAGGCCCAGATGTTCCTGGGAGGCATTCTGTCCTTGAAGACACCTTGTCAGTTATTAGTGGCTCTTTGTTAGGATTTTTGCACCCAAAAACCAACCAATGGCTTTCAAAAGTACCTTACCCTATGCCCTCCTTACCCAATCCCAAGATGACAGAACATGAACTCCCCTGATTCCAGCGTTTCCCCTTTAAAAGGTCCCCCTTCCCTGTCTCACCACTGCACTCTCCTGGTGTGCTGGAGGAGTGATCCAAACTCGTGTTTGTGTATTAAAGACCCTTCATGTAATTTGCATTGGAATCCAGGCTGATGTGAGATTCCACTCTACATGGTGTGAATACCATTGGTTAATAAAGAAACTGGATTGGTGATTTAGAACAGAGCTAGGCGGGGAAAACTAAACTGAATGCTGGGAGAAAGGAGGTGGAGTCTGGAGAAGTCATGGAGCCCCCAGAGACAGATGCCCTGAAACTTTGCTGGTAGGCCATGACCTTGTGGTGATGCACAGATTAATGGAGATGGGTTAAATTAATTTGTAGGAGTTAGCCAATAAGAAGCTAGAGCTAATGGACTGAGCAGTGATTTAATTAATACAGTTTTTTTTTCTGTGTGATTATTTCGGGAGTCTGGGCAGCCGGGAAATGAACAAGCAGCCCTCTTACAACACCAGGCTCCATGAATTAATTTGGGGACCAGTAATTTGGGCATAACACATTAAGCAGTCATTTGCTCTCAGTACTTGGAAAAATTATGAGTCTCTGCAGTCACTGCTCTCATCACAGTGAAAAAGAAAGAAGAAAGGAAGGAAGGAAGGAAGGAAGGAAGGAAGGAAGGAAGGAAGGAAGGAAGGAAGGAAGGAAGGAAGATTTTCTCACTAAAGCTGATAAGTAGCACTGTTTCATAGGCATAAACATAATCCTTTAAAAGGCAGCTTTGTGAGCACATCTTCTCCATGTAGCAAGAGGAAAGCAATAGCTTCCCCACTAGGTCTATGACCTCCCCAGCCACAGGCTTTTGACCAGGTTTATGATTCCACATGGGAATTCCCTCCTGTAAAAGGTCACCAAATCCAATCAAATAGTGGTTGGCTAACCCATACCAGACTTACCACTACTGTGCTATGGGCCTGGCAAGTCAGTTACACAGGAGCTCCACAGCTGAGTGTGACTGCAGATGGCAGTTCTCCCCCAGAGTATGCACAGAATCTTCTGGTACTATGAGGGAGAGAGCTATCAGCCCATTTCCAGATTAACTTCTCCCATGCACAAGGCATGTGGCATCTTCAGTAATAGAGTCCCCACCGCCAGTCCTGTTTAGCTCAGGTGGTGAGCAGTGTTGATGTCCTGAATTGCTTAGGAGGGGTCTCCCTGACCAACAACCTGTAAGGAGGTAGCCCACTCCTGGCACTGTGTTTTCGTGTAATATATCTTATTTTTAATTAAGTGGTAGGAGGTACATTAATTAAATAAGAGAGGGATAAAGCAGAGGTCATCAAATTGTTCCTGTAAAGGTCCAGGGGACAAATAATGTATGGGCTCCCTGGTGTCCATCAGGACTGCTCACTCTACCTTTACAGCACAGAAGGAGCCACGGCGACAGGGAAACAAATGGAGCTGTGGGTTAGCAAATCTGTCTAGTAGTACAGAAACTCACCCAAGGGACGTCGTGTGCTGGCCCCTGGCAGGAAGCAAGAACCAAACATTCTTATTCCCCTCTCTTACCCGAGAGACAAATACTATCAAGTTTCTCCTATTTCTTTCAAATCATCCCTGCACATAAAGGAGTTTTAAACATACGTATGCACACACAGAAACACACACGTACACACATCGTACTAGATCTGCTGGCAAACACTTCAGTGTCTCAAAATCTGTCTTGGATATCTTTCTATGTCAGCACATCCGGAATGACCCCATTGATTTCGATCTCTGCAAAATATCCCAGAATAAGCATATAGTATAATTTATTGCTGAGGCTTCAATGGTTTTTCAATACCGTACCCTATATTCCCCAAGCAAATAGATAACCATTGGCACTCAGACGGCACGACCTCTCTTCCCAACTTCATCCAACAGCATCCAAACAAAGGTTAATGCAATGGCTGACAGAAGCCGAGTGCTGTGTTAGGTGCCGTCAGCTTTCAGATATGAAGCTGTGGTCCTTGTCTTTCAGCCATGCAGAGTGAGGTCACCGGTGGTATGGATGGATTTGCTACAGTTGTGCACAAAACAATGTCATTTGCACTCTGCTCTCACCGGTCTTCACCAGAAACAGCCTATGAAGCTGGTGTTAGCACCAGGCATGACAGATGGAACTGGAAAGTAAGGAGCCGAGCAGCTCAGAGTGCACGGGCGTTCAAACCCCAGCTTGTAAGCGTTCTGCCTCTATTCAGGAGTGCACGCGAAGGCTTGGGGAGAGAAAGGATACATTAGGGGATGAGGGAAAGTGCCAGGGAAGAAATGAAAACACAGCATCGTAAGCATAAGCAGTTGCATATGTGAGTGCATATTGACTGTGAAAGTACACGCAAGGCCTGCACATGCGCAACCCGGAAAAAATCCCAGCATGAAGTGAGGCAAGTGGGCACGAAGCCCCGCCTACCTGAGGAGCTGTTGGCATGTGATAGCTGCTGGGAGGAGAGTCAGTTTTCTTTAAAGGTGTGACAGCAGACTCCAGGGCAGACCCCACACCTCCAAGTATTCATTCGGGTAACAGAAACTGAACTCAATGGATGGGATTTTAAGGAGTGGGAGAAGCAAGAGAATACAGTTGGGTGGGTAGGGAATAGGATGGATCTTGCAGGGGTTGGAGGATTGGAGGAGGGTTGAATGTGATCGAAATGTACCATGATGAATATTATAACATGAACATTATAATAATCTATGAGCATAAAATATTATTAAAAATAAATAAGGAGCACAAGCAGGGTCCTTGGGAGAAAGCACCAAAGTGAAGTGCTTCCCATGCAATCGTGAGCATTTGAGTGCCATCCTGGAACTCAAGTAAAGTCTGAGCATGGTAATGAAGGGTCATAACCCCAGGGCTCGAGACATGATGAGAGGATCCCTGGTGTTCACTTGCCAGACAGCCCAGCCAGTCAATCAGTGAGCCCCAGGCCAGAAAAAATGAGGTGAAAAATATGTTCCTCAGATATATAGGGGTGTGTGTGTGTGTGTGTGTGTGTACACCGAAGGTTGATTTCTGACCTCCACATGCATGCAAGTCCAGAGTGATGGACAGAGAGACAGAGAGAGCCAGAGACGTGTTTGCAGCTGAGAAGAGCCAGGCTCCCAAGTTGTGCACACAGCCATGGTCTAGAAGGGCCCAGTGCATAGGGGGAGCAGTGGGTGATTCAGCACTAAGAGGTGAGCTGGAGAGGCCTGAGGCATTGCATGAGTGAGCCTCATCTTAGCTGATGCCCCCGAGCTTTACTCTGAGAGTTGTGAGAAGCTACTGAAGGCTTTTAAAGCAGAAAAGTCAAGACCAGAGCCACAGTTTTGGAGGAGAGCAGGCCTACTGTAGCGTGGAAGATGGATTAAAGAGAGAGTCAGAGGGGAACCAGGAGATGGATTAAGAGGCTGTCAAAGTCCTCGGAGCCACACTTGGGGTCACATCCCTCTTGGAGGCAGTTTTGGTCATATAATTAAAGACAGCAGGGTGCAATCCGGCCTTAAGGGCAGGATGTGCTAATTCTAGGAGGCCAGGAACTAACAGGCTCCTGAAAATGCTGAAGGCGTACTTGGTTTCCCAATATCCCCCAGGATGTGAGGGATGATGGTTGATAACCCAGTGCAAGGAGCCTGCTTGCAGTCCTGGATCATTTGCCTCCGTTTCCAGAATGTTTCAGACAGTACAAAGACGTCCTCGGGTCATACCATCCATTGAGAGAGCATCTGGACAAGGGGACCATCCACCGCCTACTCCCACACAGCAGGCAGAAAGAGGCTATGATCCCAGAGAGGGCTCAAGAGCATAGACACTGTACTGTGAGTCATCCCAGTGAGACCTGGCTGTGTTCCCCGGAGGCAGAGAAGCCAAGCAGAAGTGTGTCTTGACTTAGCAGGGGTCAACAATTGTACCAGGGCTGCCAGCCATGACGAAAGTCCAGATAGATGCCTGTGTCCACCCACTAACCTTGCAGAAAGGGAGTCATGACGACTCCCTCACTTCTGACGGAGTTGCCAACAGACCTGAGTTGGAGATAAGATGCCAAAGGTCAGGACAAAAGTAGGAAAGTGTCAGGGATCAGCATCAACAGCCAAGATCTGCAAGTAAAACAACTATCTGCTGAGCCCATAGATCAGGCCAGGAGCTGTGCTGTGCCCTTCATATCACCATGACTACATTCACCAGAGAACCCTGCAGTTAGTACTTCCCTTAACCCATCCAATAGGAATCGACCCAAGCCTGGTGGTGGCTTATCTGTACTCAAACCATGGTTTAGCATGTTTAAGAAGTTTGAGAGAGAGAGAGAGAGAGAGAGAGAGAGAGAGAGAGAGAGAGAGAGAGAGAGAGAGAGAGAAATAAATATTGGAAATAATTTCTGGCTTGCAAAATTAAAAACAGAGGCCTAGAGATGTGGCTGAGTTGGTAGAATGCTTGTTAACAGGCAGGGAGCCCTGGTCTCCATCCCCAGTGCCACATAAACCAGGTGTGGTGGTGCAGGTCTGTAATCTTGGTAGTCAGGGGGTTCAGAAGTCCAAGGCCAATAATGGCTACATAGAGTGTCTAGGATATACGTGACCCTGTCAGAAAGAAAGGAAAGGAAAGGAAAGGGAATCCTGGGTCCATGTCTGCTGATGCCTTATGACAACATACCTGAGAAAAATGTCTTGACCGGAGTAAGTTTACTTTGACTCACATTTCCAGAGCTTCTTCATCCATGGTCACTTGGCCCCATCACTTTGGGCACAGTAACACTGGCCATCATGGTGATGAGGTTACAGGAGAACAAAGCTTACCTCGTGAGGGCCCTGAGGCAAATGAGAATGATCCCCATAGGCTCACATAATTATATGTTCAGTTCACAGTTGGTGGAACTGTCTGGGAAGGATCAGGAGGTGTGGCCTTGTTGTGTCACTAGGAGTAGGTTTTGAGGTTTAAAAACCCACACTGTCCCCAATAACACACACTCTCTCTCTTCTGCCTCATGTTTGCGGATCAGGATGTAAGCTCTTAGCTACTGCTCCAGGGTCATGCCTACCTACTTGATGCCATCTTCCCCGCCATGATAGCTGTGGTCTTTAATCCATGAGCACCCAAAAGCTCACCACAAGTTTCTTTGGCCATAGTGTCTCCTCACAGCAGTAGAAAATTACTAAGATGCAGAGAAAGGGTAGTTCAGGACAAGATATACCTTTCAAGGCCATGACCTCAGTGACTTGCCTCCTCCATCCAGGCCCCACCTCCTCCAGGTTCCACCACCTCCCTCTAGGCCCATTCAGGGATAAATCAATGCATAGATTTATATAAAGCCCCCATGATCCATCCACTTCTCCACACCTGACACTTTGGGGACATTCCAGACTCAAACTTGTTGTGCCCCCAAAAGACCACCAAGGAGACTGACTCGCAAAAGCAAGGTTTAGTATCGTTCATGTGTACAAGCCCATCAGGGACCGTCAGCTCAGCAGTGAGAGGAGGTATCCACTGTTTAATGATGGAAATAATTTCTAGAGAGCAGTATTTAAAAGCCAAACCCAGAAAAGTTACATTAGCAAGGTTTGGGGTGACAGTTTCAATTCTGATTGGCTGACATCTGTCTAGGAGTGTCCTGGTCCAAAGCGATGGGTGTGTGTCAGCGATCCTATCTTCAACAGTTGGACATTAGGAATTTCCTTTGGATGGTCTATTGCTGGGTGGCGTCTGGCTAGTCTCGTTTATGGTCTGTCTTGCAACCAGGTATTGCCTTAGGGAAAACTACTGAGAACCAGGCCTCTATTAAGCTTATCATGGTTGGGTCCCACAAAACTGATCTGGGACTAAGAATCCCCTGAGGTACTTGTTACAGTTTAGATTCCCAGGCCCTGCTTTTTTGAATACAGATTTCTTTACCCAGGCTGGAACCCCAGAAATCTGAGTAAAGAAAAGAAGGGGACATGACTTCAAATATGGCTTAACAATATTGTTTAGTAACAAGGTTACATATGATACCACATGATCAGTCCTCACCATCACAATGCTTCCACCCCCAGGCTGAGCTGGTGAGCTCCAGGGCCCCTCTGTGGGATGGTACCTTGCTATTGATCTTACCAGCTCAGCATGGCAGGGACTGTGTGTGATGATGAGAACTGAGCCGGAGCTCTGCTGTGGATTGTACATCAAGAACTAACATTTCAGCATGGTGCTGGGAGACGCAGGAGAGACTGAGACCACTATACAGAGTGAAGCCGAGACATGAAAATCAGCAAACTAGAATATTTCAATGTCCTCTGGGCCACTCTCTTGAGAATCAGCTGAGTAATTATTGCTGTACAGAAAATAAGAGACTTGGTACAATTGGCTCTTGGAATGTGCAAGATATTCAAAGGAGAAATCTTGTATAGAATCTGATATTAAGAAATGAAGTAGGTTTCCAGTGCCAGGTACAATTTTCATCTTGCTGAGTGAGGCTTGAGGCCAATTACAGAGGTACTGGCTACTGCCAAAGTCTGTGTGCCACTATTATACCCATGGAGATATTGCGCCATGCTGGTCCTTGGTGTGGTTCACAGGTGTCATAGCTGGGTAGGCATGGTAGTTGCTCCCTTCTGGAAGTTTTTTTGGTGCCTTCTGGCACCATGAAAGCTGGAGGCTTTCAAGTCAGATCCAGCTTGAGGGACCTCTAAGCCCTGTGCCCAAAGTGCATGATGTCTTCAGCAAAAGAGATTTACTGTCTGTCTCTGGGGGACAACTAGGGGCATGGGTCTTGGAGAAGAACCTACAACCACCACTTTTCTAAACTGGCATAATTCCTAATTACACTCTAAATTCTTATTTTTATGTCCACAGACAAATGTCACTCTCATCCCTCATCAAGGAAACGTCTTTTTGAAACAAGATAGAGACCAGCAAAGACAGCAACAGGTGATCAAAGTGCAGTCCCAAACGAAACATCTATAACTCAATTCCTACACCTAAGGCTCTGGGATCATTGCAGAAGAGGGAACAGGAAGTGTAAGAGCCAGAGGAGCAGGATCTTACTGTGAGGCTGCATATCCTAGAAATGTCAGAAGTTACACCTATGAAGTCTCACAAGCATGGCTGCCTAAACATGACCTGAACAAGGGCCATCCCAATAGACACCCTAACATAGACAGGGGAAACTCATGAGTTCTCAAACCTAAACAAAGAACTGTAAGCATCTAAGGAATGCAGAGAGTTGGAGAAATAGTCTTCCCCCGGGACACCAATCTGTTCTCCAATACAAATGATCAGCCCTGAAAACATATACACTCAATAAACATTATACAGATTGAGCAGGTTGTGCTTATTTATGTATTTAGGAATATATATGTATACACACACAGGTACTCACTAACTCTCCCACCTTGAAATGAGGTAACTTGCAAAAACCTTAGAACTTCTTAAACTAAATGATATTTTTGTTTTCCTCCAGCTCTTCAATAAACATGATCAGAAAAGTGCTCTGTTATTAACTATGGGGGGGGTCTGTGAGGAGGTCAGCGAGGGTATTATGGACATGCATGTTAGCATGTGAGCACACGTATGTATGCATGTATATGTGTACATACCCATGTGTAAAGCCAGAGGTTACTGCCAGGTTTCTTCCTCAATTGTTCTCCACTTTATTGACTAAGGCAGCATCTCTTGCTGGACCCAGAGCTCACAGATTCTACTGGCATAGCTCTCCAGCCCGTCTACAGAATGCCCTATGTCCATTGTCCGGGTGCTAGGGTTACAGGCAAGCCACCACACCTCCCTGCCATTGATGTGGCTTCTGAGGCTCTGAACCCTGGTCCTCAAGCTTTTGTAGCAAACACTTCATTCACTGAGCCATCTGACCAACCATGGTTGCTATTTTTTTGTGAGTTAATTTGCCCTGGTATTCTTGTAGGAGGTTTCTAATTATTCTTTTTAAATTAAGTTTGAGTTTTCCTTAAATAGGAAACAAACTTCAGGGAGCCAAGCAAAGGGGAGTGGGGAATAGACATTTCTGTATTCACAGGAGACTGGTTCTATGACCACAATCCACAGATGCTCAAGTCCCTTATATAAAACAGCACAGCATTTGAATATAACTTTATATCCATATTCCTGTATATTTTAAACTATTGCAAATTAGTTAAAATATTCACCACAATGCAAATGTTATGTAAATCATTGTTAAACTATATTGCTAAGAGACTTTTTAAAATCCCCACATGTTCCGTCTAGGCACAATCATTTTACAAATGTTTTCCATCTGCAGGTATGAAGAGCCACAGCACGGGTTTCTGGTCTGCTGTGATCAGTATAAACTCCCTTCTTCACTTTACAATTTCTTCCGTAGCTGGTTTGTGTTTCATAAGTACCCGATCAGGGAGGCTCTCCGGAATGGCACCCGGAGTTTAAGATGGCTCCCATAGAAGACCTGCTGCATCTGATTGCAAAACTAATGGCTTGGCAGAGTAGGTTTGCTGATGCTTTGGGGGGAAATTGATTGAAAGCTAGGAAGTCAAAGAAAGAAGAGCTGATTCCTGGCGGAAACACAATCGCATTGCATACAGAAATTCAGACAGTGCCCGACCAAAATAAGACCTATAGCAGCAAAATTTGGGCAGTTTAGAGCCAGGAAAAGGGGACTCCACCAAGATGCAAAACTTCACATAATAGGGACCTTAATGGGAGAAGAGCCACACAAGCAAGAGCCACACCCAAGGGAAAAACAATTTAGTTTAGTTTATTGTTTTCCTCCTAGGATGTTTGATACTTAGAACACTAACAGAATTTTTGAGTATCATTTTGTCAACATCACCATAATCTTTATGGGTAAGACTCTCTCTTATGATACAGCTAAGGTAAACGAAGAAAAGGAAAGCTGAAAAAGAAGGAGCAGATGACGGGGGGGGGGGTGCTGAGCAGGGAGGAGTGGACACCACCTCCGCCAGAAATCAGCTGGTAACATAGTATCTGTCACACACCAGTCACTCTCACTGTTGCATTAACAGGAACATCTTCCTGGGTCAGCTGGGGATTGTTGCACAGAACGCCCACTGCAAAGTAAGAACTGAGGAAAACTGTTTCAGCAGCCTGCATCACACTTTCTGGCACTCTGGGGGCTATGCAGCAGAGAGGACGCTTCCAGTCCATTCTACCTTGATTTTTCTCTAATGACCACAGTATGAATCAATGGAGTCTAACTAACCATCTAGTTCCGAAAGACAATGAACAGCTGACACAAGAAAACATGGAGAGAGGCTAGTGACTGGAACCAGGGAACAGGGATGATGAGGTCGCACAGTCCCGGGTTCTTCAATTGTCCAGCTTTAATACCTCCTTTTAGTAGACTCTTGTCCAGCTAGGGTTCAATCAGAGGAACAGAAGCATTAGACCTATAGATATTGGCATAAAAGCAGGTGTGGCTGCGGTAAGTGTCTTACTATGTTTGAGCTACTATAACAAAGTGCTACAGTGTAGAAGCAATAATCCATAGAATTCTCATAGATCTACAGGGCAGGAGGTACAAGGTCAGGGTTGCCTGTCTGGTGAAGGCTCTTTTCCTGTACATGGATGGTGTTCTTGCTGCTGTGGCCTGTGACAGAGCAAGAGAGCTCTTTGTGGGGAGGCAGGTGAGGAGGGACTCTTCGTCACAAATACACTAATTGTAGGGTAAACATACTCTGGCCCTGAAACCCAAGCTAGTAAAAGAAACACTCTAACCCTGAAACCAGAACCAAAGAAACACACTCTAACCCTGAAACCAGAGCCAAAGAAATACATTTTGACCCTGGACCAGAGCCAGTGGAGGGGGACCACACCCCAGCCTTGAAACTAGAGTCAAAGGGTTGAAAAGGGCCGGAGAAAGAAACACATTTTGGCCCTGGAGCCAGAGTTAAAGAAGCACACCCTTCCCCTGACCAACTGAGCACAAAACCAATCCCTAAGCAGGAAAACCAACAAATCCCAAGGCATGAAAACTAGACAATCTCTGAGCTTCTCTAAACTCAGGGGATTGAAATCCAATCAATTCCTACCCTGAAATCTCTCTAGAAAAAGAACAGCCCTAAAAAGCCCTATGCAAGGCCTGTGCCTGTTCGGTTGGGAGCTGCCCTTTTCCACCCTGGCAGAGGCAGCCACTCTCTTGGATTCCTCCCTCCCAAATAACCTTTTGAGTGAGGTTTGGGTGAGACCTTTTTCCACCAGAGCAGAGCTTTGCTGGGAAACTCCCTTAGGGGACCAGAGCAGAAGTAACAACTTGTGCTGGAGCAGGAGCAGGAGCAGACGGCTACATTTCAATTGGGGATTAGGTTTCAACTGGTCATTTTAAAGAAGAAAGTAGGATGATTGCAAGTTCAAAGCCATCTCATTATGGGCTAGATAATGAGACTATATCTCAAAAAAATTTAAACATTTAATAATTTTGTGACTACACAGTTGGTTCATGTGAGGTGTAGACATATATTTAGATTTAGATGGTTTTCCTCCTTAGGAGATTGATCACGAGGAGCTCAGCAGATGCCTCAGTGGATAAAAATGCTTGCTACACAAGCATGAAGACCTGAGTTCAAGATCTAGCATCCACATAAAAAGCCAGGCATGGCTGTGTGTGCTCCTGGACCCCAACCTTATGGTGGAAGGAAACAGGAAGTTCACTGAGGTGTAACGGGGAGAGAGGGTACTTTGTTTGTCCCAGTCTCATGGCTAGCTTACACCTGAAATAACCACACAGAAACTGTATTAATTAAATCACTGCCTGGCCCATTATCTCCAGCCTCTTATTGGCTAACTCTCACCTCCTGATTTAACCCATTTCTATTAATCTGTGTTCACCACGAGGTCATGGCTTACTGGAAAAGATTTAGCATGTCTGACCTGGCATCTCCATGGTGGCTCTCAGACTCTGCTTTCTTCCTCCCAGAATTCAGTTCTGTCTTCTCTGCCAACCTAAGTTCTGCCCTATCAGGCCAAGCAGTTTCTTTATTGATTAACCGATGAAAGCAACACACAAACAGAAGGACCTCCAACGCCACTGGGACTTGATGGTCAGCAGTCTAATCAAAACTACAAGCTCCGAGTTCAGTGAGAGATCCCGTCTCAAGGGAATAAGGCAAAGACTGACAGTACAGGATGCCTGATGTCTTCATCTGGTCTCCACAAATTCAGGAGTTGGTGCATACACCTACACACCTATACACACAAACACACACACACACACAATGGGGAAGGAAGGAGGGAAGGGGGAGCTTGGTTACAGAGATGGTTGACCCATTTGATTTGATACTAAAGTGTAAAGTTCACAGAAAGGTGGTTGAGAAAGGAATATGCATATAAAATAGGAGAATCAAGAACGAAGTAGAGCCAAGCAATGGTGCCTCAAGTCTTTAATCCCAGCATTCGGGAGGCAGAGGCCAGCCTGGTCTACAGAGCAAGTTCCAAGACAGCCAGGACTATGCAGAGAGATCTTGTCTCAAAAAACAAACAAACAAAAAATAAACAATGTAGACTCCCCAAACATAAGCATTCCATTCTTATTGCTTCTCATTTTGGTCATCTCATCCCAGAGATAAAGGCACACACTTGCTCTGAAGATCAGCACTCTGGAGGATAATCATGGGGGGAGGGGGGCAGGGAGACCAGCCCACAACAGCCCCCCACCCCACCCCCGACCCCACCCCACCCCACCCCCGAGTGAGCTGTTTTTCATGGGCAACCTGGGAGAAAGAAGATTCTGGGAACTATAGCTCAGTCTAACTGGTTGAACCTCCCAAGTCTCAAAGAGGCTTGTTTTGTTATAGAAATTTGGATACAAGTTAAGGAACTGAGCTGTTTTTTTTTTTTTTTCTTAAGGGGGGAAGGGGAAAGATGCAAACTGTTACATGGTGCTTGGAATTGAATTTAGGGACCATTCATGATGTGCGAACACTCTACCACTGAGCTGTATTCCCATACCAGGATATGCTTTAATTAAAATATAATTATATCATTTTCCCCTTTCCCTTAATTTAGATAAAAAACATAGTCTTATAAATACATGCCAAGGATTTTATTCAACTCATTAATTAAAGAGAAAACCAGGTTCAAAGAAATCAAAAAAAAAAACTGTAAATGCACACACCATCGGGGTTCCTGAAGTAAATTTAAAAGATGCAAAACTGGTCAATAGCCATACCTGATAACAGACCATATGCTACCAGAGGGGATTTACTTCTGTTTCTATGGACAGAAGTCATTTGCACTGTTACTAGTTCTCTGCAGCTTGTAGAGCTGTATACTTACAAGTAGGAAAGTCCCGGAACAGAGAGACAGAGTAAATCACTGAAGGCCACACCATAGTGAACATCAGTGCAGAAATACAAACCTCGCTGTCCTGCCTCCAGGCTGAAACAATCTGTCTTGCTACCTTCAACCTGTAGTTTTAGGGGCATGTCAGGGGGATGATATATTTTATAAAAAAATATTTAAAATTTCTCACCAATGTTAAGTGATGATAACAATCAGAGAGGTTATATTTAGGAATATATATGTACATATACATACATATCTGCATTCAGTAATAGTTGATGAAAACGGAGGCCATGAATTTGAAGAAGAATGGGGAGGGGTGTATGGGAGGGTTTGGAGGGAGAAAAGGAAAAGGAGAAATGTAATTAAATTATAATCTAAAAAATGCTTGAAGGTATAGGTATGGGTCTAGAGAGAGGACTCTGTCAGTCAAGTGCTTCCCACATGAGGACATGAGCTCAACCCTCAGGATTCATGTGAAAAAGCTGGCTTGGTGGTAGGCATTTGTGATCCCAACACTGGGGATCCAAAAAGCTAGGGTCTATGAGGGACCCTGGCCAGTCTAGACGTCTCTGCAAGCTCCAGGCCACATGAGGAACAACATACAAAGTCAATCTCTGCCCTCCATATGCGTGCACATGCATGTGCATATACACTTGTGCACACAAACAAACATGCATGCATATATGTGCACACCTGCGCCAAGTATATCCACTCTTAATTTTGTTAGTGGCTTCAGGTCTTAGCACACAGTTAAGTCATCTTCCCAGTTACCATCCCCAGCTGGGGGCAGAATGTTCATGCTGTGGTTTGTGGTTTCACTAAGTGTGGAGGTTAGATCACCGAGCATGCCCTTGAAGAAGATAGTGATACTCCGGCCCCTCCTTTTTGCTCCTCGTTTGCTTCTTGGCCATCATGAAGTGAGGCGCTTGCACTACTAACATGAGACCTTACCTCAGCACAGGTCCAAAGCAATTCAGCAAAAGAATCATGGACCAAGCCTCTGAGGCCATGGACCAAAATAAACCTTCTTCCTTAGACCTTGATTTCCTTGGGTATTTTATCAGTGATGGGAAGCTGGCCCATTCCGTTCCCAGTGCCTCTCTCTCCCACAGTAGACCCCGTCCCCACCCGACCAACAGCTGCTCTTTACAGCTAACCACCAGGCTTCTTCTTGATCAAAGGGAGGTACGCTTTGAATTCTAGAGACTCCAAAAGGATTTTTGAAGGCTTTGATAGGAGAAGAGATGAGGGAAAGAGGAGAGGGTGAAAGAAGCGAAGTCAGATGAAGAAAGACCCTGTTGGGAGGATGCGGACTGGGTAAACCACACCCCTGTCTAAAAAATCTAACTATAGTTCAGCTAAAGCACCACCCTGAACCCCCGAAATCTCTTTAGAGGAAGAGCTTGTTTTTCTGGTATTCCAGCTTATTTTCTGTTGCTGTGATAAAACACTCTCTCAAAAAAAGCAACCTGGAGGAGGAAAGGGTTATTGGCTCCACAACCCCAGGTTCCATTCTGCTACTTCAGGGAAGTCAAGGCAGGAAGTAAAGCAGCTAGTCACTTCACATCCGCAGTCTCAGAGTAAACGCACCCTTGACAGATTGGCTGTGCTCAGCTGGCTTCCTTCCTTCTTCTACAGCCCAGAGCCCTGCACGTGGAATGAGGCTGCTCACTTCAGGGTGGATCTTCCCATCTCAACTAGCAATCAAGACAGTCCCTTACACCCATGCCCACAGGCCAGCCTCGTCTAGACAATTCTCAAGTGAAGCTCTCCCAGGGGACTGTTGGTGGTCAAGTTGACAGCTAAAACAACCCCACACGGTTAGCACACTGGCATGTGGGTCTGTTGGGGGAGACTGGGAAGTAGCGTCCTCACTGGGTAAATCAGCAAATCCAGTCCCACTGCGTGACGAGTGGGAGTGAAGTCCTGTGTGATTAAACAGTCTTCTCTCTGTAGCCATAGATTCTATCTTCAGGGGTTTGACCAAGACAGAATGAAGCTGTTCCAAACTACACAACTGTAATGAATACAGTTAGCAGCTATGTGCATGACCTTGACACAGTACAGGTGTGGTAAACCACACAGAGGTGAGTTGGGCTACTGAGAAGAGTGAGTGTAGGTTATAAGCAAACCTATGCCACTTCTATGAGACTTTAAAACCCTCAGATTTTGGTGTCCATAGTGGATTCAGAGACCACCATCCCCTCACTAAATCCCACAGGCACAAAGGAAGACTTTACATAAAGTGACTGACCCAGAGGAAGCATCAAGAAAGGGAAACCGGGGCTGGGGAGGTACCCCAGTGGGTAAAGTGTTTGCGGCGCAAGCATGACTCGAGTTTGGATTCCCAGGGTCCCTGTCAGGCTGGGTGAACATAGCAGCCTACCCGTAACCCCAGTGCACGAGAGGCAAGCACATGGAATCCCTGGAACAAGTCCCTGAGTCAGACTAGCTAAAACGGTGAGCTCTGGGTTCGTGAGAGCCCCTGCCTCTGGATGATGGTACAAGGACAATAGACAAGAAGGACACCTGATACCAATCTCAGGCCTCACTTACACACACACACACACAGTAAGAAGGAAAGAATCAGAGGTGGAAAAAGAGATGCGGGGGGGGGGGGGGTCACATGGAAAGACAGAGGCACAGAGGAGACAGGAGTGGGGAGAATTTCAAGGATGTTGTGTAGCGACATGAGGCCAGAAGAAATTTCCAGATAGCCTAGGCCCAGAGACTCGAGTAGAGTGAGCTGGAGCCTGTGAGTCCCTAGCATAAGGCTGAGCCCAGGTCCCTGCTCAACACTGACTCACATTTTAAAAAGTAGAAAGATGAAGAGATGGCTCAGTCAGTAAAGTGCTGGTCAAGCAAGCAGGAGAGCATGAGTTCAAATCTCCAGCACTCAGGTCAAAAAGCCGGGTCCATTGGTGTATGTCTGTAATCCCCTAGTGGAAAGGTGGCAACCCTCCTGTCTGATGCTTCCACCAACGTATCTGAAAAGTCCTTGATTCATGACTTTCTTTAGTTCTGAACATATATTTTATAAAAAATAACTGCATGAAATTGTGTCCAAATTGGAACAGTTACAACCTAGATCCATGTTCCCAGGCCATGGTCCCTCATATTTGGCTCCAGAAAATTTCTTACTCCCTGGCCAGAGAGAGCTGAGACCCTGGAAGCCAGAAAGAATGAAGAGGGAGAAACCAGAGAAAGAAGAGCGGAGAGAAAAAGAGGGAGGGAGCGGGGGGGGGTCATTGTTGAGCAAATGACAGATTTCACCTAGAATAACAGTTGCAGGGAGGAGACTGTTGGTGGAAGGGGCTCCATGTCTTGAAGCTGGACTAAGAAATTGCCCAAGGGTGGAGAAAAAGCTGTCAGCATGAACTGCCTTAGAGGACAGGGCCCAGCAGCTAAGGAAGGTGCTGGAAGAAATATTTGTCGTTGGAATTTTTCATGTTTTCTGAATTTTGAACCACATGGAAATGTTACCAACTCAAACATTAAAATATACATGATTTTGTAAATTTGGCAAGGCTAGTAATCGTTAGGGAAAAGACTTTCAAGCATAAATATATTTCCGTCTTTGAAAACATTTGTATTAAAAAATAAATTTACTTTCTTTTTTAAGAAAAAAAAACACCAAGCAAACAAAGATAGAAGGCTATTGTTTGTCTCTGCCATTCCCAGAAAAGGCTGCCTGAGTCTAGCCCACTCCCAGGCCACCCTGAGGGCTGCTGTGTGCCCTCTGCCTGAACACTCTACAACTGTAGGATGGGTCAGTCAGTCGGTCGGTGCCCAAGGCACTCAACCTCATCAGTAATGCTCTCCTCTTACAGCCTGGCCTTCTCCTGAGTCATAGAGAGATCATCAAGTCCAAAGCAGCTCCTCCAGGAGCCCCTCTGCATCCTCCAGGGACTTTACACAAGTGTTGTTTGAGGGAGAAAGCCAGGCCCCCACTCTGGGAGCTCTTCTCTGACCATCATCATTGCTAATGAGTTTTTACCACAAGTGAATCGACTCAGCTCACAGCAGCTACTGAGCTGAGGACTTGGTGGCTCTGGAATTCAGTCTGAGGCGTGTGTTCAGGTGGCACGCGGGCCACTGAGGATGTGAGGTGATGGTTAGGGCCCAGTAAACAGCTGCCTCTCAGAGGCAAGTGGCAGACAGGACACCATGCCTCTTCCTGTCTCCAGCCCCAGACCAGACCCCAACTTGCCCCCCAAAGAAGACTCCTCCTCCTGCAGGAGTCACAGTGTCTGAAACCCCACCATGACAGGGCCATTGTTTGCTCGAAACTTCTAACTTCAACTAAGCAGCCGCTGCAAGGCTCCCAGAGACCAGCCCTGTCTCATCTACAGGCTCTCTCACTTTCTGGTCTTTGATCATGCTGATGTCTCTGTCAATGGGGTCTTTCTTCTATTAATTATTTGTGTGTATAAGTGGTTGCACATGTGTGTGTGTGTGTATCGGTGTGTGTATCGGTGTATCAGTGTGTGTATGTGTGTGTATCGGTGTGTGTGTGTGTGTGTGTGTGTGTGTGTGTGTGTGTGTGTGCATGTGGAGGCCATGGAACATCCTCTGCAATCATCTTCAGAAATGTTATCTACCTCTTTTGGGAAGGTTCTCCCCATTGGCCCTGAGTTTTCTGATTAGGCTATTCTGACCAGTCTGTGATCTCCAGGAAATCTTCAGCTTCCACCATCTCCAAGCACCAGCACATACCACCATACACATTTTATTTATTAATTTATTTTAAGATTTTGGGAATTTAACATAGATCCTCATGCTTGTGGCATTTAACACAACATAAGGCAATTTACTTACAGTAGAAACTCAAAATTATTGGTCAATGAGGAGCTGAGATGGTTCTGTGTGTGAGAGTATACACACACACACACACCACTCAATACAGGACAGGTGGGGAGTGACACAGACAGACAGACAGACATATATGCGTACAAATCAATAGATAGTATCCCATCTGCTTTATAAATGGAAGAAGGGATCATGGCTTCCCACCAGCCCTGGAACGAGACTCTCCCCCACCCCCTCTGCTTCCACCTCAGTGGAGGGTGGCCACTGACTAGGTTCCTAGGTACAGCAGCTATCACAAGCTGTAGCCACACAGTGAGGTTTAGGACACACCTCCCTGCCCCTGCACTTGAGAAAACAGGAGCCGGGGGATCACTTCTACCTTCTTCATGCCCTTTTCCCCTAATACAGGTCATAAAAGAAGGCTCTAAAATCACCCTGAGTTTCACCAGAAGACCTCCATTCCTCTTCACTCCAAAGCAATGGAATGGAACGTTGAAGACACACAGACAAGAACCCAAACCCAGGGGTCTCCACAAACAATTCAATGCCACTAGAGAGTTAAACTAGCAGACCACATAGCCTTCCTGCTTCTACATGGCTGCCCACTTCCATCAGACCAAAACTAGCACAGGGCTCCCTGTTGGCGTCAAAGGTTTCCAACATGGAAACATACATTAAATATGCTTTTCCCTTTTTGATCTGTCTTGGGTTGCTGGGACCTCAGCCATGAACCTGGTAAATAGTAAGAAACTATCTTCTGCTTTATGCATGCTTTATTTACCATAGAACGTGTGAGCTGTCCACATGGGCAAGTGTGCCCTGCACAGGAAGACATCAACCATGTCAGTGGCTGTCAACTGCAAACTGGGTTCCACCTCTCAGGTACACCTCGCGCTCTGCTGCACAAACCTGTCCTAGCTCTATGGTTACTCCCACTCTTCAGCTCAAGAGGCACAGCCCCTCTGATCCCTGAGCACAGCATCTGCAGTCGGAATACATCTTCCCAAGTGCTCCCGTTAGCAACTGCTGTGTAACAACTTACCCCAAACTGAACAGAAATTACTTCAAACATTTATTCAGCAAACATTCATTATTCCACTGCTGCTGGAGGTCTGAAATACAGAGAGGCTTGGCTTCCTGGTTCTAGTTCAAGCTCCCTTGTGCAGCCCCTGCCAAGCCGTCAGTTGCAGCTGCTCCTGACGGACTGGGAGGGCCACTTCCAAGTTCAGTTACATGGCTGTTGGCAGGAGACTGTAATACATCACCATGTGGGTCCCTCTAAAGGGCTTCTTGCCATGTGGCTTCCACCAGCAGTAGTGAATCGGGACCCAAATGCATGTGCACCCAAGGCATAAGCAGAGGGCTGGAGACATAGTCTTAGCCACGCTATCCCTTTTTGCCATGTTTTATGCATTGGAATGCAGATAGTGCTTTAGTTTGTATATGCAGTGTCTCTCTGAAGCGCTCAGGTATGGAATGCTTGGTTCCCAGTTTGTGTGACAATTTTGGCAGATAATTAAAAGCTTTAGGAGGCCTGGCTTACCTGGAGGATGGAAGTCACTGGGTGCGCACCTATGGGACTGCATCTTGTTCCACTTCCTCTTCTTTGCTTCCTGTCTGCCCTGAGCAGCCTCTACCCTGTGCTCCCCACTGCCACGTGATCCTCGCCACCAGAGTTTCTGCTGGATTCTAGGCTCAGGATCAAGGGGTTGAAAAAAAATGTATTTTTCCTCCTTTCAAGCTGTTTATGTCAGGTCTTCTGACATCGTGACAAAATGTCTAATGCAGACAGTAAGTCCAGTGGACACCAGAGAAAAGGGCTTAATCTCTACATCCCAAAGAGCAGACTATTAAAGAATCCGTGGACATGTGTATAAAATCCCACTATGGTGGAATCCTTCTTCTCCCCCCTACGGAGTGCTTCTCTTCTAGAGTTAAGGACGCGAACACGGCGCTGGGGAGACAGTTCGGTGGTTAAGAATATTTGCTACACACCCATGAGGACTGGAGTTCAGAACCCAGCACTTATGTAACAAGCAAGGCATCCCACGCACACCTGAGATCTCAGCTCAGATGGGAGACGAGGAAAGGAGAACCCATGGGGCTTGCTGGTTTCCAGACTGACTGAGAAACCCTCAAAAGAATAGGCAGAGAGTGATGCGGGGGCTGATGCTTTCTTCTGGACCATGTGTTCACACACGAGTGTTCACACCTTCACACGCGTATATACATTCAGATAACATACAAATGACAGGTCTTCAAAGAGCGAAAGGCCCCAGGTGGGAAGCATTGTGAGTTCTCTTTCTTCATGGCCATCTCCATCGCTGCAAACATGAGGGAATAATGCTGTTCATTGGGGCTGCTTTCCCAGCCGGTGACGTCAGGCTCAGAAGAAACAGTAGGTGCCACACACATGTCCAATATAAACATCAATGCTTTGAAGGAGATACTATTCTTACTCTCATTAGCTGGGGAAAACAGTGCTGTGAACAGCTAAGCGGTATAGTCAGTGTTAAATAGCTCACAGTGCACAAGCCAGGCTTTGAGCCCACATCTCACTGCAAACCCCATCTGTTAAGCTCTGCGTACACTGCCTCCAGCTGCCCAGGAAAGGGAGCTCCACCTGCTCCAGCAACCAGGTCAGGTTCCCCAAAACAATATCCTACCAGTGGGGAGTTTTGTTTTTTTTTTAACTTGAAATCAGGCATGGGAAATAGCTCAATATTTAAGTACTTGCCATGTGAATTTGAAGACAGGCGTTTGGATCCCAGAAACCATGTAAATGCTGGTGGTCTGTCTATAATTTTATCCTCAAAAGGGAGAGACAGGGGATCCCCAAGGCAAGCTGGCTAGCCAGACTACTGGATTTGCTTGAGAGGCCTTGACTCAATTACCAAGGTAGAAGTGAATGAGGGTGATTCCTGCCACTGACCCCAAGTCTCCACAGTTTTCCATGCACAGACACACACAACACACACACACATGCACACGCACACACTTATGTACACCATACACACAATCATAAGAAACTGGGGGCAAAGAAAAGATAACTTGAAATCAGGGTCAATGAATTTTCAGATCAGAGGACCAGGGAGGGTGCTGCAGTGTGCATACGCTTCATATGCATACGCACATACTGCAGCCTATTCAAGATAGAGCCAAACAAATAAGAGAACGCTAAGCACAGCCCAAATGCATGCAAATCTATGCAGATATATACAAATGTATGTAAGTGGCTGTGCCAATCCATATAAACAACCATGCCCTGAAGAGCAAAGAAGTGGGTCAGAAGGCAATCCTCCGAGCTGCTCTTGACCTCGGTTAGCACGAGGGTCACCACTAGACAAAAGGAAAAAGCCTCTATGTTAAAGACTAAGTTGTGGCAGGGACGACATCCAGACTTTTGTAGGAGCTCAGGTACCGGAGAGCAGAGAGGCCTCACTCCCCCAGCTCCCCACAAGCTGTCAGATTCAATAAATTAGGAAAAAAATCATTAAAGAAGAACCCTGCTTGCAAACAATTGCCAAAGGCAAGTTAGCAAAACACGGAACTGGAAGCCTAGAGTTCCCGCACCCTCATTCCCAAACTCAAGTACGTGTCCAGACCCGTCTGGAGACCTGTGTAGGGGGGTCGGCACCATGACCCCGCCTTCAGGCCTCCGGAACCAGGGTTCATCACCATCCCCCCACCTTCAGGCCTCCGGAACCAGGGTTCATCACCATGGCCCCACCTTCAGGCCTCTGGAACCAGGGTTCATCACCATGCCCCCACCTTCAGGCCTCTAGAGCCAAGGCCCAGCCGTGGGAGGCAGCTCTGTGGAAAACTCCACTTAAAAAGCCCTCCCAGGTGAACTGAAAGTCCATGGGTCACTTTCTGAGAAAAGTTGAATTTAAAACTACACTAGGTTTGCTATCAGGCACATGTAGAGCTGAGTCTCAACGTGACCTTTTCTAGCTGTGTGACCTCAAGAGGTTGACAAGATAGCCAGATTCCAGGATCTTTCGTTGGGGTTACTCTCATTCTCCTGCCACAAGCTGGCTGTGGACAAGAGAGATGGCTTAACAGCTAAGAGCGCTGGCTGCTCTTCCAGAGAACCTGAGGTTGGTACCCAGCAAAGATCCGCAATCCAGTTCCCAAGATCTGGTACCCTCTCCTCACCTCCATACACACTGGACACGCACAGACTCACACACACATTTAAAATTAAAAAAAAAAAAAAAAACTAAAACTAAAACAAGAGCCAGGTGTGGCAGTTAACACCTTTAATCCCAGCACCTGAGAGGCTGAGGCAGGAGGATCACCATCTGACTTGGAAGCCAGACAGAGTTACAGACACAGTAATTTGTGTGAAGGACCTGACTCACAGGCACTCAGATCTTCAGTATTACGATCATTCCCTAATGAAGGCCTAACGCTGAGACCATTTAGTACAGTTCCTCATCTTACGATGATCCCAACTGTAATTTTGCTACTTTTATGAATCATAATACAAATATCTGATATGCAGGGTATCTGATCCATGACCCCTGTGAAAGCGTCATTAGATTCCCCAAGGGTCGCAACCCACACATTGAGAACTGCTGCCCTAATGGGAGGGAGGAACCAGAGTTCTCTCACCTACTACCCAGACTGGCTCATAAAATACAGGATAGATACTTAAACCATCATCTTTCATTTGCCCCACCCTAGCTCCACCCCTAGGAGGCAGAGCATGCATCTGATTGGTAAATTGGTGAGAGCCCAAGTCTCATCAGTTCAATATTCCCTTTGAAGGAAGTTACATTGTTATCACATCCTTTCCTCTATCGTCTTTCCTTTCTACCATCTTTTTTCTCTTCCCTTCTCCTCTCTTCCTTCCTACCCTCCCAGGGTCTTACATTCCAGACTGGGGAGAGAATTCAGGATGATTAGGCACAGTAACAAGCTAACATTGACAATCCTGAGGACCTAATGATGGAGTTGATACTTTTTTCACTGTCTGATTTCTGATTCTATTTCTCAACCCAGAAAGACTAAAGGGACCCATCTGCCTAGTACCCCACCACTGAGTATGTGCTTCCGGGTGTCTACCCTCATCCCAGGTGGGCAAATAGCCTGGCTGTCCATTTTCTAGCTTGGCGGGTTCCCACAAGGCCAATTACTCAGTTCCGTTAACCATGACACCACACTCATGCAGTCATTTCACGCTTGTCAAAGCTTCCTCTCACGCAGCATCTTTTATTTGCCTGGATTACGACTTTTTTCCATCAATTCTTAATCAAGTGGCTTTCTGTGTGCAGAATCAACAAACACAGAGTAGCCATTCCAGATGATACTTCAAAACGAGAGTCCCTGACCTCAGCCGGTTGACAATTAATGCTGGGGTTTTGAAGACACTTGGAAAAGCACTCAGTGAATGTTTGTAAACAACAGTCCTTCGTGACCAGCTCCCACCGAAGCAGCAGAAACAACTGTGCAGGCTGCAAGCCCGGTGCCCTACCAGGTCCTTCATAGGCATCTATTATGGCCCCTGAACCTCACAGCCACCCTACTGGGAGAATGAATGAAGATGTCGCCCTAAGCTGGAAGTCACCTGGATTCAAGTAGGATTAGAATTAAGTCTGACTTTCAAAGTCCCGGTGACTGTCAATTTGATTGGATTGAGAAACACCTAGGAGGTGAGTAGGGCACACTTGTGGGTGGGTCTATGAGGACATGTCCAGAAATGACTGGATAATGAGGGCTCTGACAATTATCAATGGTTTAGTCTAATAAAGGAGTTGGAATTTGGATAGTCCATGGGAAGTGATGGAACTGTGGGGGTGGGGGCTGGTTGGAGGAAGTAAGGCATTAGGGGTCTGTCCTTGGTGGCTGTGTCTTGCCTTCGTTCCTTCTAGCTCACATTTTCTTGTCCTGTCCACTGTGACATGAGTGGTCCTTCTGACCGTCCCCCACTGACCGTCCCTACCACAATGGACAGAGCCACTAAAACTGTCAGCAGAATGAGCCTTGCCCCTGGTAGTTGTGTCTACCCGAATTCTGACTGCTGCTGTCTCTTCTCCTCCTTCCCCACGATGTGTTCTGGCCACTCTTTTGTTGTGTACCTCCTGTATTTGAGGACATGTGTCATCAACCCCACCGCTGAATGACCTTTTCGATGCCTAAGCTCGTAAACTAAGTCCCGGATTGGAACCTTGTCTCTTCCTTCTAACAGTGTGATCCTGGGTGAGTCCCTGAGACTCTCTGTGTGCCAGTTTCCTCACTGTGAGCACAAAGGTGATAGGTCCTGTCCTGATGGCTTTACAGAAATTAGCTACCTTGGCAGCCATGGGGGGGGGGGGGTGTACATTAACATATGCTTATAAGATAGGGGAGGACATCAGTGGGTGAGTGCCCCTGCTGTGGACACAGGAGGACCTGAGTTTGGATCTCAGAGCCATGTAAAAGTCAGACATGGCTGTGTGGGGCTGTAACTCCAGTGCTTGAGAGTGGGGAGGGGAAACAGGAGGATCACTGAAATTTGCTGGCTGCCAGTCTGGCCAAATAAATAAATAAATAAATAAATCAGCAAGTTTCAGGTTCAATGAGAACCCCTGTCTCAAGAAAATAATATAAAGCATGATAGAGGGGTACACCCCAATGTCTTCCTCTGGCCTCTGTACAAACTGCACAGGAAAGATCACCCACATACACATGTGTACATACATACATGAAACACATCACACATACACACACACATCACACACATTCATACACAAATATGCACACACCCATATACAAACACGCATATATACATACACATATATATATATACATACTAATACATACTCACACATGCAGCACACAAATACACATGAAGCACACATACATATATACATATACATACATGCACACACATGCAGCAACATCACACACATACATACACAAACACACACATGCACACAAAAAATGCAGCACACATCAAACAAATACAACACTCATTAAACGTGCTTTGGAATCTATAAGAAGCACACAAATATTATTAGTGATTATTATTAAAAATGTTCTTTTGTGGCAGCCGGATTCTCCAGGGACACCAGACTTCAAGCTCTCTCTGTAGCACCCACCCTCTGAGTATACATGGGACCTGTCACTTAATCAACAAATCCTATCAAAAATAGTGACATGCCGTTCCCATGCCAGGTTGCAGAAGACCATGATTTCTGCCTTGGTAGCAGACTTGCCATTGCCGTCCTGCTTGATCCTTTTAAGAAGATAAGCTGCCATGTTAGAGGGTATGGTAACCGACCCGGGGAGCTCAAGCCTTCAGTCCATGACCTTGAGAAACAGAACTTGGCGGCAACCACAAGAGATGGAAAGCAAATCCTCGCCCAAGTGAGCCTGAGGTGACCAAGCCTGAGACTGGGGAGATGAACTGGGGAGACGGTCAGGAGCAGAGAGCACACACTGCTCTTCTAGGAGAGGAGAGCACACACTGCTCTTCTAGAGGACCTAGTTTTGTTCCCAGCACACATTGGGTGGCTTCCTGGTCCCTAGAACCCCAGCCTGTGCCTGTTGCTGGCCTGCATACACATATACACATAGTTACATAGACATACACATATACATTTAGTTCAACAATTAAATTGAAAACCTTTAAGGAAGCAATGACCAATTCCCAGACAGACAGTCCAGGTAGTCCTGGGACCCGGCTGGGCTGTTTCTGAATCCTGGCCCACCTACCTGTGACGTGATGAGTAAGTGCCTTGAGTTTACTAAGTCAGCAATAACTTAAACACCAGATGATTTCAAGCATTCGCTGAGCCACCACACATGCTGCACACGCTAATGAGGCTCAAACACAAGTAACCAGGACATGACCTGGAGACTGGGGCTGTTTGTCGTAGCGCAAGACCCAATGCATCTCAATGAGAGCCAGAGCCCGAGTCCATAGGAAGGCTGTGCAATCCAGAACTGAAGGTTCGAAGGGCCAGCATGCCTGGAAATGTTCTTCGTCAGCGTGTTAGGGCCGGTGAGGAGGCTCAGCTGGTAAAGGCTCACAACCTAAGTGCAATCTTTGAGATTTACGTGTCTACAGAGTACTTAGTGTCCATTAAAATAATAAGTCTGTATCTTTTAACATGGCAAAAACTTCACACTCAATATTATCAGAAAGAATTATCAGAATGTTGTGTGGTATGATACAGGTTACCTGTTTAAAACAGCAATGCATCTGACCAGCAAAGGTAGGAGAGAGCGGAGAAGGGATGACTATCAGCTGCCGCCAGATCACCCACTTACCTCTCCCTTCTCACTCAACTTTCCGAACAATTCTCTTCCTTAACTTCACTACTTGACAGTATTTTTATTTAAAACATTACGTTCCCTATTTTTAAGAGTGCATGAGGGGGTATGGGTGTAAGTGAGCTCATGGATACAGGCACCCACAGTTGCCAGAGGCATTGCATCTCCCCAGAGATAGAGTTCCAGTTGGCTTCCGGCCCCCTGATGTGAGTGCTGGGACACAAGCTCCAGTCCTCTGCAAGATCGGCAGGTGTTCTTAATTGTGGAAGCCATCTCTACAGCACCTGGTAGCCTTCTCATATTGCCTTGATTTTTGCCCATTTTGTGGATGAGTAAAACTGAGCCTAGAAAACTCTGTGGCTTTCTCAAGACCACGTAACAAAAAAGGTTAATGAATCTGCTCCTTGATGCATGATGAGAATAAGAAATCCGGGGCTATAGAGTTTAGGTGGCTTCCCCTGAAAGGACATAGGGCTGGGAAGAGATGTGGTCATCATGTCTAAGTTCAGGGATACAGATGAAGAATCTCACCCTTATTGCCACCACCTAGAGGCTGGGTCAGACCTTTCTGGACCTTCTGATAGAACTTGTGAAAAATGGTCCGGCATTCACCGGAGCAAACTCAAACAGGGCTATGGGTTAAAGCGCTGCCTCTGGTTATTTAGTCAACTGCTTTCTCCAAAATGCCAGGGATCTATGTGTTAAAAACACATCCAGGAAGTCTCATGTATGCCGAGTCTTGAGAGCCATGGCCTAGACACATCTGGTACCTAGAACAACCGGTCCATGAAGGACAAGATGGCTGTTAAAAACACATCACTTTGTATTTAAGGAACCTAGTTTTGAAATCCCTCATCATTTTGTTTTCATGAAGCACATTGTCATCCCCTCCCTCGGGGGTCTGTTGCCTAATGCTGGCAGCCTCTGGTTTGTATTTGACCAGCTATTTAGTTCCTTGGCCCTGTCTGGGGTTTTGAAAAAGATCCATTCAGGGCTTTAAAATGACTGGTTCAGTTCCCAGCTCTCCCAGTCACAAGGATTCCCCTCTACACTCTGGGTCTCCATTTCTTCACCTGCCAAGGCGAGGTGATGATATTCCAGGTATCATAGCTATATGAGACAATTAAGCGTGTTCAACACCTGTGATGGTTAATCTTGCCTGTCAACTTGATTGAGTTTACAGTCACCTAGGAGACACACCTCTGGGCATGTATGTGAGGACGTTTCTAGAGAGGTTTAACCGAACAGGGAATCCCATGCTGTGTGTGAGTGGTATCATTCAGTAGGCTGGGGTCTCAGGCTGAATGACAAGGAAGGAATGAGCTGAGCACCAGTATTCATCTCCCTCGCTTGCTGGCTGCACCTCACACTCCCGTCACCTCAGCCGGAACCATTCTCACTGCCATGACTTCCTCGGCATGATGGACTGCCCGCCCCGAGCTGAAATGAACCCTGTCTTACCTTCAGTCGTTTCCTGTCAGGCATTTTGTCACAGCAGCAACTGAAGAAACTAACACAATGCCAGGAAGGCTCCGCCATGCAGCAACTACCTGGCAAAGGTGAGCTGCCCGGAAATACTAAAACGCCCATTTCTAGTTTCTGTTGATGTCCCATAGCAACACTGTACGGCATGACATCGAACAACCTTAGATGGAGGAGGGCTGGCACCTAGCACATGGCTTCAGTCACCTGACCACTACCATCCTGCAGTCCATGGCACCAGTGACCTTGTACCCTTAACCTATCAATCACAACAGGTGATAGCCTTATATTGGACCAGCCCCAGCCCTTGAGTTGCCCTGGGGCTCACACCTACATTCCTGGGAATGAACCTGGAGCAGGCAGCTTCCAAAGCCCTGCAGGCAAAGCGTCACTCTCCTGCCCAGCCTCGTTCTCTGCTTTCCATCTGCAGTCTCAAATTGGATTATTGCAATTACTCACAAAGACCAAAGAGCAATAGGCCACAGAAGTCCTCGCAGGGTGCTGTGACGGCTATTCTTAGTTATCAGCTTGACTACACCTGGGTTTTAACTAAAACCCAAGTCCCTGGGTACACCTGTGAGGACTATTTTTCTTAATTAAATCATTTAAAGTGGGAAGATCCACTTCTAAAGCGAATCTTTGAGGTGGGAAGATTCACCGTTAATCTGGGCCCCATCTTCTGTTGGTGGCCTCTGTAACAGACATGGAAGAAGGGAACTGGCTCTCTCTTTGCCTGCTTGCCCTTACACTTACTGGCAAATCCATTCCTTCCTGGCATTTGAGCCTACTTCTTTGGGATTTTGGCAGATATTGAAGACCACCTGAGACATCCAACCTCATGGGCTAAATAACTACTGGGTTCTTAGGTTTTCCAGTGGGAGACAGCCATCCCATACACACATACACACACACACACACACACACACACACTGACCACATACATGCACACACACGCAGACCACATACATGCACACACAGACACAGACACACACATATTCTTAGAACTCTATTCCTCTAGAGCAATAGTTCTCAGTCTTCCTAATACTGTGACCCTTTAATACAGTTCCTCATGTTGTGGTGGCCCCCAATCATAAAATTATTTCATTGCTACTTCCTAACTGTAATTTTGCTACTATTATGAATCATAATGTAAATATATGATATGCAGGAAATCTGATATGTGACCCCCAAAGGGGTCACAAACCCCAGGTTGAGAGCTCTGACTTCACAGTGGCTCTAGGGTTTTCGTTCTTCAGTAACTCATCCATGCTCCTTCCAGTTTCAGCCGGAGTGGCTTCCCCCAGAACACCCTCTGGGCCTCCATGGGTTGAGTGGACTGCTCTCCTGTGCTGTTGGGAAACTGCTTCCTGGGAATTCAAATGCTCCCTCCTAGCAGAAAGAGAGAGACTCCTATCACTAGTGAAGCTGGGGAAACTCACAAGTCTCAGAAAACTCCAGTTACAGGACTCACAGGGGTTACAAAAGCAGAACCAGCTTCAAGAGAGGAGAGACTCTTCTGTGGAACTGCCTACACGCTGTAAGAAAGCCTCAGAGAAATGGCTTTCCTGAGGAGCTCTTCACTGACGCAGCTGCCTTTACGTCACCCAGGCCCCTGGAAGGAACCACAGTGGACTTACTGCCTTACAAACTGGACCTGGGTGGAGTCATTCCCTTGCTGCTCTGTCGGGAGAAAGTGTTTGCTGCATCTCCCTGGTGAATAAAAAGAAGACATGATGGCTCCTAGGTATGGATGAGGAGAAGGATTTTATTGTTGCTATAAGGGAGAAAGCCAGAGGCATCTGGAAGAGACCAGAGCAGGGATAGGAAACAGTACACTGACCATGGTCAGCAGACTGAACTGGGCCAGGAGAGAAGAGGTGAGAGTTCAGGATGCACCCTCTGCTGTGGGGAAATCCAGTGTGAATTGACTAAAGTGGACCCTAAGGGCTGTGTCTTACTCTTTGAGTAAACATTTGCTGAGCTTCTAAGTGTCACATCTTTAACAAGAATTTAAGGGACCTGCAGTGCATACGCCGTCTTTGCCTTTCCTGGCCTGCAGAACAGCCAGTGAAGCGATGTGTACGAACTTCTTCTCATCCATCGCAGCCTGTGCTGGATGCAAGTCACGACAGCAGACACGTGAAGGCTTGGTCCTTGTTCTTTGGGAGATTACAGCCCAGCTGCAGAAAAGGACATGAAATAATAATCACGCAGATAAATATTTAATTACAAATTGGGATAAATGCCAGGGAGGAAGGAACATGCTACTGTGAGAGGGAATAACAGAGAAAAGTCATTTAGGTTTGGGGTGTGCTGGTCAGGCAGGATCTCTCTAGCTCAGTGGTCCTCAACCTTCCTGATGCTGTGACCCTTTAAAACAGTTCCTCGTGTTGTGATGACCCCAACCATAAAGTTCTTTCTGTTGCTACTTCATAGCTGTAATTTTGTTCCTGTTGTGAATCATAATGTAAATACCTGACATGCAGGATATCTGATATGCTTCCCCCAAAAGGATCACAACCCCCAGATTAAGAACCACTGCTCCAGAAGAATGTTAGGTGCCCCCCCCAAAAAAATCAAAGCTGCAGAGGGCAGAGGTTAGCTCAAAGAAGATGAGGTCAGGCTTCTGGAAGGCTTTGACTCTGTAACTGTACTGGAAAGGGTGAATGAAACATGGACACACAGAACCAGTCCGCGTGTGCAGCTGAGCAAACGGTGCACAGTACAAGTGCAGCTGACCTGGGAAGACGCCCCGCAGCAGTACAGCTGTGCCCATAGCTGTGCACATAGCTGTGACGTAGCTGTGCCCATAGCTGTGCCCATAGCTGTGCCCATAGCTGTGACATAGCTGTGCACATAGCTGTGACGTAGCTGTGCCCATAGCTGTGCACATAGCTGTGCACATAGCTATGCACATAGCTGTGCCCATAGCTGTGACATAGATGTGCACATAGCTGTGCACATAGCTGTGACATAGCTGTGCACATAGCTGTGACAAAGCTGTGCCCATAGCTGTGACAAAGCTGTGCCCATAGCTGTGACATAGCTGTGCCCATAGCTGTGACATAGCTGTGACGTAGCTGTGACATAGCTGTGCCCATAGCTGTGCCCATAGCTGTGCAGAGATGGGGAGGGAAAGCATTCCTGGAGGGAGTCAGTGAAGTAGCAAATGCCTGCTTGCTCTGTGTTGGCTTCCATTTTCTCCTCCAAGGGCTGCAGTATTTGCAGTGTGGGGCATTCTGGAGCCACTGGGGCTGCTGTGTTAATGACCTCTCCTCTGGAGCCTCCAGGGCTGCTGGGGTAAATGTTCTCTCATCTTGTTGCTCCCCCCTTCCCAGGGAGGCCCCACTCCTTCCCCTCCTCAGCCCTCCTCCAGGCTGCAGTGTCAAGAGGCTCCTCAGACCCATACTTATTACTCCAGTTTGATGAGCTGGCAGCGAAACTTGCTGATATAAAATTCATATTTATTGAATTTGATTGTCCCTGTGCTTGCTCCTACATGTCTGACCTGCCTGTCCTGGTGTCTAGAAGCATTTTACATTGTTATGTTTACAATTTTATCGATGTGGTACCCATTTGTTCATTCCTTGGGACAGAAAGTCTCTCCCCACCCCCGCCTCTTCACTAGCTCGGTCCAGGCGAGTTTCCAACCTGCCAACTCTGTCAAGCAGGAGCACGTAGTCATTGTGTAGCTGGCCCAGCAAAATGCCTGGCAAAAACTTCTTCAGGGAGGAAGGGTTTCTTTGGCTCACAGTCTTAGGGTACAGTCCACCCTGCTGGGGAAAGTTTGATGGGGGGAGGCAGCTGGTCACCCTGCACCCACAGTCAGGAAGCAGAGATCATGAAATGCTTGTTCTCAGCTCCATTTTGTCTTTAGCTTCAGCCCATGAAACGTCACCACCCACTTTTAGGGGTTCAGTACCACACATTTAGGCTTAGTCCATGGGATGGTGTAATGTGGGAGTGTCTGTATCTATCTGGTGCTTTCATTGGTTAATTAATAAAGAAACTGCTTGGCCTCTGATAGGACAGAAAATTAGGTAGGCGGAGTAGACAGAACAGAATTCTGGGAGAAAGAAAGCCGAGTCAGGCAGTCGCCATTATTCTCCCACTCCAGACAGACACAGGTTAAGATCTTTCCTGGTAAGCCAGCTCATGGTGCTACACAGAATATTAGAAATGGGTTAGATCAATATGTAAGAGCTAGCCAATAAGAGGTTATAACTAATGGGCCAAGCAGTGTTTAAAAGAATACAGTTTCCATGTAATTATTTCGGGTAAAGCTAGCCGGGTGGCGGTGAGAAGCAGCCCTGCCGCTCCCACTACTACAATGGTGCCACCCAAGTTTAAGGTGAGTTTTCCCACTTTGATTAACCCACTGTAGATAATCTCTCATAAACAGTCCCAAAGATCTGTTTCCGTGGTGATTCTAAGTCTCATCAACTTGACACTCAGGACTAACCATCACAAGGAAACACCATACAGTCAGCCTTAGCCCAATAGAACACATGCACAATGATGGTATCACTTCCAGGCAGAAACGGCATGAACACAAGTTTCTGGGTGCTCTGTCCTCTAGTGTAACTAGGTGCCAAGGTCAGATAATGCCCCCCATTATCTCCAGTTCCCCAGAGACAGGAGAAACAGATCTCTCTGCCAACCATCAGTGGAGAAACACAAGTTACAGATAACATATAGCTGACCCACTGAGCAGCTGGGGTTTTTGTTCCTGCAGCAAAATCCTACCATATCCTAACCAATATACATTTTATAAAACTGCTATAAGATTTTGTACAAACATTATTTATTAGTCTCTTTTGTGCTATAATAAGAGGGCACCAGATTGAGTACTTTATAAAAAAATGGAAGGTTTTGTTTTTGTTTTGTTTTGTTTCGTTTTTACAGTTTTGGGGGCTTCACAGCCCAAGGTCAAGGATGGGGGCCTTTTGTAATGGAATTTTATTTTCTGATTAATAATTCTTATTCTTGGTCAGTTCCATACACATACATAATGCATTCTGATTGCCCTTGCCCCAGTCTCTCTCCTTCTTACTCCTGCCCCCCACTTCTTCCTTACAAATCGCTTTCCCACATTCGTGACATTTTGTTCTGTCTTCTCTCCCGCAGAGTTTTAACTAGGACCATCCCAGTGACTGTGGATTTGGTGCCTGGTGGACTCCAGCGGTCCATCAGCACAAACTCGACAGCGCCCCTTTTCCCAGAGTCTATTCATACCTAACAGAATGCCAGTAAGTGGTGAGGCCCCACGAGCCCAGCCCACGCCACAGCTGACCGTTAGGAGAGCCAGATTTGTGTGGGTCCAGGAGGCACAGCTGCGGAATTCACGACTGTCACTGCCACGCCCTGCTTAGAAGATGGCTTCCGTGGGACACTTGTCCTTCTATTTTCTGGATCTTACATTCTTTCCACCCCCTTTACTGCAGTGTTTCCTGGGCCTTATTGGGCCACATAAATGTCTTTTTGAAGGCTGAGTCCTCAAACATCCCTTCTTTTCAGCATCTTGTGCAGCCATGGGTCGCTCTGCCTTCGCCACTGTTCACTGCAGGAGAGGCTTCTCTGGTGAAGGCTGAGGGCAGCCTTTGTCTGTGGGAACAGGCATCGATATTTAGAAGGCAGTTTAACACTCTGTAAGTTTGACTAAGCAGCAGTTTTAGCTACCCCCAGGGCCTCAGACCTCCTCTGTCATGGGACTTGGACCATGTAATAGACAGGGATTCCCTCTTGTAGAGGAACCTCAAATCCAGTTGTAACAGTCGGGCCACGGTTGCACCAGTGGACCCAGCTTGCCTGGCAGGTTGGTATTGTAGTTCCTAAAGGTCACAGCTGAGTAAGATCACTGATGCCTTCCGCACCCCCGCAGCCAGTATAGCACTACCTGGCACTGTGAAAGCCGCCAGCCAGGAGGGAGTTTCCAGCGCAGCCCCAGCTTGATTTTCTCTATATTTTGTATCAAAGATCTATGTTATTTTCAACAATAGTGTCTTTTCCGACAGTGAGCAACCAAGAGGAACGGCAAGAGTTTTTTTTATTGTTTCAGAAGCCACTGGTACCCAGGCTGGCCTCCATTTTGAGATCCTCCTGCCTCATCCTGAGCCAGAATTATGGTCATGCACGTGGCTCATGAAGATATTCTCTATACATCTTCCCATATCATAGGCTGGAGCAAGCCCACTCTTCGAAGACAAACCTAATCCCATGGTAACAACATCAATCCATTTGCATGGGCATCACAAGAGGGTACCTAATATCAAAAGTCCTACCTCCCACATTGTGCTGGCCATCGAGTTTGCAACCCATGATTCCGAGGTGACATATTAAGACCCCAGCAATGGTACATTTACACAATCGAGTACTACACAGCATAAAAAAATAACAACAGCTTGAATTTTGCAGGAAATGGATGGAACTAGAAAACATTATTTTGAGTGAGGTAACCCAGACACAGAAAGACAATTATCACATGTACTCACTTATAGATGGTTTTTAAACATAAAGCAAAGAAAATCAGCCTACAAACCACAATCCCGGAGAACTTAGACAACAATGAGGACACTAAGAGAGACTTACATAGATCTAATCTACATGGGAAGTAGAAAGTAGAAAAAGACAAGATCTCCTGAGTAAATTGGGAACATGGGGACCTTGGGGGAGGATTGAAGTGGAGAGGGGAGAGACAGGGAGGGAAGCAGAGAAAAATGTAGAGCTCAATAAATATTAATAAAAAATTATAGCTATAGTAAGATATCATTATATGCCTATTCAAATGACTAAAATTAAAAAAATAGCAAAAATAAATAAATAAAATGGAATATAAAAAATTAAAAAAAGACCCCAGCAATGTAGGATACTTGGAGCAGTGCCCAGGATACAGTGAGCTCTGGCGTCTACCAGATTTAACAGACTATCAGTAACTCTGAGGGTCAAGGCGTACAGTCACTGGAGCTCACTTTTTGGCTTCATGCTGAGAGGCTGCTCTTCTGAAAGAAGTGATGAGAGGCACCATTCTTATGACAGAGGGGAAAGAGTGGGACCCCTGGCAGCAATGAGCTGGACTGTCATAGATTCTGCTAAGATGGCTATTGCATTCTCCCCATGTTGTACTGCCCTTAACATGACACATGACCAAGCCCAAAGACAATGAGGCATGAGCACTGCTTCTCTCCCTGGGAAGCATTTTGATGACATAGTAATGATAAGGCATGTACTGTCCTCTTACCGGGGAGCAAACAGCTGGAGACCATAAAGCCTTAAAATGATCCTCAGCAAAAGCGGGCTGTTATGACTTCTATACATAGCAGGAAGAGCTGAGGAAGGACCTTGGCACTTAGGTACACAGACATATGGGAGGACAGAGAGGGTCCCTCTCCTCCCTTGGTGCCTTCAAGACTGTGGCTGAAGACAACAGTCACAGCCACTTTTTCCTATGTTCGTCCCCAGTCAGGTGTGGCGCTATTACCCCTGCAATGCCAGGAATTTGGATCCGGGTGCTGAGAACAAGATAAGCCCGAGCTACATAGCAAGACCCTTTCTCAAAAAAGAAATCTAAATTAAAATAAAACAACATCAACAGAAATATTTAAAGGGGACAGAGCTCATAGTAGCTTGTTGGCCTAGAATGCACAAGTCCCTGGATTGTTATCCCAGCACTAGAAGAAAAGGAGACCTACAGAAGCCAAGGAATGCTCCCCCCATCAGCTGGGGCTCTTGGTTACAGCAAGGACATCCTCAGGTTCAGCACCATTTCACTTCTTAGAGGGGTTGTCTTCCTCGGGATGGGAACAAGCTGCATTTTCAGAACAAAACCACAGAAAGCTCCTCTTTCCATGGTATCAGACAACTAGAACAGTGGCCCAGGAGGCTGACTGAAAGTTCAGGCTAAAAGGCAGAAAGAGAAAGTCAGAAGTGGGGGGTTTAGGATCTTTGGGGACCAGCATTTTGCAGGAGAAGCATGGTCCAAAAGAGCAGACATAACCCAAGCAGGGACAGGATCCTTCTGGCCCCCAAAGGCTGCTAAGCCCTGTGAAATCAGGTCACGGTTAAAATCAAGGTGAGGTGGACACAGCTAAAGAAACCACCCCTGGGCTGGGAACACCTCTGGGTGCTCAGGGACTTTTTCTACCTTGCAGACCCAGTGAAAACACTGTGTTGTGAAATGTTAGACAAAATAGCAGCCATGACTGCTGATTAGGACCAGGACGGGATGGAAGGGGAGGAGAGGGAAGGGTGGCTTTTCTCTTCTAGACTCAGCCTGTGTCTTAGAGATGAGTAACCGATCTGAAAATGAAGGTGGACATTTGTTCAATGCTTATCATTAAGTCTGTCTCAAACTCTTGCTGTTAGGTTGGACCTGGTGAAATTGATGGCATCTGACTGGTTCCGACCTGGAAAAGATGGCCATTTCTGGAGGTTCAACACAGCGTCTATCGGGCACTGTCGTAAGCAGTTACTTGGTATTCAACACCCCTGTTATCCAAAGTACCCAGCTGGGGGAATGGCTCAGTAAGGAACACGTTGAAACAGTATGTGGACCTGAATTCAAACCCCCGAAACCATGTAAAAGAGGAGAATGGCCATATTTGTGTAACTTTTTCTGGGTAGACAAAAATGGACTCCTACTCACACCAGACAAGAAGCCAGTAACAGACAAAAGTTCTACTCACGTCCAGGCTGGAGAAGACACGAATTTACTGGGGTTACATACAGGAGTGTGAGCACCTAGAAGATATCTGCCTCACTGGAAAACCTACTGCACCCTGGGTAACGATTCACAAAGGTTGAATCTTTGGGTCTGCAGAGCTTTCATGCAGCCACATAGGTGGAGGTCTCCTCCAGGCAGCTCCTAGGCCAGAAAGTCTCCTCTTCCCAGTAACTGATTCCTGGTCCTATGACCCAGAGGAGGGGTCTGTGCATCTTCTAAGGATTTGGGGCCTGGATTCTAGAACTACTTAGATATGTTTGCTTCCTGAGACTCAGGAGCCTCCCTTCCTTTCCAGAAGGGAGTCCTTTCGCCCTAAGGAGCGGCTGCACAGCACCTTGCCAGAAGCCCAGTGCTGGGGACAGAGGCAAGAGACCTTCTGAAAACTTCTGGCCAGTAAGGCTAGCCTAGCCAGGGGGGAAAACTCCATTCCGTGAAAACTTTGTTTCAAGGGAACAAGGCAGAGTAACAGGGAAAGACACCTGACATCTTCCTCTGATCTCTGTACACGCGCGCACACACACACACACTTTAAACTAAAATGTGTGTCAAAAATGGGAAAATACACAAGACAAGGGACATAGTTACCTCTGTCTGTGGGGAAAAAACTGGTCTACCACAAGTATAGGTAGAAAGGGATGCTGAACCAACCACCTTTTGTTTGGATTTAAAGCCCACTTTGTGAAATGGGACCCATATATGTATATGGAAGTTTCTGTCCCATCTAGTCCCACAGCCATTTAGTCTCAAAAAAAAAATACAGAGGCTTATTAATTATAAAGTATTTGGCCTATTAGCTCAGGCTTATTATTAACTAGCTCTTACAACTTAAATTAACTCATAATTCTTATCTATGTTTAGCCATGTGCCTTGGTACCTTTTCTCAGTAAGTCATTCTCATCTTTCTTCCTTTGCACCTGGGTGGTGACTGTATCTCTCCTTTCCTCTTCTCAGAATTCTCCTACTCTGGTTGTTCCATCTATACTTCCTGCCTTGCTATTGGCAAATCAGCATTTTATTGGACCAATACAAGTGACAAATCTTTACAGTGTACAAAGGCATTATCTCACAGCACATACCTGTCACTTTTAATGAGGTCAAGGACCTTTGACCAGGTGGGTCGTGGGTCCTAAGAGAAAACCTACAACTATTATTCTGCTATATGAATAGAGTAATAGAATGACTCTTAATGACGTGTTCTGTACCCACAGATCAGTGCCTTGCTGAACCCTCACCAGAGAAGCTTCTTCTTGCAGAAGATGGTAATTAACAGAGACACACAGCTGGACAATGTATGAAGTGACAAACCATGGAGCGTTCAACCTGAGATGGGATGTCTTTATCATGCCCCTCCCTCAAGCCTCAGGCAATTTAAGCAGAAGAGGAGGCAGAAATGTTATAAACACTAAAGGTGGTGGATAGCTCTAAAGAAACAGTGTTTTCCAAACATTACAGGGTTGAGGTACATATGAACTCACAGAGACCATGACAGTATGCACAAGACCCATACAAGTTCGAATCCGACAAATCCCAGCACAGAGAAAAGGAAGTGGGCACAAAGTTCCACCCGTAACAAGAAGCCATTTGCGACTGATAGATACTGGGAGAGGAAAACTCCATTTTCTCCAGTGAAGTGACACTGGGTATCTCAACCATACTCAGGGGAAACCCCCATGTCCAACACAAAATGACCCCATGTTTTTATATGTTTCATTGGTTGACTAGTTTGGTTTGTTAGGTATTTTTTACTTTTTCTTTTTCTTCTCTTTCATATTTTAGGTAGGAGAGGGAGAGAAAGAACATAAAGTTGGGCGGGTAGGGAAGGGGAAGTATCTGGGAAGAGCTAGGAGAGGGGAAAGAAAATTAATAAAACATATTGTAAAAAAAAAAAAAAAAGAAAAGAAAGGGCTCCTGGGAGTGTGACTCAGTGATGCATATCTAGCATGTACAAGGCCTGAGTTTCATGCTCAGAACTACAGGGGAAAAAAAGAAGAAAGGGGAGGAAGAAGGGGAAAAAGAGAGGGCAACTCCCAAAGTGAGGCATAATTGTGAGACTCATTATTACGACAGAACCTATAATCCTGGCACTTGGGAAGCTGAAGCAAGATCATGAGCCTAAAGAGAAAGACCCTGTGCGAGAGACCCTACAGAGAGAGAGAGAGAGAGAGAGAGAGAGAGAGAGAGCGCAAGCAGAGACAGAGTATGTGCGGTGGGCGCAGGGGATGAAGGTCCATGAACAGAGGGAACCAATGCTTCATCTATCAAGCCTCAAAGAGAAGCTACTACTCAGCCTGCCTAGAAATAGGTGGTCAGTGTGGTCTGAGCTTACTGATGGGAGACTGGTTTACATATCCTGCATCTCCCAATGTTCCCTTATGTCCAAGGTCAGCACCAAGAGGACATAGAGAGCTTTTCAGAGGAACTGAGAGAAAGTATCCATCCCAGACTAGAAACCAAGTAGCTCTAAGAAGTTCCTAGACCCCGTGGTTTTATGCAAAAGTTCACACAGCCCATGGAGAATTTTCACTCCCAGGGAAGAAACCCTGACCATTGCGCCAACTGAGCTTTCTGCCAATCGTGAGAACCAGCCTGCCAGCTATATGGATGAACCACCTTGAAAACGATCCCTCCAACCAACCTGAGTTCCACTCTATCAAACCCTCCTGGCTGATGCCACTGGAGCAGAGAGGGACCTTTACACCATACCCTGCCCAGATGACAGAATATAGAGCAAAATACGTAAGAATCTCACATGCCTGTGTGTTCAAGTTCCCAGGCACGTGTGTGTGTGTGTGTGTGTGTGTGTGTGTGTGTGTGTGTGTGTGTGCGAGCACAGACATACGCACAACATACTGCACAGGTAAAGGTTGGAGGACAATCCTCTCTTGTCAGCCCTCGCCTCTCCGCCCTGTTGAAGACAGAATCTGTCTATGGCTGCGTCTCAGCATAGCTGACTCACTGCAAGCCTGGTGTCTCTGCCTTCCGTTTCCCCTCAAGAGCAGGCTGGCATTGTAGATGGCTGTGCTTCTGTGTCCAGACTCAAGTCTCCTGGCTAGTACAGCCATCACTTTACTCTCTGAACCGTCTCCCCAGCCTAGTATCACAGTCTGAAAGCACCAGATTGGGGCTGGTTTGCTACACAGCCGTGAGCAGTCAATAGAATACTTAATGGCACTGCTCCTCTTCTTTCTCTCATTTTTCTTCCTTCCAGGGAGACGGTATCACTTTTTAAGCGATAACACGGCTTTTTCTCATCTCCCCTTTCCAATGTTTTTATTGTAACATAAACTTTATACCACAGCTCTTGAAGATTGAAGCTTTTGAAACCATTAAGGACAAAAACCTGCTCGCTCACATAGAGCAGAATCCTTGGCTTTCAGAGCCATTATCGGGTGCCAAGTCTTTGGGAACTCTTGTTTTGAAACTCCAAAGCTAACCCCTGCTTTTATTCTCTGAGCAGTCCCGAAGCACCAGTCTGCCCAGAGGTGTGTGGAGTTCTGTGGTCTGGGAATTAAGGCACAGGATGGGGTCTCAGGAGCACCAAGGTACCCTGAGTCATCGATACAATACTATCTACTGCCAATGATGGTGACACACGCCTTTGATCCTAACACTCAGGAGGCAGAGGTAAGCAGATCTCTGAGTTCGAGGCCAGCCTGGTCTACAGAGTGAGTTCCAGGACAGCCAGGGTTATACAGAGAAACCCTGTCTTAAAAAAAAGAAAAAATAAAAAAAAAACACCAATGACAAATTATCTACTAGTTTTGCTAAAGTTGTCGCAGTTCTCCAGTATGGACAATCACCTTCCATTACATTCTCAAAGTCCAGTTAACTTAAGTTCAGTTCAACCCTGCGTACCGTGTCACAGTAGCAGTGGGAAAACAGGGTCAGGACACCCTGTCAAGCACTGTCCTCTACCCCTGGGCAGAACACAGAACTACGGAAGTCTTAGTCACTCCAGTAGCCTCAGAGCACCTGCCAGATTGGGGTCCACACAGTCTCTGCTGGGATGGATGTACGTCAGCTAAGTCACTCAGCAAAGGTTTCCTTTTTGGTAAGGGTTAGATGGTGACATCGTGGGCCAAACAGTCCCTGTTGCGATTATACAGTTTTGTCTTTGCACTGGAAATTAAACCACTGAAAAATTCACATGTCTATAGTCATGGCTGTGTGGCAATAAAATTTTATTGACACAAAGGGCCAGCAGGCAGGTCATAGAATGTATTGACTCTGAATAGCATACATCACTTGAATACTTGTGTATTTCTCATTCTGACTCAAGGGATTCTCAACATCTGCCAAGACTAGATAGACCCATGATTCAAGGGTGTGCTTGTTGTTGTTGTTGTTGTTGTTGTTGTTGTTAACTTGACACAAACCTAGACATATCTGGGAAGCGGGAATCTTAACTGATAAAATACCTCCATAAGGCTGGCCTAGAATCATGACTATAGGGCACTTTCTCCATTAGTGATTGCTGTGGAAAAGCCCAGACCACTGTGGGTAGGGCCATCCCTAAAAAGGTAGTCCTGGGCTAAGGAAGCAGGCTGAGCAAGCCAAGGGTAGCAAGCCAGTAAACAGCACTCCTCAGTGACATCTACATTAGTTCCTGCCTCCAGGTTCTTGCCTCTACTTCCTGCTTAGGCTTCCCTAAAAACAAGCTACAGTCTATAAGCCAAATAATTCCTTTCCTCTGCAACTTGTCTTATCACAGCAATAGAAACCTAACTAAGATAATGGAGTTCAAAACCCAAGGTGATTTATGTATCTACGTGTTGCTGCTATTGAGCAAAGTAGAGGTGCCAATTAGCCAATGACCTCTAGACTCTCAGCCTTCCAAGGTCTTAGGATCGTGTCCTCTGCCTGACCTTGATCTCCAATGGTCTCTAGCACTTTCCACTAGACAAGAAGAGCCAGAACCCTTAAGCAGATTCTTCTAATTGCCAGGAAATACAAGAGGTGGCCATCAGTTTACACAGAAAAGGAGGCACACAAAGGAATGGGGAATGCAAATTGACAGACCAACACATCATGCATAGACATACCAACACCAACACCAACACATTATCCTGCCAACTGATCTATTCTGCCTAACCTGTTTCCTTGCTTCCCATGACTGTCGTGAGAGAACAGAGGACAGACACTAAATCTCACAGTCATTCAGCTCAGGGTCTGCCCCTTGCACAGGTCTGGTGGTGGAGCTCCCAGAGTTGTTCTCAGTAGCTTATTTGGCACCATAGTGCCCAAAGGCAGGATATCACAGTGGGAGCATGTGACATAGGAAGCTCTTTGTCTCCTGGGAGAGGAGGGAAGGGAAAGTGAGAGCTACTCTCCTCTTCAACAGCATGCCCCAATGACAAGAAACTGTCCCTCTGCGCTGCACTTCTTCAAGGCCTCACCTCCTCCAATAGAGCTCTGTGCTGAGAACACATACCCTCACATGTGGGCCAGTTGGGGAAATACTTTAGATCTGACCCAACAGCAGGGCAAATCAAAGTAAGGACGGGGAGAGATTTTCCTGAAAGAGAATCTGCAGAGTGGAGGGTCTGGCCCACAGCTTGGTGTCTGTACGTCACAGGTGTGCGATGACGTTCTGAAGTGGCCCAAACTAAGACAGCAACAAGAGGAAGTGCTAGATGCCCCCAGTCCACATGCAGAGGAAAAGGTACACAGCAATAAAGACAAGCTCAGGACAGCTTCTAGGAGGTGCATGGGTCTACTACCACTCAGGCACTATAGCACTTTGGGGAGCCAAGGGGAGAGCAGGCTGAGGAGTTCAGAAACCTGCTCCCCTACATCTCCACTCTGACGTGGTACACCTGCCTGTCTCCACAACAGACTCAAGCCAAGCACAGTAAGCCAGCCTTGGGGATCAGTACATATTGGTGTGTCCTGCCTACTTTTCCTTTAACATTTTTATTAAATTTTAAGAGTTTCATACAATGTATTTTTAACATATTCACTTCTCTTCCCACATCCACCCTCTCCACCCTCACCTCCTTACCCATCCAATTTTGAATTTTCTTCTACTTTGTTCTTTTAATCTCACTGAGTTCAGTGTGTTGCCGAATCCCCCTTGGGAGGAAGGCCTGCTCTGGTGTCTGGTCAGCCTACCAGAGGTCACATCATTAACTAAAACTGAATCTCCCTCTCCCAGCAGCTCTCAATCCTGGGAACTCCTCAGCTAGCGGTAGGACTTCATACCCACCTCTTCCTGTCCCCCATGCTGGGATCTTGTCTGGTTTGAGCTGACCCAGGTCTCATTCATGCTGTTAAAACCACTCTGAGTTCATACGTACAACTGCCCTGCAGTGTTTGGGCAACAGTGTCTTTGAAGTCATCCACAACCTCTGACTCTTCAGTCTCCTTTCCCCCTCTTCCTCTGAGACCCCTGAGCCTTAGTGACATGTATCTTCCAATCAGGGCTGGGCCAGGCTGGCAGGTTTCTGTATAACACCTGCTACATCCAGCTTTAACCTTATTCCTTTGGTCGTCTACCTGTTTTCATGCGTTCGATTCAAGTTCAGGAGCAGCTCTCAGCCTCCTACCACGCACCAGCTCTCTTCTCTATTACTTTTTAGTGCTTTTTACTTTCTGTTACCTTTCTATTGCTATGGCAAAACATCATGACCAAGGCAACTTATAAAAGAAAACATTTAATGGTGTGATTTCAGCGGGTTGGAATCCATGATAACAGAGCAAAGGCATGGATGGCCACAGGAATAGCTGAGAGTTCACATCTTGATCCACACGCAGGAGGCAAAGTGAACACACTGGACGTGGTGCAAATCTTTCGAAACCTCAAAGTTCACTCCCCATGACACATCTACTTCAACAAAACCACACCTCCTAATCCTTCCCAAATAGTTTCAGCAACTGGGGGCCAAGCATTCAAACCTCTGAACATATAGAAGCCATTCTCATTCAGACCTCTATACTAGCTGTTAGAATACTGCGAGGAGTGTCCTCTACACCGTTCAGTTCACTGTCATTTCTAGCTTGAGCTATTGCAGTGACCTCCTAATCCGTCCCTCTCCACTGTTCCTTTCCTTTCGCAAATAACAGGTAGTTATCTGTTAAAAAGAAATTAATGTTAGATGCTTAAAACTCTTAACAGCTCTCTTCAGCAAACAGAATAAAAACGGAGCATTCTTGCCACTGCCCATGGTTGCCCACATGACTGGGCCTGACTGGGCACCTCTAGCCATATTGTCCTTTTTGTTTTTAATATAGGGTCTCTCCCCAAACCCAGAATGTTCTGATTAGGCTAAACCAGAGGGCCAACAAGCCCCAGGTATCCTCCTGACTCCAATTCTCCAGTACTCGGATTACAGGCTCACATAGTCACACACAGCTTTTTACAGTGGTTCTAGGGGTCAAACTCAGGCCCTCATACTTGTCCTTCAAGTGCCCTACCGACTGAGCCATTTCCCAGCCTCCACCTGTCTGTCTCTCTGCACTTTGATTATGTCTCGCTCGTTCCCATCTCACAGACTCTTCTCTGCTCTTCCTTCTGTGAGTGAAGCTCCTCCTCAGATTCATACATATCCAACCTCCTGGGCATCCTGACCCAAATACCATCTGACCGTCAGTGTGCAAGCCACGCCTTCAGTCAATTCCTGACCCATTATCCTACTTTGTCGTCTTTATAACACCTACCACAGGCTAGAAACATCTCCTTTATCCACTCCTGTGGCTATTATCTCTAAGACTATAAATTCCAAGAAGGCCAAGCCCTTATCTGTCTTGTTTAATGTACTGCCTCTAACCCCTAGGGTACTATCTAGATGTCAAACATGATTTAAATTTTCTCAAATGTCACATGAATGAGTGGAGACCGAGGGTCAAGGGACAAGATGATCTAAGAACCCAGAATAACTGAGAGCCGCAGCATCAAAATCACCCTGTGTTCAGCCACCCTCTCGTAGGTGAGTCCTGGGTAGTAGGTGCCTTAGAGAGCACAGAGAACCCCTGGGAATTCCTAGCTCCCACTGGTGCACATCGGTGCAAAAACCTTCCATGGATCTGCCCATCAATAGTATCTATTACTTAGTACCCGGCTTGAGAACCCCAGCTGACATGATGGAAGACACTGTGTCCTCGGAAAGGTGGCCAAGGAGCACAGAATCACCTGAAGTCACAGAATTATGTGGCTGTTTCCAACCCTACACCACCACGCTTAGATATAAGATATTCCTCAGTGGCCTGAGTCTACAGCCTCAGAGTCCTCCAGGTGGGTCCATCACGTTGATATGTGCCCAAATGAAAAATAAGAAAGAAGTCCATGAAGATTTTATATAGAATATGTGAATATAAGCAATTTGTATAAAACAATTCTCATTAAGAGGCCTCTAAATTATGTAACCCCCATTAAGCAACCAATGCAAAATAATTCCTTCTTAAACAAGCCTCACAAGCTCTGCCAGCAAATGTTTGGGAGGGGTGTGCATGTGAACATGTTTCTGTGAGTCTGTACAGTACACATCCCCACGTGTGTGCAGGAGCACATTTATAGGCCAAGGTTCAATGCCCAGTATCTTCTATCACCCTTCACCTTATTTGTCTGCAATAGGGCTTTCACTGAGCCTGGAGATCACCATTTTAGCAATACTAGCTGACCAGCAAGCTCCGGGAATCCTCCTGTCTCTGTCACTCCAGTGTGAGGATTAAAGACATAAACCACCAAGTCCAGATTTTTATGGGTGCTGGGCAGCCAAACTCAGGCTCCCCTTCTCGCATAGCAAGCGTTTTATTGGACCAGCCTGTCTGAGTTATTGTTCTATTTCTCTGAAGGGCAACTCTTATAAAAAAAAGAAAAGAAAGAAAGAGAGAGAGGGGGGGAGAGGGAGGGAGGAAGGGAGGGAGGAAGGAAGGAAGGAGGGAGGGAGGGAGGGAGGGAAGGAAGGAAGGAAGGAAGGAAGGAAGGAAGGAAGGAAGGAAGGAAGGAAGGAAGGAAGGAAGGAAGGAAGGAAGGAAGGTTGGTTCATGGGAGGATGGCTTATGGTTTCAGAGGGTTAATTCATTATCATCATGGCAGGGAGAGCAGTAGCATGCAGGCAGACATGTTGCTGAAGAAGCAGTTGAGAGTTACATCCTGATCCACATGCATCAGGCAGAGAGACAGAGACAGAGAGAGAGTGTGTCCTAGGTCAGGTATGAAACCTTGAAGGTCACCCCCAGTGACACTTTCTCCAATAAGGCCACACCTACAAGGCCACACTTCCTAGTCTTTTTCAAATAGTGCCACTCCCTAGGGACTAAGCATTCAAATACATGAGCTTGTGGGGGCCATTCTCATTAAAACCACCAGAGCCCCTTCACGTATTACTAAATTTCCAACAGTTAACCAGAGAGGTTCTCTACACTGATAGTTGTTAATCAACTTGACTAGATTTAAAACCACATAGGAAATACTTAAGTGTGTATTCATGAGGTGTTTTAAGATGAGTAACTGAGTGAGGACCATACACCCTGATTGTGGGCGGACTGTGGGCATGGCTGGAGAGCTCAGACAAAATAAAAAGGGAAAAGGATAAAGTGAACTCTTCCTCAGCTTCCCGTCAGACATAGTCAAGAACCTCCTCTGTCATATGACCCGGTCATCATGACATTCTGCACACGCATGTGGGCTCATGAGACCATGGACTGAACTCTCTGAAAAGCCGGAATAACTACTTCCTCTCTTGGGTCATTTCTGTAGGTATTGTGTCGCAGAGATGGAGAAGCCAGCAGAACCATAGCCTCAGCAATCCCAGGGAACACACTGGGAACAGAGCATCTCACGGAAAGGAAGGCCAAACACTGCTGCCGTCTTATCTGCCATTCTGTCTCCCCCAGAGCTCCTTGTTTCCTCCGGAACTGTCCTTTCCCAACCCTATCCACAAGATTGCTATATCCACCTCCAAGTTCTTTGACCTCAAACCCCAACTATTGATTCTGGAACAGGTACCTGATCCCAGTTAAATCAAAGATAAGATCAGAGTGTTTTTGTTTTTCACTTTTTGTCCTGTTTTTTGTTTGTTTGTTTGTTTGTTTGTTTTTAAGTACCAGAAAGAAGTGTGGGTGGTGGTTTTGAACTGGCTGGTATGACCATGGTTTATCAAAGTCATGTTAAAACATGGCAATGTCTGCCATGTTTCTGGTACCATAGTATGACATTTGGGCTATGTCTGCAGCATGTCATAAACTGGGCGAGATAAATCACCTGTAATCCCAGCACTCAGGAAATGCAAGAGGATCAGAAGTTCAAAACCACCTTGGCTAAACAGGGAGTTTGAAGCCAGTCTTATTAATATAAGATCCTGTTTCAAAAAGGGGGGGGGTTGATATTATAAAGTCATCCATCATAAACAAACTAAGGATATTTGGGAGGAGCCAAAACCAGAGACCACCAGTCACGTTTCCCATATTCTACCCAGTGCCCTGCCAACCCTTCTTGTGATGGTGGCTTTAATTCTATTTGCCAGTGAATAACCCACAGACCTAATCAACTTCAGTTTCCCATGGCTCACAACAAAACAATAAGTTTATGGTCCTTAGTTTCCAAAAATGAACCAATTCCACCATCTTCTGTTCCTCTTTGATTGATGCCATTCTGAATTATCTCTTGAGTACCAACAGATCTCTCAAACTGAGATACAATTTAGACAAGATGTCTGAGATTGCTCTTGCTCCAAATTTTAGATTTTAATATCAGCGGGTTGGAAGGGCCTTGGATAAACAGGTGAGGTTCTCAAATGTCATAATACAAAGCCATCTTCGTGGTGGTGGTATCAATAAAACATGAAATAGAGGGAGTCATGTCAGGCTGCCACCAAATATTAGCAAACAAAAATGTGTGCCCCCTTTGTTTGTCATAATATGTGGTGTAAAGCTCCTAGTAAAACCAAAATTACAGCAAGTTATCAAATGTAATACAAAGTCTATAGGGCTGAGGCTATAGTTCAGTTGGTAGAGGGCTTGTCTAATGTGCATAAATCCTTGGGCTTTGTCTGCAGCATGTCATAAACTGGGCGAGATAAATCACCTGTAATCCCAGCACTCAGGAAATGCAAGAGGATCAGAAGTTCAAAACCACCTTGGCTAAACAGGGAGTTTGAAGCCAGTCTTATTAATATAAGATCCTGTTTCAAAAAGGGGGGGGGTTGATATTATAAATTAATTTTTCTCCTCCTGTTCCACAAAGACTTTGGACACCATAGTAAGATTCACTCACTCTTTCACCCAGATGACTCAGGGAAATATCTGGTAATCCCTGCAGCTGCTGCCACTGATGAGGCATCTTTGTCCCTTGGTGCCTCCCTCAAGAGTAAGGATCGAGATACTTCCATGTGAGTAAAGCAATGGCTCAGTGGTTAAGAGCACTGGTTGATCCAGCAAAGGACCGGGTTCAATTACCAGCACCCATATGGTGGCTCACAACCATCTATAACTCCAGTTCCTGGGGATCCAATGCCCTCTTCTAACCTCCATAGGCACCATATATTCATGCAGAGTGCACACACACACACACACACACACACACACACAGGCAAAACACTCACACAAAAATAAATAAATCTTAAAAAAAAACTTGTCCTGTAAAGGAAGAGATAATAGAAACTTCAGACTTTAAAGGATTGCTATTGTGACTATTCAAATATGCATGACTGTGTCTATAGCCATGGAGAGTATGTAAGCACATGAGCATGACTGTGTGCCAATAAAACTTTATTAACAAATACAAGTGGTGGGTTTGATTTGGTCAAGGGAAAAGGTTACTGCTTGCAGAGCCTTGTACTAGGGCATTTTAGGGGAAGGGATTGTGGGTATGTAGCGCAAATCTAATTGGTCTTAATAAAAAAAAAAAACCTGGAGAGAGTTATTAGGGGGTGAAATCTGAAAGATCAGAGAAGTAAAGAAGCCAGCCACTAGAGAGACTTCTTACCTCTACCAAATCCTCAGACCAAAGGAGGCTGAGCTCCTGTCTCATACCACTTTATATTCCTCTCTCTGCCCAGCCATACCACTCTCTGTCTCCACCTCCTTAGTGCTGGGATCAAAGGTGTGAGCTCTGTTCCTCTTTTAGACTGGTTAAGTCTCATGTAGCTCAGTCCAGCCTTGAACTCCTGAACTCTCTGCTTCCAACTCCCAAGTGTGTGCCACCACTGCCTGGCCTCTATGGTTAACCAGTGGCTAGCTCCACCCTCTGCTCTTCAGGCAAGCTTTATCTGTTAGAGCACAAACAAGATATCACCACATGGATGTCCTCCCCTGACCCCTGTTCACAGAGGTACCACTTCTTTAATCTGTTTCCCAGGATCCTGCATCAGTAAGTCCCTGACCATAGTTGACAAGATACTGAAAAATAAGAAAATGTCAATCCAGGACGTCACCCCAGGCTTGTGAGTTTCTCCAGCAACAGGTCTGGGGCCCCACCCCCACACACCAGACAAGCCTGTCATATAAGTCCACAAGCACTGGGATCTGGCAAACCTACCATGTCTCTCTCTCCTGAGTTGATCAGATTCACAGTCTTAATGGCTAGTTCCCCAGACCTCCTATTCCATGTGGCCAATCTCTGTCTAAAGTCCCTTTTGATCTCAAAAGCTTGGAGACATTTTCTTATTTCATTTCCTTTACTCTGGCCTCAAGCTAACCTAGAAGGCAATGGCTGTGCTTTTGCTCTCTGAAAGCAAACAGTGCTGAAAAACATTTCTGGCTGAGCCTGAGCAGGTTTTAAAGATGATGGCCTTTCCTGACTCTATTGGAAGAAATAATGAGGTTAGCAGAAAAAGCACTTTGCTCTGAGAGTGAGCCTTTCAGCAATACTCGACCTGAGCTGATGGATTGTGTGTGCACAGACACCATGAGCCTAGAGACGGTGTATGCACACATGGCATGGGCCTGGAAAGCAGACGGTGTATATATGAAAAGCTGGGGGTGTGAGCATGGATGTATGTGCTTAGAAAACAGATGCTGTGTTCCTGGGAAGCAGATGATTTGTACATGGAACCTGAACGGTGTGTGCATGGAAGCAGATGAATTTGCACAAATGGCATGTTCTTGGGAAGCAGATGGCGTGAGCATGAAAAATAGATGGTGTGTGCATAGATGACATGTGCATGGATAGTATGTTCATGTAAATCATATGGTGTGTGCCTACAAAGCGGACAGAGCATGCATGGATGGTGTGCGCCTGGAAATCATATGGTGTGTGCCTGGAAATCATATGGTGTGTGCCTGGAAGGCAGACAGTGTATGCATGGATGGTGTGTGCATGGATAGTGTGTGCATGGAAACCATATGGTGTATGCCTGGAAAGCAGACAGTATGTGCCTGGAGAACAGAGCTTACGTGAATGGCGTGTGCACAAACAAAAGATGGTGTGTGCATGGGAAATAGAGAAGTGTGACTGGATGGCATGCACAGAGATAAAAGGCATGGTGTGCATGGAGATGACATGCACAGAGATAAAAGGCATGGTGTGTATGGGCAGTAGACGGCAAATGCATCTACTGGCAAATGGTGTGTTCTTGGAAAGGAGAATGACGTGTGCATGGAGAGAGGAAATGCTCATAAAAAGTAGGTGGCACATACATGAAAGCAAACAGTGTGTTCATGGAAGTAGCTGGTCTGTGCCTCAGAGGCAAATGGACCATGCATGGGAATCATGTGACATGCACATGGAAAGCAGATTGAGTGTCAATAGAGAGCAAGTGGAATGTGAGTAGAATGCAGGTGGCATACGTACAGAAAGCAGGTAAAGTTTGCATACTTGGTAGACACACAAGAAAAAAGATGGTGTGCATGGATTGTATGTGCATGTGAAGTGGATGTTTGTGTGCCTGGAGTATTGTCTGTTGTGTGCATGGAAAAGAGATGGCAGGTGTATGGAAGGCAGATGAAATTAACATGGATGGTGTGTGCATAGAAAAAAGGTGGTGTGCACATAGAAAACAGATGGTGTGTTCATGGGAAATATATGACCTGTGCATCAAAGCTGGATGGGACATACATGAAAAGATTATGTGTGGATGGAAGTACATGGTGTATTCATGGAGGTAAATGCTGTGTGCATGGAGACAGATGGTGTGTGCATGGAGACAGGTGTGTGCATGGAGGCAGAGGGTGTGTGCATGGAGGCAGAGGGTGTGTACATGGAGACAGGTGGTGTGTGCATGAAGACAGGTGGTGTGTGCATGGAGACAGGTGGCGTGTGCATGGAGACAGGTGGCGTGTGCATGGAGACAGGGGGTGTGTGCATGGAGACAGATGGTGTGTACATAGAAGCAGATGGTGTCTTCGTGGAGGCAGATTGTGTGTGCATAGAAATAGACGATGTGTGCATGAGGACAGATGGCTTCTTGCATCACAATCAGATGGTGTTTTACAGAAAGCACATGATGTGTACATGGAATGCAGGTGATGTGTTAATGGAACACACTCCTCCCTGTCAGCTGTCATAGGTGGAAGAGAAGGTGGAACTAGGAATGCAAGAGGAGAGGACTGTAAAGGCACCCTTCCATGTGTGACCGTGTGGAGACCTTCATGGGCCATGAAAACCATGTGCAAATCATAAAAACGATGATAAAGCTGCCTGTCACAGAGTAACATTAAGGAGATGATAACAAATCTATAGAAATCTAACTGCTTTAGTATTTTCCCAACTTGATTATTAAATCTGATTCCTGGTATCTGTCCTGGATTTGCTGACACTGAGAAGAAGCTGAGAAGTTGCATTTTAATGAAGAGTCAAATGATTTCAGACAAGTTGGGGACAAGCTGTCATGGCATCTTCTCTCACATCATAACGGTGAAGCAGATACTCTTATCCTCATAGGGGAAAAAACCAAAGCACAGAGAAGCCGCCTCGCTTCAGTGTTACACACAGCTGTGGATGAACAAAGTTTGCCTCACATTAAAGTCTGTTTAGCTCCCAATCCCAGAGTGTGTATCCCAGTTGAGAGCCACCTATGACGAGCCATTTTTCCCTAAGATGGTTTTATCCACCCAACACCCCCACGACATTACGTATTACTCTGGGAATAACTAAGATTGAAATGAGGATTTGAGCCCACAGCCATCGACCTCTTGCCTCTGCTCTTTCCCTCTCTCTTCAGCCCTTCCTTCTCCAGGGTTCATGCTGCTTGCCTGAACTTTCACATCTTTTCCCAACACTTGCTGCACCATGGGCTAGCAGGGCTTTTGAGCGGCCCTCCCTCTCTGTCTGTGCTCAGGTGTTGGAGGCAAAGCAAAAGACAATGTGCCCAATTCAAACTCCACTCATGTCATAGGTGACCACCTTGGATCTTCATAGGTCTGTCAAGCAGATGTTAGCAGGAATCTGTCTCCACTGTAACTTGTTGAGCTTCTTATAAGAAGGCATAGTGTGAGTGGTGTAGGCAGCAAACACTGACTTCTTGGAGTTCTAGAGACTAGAAGTTGGAGATTAGGGTACTAGCAACCCACACATCTGGATGCTGGTGAAGGTCCTTGTGGTTTAAATGGGTCCCTTAAAAGCTCAAGAGGTCCTTAATGTGTCCCTTAAAAGCTCAAGGGGTGTAGATTAGTGAGACTGCTCAGTGTTTTAAGCATTTTTCATATTCAAGAGGAGCAGAATTTGGGTTCCCTAATATCCACATAAAACCCAAGTGGATATGGTGACTTGCCCACAATCCGATCACAAGAGAGGTGGATGCAGGAATCCCTGGGAAAACTAGCTCATCAGCTGCCAGCCATGCTGGGGTGGTATTTAGATGACTCAGCTGCTTTGGGTTCATCCATGCTCCTGTAAGTAACAACAATCAACTCACTAAGTTGGACTTTGGTAGGTATCATTACTTTGATCTGTCATTGGTTCTCTTATCTGAGGTGAGTAGATATTTTTCCTGCCTTCAACAACAACGAGAGCGAGAGCGAGAGCGAGAGAGAGAGAGAGAGAGAGAGAGAGAGAGAGAGAGAGAGGCCTAAGTCCCAAACTTATGTGTTTTTGGGACATAGGTTTAGATGGACCATAAGTGGTCAGACCCCAGGATGCCAAGGGCAGTTTTATAAGGACATAAAGAATACCGGAACCGGTACACTTTTTCTGTCTTACTCACGATGTCTCCATCATGTTGTGATGCAACAGGAACACCTTCCCGATCACTGACCTGCATTTAAATCTTCCAGAACTATAAGCTACAAGATGTCTATTCTTTGTAAGTCTCTTAGGCATTCTGCTACAGCAACAGAAACAGACCACGAGCCCTCTTCCTTGTTTAAGGGTTGTCTGTCATTTTCCCGCAGCCTCCCATTGCAGGGAGGCAGAGAAAGCTCTAAGCCTCTTCTTATAAGAGCTCTAATTCCACTCATGAGGGCCTCGACCCCATGACACCAAAGCCTCTTCTTTTAATGCTATCACACTTATGATTGAAACATCAACATCTGAACCTCCAGAGACACAGACTTTCATTTCACAGAAGATACAATAAAAGGTGTAGTGTCTAGGTTACTTAGAAAAGGCCCACAGCTGAGATTCACACTTAGACAGACTGGATCCCAGGCCCATTTTAAATCTCCTCTCTTCCTCTAATTCTCCCTCCCCCTCTCCCTCTCCCTCCCCTCCTCTCTTTCTCTCTTTCATATCAATTTAACTGGAGACATACCTCTAGGCCTATCTACAACAGCATCGCCAAGGAGATTTTATTCCACCCTGAATATGGATGGTACCATCCCATGGGATGGGGTCCGGGAGAAAGGGAGTTGAGCACCAGTGTTCTTCTCTCTCTGATACTTGGCTGAGGACACAATGTGTCCGGTGGCTGCATCATGCTCCTGCTGCCACAGCTAGAGTCTCTCCCTGCCATGCCTTCTCCTCCACGACAGAGACACACAAAGACCATGGACTAAAGTAAACCTTTGAAGTCTCCCTCCAACCAGATCCGTTGGTCCTACACAAAACAAGGTCCCAGCAAATGTATTTATGCTCACTAGAAGCAAGTGGCCGGTCAAGCAGGGGACCTCTGAGGACTTGGGCCTGGAGCAGCACGTTTCTCATGTGAGGTCAATGGGTCCGTTGGATTTTGAGTGCTAAGGTGATGGGCCAACTTAATGAGTGTGGCACTCACGTACAAGAGGGGATAACTGCATCATCTGTTGCCATGTCACGCATTAGCACAAAACTCATCGCTTAAGGCCTCCCATATTTATCATCTCGCAAGTCTGCAATTCAAGGAATTTGGCCAAGATATGACTGGTTTCTCTGCTTAGAATTTGTTGCAAGTCACAGTTAAGATGGTACATAAAGCTGGAATCCTATCTGAAGGCCTAACTAAGGGAGGATATGCTTGCTTCCAATCTCATGTGGTTACTTATGGGATTCAGTTCCTCAAGGCTTCTAGGCTTCAGCTTCTGACCTCGGTCAGATTCTGCTGGCTCTAAACAAGGTAGATGAATGAAAAGAGATTGCAAAAGGACAAAAGTAACAAGAGTTGGAGATCATTAGGAGGCTGTCACAGTGGGCAAGACAATATGCAAGAAAATAGTAGAATACACTGTACATTAGAAGCCAGGCATGGCAGCACACAAGGTCTTGGGGGGCAGAGGCAGATGGATCTCTGTGAGTCCAAGGCTAACCTGGTCTACAGAGCAAGTTCCAGCAGCCCGGGCTACACAGAAAAAAACCTGTCTCAAAAAACAAAAACAAAAAAAAATGTTTATTAGATATATCAAACATAGGAAGAAATACAGAAAGGATAGTGTCTTGTTTCTTTCCTTGTTGCTATGATAAAAACCACTCTGAAAAAAGAACTTAAGTGGAAAGTGTTCGTTTGGCTCACAGTTCTGTGCTGCTGTGCATGACTGCAGAAAACCAAGGCAGTGAACCTCGAAGCTGCAAAACACCATATCCATAGTCGAGGGCAGAGAATGGTGAGTTAGTGCCCTGTGTGAGTGTGCACAGTGAGTTAGTTAGTGCACTGTGTGGGTGTCCACACTGAGTTAGTTAGTGCACTGTGTGGGTGTCCACACTGAGTTAGTGCCCTGTGTGAGTGTGCACAGTGAGTTAGTGCCCTGTGTGAGTGTGCACAGTGAGTTAGTGCATTGTGTGCGTGTCCACACTGAGTTAGTGCACTGTGTGAGTGTCCACAGTGATTTAGTGATATGGTGTTGCCGCATTCAGGATGGGTCTTCCCACCTCAGCCCAGGTAAGGAAACCCATCCCTTGCACACCCTCAGACCACTCTGCCCTAGACAAGTCCTCCTTGAACCTTCCTTTCCAGCTGACTCCAGATCAGGTCAAGTTGACAATTCAAACATTCCCAGACAAAGAACATAAGGTGCAATTTACTTCTTACAGGGCTGTGGGTGGAGCCTAGGGCTCTGCGCAAGCCAGGCAGGTCTCTAGCACTGAGCCAGTCCTTGATGTACAACAGCAGTTAGAGAAGCCCTTGGTGAGGATGTCGCATGCTGACACACCTTTCTCCAGGGTCTAGCTGGCTGACAACAACAGCCTAAGTTCTGGGAATCTTTTGGACAACCTTGACTAACAACTCCAAATAAGGCTTGTTATGCCTGGTGTGGTTTTTTTGTTTGCTTGTTTTGTTTTTGATAGGCTGCTAGCTCAGATGGGAATTTGTTTAAACTGCATGTGTATGCCTATCACCAATGTACACATAATAAAGGTATTTTATAGGTATCTTTAGGTAGACGGTCAATGGTATGGTTCCTTATGACTTTTCCAGGTATCCTTGCTATTTCACCCTCCTTCTCCTGGGTCTCTCCCAGCCCTAATCAGAGCTCCTTGCTGCTCTTCCCGCTTCTCCCTGCAGATCCCTTGTACCCTGCTGTTCCCTTCTCCACTGCTCCCTGACTCCCTGCCCTTTTATTTCCTGGTTTCTGCAGTTGGTCCAGGTTCTATTCTCACATCTGAGGATTTGGAGCTATGCACCTCAGATGAGAAAGAACATACAACTCTCTGGGTCTGCTTACCTCGTTTAGTATTGGTGTGGGAGTCCCCTCTGTGTTCTGTGATTACCACTAATGAATAAAGAAACTGCCTTGGCCTGTTGATAGGGCAGAACTTAGGTAGGCGGGGAAAACTAAATGGAATGCTGGAAGGAGGAAAGCGGAGTCAGAGAGACGCCATGGACCCTTGGGAGATAGACGTGCTGAAACTTTGCTGGTAGGCCACAAACTCATGGTGATATACAGATTAATAGAAATGAGTTAAATTAAGATGTAAGAGTTAGCCAATAAGAAGTTAGAGCTAATGGGCCAAGCAGTGATTTAATAAATACAGTATCTGTGTGATTATTTAGGTTCCGGGTGGCTGGGATGAACAAACAGCTCCTTCCTACTACAGAGTATGACTTAGTCTAAAGATTTATCTTATACCAACAGATAAGACTAGTCCTCGCCCCTCATCCAGGAAACTTCTCTTTGCAGTAGAGACCACATCCCAGTGGATAAAACACAATACAACCCCTGCACCTAAGGCAGAAGGACAAAATGGCTGCAAGAGCCAGAGGAACGGGAACTTTCCTGTTAGATTGTATCTCCTAGAAATGCCAGAAGATATAGCTATGAAGTCTCACCATCATGGCTCCCTGAATATGACATGAACAAGCATGATGCCATTAGACATGCTAATGTAGAGGGGGGAAGCTCAGGAGGCCTCAGCAAAGAACTACAGGTAACTGAGGAATGCCAAGAGAGAGGGACAACTGGTCTACCCTAGGGAAGAGCACACCGATTGGCTATCTAACACCAAATGATCAACCCTGAAACAAATACAAACAAGTAACAGTATACAGACTGAACAGGTTGTATATGTATGAATATATTTATTTGCACACACATACATGTATATAAAAATGATATTTAAAAAGAGGCCCTGGATTTGAAGAAGAGCAAGGTGGGAGTACATGGGCAGGGTTTATTAGGAAAAGGAATAGAGAAGCTATAATCTCAAGAACTAAAATTATTTTTTAAAACAGTGTTAAAAGAAAAGAGAGACTGTAGCATGTCTGCAAACGCACAAGGAAGGAAAACTGGGAGGAGCTCAGCTGGGAAGAGAAGACAAAACCTACCAAACAGGGAGACAGGCTAGAGGTGGAGTTTGTGACTGATGATGAAGAGCCGGTGGGAGGAAGGCCAGACCCTGCAAGCTTCACGCCTCGAGGACTTCACCTTATCCTGGGTAAGACAGAAATGAGTGTGTGCAGGATAGATGCCCAGCATGGGAGAAGCCCTGCCATTTTACTGCCCCACTCCACCTCTTCTCTAGCCAGAAAGGATGACAAGGAAAGCTGGTCCAGACAACCAGCTGGGACTGGGCAGACCAGACCGTGGTGTGGACAGGACATCGTGCTTCCAGAGGTTGCCTCAGTTGCCTTGGCAACAGGGGCTTCCAAAAACCTCCCGAGAGACTCCCCAGGCAGCAGTGGACCTGGCTCATTTCTTGTAACCCAGCAGTATGAGGACATAAAAAATCAATTTATCAGCACAAATGGTCCTTCAGCCTCCTGTTTCTCCTCTGCTTAGAGCTGGATGCTGTGCAGAGCTCACCAGATCTCAGAGTGAGCATGTACCTGTGCATCACCCCCGGTGGGAACAAGCCTCTCATGAGGGGGACTGTGTAGTCTGACACACACTTTTTAGAGGGAAGAACAAAAGTCACAGAATGGATTTTTGAGGTTTGAATCCCCCCTCTGACTCTTTAGCTGTGTGATATCATTCATGCCACTTAACTCAACTAGTACCTGGCCCGCTATTCAGAGAATTAAGCAAGGAAATGTGACTTCTGTTCAAGACCTACTCCCTTACGGAAGCAAGCTTTCCACACGTCTTTACTCGGCCCTCAGCTGTGCTTCTCCTTAATCCCTTCCCTTACCTCCTTCAGCTCATCTTCCCTGCTTGTTTCTCTCCGAGTTCACTGTTTTGAAACACCTTGTGCAGAGTACACAAAAGACTAATACAGCAAGGAAAGGGGATTCAACCCACCCTAAAACAGTAAGGCGCGCTGTCCTTGGGACCCGAGCCTGCACCTGTTTCTATCTGCTACCCTCTGTTACCTCTTAAGCCCTCAAATCCCTCTGCAGTCTCCAGAGCATCTCTTTGTGAGGACTGCCAATTTTGAGGTCAAGGTGGCTAAGTGCTAAAGGCACCTTACAAACTGTGTTTGGGTGGCCTCACCAAGGTAGAGTCTACCAGAGGCTGAATCTGCCACCTCCCTGCATCTCCTACCCAAGACTAGGACAAGACGTGGATGGCTTGCCTCCCCTGAGTGTCCCCATACGCAGGCTCTACAGTAGGAAGCAAAGCGAGGAGAGTTGAAGCCCGGAGGGTCAGTGGGCAAGAGTACTTGCTCTGCAAAGTGAGGACCTCAGTTTGAACCCTCAGCATCCACATAAAAAGCCAGTTGTGATGATGTACATCTTCAGTTCCAGCACTGGGAGACAAAGACACACAGATCCTAGGAGTCCACTGGCCAGGCAAACAATGAGGTCAGTGGGAGACCCTGTCTTAGCGGGAAAGATAGGGAAATAAGGGAAGACATCTGACATGGATAGACAGAAACACTCACCCACAAGATCACACATGCAGCACACCATCACACATGCACACAACACACAACAGCAAAGGACAGAGGGAGGAAAGAAAAGAAGATAAAGTCTTGTAGGGTGGTTGGAAGGATAGTATATCCATCTGTAAGTATGTGGCAGACATGCACAGTGGCTCATGCCTATAATCCCAGCACTCAGGAGGATGACACAGGAGGATTACTGTGGGTTTGAAGCCTGCCTCGGTTACATAGTGACTTTCAGGCCAGCCTGAGGTACAGAGTAAGACCCTGTCTCAAAAATAACAACAAAAAAATAGACAAAAACTTTTTGACAAAGAGACATGAATGCCCATCAGAACTGCAGAATGGTCCCTCCGACCAAGGACTTTGAGAGGCCCCATCACCCCAGATCCAACCCCAGGATTCCATGACCTAAGGATCGGCTGTGATACACACTAAAGTCCAGGGGCAACAGCAAATACTAAGCATGCATCCTTCAGGACAGAAACCCATAGCTGCAAAGACAGAAACTGTGAAGGTCAATACTGTGAAAGTCAGATTCTTGAGAGAAGGAAGTGAGGCCAGTGAAGAGTGCCACCTCCTCAGTCTGCATCTGTCCCTTAACTTGGAAGCCTTGTGCTTGGAGAGATAAAGAGAGAGAAGTGTAGACCTGGAGAAATGGCTCAGCAAAGCAGGAGGACCTGAGTTCAAATGCCGAGTGTAACCACAGCACCGCAGAGATGGAGGGGGCAGGAGACTCTCTGGGGCTTTGTGGCCACCAGTCTAGCTCCAGGTTCAGTGAGAGATCTATCTCAAATGAATAATAGGGAGAATGACACAGGGGGTCACCCAAAGTTCTCCTCTAGACCAGAACATGCTCAAGAACATACACACACACCACACAGAAATATGGTGACAGATAGATTGATAGATGATAGACAGATGACAGATGATACATACATACATATGTACATAGGTGTATAGATACACAGATACGTGATAGATTAGTAAATAGATAATCGATGATAGATAGAAATGAAATACTCTAAAATCAAAAAAAGATTTCAAAGATAATGGGAACAAAGGGAAGAACTGAAAAGGATGCTTTCAGAAAGCAAAAATTTTCCAGATTTTCGAAAGACATGCAACTCACATCAAGAAGGAAGTCAAGTCCTGAGTAGGATAGCTAAAATCAAATTCATACCAAGACACAACACAATAAATACAGAGGAGTTCATGAAAATAAACAGAAGGAAGTTGAAGCCAGCATATTAGAAGGGGACTCACATAAAGAAGGCCTCACTTCTCCCAGGAAAGTCTCTCTCTCTCTCTCCCTCCCCCCCCCCCGTCTCCTTCTCCCTCTCTTTCATACCTGTTGTTCTTGGCATATATTACATACCTCTACCCAGGAGAGAGCTACTGTGCTATCCCTTATTTAGCTCAGAAAGAATTTTAGGGGAGGATTCTGATTGGTCTAGCTAGGAGATGCATACCCATTCTTAGACCAATCAGCTCTGGCTAGAAGGGAGAGACCTGAACTGATGATTCCTGCCAGTGCCTCAGAATAATAGCAGAGGCGGGAGAGCTGCCTAACAAAAGGGAGGTTGCAGGAGCTAGAAGAGAGTGAGGGTGGAGTGTCCCCAAAGAAAGGAGGGGTGCTAGACAGACAAAATGGTGAGTGCCAAGTTGTTAGAGAGTTCAGATCTCCACTCTAGCACTTCCCAGTCATGTGATCTTGGCCACATTACTTTACCTTTCTGTGCCATGCTTTCCTTGGCTATCAATGGAGGTACCCTAACGAACAACTTCCAGGGTTATTATGAGAGTTTGGGGAGTTTATACAAGAAAATTTGTCCCAGTGGTGGCTGGCACACAGACAATGCTCCAGATGTGTCAGACATCATCCATTTAGAGTCATATGACCTTAAAATGAGCCTGAAGAACAGGGTGTCTCACTGATGGCATCACTGATGCCTGGGCCTGGCTCTGTCTTTACTGTGTGTGCTGTTTTGTAGGCTGCTTAGCAGAGTCTCCGAACCCTACCCACCCAATCCCAGAGAAGCAGCAACCCAAACTGTCTCCAGACACTGTAGATGTTCTCCAGAGCCCAAAGAAGAGTGGTCTGGGGGTAGGAGGTGTTGGATCTATACACAGATTCCCCCTATTGAGATAGACACACTTAACTAAGTATGAACTCTGGGCCTTGCCTGTTATCCATGACATTGACCCTGTTTCCTGGTGCAGTGCAATAGCCAACAGAACAAAAAATAAGGAATCTTGGGTGATTTCTCACCCCTTCCGACCTTGCCCTACTCTCCAGAGTAGGGCAATAAAGTGAGCGTTCAGAAGGGGTAAGAAAAATAGAGCCAAAAAGGATTCCCACAGCCAAGCGTGTTGTGTTCTCGTGATGCAAAGAGACCCAAGCGTGTTGTGTTCTTGTGATGCAAAGAGACCTGTGTTGCTACTGATGTTTGTGACAGATAAGGGCTGGGGTTGGTAGCATGGGCCTTTAATCCCAGCACAGGAAGCAGAGGCAGGCCGATCTCTGTGAGTCTGAGGCCAGCATGGACTACATAGAGACTCTGTTTCAAAATGAAAAGGGTACCTACAAGCTCAGAATGGGGAACAGCAAGCTCTGGGTGGGGGTGGGGTTCAAACATCAAGCTCAGGGAGGGGGAACAGCAAACTTAGGAGTGGGAAACAGCAAGATAAGGGGTGTATATGTGAGGGAGGGAAAGTGAGACAGACAGACAGAAACAGGGACAGAGACACAGAAGGAGGCAGAGAGGCTATTGCTCCCTGTATATAACTGAAGAAAATGAGGCAGGGGAGGTCAAGTAAATTGTCCAAACTAAGTTAGCCAGATTTGCACCCCATTTACCCTCTGCCCTTCCCACTTCCCCTATAGCAGAGAGAAACTTAAACTCAGAAAATCATTCACAAGGAAACCCTTCCTAAGGACAAGGAGAGGGTACATTAAGATCATGAACAAAATTATCTGGGGGACTCAGGCACGCATGACCTTTCCTGAAGCCACATATCTGGTACAGATGACACCACCACCTCCTGAGCATGCTCACAGTTGGTCAGAGCCTTCTGCATAAGCCTTGCCTCTGATGCTGTGGGCTGGATCTGTGTGTGCAGCTTCCCCTCGGGGTTTAAGGAGAGTGGAACCCAGTACTACCATCAGCTTCTCTAAAGGACTCTCCACCACTGGTTCAAAACTACTCAGTTCACACCTGTAAGAATGGCCAAGAACAAAAACACTGATGACAACTTATGCTGGAGAGGCTGTGGGGAAAAGGAAACACTTCTGCATTGCTGGTGGGAGTGTAAGCTGATACAGCCCCTTTGGATGTCAGTGTGGCGATTTCTCAGAAAATTAGGAAACAACCTTCCTCAAGACCCAGTAATACCACTTTTGGGGATATACCCAAAGGATGCTCAATCGTGCCACAAGGACATGTGCTCAACTATGGTCATGGCAGCTTTGTTTGTCATAGCCAGAACCTGGAAACAACCTAAATGCCCCTTGACTGAAGAATGGATAAGGAAAAAGTGGTACATTTACACAATGGAGTACACAGCAGAAAAAATAACAACATCTTGAAATTTGCAGACAAATGGATGGAGCTAGAAAGTATCATACTGAGTGAGGTAACCCAGATCCAGAAAGACAATTATTATATGTACTCACTCATAAGTGATTTTTAAACATAAAGCAAAGAAAACCAGCCTACAAATTACAATCCCAGAGAACCTAGACAACAATGAGAACCCTAAGAGAGACATACATGGATCTAATCTACATGGGAAGTAAAAAGTAGAAAAAGACAAGATCTCCTGAGCAAATTGGGAGCATGGAGACCATGGGGGAGGGTTGAAGAAGAGGGGAGAGGCAGGGAGGGGAGCAGAGAAAAATGTAGAGCTCAATAAAAATCAATTTTAAAAACTAGAAATAATAAGTTGAGAGGGGAAAAAAAAAAACCTGCTCAGTTCATTCCCCACTTCTCATGATGGATTAAACTTAATTCACATTACATCCCAAAGCTGGATCAGAAGTTCAAGGCTAAAGCTAACCTTGGTTACATAGCAAGCCTGAGGCCAGTCTGGGATATATATGAGCCTGTTAGGAAAAAAAAAAAAAGAAGAAGAAGAAGAAGAAGAAGAAGAAGAAGAAGAAGAAGAAGAAAGAAAGAAAGAAAGAAAGAAAGAAAGAAAGAAAGAAAGAAAGAAAGAAAGAAAGAAAGAAAGAAATCTCTCCAAGGTGAAGGGTAGCATCTTACCCAGGTCTCAGGACACACCAGGACCTGAGTCAACTGGGCCACAGACACGAGTCAGATGCAATCCTCCACAGGAGCCTCATTTCCATAGGAACAAGTTTGGGAGAGCTCCTAACACACAGTTTCAAAATAAATGAGTTCACGCAGTTGGCACAAGGCCCACACACAGTAGGCCTCTGATAAGCTGATGACTGGTAAGCGTCCTCAAAGGGACAGCGTCCCCAGCTGCACTTCCCTAAGTGTTCCCAAGGAGCCAGACTTCCAGCCTAGATGAGGGCAGCCTGGAGGACTTGCAAATCCTTCACCACTGCAGAAAGGGCCCTCACAGGACCAAATGCAGCAAAATACCACACGAGGTCACCTAGGGTTTGGCCCTTGTCCCTAAGACTTACCTAATCTTTATCAGACACCCTCAGCTCTTCATATAAAATGAGCCTTTAGGCCTAAAACAATCCTGCAGGGTGCGGGCAAGTACTAGTGTTACCTGGTGATTACAATCATCTCCTCTTACACATACAAAACCAAACATGTGAAGTAGATAATGCCTATGGTGCCCGAGGACAAGTGAGTGACCGGACGAGCGAACCCAGGAGGAGCCACCCCCAAGGGACCTCATTGTCATGCTTCCCCACATGGCAGCCTTCACACATCAGCGGGTTGGACACAGTAAAGTCTGAGACCAGCTGGAAAGATAAAAACTCAATATTTAAAGAAAACCTCATAGATGGTTCCGAGTTAGCCTGCCAGCCCTCTCCTGTTGTGTATAAAGTAAGACTGGTTCTGAGTTTTACTGCAATTTCCTCATCCAGCCCCAAATTACAATGTTACTCTTTAAACTGTGAGACAATCGCCTGGCCGGGCTTGGCTGCTTTTACTTTGCTGTGGGATAGGATGGATTGCGTTGGCCAGACTCCTCGCTTTGATTCCCACTGAGCTAAGTGAGTTTGGTATGGTTTCTGGGTGCTGTGTGGATGGACTGGGCTAGCCAATCTTAAAAGGCCTGCTGGCCTCTAGCCCTCAGCGTGTGTCAGGTAGCACTCCGTAGGTTCCACAGAAAATCTCATCCTCCCTACCACCCTAGGCGGTGAAGAGGTACTTCATTTTGTTACCATTCTTGTCTTGCAGATGGGCAAACTGAGGCATGGAGGTTCAGGTCCAACGTTCAGTATTACCCCGATTGAATCTTACTGTTGATTATGTGACTTCAGGGTCTGCACTCTCAGGTGCCCAGCCATCTGCCCCCCAAAAAAGCCCGCCAGAGAAAGGTGCTGAAACTTCTCTTCTCCTCCCTCCCAGCCTCAGCCAACTTTTTTCAGGGTCCAGTGGCCTCCAAAGAGCCTGTGGGTCTCTCTGGGCAGAGACCGTCACATTGAGTCCTCTCTGAAAGCTAATTCAGCCATTTGCTCTGAGTTCCTAGCGGATGCTGTCGTCTCTCAAATTTCAAAGAAGATGAATGCATGGGTTAAATTAGATTAAAAAATTTAATTGAATAAGACCGAACCAGACAGCTTGATGGAAGACTTTGATCCGATAAAGGGAGAAGAGAGATGTGTGCTCCGAGAGCCGGGGTGTGATGTGGAGCTGTCTGGACCTTGTCTAGCCTCTTCTCAGCTGCAGGAAAACCAGTTACGCCAATTACAGATGAAGTGGCCCTAGGGCAGTGTAGGGAAAACGGTCCGAAAGCATCTTCCAAATCACCGTGTCCCAAACAGTCTGACAGCCTGCCCATCCCTCTGTCCATCCCGGCCATTTCCACCAACAGGCCATCTCTGAGCCCCTGAAAGTCAGGGGTCTTGTTTCAGACCTCATGAGACCCCCTCCATAGTAACCTAACAGAAGCCCTACCGAAAGATACCTACAGAAGAACACACACGTGGGAAGCTAGGGAGATGCTCAGTCTATAAAGCATTTGTTGCACAGCCATGAGGATTTGAGATTGATCCCCCAGAGCATACTTACTTCTTAAAGTAATGCAGAAATGGCTGCATTCCCCTGTAACCCCATGCTGGACAGGTGGCGATAAATGGGTCCCTGGGCTTGCAAGCCAGTCAGCTGAGTTGGTCCAGGCTAAAGAAAAACCCTGTCCTCTGGACTTCATGCGAATATATGTGTGGGTTCATAGGTCCCATGGGCAGATTTGTTAGTACACACTGAGTTCCTTGCTAATTAGACAAGCCCTCGTGCTAGAAGCCATATTCACGGTTTCCCTTTCAACAGTGTTTCTCAACATCACGAGTTCCACAGATCAGCAGCATCAACACCCCCGAGGAATTTGCCAGAAATTCTGCCACTCAGGGGTTCCCACCTTAGGTGTCTCTGGAGAGAGTTAGCATTTAAACATTCAGGTTTGTAGATAATGGATTCTACGCTGGGCTCTCAGGCCTCTATGCACGTCACAGTCACCTGAAAAGCCTGCTAGCACCCAGGACTCAACTTGCCTGCCAAGTCTCTCCTTGAGAATCTCTGGGGTGGGACTCAAGCAAGGGCATTGCAACTGGGGCAGTATCTACTCTGATGTTTTGCTAACTGGGCATAAAGTCTATGCCCTCATCTTTACACCCTAGACCAGTACTGCTCTCAGCGTTGGTTAGAGAAGTTTCCTTTAGCAGTGGTCAATGCGGAGACTCAGACCTGGCCAGGGTGCTGAGAATAAGTGATGTTGAGTGATCAGCTCTAAGTGGGACGCCTGCATCATCCCTTTGAGTGCTTGGGGAACATCACAGAAGAGGAAGCAGAAAGACTGTAAGAAGCATAAATGATGTATGATTTCATTTACATCCAATCCTTTTAAAATGTAAAACAAGGCACAGAGATGGAAATCAATGTATACCCCGGAGGTGAGCAACAGGGAGGGTCTGAGTGGAAAAGTCCACAGGAGAATTTTCTGGATTGATGAAAATGTATATTTTAACCTAGGTGATGGGTACATAGTATCTACGTTTCTCAAATAATCTCAGAGAGGCAAGTCTCTTGGAGAAGTCCACACCTGTGTTCTCTGGTATTTCCTGCCTCCTTCCTAATTACCTCTCTCCTTCTCCTAATGTTCAAGTTTAAAATCTTTATTAAAAATGTCTTTTAATAAGCCTAACTCTGCTTCATTAAAAAATAATCTAACTTGAAGGGGTTGGAGAGATGGCTCAGCAGTTAAGAGCTTGCTTGCTTGCTCACAGAGGACCTGGGTTTGGTTCCCAATAACCATATCAGGTGACTCTCAACCACTCCTAACACCAGTTCTAGGGGACCCAGCACCCTCTTCTGGCCTCCAGGAATACTGTTCACACATGCACAAACCTACATGCATGCACAAATACACATACACACATACATACATACATACAACTAAAAACAAAAATAAAATATTTTTAAAAATCTAACTTGATCTTCAAGACCTGTGCATTTTACTCTATGAAAATTATGATCAATAAGCAAAATCATTACCATTGATTAGAGGTCAGGAGGAGCAGTGCATGGAAATGGAATGCATTTCATATAGTAATAGAGAGAGAAGAAGAGGAGGCATCTAGGCATTTGAGTTTCTCCAGCAGACTCAGAACAAGTCAAACATGCTGTCCTGAGGAAAGATAAAAGCCACATGGCAGAGCCTAGATTAATAGAAGCAGGTCAATTTGAGTTCTAAGTCTCCATGTTGTCATTGGTGGGCTGGCGGTCCTCACAAGAAAGTACAACTTCAAATGGTGTCCGAGTGGGGAACATAAATCCATATAAGACCCGAGAAAGCTTTCTGGGGACCTCAGTCTCTCAGGTAGGCTCACTGCTCATGGCCCACAGATACTCGGTTCCTTTAAAAGACCGTCCTATGCAGCAAAGCACTTGAGCAGCCAGCATGCTAGGTAAAAACATCTGCCACTTCTCCAACTCAGCAGCTTCCCAGAGCTGGGGCTGTAAACACGGCCTCCACCTGTACCCACTGGCACGAGGTTAGGCATATAACTGGCTTCTGTAGCCTTGCTGTGGCTGGCGTGGCCATTTAAGGTTTGGTTCATGTGGTCGGAGAAGGCTGCAGATGCACAAAGGTCAGGTTCAGACCAAGAAAACCTCTAAACAGATAAAATATGTTTGAATCTGCTTAGGTGCTGAAGAAAACAAAAAGATAATGGTATAGACAGTCACAAAAAATATTTCAAAAATAATAAAGTATTTGAATATAGAGTAAAGTAATATATTTTAAAAAGCCATATAAGGATGGAAAATACACAAAGATTATGGATCTAATATGGTGCTTTGTTGACTTTGAATTTTTTAAATGCTAACCAACAGAAAACAGAAAACGGTAGCTGCTAAGAGATATTGGACTGTGAAAAACAATACTGAATTAAACCAGCCTATATAGTTTAAGAATGTCCTAACTTCAAAATGGAAGTCAGAAAATATGTTGCATTTGGGGGAGAGTTTATGCCTTTGTTTCCACAGAAAATGAAAAGCTATGGATTCCTTCAAAGTTAATAGAGATCAGATATGGCCAGGGGAGACCTCCTGAAGATCTTGACTACAGACATGAGGGGGGAAAAAAAACAAGAAAGATTCAGGACAGATGACATATATGCTGATCCCTCGACATGGGAACAGTTCTGAGACTGAATGAAGCATGGTAAATCTTGTTGGTTACAGAGTCCTCATGATTTATCATAACATGTCACCCTTTCATAGAACACGAATGGAGATTTATATTACAGTTTGGTCATACAGTCCAAACGGACTTATAAACTTGGCAGGTGCCTTTTACCTGCTCATAAAACAGAAAATCATCTTAAGCTGATTTGCGCACACCGCACCTTCCATACTTGTGTTAATGCAGATATATGTGTTACCTTTAAAAGTTTGTGTGTTTTCAAAAAAAAAGAACAAACAAGATGTAAAGTTTATAATGTAGAGAGTCATAAAAACTTAAGTTGTTTGCTAAAAAACTGTTTTAAAGTCTAAAAAGATATTTTTAAGTTGGTAATACAAGTAATGATAGAAAGTGGTTTAGTTTTAAAACTTTGGGTTCATCAAGATAAGATAATAGAGTAAATTTCGTAAAATTTTCCAAGAACAAATGACTGGACATTGTGAATGTAATTTTTACCTAGTAATTGTTCTTACTGTCCATATAGTTTTACTGTGCTAGAATTAAAAAAAAAAAAACTTTTCCTTTTTATGAGACAAAAAGAGGGAAATGATGGGGAATATTTGTATACTGTGTGAAGATCTACTGTGATTGGTGTAATAAAAATCTGAATGATCAATAGTTAGGCAGGAGAGGATAGGCATGGAGTTAGAATTTCTCTAAGATATGTTATTTGTGGCTATTGTGAAGGGTGATGTTTCTCTGATTTCTTTCTCAGCCCATTTATCATCTGTGTAAAACAGGGTTACTAATTTTTTTGAGTTAATCTTGTTTTCTGCTACATTACTGAAGGTGTTTCTGAGTTGTAGTTCTTTGGTAGAATTTTTTGGGATCACTTATGTGACCCCAAACTATTATATCATCAGCAAACAGTGCGAGTTTGATTTCTTCTTTTCCAATTTGTATCTCCTTGATCTCCTTTTGTTGTTTTATTGCTCTAGCTAGGACCTCAAGAACTATATTGAGTAGATATGGAGAAAGTAAACAACCTTGTGGTGAAGGAGACCAAGCTAAGATGAAGAGCTGCCTACCTCCAGAATTAAGTACGTAAATTCTTTAGGTTGTTGAAGCCACACCAATCTTCCTATAAACGAAAGCATCCCTGAGGACCTCCAGGCAGAATGTGAGGTCATCATCGCGAGATGACGGAGCTGTCTGTCAGGCTCAACTAAGGCCTCACACATTTCGGGTCTCTCCTCCAACCCCTCCACCCACCTCTGCAAGAAGCTTGAGCACTCGAGGGAGGGGGACTTGATTGAGGGAGGGGGAGGGAAATGGGAGGTGGTGGTGGGGAGGAGGCAGAAATCTTTAATAAATAAATAAATAAGTAAATAAATAAATAAATAAATAAAAAGGGAAAAAAAAGAAGCTTGAGCACTCAACAGTGAAAACAGTGGGTGGGGAAGGCTCCCCTTTAACTATCGTACAGATAATACAGACAGTGCCCAGGCTATAACGGTTCAATGATGACATGAAATCATGTCCACACAGCCTTTGGGTTTAAGTAAAGTAAGCAATAAATGGCACAAGATAGTCCCTCTATTATATAAGCTTTATGTTAGACGACATTGCTCAACTGTAGGCCAATGTGTTGGACCATGTTTACGATAAGCTAGTCCGAGCTATGATATTTAGTAACTCGGATATATTAATACACATCTGTAGCTTACTATGTTTTCAATTTACTATGGGTTAGCTTATCAGAATGCTAGTCTATCCTAAATTAAGAAGCATATGTACAGGCCAGGCTAACATAGCTGGGTATCGCAGGTCACCTGGGTGGAGGATGTGGTCCACCCACAACACTCCAGAAATGTGAAAGGCGGAAGCAGGAAACTGAGTTCAGGCTGATACAAAGTCAGAAGAATTACTACTGCCTATATAGGGAGGGGGCACAAGCCAAGGAATCCACAGTCTCTAGAAACTAGCAAAGGCATGAACATGGGTTCTGTCTTAGCTCTAACCCAAGGAACACGGGCCTGCATTGCCTTCATTTTAGCTCAAAGAAAGGAGGAAGCCGGGTCCTGCCACCAGAGTTTAGAGTTTGGGTCAACAGCCAGCACAGGGCAGAATCCTCCATCTTTCTATATACATCTCTCTAAGTTTCTTATGTTCATACACCTTCTTGTTGTGGGTATATGTGTACGTGTGTGTGCACAGTGTGTGCAAGTGTAGGTCAGAGGTCAGCATCAGATGTCTTCATCAGTTGTGCTCCACCTCAATTATGCTTCATTTATTTGTATGTATATGGTGTGTGTGTGTGTGTGTGTGTGTGTGTGTGTGTGTGTGTGTGATGGAGGAAGGTCATTTGTCAATAAACAAACTGCCTTGGCCCATTTGATAGGCCATCCCTTAGGTGGGTGGAGTAGACAGAACAGAATGCTGGGAGGAAGAGGAAGTGAGCTCAGATGCAGGGCAGCTCCTCTCAGAGCCAGACGCGATGAAGCAAGCCGCCAGGTCAGACATGCTGAATCTTTCCTGGTAAGACTGGTGCTACACAGATTATTAGAGATGGGTTGATTGGGATATGAGAATTAGCCAGTAAGGGCTAGAGCTAATGGGCCAAGCAGTGTTTATATGAATACAGTTTGTGTGTTGTTATTTTGGGGCATAAGCTAGCCAAGGCAACCAGGAGCTGGGGCGGCAGGAACACAGCCCGCAGCTCCTTCAACATGTGTGTGTGTGCATGTGCATGTGCATGTAAGAGAGAGAGAGAGAGAGAGAGAGAGAGAGAGAGAGAGAGAGAGAGTCAATGCTCCTGTGCAGGCCAGAGGAGAACATCAGGTACCCTGCTCTATCACCCACCATAATATTGTTTTGATACAGAGTCTCTTGCTGGACCCATAACTCACTGTTTCAGTGAGACCAGATGGCCAGGGAGTTCCCAGGATCTACCTTTCTCGGCGCTGGAGTTACAAGAGCTCACACAGCCATGCCCACCCTTTTCCATGGAGCTGGGGATCTGAACTCAGCCCCTCCTGCTTACAGAGCAGGGCTTTCCTAGCTGAGCTGGCCCTCCAGCTGTCGCTCACCTTCTTCTAGCATCTTTCTTTCCACTATGGCCTAGCTCTTGCTGCCCAGCAAATGCTGTGTGTGCACCTGCTGTTCTGATAGCACGCACTTGTGCATCCCAGTTTACGTAATGAATTATACCATACAGACACTGACCTTGAACAAATGATTGAAAATGTGGCACTGAGAGAGAACATTCCAGAGGAAGAAGCCACAAACCCTCCTTGACCGCATGCCAATGCTTTTGAGTCACAAGCAAACTCAGACAACAAGATGTGCCTCGGGCTGCTGGGGTCTGGCCTCGCTCACCCTTCTGCCCCACCACAGCAGCCTCCTCAGCCCAAGGATGAGCTCACAGCATCCAGAGATGTGGATCTATAAAACCTCACTCATGTCCTGCTCCGGCCTCAAACCAAACTGCCCACTCCATCCTCCCTGAGCAGAATCTGTGCACTTAAAAGCATCACGTGGGACCAAGTCAAGGTCATTAACAAGCAGTCTGGTGTCACAAACGGGTTCCACGCCCCCACCCTCCAGATCCTCCATGGCTTTGAAACTGACAAGAAAGCAGAGAGTTTGGGTTTCCATTTCTGTGCTGGGGCTGGGTTTGGCTGCAGTTGTCCCAGCACGCACGCACGCACGCACGCACGCACTAGCTTCAGGAGGCCTGGGAGTGTCACCTTGCAAGAGAGTCCTGGAAACTTGGCCTAGGGCAAAAACAGCTGGTAACCTCAGCCCAAGGTTAGCCAGGGATAGCTGGTTTCCCTAGCAGGTGAGGGCGATCAGGCTCTGGGCACAGGCTCAGCTGTCATTTAATACAGGCACTCACGGTTCAGCTTGCATCAAAAACCCATCAGTAGATCATCCTATTCCCAGATTTCTAGTCCTTCAGCCAAGGAGATGAATGACATAGAGCAGGAATAGTCCATCCCAACATGCCCTGTTTAAAAGATCAGACCTGCAAGCTGGGCATCGTGGTGCACACCTTTAATTCCAGCTCTCGGGAGGCAGAAGCAGGCAGATCTCTCTGAGTTCGAGGTTAGCCTGGTCTACAAAACAAGTTCCAGGAGAGCCAGGGCTATTGAAAAAAATCAGACCTGTAGAAACTGAGACAGATAAATTAGTAGTGTTATCTGAGCCTCTATATTATGAGAAAATTTGCTATGCAGCAGTTCTTAAAGAACACATGAAGTACCATCTCTTGCCAAATCAGGATGCACAGTGATATGGGAAACTGTGGTTGGTACTGTTTTAACCACCTGTAGGCCAATCACTGCACCCAGAAGTCTATATACAAATGGTCGTTTCAGCCAGCAGGCAGAGTGAGACACTGTGACAATTCTTCCTACAAATGAAAGAGAGGAAGAGGGGTCCTCCCTTGAAAGCAATGCTGGAGACAAAAGCACTATCTCCCACCCTTGCCTGTCCCTCTCCTCCTGGCCACGATGATGTCCTACGGTGATGCCAAAGTTGTGAACCTGCTAAAGACTCTCTGCCAGCAGCCAAGATGGTAGCTGTGCTAGGTTTTCCAATGGCCCAGCCAGTCTCCTCTGAAGTTGGAATGCTTTGTCCACTGAAACCTTAAGTTCCCTCATTACTTAAGCACCCTCTCTATGACCACATCATTTGGCTCCTAGCTTAAAGAACTGTTATCCTTATGACAGATCCTGAACTGAGCCACCAAATGACTCAACCTTGGGCCCAGGGATTGTGTCTGAACACAGTTCAGGCTTCCGTGGTGCATTTAGCTAAGTGATTCTTAGTCAGGTGGTGGTGGTGCACATCTTTAATCCCAGGACTCAGGAGGCAGAGGCAGACGGATCTCTGTGAGTTCAAGGCCAGCCTGATCTACAGAGTGAGTTTCAGGGCAGACTCCAAAGCTACAGAGAAACCCTGTTTCAAAAAACCAAAAAAAAAAAATTATGTTAAAATTATTTGAGGAGCTTCAAATAATGATACAGGTGGCCAGCCCCACTTCAAGATAATTCTATTAACTGCTCAAGAATTAAGGCTTGACTGTGTATGTCTTTCATTCTTTCCCAGAAGAATCCAGAATAAGAGGGAAAGCTAAAACCTTTCCTTTGGTCTGCAATGAAGTTTGCTTCCGGATCAGTTGTATTCGGCAGAGGTTGCCGAGGCCACTTTGACAGCCCCACCATCCCTCCCTATCCTCTGTTACTCACCAGTGGCTTCTGTTCATTTTACCATCCAACCATCTCCAGCTGTGGCACCAGGCCAGCCTTGATGCCACAGCTGGGCACAGACCACCTGCATCTCCGCAGGAACCTCCCAGAAGCCTCCCCCGTCCCTTACTCCTGCTTCTCGTTTCTCCACTCAGCACCCAGAGCAATCCTTCCAAAACCTCAACCAGACAATACCTTAGCTTAAAAGCCACCCTGCTGTAGCAGCTGAGGTCTAGGATCCCAGCAGTTAGTTGGGAAGAGGAATTGTGAGTTCCAGATCAGCCTGGGCTCCATAGGGAGTTAAAGATTAACCTGTGATATCCTGTATAAATGTGTGGTGTGTTTAGGCAGACATTACAACTAACATAATATACATATTGTATGATGCCCAGTTCCACTGAAATTTAGCTCCCCCCAAGGACCTGCATCCCTCTCCTGGGTCACCAACTCACAATCTCCCAGGTGCCCAATGAGCTTAGATCTCTCCCCACAGAAGTTTCTAGAAGTCTGTGTTCCAGGTCTTCATTGCCAACGCCTTAGCTACGTGCACCTAGTGGGCACTTGTAAGGTGATAAGCACTAGTGAGAAGCAGAGTTTCCAGTACTGGGGGTTGAACCCAAGGCCTCTCAAGTGTTGGGTAAGCGCTCTACCTCTGAGCGACGGCCCCAGTCCTCATTTGACTTTTCATCTTGATAAGTAGCCCAGGCTACCCTTGAACTGATATGAACTTGAAATCCTCCTGTCTGGCTCAGTCTCTCAAGCAGCTGGGGTTATAGACCTGCACCATTAGGCAAAGCTCAGATTGTTTATACATCTGTTTGTTCATTTGTGTTTGTACACACAAGTGTGAAAGTCAGAGGGCAGCTTGCAGCTTGCAGGGGTCAGTTCTCTCTTTCCGTTTCCCGGGGATCTAACTTAGGTTGTCAGGATTGGTGGCAAGTGCATTTAGTGGCGCTGAGCCATCTCATCCTCCTGAGCTCAGAATTTCCAGGGTTATGTAATTTGAATTCGCTTGAACTTAAATGGCCAGCTGAGGCTAACAACAGTACCTGGATTTCAATAATGCCAACTTTTCTCCCTCAGCCATTCAGTGCAGTGCTGCTCTGGGGCGAAGAGCGGTCTGGAATCTCATTCTGCCCCCTGCCGACTGTGTGCTGGAGCTGCACCCTGTTGAGATCTGCTTTTCTTTCTTTCTTTCTTTCTTTCTTTATTTATTTATTTATTTATTTATTTATTTATTAAAGATTTCTGCCTTCTCCCCGCCACCACCTCCCATTTCCCTCCCCCTCCCCCATCAAGTCCCCCTCCCTCATCATCCCTAAGAGTAATCCGGGTTCCCTGCCCTGTGGGAAGTCCAAGGACCACCCAGCTCCATCCAGGTCTAGTAAGGTGAGCATCCAAACTGCCTAGGCTCCCACAAAGCCAGTACGTGCAGTAGGATCAAAAACCCATTGCCATTGTTCTTGAGTTCTCAGTAGTCCTCATTGTCCATTATGTTCAGCAAGTCCGGTTTTATCCCATGCTTTTTCAGACCCAGGAGCTGGCCTTGGTGAGTTCCTGATAGAACATCCCCATTGTCTCAGTTCAATGGAAGAATGGATGAAGAAAGTATGGAATATATACATATTAGAGTACTACTCAGCAGTAAAAAACAATGACTTCCTGAATTTTGCAGGCAAATGGACAGAAATAGAAAACACTATCCTGAGTGAGGTGAGCCAGACCCAAAAAAGAGGAACATGGGATGTACTCACTCATATTTGGTTTCTAGCCATGAATAGGGGATGTTGAGCCTATTATGCGTGATCCTAGAGAAGCTAATTAAGAAGGTGAACCCAAAGAAAAACATTTAGGCGATGAAAGGAGACAGAGACAAAGACCCACATTGGAGCACTGGACTGAAATCTCAAGGTCCAAATCAAGAGCAGGAGACAGAGCATGAGCAAGGAACTCAGGACCGCAAGGGGGGCACCCACACACTGAGACAATGGAGATCTGCTTTTCAAATAATGAGATGCGTGGAGATTCCTGAAGAGGGCGCTGGATGGACGCTGCGAAGGGCAGTGACTGCTCTTCCCTCTTCCAGGGCTAGCTTCTCACCCCCAAGATGTGACAGACCCCAGGGGCTCCTCCGGGGAAGTCACCAGTCCCAGGGAAAGGCTTCATGGGGATTGTTTTCTTCTCTCCAGCTGGGCTGCAGAACTGGGTGCTGAGAGGTCCCCACAGCACTGCAGACTCAACCAAGAGACTCGCTCTTGCTGTAGCCCTGAGCTACAGACTTTTCCTTCATATTTGTTGGGGGTTGCATGAGTGAGTATATGATCACATGTGTGCGTTTGTGAGTGCACACACATATGTGATCGTGCTTGTGGAGGCCATGTGGTGGCTCCTTCTGCCAGTCTCCTCTTTATTTTTAGAGGTCTCTGGTTGAACCTGTCTCTCATTGAACAGGCTTTCCTGTGTCTGATTCCCCAGCACTAGGACCATAGGCCTGGGCCAGCACACCCAGTGTACGGTGTAGGTACTGAGATTTGAACTCACGTCCACAGGCTTGCAGGCTCAGGACTTTACCAAATGAGGGGTCTCCTCAGGCCTCTTTTCCCTCTTATTTTGAAACAGTCTCACAAAGTTGCTCACACTAACCCTGAACTCACTCTGAAAATCAAGTGATCTTCGACCTTGCAATCCTCCTGCCTCAGCTTTCTGCACCGCCAGGCCCAGCTTCTTCATTCTCTTGACATATCCATCTACAGCACATGAAACCTACCGAATTAGCAATTTTCAACTGTGACGATGCTCGGTCCACATCTTTACGGGGCCCGTCACTGTCACCCAACGCTAGAATTTATTCCCCCTCCCAAACTGAAGCCTTATGTCCAGTAAATAACTCCCCATTTACCTGTTCCCCAGCCCTGGAAAACACCATTCTATCTTTTTTTGTACAAACCTGACTACTCTGGGGATCTTATATAAGCAACTGTCCTTGGCATGCGGCTAATTTCTCTTAGTGTAACACTGTTATGGCGTGTGTTAGAATTTCTTCACTTTTACTGTTCTTCTATATGTCATGCCATAATTTGTTTACCTAGACACTTGGGTCACCTCCCCCCGCTGGCTCTCAAAGCAGTGCTGAGCTCAGGGGTACAAATACTGTTTCACTCTCAGTTCTTTTGAACCCCCCCCCATCTGTAGTATTTTTGAGAGTTTGCCTTACCTCTTTTCACAGCCGCTGAATAGGTGCCACCTGAAACTCCCTACCAGGTGCTGGTTGGCTAGCTGTCACACGTGGGTCCCCTGGGCCTGTAGCTGTTGTTTCTCAGCTCCTCTCTCAAAGTTTTTTTTGTCTCTTAACATTTCATCCCTTTGCCTGGCTAATTCTTTATGTTTTCCCAGCTCACGTTACAGCTGTGACTTGTGTCCCCAGAGTGGTCCCTAACTAGTGTAATATTTAATAAATGTTGTGTTTTCCACGGAAATTAATTGGCGGGCTGACTGTACGCAGTCCACAGCCATCTGGGCCACAGCCACTCACAACCGCGAGCTCACTCATGGGGTGGAGGATCTTTGGTTTGGAGGCACAGACCTGCTGTAGAGCCCAGAATGACCTCAAATTTACAATCCTCCTGCTTCAGCTTCCCTAGTGCTAGGATTCCAAGCCTGGCTCACAGCTCTCTTCTCTGATCTGCGTGTACTGTGATATCAATTCTGGGGAAGCAGACGCAGGAAGATCCCAGGGGCCCACTGGCCAGCCAGTCTAGCCCACGGGTGAGTTCCAGGTTCAGTGAGAGCTCTGTCTCGCTCAAGTGGAGAGTTGTTTAGGATGACAACTGCTGTCGTCCTCTGTCTCCACATGGCCATGTGAGCATGTGCACTCACATGTACCATACACCAAGTCATCTACCCGGACTTTGTTCCCTGGGTTGTGGAGGAGTAAGGGGACTTTACCCTTAAAAGAGTTTCCTGGTGGGTTGTCCCTCCGAGCCTCTCCTTCCTCTCTGTGCTCCCTGGAACCCAGCATACAGCCATGCTCCCTGTGTCTCGGCCTGGAAGCCCAGTGCCCATCGGAGTGCCAACGGGCTGCCGTGGCCATCAGACATGAGCCTATCAGCCCATCTGCAACCCCTCAGGGCCCTGCTATTGCTCTATTCTACCCTGCACAGCCTCCTCATTGTGCTCTCAAGGGGCTTCTGCTATCCACACTAAAATCATCAGGGTGGGGTTCTGTATTGGTAAATTCCTGTGCTTCACCAGGTGCCTTTGTGAGGCCCCAGTTAAAAAATGACTTGCAACAGCCTGCAGCTGGATCTTGCAAACATGATGGAGCAAAAGGAAGCCGGCTGCAGCACCACAAGTACAGTTGATCTTGTGTGATCTTTATTCCAGAGCAATAAAGAAAACCTACTTCACGGTGAAAAAAAAATTGACTTGCAAGGCAAATAGATGGAGCTAGAAAACATTTTGAGTGAGGTAATGCAGACCTGGAAAGACAATTATCATATGTACTCACTCATGAGTGGTTTTTAAACATAAAGCAAAGAAAACCAGCCCACAAATCACAATCCCAGAGAACCTAGACAACAATGAGGACCCTAAGAGAGACATAGATCTAATCTACATGGGAAGTAGAAAAAGACAAGATCTCCTGAGTAAATTGGGAGCATGGGGACCTTGGGAGAGGGTTGAAGGGGAGGGGAGAGGCAGAGAGGGGAGCAGAGAAAAATGTAGAGCTCAATAAAAATCAATTTTAAAAAAATGGTTTGCAAATAGAGGGTTCAGAAAAGGAAGGTGCAGACCATACCTAAGCCCTGAGGTCACCAAACTGTTCAAATCCCTCATAGTGTGTGCAAGTAGCCTTAGCACTTAGCCACGGCAGTTGATACCTCAGCTGCTTCCCCCAGTCCTCTCTAGATGACTTCTATTATCTAATGTATGTAGAGTTTCGCTATGTCCTGGCAGCCGCTCCCAAATAACCACTCAGAGACTTAATATTAATTACAAATGCTCAGCTGATAGCTCAGGCCTATTACTAGCTAACTCTTACATTTTTAAAATAACTAGTATTTCTTATCTACCCTCAATCACGAGGCTGAACCTTCTTTTAACACGCGAGCTCATCTTGCTTCTCTCTGCATCCCTCAGCCACTCTTCTAACTCCACCCTTCTTCCTAGAATTCTCCTAGTCTGACTGCCCACTCTCTCCAGCCCAGCCGTAGGCCGGTCAGCTCTTTATTGGCCAATGAGAGTAATACATATTTACAGTGTACTAAATTGTTCCACTACATAGTGCAGCCACTATGTAAATAGTTGTCACACCGTATTGTTTAGGTGGCAATGAGGAAAAAAAGGCCCATGCCACGCACTGTTGGTTGGACCTGAAGACATGGAACCATAGCTATGGAACCATGGCAGCTACAGCAACAGAATCCACAACAAACACTCAGGTGTGTGTGCATGTGTCTGTGTGTCTGGTGTGTGACACAAGAGTGAACAAGTGTGGGTGCCCATGTGCTACGTGCTGAAGTCACATGAGGAAAATGGGTGTCCTCTTTCACTATCTGCTTTACTGCCTTGGCAAAAGGGCCTGACACTGAATGGGACCCTTGAAGCTTGCTGTTTCAGCCCTGACATCAAGCACCCAAGATCCGCCCTCTCTACCCAACAAAAGCTGTGCTTACAGGAACGTGTGGTTATACCTGTATTTTTATGTAGGTGCTGGGGACTCAAAGGTTCTTCATTGCATAGCAAATGCTATCACCCACGGTCATCTCCCAACCCCTTCCTGTCGCGGTCCCCCTCGGCCAGCAAGAAGGACGCAACACTGGAGCTCTTCCTGCTGCAGTTTATTCAGGACTTTATTCACAACTTCTTTCTCTCCCTCTCCCTCCCCCTCCCCCTCCCCCCTCCCCTTCCCCCCTCCCTCTCCTCCTCTCCCCCTCCCCCTCCCCCTCCCCTTCCCCCCTCCCTCTCCTCCTCTCCCCCTCCCCCTCCCCCTCCCTGTCTCTCCCTCTCTCCCAGCCCTTAAGCCTGGGCCACCAACCCCAAATTGCCAGGTGGGCACTGCCCATAGGTCCACGCATATGCAAGCAGCTGACAATCATTGCGTGATAATAGCATAAGTCAGGCCTAGTTGATATTAGGAGTTGATTATCACAGAGAGCACTCGCTTTCGGGATCGCGGAGGGCAGAAGCCAGCACCATCAGGTGCGGCTCCACGCAGCTCTCTACACATAGCCATCAGGTGTGACTCCACACGGCTCTCTACAGTTCCCCCTTTTTGTTTTGCAAAGCAACAGGCAAGAATAGAGGTCTGATCTCTGTTAAAAATGGGACATGTACTAGTGTCTGTCCAGGTGTCATCCACCCAGAGAACACTAGACCTGTCCGGTGTCTTTTTACAGAGGTGGGAGCTAGACACCAACCCACATGCAATCAGACTTGCTCTTCTTGAGGCTGATGTATGCTTACCTCAAGTGCAGTGTGCAAACCTCGCATCCTGTGCTCAAATATAGATAACCAAGCTTGAGGGGACTGTCCTGCTTCAATGACTGTGAAGGCCTGAATGATCATAACTGCATTGCGATGCTGTGAAACCCTTATGTGACAAATGCACCATAGGCATACCAGGGAGGCAAGCACCATTAAGCCTGCCAGGGCTCCTACTCCAGCCCACTCCTTCAGATGATCCATGGAGTGATCCAGGAGGATAGTCCTTCTGCCAGGCTGGTGTCCATGCGTGTGGAATCTGCAGATGCAATCGCCACACGCAGCTTCTCCAGTTGTTTTCGAATTCACCAGACCAATTACCTAAAAGATATCTAGACAATTCTTTAGACAGATTAGCTGCATGAGTCATATTGAATGCTGGTCACACACAGCCCCGGATGGATAGAAATGTCTGACAGACTAGGGTATGGACTTGCCTCTCTTTTACCTGGGTCCTTTTTTCCCGTATCCTACTATTACCCACACACCCTCTTCTCCTCAAGTGAACAGAGGTGTGTGACTGTATCAGACTCGGGACTTTTAGGAGTGGCTTTGCCATGACCCCAGGAGCAGTCAGAAACCACTGCTCCTTCAGCAGTCCCCTAAATAACATACCCCAGCTGCCATACCCCCGTGGCACATTCATTCTTGTCAGCTGAGTGCATGGAAGACACCTTCTCCCTCGTGCACCTCTTTGGCTTCCCTAGCAGCCCAGCTGATCCTGCTTCTGCTAAGTGACCATATGCTGCATTCTCATGGGTTGTCTGATCTTACACAGGATTCAAAGATGAATGCCCATGGCAACAGGCGTTAAGATTGCCAGCAGTAGGGTCCCCAATCACCACTAGACCCAACCTACCAGCCATAGGTCCACCTGCTCCTACAATAGGGCAGTCTCTTGATTTAAATTCACCCTGCCACAGACTCTTCAGCGTGCAGAGCCTGAAACTGCCACTGCCTTTTCCTTGCCCCGCGGCTGCATTCTCGGGCAGCCCTGTGGGGTCTGTGCTCCAGCTTGTCTCAGCCCCAGCACTTGTTGCATTTGCTGATACTCTTAGCACTGCTGTGGCATCCGCCAGGCTAGGCACCGACTGGGCTGAGGCAATGTGCCTTCCACCACAGCCACCTAGCAAAGCTCTGCTCTAGCTGCCTCCTAGCCCCAGCTGCAGTTGTTCTGGGTCCAAACTGGTGCATGGAGTGGAGCAGAACTCAGGAAAGCAGGCTTGCTGCTCTGCAACCATTGAAGGGTGCCACTTAAATTATCTTTTAGGGAATTTGGATGTTGTCAATCTGTCTGGCTACTTCCTGCTGAGCAGGGACGCTGCATTCTTAGGGTTTTTTTGTTTTTGTTTTTGTTTTTTGGTTTTTCGAGACAGGGTTTCTCAGTAGCTTTGGAGCCTGTCCTGGAACTCCCTTTGTAGACCAGGCTGGCCTCGAACTCACAGAGATCCGCCTGCCTCTGCCTCCCAAGTGCTGGGATTAAAGGCGTGCGCCACCATCACCCGGCTTTTTTTAAAATATTTATTTATTTATTATGTGTACAGCATTCTTTCCACGTGTGCCTGCAAGCCAGAAGGGGGCGCCAGGTCTCATTATAGATGGCTGTAAGCCACCATGTGGTTTCTGGAATTGAACTCAGGACCTCTGGAAGAGCAGTCAGTGCTCTTAACCTCTGAGCCATCTCTCCAGCCTCTTAGGGGTTTTTACTGCAATTTACTGCCATTTTCCAGCCGCGCTCGGACACGAGTTGCGGTGGAGGGGGAAGAGGCAGAGGCTCCACCTCCCCACCAAGCTGGGGCGGATCCAGCCCCGGCCTGTTGTCCTGGGCTGGGACAGAGGTCCAGGCCAACGAGTCTTGTCGCAGTCGTTCTGCACTTCTGTGCCCTGAGGCAGGTCCCGGGTGTTTGCAAGCTTGCTTGCAGCCCCTCAGTGCTTGCCGCCTGGAGCTCCTTGGCCTTGGAGCCGCAGCAGCTCACATTCCACTGCTAACTCAGGAGGTCTCCATAATTCAAAGCACGTGAATATTGAATAAATCCTTTGGCTCTCATCGTCTGTGGAAACAAAAACAGAGCCTCCTTTCCAAAGCATTAAATTCCTCCCAATACATACGTCCCCTCCAGCCAGGGACAACTTTGTTTGTTTATCCCGCTTTCTCATGAAGGAAGTTAGGATTAACATATAAATTTTTAGAACGAAGCAGCTCATTGAGAGCCAGAAAAAAATTTGGTGCGAAGATGAAGCGTCCATTTGAACAATTGTTAGATTTGTAACCCATCCGCTCTTGTCGCGGATCCCCAGCCTTTACCTGAGGATTATCCGGTGCACCCCCTGACTGCAGCAAGTTCTGGGCTCCATGGAGAGAGGTTTGGAGGTTCCCCATACGCGCCACCACCTGTCGCGGTCCCCCTCGGCCAGCAAGAAGGACGCAACACCGGAGCTCTTCCTGCTGCAGTTTATTCAGGACTTTATTCACAGCTTCTTTCTCTCTTTCTTTCTTTCTCTCTCTGTCTCTCTCTCTGTCTCTCTCTCTCCCTGGGCAAACATCTCTCAGCCCTTAAGTAGGCCTGGGCCGCCAACCCCAGATTGCCAGGTAGGCACTGCCCATAGGTCCACGCATATGCAAGCAGCTGACAATCATTGCGTGATAATAGCATAAGTCAGGCCTAGTTGATATTAGGAGTTGATTATCACAGAGAGCACTCGCTTTCAGGATCACGGAGGGCGGAAGCCAGCACCATCAGGTGCGGCTCCACGCAGCTCTCTACACATTGCCATCAGATGTGACTCCACATGGCTCTCTACACCTTCCTAAGGGGATTCAGACCCGAGATGTTCAACACCACCCAAGGATGAGGACCCAAGGTGACAGTGTTCTTCACCATCAAACTGGAAAGGATCATATGTCTGGAAATCTGAGACAAAGAGCTGACCCTCTTGTTTATAAAGTGTTTGTACAAACAAAATGAAATGAGCAGTAGTTCAGACCGAAAAAAACTGGGCATAAGTGGACAGAGTCAGCAAAGAAAGGAATGGAAATGAAGATGAGATTTACAAAACATACCACTCAGTTTATGAGGAAAAAAAATCTGACCAAAACTTTACCAGTGTGCGGATAAGGTCGCAGTGAGCAGTTTGTGAGGAGACATGTCACCGACCCCACGTAGGAACTTGGGCAGAGTCTGTGAGAACCACATGTACCCTGTTAATACCTTAGCTGCTGTCTCCTGCGAACCCATTCAACTGATACCACTGTGCCGGCAGAAGAAGGTTTGTCAGGTGGTGGTGGCACACGCCTTTAATCCCAACTCTCGGGAGACAGAGACAGATAGATCTCTATGAGTGTGAGGACAGCCTGAAGTACAGAGTGAGTTCCAGGATAGCCAGGGCTACAGAGAGAGACCTTGTCTTGAAAAAACAAAAACGAAGAAGAAGAAGAAGAAGAGGAGGAGGAAGAGGAGAGAGGGAAGGAAGGAAGGAAGGAAGGAAGGAAGGAAGGAAGGAAGGAAGGAAGGAAGGAAGGAAGGAAGGAAGGACAGGTTTTAGTACACCAACATTTACCATAGCACAGCATTGCCTAAAACTGCACAAATTCTGGAAAAGCCCACTTCACACTGAAATCAGGACTCTGGGGCAATAGCTGCAAAAACACAAAGCGTTCAGTTCAGCACTTACATTTAAAAAAAAAAATGCAGGCAGTCTTGACACCGTAACTTGAGTGTACCTTAACCTTGCACTTGGGAGGCAAATACAAGAGGCTTGTGACCAGAAAGGCAAGATAAATCAGTGAGCTTATGGTTCAGCGAAAGAGCCTTTCTTAAAGATCCCTGCGGAGGTCTGGTGAGGACAGCAGCAGATAAAGGCACTCGCTGTCAAGAAAGGTCACCTGAGCTCAATCCCCAAGACATGACTGTTGAAAGCAGGAAAAAAAACTCTTTCAAGTTGTCCTCTGACTTCTGACCTCCGCATATAGAAAATAATAATAGATGTAGAAAACCCTTTAAATAAGTGGAAAAATTAAAGAAAAAATTTTCATTGAACAATTGAGAAATATACCCAACTTTGACCTCTGGCACACACACACAACATGTACACACATACACACACACACACAAAACGTGTATACACATACAGGCCCCCTGCTTTGTAGAATACATGCAGATGAAAATAGCCTTGTAGGGCTGAAGATGTAGCCCAGCTAGACAGCATCTTCCTGGCAAGCTCAAAGCCCTGGGTTTGGTCCCTAGTACCACATAAATAGAGTGGTATTATAACTGCAGCACTTGGATTCTGTTTTAGTTCACTTTTAATTGACTTTGGATTTATTTTATTTTGCGTACATGTGTATGTGTGTGAGCACTCACGTGCAAATACCCACAGAGGCTAGAAGACATCAGCTCCTCTAGAACTGGAGTTATAGGTGGCTGTGGGTACCGGGAACCAAACTCTGGTCGTCTACTAGAGCTGAGCCATCTTTCCAGCCCACTTTTAGTTTTTCTATTAACATTTCGTTAACGTGAAAAATAACGAGTTACCACCGGAACAAGATGGGCTGATCACATTACTGAAGACACCACCCTCCTTGGTTGCAGAACAGTCGTAAGTCAGGCTGGAACTGAGCAGCTCCCACAAGCTGGCCAGCTTTCCCGGTGCTGGGCGGTGCTCTTCAGGCTGCTGAGGGAGGGATGGTACCCAAATGTCACCGCGAATGCTCCCATACCAACCCGCAGGCCAGACACTTGCCCTGGTGAAAGAGCAGCACCACCGACCAACACCCCCAGGAACCTGCTGAGTCTCTCAGCCCCTCCCTACCCCTCAGACTCGGGGTGAATCAGCATTGCCTGTGCAGAATCACTTGCTGTGTGGACACTGACCGTCCACGTCCCCATCGATCTTCTGAGCCTATTTTTATTGTTGCTCCTCCCAGGGAGCACTGTGTGTGTATTTTGGGCTGCATTCTTCTCATAAATAAGTAAGCATGTAGGTAAATATGAGTAAGAACGGACATTTATTAAGGGCTTGGCACAGTGCCAGGGATGCCGCAGAGGGGTTAGCCTCTGTGACCTTGTTCCTGCTGTAAAAGCCCAACAAAGTAGACATTATGATGATTCTTGATTTGCCAAAGAGGAAACTGAGGCTTGGAGACCTGAGGCCACTCTCCCCCAGCCAAGGCAGGGCCGAAGCCGTGGGATTACTGTCAGCGTCTCAGAGAGAACACAGGTGCCTTCTGCCCAGTAGTTCCACTCTCTCACATTGCACAAGAAACCCAAATGTATAACTACACTCAGATGTGTGCAAGGGTGTCCCCGATAGTAGTAACGACAACGGTCAAACACGGGGAAAATCCATGCCCATCATCAAACGGATAAGTACGACGTCACAGGCCATACCGTGAGACAGCACACAGTCGACGGTGCCAGCTAATGGGTGTGCCTGAAAACCAAGCCAATCGCAGCAGCTGTGCTATGATGGGATTCAGATGAAACAGCCCGAAAAGGTGACTCCCATGGGAGGGAGGACAGAGCTGACTGCCAAGGGCTGGGGGCAGAGGAAATGGAAAGTGGCTGTTTATGCATACAGGGTTTCTATGCAGATAATGAAAATGTTCCGGGATTGGGTTGCACAACTTTATGGATGCACTGACCCCTTCCTCCTGACCTCTCACCTGTGTGTGTGTGTGTGTGTGTGTGTGTGTGTGTGTTATGGCCTCGTGTGTACACACATGTGGACCTAGGTGCACATACTAAACCTGGACCTGCCTACCTCTACCCAGGCCTTTAGCATCGGGGTCACCAACATCACCACTAAGCCCAGTTATTACGTGGGTGCTGGGGTTCTGACCTCAGATCCGAAAGCTTGTGTGACAGGCACTTTCCCCACCGAGCCATCTCCGGTTCCCAAGGTTGTCAATTTCAGAGCTAGTGAATTAAGTCTTGGTTTTTAAAAATGAATAAATGAGGGATTTAAGCTCAAGGCTCTCAAAAGCAGAACCTGCTGCTGGATTCTGACACTGTGGACCGGCAAAGCCCAAACTCCATTTCACATCCAAGGTGCTGCCCGGCCTTCAGTTCCGGGCATTAAACTTCCAGAGCTGGAGCCAAGATGAAATGGAAATGTGAGGTGGCCTCACTGAGCCGATAATTTGGAAAGAGTCCAGCACTTCTGACCTCCGAAAGCCAAGTGGGGGCTTCCATTTTGTAGGTGAGAACATTGAGGTTGAGGCTCCACTCCAGCCACAGGCACAGACTGTCCTCGGGAAGCCGCTTCTCAAACTATTCTCAGACTCTGGTGCCGGGGACAGGCTCTCAGCTGCAGGGCGAGGTCTTCTTCTTCTTCTTCTTCTTCTTCTTCTTCTTCTTCTTCTTCTTCTTCTTCTTCTTCTTCTTCTTCTTCTTCTTCTTGTTCCTCCTCCTCCTCCTGCTTCTTCTTCTTCCTCCTCCTCCTCCTCCCTCCTCCCCCCTACCCCCTCCTCCTCCTCCTCCTCCTCCTCCTCCTCCTCCTCCTCCTCCTCCTCCTCCTCCTCCTTCTTCTTCTTCTTCTTCTTCTTCTTCTTCTTCTTCTTCTTCTTCTTCTTCTTTCTTCTTCTACTTTCTTCTGCCCTGAGCTTCAAACCTCAGTCTTTTATTGTAAATTTTACACAAGGAAAAGGATTCTGTTTTCTTGCCACAAGTTAATCATTACCTGGGCAAAGCAGTTCAGAAGAAGTATAAAGATTTGAAATCAGGACATTCATTATGACATTTCCCCAGTTCCCAAGCCCCATGCCAGCCACTATATTCTTAATTCTTAGCTGAGTTAATCATAAAACAACTTCTGAGGCTTTCACCTCAGAGGCTAACTACCCACAGTTTACAGGAGCTTAGTTCAGTGTATTTTACTCCATTGTTATACCTTTCCCATTGTTGTTCCTCACAATTCCAATTTTGATTTATAAGGCCATAGGCAGTTAGCCCTAAAGCCCTAGGTTCCTCAGAAACTTTATTCATCACAACCAAGTTCTTTTCTGTCTCAATATAATTCTTTTGCCAAGTTTTATAATCAGGTAAAAAACAATTTCTGCATTTTTCCCAAATTTTCCCAATTCTTTCATCTGTCATAAGCTGTCTTACAGCTTCAATGCCTGCCCACTCTATCAGATCAGGAAGACTCATATTACCGTATAGCACATCCATATTTTCAGAAGCCACTGGTGTGGAAGGAGAAAAAGAACATGAAGAACAAGTACACTATAGAAGCGCTATAACCAGAATCACCTGTAACACTGTCAAATGCATATGCAGACGCCATAGAAGTGGTCCTCGGGGCACGTAGGTGTTTTCTCCTTGGCCCTCAAGTAACACGCTCATTTAGCTGCCACTGGGTTGCCTGGAGGGAACTGCTTACTGTATCTCAGGAACCACACATGGAGGGAGGCTATGCTTTGCCATCTCCGACACTCCGGGTCCTGAGCTCCTGGCTACTCTCACATCCCACTCCTCCAGTGACTCCACCCAAGGGGTGCCAAAGGGAACGGGAACACTAGGCACCACCCAGCTTCATCACCTCGGGCCACTTGTTGGTCCTCTTTGAGAGAGAAAACTCACTGTGATTCCACCCTTTTGACCCTACCTGCTCAGAGACAAACCCACGAAGACGCTGCTCTCTGCTCCTGAGCCCCAAGTTCCCAATCTTTTAAGGACACTGCATGAGGCGACAGCCGACTCCGGGAAACACCGCCACCTTGTGGCCACTACATTGCACTACAGGTCGCCGCCAGAGACGCTCCTCAGACCGGACGCACATCTCAAGCCAATCTCAGTAGTCCCTTGAAGAAGGGCAAAAGTCAACGAGGCCCAGAAGAGAAAGGAAGCAAGCCACAAACTGAACATGGAATATAAAAGATAAATTGTAAGCTGCAGCCGGCTTATCAGTTTTCTGTCTGAGGCGCTGTTCCGTAGCTGCCCATCGGCAGGGCTGTGTCACTGACACCCAGCCTCAACTCAGCGGTGTCCTTCTTGCCACACCCTATTTTATTTTGTTATTTAGTTTATATTTAGTTCGTTGTATTTATTATTTTACTGATGCATGTAACCAAGGGCCCTACACCAGGTCCTCCAGCCGTCCTCTGTCACGAGGTAACTAACACCAGCGCTCCTCAGCCCGAGCTGGCTTTCTCGGTTCAGTCCTGCCCACCTGAGGTCACACAGACTCTGTAACTGTCCCGAACCTTCTAGACAGGGATCCCGCCTGTCACTCACTGGCTTCGTTTGTTTGTTAAATGTTTTGAAGGAGTTGTTTTGTTTCTGAGAAGGGGGTCTCACCATATAGCCCAGGTTGACCTTGGTCTCACGACAACCCTACCTTCCCGTCCTGAGCACTGGGGTCAAAGGGCGTGTCCTCACACCCAGCCCTTGCCTGTTAGGTGGATGGACAGCTCCATGGCTTGGACAAGATCTACAGTAAGGGTCTCTGAGCCACAGTTTCCAGCATAAGATGAAACGAAGACAACTCCTTGCCTACATCCAGGAGTGTTGACAAAGGGCAGCCTCATTAGAATCCCCGAAAATCCATGCCTGCCATAGAAGGAGGTCTTTTTGGAAGTGAGGTCTTTGTAGATGTAATTAGTTTGTACCACATGATGACATTTCTGTCAACCAGGGGCCCCATACACCATATGTGTCCAGATCATATAGGACCATGATAACGACACTCTGCAATGCTCACACAAGGTGGAAAAATCACCCAGAGACACCTAGCTCAGGATGACGCCTCCTTGAGCGGCGTGTGACAGAAAGTAAGATGAGGTCACTCTGGATTGGGACAGCCCGGAGAGAAGGCCGAGGAGATGGCTCGGTGGGTAAAGCACCTGCCATGCGAGCATTAAGACCTAAATTCAGGTCCCCAGCATCCACATAAAAATCCAGGTGTAGCATCCTGTACCTACCATCCAGTTCTCGGGGTGGAGACATGAGGTTCCTGGAAGCTCATTGGTCAACTAGTCTAGCCAAATCTGTGAGCTTCAGGATCCGTGAGAGGCCTTGTCTCTAAAAACAAATGGAGAACAAATGAGAAAATGACATCTGCCCTCCACAGACATACATACACACGCACCTCCACTAACAAGTACATACAACACACACGCGAGAGACATGAGAGGACACAGGACCACACAGTTAGTCAGGGAAGGAGACTGTGGGAACATGAAAGGGAGCACAGGAAAAAATCAGCCCTAAGCCAAAAGACATCCCTAAGCCTTCCTCCCTAGAAGCCTTTGAAGGGAGTAAGACCCAGCACAGAGATGGGTACCTGTCTACCATACTTGAGAGATGACACTCGATGGTTGTGAGTCACGGCATTACCATAGAAACCCTAGGAACCCTCCTAAACTCCAAGATCACCTGGGGGGGGAAGGTGCCGCTTTCCAGGCTGCACTGATCTGCATCCGTCCATGACCCTATTTTCTTTTTTTTATATTATTTATTTATTTATTTATTTATTTATTTATTTGCTATGGATACAATATTCTGTCTGTGTGTATGTTTGCAGGCCAGAAGAGGGCACCAGACCTCATTACAGATAGTTGTGAGCCACCATGTGGTTGCCGGGAATTGAACTCAGGACCTTTGGAAAAGCAGGCAGTGCTCTTAACCACTGAGCCATCTCTTCAGCCCCATGACCCTATTTTCCAGTGATGCTTCCTTCTAACGTGAAACCCTTGCCCCATGCCAAGCACCACTATTGATGCCTGCCAGCCTCTACACCTCCGCAACGGGACCGTTCACGCTGAGCCTACATCTGTCTTCTCCTGGGGGTGGGGAAGGAGAGCTGCTGGGAAGCCCTGCCTACCTGGGGGAGTAGTCAAGGGTCCCAAAGGAGCGGGCTTTGTCAAGGAAGAATCTGTGTGGCTTTTCTCTTGCTGCTCCAACAAAGGATTGCAAACATCATGGCTTAAAGCAATGTGTATTTATTTATTTTTTGTTTGTTTGTTTGGTTGGTTGGTTGGTTGGTTGGTTGGTTTTTTGAGACAGAGTTTCTTGATAGCTTTGGAGCCTGTCCTGGAACTAGCTCTTGTAGCCCAGGCTGGCCTCGAACTCATAGAGATCCACCTACCTCTGCCTCCCGAGTGTTGGGATTAAAGATGTGCGCCACCACCGCCCGGCAGCAATGTGTATTTATTATCCTATACTTCTAGAAACCAAAAATCTGAATTAGATTCAACTGTATGTAGAAAGTATGTCTGTAAGGCTGATGCCTTCTGGGAACTCTGGGGAATAACCCATGTTTTTTCTTTCTTAAGTTCTAGAAGCTTCCCGCATTCATGTTCCTGTGTGTGGTGGGAGGGAGGGTATCTTTTCTCACAGATTGTTTGGTTCCTGGCTGAGGCATCTAAGAGTTTGTCTTGACAGTCAATGTGCTTGGCTCGAGAGACCTAGGAGCTAAGTAAAGCACCCTTCCAAGTGTGTCTGCCCATCAGGGTAAGCGAGAGGCCACAGGGTTTAGTCACTCATGGTCTCAGAGCTCAAATGGACAGTTTTAGTGAACTGTAAAAGATGGAGTTCCACTGGAGGAAGCAGGCCCTGGGAGGTGTATGTGAAGGTTGTACCCAGTTCCCAGTCCCTCCCTCTCTCTGTTTCCTGTCTACCTGGAGGTAAACAGCCTATTCCTCCTCTTACTCTTGCAACCATGATTGATGCCCTGCCTCACCAAAGGCCCGGGAGCACAGAGACAAGTGATTGTGGACCGAATCTTGGGGAACATGAACTAAAGTTGATCTTTCCTTCTTGTGATGTCTTGGTATTCAACTTGACTGAATTAAGAGATATCTAGGTTTTCCAGAGATGATTGACAGGTGGGGCAATGATTGGGAAAGAAAAGCTCACCCTGAAGGTGAGCTATGCCTTCCAACAGGCTGGTGGCATAGGCAGAAGGCAGTGGGCATGCACACACTTGAACCCCTTTATTTCTGAATGAGTGCATGCGTGGCTCTGCCATCGTTCGATGAGGTCAGATGTCTTTGGTCTTTCAGCATGGACTTGCCAGACACTCTCCAGAAAATGTCCAGACCTTCTGATCCAGGCTGGGACTTCTAAGTTGTCCGGCTTCTTGGATGGTATACAGACAGCCATTGTTGTACTACTCCTATTGTGTAAGACACACACACACATACACACACACACACATGAGGGAAGGAGAGAGAGACAGAGACAGAGACAAGAGAGAGAGCTCTATCCTATAGTGGTTCAAATGAGAAATGTCCCCAGTAACTCATGCTCCCCATTTGGGAACCATGGGAACACTTGGTCCCCAGTTGGTGGCACTGTTTGGGGAGGTTATTGGCTTTAAGGATGTGAAGCCTTGCTGGATGAAGTATGTTACTAGGGGCAGATTTGAGAGCTTATAGCCTTGCTCTGCCTCCTGTCCACTCTCTGGGCTTCCTGTGTGACAAAATGCAATCACCCAGGTTATTGCTTTGGCCACCTGCTGCCAAGTCTTTTGTTATGGCCTCCTGCTCTGTTAGTGTAAGCCAAATAAACTCTTCCTTTTATGCGTTGCTTTTGATCATGGTTTTATTACATCACAAACAGGTAACTGGGACTAACGCCAGCCTTTAAGCTGTTGCTCTCAGGCATTTTGCCACAACAATGGAAAAGTAATGAACACAGGTTCCCACAATGAAAGTCAGCTTGACAACAGACGGGTGTACAAATCTGTGTGAGTTTTATGCAGCAGAAGAGCCTTAGAAATGAAGACCCAAAGGGACATGGAGACCTTGTGTCTTTTGGGCTGGGGGTTAGCGGGGCCTCTCTCTCTTCAGATTCTTCTTGGATGGTATCTTCTCAGCTGTCTTTAAACACGAGGACAGTCAGGGACTGCACCTCTAGAATGAAGTTTTCATGACCTGTTCTAAGTGACAACCACTTTCCCATTTCTTTTGTTTCTCAAATGCAAATGGGACCATGTTTTTAGGTTGCATGTCCTGAATCCCATAGTCTTCTCCCAGAAAGATGCCAACTCTGACCACAGCTTCCCTTTACGTCCCCTCTCTATCTTTCCGATGTAAAGATCCCATTCGTCCATGAACATAAGCCAGGATAGTGTCCCCGTCTCAAGGCTTTTATTCCATTTTATGTATGTAGAGTTTACCTACATACGTGTCCATGGACCACATGTATGCCTGGTGACCACAGAGGCCAGAAGGTGGCACTGGATCCCCAGGACCAGAGTTATAAATAGTTGTGGACCACCATGTAGGTGCTGGGAACTGTAGTGCTCCTAATCTCCAGCCATCTCTCCGGGGCCAAGACCTTTAATTTATTGTCTTTAGCAAAGTCCTTCTTGCCATGGAATATACTCACAGGGCCTGGAGGTTAGGATGCAACACCCTTGAGCAAAGGGAAATCTTCCACTTACCATAATTCTGAAGGGACACAGAAAGTCCTCTGACGTCTTCCCTAGCCTCCTACATTTGGGTCCCTGCTACTGCTCTGGTTTTCTCAGACTCAGGTGCCTGTCAAGAGATGAATGGATGAAGAAAATGTGGTACATATGAAGATGGATGCTAAAAAGAAATCCCACACTAGCTCAGAATTGAGTATAATAAAGGGTTATTTATTTAGGGGTAGACTCACAGATCACAGTCCTCTGGTTGAACAGGGAACAGCAACCAAATCCGGCAGCCTGAAGAGAGGGTGACCACGCACTTACATCCTTCGGCATTTATAGCATAAGAGGCCACGCCCAAGTGGACGGGTAACTTAAAGGCTACTGGCTATAGGAATTCCTACAGCACCTCCCCCTTTTGTTTAAATAAGAGAGTTCTAAGCCTAATACAAAATTATATGAAATAAGAACAAATATCAGGTATAAAAGTTAGAATTACAACCAGCACAAACAATATCAAGCAAGAAACGTGTGATAAATGTTTCAATAATTATCCTATCCTAAGGAGTCTAAGTCTTGTATTATAAATAACTTGGCCAAGTCATGAGAGGAAAGTAAATACAACTACCTAGTCTTCAACCTCATTGAAGACCCAAGAGGGGAAATAATATTATTTGAGTAAGCAGGAAGTGCAATCAAGCAACTTCCAAAATGTGCAACAAATGACAGAGACAACTGGCTACCTGAGCAATCACCCAAAGTTTCATTTGCAACATTGGAGCAACCAGCATTGGCTAAGGACTAGAGTAACTGACAGACCAGACCATTTTTAGAGATAGCAAATTTTCCTTTTTTTTTTTTTTTTTTTTTTTTGGTTTTTCAAGACAGGGTTCTTTGGAGCCTGTCCTGCAACTAGCTCTGTAGACCAGGCTGGTCTCGAACTCACGGAGATCCACCTGCCTCTGCCTCCCGAGTGCTGGGATTAAAGGCGTGCACCACCATCGCCCGGCTTTTTTTTTTTTTTTGAGATAGCAAATTTTTCAAAACTGTCTTACCCTGTCTTAAGATTTGACAATCTTTTTTCTTGTATCCTGCTTGCCCTGTCCATACATCGTGCATTTTATCAGTGGTTGATGCATGAGCAGTTCCTTGCCCAAAGGCCAGTTCTGCCAAGAAGAAAACAAGCTCCAAGTGGAGTGTCTTCAGTGCTCAACATTCTCTTAGGAATAGATCGGTACTGCCAGGAGCTGTCTCACGTCAACAGAACCCTAAGTTATTTAAATGTCATATTCTACAGCTCTTTGAAATGATTGAAGATTAGCTGTCTATGCAGAATACAATCTCTATGTATCTAAAGAACCTGATTAGTCTAACTATAAGTATGACAAACATGCATGACTATTGACCTATAATTCTTAATACCTATATAACTTAAAGACTAAGACTTAATATTAGAATATTAAACAATCTTTAAACAACTATTCAACAAATAAAGACAATGACCTCAAAATGTAAACAATGTATAAGTATCTTGATCAGAGGTAGAAATTTATATTGCAATATGATAAATATATCCTAAACTTGTATCAATATACAAAATGTCTTAAGCAGAGGTAGAAGCATACATGCATACAATATGACAAAATAACTTTGCCTAGGTATACAAATATTGTTGACAAAAATAGGAACATATTCAATATAATTTAAGTTTGTATCAATATACAAGAATCTATACCATTGTAAATTGCCTATAAATAATAACTCACAAGTATTCACTCTATTACTCACTGTTATTATTATTGTAAGCTCACACTAATCTATTATCCCATTCAATTTTTCTCTTTTTTTTTCAAAGAGATCCCTGAGCTCACACAATTTCCTCCAACCCTCAACCCTACAACAATTATAACCAACCCCTAAATAATGTCCCTAATCCTGAGGACAAACTTTGTTGGGAGAGAGGGCGTTGTCTTCTAGAATTACTTCCAGTTGTCTTGGGGGCGATGTTCTTTCTATGGGATCCTGTGAAAGTAAAATAATGGTTAAGTTTCAAGATTACTATCTGGTATAATTGCAAATAATCTCTGAGTATTCGGTAGGGTTTTTCTGAGGTTCCTATTTGGGGTTCTGGCCAGAACATTGAAAAAAAATAAAATGACAGTGCACCATTTCAGCTAACCAAGTTGGAACCATCATGAGCAGCTGGTACACAATGGCATTTTATTCATCCACAAGGAAGACTTCAATTCTGCCAGTTGCTGAAAATGGAGGTCATGTCATGTAAATAATTCAGGTGCAGAAATGTGTGTGTGTGCCCTTTATCAGAACCTAGATTTAAAGACAGACAGAGTGGAAATGGTTCTGTTTGGGTGGGAAGATGAGAGGGTGAAAGAGGAGAACACAGCTGAGGGACACTGTGGGCATCATTGTTACAGTGAGACCCATGATTCTTTGCAAATATCATATTCTTCATCATGTCTCAGATCCTGGGGTCCTGAGCTTCGGGGGAGACCTAGCTGGACAGACGCTGCTGGTTCCGAAGTGTTTGGCTTCTTCCTCCCCATCCCATTTATTTGTTTAAATCAAATACCAAAGCATGAATACCAATCGCAAACCAGGTCAAAGAAAGAATGAAAACGAAGAAGGGAAAGAAGGAGGGGGAGAAGAGGGAGGCGGAGAGGAAAGAGGGAGAGATGTTTGAATCAGACAAACCAGACAATTCACACACAGGCGGATGTTGCCCCCAAGTGGGGATCCTAGGAAGTGCTGCGAGGAAGGTAGAAGGGAGAAGTTGAGATTGGCTACAGAGCTAGAAGTGGAGCAGAAGGCCACAGCAAAACACCAAGGCTGCCCACTCCAGGGCCTTCCCAGTAGCCAGGGGATGGCATCTGGACAGAAAGACAGGCTGAGTGTGACAACAGGCGTGTAGAGTCAGGGTTGGCGCATCCCTAGAGAGCCAGAAAATGGCTACTAATGGACTGCAAAGGGGCTAGGGTCTGGTGACATGAAAACGCGTCAACCAAAAGAGAGAACGGCATGACATTTCAGCTGAGTGCGGCCATCTGTCCCCTTGGGCTCCTCGTGCTGAGATAGCAGGGAGAGGGAGAGCCCGTGTGGGAGGGAGGCATCTGCTCACACAGACGGGAGGTGGTCAGATACAAGCTCCAGGGAGAGCGGTGTTAATGTGCTCCAATTAAGCCACAGAGGCCAGAAGATCCAACCAAAGGTGAGAACGCCAGAAAAAGATGCAGAAGGGAGGCAGTGAGTTCCCAACCAAGGGCAATGCCCCCTGCCCTCAGGATGCAAGTGAGTGGTCACGTCCAGGTCTGTCATCACCCAGCACAGCCTCCTGCCCCAGCATGAGTCTAGCCAGCCGAGCACCAAAGCTGGTTTCTCCACTGATGCTTGCCACAAGTTCCCTGCAGGATGGTTTTCAGCTCAGAATCCAACTGCCAGACGGGCCACCTGTGAGACCAGCACCCAGCTGGACCTTCACTGCAGACCAAATGGCCAAGGCTTTCAGCTTCAGGATTCCAGTTTCTCCTGAGTCCACACTTTTCACCTCCTGCTCAGCGGTATTGCTCGGAAAGCCATTCCCTTCCCCACAAACGCCTGTGTCTCCCAGATCCATGTTAAAGCCCCAACCATCCATGTGCTGACGTGACGTCATGGGACTTTGTGGGATGAAATTTAGATAGTTAGTCTGTGCCCAATAACAGGATTACTGTCCCCTTAAGAAAAGGAAGTGGAGGGTTCGAGAGATGGCTCAGAGGTTAAAAGCATTAAGTGCTCTTCCAAAGGTCCTGAGTTCAATTCCCAGCAACCACATGGTGGCTCACACCATCTGTAATGAGATCTGGTGCCCTCTTCTGGTGTGCAGTCATACATGTAGGTAGAACACTATATACATACAAATAAATTTTTTTAAAAAAAAAGAGGCTGGGCATGGTGGCACACTCTAATCCCAACACTTGGGAGATAGAGGCAGGTTGATCTCTGTGAGTTCGAGCCCAGTCTGGTCTACAGAGCAAATTCCCAGACAGGCTCCAAAGCTACAGAGAAACCCAATCTCAAAGGAAGGAAAGAGAACAAAAGAAGAAGGACTGGGGGATGCTCAGTTGACATAGAAATGAGGAGGAAAGGGTAGATTATTATGATAGGAAATAAAGGGTAGATTATTGAATCTACTTTAATCAAAAAAATTATTGCTAATCTTACATATTTTACATTGGTATAGATTTTAGTTTATTGATACAATTTTAAAATTAATTTTCGTATACTGTATGTATATTCCTACTCTTGTTTAAGGCATTGTACTTATACAGTTCAATTAAATTGTAGTGTATAACTTAAAAATACAGATTAATAGATAGTCATCTATAATAGTCAAAATTATGGTCATGTTAATTAGGTTTTCTAGTTACACAAAAATATATTTCAGAAAAATAGGCAAACTTCAAAGACCTACAAAATATGGCATTTAAAATGTTTTAAGAACTTAGACTTTTCTCTCGACAGTGAGATATGTCTGCTCCTGATAGTCATAATCTACTTCAAAGAAAATAGTAGGCATTGAAGAAAACTCCATATAGAGTTTACTTTCTTTGTGGCAAAAGTAAGACACTGGGCAAGAAAATGCCCTTGCCTTGTCTGCTGACAGTATGCTGTCCCAAATGGGACAAGCAGGACACCAAAGAAAGGACTGCCAGACTTTGCCAGACAAGGTAGGACAGCTCTTCAGAAAACCCTGCTTCACAGATAAGTTTGTCAGATATGTAGGCCAAAGATGGATGCTCCAATGTTGCAAAGAAACTTTGGGTGACTATCAGGCAATCTGATGTCCTTATGATTAGGTAACATTTCACCCTTCTGGGGTCTTTGATGTAGTTGAAGACTAGATAGTTATAATTATGCTTTTTCTTAGTTATAATAGAAAGTAAATTATATTAAAAACTTACCAAGATAAGAAAGATGATTATTTTCTCTAATTTTGTCAAAAGCAAATGAATTGAATATTGTTTTTGTTATATATAGTTTTACTATATTATGGTTAAAGCTTTCCTTTTATTAGACAAAAATGAAGAGATACTACCAAGATATGTCACTCACACTGGTTTAATAAAATGTTGGTTTGACAGTAGCCAGGCAGGAAGTATAGGTGGGGTGAGCAGACTAAGAGAATTCTGAGAAGAGGAAGGGTGGAGTAAGGAGTTGCCAGACAACCACAGAAGAAGCAAGATGAGAATGCTGCACTGAGAAAAAATATCAAGCCACCTGACTAAACATAAATAAGAATTATGAGTTAATTTGAACATAAAAGCTATTTAGTAATAAACCTGAGCTACCAGCCAAACACTTATAATTAATATAAGCCTCCTGTGTGGTATCTGGGAAGCAGCTATGGACTGGGGAAGGACAGAAATTCATTTCTCCCATCCAAGTAGCATCATGGTCATGAGATTCAATATTAATTATATCTCTGATGCATTCCTCCAAAGGTGCTGACCTTACCATTAACAGCCTGATTATCCTTTTACATTGAGAATCAGCATTTTCAAAAGCCAGGGATTCAATTATTATTTGTATATCTTCTGAATATGGTGTCATCCTGTTTACCGCTGAAGTCAGTCTTTGTAAGAAATCCATAAAGGCTTCCTTTGGGCCCTGTATGACTTTAGTAAATGACTCAATTTTCTTTCCTATTTCTCCAATTCTGTCCCAAGCACTCAAAGCTGTTGCACAGCATGAATCCAGAGTGTGGTCTTCATATACAGATTGCCTTTCTATAGTAGTATAATCTCCTTCTCCAAGAAGTTGATCTTGGGAGATTTCCACACCTCTAGCTTTACTCCATTGTTCCATAACCTTAGCCTCTTCTCTAACCAGGTACTCCATTGTAACCATGGACCAGGCCCTAAAACACCTTTAGCCAATTCTATCCAGTCTTTAGGAATAATTCTATTGCAAGCTAATCACAAGTTTAATATTTGCTTCACAAAAGGGGAATGAATGTCATAAGAGACTATTGCTTCCTTGAATCTCCTTAAATCTAATATTGGCACAGGAGTGAGCCTCTGCTGTTTGACAATTCCTGTAAGGTTCCTGGATATATTAAGGTTCTTTGTTTGAAAACCTTAGGCTTTTTCTCTCTGTTCTTATAATACAACATTGAAATTGGTTGTCCATTAAATTATACTGTCTGGATTTGAATATATCTGTAATCTGTTTTAGTATGTTTTTCTAAAACTTGTATCAGCACTCAGATTAAAGAACATTTTTAGTGATAAAACAAAAATGATAATGTTGATAATGTTTACAGTTGACAATACATTATTATGGCTTTTCAGAGGATGCAGTCCATGTGCTCGCTCGCTCTCTCCCTCCCTCCCTCCCTCCCTCCCTCCCTCCCTCTCCCTTTCTCTTCCTCTCCCCCTCCTTTCTTTTATACAAGGCAGTAAAAATGCAGTTTAAGCCGCTCCAGTCTATGGCATTTGGTTAGAAGCCAAAATCACCCAGATACAATGATCCATGACAGCTCATCTTCTTTGTCATCCTGGGCTGATCTCTGATTACCAGTGTTTCCAAAGAGGTTTTAACAGGAAAGAAGAACAAAATGATCAGAGTTCTTGGGCTGAATAAAGAGGAGAAAATGAGTTGAATGCCAACATCCGTCTCTGTTTCCTGACTGTAGATATGATATGACCAGGGGGTTGGCATTCCTGCCATTGTGACTCCCAGCCATGATGGACTGCTGGAATTCCTGCCATGGTGACTCCCTATCACAGTGGACTGCTGGCATTCCCACCATGGTGCTCCTCACCACGATGGACTGCTGGCATTCCCACCATGGTGACTCCCCACCATGATGGACTGCTGACATGCCTGCCATGGTGACTCCCAAGCATGATGATATTTTGCTTCTGATCTAACAAATAAAGCTTACCTGAAGATCATAGTGTGGAACTAACCACTAGTTAACCATAGAGGCCAGGCAATGGTTGCACACACCTTTAATCCCAACACTTGGGAGGCAGAGGCAAACAGCCCTCTAATGAGTTCAAGGCCATGGTGGACCACAGCAAATTGATCCAATATAAAAGATAAACAGAGCCAGGTGGTGGTGGTTCACACCTTTAATCACAGCACCAGGGAGGTGGAGACAAAAAGGGATATGGCTAGGTGAGGAGAGAAATACACGGCTGGAGGAGACAGGAGCTCAAGGCATTCAGTCTGAAGATTCCTAGAGACAGGATCTCCCATTTGGTCTGAGGATTCAAGTGAGGTAAGAACTAGTGGCTGGCTGCTCTGCTTCTCTGATCTTTCAGCATTTACCCCTACATGTGAGCCCAGGTTTTTATTCTTAAGATCAATTAGAATTTATGTAACACCCACCACAATGGACTGCTGGCATTTCCGTCATGGTGACTCCTCACTAAAGACTGTAAGCATTTCAGCCATGGTGACTCTCTACAACAGACTGCTGGCATTCCTGCCATTGTGATTCCCTGCCACGATGGGCTGCACCCTTTAAATCATGAGCCAAACCTTTTTTAAGTTGCTTTTGTGTGGTTTTGGTCACAGCAACAGGAAGAATAACTAATATGGTAACTGCTACAAATTGTCCTCTTTCATAAGAACCTTTCATGAAACTGGTGGGGCATGGAGGTCAGTCCAGGCACCATGACCTCCCACATCCATCTGCTTGACCACATATCTCCTTTACCCCTGTGCTGGAGAATACCTCCAAAAGAGGCAGAGGAAGGTACTCTGCTCTCCCCAGGAGCAAAGGTAGTCTTCCTTTGCCCAGGACTTCCTTCTACCAGAGGGAATGTGAGACAGCCCAACACATCCAGCATGTAACCCAATGAACAAGGATGGTGTGCTGCCTAGTCTTCTGTCAACCTAACACAAGCTAGAGTCTAAGAAGGGGAAACCTCATTTGAGAAAATTCCATCAGATTGGCCTGTGCGCAAGCCTTTGGGTCATTTTCTTGACAAATGATTTGTGTGAGAGGGCTCAGTTTACTACGAGTGGTGTCATCCTTTGGCTGGCAGCCCTGGGTTGTAAAAAGCAATAATCTGAGCAAGCAATGGGAAGCAAGCCAGTAAGCTGCACTCCTCTGTGGTTTCTGCTTCAACTCCTGCCTCCAGGTGCCTGTCTGGAGTTTCTGACTTGACTTCCCTCAGGGAAGGATTGTGACCTGAGAGTTCTAAGGTGAAATGAGCCCTTTCTTTCACAGGTTGCTTTGGGTCACAGTGTGTTATCACAGCAATAGAAAACCAACCATGGCAGATGATCAGGCAAGGGCTAATAGAAGAGATTAAACTTAATAGGAATTTTTTTCTTTAGAATCAAGAAATTCATCCACTGTACCAGAGGATCTGACAGATTCAATTTTGTATTTTGTTAAGGATAAGGAATGATATCCAAACTCTGTGAATGCTAGGCAAATGTTCTACCACTGAGCTATATCTCCAGCCATAGTCTATGGAGAGCCAGCTCCTAGACTGCTCCAGGGTATGAAAGAAATTCATCGAGTCGACACACTAAGACTATTTTATCTGAGATAGTCAGGCAAAAATATACCATACACTCTCTTGATAGCTTCTTTCTTTATTCTCCATACATCTCTGTTCTTCCTGGGTTCTTTCTGTGCTCTTTCTAGCCCTACTTTTAGTCTTGATCCTTCCCTTCTAATTCTCTCATGCATGATGTTATCCTTCTAGCACATTTTAGCCCCTTCTCTCATGACATTCCTCTCATGACGTTCCACTGTTCCTTTGTTCTCCACAACTTTTTATATGCCCCACAAAATCTTTCGGGAAACATAGAAGTTGAACTGGAAAGCCACATTCCATTTCTTAAATAAGTGATAAGAAACAGAGTCATCTCAACAACTCACATGCAATTACTCTAGATAACCTGTCAAAGAGTAAAGAAGGAGCACTTTCTCTCTGTCAGCTCCCCAGTTGTCGGGCAGCAGCAAAAAGAGAATCAGTCTTTTTATCTATCTTTTTAGTTATCTATAGAGGAAGCTTTATAAAGTTAAACTAGTAAGGAGTTTAGAAAAAATAAGAAAATGGTGTGCTATAGCCTATATTTCTAAGTGTATAAACATTTTAAGCTAGCATTGTGTGGTCAGCGGTAGTAAAAGCTGGGCTTTCTCAGACTTGAGACTGTTTACAGGGTAGACTCATAAATTCTTTGGTTGGAGCATGATTACAGTAAATCTCTTAATATCAGCTCAGATTGACACTTCCCAAGACACCGCATTTTAGATCTCAGAATGTACCTTTTGCTCTGTGTACAACCCTTGACCATAAAAAGGGAAACTGGTAACTCTTTCTTGGCGCTAAGAAGTCAGATTATTTTTTGTAGCCCTGGATAGTGAGAGAATCTTTCCCTGTGGTATGTCTGAACAAAAGCCATGAAACTGAGTTTAGGAGTGTGTGCAGAGTTAATCACTGCCCTAGTTATCAACCAGACTTAACAAGCTAGACTGGCATAGCAATTAGGTTGCTTTGCACTTTTTATCTTAGTTAACAGATCAGACAGCTTGTTATATGTTCTTGGGCTGTTTTTCTGGGAATAGTTTATATTTATAAACTCACTAGCAAGGCACCTGGTTTAATCTAAAGCTAATTTGAAGTTTTAACTCAGCTAATAGTGTACAGCTATCTGGCAGCTGGCATAATACAGTTATTTTTCCTAATGTCAGGCTGAGCTGTGGTCCAAGACAGCTCTTAAGAACTTACAACCCCTGACTTGAATAGCATTTCTTTGTATTCATTTTTACTCATCAAAACTCCATATACACTAACATTATTAATATCAACTAGACAATACGGATTAATGAGGAGTCACCTTGACAATCTACAGACAAAAATGCCCAATAGATCAGGATGTATTCATGAGATAAACACACTAGATCACAGGCAGTGGGGAGTCTCCACACATCCATTCACACCATGCCAGATATCAGAGAGAGGCTGCAGCAGCAAACACGTAAAGGAACAGCCGAAGCAAAAGACATTCTGGGGTCTGCCATCTTGCAGCCTTGCTTAAACAAGATCCTCCCATCAGAGAATTTCTTCCTGGTGGATTGACACCTTGATTATTGATTGTCATCCGTAGGTTTCTGACACCAGCCCACACTGGAGAAAATAGAAAGGCACCTTGTACCCTGCTATCCACTGTCACCACCATGCACCTGGAGCTGTGGAGGCAGCCCACACCCACACTCTCCTGCCTGGGAAGCTGAGTGCCAAGGGACTCCCAGACCCAGCCCTACTGTGTCAGAAGACCCCTTCTCTAAAGAAAAGCTCAACCTCACCCTAAACCACAAACCCAAAATCAGACTCTGGTTTTACTAAAGTCCACACTTGGAAGAATTTTATTCTCTTTGTCTTGTCCCTTTCAGGTTGCTGTAACAAAACGCCTGTGGTGGGGAAATTTAGGAATTTATTGCCTCAGACTAAGGCAAATTCCATATCTAGTGAAGGGCCACTTGCTGGTTCATAAATAACTGTCTTGGTACTGTTTCCTCTAGAAAGGCACTAATGTTGCTCAAGAGAACTCCATTCTTTACAGCCTAATCACCTGTAGGGGGAGCCCAGCCAATCACCTTGCTTGTAGGGTGGGGTCCCCTGAGGATATTATTTACTTATAAATATTGCGGGTGTGCTCCCCGCCTTCCCTTCTTCTGTTTTCCTGTTCTCCGCAGGAACCTCGGTCTTGTAAGTCCTTCCTTTATTAAAGCTGAATATTTTATTATAATTTCTGTCTGCCGTTCATTTAAGCCGTAACAATCACCCACTGTGATGGCTGATCTTAGCTGTCAGATTGACTCTATCTAGAATCAACTCAAACATAAGCCAGTGTTCTTACCAAGGGGGGATTCTCTTGATCAGATTGTCTGAAGCAGGAAGACTCACCCTAAATGTGGCGGCACCTTCTGGTGGCAGCAGAGATAAAAGGACAAGGAAGGAGGAAACTACTTTTTGCCTGCTTGCCTTCACTCCTGCTGGCAAGTCCAACTACTCTGTTGCTGCTGCATTCCCTCATTGATGATAAAAAACCAGCTTTGGTGGCTCCCAACATAGTCTAGGACCAAGAACTCTCCAGAGTCTTCCAGTCCCCCAATGCCAGCGTGGGTCTGCAGAGACATCCAGCCTCACAGACTGAGCAAAACATGTGATAAACATGTATGAAAATGTCATAATGAGCACCATCATTTTGTTTAATGAAAGTACACTTGGAATTATAGTAACAACTACAAAAATAGCAAGAGGGAGAGAAAGGTGGCGCCCCAAATAGGGCTCACAAGCTAGGGACAAAATAATAGCAAAGTCTCCTGCCTCCTGATTCTCTGGGCTGGCAGGGCTCACCAGAAAATTCTGCTCCATCAACAGGAATTGGACTCACTAAAGGTTCAGCTGCCTGGGTGACCTGTGGCTCACACATACTGTCAGATGTCATGGGCTCAGTGGGGCTGTTGTCTGCAACTCTTAAAAAAAAAAGTCTGGGATCCAAGAGCTAGTGTTCCAAACTTGTGAAAGCAGAAGACGCAGGGGGTCTAAGGTCCAGCTGTGGAAGTCACACACAGTATTCCAGAGGCCATAGGGAAATCCCAGGTCTGGCCCATGCCCAGTGATGCAGTCATGGAAACTGATTCTACCTCCTGACAGGAGGGATGGCCTGGTCTTCACAAAGTCCATGTATGGAAGTTTGTTGCACTAGCCGGGCAAGGCAGCACTTTGGAGGCTAGTCACGAAAAACACGAATTCAGGGCCAGCAAGGACTACATAGCAAAACTCTGTCTCAAAATGAAATAAATAAATAAATAAAAAATAGGTGTGTAGGGGCTCTGTAAGGAAACCTGGGGGGTGCAGCGTGGTTGGTGGAGTTCTTCTGGAATCCAGCTCTTGGCAGACAGGAGAGGATGGGGGGCAGGCAGACACCAAGTACATGTGCCGACCGCCCTGAAGATAGCTGGTGTCGTCAGTGAAGAGGGGCCTTACTTTGGCACAGAGGCAAATGAGGCCAGTGCTCAGCAGCTTCAGAGACAAGGCCTGCCTCCGATTCCTCACAGCCTCTGCTGCTCGTCCTGTCCCACGGACCCCGAGATCCCAAAGCACTCCCAGTGCAGGCAGGGAGGCCACCTTCTTGTCTCCTGGTCAGCAAACACCAGAAACACCTCCCCCTCAGCCTGTACCAGCTTTGAAACCCCTTTCATGGCAGTGATACCAATACTTTTGCCACAGCCCACCCGTGACCACAAACTCGTCACCCATCCCAGCCCATTGGGACATCCCTCTACCCCACCCGTCATGTGTCCAGACACACTAGCTTGGGGAATAGCACAAATACACTGTTTTCAGTGGCATCCCTGGCGTCTAGGATAGTGCTTCGGCAGTGTCTGCTGATTGACTCCCTGAACATCACTTTCCTGTGGCAGCAGAGACAGAGGTAGGAGTAGCCTTTCGGGCTGCTTGTCCTCGGGGTAGCCTTCAGGTAAAGAAGCAAGCATTGTAAAAACAATGACAAGACACCGCCTTCGTGTTCCACTCACTCACCTCAAGCACCTCCCATACGCCTGAGGGTTTCCAGACCCTCTAGCCATTCTGGTATTAGGCAGGAAAGAGTCCTATAGTACATAAGAGTCTGTGGGCAAGCACCAGAAACCAGTTGATTAAGCTGTCAAGGAGTTCGGTAAAAACAAACCAAAGCTCTCCGGCACCATGCACCAGTGGGGCCAGAAGAGAAAAACACAGAATCTGTGTGGGTGGTGGGGGTATGATGAGACAGAGGATGACCCTATTGGCCCATCTTAGTTTTGTCTTGCAAGGCAGCTGCCTGGCCAGTGATGGACATGTTCCTGCTCTGGCCCCGGCTAAGTCCTCCAGCTCCTTCCTTTGCCCTGACTGCACCTCCTTGTCCTCCTGTCCCCGTTACATAACCGCCCCTCTCCCTGGGGGCCCTTATGTAACTGAGTCACCTCGGGCTCCCAGGTCCCCCTCAGAGTTCCCATCCCGGCTATGCCTGTCTCATCCAATCTTTCACAGATGGCTGGGCCAAGCCTCAGCGAGAAGCATGGTAGAAGAGGTTGGGGAGGAGGGGAGGAAGAGGGAGGAGAAAGAGAGGGAGAGGAGATGGAGAAGGGGGAAATAGGAGAGGAGGAGGGGAGGGAGGGATGGGAAAGAAGACAGGGACAAGAGGGGAGAGGCAACAAGGGAGGAATGGGAGGGGATGAAGGAGGACTAGGGTGGGAAGACTGGCCAGTCCTCCCAGCAGTGAGGCTGCTTTGGGGCAGGCTCCAGGGACCTCAAAGCCTTGTCTGCACGAGGGGTCCTGGTCTGTGGCCTCTCATCATGGAGAATCAGGGACTTTCAGATAACTATCCCTTCCTGAGACTTTGACTTCAGCGGCGTGGGGAAATGGTGGCATCTTGATCCTGGGGTGGAGGCCTTCCTCACTGGGGACAGCTCCTGGGGACCCAGTGCTCTGGAGCTGCTCTTCTTCTCAGTAGGAAGTTCTCTAGGAGAGTGTACCATGAGCAGGAGTCTCAGATTGTATGAGCTCAGAGACTTTTACACTTGAAAACACACAGAAATCAGAAGGATGGTGCGCCCCTGGAAGCCCAGCCCGCAAGGTGGCTGAAGCAGCAGGATGGTACTCAAAGGTCAGCCTGGGCTACTTAGCCACCCTGGGCTACTTAGCAAGACCCTGTTCCAAAGGATCCACAAGGTGGTGGTGCAGTCCAGTGGACAGTGGTTGTCTAGAGGAAGAGAGAAGGAGGAGAAAGAGCAGGAGGAAGAGGGACAGGAGGAGATGGAAGAGGAATAGAGAGTAGAAGAGGGGGAGAAACAGAAAGAAAAGGCAGAGATATTGTTTTAATTAAAAGAACTCAGAGCAGGTAATATTGGTAGGTAACCAATATTTATCTTACTTTAAATGGAAGCCAAGGAACTTTCAAAATTCATTCATTTGAGAACAATAAGCCAAATACATGCTAACATGAGCCTTTTTTATTAAAAGTAATTGTATTTCCCAACACAGAAAGCCATGCATGAGGAACACAACCATCTGCCTTAAAAGAAGACAACTGAGTCCTGGCGTCCTGAGAGGCTAATCATGCGCTGCACAGAGAAGGGGCTGGGAGGGAAGGGTCAAAGGTCTCCAGGCCACTATGGAAACCACTTGGTGCCATGGAGAAAGGAAGAAGAGGGGAGACAAGACCGAGGGATGTTACCATCATTCCGCATTGTGCTCGCCCGTTCCTGGGTACGGGAGGAAGTCTGTGGGCATCAGCCCTGCTGTCTTGGCCCACAGCTCTCATAGCCGCCTGCTGGATACTGCTTGGCCTTAGGAGGTTCACAGTCATAGGCATCTACTCTCCCCTGCTTCCAAGGCTCTCATGGGGAACCCTACCATACAGACACAGGAAAACCCCTCTGTAAGGCTCCTCAGCCCTGGAGTGTGGGTCCCCAGATTCTCCAGATGGTTCTCTCATCTGGCTGAGCAATAATCTCAGCCTGATTCCATCCTGAGACTGACCTGGGGGTAGAAGACAGCCCCAGTGATTCAAACAGGTCCAGGAAGAGCCAGATATTCTTCTGTATGTATGTATATGTGTGTATAATTAAAGAATAACATATATAAATAGAAAATATATTTTTGTTTACATATATAGTGTCTTCATACACACACACACAATCTTTGTGTGCAAGTGTACGGTGGGGAGGCGTCTATGTGGGGGGAGAGGTTCGCACCCATCATGGAGTGCATATGGAATTCAGAGGGCAACCTCAGACATCCATTCTAGCCTTCTGCCTTGTTTAAAATAGGGGCTCTGGTTTGCTGCTGCTGGACACCAGGCTCACTGGCCCAGAGTTTCCAAGGACGCTTGTCTCCACCCTCTCTCCCCACAGCAGAAAGGTGGTCTGGTCTCCTGACATGTGCCCCCCCACCAACACACACACCTAGCTATGTGTATTTATCTGAACTCAGGTCCTCGTGCTTGCACAGCAAGAACTTTTTGCCCTGGGTCATCTCCCAGCCCTATAAGCTAGCGCTGTAGCACTTGGTGTTGAAAACAGCTAACAGCTGGCCTCTGGCCTTGCTACTCCAAGTGTGGTCGTGGTACCAGCAGCCCATGTTAGGGCTCCAGTTCAGAACTGGCTCCATAACTTTCAGACAGAGCACGTGTTTAGCCAAGACCCCCAGGTGATTCAGATGCAGGTACCTGGGCAAAGCAGAAGAAATGCTGTTCAGGTGTAAAAAGTCAGACTGGAGTCCTGGCTCCACCCCAGCTTCTCTTGACCTTGAAGCAGACCATCACTGTGAACTTGATAACTAGGTGAGTACAGATAGTCCGAGACTTCTGAAATCCCCACTGAGGTCTATAAATAAATGACCTAAGTTGGGTGATTCATCCTTGTAACTCCAGCACAAGGGAGGTAGAGGCAGGAAGATCAGGAGTTGAAGGTCACCCTCAGCCACATAACAAAGTGAGGTCAGCCTGGGCTACAGGAAGCCCTGTCTCTAAATAAATACATAAACAAATAATCCAGAATTGCCCCTCCAAGGCCAAACAGAGCCTTTGCTCGGGAGGCACAGCAAGGTGCCATCTTGAGGCGAAAGGGTAAATGTTAAGATCTACTGAGACAGAGAGAGACAAGAGGCTGAGACATAGGGTCCTTCCATGGAGGAAGAAGGAGAGGCTCATGTGTGTGCTGCTTGGGCCCCCAGTTCTGTTTGTTCACTCTGAACTATAGGGAGGGTCCCACGTGTGCTGCCCTGGCCCCGGGCTGGGTCCACTCTCTCTGAGCTGCTGTGATACTCAGAAGCCTGAAGTCACTTCCATGAGTAGTGGGGTGGGACTCTTAAGATAGAGGCAGGAAAATCGGGAGTTCAAAGCCAGCCTTGGTACAGGAAATCCTGTCCCAGAAAAAATGAAAAGTGGGGGCAGATATAGAAATGATTTTATTTTATTTTATTTTTACTTAATGAGCCTTTTACCCTGGGTACCATTCTCAAGGATGGAAACTGTTGTGCAAACCCTCGGTGCTTGGTGCTATGGTAACCATCTTGTGACCATCAAGGTGGCAAACCAGGAGACTGGAAAGAGTTAATATTATAAAGCAATAAAATAACTCTTAGAGCACCCATGACTCCTTGGATGCTAGCTAAATCCTGATTGTTTGGGCCACAGCAATTTTCATGTCATTTAAATGTTTCCTGGCAGCTTCGGGACACTGAGTAAAAGTCCCCACGGTGGCATCACAGGGGACCACAAGGCCATGATCAGTTTGCTCATATGTCCATTTTGTGGACATGTGAGAGTTGACGCAGGAGAGCCGGTGTAATTAGTTGTCACACGGTGGCTGCAAGTCATTTGTGGAGATCACTGAGGCCAACTTACCGGGGTAATTAAATCGTCTAATATGTAATGGGTGGCAAAAGCCATAGGCCGAAGGCAAAAGAACCGATGGAAAAGTGCATCAATTGGTGATGTCTGTCATGGGCACAAAACAGTGGAACAGTAGCACCATCATATCTACTGATGTATCTCAGGTCTGCTCAGTTGGTGCTCCTGGCTGCTCACTCCAAAGCTGAATCTGGAGATAAACATGACAGGAAGTGGTCCATTTCTACTCCGGGGCCCAAAATCAAGTGTTGGAGTCCCCGGCCAACCTGGGCTTCTTTTTACACAGCCAGGGTTCCCTGCAGGCCTGCAGTAGAAGGCCTCCACACAAGTTAGCCTCCTTTGAAATTGTAGTAGCCCTGGAGCCAGATCTCACGTCCAGGAATAAGCCTCCAGCAGTGCCTGGCACAGTGCAAACAGAGACTGTGCTTTGGTGTCCTGGCTGCCCAGACCTGAATAATCACACAAAACTATATTAATTACAATACTGGCCAATGGCTCAAACATATGCCTAGCTAGCTCTTATGTCTTAAATTAACCCTTTTCTATTCATCTGTGTATTGCCACAAGGCTGTTGCTTACCAGTAAGTTTCAGGCGTCTTTCTCCTTTGGCAGCTACATGGTGTCTGCCTGCCTCTGCCTTCTTTTTCCCTGCATTCAGTTTAGTTTTCCTGCCTACCTATATTCTGCCCTTCCATAGAGCAAAGCATCTTTATTAAGCAATGGTAATAAAACATATTCCTAGCATACAGAGGGGAATCCCACATCAGCAGAGACTCCAGTATTTAACAGATATTGCATTCCTGGGTCCAGGACAATTAGAAGGGCACTGAATGAATTACTTTTGTGTTGCTTTAGTAAAATACCATGACCAAGAGACTTAAAGAAAAGGAGTTTGTTTGACTTCTGGTTTCTGAGGATAGGATGGTGGGAAGGGTGTAGTCACGAGAGCAGGAAGCTTAGGGATCCTATCTCAACTGTACACAGGAAGCAGAGGGGACAAACCAAAAGTGGGGTGAGACTAAGCTCTCAAATCTGACCCCCATCTTCCTCTATCAGGGAAGAACCTTCCATATCTTCCTCCAATGAGCACAAACAACAGGGACACATGTAGGAAACGTGAGGACGCTTCTCATCCGAACACAAAAGGCCCTGAAAACATCTCTCGACCCCCCACCCCCACCTTTAAGACACTTATCCACGGAGCATCTTGATGTTTCCAGAAATATCACCTGCAAGAGAGTGAAACATAGCTAGCTATGCACCCCCAAGCACCACTCAGACTTCTAGGATGCCCCCAGCTTTCTAAGCCTCTGCTTGTCACACACAAGACACAGACAATTCCAGAAATCCTATGGATAAAGCAAAATGTCCACAGGAAATAGATGGAGGACTTCGCAGCCACGAGCCACAAATCCATCTGGGAGGTGACCTACTGACTTTCAGAGAAAAGAGCGTGCTCAAAGCTCTGGCACAAGATGGACAGGCCTTACACGGGAAGGCGGAGCTGAACTTTAATTATTCTTCCACTCAACAAATGCTTGGTGAGACACGCCCCTCCCGGTGCGGGGAGGCTAGCACAGATGGACATGGGACAAGGATGAACATGGCATAGGAAATACCCACACCCCACGCCCCGGAGACAGAGTCTAACTGGCCTCTATGTAGCTATGTCACTGAGGGTGACTTTGAATCTCAGATCCTCCTGCCCCTCTCTCCTGGGTGCTTATGCAGTGCCAGGGATCAAACCCGGGGCTTCCTCTTCCTGCATGTTAGGCAAGCTCCCCATCCCTAAGGTACAGCTCCTTGAGGAATGCTTCTGAGCATGGAGATGCACTGTGCATCTATACCCATTAGCCACGCGCTGCCTATGTTACACAAAAATAGATTAAAACCGAAAGCTCAGTCGCACGGTGGTAGCAGCTCACAGGAATGTGCTCAAGGCCTAGACAGCGCAGACTTGGGCTCAGTCTGGCAGGACACAACAACAGACAAAGCCTCACAGGCTGAGTGTCACTGGCAAGGCCCCAGCCCTTTTCATTTTGAGATAAGTTAAGTCAGTGGAGCTACTTGGTTTTGGGGGTTATTTATTTTTATATGATTAACATTTTATATGTTTAACTGAATACATCTTTTTTATTGTTTTTATTGAGCTATACATTTTTCTCCACTTCCTCTCCTCTCCCCTGCCCTTCTACCCTCTCCCTTGGTCCCCATGTTCTCAATTCACTCAGTAGGTTTTGTCTTTTTCTAGTTCCCATGTAGACTAGATCCATGTATGTCTCTCTTTGGGTCCTCTTTGTTGTCTAGGTTCCCTGGGATTGTGAATTTCAGGCTGGTTTTCTTTGTTTTATGTCTAAAAGCCACTTATGAGTAAGTGCATTTGTTTGAAGAGCCTGCAGTGGGCCGAGCATTTGAGAGCCTGACTCCCTAGCCCAGTGGTTCTCAACCTGCGGATTGTGACCCTTTGGGGTTGAAACAATCCCTTCACAACAGCTGTGTACCCGATATCCTGCATATCAGAGATTTACATTACAATTTACAACAGCAGCAAAATTACAGTGATGTAGTAGCAACGCAAATGATTTTATGGTTGGGGGTCACCACAACATGCGGTATTAAGGGGTCACAGTATCAGGAAGGTTGAGAACCACTTCTCTAGACAGACTTCACCCTTAGGAGGTCCCAGTGCCCCCAGAGCTGTTCTCTCCAAGGCGGTAGATCCATCAATCTCTCTGGGAACTTGAGGCTCCTCTGGCATGCTACTGGACATTATAAATGACACCAATTGGGCCATGAAACCAGATGTTCTTCATCCCACACTGAACTGGGTTTTCTAAGGCCAGGCACCTATGAGAAGAACTTTACAATGTGTTCCGGGCATACACCAGCAAACACGTATTAAAACAATCTGGGTTTTACAGAGGCAGGAACATGTAGCAACGTTTAGAAGCTGTCGGTGCCAGTTCCACTAAGCACCACCAGGAGGCAGTGTCCATCCACGTTCCAGTTCCTCAGCCTGACCAGGATAGGCTTAGTAAACCCTTGTACTGCAAAACATTTAATGAGGGCCTACTGTGTACCAAGTCCTGTTCTTGGCAAGGGGACACCTCTGTAAACTTGGGGGGAGGGCTCTGCCCTAGAAATACACCCCCTATATGTGTCCTTTAAAAAAAAAGATATTCACCGAGATGTGTGGCCAAGCCACATTGCCTGACCCAGAGAAAACCGACTTGAAGAGCAAGATGGGGGACTTTCTGAGACTGGCGAGAAGAAATGCGGATATTCGAAAAGTTCATAATCCCCCAGACTCAGGGGCTACGACTACTTCTAAGAGGAGCGTTATTCTGCAGCCACCTTTCTGTTCCCATTCCAGAGGGAGAGGGGTCGCGTCTTGGCGTCTACATTACTGGACTTAGAATGGGTGGTCTCACCTAATAGACCAAAGGTGGGAGAAAAGGTGAGCGGCGACGACCTGAGACTGCCAGCTTGCTGCTGCATGGGATGCTAAAGCGCATCCCCTAAGGCCTAGCCTAGGCAGTGCTGACCTCAGACAGCCGGGTGGGGACGTTCTATAGCCCCCTTCCATGCAAATCCCACGCCCTCCTTGTGGGCACCGGCGTTAACTGCCCTGAGCATCAGGGCAAGCACAGTCAGAGACTGTGCTTTCTGTCGGTATGTGTGCCTGGGAGAGTGGCAGGCATGAGCCTACGTGAATGAAATGTGAGAGACGGTGGCGATCGTGAACACGGACCCACGTGAGTGGGTCACCGTGGTGAGGTTCATGTTTGGGATTGCCGAGGATACCGGTCTTGGATTCAATGTGCGCAACGAGAAAAGGGAGGGCTGGAGCGGGGTGGAAGGCGCGGAATGTGACCGGTGGGGACCTGCATCATACCGAGGCTTTGGTGACTTTAAAACGCGTGCAGTCTCTGAGAATCTAAGCCCGGGACTCTTCCGGTACGTGTGGCGAGTGCCCCTCTAGGACCCCCGTGGGGATATTGTGATGTATGTGGCTGAGTGAGAATGTTTCTGCACACAGATCAACCTGGGCAATTGAACGACTGAACTCTTACCAGGGAGGCGATGACTTCGAATTGGGGACACTGGAGGTTTGTTTGGAGATGGAAGGCGTCTCAGCGGTCAGAACAAGCCGGGCGACTGGGGTTGCGGGCTTCCTGCGGCTGGTCCTGAGCAGAGCAGAGCCGAGCAGAGCCGCAGACCCGGCCGGGGCGGGGCCTGGTGGGCGGGGCCTACCGGAGGGGCGGGGCCTCGGCTGCTGCAGCGCGGGCCGGGCCAGGGGGCGCCTCGCGCTGCCGCGGCTCGAAAGGACTATGCAGTGAGGCGGGCTCGGCTGGCGGGCGTGCGCGGAGCGGGGGCCGCGGGCGCGCTGCAGAGATGTGACTCGGGCCCAGGGCCAGCAGGAGCGTCGGCGCTGCGGGGCCGCGAGGGTCGGTAAGTGCCAAGCAGCGCGGGCGCTGGGAGGGCGCCGCAAGGACCCCAGAAACTTTTCCCGCCGTGGGCTTGTGAAGATCCGGAGGGGATCCGAGGCTCATGCTTTTTCTGTTTTCCCTCCTCGGGGTACATCTGCATGGAAAGCTGTGGGGGTGAGGGGTGCCACAGTGCGGTGGGAGAGGAGCCACAGAAGGCTGACCGAGAGCAAGGGTTTGGGGACCTTTATCTGATGGGGGGGGGTTGTCCATGGAGCAGATAGCCATAGCTCTGAGTAGGGTCTGGGGTGACGACAGACGACAGGCAGTTGGGAGTAAAGGGGAGTCCGACCCTGTGCTAGTGACCCCTGTGAGAGGCGTCGCAGGCAGGTTTCAGGGTCCAGGCGGGGAGCGAGGCGGGGGTGCTGGCCATGAACTAGGCAGTCTTGGCCTGGGTAAAGGGCCGGCCTTTGGGGACGTGCAACCTCACCTGCCGCAGGGTCTGGGGGACCCAACTTGCAACCCGCAGTGTCCGCGCACTCTTGGAAAAGGGCGCAAGAGGGTGGGCACCACAGGGAGGAAATCTGGGGCTGGGAAACCAATAGTAGGCTGGAAATCCAGGGGCGGCTGCATACGGTTAAGGGGGAGAATTTCTGTCCCAGGCGAGGGCACTTGGGCCTCTGAAGGAGGCAGCCTGGCTAGAGGTAAGGACTACTCGGTGCAACGACCCCTCTTTCTGGGGAACTGCACAAGGATCCCACACATTTCGAGGACCGGGTGAGAGAGGCAAGCCAAGAAGAGGAGCCCGCACCCCGCCTTAGCGAGCGGTAGCTGGTTAAAAGCTTTGGATCAGCCCACCGACCTTGCCCCAGAGGACGCCCCAGAACAGAGGGCTCGTCCCCCTGTTCCTGCTCCGCCAGACCCAGGCCTAGCCTGCCCCCCCCCTCCTTCTTCTTCTGTTCGCCAAGGGGGCGGCTCTTTGGAACAGGGACAAAGGCCCCGGGAGTGTGGCGGGCACCACCGTCCCCGCCTGGGGCCCCAGCACACGCGCCGCATCGGCCGCCCGAGTGCGCCGGGGTGGGGGCACCTGAGCAGCGTCCAGAAAGCTCTGGGGGTCCCCACAAAGACCAGAGAATGCGAGAGAGGCTAAACATACCCCCACTACCGCAGTACTTAGAACGTTACTTCCTAAGTTTCTTCGGTGGGCTCTCGGGGCTTTGGGAATAACCACACTTGGAGTTAAACTACATGCAAATAGCATGTAAATAGAATGCAAATTGGCATCTGTTGGTTGGAAATCCTCCTCCCGGCTAGTTTTCTATCTCGACTGTGAACATTGTTTGCCTGATCCCTTGCTTCTACATCTGAAAAGGGCCAGCTGAGTTGGAAGGAGGAAAGATGGGAGGGGAAGGGGTTGCAGTTTGGGACCCGGGCAGTAAGAGGAGAGCTTTCTTTATACAGACTCTAATCCTTGCTGGGTTTGTTTGCTTGCTTGCTTTTCAATATATGTGGTGGACACAACCGAGTGCTGAGGAAATAACTTGTATAAAATGAATAGATCAAGATTGGGGCGGGAGCGGGGACACGAGACCGCAGAGAAGTGGATGAAGAAACGCTAATAGAGCAAGTAAATACCACCTCATATAACACCTGCTGGAACAGGGCTGTCTGGAAAATGACGTGAACAAGGCTTGTGGTGCGTGAGGCGACACCTGCGGAATGACATTTTTGAGTGGACCCCGCGGGGGGGGGCGGGGCTCCACTTAGAGGGCGATTTGGGGCCAAAGGGCATCCAGGCTGCAGAAGCTTGGAGGTGGGAATGAGCTTGGAGCAAGAGACACAAAGACCATTGTAGCCAGTGTGTGGGCGGATTTGTGGATAGGCGAGTGGGGACCAGAGGCGCTAGACAGATCCTGGTCTCTGGAGTCGTGGAAAGGCATTTAGAATTTATTCTCTTCGGGGCCACTGAATCCTTGGAGGGTTCTCAGCAGGAGGCCACAGGGTGTGTTTTTTAAAAGTTCCCTTGACCTCCCCAAGGAGACAGACCGCAAGCAGCTCCCTTCTGGCAGGGAAGCTGTGGTGCAGGGAGTCCCGGCTAAGGATCGCTATGGATCCAGGCTGGGTCAAATGCTCTGAGCCCGAGAGAGCCTTGTGAGCTAATTGGAGGAGTGACTTGAGTTTTTAAAGATCCACCTCCTACTTCTAGACTGTTCTTATCTACCCTAGGGAGCCCCCACCCAGGGTCCAAGACCTGTGTCGCATTTCAGTTTTGAGCTAACTGGGGATTCCGAGTTAGTCACGCTCTCGCCTCAAAACTGCACCCAGAGAAGGAGGTTCAGGCAGCCTAGGCTGCAATTTGCATTTAAATGATTGCTTTTATTTACCGGCTCGCAGCTGCTTTGCATATTCATGGCTCACAGGGCTGATGTTCCTGCTGCACTACTTAGTGACTAACCTTAGAGGGTCTGTAAAGTTGAGAGCCCAAAAGTGGTCAGTGTCTAAGCAGCCCCGGGTAATGAAAATGATGACGCTGTCTAACTTGGAAAAGATATCAGAGGGAGGCAGAGACAGTTTGGATCTGGGAAAGAGTTTAATGTCAGGAAACCTTGTAACGGTTTAACCCAGCCAAGCAGGAAACACACCTCAGCTCCAGAGGAGTGGGCTGGGACAGAGTGAAATGCTGGGGCTCAAGAGAGATTGGCTTCCAGACTCAATCTGGACTTCTGCCAGACATGGGGCCAGGACTGGGGTACAGTGGAAAGGCCTGAGGTCAGGAGCTGGGGGGGAAATGAATTCCTAGCTTGGTCTGTAGATTCCATGAAGCCGCTGGCCAGGCAGCTTGACCTCATTGCCTTCACGGTCCCAACAGGACAATGGGACTCTTGAGCAAGCACCTCCTGCTTCCTCTGGGCAAAGGGCTTTTCTCGTGGATCTCCTTCAAGCAGCACAACCATCTCTGCTGAGGAGGAGACTGAGGTTTGCAGAGATTAGGTAACACCACTGTCACAAGTTCTACTGGCCCACCCTCCCGCTGAGACCTTGGAATCTGAGGAGAGTCAGCCGGGTACTGAGCTGTGACCTATGCTGAGCCTGGGAGCCCCCCCCCCCATACACACACACCTGCTCATTTTGTCCTTTTGTGTGTGTGTGTGTGTGTGTGTGTGCTGGTTCAAATTCTGCCCTCCTGCACTGGTGAGGCAAGAAGAATGATCTCTTCGCTGTTAGCTGCAGAGCTAAGGGAGGCTGTTCAGAAGGGTTTCAGGGCAGTTTGGGACATTTTGTTTTCCATCCCTGTGGGGGGACCAAAGGGAAGGGATTCTACCTCCCAGGAGAAGGCCCAGTGTGTGGTCTCTGGCAGCCTTGGCTCTGACTACTTAATAGCCAGGTCTGGTTTCAGGGTCACTGGCCTGGTTCAACCTTGACAGTGAGGCTCAAGCTCAGGGCTCCAGTTCCCATCCAAAAGCTTGTCTCCTTCCCACCACCTCCAGGACCTGTTGGCTTTGGCATATGATAGGAGAGACTAGAAACCAGTGGTAGATAAACAGATGGGAGAGCCCCCAAGTGATTCCATCTCCATGGCAACAGCCCCTCCTAGAAAATCCCTGGAAGACGAATTTACCCCTGCAGACAGTGGAACATTTACGTTAGCTAGTGTCCTACACCCTGTAGGACATGTAAATGTGCATGTAAGTGTATATGTTCATGTGTGTACGCTAGTAGATACTCCTGTGTGTGTGCACGAGAGAGTGCATTCATGTTTGCTTATGACTATATGTATATATGGGGTGTATGTGCATGTGGGGGCCAGAGGTTGACATTTGGTGTTGGAGATTCTTTGTCATTTTATTTATTGAGGCAGGGTCTCATAATGAACCCTGAACTTGCCAGTTCAGCTAGTCTATCCAGCCAGCTTGCCCCCAGGTAACCAATCTCCACCTACTGAGATTACAGCCCTGCCATTAGGGAAGCCCAGCTTTTAGGGGATCTGAAGTTTGGTCTTCACACTTGCTGGGCAAACACTTTACCCACCTGGCCACTGCACAGCCCCCACCTCCTGTTTGAGACTGAACTCAGACTTGAGATCCTCCTGCATCAGCTTCTCGGATGCTGGGATTACAGGTGAATGCCACCACACCCACTTCCAATAGTTACCTCAGTCCTCACCACAGCCCTGTGATGGGGGTGCTGTTATTACCCTCACTTTGCAAATGAAGAAACAGAGGCAAGAGAAGTTAAATCAGCCACTCAGAGTCATAACAGGCTAGCAAGTGGTCTGGGGTAGGACTTTTATTATCTTATCGGGACAATACTGGGGGTGAGACCTACAGGCATGTGCCTACTGGACTAGTCTCCAGCCCCAGGGTAGGATCTGGAACTGGGGAGTGTGACTCTGGCAGGGTCCTGACTGCCCTGCTCACATAGAGTCCCACAGAGTCCTCAGCAGTTTCTGCGGGGGGGGGGGGGGGGGGCAGTGCTCAAGACAGTGAAAGAGACTGTTTCTCCGGACTTGTGTGGGATGGAGTGTGGGATGTGTATGGTGTAGCGTGTGTGTGGTGTGTGTGGTATGCTGTCTGCGTGTGGTGTTTATGGTGCTTGAGGGAGTTGTTTTGCAGGGTATTTAAGAACATGGGGTGAGTCACATTTCTGAGTGCCTGGCTGGCAGCAGAGGTAATTAGTATGGGAGCCGAGGCCTCTGCATTCATCCCCATTTATCCTTTCCTCCTTTTGAGGAGCCGCTGCCCTCACCCATGGGTCTGTTGCCATGTATTCATCCGGCCCAGGCAGCCCTGCCTTGAGGCTGCCTCAGAACCTCTAATCTGTATTGTTCCACGCAGGGATCAGAGGTGGGAGGCAGCAGGTGGCTGATTGAACAGGGTGGGGCTTACCTGACAAGGGGCACTTTAGATGGAAGGGGGTAGTGCCTGCCTGGGCCTCCTGCTCTGTGTCCTCTCTCATCCAGACTTACGTGTCTGAGTGTGGCACGTAGAGCTGGGACACTCCAAGAGTCAAACTTCGAGTTAAGTCTCTCAGACTCTCCGTTTCCTCTGTATAGAAGAAAATGTTAGTACGTGAGAGAGCTTGTATGGCAAGTTTCATTCATTCGGGGACTGAAGGGCAGAACAGAGCAGATGAGGGTGTGGGTGATAGGTGGAGGGGAACAGAGTAAATAAAATAAGAGACAACTGGACTGCAGGGACCCGAGTTCGGATCCCGTGGCCTTGCACATCTCTAGCCCCAGTACTGGGGGTTAGAGAGAGGTAGATCCCAGCAGCTTGCTGGGCAGACAGTCTAGTGGGATGGATTCAGTGAGGCCCAGGCTCAGAGAGAGGCCCCGCCTGAGAAAATGGAACCAATGATAGAGAATGATACCCAAAGTCAACCCCAGGCCAGCGGTGTCTGCTTGGGAGAGGACAGCAGTACACACACATACATGCTTGTGACCCAGACAACAGAGTCCAGGGTCGAAAGTACTGGCCTAGTGTGTAGTGGGGGCAGGGAGGACCTCTTGGAGATAAATCATCCAGCAAAAGTCACCAGTGACTCTTCTATGAGTTCTCGACAATAAGAGGCTTGTTTGCCTCGGGCTCTGTTTTTCTGGCAGCATGTGACCTTGGCCAAGCATCTCCTGGCCCCATCCTGTGCAGCATCGTGTCCTGTGAAATGGAAACACTTTAACGCTCACCCCTAGGAGTATTCTGTAGATTCTGTCTGTTTTTTGAATTAAGGTTACGCAGTGGTAGCTCAGGCTGGGCTAGAAGTTACTGTATAGCTCAAGGTGGCTATGATCTTCTAGCCCCAGCCTCCCAAACGCCAGGATTACAGGCCTGTACCACCCTAGCTAGCTCCCTTTGGCAGACCCTTGGATGTTACTGTATGTTTCAGGGAACCCGGTGAGCAGTTACTGTAGTTGTCAGTGTGACTCCCTAGAAATCCTAGATGAGCTAGTGGCCTTGGCTTCAGGGTAACCCCTTCCCTTCATCCTATACACAGTTCTGTGGACTTGGGTGGCCACACCCCATCATCTTCCTTAGAGCCAATAGTCACCAACTTGAGGCAACTGGGCTCTCTCCTCCGGTACCTGGCAATGCTTGGTTTCATCTATATGCCTAGATAAGGGTCAAGAAGGAGCCATTACTCCTAGGTTTTTGAGAACCTGTTGGCAAGTGACAGAAACCCAGATCAAATTGGTGTCATTCACACTATGTAGTTAATTGGTTGCTGGTAGCAGGCACAGCTGAATCCAGCAGCCTTTCAATGGATTAGGATTCCAGCCTATCTCCTGGCTGATCCTCTGGGTCAGTCTTACCCTCAGACAGGTTCTCCCTGGGAGAGAGATCTGTCCTCTCCCATGACAAGACTCTAACCTTCCAACTTATCAATTCCATCTCAAAGAGAAGACGTCCCTCCAGTGAATGTCAAACCTTCCTGCTAATTCGTTGCTCTGTGTCAAACCACGGGCCTATTTATGACGCAATCAGTTCAGCCAGAGAGAACTGAGGGTGTCCAGATTGGCCAAGCCTGAGCTGGTGCTGCCTGAGCTACAATTTTAATTACTTTTCCTGTTGCTGTGAGAATATACCCTGATGAAAGGAACTTAAGAGGAGAAAGGGTTTACCTCAGGTCACAGCTGGAGGGTTCAGTCCATCAAGGCAGAGTAGTCAAGGCTACAGGATCTTGAGGCAGCTGGTCGCATTGGATCCACAGTCAGGAGGCCAAGGGAGATGGATGCTATCGCTCAAGTCACTTTCTCCTCCTGTGGTCCAGGACCCCTGCACAGTGTGGGTCTTATGCAGCTCAGCTAACCTAATCCCGATAATCCCTCACAGCCATGTCCAGGGGCTTGTCTCCCGGGTGAGTCTAGAGTCTGTCAAGCTGATGTTAACCATCACAGCTACATTTCTTGACACACAAGGTAACTGATCAAAACGAAGAGATGAAAGAAGCCCTCTGCTTCGTGGTTTTTGAGACTTCGCCTCATCATGATGGGGGTGGCACAGCAGTGGCCGTGTATGACGGCATCGTTTCTTCTCGTGGCCTTAGGCCAGGCCCTGCTTCGTCATGACTGGGATGGCACTGCCGTGGCTGTGTATGAACTCAGTTCCTCCCTTGGCCTTAGACCAGACTCTGCTGTGGGTTCTAAAAGCCAGACCATTAACTATCAAAGGTCCCTACTTCCACTCACCAAGCCCCACCTCCTAAAGACCCCCTTGATCTTTAAAATAACTCTACCACCTGGGGACATTGCCCTCTTAATTCATACCAGACCCCCAGCTGGGAGCTAGGACTTAAGGTAACTCTCCAAAAGGAAATTGGAAGCTCTTTGCAGAAATGAGAGAAGCCGCTGCTGTGACCAGACCAATAGCTGTCCGTGAAGGAGAAAGGAGCATTACCTGTGGCCGCGAAAGCAGAGAGCCTGAGAGGGTCCATCTGCTGTGGCCGAAAGGAAGCAGAAACTACAGTCCTGGCCGTGGACTACAAGAACCTGCACAGTCTCAGAAATGTGGGCGCCATCTTGGTGTTACCCCTTTCTGGTTAAGATAGGCAGGAGAGGCAGGAAGCAAGCAAGAAGAGCTGAGGAAATTGAGCCTCGGTCTACAGCCAGGCTCAGAAGGAGGCGCTTTGCCAGAAAGAGTGGCTAGGCACACCTAAAAAAAGCCAAGTCCTACAAGCAAAGATGGTGAGGTATAGGCCCGACCAAACCTGGTGGGGTTTCTGGTGTCTTCCATCGGTTCTGACTTTGATGTCTAAAATCAGCCTTCCTCAGCCTTGGTACCGTGGACTTAACTGACCTACGTCATTCTGTTCGGTGGAGACTGCTGTTCACATTGTAGGCCTGGTCTCTGCTCCATAGATGCCCATTCTTGTGACATCCAAAACTGCCCCTGGTTGAGAACCATCGGCCAAAGGGTGTGTAGGTGAGAGATGGCGAGGGAGGGGCATTGGTTCAGCTTCCAGAAGCGTCTTCCCTAACATCATTTCCTCACCTCCAGGGGAAGATGGGATTGGCTATAAACTAGAGAGATTCCCTTGAGTGTGTTGCTGAGAACTCTCCTAATGGGGGTTCACTCTGGAGATCCTCCCCACCTTGTTGTGAACCATCGGCAGCTTGTCCTGTCCCATCTTGTTCTTAAATTTTGGTTCATAGCATGTTTGCCAGCCTTGATTAGCGGCTCTGTTCCGAATGATGTCTCTCCAAAGTACACCATGTAGCCATGTTCCTTAGGGGTGTGCGTGTACAGCATACACACACGGGGGCTGCAGGGGCTCTACCATGTGGGTCCCAGGGATCCAAGGTTCTCAGACTTGGCGGCATTGGCAGCAAGCACCCTCACCAACTGAGCCCTCCAGCACAGTTTAGAAATATCAAGAGAGAAGTATTTTCATTTCTTGGGGTTCAAGTGGTCAATGTAAACCCCACAGTTGAATAAATGACTGCACAGGGAACTGCTGATGGGGCCTCCGTGGCACTATTATGACTAGACTACAAGCCGGTGGCCAATATCTGGGGTGTAGCCTCACCCCTATATTTACCTGAGTGGGAGGAATCTTGTTTAAGGAACCTCTCTACCCAAGTACCTTCTTTTGTATCGTGCCTTCTCTCTGTAAGTGCAGCAAACCAACCCACCCCACCAGCCATTTTCTACAGCATCTATTATTTATGGGGTCGATGGCCTGAAGGCCAGGGAGGGACCCAGGATGCACAAGGGATCTCTCTAAAGGAGAGGAGGAGAGAGGTGGTCAATACTGCATTTACTTAAGGGAAGCCCCAGGGATGTCTGGCGTTGTGCTGTGGGGAGGGTGATTGGTTACAGACCTACACACAGGTGGAATTACAACCCCAAACTAGCTTAACATGACTAGGAATGAGTTTGGGGCACAGCTGTGCAGATGTGGCTTCTTGAAAGCCCATTTAGAAGCAAGGAGCTGGTGCCCGTGGGGTAAAGAGCAATCTGGGTGCACAGCTCTTGTTCTGTGGGGATTTCCCAAGCCCCTGCCTTGTGCCAGATGCTGTTTGCTAATACTGGCATCTTCACCAACAATCCATTGTGGGGGCATTTGTGCCCCTCACCCAGGAGATATTTGGCCGCGTATAGAAGCTGGGTTGGTGAGACACATTCCTATGATGCATAGGATATCCCAAGGACAGGGGAAAAAAAAAAAGACCTGTCCGGTATAGATGCCAGATGTGACAAGGTTGGGAAAGCAGAGTCTACTACTAAGGAGCAAAAGTGAGTAAAAGATACTGTCTCTGCCTCCCTGCCTGCTGCTGCAGACAAAAACAAGGAGGAGAGGAGAAAGGGGAAGAGAAAGGAAACAAGGTAGGCAAAAAATGGCAGGCTTGATTAGTGCTCCGCCTACAAGACCCTGTCTGTGGGAGCTGCACTGACCTTGTCTGAACTGACGTGATGGTTCTTTTTTTTTTTTTTTTTAATATTTATTATGTATACAATATTTTGTCTGTGTGTATGCCTGCCGGCCAGAAGAGAACACCAGACCTCATTACACATGGTTGTGAGCCACCATGTGGTTGCTGGGAATTGAACTCAGGACCTTTGGAAGAGCAGGCAATGCTCTTAACCTCTGAGCCATCTCTCCAGCTCCCTGAGGTGACGGTTCTTGAAAAGAGCTGGAGGCGGGGAGTGGAGTGGAAGCATCTCTGCAGGACCAGGCCTGGTGACACTGGCCTACACTGCTGCTCAAGAGGCTGAGGCAGGAAAGTTGCCAGTGCGAGCCCGGCTTGGGCTGTGGTGAGTTCGAGGCCAGCTGGACCAAGGTAGTATAGCTCTACCTCAAACCGAAAATTTAAAAACAAAACAAAAAAAAATGTAAAGGGATCAGCGATGTAGCCCAGCCGCTGCTTAACATGCATGAGGTCCTCGGTTTAAGTAGAAAAGTAGAAAAAGAAAGTTAAAATAATAGGGATGTCCTTGAGTATCAAGAGCACATGGAAGAGAGTGTGGCAGGTTGAACTCTGCCAGGACAGGGATAACAGGGGAGCTGGAGAGAATGGAGCCTCGGAAGATCTACGGGGGAGGAAGAAGTATGAGGGGGACAGAGCATGGAGACATTCCTTCCGGACGGACAGGCACATACGCAGGAAATGCTCCAGGATCCCTTGGATGCCAATAGCCCTAGGTGCCAGCATCCAGCTGATGTTCCAGGCCTTTCTGTGAAGGGCACCATATTCACGCACAGCCAATGCCCATGCCCCGTGGACTTTTAGGTCACTTACAATACCTAATACAATGTCAACCCTTGTTGCGTCATGTTCAGGTGACAACAGAAAAATATCTGCACGTGTTCAGGACAGACAGACTCTTTTTCTCGAGTATTCTTCATCCGAGCTTGGTTGAATTTGCGGGTGCAGGAGACTTGGCTGGGCCCACAGGATGTAACCCATGTGTAAATCGGGGGGAGTTCTCTCCCTCTGCTGAGAGCAGTGGTTTCCTGAAGTGTGGTTGTGTGCCCGGGGGTGAGTGTCAGAGCCTGAAGACCCTGTTTTGTCACCTGAAAATGGAGGTCACAATGGGACCTGCTGCCTCATAGGGCATTATGAGGACTGGATGAGCCCAGGTTTTGGTCTAGAGTGAGTGGTCAGTAAATACTCCCCTTAGCCTTTGAGGATAAGGAAGAAATAAGGGGTGTTGCCCAGTCGAGTACCTGGCTGGTGGCTATCCCTTTAAAAACGCCTCTCGTCCCCTTACTTTGGGAGAGGCCAGATTTACAGACTACAGAGGGGTAGAGAGATTAGGTGAGTCTCCCTTCCATTGGCCCTCCGGCCACTGCTGGTGGTGGCTCATGGCTACTAATCTGGGTCAGGGTTCAAGTGGGAGGCAGAGAGCCTGGGAAAGGGACCACAACGCACTGAGAAAATCGATGCTGTTATCTCAAAGGCCTGAAGGAGCCTTGAGGGCTGCCGGGTTTGACAAGAGACAAGGCCTCAGGAAATCAGGAAAGTGGGGTCTTCCTGTGGATTGAGCTTTCTCCCTGCTTGTCCCCATTTTCTAGAATCTTCCTGGTGTCAGAGAGAAAGATGAGAACCCACCAAGTGTTCCCCCTGCCCCTGCTCCTGGTGATTGCCTCGGTGGCTTCAGAGAACGCCAGCACATCCCGGGGCTGTGGGTTGGACCTTCTCCCTCAGTACGTGTCCCTGTGCGACCTGGACGCCATCTGGGGCATCGTGGTGGAGGCAGTGGCCGGGGCGGGGGCCCTGATCACACTGCTCCTGATGCTCATCCTCTTGGTGAGACTGCCCTTCGTCAAGGACAAGGAGAAGAGGAGGCCCGTGTGTCTCCACTTCCTCTTCCTGCTGGGGACCCTGGGCCTCTTTGGACTGACATTTGCCTTCATCATTCGGATGGACGAGACGATCTGCTCCATCCGACGCTTCCTCTGGGGTGTCCTCTTCGCGCTCTGCTTTTCCTGTCTGCTAAGCCAGGCATGGCGGGTGCGGAGGCTGGTGCGCCAGGGCACGAGCCCAGCCGGCTGGCAGCTAGTGAGCCTGGCACTGTGCCTGATGCTGGTGCAGGTCATCATTGCCACCGAGTGGCTGGTGCTGACCGTACTGCGTGACACCAAGTCAGCCTGCGCCTACGAGCCCATGGATTTTGTGATGGCACTCATCTATGACATGGTATTGCTGGTCATCACCCTGACACAGTCCCTCTTCACTCTGTGTGGCAAGTTCAGGCGGTGGAAGGTGAACGGAGCCTTCATCCTCATCACAACCTTCCTCTCTCTGCTCATCTGGGTGGTCTGGATGACCATGTACCTGTTCGGCAACTCGATCTTTAAGCAGGGAGATGCCTGGAGCGACCCCACCTTGGCCATCACCCTGGCAGCCAGTGGCTGGGTTTTTGTCATCTTCCACGCCATTCCAGAGATCCACTGCACCCTCCTCCCACCCCTGCAGGAGAACCCACCCAACTACTTCGACACCTCACAGCCCAGGATGCGGGAGACGGCATTTGAGGAGGACATGCACCTGCCTCGGGCCTACATGGAGAACAAGGCCTTCTCAATGGATGAACATAGTGCAGGTAAAGTGGTCACTGCTGGGCCTGGGACAGTCCCCGGAAAGCCATAACCAGGGCAGATGCTCCCAGACCCAGCGGCGGACTCGATGACCATGAATGGCCGACCCCCATGCTGACACTGATCAGAGCTATTTTTATGTATGTTTTCCTCCTGCCAATTGCTCCCTGATTGGTTATAAAAATCCAAGAGATGGGGCTGGGGAGATGGCTCAGTTGGTAAAGTGTTGTCAGGGCGAGCGAGAGGATTGAGTTCACCCTCTAGAACCCAGGGAAGAGCAGGCGTGGTGGCATATCTTATGATAGTTCCAACGCTAAGAGGTAGAAGCAGGTAGACCTTGAGGCAAGCAGACAATCTGTGAGCCCTAGACACCCTGACACCCTCCAAAAACAGATAGTTTCTCAAAAACAGTATCTGAGGTTGACCTCATGCCTATACACACACAACACACACAATTTACCACCACCACCGTTTCTGGCCTTTCAAAGTCATGGGAAGCTCAATGATAGAGCATTTGCCCCGCATGACCAGGCCCTGGGTCTATCCCTAGCAGCATCCACACCGAAAATAACACCAATTTAAAACAGCGTATCTCCTGGCTCTAACAATGCCGAGCCAGCCTTCCTACATGGCTGCAGGTTTTCTTGAATCTCACTTGAGTCACTGGGCCCTGAAAGGCCAGGCCTCTTGCCTCACCTCACACTTTTGGCTGCCCTTATGTGGGAATACACTTCCTGCTTGCCACGCCCTCTGCCGCCCTCTGCTGATCCCCCGACATCGGATCCCTGGCTGTTTGGGTTTGCAGCCTACGCAGTGTGCTAGATGGACGCAGGTCACCATGACACTGCCCCTGGCCTCCTCCACCTCAGTCATCGGCAGTGTTCAAACTGGATCCCAAAGTCAAACGCCCATGTGCAAACCCTGCCTCTCCCACTTCCTGCCTGCACCTTTCAGTGGATGACATGGCCTCTCTGAGCCTCAGGGTCTCTAATTTGTAAAAGGAAAATGATGGGAGGGCATAGTGTGTAGGTTCGCTACAGAAAGTATTACAGTGGGGACCAGACCCTGGTGGCACTGAGCGTGGAGCTTGTGGGTCTTGGCTGGGTCTCTCGAAAGTGGAGTCTGAGACACTCAGGAAAGGGATTTATATTGAGTCGTGGCCTCCTAAAGGAGAGCACAGAAGCAGGCCGCCCAAACAGTTGTATTTATAAGCTTGTCTCTGTTACAGACAGCCAGGCTCAGTCCTGCAGAGACGCTCTGAGGATATGCGTAGAATGATCCCAGAGCCGGCTCACCAGGACAGAAGGCTTGGCCCCCCATCCGCTCTTAACTTCCCTCTTCCGTCACCAACATCCCTATTATTTGGCTAAACCTTCACTAGCTCCTCTGGGTCAGACAGAGGACGCAAATTTGGTGGCAACTGGGGTGACATATGGGTGCCCAAGACTACCTGTTTCTGCTCAGGGGTGAGGTCACAGTAGGATGGAGGAAGATGTGCTCACCAGAACTCCAAAGACCCTGTTTTTGGGGTTGGATAGGTACACTCAGGAGGCTGGCTGGGTCCCACCCTGGAGCTTAAATGAATGATCTTTCTCATTGTGCCAAAGATGCCCCAGAGGCCCATCCGTGATATTGAATCCCGGTTCTGGTGAGGCACTGATCACCTGACATGGTCACTGTTGAGCACAGTTCTGCCCTCAGGCTGCACTGTCCCTGCAGTCCCCACCATTACCCTGTGCAGCCAGCCCTCTCATATCTCCCCCATGACAGATAGGTGCAAGCTGAGGCTCAAAAGAATGGCGTCTCCTGAAGACTTACAGCTGGAACGTGGCCCATGGCAGACTGAAATTTAGCAACATTTCTCTTTAGTTGCCAGGTCCAAGTGTGAGCCATTCTCAGGAGCTGGTCGCTTTACACAGCCTTGCAAGTTAAGCGTGGGAGCCCGGGGTGCAGCCCACTCCTCCCCTGTAGGCCGGGAAGCATGTCGAGTCCTCACTTCCTATAGAGACATTCATATCCTTGTCAGACCTAGATGTGTTGGCTTGGCTTCCTCTGCACCCCTGACCTCTGGCCAGACTCCTATGTAGGAGGGGCGCCAGCAGCCCCTCTCTGGACAGATGGGAAAGTCCCAGTGTGGCTGTAATCCAGGTTGCTCTCTTCTTACATAAAGCTCCAGGCCAGATGCCTGTGACTGTGGAGATATTGGTAGGGATTTGGTATCAGTCCATCTGGAGGACAGGAGAAGGTACAGTCATGCTAGAGGTCACCTTTGAAAACTTAGAGGCCTCTACAAGGGGCCGTGGTGACAGAGGGACTTGGCTAGTCCTGGGGTGCTGGCAGCACCACCTGTTTTTGACAGCTTCTCCTGGAGGGTGGCCCTTCAGGGGCTAAGAACCAGCGGTTGAGTGGAATGTTAGATTTCCTTGCAGTAGAACTAGAAGGTCAGAAACACCAGAGCAGTGGTGTTTTAAAAGTAATGGTGGCCAGACGTGATGGCACACGCCTGCTATCCCAGGACTCACTGAGAGAGGGGAGGCGGGAGAAGTGAGTTCAAAGCCAGTCTGGGAGACATAGCAAGACGCACAACTCCCAGCAAAACAAACAAACTGCAAATAGTGACAGCAACAGAAACCATACACCAAGTGCCACTCTGAGTGTTGTATCGGCTACTCTCATTCCTACAATCGCCCACGAGACCTGTCTGGACACCGAGGTGTGAAGCCGCTAAGTGCTTCCTCATCTCCAGAACAAAAAGAAGCAGAACGCAGGAAGGCAGGGTGGTCCTTCACCTGTCTCCCCTTCAGAATCATTTAGGCTACTGGAAAAAAAAACAAAAAAACAAAAAAGACCATCCACTCTGTCCCCCTACCCCCGGGCCCTCTAATCAAGTCTGACTCTGAGGTCTGTATCATTTGTTTCGCTTTCCAAGTGGTCCTAGGGCGTCACTAGGTGGAAACCCCAGGTCCAGGTGCTGGCCTGGCATGTGCTTTAAGTCAGTGTGATGGAGGCTTTTCGGGGGTCAGTAGATGACGATTCCCATATTCTGGGGATGCTAGGGAATTTTCCATCAGACACCAGCATTTATTTTCTGGTCCTCTGGCTACCCCACTTGCCTCAGGCTTCCCGTGATAAACAATGCCACAGTAAGCACCGCTATCCATTCATCTCTCTGCTTTTTGGTCCACTAGCTCCTTGCAAAAGATGTCCTAGATATGAGTTAAATAATCTGCATTTTAAATCTCGGCACACTGTGCCAGAGAGCCCCCAGAAGGGCAGGCTGAGGGCCCACTGTCTGACTGATTGCATTGCAAGTCTCTCCTTAAATCTTCAGCAACCTTGGGAGTTGTCAGATTTTTTTTTTTAAGACAAGTTGTTCTTGTTGGCTTGCTTGTAGTGCTGATGCTGGAACCTAGAGCCCAGTGCATGCGGGGTCAATGAGCTCCATCCCGAGCAACCCTTATGAAGTCCACCTCCTCCTCTTTTTTTTTTTTTTAAGGCATCTTTTAGACTATCAAAAATACAGATCCACCAAAATTACTTGAGATTAGGCAGGACCGTGCTCAGACAAGGCTCACCCAGAGACTATCCTGGCTGGGCCGGCCTTTATGCCAGAAGCTCTTACTCTGCTGGCCAAGGACCATCTGGGCACGCTCCTTTGCCACAGAAGGAGCAGCTGTTGGCACCTTTCATGCTGACTTCAGCCAGTTTATATTTTAGGAACCCGGCGCCATGAGGGGGCCTTATCCTTGGAGTGGCTAGTACCCAGGAGCCGAAATGGTCATGTCCTCCTGCACTGGGATCTTGTGGCCAGCCTCTTGGGCTCTCTTCTCTTGACTGTTGGTCCCCCAAGTAGTCATGTGATGGAAGGCATGTTCTTCAGGTTGCCCTGTGGCTCTAGGAAGCTGCAGTGGTGTTGCCCCGATATTGCCTTCCATCAGTGTGACCCTCACACACACAGATACACTTAGCTAGACTGTGCTCATTAATACCAATAAGGCGTGAGGTAAGTGCTAAGAGATTCAAATACACCCAAGGATGTCGCACCTCAGATCACGTCTTAGGAAGTGCTAACAAGCAGGCGAAGCATGCACTTTTCAAAGGAACATGTGTTCCCTCTTTTGTTAGGGACCCTGGACTCTAAGAGCTTATTAAAGCCAAAGGCTACTTCGACGTTTTGTTTACTGTTGGAGATCCTGAGCAAAGCATGGGGAAAGGCATGGCTAATATGGCCTCACTTGCAGAGCCTACACCAGAGAAAGTTGGCATCTGACCAATGAGTTGATGCCTCCAGGTACCCACGTAGGAATAACACTGCCTGTCCTTCAGCTCTGATATTAGTCAAAGCCTCTGAGATTGGTTACGAGCAATTTAAAATAAAATAAAATTGGATTGCTAAATTAATCAAACAAATAAATGAAGATCCTAAGTGCCTGAGATAGCAGGTTTCAGGAAGGGCTAGATATAAAAACTCAAGTAATGACTAAACTTGACTCCTCCCCATCTCATAGTGAAGGCATCACAGTCCCCAGTAGCTCTGGGCTTGCCCAGAATCCCAGGGGAAAAACAAATCTTTCCAGAAGGCTTGAGAAAATCCCAGCATTATTTCTGTTTGGCTCTGAATTTCCTTCCCTGAACCAGTGTGTTCTCAAAGATGGAATGCCATGACTGGTTAGGTCTGTCACAAGCTGGACCTGGAACCCATTCCAAAGGACCTAAAATGCCAAAGGTGTGCTCATAAAACCACTAATAGCTTGCAAAGAGGGACCTTGGGACCGTGGGTAGCAAGAGAGTGGAACTTCGGTTTCTCTAAAGAGGGTACGTTGAAGTGGAGAGGGAGTCCCCCACCTGGACTAGGCTCTGCGCTGCAAGGAAAGCTGCTTCTCTTCTCTCTCTCACAGAATAGGAACTGATACTAGCAAACATCTGTGTTTAACTGTTCCCACTTCCCATGCCACCCCCCAGCATAAGCAACTGCTCAAGCCTTGGAGATGCTGAAGCAAGGAAGGTTTCCTGAGTCTGTCTTGGACTCGGTTTCTCTGGTCCAGTTTAGGATGAGCTGTCCCTAAGGTCCCTTAACACAACTCGCTTGCTTTGAGGTACCCAACTGTGATGGTTAACAGAGTGTCTGGAACTGGTGTCGTGGTGAGGAGCAGCCTGTCTCTACCAGGCTTCCAGTGTGGCCTCTGCCAGCTGTGTGATCTTGGCCATAGTACTTAACCTTTATCTGTTGTGAAGGAAATAATAGAACCTGTTATGCTATGAAAACTAACCCTCTATATGTTACTTCCCATAGTACATGGCTCTAAGGTACTTCTTTCTGATTCTTGCCCCAAATAAGCTGTCTTGTTGCATTTCCTCAGGGAAGACTTTTAAATAAAGCCTCTCTCTCTCTCTCTCTCTCTCTCTCTCTCTCTCTCTCTCTCTCTCTCTCTCTCGTTTATTTGTTTGATTTTAGTCTTGTTTTGTTTTTTTGACACAGGGTTTCTCTGTAGCTTTGGAGCCTGTTCTGGAAATCCTCTGTAGACCAGGCTGGCCTTGAACTCACAGAGATCCGCCTGCCTCTGCCTCCTGAGTGCTGGGATTAAAGGTGTGTGCCACCACCACCCAGTAAAGCCTTTCTTTAGCCAAACAACATTAGTACTTTCAGTGAAACTACAGATGTCATCTTACAGTTAAGATTTCCACCCGCTTGTGGGATGCTGAGGAGAGAGCCTCAGGCAAGGGCTCTGCCACTGAGCTGAAGACCATATTTTAATTAGAATGCATCATCTGGTGAGTTTTGACAGATGCACTGTGACCTGTATCCACCTGGCAGTGTCACACAGATGATCTACTCTTCTGAAATGTCCCTTTTGCCCTCCTGTCCATCCCTCCCCACGCAGCCCCTGGCCACCACTGACAGCCTTCACTTTCCAGATTCTGTCACTGGCATGGTGCGAGAAGCCCTCACAGGCTGGCTCCTTTCAGTTACAAACACATACTCGAGGTTCTTCGTGGCTTTTCAAGTTTTTTTTTATTTATTTAAAAGGGGAGAGATTAATTTCTTAGAAGTGCTGGGGCTGCGGAGAGGACGTAGTTGATAAAGTGCTTGCTGTACGAGCATGATGACTTGGGCTTTATCCCCGGCACCAGTGAGTGACGCACTTGTCGTCCCTGAGCTGGGACCTGGCACCAGTGAGAGATGCGCGCTTGTCATCTCTGAGCTGGGAAGGTGGGGACAGATGGATCCCTGGGACTTCCTGCCCAGGCAGCCTAAGCAGTGAGATGCTGTCTCAAAAGACAAGGTGGAGCGTGGTTAAGGGGATCTGAGTCCACTTCCCAGTGCCCACATCGGGTAGCTCATAACCTCCAACACCCTCTGTGGCCTCAGGATACCTGCTCTCTCTCTCTCTCTCTCTCTCTCTCTCTCTCTCTCTCTCTCTCTCTCTCTCTGTCTCTCTCTCTCTCACACACACACACACAGAGTACATTAACTAGCTGACTGTGAACTCCAGCACTTGGCATGTGGCATCAGGCACACACACACACAGAGTACACTAACTAGCTGGCTGTGAACTCCAGCAATTGGCATGTGGCATCAGGAGGATCAGGAGTTCAAGAACATCCTTGACTTCAGAATAACTCCAAGGCCAGCCTGGGCAACCTCAGGTGCTGTCTTTAAAAGGGACAAAAACTCAGAAACATCTGTACCTACTTCGGGGATAGAGTACTAACTCTTTTTACCATCATTGCTTCGGATCTTTTATTCCTGTTATTTGAGAATCATTTTCCAATGATGGCAATCACCGTCCTGTATGTTTTTAGCAGTCTCAGCTCTGCAGCATCCAAAAATAAAGACTGCTTTTGACTGATATGGTACATACAGACCTGTGCATATGTGCAAAGGAGACCGGCCCAGAGGTGACAGCCACCCAGCCTGGCTGTAGCTGTTTGAGGAGAGCAGGACTCCACAAAGTTCCCAACCCTCCCTGAGGCTGGCTCAGTCTCCTAGAGACTGGAGAACAAAGCCCCTTTGTGACTTTTGTTTTGAATCAGGCTTGTGACAAGGGGGAGGAGCCACTGTGGAGGGTGGAGAGAGGTACCCAGAGGGGAAGAACTGGTTATTGAAAAAAAAAAACAAAATTCTCTCCCTCCTCACCTTTCTCCCTCTCTGTTCCTCCCCCCTCTGCCCCTTATCCCTCTGTTCCCCCACACACACTTCTTTTCCCCCCTGCTCTCTGTGGTGTTGTCATCCTGGAATCCCCTTCCTCAGCTCTTAGGTCAGCATCGGGCTTTTCCAATGGAAGCTTGGGGAAAAGATCTAGCGACAGCCTGGGAAAGAAACCCTGCAACCTGGGAAGCCGACCCAGCGCACCATTCAGAAGCAATGTGTATCAGCCAACCGAGATGGCTGTCGTACTCAATGGTGGGACCGTAAGTATCAAAATCTGATGTCTGATGTGGCAGGAGGCCTAAGAGCGTCTGATGGGGGGCAGCTTCAGCTGGGTATACCTGGAGGCTGCTTCTCTGGGCTGCCCACTGCAGCTCCCTGCATGCACACCTTCCATCTTTGTCTGGCCCCCTCTATCACCTCTTTTCATATAAGGAAAACCCACACCCATGCTCAGAAAGCCATCTGTAGGTGTCTACCTACTGCTTGAGGCTCTACCTGATGGATTTCTTGCTTGAGCACAGTGCCCCACCCCTCTCCCAGGAAGGTGACTCTAAGGAAGAGCTTCCTATGAGGATGCTCTCGTCTTTCCTGACATCCACCTTAGCTTAAGCCCCCAGGTCCCTACTTCATCCAGTATCCCCAGCTAGGGACCAGCCCCCCACACCTCAGCTCCCTAAGAGACAGCCTAGGAAATTGGAATTGTTTCCTTTAATTTCAACCAGAGCAGCTGTATCTGTCGCCAAACAGACCCGCAGCAGAAAGTGTCACCTTTTGCTTTTGGCCTCTGCTGGAATGACTGTTTCATCCCAGCAAAACCCAAAGAGGCGTTCATTCCCACATCTACTCTGCAGACATAGCTCTGTGCTTCTCAGAAGCAATGCATGGGCCGGTTCACGTGTACACCATTGATTTCCATTCTTTATTTTGTGCCAATTCCATAATTCAACCCAAGCTTTTATTATTTTTTTCTTTCTTTTTTAATAGGCCATCAGAGATGGTCTTTGATCCCTAGAGGGAGGGAATTTTGGTTTCTCTGACCTGTGAAGGCTTTTAGGCTCTGGTTCGTTCCCTTTGCTTTGAACAGGCTCTAAGACAAAAGGAAACACAGATGTGTGTTCTTAACTCCCCCTACCACCTCCTGGGCTGTTTCTTTGTCCCGGGGCCAAGAAAAGCCTGACTTTACTGTGACCAATGGTCCCCAGAGGGGCCAACCCGTGTGCTGTAATCAACACAGCCTGTCCATCATTCTGAAGTCCTCTGGTTCCTCCAAGGCCAGCGCAGAGAAGGTGGCTGCCGTAGGGGCTCAGGGTGAAGCACAAGGTAGCACCTTGTCTAGCATGCCCGAGACAAGTCCCCTCCTCGTCACTTCCCAAAGTACTGAGTTTCTGAGTGCGGAGTATATCCCTGAGGGTGGGTGGCACTTTTCTGGGGATGACCCCGCCCCCCAGGTCCCCACAGGTGAAAACGCGAGGGAGACAGATGCACCAGTTTCTGACGTTGACTCTGCAGAGTTCTTAGCGCTGTCCTTATGTTATTCCAGATCCCAACCGCTCCGCCATCTCACACAGGAAGACACCATTGGTAAAAGAAAGATCCAGAGAATAAGAATCTCTCTTACCGATTTTATTCCCTGGCTGTGTCTTTCTTGAGGGCGAAATCAATAACTGTGGCCAAGACAGGCCACCTGGAAGCCAGGAAATCTGAGAATTTCCACCGAGGGGATTTCGTGTAAATGTGACATACGGATGAACTGGAAAGCTAACAGTGACTGCCCTCCCCTATCCTGCCACACACACACACACCACGGAATCGTCCTGCAAACTAAATCAGAGCTAACTGCCATAGTCTTAGGCTCACTCAGAGAGGCATGGCTGGAAAACTGTTTCATCCAGCGGGGGCAGGGCAGAAAAGAATTCGCAGCTGCTGTACCAGGCTAATGTTGGCTTAGATGAGGGGCTTGAGCCAACCTGTCACGTCCTCCCCGAGTGCTAATCCCCAGGGAGGTCTTTTGGAGACAGCTATGCCCTTGAGGTTAACTCACGGACCCTTCTTCTCCCTGGCTTGCTTGCTTGGTGGCCTATGCAGTTCAGGGGACTTTAGGAAGTTGTGGCTGTGATTCCAAAGTAAGGCCCAACCGGACAGTCAGGGAGCTGTGTAGCCGGTGGGAGTGGAGGAACCGCAGAACGTGCCAAAGAGAAGGTACTCCGGGCCTTGAAGTGACCATCACGTTTAGACAGTGGTGACCAACCACTGTTCCGTCTACAGGCTGCTTGCTCTGCCTAGCGCCCCACCACCCCGCCTCCCTCCCTCACAGAGTGACAGAAGTATCCCTTATTCCTCTTACTGCTGGTCCTCCATGCTCCTTCCCCAGCGTCATCCCTGTTCATTTCAGAAGCTCAGACAGGGCCACTGGCTTGAAGCTTTGGCTTTAGGGGAGCCAGGCTGGGAGGCAGGCACCATAGCAGCCTTTTCACAATGTCCTGTGGCTGGGCTCCCCGTGGGTGACTGCTAGGATGGAGAGATGTCATCCTCACGTCCAGCAGCCAATGACTTCTGGGGTCTCTTTCCTTGATGTGGCTAGAAGTCCAGGATAGAATGAGTTCCATGAAGGTTTCCTGCTGCTTTCGGGGGGTTTGCAGAACATTTTAATCTTGGTTTTCTGATGGTTCTATGAAAGTGGCCCTCTTCACGGCCGTCATTTGTCATGGCTTCCATCTGTCCTGAGCAAGTCATTCCTTTGTCGCTCAGCATCTCCAGCACCCCTGCCATTAAAAGCCCTGTGTTCTCTGCACTGTTTGGCCAGGATAATCTCTGGCAACCTTTCCATGCTAAGAGTTTGAACCTGACCATATGGATCGTATAAACAAGGGTAGGGCCTCTGCATACACTCCAATCGCTACATTACTTTTTCTATAAAAACTACCCACAAGCCTTTAACCTTTAATGAAAGCAAAATTGAAAAGGTTAGTATTTGGAGGTGGGGGTGGGAACTGACCTCTTCTTAAGCCAGAACATCTGAGCTGAGTGTTTTAATAAATCTGATTTTTCTCAAGACCCCAGTCTCTGCTGTATCCCCTGCCTCCCCTCCCCTGCCTTTGCAGAGCCTTAGGGGGATGAGGCCAGTCCGCCTAGTCCTCGGCTCTCCTGCGAGTTTTCCTTCCAGCTAGCGCATCACCATGCATGGGAACCAGAGAGCATGACACCCAAAGGCCTCCCCTTCCCAGTCTTCTGGGATGCCCTGCTCCCACTCAGAGCATGTGCTTGCTTTCAGAGAATTCCAGCCAGTCCTTCATGCTTAAGGACCATCATGTGGTGGGCTGAGAACTTCGAAGCTTGAGGAGGGTTTGGAGGGAAAAAGAAAGCCAGGGCTGCGTGGGGCTGGGGCTCTTGCATGCACTACCCAGCCTTCTGCAAAGAGATCTATGAGCACCTTGGGCCAGTCCGGTGGCAAACGCCAGCACTCCGCGTTCTTGTGCCAGGAAGTGGCTGCCCACCCCCGCTCTCTGGAGTCCTTTGGAGCTTTCTGATGTCACCAGTGACTTGGTCTGCAAAAGCCCCCCTTGCAGAAGGGAGACGCTGACATGATTGATGGTTTTCTCTGTAAGCTCTTGGTTTTCCACGTATAAGGTGAGCACCGTGCAAATGGCTGTGCAGAAAGCAGCAACATTTCTGCACTGTACAAACAGAACCATTCTGAGCCACAGGACGCCTCGCTTCGTGAGGCCTTGCAGTTTTGCTTTTTTTTTTTTCCTTTCCCATCCTGATAGGTGATTGCGCTTCTGGGCTTTGTTTTATCTTGGCTAATTTAAGGTTCGGGGTGGACTGAATGTTCTTAGACACTAGGGGTAGAGGTGGGAGCAAAGGAAGAAGGGCTCCATCTGCTATTTTTCTAATGAGTTCCGAGCTTGCCTGAAGAGGATCGCGAGGCAACTCCACCCAGAGACTGCAGCCGGCTTCCAACAGAACGAGGCTGGAGTACAGAATCCATGGCACCTGTTTAAGAGTTGATAGGGGAAAGGGTCTAGAAAGCCCTCTGTGAATAAGCCCAAGCTGTAAGCACAACCTAGCATGCCCGGGTAGCGACTCCACGCTGGGACTATGGCAGCTCCTCTGTCCCCTCCTAACTGGAGTCCGTTGCCGAGGCGGTGGGACAGTGGCAGAGGGGAGAGGCTGTCTCCGAGGTTAAGATCTGGTTGTTGTCTACCCCACCCCCACACAGATGAGGTCAGGCCAGCAGACTAACGCAGACAGGGTGAGAAGGGTTGTCTCTTGGGTTTGCCAAATTGGAAAGTAGAAGGGGGCGCTGGCGTTCACACATCCAAGGATGTAGCAACCATGTGAGCCAACGAGAGCCCCAGGCAGGTGCTTTTTATTCATAAAGAGCTATGGCTCATTTTTTGATAGATAATATATATTTATTAAATGTATTAATGTGTATTTTATAATGTACCCTCACTCTTCCCCCACCTTGGCTGACTTGCATACTTATAAACAAAATTGTTCGGGAAATTTCAAGACAATCAGTATGTACATATAAATATCACAGACTGAAAAGGTTGTTAAGCATGGGCAGATAGGTTTTATTTTCAAAATGCTGTTCTTAACAAGAAAATAAAGGCTTTACTATTTACCTAAGATGCGTGGAAGCTTGTCGAACACTACTACCAAGGAGGCCTTCAGCTGTGTCTGGGGCCTTCCGAATGAGAGAATCCTGGGAAGCGTGGCCACGGAACAGACGAGGACCATTAGTTAAAAGGCGCTGCTGTGGCCCCTTTGGGGCTTGGACAATGGAAATCCTTTGCATCAGCTGTCTCTTCTTGAGCTAGAAACACAGCTCAGTTCTCGAGCCTCGCCTCATTTGTTAGGCCAACAACAAAACCAAAACAGAACTAACAGAGATTTGAGATAAATTAAAATATGGATCTTAGCAGAAGTGGGCAAACTGGTGACGGAAGCCATCACTAGATGTTTCAACTGCAGTGGCTCAGAATGGTACACCAGACACCGTGGAGAAGTATATGGGGGAAAGAAAAACATTATTTGGGGTAAAGCAGAAAGCAAGGGACGCTTTCCTAAGCTTGTCTGCCACAAACCCGGCCTGTGTGCAAAGGGATGTGAATCCACCGTACTAAGGCTTCTTAAGGAAATCGTCATAGGCAATGTGCGGTCTGGGTGTGAAGTGACTGCTGTTATTTAAGATGGTGGCACTGAGGCAGCAGGCACTTCCTCGTCCTCCATTTTACATCTCACTGCAGAGAGAGGAGAGAGAGAGAGTCAGGGTCAGTTTACACTGCCATTTGGAAACTGGAAACATCGATGTTTGGACAGGGTCATTTACCACAAACCCTCTGTGTCCCTGCCATGGTTCTGACCCCTCAGGCACTGGGAGGAACACAGGGCCATTGTGTCCCAGGATGTCACCTGAAGGCTTGAAGCTACTCTCCCCGCTCAGTTCATGACAGCTCCGAGTTCAGAAAAAAAAAAAGATTAATGGAGTGCATTGTGGGTTAGATGCTAAAGGAAGCTTACTACAGATGGTAACGGATAGAGCCCAGTCCATTGCCTGGCACCATTTCATTAAAGGAGAGTTAGCTGGACCCAGAGCATAGCACTCTGTGTAGGAGAAATTAATCCCAAGAGCTAAAATGCTGTCCCCAAACAAATATGGAAACCCAGCCCCTGGGGAGGAAAAAGAACTCTCTTTTTTAAATGTATTATTATTACTGTATTATTAATATTGTTTGGTGGTGCTGGAAATGGAACCCAGGGCTTGCTTCATGCATACTTAGGTAAGCACTCCATCACTGAACTATACCCCACTGCAAAGACCTCCAATTTGTGTGTGCCTAAGGGCGCACATCTGTGCACGCGCCTTGGAGACTTGAGGATGACTTCAGCTGTCGCTCTCAGATACCACCGCCTTGCTTTTGTAAGACCGGGTGCCTCATTGGCCTGGAGCTCATGGGGAAGGCAAAGGTGGCTATCTGGAAAGCCCCAAGGATCCTCTGGGACTACAAGAATAATCCCACTGTGGCCTACAGTTTATTACACGGGTTCTGGGGATTGAACCCGGGTCCTCACGCCAGCACTGTGAGCAGCTTACGACTGAGCCATCTCCCCTCTGGCCTTCCATGGCTAAAGGTCTTCGCCTCTAGTAGCTTCCTTCCTGTGTCCGTGCCTGAAAGATTATTCTCAAGTGCTCACGTGCCCTGGCTTGTGAAGTGCATCACGGTTCTAACAGGAACTGGTGGTTTGGACCGTTACTGTATAGCACAGAGGTTTCACCACCACCCCCAGTGCACCCAGAAACTTAGGGCACACACCCACCAGACAGAGTATGAGATGAGGGCTGCAGTGGTCACCATGATGGGTCATTTAGTGGCGGTGGTGCGAATGCTTTCCTAGAGCTCCGAGTCATTCTGCGATCAGCCCAGCTCTTAAGCTCCTTCCTGGGGATTTACTGGGGTAGGTTCCATTAGATCATCCCCTCCTCCAACTAGGCAGAAATCTGCCCCAGGTGCCAGACTGAAAGGTGATCTGGAATCAGGGGTCCCCAGAATCCACTCTTCTATTTCGGTGCCTGTGGTGATCTCGGTTTTTGGAGTATTAATACTAACTACACAAGTGGGCATGCCTAAATCTCAAAATCTGAAATCTAGAACAAACCCAAACTCTTCCTGAACACTGACCTGATGCCACAGATGGAAAATTCCACACGTCTTATAGCTCTGTGATGTGCACAAAATTATTTTTTAAAATGTCATAAAATGATGTTCATACTATAGGTATGAGTGAATATGGAGCCTAAATGAATCTTGTCTTTGTACTTGAGTCCTAGCCCAAGATTTCAAAGGCAAGCATTCTAAAACCCAAATTGGATACCTGTGTCTCCCCCCATTTCTCTTTCCTGTCTTTGAGACAGGGTCTTACTATGTAACCCTGGCTGGTCTGAAACTTGCCATGTAGTCCAAGTTAGCTTTCAAATCAGAGATCCGCCTGCCTCTGTCTCTCAAGGGCTGGGTAAAGGTATGAGCTACCACAAGGGATTCTCAGCCTGTATTAACACTAGCCAGAATATTTTTTAAATATTGGGAGCCTACAAGCAAAAAAAAAAAAAGTAAAATAAAATAAATATATAGACGGGGCCAGTGAGATGGTTCGGCGGGCAAAGAAGGCATTTGCCTCCAAGCCTGATAACCCAAGTTCTGCACCCAGGACCCACAAGGTGGAAGGACAGAACCAACTGAAAAGTTGTTCTCCAAACTTCATACATTCCATACACACAGACACACGGTTAATTAAATAAAGTATTACTCCATGCACAGATGTACCTCCTGTTGGCTATACAGGAAGTAGCATGAAGATGCGGCATGCATCTAGGAGTCTAGAGCCTGCTGACAGTGACATTGGTCCTTCAAAGCCAGGGATTCTCTACATTTTTCTCAGTGGCCCTCTCCACTCCCACATCCTCTGGTACATGAAAGCCCCGGCTGTACAAATCGTGACTGATTGGGTGCCGGGAAAGGTCTTCCTCTGGAGCATCTGCCAGGTTTAGGGTCCATTTCAAGCCCCCAACTTCATGACAATACAGGTGGGAAGGGAAGCTATGATCTCTGAGCGGTGAAAGATTCTACAGCGGCGAGCACAAATGAACCATGAGTCTCTGCTCCAGCTCACGTTATTAGTCTAATAGCACTGCAGGGTAGCTACATGGTAGGCTCCGAACAACCTAGAGTGCAGTCCTGGATTTGCAACAGACCTTGGTGTTGAGGGCAGCACACTCAAGTGAGGAACTCGGAGGGGAAACGGCAAGAGTACCGCAAGAGTTGGGCATGTGGCTTCACTGTCCAAGGACGAAACTCAAAGATGTTGACTTTGAGCCAGACATGGTTCACCTATAATCCCATCACACAGGAGGTGGAAGCAGAAAGATCACAAGTTCAAGGCTAGCCTGGACTATATAACAAAACCTTGTCGAGAGAGAGAGAGAGAGAGAGAGAGAGAGAGAGAGAGAGAGAGAGGAAAGAAGGGTGTTGACAGCTCCCAACTCTGGGTGGCAGCTACAGGATGGTCACTCTGTAGTTCATGTATTATATCACCACCCATCTCCAGAGGTAAAAAGAAACAATGACAGTACATATTCTACTTGGAATCACAAAGCTATAATAAAGGACTGGAAAAGTGTGTTATTGGTTTCTTGAGCTAATTCTCACCTGTCATACTTCCATGAGAAGATAATACTTAAAATCTTACCACCGCGTGAGCCTATTGGGGCTGCCCAGGCCCCACCTGAGAAGCCCTGAGTGCTGCTGGGATACAGGAGTGTGGCACCGAGCTGAGGATGTCCCCTGAAGCCTGTGTTTTACCTTATGTATCCTATGAGCAAGGACCACTTTGCTAGAAATTTAATTCTTGGATGCAGTGGCACATGCTTACATGTCAGCTACTGGGGAAGGTAAGGTGGGGAGGGTTACTTAAGGCCCAATGCAGTGAGACCCTGCCTCAACCAGCCAATCAATCTATCCAAAGGGCGCTTAGTCCTTCGTCTTCGCAGAATACAGCCCTGTAAAGGTGTGTGCTGTAAAAGGAGTCTGGGGAAGGAAGGAATAGGAATTAGAGAAGGAAGAATTTAGCAGAGCTTCTAGAAGGACTCACTTTCCACTTTCGAGATGTCAATAGGCAGATGTCTCAGTGCCCCTGTGTTGTCCTTGTTCCCCTTGGCAAGCTGGTGTCCAGCCAACTCCGGAAGGGCCAGGAGGAATGGAAAATCCCCCAGAGATGTGCCAGCCCTTCTTTGGCTCCTGTTAGTGGCAAAGTGACAAGAGAGCCCTGCATACCAATGAGGTTCCCATCCTTTCCAGTTCCAGAGCTGCAGCAGAGAACTCAGGTCACAGCCCAGAGAATGGGATGGAGATGGAGGAAGCCTCGGGTTCAAAGGAGGGGGGGGGGTGGGAACCACACGCCCATTCACAGTGCTCTCTAAAAGATCACCAGGGGCAAAATACAGATCCCAGCTTTTCCAAAGGATCTTCAGAGGCTGAACCTGGGAATCGGCTCCCCACCCACTGCAGTCCTTTGTGAGCCCCTTGGATCTGGCAAGTTTGCCAAAGGTGCATTGTCACTCACAGACTATTGAGTCAATAGTGGGGTCAGGTGTGGAAACAGTGCCTTTGAAATGGGTCTAGTTGGGTTAGCGATTCAACCTTAGGGCAAAACCCCCAGGAGCTTGTGATCTGTAGGGCTGGGCAGAACAATATCCGGGAAACTCAAGTCCCCTGTGCTCACACAGCAGGAAGATGCTGCCTCTGTGAGTGTTTCTCAGGGAGCACAACAGTCACCAGGAGTGCTAGGGCCTGAGGTCACAGAAGGGACAGGGCCACTCTCTCCACTCGGCAATTTTTATCAGAAAGTTAACAATGTTTAGTTGAAATTTTTTAAATAAATAAATAAATAAAAACAAAGCAAAAAAAAACAAGGTCTCTTGAAGCCCAGGCTGACCTGGAAGTTGGTGAGTAGCTGAGGATGGCCTTGAACTCCTGATCCTTTGCCTCAACCTACTGAGAGCTAGGATCACCCAGCTGTTTGGTGCTGGCTGGGCAAGTGCTCTACCAACCGAGCCACTTCCCTATCCCCAGTGTTCATTTTTTTAGCTTTCTTTTTATTTTTTCTTTGTTTTTTCACATCATGCATCTCAGTCCCATTAATTTTCCTGGCCTTTTGTGCCCATCCTCTGCCCTTCAGCCTCCTCTGCCGAAATAAAACAAAATAAAATTTAAGAGAAAAAAAAAAGGAAAAAAATCAATCTCATCATGGAAGCTGTAGTGTGAGACAGTGAGTCTCACACAGTAAACCCTTTTGTCCATATAGCTTTACTTGCAAGTGTTCATTACAAAGTCATTGGTGCGGTTTGAGGCCTCTGGCTTCTGCTACACTATCCATGCTCGGCCCTTGCTGGATCGCCTCTTGGTCATCCTGCTATTGCCTTGAATCATGGAGATCCTGCAGCTTTGGGTCTGCAGGGCGGGCTCCTTCATGTGCTCCAGAAGATCATGGATGGGGTAGATGTTGGGTGGGCCAACTCATAACCCTGGTACTGGGCCTGGGCCTGGGTAGTTGCAGGGTTGGTACCCAGCCAGCTCTCCCTGGTTCTCTCCAGCGCTGCCCAAGTTAGTTCACCCATTTAAGCCATTAGCAAGGGGCGGGTCCAGTTCTCCTGCTTTCACACCCTCAGGGTCGGCTCTTCCATGCCTACACCACCAGGGCCAGCTGAGGTGCAGGGACCACTCTTCCAAGAGCTGCAGCTGCTGAGGGGCGGGGACAGCTCTCCCACTCTTATGACCTTGGGCCAGTTCTCCACCCCCCACCTCAGGAATAGAGGAAGAAGGGCATTCCCCACCCCGCCTGGCCACGCTGTCATATGGCAGATGTGGGACAGGCCAGACCCAGCTCATCCACGCCTCATCAGCAGCGTCAGCTCCACTGTGCTGTCCAGATGAATGAGGTGCCTGCTCCCCGGGTGCTGCAGTTGGCCCAATGTTCCTTTTTATTTTACTTCTTCAAAGCCCATTTTCCAGTATAAATAATAAAAATAAACATCTCTAGATGGGCGGTGGTGGTGCACACCTTTAATCCCAGCACTCAGGAGGCAGAGGCAGACGGATCTCTGTGAGTTCGAGGCCAGCCTGGTTGACAAAGTGAGTTCCAGGACTGTCAGAGTGGTTACACAAAGAAACCCTGTCTCGAAAAAACAAAAACAAAAATAAACATTTCTATGGTTTCTATTGAAGACTTGACATGTCTTGTGAGGTTAAGGACTGTTTTGACCCAGACAGCTGAGGTGATTTGTAGGAGGTCATACTGTGGGTGGTCTGGCCTCTGTATTTGCATCCTTAAAGCCAACAGGATCAAAGTCTCACAGGTTTCCCACTGGGGTGACGAAGATTCCTCTAATAAAGGTGTGGCTTCCATATGCTGGAGCAAAGGCACTGGGGACTGCGTCCATTCATAGTCGCCGAGAGCCCAAGAGCAGTCCGAATACCCAGCAACTGGGAAATGATCCCTGCAATGGTCCATCTCAGCTGTCTACTTGAAACCCCAATGACCTGGGGTAGGAGCCTCTGGGCGTACTTGTGGCGAGTGTCTTATGTTAACTGAAGCGTGAGACCTTCCCACTGTGGATAAGAGCACTCCTGGGCAGGAGATCCTGGACTACATATAAAAGGAGAAAGGAGGCTGTGCCGCAGCATGCATCCATTGCTCTCTGCCTCCCACCTAGGGGGCAAAGTCACCTGCTCCTGCCACCCTGACTTCTGTGCCTTGGTTCACTGTGCGCTTGAACTGTGAGTCAGAACAAGCCCCTTTTCCCTTAAGGTGCTCTGGTCAGGCCATTTTACCACCTGGTCACTGAGGAACCTGGTGAACCATTCGAACTGTAATGGTTCTCTAGGTTTGAGAAACGAGAAGGAAGTCACAGAGACAACATGATGGGCACATTTCCTGTCAGCCTTGACGGTAAAGTCAATTTGAAATTGCTGGATGCCAAGTTAACGTCTCGGAGGGGACAAGAGTGTGTGGGTTGCTATCCAGTTGCGTGAACATTATTTTCCTTTTATTTATTCTCTCGTGTGGTGTACGCATGTGCCACCACTGCCCGGCTATACATGTTCATATGGGCATGTGTATATGTACATATGTGATTTTCAGATGTTGGCTCACATATGTAGAGGCCAGGGGTCAATATTCTGAGTCTCCCTCAATTGCTCACTACCTCAGTTTTTAAGACAGGATTGTTCACTTGTCCAGGACTCACTGATTGAGCTGGACTGGCTGGCCAGCAACCCCCCACCCCTGGGATCCTCTTGTCTCTACCTCTCCAGTGTTGGGTTTATAGGCTCACACTGCCCTGCATGGATTTTATGTGAGTGCCAGAGACCAAACTCATGTTTCTACATCGAGTACTTCCCTGACTGAGCCATCTCCCTGGCCCCTAGGCTGAATATTCTTTCTAAAGGAACCCTAAGGAAATGCATTACACAAGCTGGTATTAAAAGTGCACGTCTAGAATCCTAGTACTTGGAAGGCTGAGAAGGGTGGATCACAAGTTCGAGGTCACCCTAGGTTACACAGGGGAGAGAGAAAGAATTTACCAGGCAAAAGGATCCACAGGAGACTCAATATACACAGTAAGTGAGGGCGGTAGAAGCAGGTAGTTGCTCTGGAATGTTCTAACCAAATTTGTGTTTTGTCCCGGGTCACCTCTGATTCCCTTCCAGGCACAGTGCTGGCGTGTAGACTATTCTGTCAACACCCCTTACTCAGCAGTTTCATAGGTGCCAATAAAAACCCACAGCCAGAAGAGCGCCAGCAGCAGGCAAAGTACCAGCATTTCTTACAAGGGCCCCAACAGAATACAACCCAAGTGCCCATCAATGAGTTGATGGGTATACAAACTGTGAGATACTCAGAAGAAATGTCATAGCAATAGAGAGTCATCTAATGCTCTCTGATGGTAAAGCTGAACCTCCTGGGCAGAAAGTTCAGCAGAAGAAATCACACAAAAAGGGTTTGCTGCTGTGTTTTTTGAGTAACAGAAAATCTGGGTCTAAGCAATTTTTCCTGTGAATACTGAAGTCAGAAGAAAGGGTCTATGGTGGGGGGAGGGGCCTGGAGGAACCTGCTGGGTGCCTGCCATGTTTTCATCTGAATCCAGGTGGTAGTTATGCGGTGTAGACATAAGCAGGAGCTCAGGGCACGGAATGTGATGACTGGCGCACCCTCTGTAAATCGCCTTACCCACAAAAAAATAGAAGTCATAGGTTTTAAAATCCAAATCCCAGTGCCGGAGGTTGGAAACCTCCCTGGGAGTTGTTAGCCAGAGATCTCCCAAAACAACACGGGCTATCGCCAGTGCTCTTGATTGCCCACGGAACTAAATGGTAAGATCCTGTTGGTCAAGACAACACTCACCTTGGCTCTAGGACACTGTGAAATCAAGCTGGGACTGAGCTGGGACCTGCCGACTAGCATGCCTAGTGCCATGAAAGTTGCTGGGGAGAAAAGGTTATCAGTGATCTAACTCAGCTTAGGAACTCATGTTCAAAAATACCAACCTGCCAGCCAAGATATGCCTACAGGCACAACAGTGACATCATAGAACCAGGGCAACCAACCGCTTCCTGATTGGAATTGAAGTCTGCTCCCCAGCAGGGAACACATGCCTGGTAGTGTAGACTGGGCAAAAGCCTATAGCCAGGAAGGACACAGGTCCTACCAGGAAATCTACTACTGGTGCTTTGTTAATGGAAGCATAGCTCAAGGGCTTCCTGCATATTAATGTTTGTACCTAAGACTCCGCTGCAACTTGAAGTCAGAGAAGCCTCTTTCAGGAGTGGGCAATGGTCAAAGCAAAGTCTATTGTTATCAAACTGTGGAGAATAAAAAAAAGTGGAGTTCCCAGCCCTAAATGGGACATCTATATCACCCATTCCCAGGCTGTGAGAGCCCAAGGATGGGGAGGAGCACTATAAAGTGTGGTCCAGAGGATGATGAGGAGCACTACAGGATGTGGTCCAGAGGATGGGGAGGAACACTACAGAGTGTGGTCCAGAGGATGGGGAGGAGCACTACAGAGTGTGGTCTTCTGGACATGGCAAGACATTTGTAGTCACCATAACCACTTGCATAAGGCTGCACACACACAAAAGTGAGGTGCACACCTTTAATTCCAGTACTTGGGAGACAGAGACAGGCAAATCTCTATAAGTTTGAGTCTAGCCTACAGAGTTGGCTCCAGGACAGCCAGGACTGCACAGAGAAACCCTGTCCCCAAAACAAAAATAAAATAAAATAAAAAGGTGAGACATCAAAGTAGAAGCAGGACCTTCTAGAATAGAGAAGGGATCAACGGGTGTGGGAGAAGGAATATGAGGAAGGAATGAGGTGGGGAACATGAACACAAACTCCCTTATGCAAGAAGAAATTGTCAAAAAAAATTTAAAAAGAAAAAATGGGAAGCTAGATGAAAAGTTGACAGCTTTAATAAGTATGTATAATATATAATAAACTAAAATTGGGAAACTGGGGAAGAGAAGATTGAGGGTAATAAATCTGAAGATCTTGTAAGACCCAAGGCCAAGAGTCACACAGTGCTGATGGCTGTAGTCTCAGTTCTTGGGAGGCTGAGGCATGAGGACCACAAGCTCCACTCCAAGCCTGAGCAACAAAGGAGTCCTTGTCTTAAAACAAACAAAAGTTACAGGCCTCAGCAGATCCTGAGGACTCTCCATATGCCACCGGTGACTTGGAGTTTAGCAGTTAATATACATCACGAGCCGTGCTGGACACTGCCCAGAGCTCTCTGCCTATCTGTCCCTTCACGTTGTCCTCACAGACGCTCTGAGAGACAGCTGTGCTGACTGGAAGACGGAAGCAAAGGGACGGTCAGTGGCTTGCCCAAAGTCACAGAGCTGTGTGGATGGACAGGCAAGGTTCTCACGGGCATCCGTTTGGGTGTAAGCAATCCCACAGGCTTCCTGGCATGACGGCACAAGCCAACACTGAGGAGACTATGACAGGAAGACCATGAGTTCAAGGGGAGCTTAGACCATGTAGTGAGAGCCATGTAGTCAAACAAGACGGGAAAGAGAAAACCATACAGTCTAAGACTTCACATTCCTTAGAGTCAGAATCAGGGCCAGATTAGGAATGTGGAGGAGATTATAAATTATTACCCAGATTTAATGTTTGTCTTACTGGACTAATTTTTCTTCTCGTATTAGCATGTATTAGCTGTACGAACAGCAGGTTGACTCTGGACATTTTCATGCTCGTATATAGTGTGCTCTGCTCATTCACCCTCTGTCCTCTCTCTTCTTCCCTTGACTCCCTGATCTTCCTAAATAGCTGATTTTCTAAGAGAAACTATTCTCCCATATAAAAGGAACATATAGTTTTAGAAAATCTGAAGAATACAGGAAAAAATTAGAAATAAAAAAGAAAGCCCCATGCTCTCTTGTCCCCACAGCAAAAGAGGAAATCAGGGAACTGCTCCTTCTGCAGAGCAATAATCCTGGCTTTTCGTGTAAACTACAGTGACCCATAGGTTTACCTCCTCCTGATGGTGCCAGATGTTGGGCTGTGTTATTTTTAGGAGAGCTGAGCAACCTAGAAGCCGCACGGCAATGGGATGGAGGCCCTGACAAGCTAAGGGTGGGTTAATTGCAGTTTTCTGCTGTTGACTTCTAAACAGTGCCCCCAAAGCTACCTCACAGCTGTGTCTCTGTGGAGGCAGCATCGCACACAGACACACTTGGGCTTGGGGTGGCAAGGCTGGTTACACTGAGACAGAGAGAACCCTGGGGAGAATCGTGATTCCTAGAACTTTGGGCAGTGCTGGGATCGAACCTAGAACCTTATTGCATGCTAAGCAAGCTTTCTACCAACTGAGCTACAGTCTCAGCCCCAAAGGCTTGCTGTCATAGGAGTGGAGAAGCCAGGCCTTGCAGGGAAAGAAAACACACCATCAAAGCCATGGTGGAGTTCCCCAAGGAGGACTTAGTTGCTATGCACACCAGAGGGAAGTAGATCTGGCTTGGAATCCCACTGTCCGTCACCAGAGAACCCAAACAAATCTCTCAAGTCATAGAAGCCCTGTTCCCTCATTCATACGGTAACATGCTACAGTTGGATAAGTATTGTCCCAAAGACCTGGGCCCCAGCCCATGGCTCTCTTTGGAGGTAGTTCAGCCTTCAGGAGGTGAGGTCCAGAAAAAGGTCATTAGGTCACTGGGGCATGTCCTTGAGCAGCTATGGGCACCATGGCCCATCAATTTCTTTCTCTTTTACATCCAGCACATGATGCTTTGCCCTACCACATGATGCTTTGCCTCACCACAGGCCCAAAGCAACAGGAACAACTGACCCCAGATGGAACCTCTCAAGTTATGAAACTGCAAAAACCTTTTCTCTTTGTAAGTTGATTGTCTCAGGTATTTTGTGACAGTAGCAGGTGACAGTGTAAAGATTGGCACATGATGGCACCAACTGCACAGCACGTGGTGAATATTCAATAAAACATTTCTGGATTGCATGAAGAATTCATTTGCCATAGGAGAAATGGAAAATGTAACACTTAAAACCAATTTTTCAACACATTTTCTTTAGATTCTTGGGCAAGCTTTGGTCTATGTGTCATTCGTGTGGATTTATGTCTATACTTGTTAATACCTTCTTTTTATATCTCACCATAGACAGGAAGCCCCAATTTACAATTAGTTAAACTGCATGAAGACTAGAATTTCACCGCCTACTACACTGTCTGTCCTCTGAGAGTTGGTGTCTTTCAGAACTCAGCGAGTCGTGGGCATGAATGAACACAGGCGAGCCCAGTCGGCCATGGCCTGGGGCTTTTTATTTAGCCCTGCATTCTCAGCTGCCAGAGCCAAGAGTGAGCCTTTAGAAACATTCTAGGCATCCCGAGAGAGTCTGCAGTGTGGCAGTGTATCCGCAGCCTGCCAGAAGCTATGCATACTACACACTGCCTGAAGAGAAGTGTGAACAAAGACTGCGTGTACCCGAATATCTCCACAAGCACAGCAAGGCAACAGATAACCACTTCCACCTCACTCAAGGCTTTGGAGGCAGTATTTGCTTGCCTTTTTTTCTTTTGAGTCAGAGTATCATATGTCCCAGGCTCACTATGTGGTCGAGGATGGCCTTGAACTTCTGACACTCTTGCCTCTACCTTTCCTCCTGCCTCTACCTTTCCTGTGCTGGAACTACAGGCATGTGCCATGACACCTGATTTTGTGCAGTACTGGGGATGGAGTCTAGGCAAGCACTCTCTCCACTGAGCTACACCCCCAGCCTCCACTCATCTTGATGGTTGACTCTAACCTCAGGGCAGATGGCTCAGATCAAGAAATCCTAAAACTCAGAAACCAGACTCATCAGACATCAGAAGGGGATAAGATTAACACTCCAAGGTCTCAAATACTGAGTTCCTTTTAAGGGGCCCCCAGTACCCGGGGAGGAAAACGTGAATATCGTCACTCACTAATGTGAGGAACCCATGTATCTCCACATAATCTCACATCCTTCAAAGGGATGTCTTATCTCTCCTGTGTCTCCTCAGTACTTCAGTGCAGGAAGCTGCCACCAAGTCATCTGTGTTAGTTACCTTTGCTGCCACTCTGACACAACACCCAGACCAAAGCCACTTAGAGAAAGATGCGTGGATTTTGGCTCACAGATCCAGGCTCCCATCCATCACGGAGGCAGGAGCTCAGGAGAGCAGCTGGATTGCTTCCTCCCTTGGATGCACCCTAAGCCTAGGGCCTGGTGCTGCCTCTACTCTTAGGATGAAATTTGGGGCAAGTAAAGCACACATTTTTTATACTGAGTTTACACTGGTTAGAAATAAGAGGGGCAAGAAAATGCAAGTGGGTCAAGTTTGGGGACAGACCGTCCAGTCAGGAGAGGTGCTTCTTGCTTCAGGATGCTTTAGGATCCAGAATCTGGAGACTTTATCCATAAGCAGGAGATGGAGGTACCATACCTGAGAGTCATTCTCTTATGATTCTAGGTCTAAGTTCTGCTGCTGTTTTAAAGACCAGGGTTTAGGACATGTGCAAGAGAGTGGGCCTCTGTTGGCTTTGGCCAATGAACACTTACTAGCCACTTTTCGTTATTTCTCCCTGTCTTTATCCTCCACCTCTTGTAACTAAGGACACCTCAGACTTCTCTTTTATCAGTGAAACTAACAGACCTCTTAGCACTACTAACTACTGCTTATTTAGCTCTGCCGTGGGGCGAGGTTGTTAACTCTCCAAACAGCTCTCTGGTCATCTCACCATCTCTGGTTTCCAGATGACAGAGCAGGCTCAGGAAGACCAGTGTCTTTCTTCTTCTTTTATTCATTTATTTGTTTGAGACAGATTCTCTCTACATAGTTCTGGCTGTCTTGGAACAGCAGTCCAAGATGGTCTTGAACTCATAGATTTGTCTGCCTCTGCCTCCAAGTGCTGGGATTAAAGGCGTGTGCCATGTGACACATCACCACCACCATCACCATCATCATCATTATCACCATCAACATCACCATCATCATCATTATCACCATCATCACCACCATCACCACCATCACCATCACCATCATCACCACCACCATCATCACCACCATCACCACCATCATCATCACCATTATCATCACCATCATCTTCATCATTATTTATGCCGTGACAATTATTAAACATGCATGAATAGCCACTTTTGGCAGTTCTCCAGTTGTTCCTATCCTGGACAGTCCTAGACGCTTGTGTTGTTGTGATACCCAAGGTTCCACAGTCTTCTTTTATGCTGTCTAGCCAGCATTTTTTGGGCCTTCCTGTTTGCCTTATCCTGTGCATTCCTCCAAGCAGTGCTGTCTTCGAGTATCTGCTGTCATTAATTCTCATAACATGGCTGAAGTATCCCAAGCACCGTTCTCGTATTTTATAGTTTGCTTTCTTCTGTAGATAGAGATGTTTCTTAAAGTCATTGTTGCACAGCCCATCTTGTCATGTGACACCTAGAATCCTCCTGAGACATCTCAAACACATTCAGCCACTGTTGTCCAGGTTTCAGAACTGTGAAAAAGCCAGTTCAAGACAAATGTCTCATGTACTTGGAATTCTGTTGTCTTTACAATGACCATGTGACACACTGTATGCTTAAGTGGAGGTCAGAGGACAACTTTCTGGAGTTGGTCTCTCCTTCCACCATGTGGGTCCTGGGGATAGGATGCAGGGCCATCAGGCTCGGTGCCTTTACCTGCTGAGCCATCTAGCAAGATTAGTGACTTCTCATAGACGTAAGAGTGAGGTCTGACTTCCTGGGGTTTTTGCTTGCTTTTACTGTTTCAATGATGTTAGGGATATTGCATCAAAATCTGAATTAGAAGGGTGATATTGTCAACATGGGAAATGTCTTCAGTGGTTTACAGAGGAAACTAAACTCCTCTAAGATCATTTCTGGGGGTATCTCCCAAGACACTGACCCAAATACACTCCCAGGTTGGGGAATGGAACAAGAACATGGCTAACATGTAGAGATTCAGAAACATCAGCGGGAAGGCAACCAGGTCATGTAGCCAAGCCCATGTGAGAGAAGCTGGTCATCAAGGGCAATGTTTATAACACAGGGTTAAAGGAACAAAACCGAGGCAGAATAGAAGCATGCGAAAATAACTGCCCTGGAATACAGTTCCGTGGATATAACATTAAAGATAGAGCCATAACTGCCCTGGAATACAGTCCCGTGGATATAACATTAAAGATAGAGCCATAACTGCCCTGGAATACAGTCCCGTTGGTACAACATTAAAGATAGAGCCATATCTTCACAGAAACTTACAGGAGGCATGGTGGCTGAAACCCACGGGATCCACAAGAGCCAAACCATCTCAGGGGAGGCAGGGACAGAGTTGGGGTATTGCTCAGTGGTGGAATGTGCATTAGCATGTGTGAGGACCTAGGTTCAATCCCCACTATCAAAAATAAATAAATAAAGTAGGAGGGCTCACACTTGCCAATTTTAAAACTTGGGTGGTATTCCTGGGAATGGATAGACACTGTAATTGGTTATCCTGACCATCAACGCCACTGGACTCAAAAATCTCTAGGAGACTAGCAAAGCACTCTGTGGGCAAGTCTGTGCATGTTTCTAGAGACCAACTCACAGGTAAGACCAGCCCTGGGTGTGGTGGCATCATCCTTTATAATTGGAGCCTCAGGGGACAAAAGGAAGGATGCCTGCTAGTGCTATTTTCTCTCTCTCTGCTTCTTGGCTACCATGATGTAAACTGCGCACTCCCCACCATGATGGGCTAAAACCTTGTAAATCATGACCCAGAAGAAATTCTTCCCCCTTAAACTGCTTTTTTCAGGTCTCCATCAGGAGGAGGAGTAGGAGGAGGAGGAGGAAGAGGAAGAAGGAGAAGGAGGAGGAGGAGGAGGAGGAGGAGGAGGAGGAGAAGAAGAAGAAGAAGAAGAAGAAGAAGAAGAAGAAGAAGAAGAAGAAGAAGAAGAAGAAGAAGAAGAAGAAGAAGAAGAAGAAGAAGAAGAAGAAGCAGCTTAACACAGACATTTAAGTCGATGGAATCAAAGTGAATTACCCAACAAACCTTTCTAGCCACAGTTAGCTAACTTTCAACAAGGATGCGGAGACATTTATTGGGGAAGAAGGAGTTTCTTGAATAAATGTTGCTGGCCAAATGGCCACATGCACAAGAATGAAGCTGGACCCTGACCTTATGCAAACATGAAAAACTGAGTCCAGTCAGGTGTGGTAGCACATGCCTGAAATCCCAACAGTAGGAGACTAAGGCAGCCTGGGCTGTGTACACAGGAGCTCCAGGCCAGACTAGGCTGTGGAAGTTGGGAAGGCAGCAGAAGGTTCAAGGCCAACCTGGTGCACAGAGTGAGCTGCCGTCTAGCCAGGGCCATGTAATGAGGCCCTATTCAGACAAACACACAAACCACAAATATGAAAAGCAAAGAGCAAAAGTAAAAAGATATCCCACAGAACTGACATCATGTATTTGATAAGGGAATTGAATGTGAAAACACACACACGCACCCACACAACTTTTACTAATTAATACAATTTAAAGGGACAAAGGTTTTGTGCTTATATTTCTCCAGAGAAGATAAACTGAGGTGAACACACTCAGAAAAGATCCTCAACAGCATTAGTCGTCAAACCACAGTGATGTGCCCTTTGACACCCACTACAATGGCTGTAATCTCGCAGATAATGCTGAGTGACAGTCAGGTTCACATACTATCACCTGAGGGTAAACTGAGGCCTCCCGCTCAAATGGTTTTCCTGTATGGTGACAGAAGAGCAAGTGGAGCCTAAGAGCTTCCATGTTTTTGTTTCTTCCTTTCTCTCGAAGAGACCTCACTGCTCTGGTGAGTGGGCGAGTGTTGAAGTATAGGGAAAGGAACTGCTCTGTGCTTTGGAGCATCCAGCCTCCTTAGCTCTATGCCTTTAAGTACATCCATGCTCGGACTAACGAGAGTCGGGTCTGAAAACTGGCAGACATATTAGCTGTTTGGATTCTAAATTTAGATTGTAGGGATGAATACCATGAGTCAACAAGCTCACAGAGGGGGTGGTAGGGCCACTTGGCAGGTGGCATCGCTGCTCTCTAAGGCCAATAGGCATAGAGAATCATGTGCTTTGTGCCCTTGGCAATGGACTCAGAGGCTGGATCCTGACAACGCCATCAGTTCTCCACAGGTGACAGCCACATAATGGAGCAATAAGGGGAGAGGGAAGCTCTGGGGCCGCCTCTTTGCAGTGCGGTCTGGGGCGTACCGTGTAGCCTCTCTGTGGCTCAGTTTCCTTATCCATGGATGTGATCAGCTGTACCTATTTTAGAGGACTATGTGAAGATGGTCGAGCTGAATTGCTGTGAGTGATGTGCTTGCTTCGGGACCAGCACACACTGAATGCGTTCCTTGTCATCACTATAGAAACTGTGGATCGCAAAAGGGGAGATCAATACCTGGAATGACACTGTAGAGAACAAAAACAAGAGCACCCCGCTAAGGGCAAATGGGTCCAAAACATGGTGGGGGGGGTCCTCAGTATACATAGGTCAAATAACAGAAGGAAAAGAAATCAAAGAGAAAAGAGGCAGAGCTGAGGACGGTAGCACAGCGGTAGAGTGCTTCAATCTTTCATGGAAGGAAAGGGGATGGGAAGGGGAGAAAAGGTGGGGGAAGAGGAGGGAAGATGAGGAGGGGAAGGGAGGAACAGAAACCAGTTCATCCATGTCAGAGATGTAATCGTCCACTGCGGCCCCATAGACAACACACAGAATAAACAACTAAAATCTTAGGTAACTGCAGGAACTCAACAGGTAAAAATTGCTCTCAGTGACCAAGTTAAACACGCCACACAGTGAAAGGGTTACAAAGGAATGGACATAATTCTATCTAAAACCCAGCAGATGGTCGACACAAAGCCTGGTGACAGGAGGCCTAGCTATCCAGGGTCAGCTTCCCACACCCTTCACTGTGGCCAAGGTCAAAGGCGGCCACGTTTCTTTATTTCCTGGTCTGTGAAGCAGACACAGCCCCAACTCCAACAGACGTGGTATAAAACAAGTTGGGGAGGGGTGGGGCAAGCCAAGCAGATGGATGAGGGAGTTGGGGCAGCCATTGCAGGACCTTCTGAGTAGGCACAGGAATCAGGGACTGGTGGAGGTGAGGAAGTGAACGCATGCACAGCTGTGCATGGCAGGAGCCGTCCTGCTTGCTGCGGAGACCGCTGGCCCCTTCATTTCTGCTTTGCTGCATGGAGCAGCTTTATGCTGAATGGAGTTCACGTGCCATACAGCCCATTCACTTAAAGCAGCCAACTCAATGGCCTCAGCGAGTTCACAGAATTGTATAGTCATGCACACTATTAATGTTCCAACATTTTGTTCCCCAGAGACGAGCCCTGGCCAAGCACAGTGATGCACGCCTGCAATCCCTGAACTCGGAAGGCTGGAACGGGAGAACTGAGAGCTTAAGGCAGGTCTGGGCTACATATCAAACCCTCTCAGAGGAAGGAAGGAAAGAAAAAAAGAAATAGAAGGAAAAGGAGGAAAGGAAAAGCAGAAAAAAAAGAAAGAAAAGAAAAGAAAACCCAGGCATGATAACACACGCCTATAGTCCCAATACTCCTTTGGAGGAGATGGGAGGATCCTTGGCTACATGGAGAGTTCTAGATCATCCTGGGCTATACAAGGCCTTGTCTAATAGTAGCAAGGGAAGGAAGGGCCCCCCTGCCCCCAGTACTCTTGCTCCTCTCAGCCCTAAGACAACCACTAAGGGCCTTTGGCCCTCCACATTCTGCCTGCTCTGGGCATGCCACATCCTTGCCATGGGCAGCAGGAGCCTCCTGTCTCCAGTTCTTGCAGGTAAGAGAATGTTTTCAAGGTTCACTGTCTTTGGCTCCTTCTCAGGGTGCTGCTGTTGCATCTCCGCTGACTCTGACGAGTACACTCTGAAAGAGCATCAAGCCCACCCCTCCCTCGGGTCCTCCTGTCCTTGGTCTGATGAGCAGGTAAGCTGTGAGTCTCGTGGAGAGACCTGCCTCTGTAGAAAGTTCTACCTTTTCAGCTGCTTTCACAGCCATGACCGAGGCAAATGATTTAACCTCCAACACAGTTCCTCCCGTCTCCCCTTGGAAGCACTGTTTGTAAAGGGTCTGGAGCATAGTAGGCATTTAAGAAACTCAGCTTTTGTGGGGACCAGGCGCTTTCACAGACATCCACCATGTAGCAGCGAAGGGTCTAAGTGTGCCATCCTGTGGGCTAGGCCAAAGCCAGACAAGTGTGATTTCTCTCCTCCCTTCCATTAGCTCCAGCTTTCCCTTAAGAAGAGTTACCTCTGGGTGTAACGGACTCAAATGTGGGGACTGAACAGGTCCATATTGCAAAACATATGCTTCCTGCCTTCCCAGGTAAGTGATGCGCTCTTCAAAATTCTCCTTTAGCATATCCAGTCCTTTCTCTGAACTCTGTCTCTGTGGTGCTGGGGTGGCACAGAGTCTGAAGCTAAGAAAGTACCCCCTAACTCTTATGTAGCCCAGGACCCACCCTTCCTCCTTCTCTCCTTCAACCTCTAAGCTTCCAGAGTTTCTCTGCCCTCAGTTACCTTACTGTAGTCTCCCCGACTTAGCCACCGTTAGCATCTGATGCCCTTCAACCCTGAGACTGAAGTCCCACACTCAGCAGCAATGCCTTGTGACCTGTCCGCTGGGAGGCAAGCACCCGGGGAATCCTCTGCTTCGCTGGTACAAACATTTTCTGATTCATCCTGTCCAAGGCCCTGCTAGTTGGTACACTGCAGAACTGGACCAGAAACTCAGATCCTCTTCATTTTTGATCCACATGAAATGCATTACCGAAAAGGCCTCACAAAGGAAGGTCTCAGATCCCCGGCCATTGCCGGGATCCCGCAGCTAATCCATAGTATTAGGGCTTTGCTGATGTGGTCAGAGCCCATTCTCTACTAAGAATAAGCCCACATCATCACATTCCCTGGCCACTGGCCGGACACAGACTGACACAACTCCGGGAGGGTCTCATTTGTAGCACTGAGAACCACAGCTGCAGGGAAATTGCCTGGTATCAACACTGTCCTTTGGGAAGGCAGAGGTAGAAGGTTCTGGAGTTCAAGGTCATCCTCAGCTACTTAGGGAATTTGAAGTCATTCTGGAGTAAATGAAATTGAGGTTCAAACACACATGCACACACACACACAGACACACACACACAACAAAGCCAAACAATACACCAACAATAAAAATAAACACAATGTGCTGCTGACTTTTAAAATATGACTTAAACCTAGACACCAGTTATCTACCATCCTCTCTGGGCTAGCCACCTATCCAACACCATACATGCTCTGCCCTGTGATCACCACAGGGGCTTTCTGTGACAGCTCCTAATTGTTTCCATGTCACTTGGGGGAAACTGAGTCTTGGGTGGAAGCGTCACTTGCTTGTGACTCCACTATCAGTAAGAGACAGAACTCTGGCTCCGGGAGAAACCCAAACTGTTTAACCACAGCACACTTTCGCCATTTGTTGAACACTTGGTTTAAGGATGTAACAGTCTCCTTTTTTGACCACTTAATATAAACTACATACTGTCCTCGGTTAATGACCAGGCAACCCCTCTAGGGTGGAGGGGAGTGTTATGATTACCATTGCCATTTCTTTGCTGTACCAATGGAGTCACAGAGAGATTAAGACAATTGCTCAAGGTCACCAGCTGGGAAATGGGAGACCTTGTCTATCAGGTTATATTAGTTACTATTCCCATTGCCATCACAAAGCGCTTGACAAAGCAACCTAAAGAAAGAAGGGTTCCTTTTGGCTCACGGCTGCAGTCTATCTGACAGGGAAGTCACTGCGAAAGTCTGAGACACAAGAGGGAAGTAAGGCTGGTGCCTCAGCTGGCACTGTTCCCTTTCATTCACTCCAGGACCCAGCCCATGTGATGACATCACCCACAGTTAGGATGGGTCCTCCCTCCAGAATCCCTCTCGGAAATGCCCCGAGTTTGTTTCCATGGTGATTCTAAACCCCATCAAATGACTTCTCTGTATCAGCCATCAGTCTTCCCCAGGTTTATAAATCTTAGAAGAGACTTCTGCATTCCTAAGTACAAAGAAGAAGGTTTTAACAAGGCAAGGGGATGGGTGAAGAATCAAAGGAGGTTGGGAGAGTTCATTTGCATAAACAAATTTAGGATATTAAACTTCAGGGCCAAATCATTAAAAAAGGAAACCATCTCTGACTGAACGTTGATCCCAACAGACAGTGTGGGCCTGCAAGCATTTTGAGAGAAGGCATATCCAGGCCCTGTAGGTTTTTGCAAATTTTAAAGGAAAAGAATACATGTGTGAAAGGTGATGTCATCCTTATGGCCCCACACTCTTGGGAGTCTTAAAAATAAAACCGGTGGAAGGAAGACATGAAGTCATTAGATGTCTCTTAATCAAATTTTTACTTGTTTTGTGGATTAAAGTGAAGAACGAATATAATGCAAAAAGACGAGAGAGAAAAATAAATAAGATTAAATTGAAATTGACAACTTAGATTTATAGAAATAGTTCTTAATAAAGAGCCATAGCATTATCAAAACAATGACCTCATTTAGAATTACAACTGAGGCATGATCATTCTGATTTTACATGTAGGAGGAATGAATCATCAAGATGACGTCACCCACCCCAAGTCCCACAGTGGGTTGATGGCACTGACTATAAATCCACACAACACTATGAATGACAATTCACATGGTACTCCTGTGTTTGTATTTGCATGTATGTGTACTCCTGTGTGTGTGCCCATGTGTGCATGTGTATTCCTGTGTGTACATGTGTGTGTAAGTGTGTGCATGCATGTATGTGCTCCTGTGTGTTCATTAGTGTGTGTGTACATGTGTGTGTTCCTGCCTATAGTGAGGCTCAGTCCAGGGCCTTTCACAAGTTGCACAAGTGTTTAATATTGAACTATAACTCCAGCCCAAGAATATTCTTGAAGCCATAGAGAAACCTCCAGACTTGGCACACCATGAAGAGAAATTTCCTTGGCTCCCATGCCTTGCTCTGGGCTGCTGCCCTTTCCCTCTGGCAGGAAGAGCCGCTCTAAAGGGGTCGGAATTGCAGCTTCTGAGAGGAGAGCACTCACCAGGTGCCACACAGTCCTTTCTACCAGTGAGATCAAATCTCGGCTTTAGGAAGGCGTGCTTCCAAGAAATGGGTTTAACTGTGAGGACAGGAGTCCTGTTTCCATTGTTGCCATGGCTTCCAGGAAGCTCAGAGCTGTATTTCTATTTATTGTGGGAACAGGAGGAGGTCATTATTGACATTGCATAATGTACGTGGAAAGGCTCTGTCTTCTCCTGGATGGGAAGTTATGTTACAGGTTGCATTCCCTCCTCCTATCCCTAAGAAACCTCCGTGCTGAAGAGGAGAGTGCACACCTTCTCTTACACAGTAGCTACCTCTGGAGACCTGGAGTGGAGCACCTGACCACAGTTCACCACTCTTCATGGAAATTTGACAAGAAAGCAAATTTTAAGTGTCCCAACCACACACATTCAATTGGCAGCTGTAGATTACACTGCTAGGTTAGCTCTCTTAATATGGCAAACATCACACATTTCTTTTTTTCATTTTCTGAAAAAAAGGTCTCTCTACCTAGCCCTTGCTGACCTGGAACTCACTCTGTACAGACCAGGCTAGCCCTGAACTCACAGAGATCTACCCGCCTCTGTCTCCTGAGTGCTGGGTTAAAGGCGTGTGCCTCTACACGAGGCCCTCAACACATCTTTACATTAACCAAAGTGTCAGGCTGTGCGCCCTGAATATACACCAATACACACAATTTTTGTCCATGAGGTATTTTAAATATGTCTTCAGCAGCTACGGTCTTATACTATTTTGCCAGATGCATTCAGTGGCTTTTATTTCTATAACCTTAATTTTTTTTAAGTCAATTGCCACATTTGCCTAAAGTTACTGTGTATTTCTGGGACTTCCACAAGCCGCTGGAATGTGGAATGAGCAGGTGGGAAACAAGAGGTAAAACGCTTCCTTTGACAGATTGTACCCCCACTCTCTCTTCTAAATATAAAGTGATAAAGTCATTTCAAGCATATTTGTTCATATTTAAAATGCATATATCTTACGAGAAAGTTACCATGTATGTATGTGTGTGTGTGTGCTTGCATGTGTTATGGGAACAATTGCTATGATTTTTGTTTTTGTTTGGGTCTGCTCCCTCTTGGATTTCCAAATAAAATGTGGACATGCAGCCTCAAGTGTGGCTAGCACTTAGGAACAAATACCTGCATTAGTGCACCTCAAACTGTCCATGTTTTCTTCCTTTTTCTCTGCATATTAGATGTTTATCAATATCATAACAGTAGAAAAATTATGGTTATAAAGTAGCATGAAATAATTTGGTGGTTGAAGGTCACCACAACATGAGGGACTGTATTAAAGGGTCACAGCATTAGGAAGGATGAGAACCACTGCTGTAAATAAAATATTTTAGGAACTGGGAAGATGGCTCAGTGGGTAAAATGCTTGTAGTGCAAGCATGGGGACCTGAGTTTGATCTCCCAGAACCCACATTTTAAAATCCAGAGCTGTAATTCAGCACTGGGAGACAGAGACAGACAGATCCCCAAGGCTCCCTGGGTCTCTCTGGCTAGCCAGTCCAGCCTGCTTGCCCAGTTTGGGCAAATGAGAGACCCTGTCTCAAAACCACCAGACTGATAAGCAATATAAGATGGACAGCAGCCGAAGAATGACAGCTGAGCCTGTCCTATGCACATGCTCACACCCCTGTAAACATACAAATGAACGGGTACGCACGCACACGCACACACACACACACACACACGCACACACACTTTTAAAGCTGAGCATGTCCAGAGGCAACTGCCTATCATCTTCATTATTCTAGCTGAGCATGCCTAGAGGTGCCTGTATCTTTAATTTTAAACTTTCTAACTCGTGTGCTTAAGGTAAGGATACCCCCAAATATGCCCCGCCTTCTTCCCTTCCTAAACTCTGCCCTTAAACGGAGATGCTCAGGAATATGCTTGCTCATACGCTGTTTTCCCATAAGCATATGCAGAAGCTTTATGAATAAAACTCCCATGCTGTGGCTCTGGAAGTGACTCCCGTGTCCTTCCCACCTGCTGCAGGTACTAAACCCCTCTCTACCCTTTGATTTCTCAGCTGTGTTTACTTTGGCTTTGTGCTCACCGGAACATGAGCCCACTGTGTTCAGTGAGAGGCATTCACATACAGAGAACATATGAAACCAATCATATGTGACGGAACACAACTAAAAACATGCTATTCTTTGGGATGGGACTTTTGACCGTATCTCGAGGCATCTTTGGATTGCCTGGGCTGGAATTCTGAAGACACACATTTAAAAATAATCTGTGCACCTGTCCTTCTGGAGCGTGACAGGAGAACTTCACACTGTTTCTGTCTGGAAGAGAATGTTGTTGGGGACAGTAGTCTCTGACTCTGTGTAACCTGAGACCCAACTGCACATGACCAGAAGTCTGCCTGGGGACAGCTGATGCTCCTCCCTGAGAGTCGCGTCTGCAGGAGGCTGCTCACATGTAAACACCAGATCATTGTACCATACGATGACAACACCTTAGAGTGACATTCGTCTGACATCTGCACGCAGGGCAGTTTTAAATGGAGTCCTAAACCATTACCACTTACTATGACTACCCTTTTTTTCTTTTTTTTTTTTTTTAATGGCAAATCTAAAGGACAAAAGCTGCCATACAGTAGGTCTTTGGGGCATGACCCCTGTGTCATCTTGGCTAGGGAAATATTGTTTTCTGATTGGCTTGTTGATACCTGAAGGAAGCAAGAAATTCTGGGTCATGCAGGGTGTACCAGGCTACACGCTGCTCCTCTTCATCCAGCCCCAACCTAGAAACCTCAGTCAATATAAACCCAGACAGTAAGAATTCTGATGCCCTGTTAAGAAACTGGCCATGGCCATGTGTCGTTTAAGATGATTCCTGAGAAGTTTGGGGAGCAGCTCCCAGAGCCAGGTGCCGCTGGGTGGTGGGGTGCCTGCCTAGGATGTGCAGCTCTGGGTTACAGCTACAGCACTGTGAAGAAGAGAGTAGGGAGCTTTGTGCATCCGTCCCTGGGGAAGCCTTAGGAGATGAGAGAGTGAAGACGTGGGGGCAATAAGCTCGCCACTGCTCACACATGGGGTGCTCACCCACGCGTGTGCTCATGCATGTGGGGCAGAGGTTGACACCAGGTGGCCTCCTCAGTCAGTCTCCACCTTCATTTTGGAGGCAGGGTCTCTCACTGAACCTGGAGCTCGCTGATTGACAACAGCTAGCCAACAAGCCCCGGGGGGTTCTTCTCTCTCAGCCTCCCCAGAAGTAGGGTGACATGTGTGTCACCCAACTTTCATGTGAGTCTGAGGCTCAAATCCAGGTCCTCACACAAGCTTGGCAAATGTCTTACCAACAGAGCCGGTCTTCTGGTCTACGGGCAAGTGTGTTACTAACAGAGCCGGCTCTCTGGTCCATGGGCAAGTGTCTTACCAACAGAGCCGGCCCTCTGGTCCATGTGCAAGTGTATTACCAACAGAGCCAGCCCTCTGGCCCACGGACAAGTGTCTTACCAACAGAGCCAGCCCTGTGGTCCACGGGCAAGTGCCTTACCAACAGAGCCAGCCATCTGGCCCATGGGCAAGTCCTTAGACCTTTAAAGTGAAGCCCAAGAGTTTCATACCTCAAGTACATATGTGTAGACCACTGATCTTCGTGAAGCTTTGGGCAATGCAATGAATAAGATAAACACTAACCCACTTGGAACCCACAGAGTGTAATGTCTGTCAGTCAAAGGAAACAAACCCCAAGTAACTGAAAAGCACATATATATCTCGACAACACTATTGTGACCGTGTGGAACATTCACGGGCACCGTGTGTCAGGCTAAAGATCATCCATGAGACTCCTTTAACAGCCACATGTGACAGGAACTTTATCGCTGGTCCCATTCAGAATAGGGGAACTAAGGCCCAGTGAAGTCAGCTAGTTAGGGCCACATGGATGGAAGTGGCAGCAAGAGTCCTGTGGTAGCTCTGTTGTTGTGAATCCTGTCCTGCCTTCCCTGGCCATGAGCCGGAAATGGTCTTTAGATTTAATTTTTTATTTCAGAGTTTCGGCATAAAGGCAGTTTAGCATGGGGCCATATTAAGGTTTATATTATAATAGGTCATATTTATTGAAGACCCCGTCTTGCAAGAGGGGGAGCCTCTTGGAGCCCTTTCAAGGTGAGAAGGTGGGAACAGTAAGCAGGGTCTCCTCTGCCTCCTGCTGGCACTCAGTCCACTCTATTCTTCCTGCTCCACAGCAAGCCAAGCCCACCAATCAAATAACAGCCAATCAACTCCAAAGAATACAGAACAGCCACAGTAAATAGGTGTACAGAGCTTCCCGTGACCTTTAAACTGATTACAGCCCTGATTGAGTCCCAATTCTAAACTGAACTGAAACGGCATTTGGGCTAAAGAAAGACACAGGCTGAGCCAGCCGGACAGAAGTAATTGCTGAAGCTGTTTATCTCTCCCTCAGTTGCCCTCCCTCCCTCCCTCCTCCCCTTCCTGCCATCCTGTCATTTCTCTCCTCTTCTTTCTTTCTCGTGTACATGTTCCTGTGTATGTGTGTGTGCATGTATGTGTGTGTGCGTGTGCATGTGCACATGTGTGTGTGATACATGTGTTCACACCTGTGGATGTGCACATGCCTGTGCTCATGCACGTGGAGACCAGACGTAAATAGTGGCTGTCTTCCTCAGACACTTCCTAACTATTTATTGAGACAAGAGTCTCCCACTGAACCAGAATTCACCAGTTAAACTGGGCTGTCCCGCCAGCAGGCTGTAGAGGCCCCTGCTGTCCCCACCCATGGCATCGGCTTACCATCTTACACTGCTGTACTTACACTTTGTACTTGGGCGCTGGGGTTCCATCTCAGGTCCCCACTCCTAGGCAGCAAGCCCTTCACCGACTGAACCATTGTGCCAGCACCCCATTTTCTTTTATTTTTAAACTTTAACTTACTATATAGTCACAGTAGGAAAAACAGAAAAACAACTGCCAAAGAGGGGAAAAAAAACAGAACTTCCACCATGATTAATATGCTGGTGTTCATATTGATATGTTCTTTTTCCAATAAAAAATATATGCATAGACAAAGAAAGGGATTTAGCAATACAAAGTACTGGTTCACAGAGGCCCCACCATCTGCCATCTACAAGCAGGGGAGGAGTGTGGAGGGGTGTGCTACGTGTGTGTGTTAATATGCCTACACACATGGCAAGGTGGATCAGAGGTTTGAGAGCTGGAAAGTTCAGCCCACATCTGAAGCCCAAGGCCCAGGAGACCCAGAGGGGAGGCAGGACACCAGGACTCTGTGTATACAGGCCATTAACCCAATCCTTCTCACCCTTTATCCTCTTCAGGTCCTCATCACTGGAGAGGGCAGCCATTTGTTCAGCCTACCAGTTCAAATCCACATCCAATTTCTAGAAACACCCTCAAAGCTATCTACCCAGAAATAGCATTCACCAACCACCTGAACATCCCCTGACCCAGCCAGACTGACACATGGGATTGCCCATAACAAAAAGAAGATGGAAATAAACCCACTGACGGTCAGACAGACATCAGGAGTTGGGGATGGTGATTACCTGCTCACCCTGCCAATAACATGGCTCCCCAAATCACAGCTTGTTCTTGGAGCCTCATAGATAGAAAATAAAAGCCCTCGGATGCTAGATGACACAGAAGTTGTCCTCGAGGGAGGGAAATCTCCGTGTAAATTACATCCTGTGGACTGTAGCTGCCAAGCAGAACACACACACACACACACACTCACACACACACACAGTCTGCAGGCCTCCAAGAGAGTTTCCCTCTAGAGTTCAGGTGATGGATCAGCCTTTTCTGTTCTGGAATAAATGTGGGGTGTGAAGCCAACCACTCACATTTCTGCTCTTGCTTGGCCCAGAAGATCTTCACACGCTGGCGGATGTGCTTGTCCTCACGCAGCTTCTTCTGCCACTGCCGCAGCTCCTGGATCTCAGGGTCGCAGCGAACCTGGCAAAGGCCACAAGGCTTAGCTAGCCCCCTTCCCCACACTTCCACACCCCCTCCCCTTAACAAGTCTGCATTGGGAAGCCTCCAGAACCAACTGGATGGGCTGTAACTTTGTAAAACTCTTTCTTGCAGCACTGGGCTTAGACTGAGAGCCTCGGGCATGCTAGGCCAGTGCTCTACCTCCAAGCTACACCCCAGCCCTAGTTTGATGCCTTTTTGGTTCTTAGAACACACTGTTCTCAGTAAATTATCTACATTCCAAAAGTTTGTTTCATACTTGAGCACAAATGAGATTGGGAGGATTTGCCATAACTAATGGTATGTTGAAAACATTCTAGATTTGGGTGGTCCCATAGAAATAAAATGTGCAATTTTAAGTTCTTTCCATCTCATTGACAAAAAGAAGCAGGCAAGAATGTTTTAGATAATATATCTTATTTGACCTAGATAATCAATTAATATCATTAATACCCATTAATTAATATCTACTTCTTGATATCCAAAATCTTATCATTTCAACATGCAATTAATATAAAAATTATTTATGGTAGGCAGACATGGTGGCACAAGTCTATCATCCCAGAACTTTAGGGGGTTGAGGCAGGAAGATTGTGAATTCAAGACCAGAATGTGCTACACAACAAGATTCTCTCCCAGCTCTGTTTCATAGCCCTTGACAGAGTCTTCTTCATTCTCTAAGTAGTCTATCTACTATTGAGCTGTAACCAGCGAACCCTGGCTCCACCCCAGCACCTGATGAACCAGATGTGGAGGCAGATGGCACTCCGGAAGTGAGAGGATCAGAAATCAAGGTCATCTTCCAGCCGCACATGGGACCCAAGAGACCCTGTCACTCATTCTATTGGGACAGGAATGATTGGGTCCATTCTAAAGATGAGAAAACCAAGATGAAGAGAAAGCAGATGGTGTTGCAGGGGAGGGTGCTTGGGGAGAGATATGTAGGTGGGGTGCAAAGCTGTGTGACCTGGTAGACTCTAAAGCAAAGCCTCTCACCCCCTTCCCCATCCTGAATCCTCTTTCCATCACCTGCTTGCTGGAAGGTCTGCTCAGCTGAAAGCTGACTCCAAGCCTAAGTGGGTAACTACATGTCAAGTTCATTCTGAAAAAGTCAAAGTCGCTGAACAATAGACAAGGGACAACCACAATGTCTGAGGAAGTTGCCATGGTAACACTTACACAGTCTTGGAATTAAGTATTAAAGATGGCCTCTTTGTGTGTTCCCTTTCACGATCAGCTCCGTTCATTGAAATGAAGCCATAGTTTTATAATCTGGGGAGAAGTTCCCTGTATTGGAATAAGTCTGTGGATCTGGAGAAGCCACACACTAAATGCCAAGATCAGTGGTCTCCCAGACAGTGGCCACACCTATCTTCCCAGGGCTCCCATGTGTGCGAGGGACAGTGTGCTTGATCTTGTCTTCTAGATTCCATAACCTTGACTTGCTGGTTCACTGGACAGGAGCAGGTGGGGTGAAGCAGAAGCAGGACAATCCAAAGCTGCAGTGGGAACCTCAGGCACAGGCATGACCCAGTGTGTACAGGAAGTGAACAAAGGCAGCTCAGGGAGAGGTCGGGGCACAGCATGGCTTGGCCAAAGGGGAGCTTCTTCCCAACCCTGCTGATGGGGTCATCCTGTGGAGGCCACCTAGGTATGTGTCCTTCAGCTTTTTCAAGCCACCATTGGATCTTAAGACCTCCCACCTAGTCATTGAGCTTCCTACTGTGGTCATAGCAATTGCCACTAAAGCTACCTACACACCTGCCTCCCCACGGGACACAGATAGTACCTGAGTCAGGTCTGGTTATCAGATCTGTCCCAGCTCTAGAGCCACTCTTTCCTTTTCTGCTTCTGCTTTCAATGCAAGGCCACCTCTTGTCATCTCTTGGGAGTTTTATGTGGGGGAGGTGTGTCGGCATTGCCTCTCCTGGGAATGGCTGTGAGTTACCAGTAGTTCTGATTGTTGTCTTTTTTACTTAGTTGTGGTAAAAGACACACAACATAAATATTACCTTTTAATCATTTAAAGTATACTTCAGTGATGCTAAGTACATTCAGAACATTGTGCAAATCACCTCCATGCATCCAATTCCAGAGCATTCTTATCATCACAAAAGGAAATTCTGTACCTATTAATCAGTACTTCCTCTTTTCTCTTCTCCCACCCCAGCCACTAGCCTGTTTTGGACGCCAGAGTATCTGTGGATTTCCCTACCTGGGGTATTTCACGTAAACGCAATCATTCTCCCATGGGCTGTTAATGTCTGAGTTCTTCCACTCATCCAGAGCGTCATGGTTATCCCGTTTCCTTGCTGCACAGCATCCCACTGTGTAGCTACGCCACAGTATGAGTCCTCCATTTGTCTCGTCACGGACACTGGAGTGACTGACACCGTTTACCACAGTGAACAGAGCTCTGTGGACACCTGCCCACAGCACACTTTTCCTTGAACATCTATTTTCCTGTAGCTGTTTGACCTATGTCACAAACAGGAACCTGTTTGCCTGCCCATCCGAAGGCTGCGTGTGTCCGCATGGCTCTGCTGACAGTACCGTGTGGTCTCCTCTGTCGGGCCGAGACCTTTGTCCTTGACTTCTTCACTTTGCCCTGTGTGCCACTCACCTTGGCAGAATACAGCAGCAGCCTTGGTAGTGGGTCTCTCGTTGCCAGGAGATCCTGGAGCACTAGAGAAGGCTGCTGTGAGTGGAGGAGAGCAGGCATCCTCTGAATTGGACTAATCCCATTGGCTATTGCCACAAGCACTTCAGATGGTAGAGGTTGTGCTCATCAGCAAAGACCGGAGTGCAGTGCGGTATCAACATGCAGTGGTTTCCCTCTCCTGGCTTATACCAGAGTGCAGTGCGGCATCAACACGCAGCGCTTTTCCTCCCCAGGGTTTCCCATCACTTTGCCGCTTTATTTCTGAAGTCACCGTGGAGAGTCTGCTTGCTCTTCCAGTGTGCACAGGAATATGACTGATGCTATGGACTTGACTTTGGTGTACAGATAAATCAAAAGCTTCTTGATGCAGGTGTCAACTCGTATTTGCTGTGATTTATTTATTCATAGTTATTGATTTTGCCTCATTGGGGATCAAACCCAGGGCTTTGCACATGCATGGGCAAGTGCTCTTGTCTAGTCTGGCTGTCAATTTTTTAATGTCCCTGTAATTATCAAATTCTTCCAATTCTGTATGACTCTGAAGAAAGGCATTCAAGAATCGTGTCAGTTCGTAGCCAGTTCTTGGCTGTGGTGATGGCTGTGGAGGTAAAGCACTCGCTGTGTGAGCATGAGGACCTGAGTTCGAATCCTTAGCACCCATGTAAAGCCTGCCATGGCAGCACGCACCTATAACCCCAGTACTCCTGTAAGATGGGAGATGGTGGCAGCAGAGTCCTTGGCAGCTGACATACCAGAGCCTGGCACACACAGCAGCAAACGAGAATGGAAAGCATGGGTGACAGTGGAAGGTGTCCTCTGACACCACTATGTGGGCACTGTGACAAATGCATCCACCCACCCCACCACATGGACAGGCATTCACATCATATCCATACACAGTGGAAAGGGAGGGGAAGGAGGGAGAAGAGGGGGACGGAGATTCTAAACCTGACAGTCTGAGACTGAATCTCAGCTCTGCACAGTAAATTGCTTATGCTCTCAGAGCCTCAATTTCCTAATCTGTAAAATAGGGTTGGCACAAAAGCAACATCTAAAGTGCAATAAAAACATGTCAACATAAGCTCTCTTTGTGTTAACTAGTAAGGAGAAGAATGGATTCATCTCTGACGGTAAATCCTCTAATTGCCTCGAATGCTCCAAACCAAGGCGGAGGAGCCGATGACTCTATCAAAAGTGTGGTCTTCCCCCAGGGGCGTACAAAGTGCTGAGCACATGCATGGTTTTGTAATTTCATAACTCTGGGCTCTGGCCAGCTGGTGCAGAGGTTCTGGGGGTTGTGTGGGGTAGGTGACGGCAGGAAGGGAAAGCGTGGCTGCCGGGACTCTGCCTCTGTCGCTCTTCATAATCTCTAGTTCCCAACTGCCCTCAGCTCACTTGTTTTCCTGCTTCCTGGCAAAACAGACACTCGCATAGCGACAGCTGCCGTCACTTAGTCCCTCGAGTTTTCCTAACTGTCTTGAAGGAAAGCGCTTAATCCATTGCAGTCACTGGAAGGATGCTGGAGAATGGATGGGCCTCTTGGTGATGCTCATAGTGCCAATCCGTGAACTGGCATGAGATGTCTCCCAAGAGGGTCTTAGGATGTCTTTGCCAGGGGCTGACACCCCAATGATTATGAGAATAGACTTAATATTGGAAAGACCAGTTTCCCCGTGTAGAAGACAGGGGAGGGGGTTGGGGAAGATGTTTGCAAAACTCTTTCCCACTCCCTAATAAAAGTCTCAGAGCACAGAGCTGCAAGTTCCACTTTCTCTTTGTAAAGATGCTCGGAGAGTTCTTTTCAGATCTTTGGAAACCAAGTGAAAGCAGAGCAGAGCCCGGGCTTGTTCTGGAAGTCACTCATGTTTCCTTTTGCTGTGTGTTAGTGGCAGGCACGGTTACTGACATCTACCTGCACTGTAGAATGCCTCAGAGTGGGTTAGTCTCGATCTCTGTTCTAGAGCAGCAATGCAACAGTGTGTGTCAGTACATTTGTGAGCAACCAGCTCAGCCAGTGGGTTGATAAAGACACTTTAAACACCTAATGTAGGAGAGGGGAGATAGCTCACTTGGTGAAGTGCCAACACTGCAAGGATGGGGACCTACATTTGGATCCCCAGCACCCACACAAGGTCAGACATGGTGGCACATGTCTACCCCCAGCAATGGGAGGCGGTGGTACTGGAAGTTCCCTGAAACCTCCTGGCCAACTAGGACAACTGGGACTCCAGGCTCAGTGGGACACCTTGTCTTAAACTATAAGGTGGTTGCTGGAATCAAGGCCTGGTACTTTTCTATGGGCTAGAGAAGATCCTAGCTGATTCTTGACATGTGCATATTGAATGGCTTAAATGCTCATCACTATCAGCTGTATATAATGAACTTTCATTGTAATAAATATCTTGCTGTTTACAAAGATAAGATGGACAGCAATAGCAGAAGAGTTCTACCCTCTGGCCTCCGCGTGGGTACTCACATACAAGTGTATACACACACACTACACATACATGTACACATGCACTCACATACAAGTGTATACACACACACTACACATACATGTACACATGCACTCACATACAAGTGTATACACACACACTACACATACATGTACACATGCACTCACATACAAGTGTATACACACACACTACACATACATGTACACATGCACTCACATACAAGTGTATACACACACACTACACATACATGTACACATGCACTCACATACAAGTGTATACACACACACTACACATACATGTACACATGCACTCACATACACATGTATACACACACTACACATACATGTACACACACAGAAATCTAATGAGTAGAAAATAACTCATACACCTCTCTTGTTGAGAGCACCGTAACTCCATGTGTTTAACTTTACAGTCTGCTTTATCGACCACTCATGGTGGTAAGTCATCCTACCACTCAGTGCTTATGTGGTATCTTTTCTCAGCTCTTTGCTTTCAACCGTGTTGGGTTATTTTGTATTTTCTGGACCTCCTAGAATGGAGGTTATCCTCTGAAAACCATGGGACAAGCTGTTCTCCATATGTTTATTATGGTTACTGATGTCTTTAGTTCTCTTGCCTGGTTTTACTTTTAATTTTTTTATACACACACACACGTCTTTCCAGAGCATCCAGTTTCTGTATTACAGTTGTTTCTTGTTTCTTCACTTTCTATTATTTGTTTTATTTCATTGGTTGGGTTTGGGTTTGGGTTTTGTTGCTGTTGTCTGTCACAGGGTCTCACTATACAGCCCAGTCTGGCTTTACATTTAACATCCCCCTGCCTCAGCCTCCCAGGTGCTGGGATTACAGGTGTGCAACACTACGTTGCTATAAACCAAGTGTGGTGGCACATATGTGCAATCCAAGAATTTGGAAGGCTGAGTCAGGAGAACTCTAAGTGTGAAGTCAGCCTGGTCATAGTAAGTTTGAGGCCAATCTGAACAACAATAGCAAAACCAGGGATTTAATTTACTATACGTAGACCAGGCTTGCCTTGAACTCAAGATTAAGGTACCACTGCACCCAGTTTTGAAACCCTGTCTTTTAAAAAGTTGCTGTAATATAATAAATAAACTAAAAGTAAAACTTATCCAAACTAAAAGTCTCCTCCTACACGATGCAGGCCTTGAGATGGTTTTAATCCTAATCTCCTTGGTCTTTATGTCACCACCTGGCATTTGGGGAGCTGCTCTTTCTCAGGGGCTAACGCCTGCTTACATCTTGTTCTACATGGTTTCCTGCAGCTCCTTCCTCATGGGTTCCTCCCCCTCTATTTTAACTCATCTTTTGGAAGTTCTTCCAGGAGGGGTGTTTGGGAAAGGCATATTTATAGCTCTTGAGTGATGGGTGAGTGGGCACGTAATTCTAGGTTCCATGCTGTTTTCCCCAAGATCAGCAGATACTACACTTCACTGTCTAGGACACTTACTATGGCTGATGGGAAGTCTATAATTGCTCACTAGCTTCCCCTCTGTAGGGAATCTCTGCTGCAAGACAGCTTTGAGGATTGTGTGCTTCCAGGGTCCCTTGGCTGCACATGGAACATTTGGGATAATGTCTTTATCCAGCTCACTCAGGATTCATGTCCTCCAGTGTCCTCTGGAAATGTCGCTTCTCCACTCTTCACTCCACTGCCCACTCTGCAATCCCTGGTACAATGACACTGGAGCATCTCATTTTGTTGTCTCTCAGTCGCTTTTGGTTGCATTCTCTCTCCCAGACCCGACTCTCTCGCTGTGTCTATCTGCCAGTTAGGGATGTGATCCATGGGTCAGCAACTTCTGTACTGGCAAAAATGTGCAAACTCATGGGACTCCAGCCAAGCCTGTGAAATCAGCACATGAAGGTGAGCTCAGGAAGCTTCCCTGGGTGATACTGATGTGCACTGACACTTGGGGACACTGCTTTTGTTCTGGTTTTTTGTTGTTGTTGATTTGCTTTTGTTTTCTTTGGGGGGGCTGGGTTTTTTGTGTGTTTTTTCTTTTAAACAATTTTTTTCTCGTTTGTTTGTGCAGTGCTGGGGTTGGATGCATGGCCTCCAGTGTGCTAGGCAGCCATCCCACCACTGCGCCATCTTTCCCATTCACTCGGTCACTTTTATCCCCGATGTTGCACTCGCTCTCTTTCAAATCTGAATTTCCCCCTTTTTTCACACGGACTTGTTCTTCCAGCACGGTCTATATTTTGTTGTAGCAAATCTGTATAATCATTGTAAACACACTACTTCAAAGACTCAAACTGCTGGACTTGAGGCCTGAATGTTCTAGTTGGTGCTGGAACTGCCTTTTCTCTCATTTTTGGTGGTTCATTTTTAAAATTAGGAGTTTGTAACTTTTGAGGGTACTAGTTCCAACTCCAAGCTTATCCACATCTGAGGTCATGTCTCTAACTAGTAAACTCTTTGATTGGAATGGATAAAATAGTAAATATTGTTTTTGTAGAGCTAGAAGTCTCATACCAATCCAATGCTGCCATTACAACATAAAAGCAGCTGCAGACAATATTCTAAGTGGGTGTGGCTATGTTCCAGTAAAATTCTGTTAACACACACACACACACACACACACACTTCTGGCTACTATAGAAACTAAGGCAGGAGGATCACCAGTTCAAGACCAGGGTGGACAACTTAGTGAGACTTTGTCTCAAAACAAAAAGGCAAAAATGACCATTGGGGCTGTAGGTCAAAGGTGGAGTACTTGCCTTGCGTGCACGAGGCTGTAGGTTCAATCTCGCGCTGCAAGCACTCACAGCCCAAATAACAAGCCGAGCGGTGCTGGTTCACACCTTTAATCCCAGCGCTCGGGAGGCAGAGGTGAGTGCACCTCTGAGTTCAAGGTCAGCCTGGTCTACAGAGACAGTGGATGGCCAGGGCTATGTGAAGAAACCCTGTCTCAAAAAACAAAAACAAATAAACCAAAACAAACACAAGCCAAAAAATAAAAACAAGCCGGGCGATGGTGGCACAGGCCTTTAATCCCAGCCCTTGGGAGGCAGAGGCAGGCGGATCTCTGTGAGTTCGAGGCCAACCTGGTCTACAAGAACTAGTTCCAGGACAGGCTCCAAAGCTACAGAGAAACCCTGTCCCGAAAAACCAACCAACCAGCCAAACAAAAACCTAAATAACAGACATTGGCTGGATATGCTCCTTGGGGTACAGTTTGCCAACCTCTGCCTTGACCTCTGTGTGGTCATTAGAGCTCCAATCCCCAGCTTCATGTGCTGCCTCTTCCAGTTCTTTCAACACTATTAATTTGAGACATTTTTCTAAGCTCAATAAATGACATTGATGTCACTTGGGTCCTGTAGAACAGCCTCCACCTGGGGGTACTAATGCATGCCAGTGGGGTAGAACAAGACCTTCTGCAGAGCTCCAAGTGATTCCAATGAGCTGAAGTCTGGGCCACCCTGCTCCCCTGGAAGAGAATGCAAGGAATGAACTCAATGTTACAAGCCCTACCACTGACATCTGTCCAGCTCGGCTGTTCCAGTTCCTACATGAATACCATGCTGATTATTGCAAATCCTGCCAATGGGAGTCAAGTGAGACCTCTTGGGCTGTCAGCCTGTGGTCAGGAAGGCAGGATCTGGGTGACTCATGAACACCAGCTGCCTTTCCTGAGGCAGTCACCGCAAAGCCCGGATCTGAGAAGGCCTTCTCCCAGGAAGCCACACCTATTTTTGTGCTGAAGTCCCTCTTAAGGAGGAAGGGGGAGAACATGCGTCACAGCACACACTTGAAAGAAATGGAATTTCCCCCACAGCTCTGTGATGACAGTTCAGATAAAGTTCATCCAACTTCTTTTGATAACCAAGTGTCCAGATGATTAGCAATGATTCTGATGCAAAGGCATTTAAGGTATTTGATGAACTTCTCAGTGAGCTACAGAGTCAATTACACCGCAGTGTGCTGTGTCAAGGGCCCGATCACTCACCAGGCTCTGAGCTTTCCTTCTAGTCAGTGCTTAGCTAACAGTTATGGAACGTTTCTAACAGGGGACCTGTGAGCACTGGTTTAGGAGCTGTCTACATGCATGCTATTAATTCTCAGACGGTATCTATGAGGCATGCAGTATTGCCACTCTCTTTTCAAAGAGAAAACTGAGACTCAGACAGGCAAATGATGCCCCTAATTTGGTTCGTATTGTAGCCCTTGAACTCGCCGGCAGCAGTGAACAGCTATCAGTGATGGAGTGTTGCTGCTCTATTTCTGGTTGAAGCAACAGCTTCAGGGCTGTTCTAATATACCTGCAAATCTGAAAGTCATAGACTCCTCTGTCAGGGGTTCCTAAAAGGGTGTCCTTCAGACTGTCAGCATTCCAGGAACCTGAGAAGCTTTTCAAAATGCAAATTTTTAGGACCCATCCTGAGTCTGGGGGAGGTGCTCTGTCATCTGTGCAAAGTCCTGATGCAGGCTAAAGATGGAGAACCCCTACATAGCTGGGGCATGGTGATGTGGGTCTATAGCCCTAGCATTCAGGAAGTTGAGGCAAGAGGATTTGAGGGTTTGAGGACAGCCTGGAATTCATAATGTCACACTGTCACAAAATAAAGAGATAAATATGAAGAGGTAGGGGTGCAGCTTGGGCGTGGAACACCAGTCTGGCATGCTTAAGGCTCTGGCTTCCATCCCTAGAACTGGGGACAAGAGAGAAAAAGAAAAAAGAAGAGGAGGAGGAGGAGGCAGAGGAAGAAAAATAAGGAGGAGGAGGAGGAGGAGAAAGGCTGCTGCACTGTGCCCTTGGTGAGTCACCTGGATTCTGGTCTAAAAACAAACCAACAAAAATAACAACAAACTTTGTCATTCTTATCACTAATGAACTCAGCAGCTGGAGAATAACTCAGTTGATCAAGTGCTCATTTAGCACAAAGCTTTGGGTTCCTGGGTTTGATCCCTAGCTCCATATAAACCAGATTTGGTGTCGTATTATAACCCAGACTCAAGGTAGAGGCAGGCGAGTCACAAAGTTCAAGGCAACCTTGACTATGCGAACTCCACCCCATGTGCACAGGGGAGTACAGAAGGAAGCAGAAGAGCTGCTATGTAAATTCCACAGTCTAGGCTAGTCACCCAAAGAGACTCAGCTGAGCAGTGAAACTGACCCATGAACTTTTAACCTTTAAAGGAAAGTGCTCCAGAGAAGCGGAGAAGGGCAGCTACCAGGGTGTCAAGCAGAGTGCCGGGCACCTGACCTTCTGGTGTCTCCTTGCCAAGCTGCCCGGTACAGACCCATCACACACCCCCACTAGTTTATGTTCTGCTGTCACCAGACAAGGGATTCAAGAGACTGTGACCCTGAGGTTGATAAATGTGCTGGACTTCATTCTCAGCTATCTGGACATACACAGCCCTTGGGCTGCAAGCTAGGCAAGCCTGAAAGCTGAAAGGACTTTATCTTTTGCTTGTTGTTTGTTTTGAGACAAGTTCTCACTATGCCCTAGCCCAGGCTAGACCCTTATCCCTGATACTCCTTCCTCAGACTCCTGAGTGTTGGAATTACAAGTTTTCACTGCCACAACCAGCTAAAAATTAAAAGAGTTCTTATAAATTTCTTATAAAGATTAAAAAAAGAACATTCTCATGTAGCTTAGGCTGGCCTTGAACTCACTATGTAGCCTTAAACTTCTGACCTTCCTGCCTCCATCTCCCAAGAGCTGGGATTACAGATATATGCCACTGTGTCCTTGTTTTATCTGGTTCTGGGGATTGAACTTGGGGCATTGTGTATGCTAGGAAAGCACTCTACCAACTGGGCTACATCCCCAGTCATTGAAGAAATTCTTGATGACTTTAAACAAGGGGCATTTTCATGCTATACTTTGCCTTGCAGATGATCTGGCTAATCCTGGCCTTACGTGTTTTTATTGTTTACTCTCCACCTCAACTCTAGGCACAAAATCCAGTACTACTGTCAGCTACATTTGTAGATGACGAAATGAAGCTCCAAGAAGTTCATTGCTAAATCAAGGCACATGGAAAAGAACATAGATGGTATTAGGCTTCTGAAGCCCAAGGGTCAACACCACCCACTGCACTGGTGACAACACCACCCACTGCACTGGTGACGACTCCACCCACTGCACTGGTGACGACTCCACCCACTGCACTGGTAACAACACCACCCACTGCACTGGTGACGGACTCCACCCACTGCACTGGTGACAACACCACCACTGCACTGGTGACGACACCACCCACTGCACTGGTGACGACACCACCCACTGCACTGGTGACGACACCACCCACTGCACTGGTGACGACACCACCCACTGCACTGGTGACGACACTACCCACTGCACTGGTGACGACACCACCCACTGCACTGGTGACGACTCCACCCACTGCACTGGTGACGACAAGCAGGAAAGGAGTTGCTTACATACTGGCAAGCTGACAAGAATTTGGAATACATAAACCTGAAAATGTACTTGTGGCTGTATTTAAATAACTACAGGAATGGGTGCGGGCAAAGGGAGGAGGGGCCTGGCCTGGGATCTGATCCCAGAGCAGCCGGAGGCCCCTATTTATAGTACTGTGGCCTATTTCAGCCTGCTGAATGGCCAGACATACTTAAGCGCCCCAAGGAGACCTGAATGGGGACCACAACAACTGGGTGCTTTTTTTCTGGGGCACCAGAGTCCTGCTGGGCACAGGCCGAAGTTTTTATCCTGAGCAAAAAGATGCTTTGAAAAATAACAGATTTTCTCAGGCAGGAAAAAAAAATCCAACATAAACTAAGTACCTCAGGAATACCACCAAGAATCAAGCGGGAATATATTCTTACAGTGAATGTGTGGGTCACAGCTAACAGGGTGGAGTGAGAGGTGGGGGACAGTAGGGGTACGCTGTTGGTCTCATTTTTCAGGAAAAGAAAACTTAATGATTTAAATAGTGACAGTCACAGGGCCGGCAGGTCAAAATGCAATCCTCTTTTTACAGGCTGCTCCCTCTGGGTTAACAAACAGATTTTTTGTGCTGGGGATAATTGATGCTTTCCTCTAATCCCAATGTTTGGGAGGCAGGGGGAAGGAGGCTCACAAGTCCAAGGCTATCTTTGACTATAGTGAACACAGTCTCAACAAACAGAACTGTGCAGCGGGTGGGAGGGGCTCCTTAAAGATCTAAAAGCAGTTAAGAGTTGCTGGGGAGGAAGAGACATTTTCTTGAGTGGTGTAGCCACTGGCAAGATGTCTATGCTCCTATAAGCTCCCCTCACTGGAGCACATGAAGGCGGTGGGGAAGGAAAAATAGAAGGAACCTAGTTGGGAAGAAAAAAGGAATCAGCAGGAGTTGGGGTGGGGGACGGACAAGAGGGTGATGGGGATGAGGGAGCAAAATACTTTATATACATGTATGAAAATGCCATGATGAGACCTATTAATATACACAACAAGTTTATAACGGAAAACCACAGAGTTTTGGATTCAGAAGGTCTGGAGTGGTGCCTGAGGCCTTGCCTCCACCCAGCCCAGGTAACAATGGCTCCTCTACCCAAATCATAAGACCCCAAGTTCCAGCAGCCCCCTCCGTGGAAGCTGGTTCCAGGGGTCTGTTCCTGGAATGACTCCTCACCTCCTCTACCACTCGCCCCCAGCTCACTGGCATCACCGACACTGACCTTCCAGCTCTCTGTGCCTCCACACTTGCTCTGGCCTCGAGATGCACCTAAGCCTTGAGACACGTGACATCTTAGTCAGGATTACTATGCTGCAATGAAACACCGTGGCCAAAAGCAACTTGGGGGTTGGGGCAAAGGGTTTATTTGGATTACACTTCCATGTATGTCACTGTTCCGCATTGAAGGAAAGGACAGAAACTCAAGCAGTGCTGGGAACCTGGAGTCGGGAGCTGATGCAGAGGCCATGGAGGAGTGCTGTTCACTAGCTTGCTCCTCATGGCTTGCTCTGCCTGCCTCATTATAGAACATAGGACCACCAGCTCTGGGATGGTACCACCTACCATGGGCTGGGCCCTCCCACATCAGTCATTAATTTAAAAAAATCCCCTTCAGCTAGATCTTACAGAGGCATTTTCTCAGCTGAGGTTCCCCCCTTTCAGATGACTACCTTGTGTCAAATTGACATGAAACCAGCCAGGACACGTGGTGTGTGTTTTGCTCACCCCTCTGAGAGCTTTCAAACTCTGCAGTGAGAAGCACATGCCCCTGGTGACCTGCTGATCTCAGGAGGCTCTAGAACAAAACTGAATAGAACACATCACATCATCTCTAGAGCCCAGTCCAGATGCCTTGCTGTCTGCCTGATCGCCACCCGTGTGAGAAGAGACTCACTTTGTAGGCTACTGGCTTTGGGGTGATTTATTAAGTGGTATCATTTTGACAATAGCTGATAAACTTTTTTTCTTTTTCTTTTTCTTTTTTCTTTTTCTTTTTCTTTTTTTTTTTTTTTTTTTTTTTTTGGTAAGGATGCTAGGAATGAAACTCAGGGCCTCGAGGACAGTAAGCTTGTGCACAATCACTGATCTACACCCAAGCATCTCTCCTCTGTTTCTTGTGTGTGTGTGTGTGTTCATGCACATGTATGTGCACCCATATGCAGAAGCAAGAGGAGGATTTGTTGCTGTTGTTGTTTTGGGTTTTTTTGAGATGGTCTCTCTCACTGACTTGGAACTCAGTCAAGCATTCTATAGAGGCTGACCAGAGAGCCCATCTGTCTGTCACCACCTTCTGAGTCCTGGGATTACAAGCAGGGTGTCACCACACACAGCATTTTTTTTCCTTGAGTCTTATGTATTGAACTCAGATCTTTATGCATGCATGATAATTGCTTTATCAACTAAGCTATTGCCCTAGCTCCCTTCTCCCTTTTAGAGACAGGCTGTGTGTAATGTATTTTAGGCTGGCCTGGAACTCCCCAAATAGCTGAGGATGACCTTCAAAATGCTAGGATTAGTGGCACGGCCCTTAACTCAAATAGCAAGCCCCTTGCCTCCCTCTCCCAACGCTGGGATTATAAGCATACACCACCACACCACATCCATCTCTTCAGACTCTGTTACCTGTTTATCTGTTTGCACCGACTGGCAGTTGACTGCAGGAATGCAAGCAGGGACTTTGCCTCATTCCCCAAAACACATGCAGAGTTTGAGGCAGCAAAGCTGTCTGTCTACTAAGGATGACTATTAGTGAATGAACTATCTAATTGTAGAGTCCATTTGCTAAACTGTTCTGCTAAACTGGCTTCAATTAGCTGGAATGAGGTGCAGAGTAAATAACTTCAAAGCAATTATAAAATAAAAGACAATTGTCTGAAATAGGTATTCTAGGCAACATGCAGCCAATTGGCCAGAGAAGCATGACTCACACAAAGCTGTTTCCTACCACCCGAGTCAGGGGCCATCTGCCCTCACCTGGGCCCTTGCATGAGAACGGAAGTGTTGCTTTTTGTCATGTGGGTTCACCTAGTTGTGTTTCTGTCCCCAGAGGAAAGAAGAGGGAGAGAGGGCTAAAAAGCAACACAAAGGGAGGAAATACACCCGGCCCTCCCAAAAGCAGCTGTGCCAGGGACGCCCTCTCTAGAAGGGAAGGAAGCCCCAGAAAGCCCAGAAGCAAACCGGAAATATAAAGAAGCCAGGCAATCAAGAGAAGGCAGGAGAGCTAGAAGGTGGCTCAGCAGGCAGAGCACATGCCTAGAATGCATAAAACCATGGGTTCGATTCCCAGCACCAGTAGAAAATCAAGGAGTGAAGGCAGGAGGATCAAGGGTTCCAGGCCAGCCTGTACTGCCTAGGAAAACCCTGACTCAATCATCAACAAAACCCAGAGTCAGATAGGTGTGTGCTGGTGTGGAAAGGTGCCTCTGGACTGAACCAGGAGACAGGCTGCTACTATCTGAGCACAGTTAGGAAAAACAGTACAGTACAGCGTGTGTATGTGTGTGTTCACGTGTGGGGTAGGGAAAAAAGGGCCATAGCCCACACGGTGTGTGTGTGTATGTGTGTGTGTGTGTTCATATGTGGGGTGGGGAAAGAAGGTTCATAGCCCACACAGTGTATGTGTGTGTGTGTGTGTGTGTGTTCATATGTGGGGTGGGGAAAGAAGGGCCATAGCTCACACAGTGTGTGTGTGTGTGTGTGTATGTGTGTTCGTTCATGTGTGGGGTGGGGACAAAAGGGCCATAGCCCACCTGAGGAGGTAAGAGGACAGTTTTGAGGATTGGTTCTCTCCTTCCACCGTAGGTTCCAGGGATCAAACTCAGGTTTGTGCTCTCTTACACAACATAATGATACATATGGAAGTTCACATAAACAAAGAAAATACATGGAAAAGACACATAGTGAACTCCGGAGAAGGGTGTTTATTGCCCAGGAATGGCGATACTCACGTGATGCTCTATTTATTGTGTGTGTGCATGCGCATATGTGCATGTAGAGACCAGAGGTCAGCATCGGGTGTCTTCCTCCATCACTCTCCACATTGTTTTTGGAGACAGCGTCTCACTGAACCTGGAGCTCATTAATGTGGCCATGCTGGCCAGTGAGCTACAGGGATCCCTCTTTTCCATACCCCTAGCTTAGGGACTGCGGGGATGTACACATTACTGTTCAGCGCCCACCTCTTTACATGGGTGCCAGGGATCTGAACTCAGGTCCTTGTGCTTGCCTGCAGGCACTTTACATACTGAGTCCTTCCCTTGCTCATCCAAGCTTAAGGACAGGCTATAAGCATCTCTGTGAGTCTTCAGAGCCTCCCTCCTCCTGCCAGGAGGGAGTGTTTCAATTCAGGGAAATTAACTTCACAACCACCGATGACCAAGAATACCTATTCTTGATATTCTCATTCTTGTCATAGGATTTTCTAGGTCCTCATGGCATCGAGAACTTTCTATAGCCCCAAGCTCCATTCTTGACAAGGCCCTCAATGCAGGCTTGTCACATGGAATGCAAGAGGCCTCCATCTGAGTGAGGTGGCACCCTAGGACTGCTGATGCCAAAGAGGGCATCTTGTGTCTGCACCATCAGTCTCAATATTGCCAGGAAATTCCAGGATTTTCTTCCACTTGTTTGGTGAAGCATATAGGTAGCCTTAACTTGGAAGTATTTTCTACATGCTTTAAAATATTCAAAACATAAACTTCAGCCACCCATGGTGGCATGTCTGTAATCCCAGCATTTAGGAGGCTAACCTGGAAGACTGAACAACTTTGAGGCCAGCTTGGATTACAGAATAAGATTCTGTCTCAAAAGCAAACAAACAAACAAACCAACCAGAAGTGAGAACTGGCGAGATGGCTCAGCAGGTAGTAGAGACACCTACCACCAACCCCAATGGCCCAGTGTGATCACTGGGATCTACATGGTAGATGGAGAGAATCAATTCCCACAATGGAGAGAATCAACTCTGACCTACACATGATTACCATGACATTCGTGGTGTGTACCCACACATATAAGCATATGCACACTCACACAAAAAACAAGTTTTTCATTTAAAAAATAAAAATAAAGACTTAGGAGGCTGGAGAGATGGCTCAGAGGTTAAGAGCACTGGCTGCTCTTCCAGAGGTCCTGAGCTCAATTCCCAGCAACCATATGGTGGCTCACAACCATCTGTAATTTGATCTGGCTCCCTCTTCTAGCATGCAGACCGAACATTGTATAATAATAAATAAATAATTAAAAAATAAAAAATAAAGACAAGGGCTGGGGCTGCAGCTCCATTGGTAGAGGACTCCTCCTGCCATGTAGCAAGCCCTGGCGCCATCCCCAGCACTGTATAAAGCAAGGTGGTAACACATACTATAATCCCAGCATTCAGGAGGTGGAGGCCAGAAGATCACAGATTCACAGTCATTCTCGGCTACATAGAGACTTCAAGAGCTACAAAGACCCAGGCTAAAGGTACATAGATAGATAGATAGATAGATAGATAGATAGATAGATAGATAGATAGACTTAAAATTCCATCTGTACCGCTGTCCATAGTGCTGACAGAGTAGCTTTACTATGCCAGAACCTTCTCTGCCCAACAGGTGATATTCTTCCCACCATGCAGTGCTGGGGACTGAACCCTGCTGCTAAGCTAGGGACATGGGGCTACATCCCCAAGCCCTCAACAACAACAAAGTCTGAGCCTAGAATCAGGTGTGATGGTCCATGCTGGTGATCCCAGCACTCAGGAATGCACAGGGTGGTGCCGTATTAAGTAAAATAGAACCAGGAACCACAATAACATTATAGCTGGCGTTCTCGTAGCTAACTATAAACATTCAAATACATTATTTCAACAACTACGTAAGAGATGGCCTAAAGAAAGACTGGATGAGGCTGGTAGAGGGGAAGGCGCGTGGTAGCCAGATGCCCTGAAACCACGGGCAGAAGTCTGAGAAAGGCAAGTGGATCCACAGAGAAGTCCACCCTAGGAATTCAATTTCACCAGCAAGCTGGGGCCAAAATTGCTCTTCAGATCACCAAAGGGCACAGCCAGCCACTAAGGCTTCAGAGAGGTGGCCACACTGCAGCCAAGGGGGACTGGTTGTAACCTGATACAAGCACCCCTGCCCCCCCCCCGCCCCGTGTTTAACATTCCTTTTGCACAATCCCATGTCTGATTTTGGATAGCAAGGTCTGTGCACCTGCTGGCAGATATCAGTTGTCGGAAGAAGATTCCATATTTCCTACAGGACCCCCACACAAACTGGAGCTGATGTCTGGGGTCCAGCCTGCATGGGGGTTGCCATCTCAACAGCCCTCTTCAGTTTCTCAAATTGCAAGGCTTGCTGAGAAGCTGGGTCACACATACCTTTGATAAAATGAATCCAGTCTCTCTCACTTACACACACACACACACACACACACACACACATACTTACACACACACACACACACATCAATTTCAGCATAGTGTTTCCTAAGTGCCATCTCTGGGAGATTAATGGGGGCAGCTGTTAAGGTCAAGCCTCTTGGAGCAGGAGCGACCCACTCCAGGAGCTCATGTTTAAATGCCTGAGTGAATCACAGAGGAGGGCTCGTAAAACGGAACAACTCGTCTCTTATTCATTCTTGAAGATGATTTAAGCATTCAGTTATTCATTTCTAAAACTCTAGGAGTGCACAATGCCAGCAGAGTGCTGGGGCTGGAGTCGCGGCAGGGGAGTCAAACAGACACCTGTGGACTACAGGGTTAAGCAGGTGACAGACGACAAGGGAGTAAGCCGAGTGGGTGTGATCAGAGGGCCCTGCCTTTGAAGAGGTGACCAGGGAGCCACTGGAGAAGCCTCTGTGAGGACAGAGAAGGCCATGACTGGGGAGTGGCAGGTGGAAAGAATCAACAGCAAATACAAAGACCCCGTGACAGGAGCCCGCGAGATGTCACGGAAGAATGCGCAGGTCACGCAACCTGTTTAAAAGTCACTTTCTTAAGGAAACTGAACTAATAACCATAATGGCACAATACTGTATGCCCAGCCAGGACCGCATCCTCCTGTGGACTGTCCTTCCCGTGTAACCTCCAGCGGCTACAGCGAGTTTAGAGAAAGAAAAAGCTGCCAGGCCTAGCAGCCCAGTCAGCTGCCCAACATGAAGCCAGCTTGCTCTTCCTGATGTTCAGGAGGAGCTGTGCTTCCCATGAGTGACAGGAACCAAGCAGCAAGGCTCTCTCTGGCATCCTCGCTGTCTCTCCGTCCCTGCTTAGCTTACAGTCTCGACACCCTTGCTATGTTCAGGGTCAGATCCCTACCCACCAGGCTACAACAGCTCTTTCCCAAAGAGAAAGGCCTGGGTTGGGGTGGGGAGATAAATAAGCTAAATGGAAATGGCTTGGACACCCACTGCCTATGACTTAACGTTCTCAAAATGCCCTGTCTTTTAGGTCCCATGCCCCCACACCTGGTGAGATCAAAATGTTGGCAGGATTTGAGGTTTGTAAATGTGTGTGTGTGTGCATGCCTGTGTATGTGGGTGCCGCTGGGAGGCTAGAAAAGGGTGTTGGGTTCCCTGAAGCTGAGTTACAAGTAGGTGTGAGAGGCCTGACACGGATGCTAGGAACTGAACTCTAGTCCTCGGTGAGACTAACAAGTGCTCCTAACCACTGAGCCACCTCTCCGACTCCTATATGGAGTATTATTATGAATTATTATCTGTGGCAGTGGACTAGACATGCTCTGAATACCACTATACTGACTATTTCTTTACTCCATAAATGAGTAAATCTGTGCATACACCTTACCAAATCTAAATCCTACACGACTCAAAACTCCATTGACCCAGGCATGCTTCAGGCTTCCTCCCCATCTCTGCCTTCCTCCCACCACCGAGCCATCAAAACGTGGGGCACAGTTGAATACGCTGCTAGTGAGCACCTGGTCGTGTCTAGAGCTAGACTCTGGCCTCTCTCGAGTAACTTAGCAATAAAAGGTGGTGGTGGTGTGTGTGGGGGTACTCGGTCCTTATGCTATGAACTCCACCCACCAGCAGCAATTAGCCTATAGACAAATTCAGACAAGCGTGTAAACACATGAGGATATTCTGCATAAAACTGCAACTTACAAAGCAGACCAAAAAAAGAACGTTGGATTGCTTATGGGTCAACGGATTATAATTCAAGTTATACACAGAAATAAAACATAAGTGCATATCACAGAGCCATCAGCCTTTGTGGGGTGGATCTTTGTGTGCTGACAAGGAAACCTACTTCCAATTGGTCAGTGAAAGGAGAGCATGCGCACAGTACAGCACTTAGCACACCTAACTGTAAAAACAAAGTAAAATTTCCTATATGAATAAGAAAATTCTAGAAGGCAAAATACCAATCAGTGATCTGAATCATTTATTTTTTTCCATAATTGGTATGTATTTAGCATTCACCACCAAGCCTGACTTCAGTTCCACCCCCAGAACCCACATAGTGAAAGGAGAGAATTAACTCCTGAACACTGTCCTCTGACCCTCACACAGATGCTGTGGCACATGTGGGCACATGCACACTCACATGCACACATTCACACTTGTAATAAATAAGCAAATAAATGCAAAGGATTTTCTTTAAAGCAGATACTGTGGCTGGGGGATATAGTTAAGTTGATAGGATGCGTGCCTAGCATTCATGAAGCCTTAATTTTGGTCTCCAGCACTGCATAAAACCAGCCAGATCTCATGGTGACATTTCCTCAAATGAGGTTCCCTCCTTTCAGCTATCCCTAGCCGTGTCAAGCTGATATAAAACTAGCCAGCACAGATAGGAAGGGCTGATTTGGGTTTGTGGTTTGAAGGTGTAGTCCGCTGTGTTGTGGAAGTTATGGTGGCAAGGGTTTGGCCGCTGGTGACATTGAATCCACAGTCAGGAAGCAGACAGGGAAGAATTTGTTTTCTCCTTTTTATTCAGCCCAGGACCCCAGCCCACGGGATGGTGCTGTGCACATTCAGGGTTGTCCTTCACACCCCAGATAAACCTCTAGAAATACTGTCCCGCGTGTGCAAGAGATATCTCCTAGGTTATTTGAAATCTTACCATGTCCACAGAGAAGATTCCCCATCACCATGAGATTCCTGTAATAGTGAAATCCATGAACACAGAGAGCAAGCTGGTGGGGGCTGGGGGCTGAGAGGGAACAGGGGTATGAAGAGTTGGTGTTCGATGAGGAAAACGTCAGTTGAGAAAGATGAAAAGCTCTGGAGATAGAGAAGCCAGTGATGCGTGTGCTACATCACAGATGTACTTAATGCTGACCAAAGGATGTACACAAAGAATTAGGAAGATGTTGGTCTGAACAGTGCCCCTGATCCTCCCCACAGCTGTGGAGGGGGCGCTGCTCTCTGGAATGGGCACTGTACATTCATCTGGAAGCTTGCTAACCTTGATCTCTGATCACCAGATAACTTAGAGACTGTGTGTGCACTGTGTGGCACAGAGACGCCTGGCACTCCAATGTGTCCTTGACAATAATTTTTTAAAGAACGCCTTTGCTGAAGGGATTCATGACAGCGTGACTCAGGAACTCTTTAGAAGCTCACCTTTGACCTACAATTTCTACTTCTAGAATTTCTCCCATTTTAGGGGCCGGAACAAGTTACAAACAGGGCTGCCCACAGGTGTCACAACACTGACAGCTGTCATGGAAATCAAGAAATAATCTCAACATCTCAAATAGGAAAGTGGTTTGAGAGACCCACTACAACAGAAAAGGTGATTTTCTCCCCGTAAAGAGTCTGTGCTGTTGCACATGTTGAGGTCTCAAGTGTATCGAGTTTGACTCCAAAATTCTGGTAATGGCTGTGTCATTGTCAGTCACTCACGTTTGTCTCTCTTTTCTGAAATAATGTGTGTTCCTCTCTGCTTATATGAACCTTTGGGTTTTGTTTGTATGTTTGATTTTTTTTTTTTTTTGAGATGGGGTTTCTCTTTATAGCCCAGGTTGGTCTTGCTTGAACTTGTGCTAGGATTATGGGTATGCACCACCATGTCTGGCTTGCAATATTATTTTTAGGCAACACAGGCCAATCAAACTCAACTTTAAAAAGTTGGAAGGTATTGAGTGTGTATGCAAGTGAATAGGCCTGAGGCTGACGTCAGGGGTCTTCTCAGTGAGTCTCTTTATTTTTTGAAATAGGATTTCTCACTGATACCGAATCTCATCCACTAAGCTAGACTGGATGGTTAATGAGCGTCAGAGATCTGCCTGTCTCCACCCCAGCCATGGCTGGATTACAGGCACAGTGTCTAGTTTTTTACATGGATTCTGTGTATATGAACTCAGGACCTCGGCTTGTATGGCAGGCACATTTACAACAGCCCCAACCCTCAAATGTCTCTTTTATGATAACTGCAAAATAAGTTTTGATTAAAAACATAAAATCCGAATCCCTCTGTTTGCAGACCTGTCCCTGAGGTCTACATGTGAGTTGCAACATTCAACTGCAGATGAATCTGTTTTTCCACTGGCCCCCATGTCACAACAAGTCCCAGTCATGCTGACTGTCACAGTCACAGGCGGCCCTTACCAGATAGGCTCTCCAGAAGGACTGGATCCTGATCACTGCTTCTTCTTCTGTCAGTAGGAGCGAGAGGGGGATTGGTGGCCGAGGGCTGAAAAGCAATAAAATGGTCATAGGCCTGTGAGAATCCATCCTTCATCCTGGCAATACCTTTGACAACATAATAGTCTTCCTGATTAAGAGCCTCATCCATTCCCATTCTTAGAGGGCAAAAATGTCATCTTTGATGGAAGAGTGTACGCTTGAGTTAGCATTTCCTGGGATTTTTCACAATTGTTATTCTCTCTCTCTCTCTCTCTCTCTCTCTCTCTCTCTCTCTCTCTCCATGTGAGTGCTTGCATGTCTGGGGAGTGGGAAGGGGTATGTGTGTTCAAGTGTGCACATGTACAAGACAGAGGCTGACACCCACTGCCCGCCCCTGTTATGGCTCACTGTGTTTTTGAAAGAAGATCTTCAGTTGAACTGGGAGCTCCTCTCTCTTTGGTTCAGCTGGCTAGGAGGCACCAGGGACTGTCTCCTGTTTGCCCCCTACTCCCAGCTCGGGGGTTACCCACACTTGACTTTTTACATGGATCCTGGTTATCCAAACTCAGGTCCTCCAGCTTGCACAGCGAGCACTGGACCTGCTGAGCCACTTCCCCAGGTCTAATCAGTGTGTGTGCTTAAAACACGACTAGCCCATTCTTCCTTTGAAGGACTCAGGTTACATTGGTCTTGAAGATGCAAGAGCCATGTCATCAACACAAGACTACACAGACATTGCCCAGGAGACAGAGTACCAGCCTTTGTGGGGACTTTGTAGCTTAAGCACTGCATGAACCAGCTTGGTGACTTACAAGCACAATCCAACCATTTAAGAGGTGAAGTGGGAAGAGCCTAAGTTCCAGTCAACCTTGACCTCAAACCAACTTTGAGGCTCGTGAGACCTCTGCAAACAAAAGGGAAAGTAGTGGCAGGGATAG